>NC_141163.1:42716601-44067905 GCF_053477565.2 Lygodium microphyllum
TTGCTACTGAAGACATAAATCACTACTTGAGTGATCCAAAGCTTGTATGCTTACTTGGGAACACATATTAATGATCTGACATGTCAATGCTTGGTTTGGAGTTGATAAATGAGCTGGAATACTGAAGTACAGATCTGAAATTGAAGACAGACTGCTATAAACTAAAATAGGGCAGCATACACTAATCACTCTTTGAAGCATTGAAGCCATTTGATGAGCATTTTGAGCTCTACTAAAGTGAGGGTTCATTTAGGAAGCATATGTACTGAGTTTGATGCATTTGGATTGCATTTTACTGATAAAATATTCAGATCTGAAATTTTATGACACGCTGAAAACTGTCATAAAATTGTCATCATCATATACTCATTGCCTTGAAGAAGTACATGCCTTTTGTTACCTACAGGGAGTTGTATGGTATGGGATATGACTTTTGAATGCTATGAGCATTGAGATGAGCATTGAAGACTCTTAAAAATTGAAATTTGAATCAGAGAACAAATGCTTTGACAGTGTATTGGCTGGTCATAAACAGTCCATGTACTTTTTGACATTACTTATTAAAGACAGAGAGTCTGCGAATGCCCGTATGGTTATGTATTGATCCCTACACACAGTGGCATATGTATGAAGTGGCTTGAGGATCTCTTGGGCTGAAATACATCTTGGTTTGATAGTTTATTGGTTGTATACAATCTGTGAGCAGATTTATGTCACTTGTACTTGCTGGATATGCACTGTTTTGTGCCCGTATGACTATGTCTAGTTGCCTACATATACTAGCAAATGTCTGGAAAGTTTGGAGCATGTATGACATGTTTTAAAGTGGTTTTTGACAGTAAATTCACTGCTGGTTACTGAAAAATTACAGGTTTCAGACTGCGTATTCTCTTTACTGCAATAAGCTTGCATGGCACAGAGTTACAATACCTGCAAAGTCTATGTACTGATGTACCTATGGGTTATACCACATGTTTGTGGATGTTTTTGAGGTTGTAAAGGACTGAAATACCCTGGTTTTTTGCAGAGAATAGTTGCAGAAAATAGTCATAAACAATCAAGGACTGAGTTTGGTCAGAGTGACTTGTTGGCTTGCAGGAAGTCAGGCAGTGACTAAATAGTGTCTGGTACAACATGGCAAATGTAGAAAGGACTGACAACATAACCCAGATAGTGGGGGAAAAGCTTGATAGTAACAATTATGCCATACGGAAGTTCCACGTGGAGAACTTCTTAATAGGGAAAGGCTATTGGGAGTTGGTGACTGGAGCAGAAGCTGAACCTGAGCTCCTAGATCGACCTACGGCTGATCAGAGACAATTACATCGAGCTTGGACAGAAAGAGCTTGTAGAGTCTTGCACTGGCTCTCTTTATGTATCTCAGATGCCATGGTAATGCAAATAATGAATTGAGCTCTCCTAAGGATGCATGGGACATTTTGGTCAATTATTATGGCACAACCACAAGTGCCAGGAAGATATAATTGAAGCAGAAGTTTAACAACATGGAGAGGAAGAGCAGATCTATACAGGATTATGTCACGGAGGTTAAGACCATTGCGGATTAGTTGGCATCTGTTGGTTCACAAGTTGAAGATGAAGAAATGGTTGATGTGACCTTGAACGGCTTGGGGCCTGAGTATAAGTCTTTTGACACCTCTGTGTCTGTGCGGGCTGAAATGCCTGATTTCAATGAGCTGGTTGCATTGCTTATCCATGAAGAGGTTAAGCTTGGTTTGGCTGCAGGATCTAGCAGTTCTAAAAACAAGGATGCAGTTTTCTATTCCAATCAACGTGGCCATGGAAACCCTGGTAGAGACTATGGATTTGGCAGAGGAGGCCAGCAAAATGCATCCCATGGCAATAACAATTAGCAGATATCCAAATATTGGTCATGTATGTGATGCTTGCCAGTTTGGTAAGCAGTCAAGGTTGCCATTTATTAGGCATGTAAGGCAGAGTACACGTCCATTGCAGTTAGTGCACTCTAATTTTTGGGGGCCAGCCCATAATGCATCCATGGGAGGCTCGAAGTATTATGTTACATTCATTGATGATTACAGTCGCTATACTTGGGTTTACATTCTGAAGACAAAGGATGAGGTGTTTGTTGTTTTTCAGCAATTTAAAAAGCAGGTTGAAAAGGAATTTGACTATTATATCTCTTTCTTGAGATCAAGTAGCGGTGGGGAGTATGTGTCAAATGAGTTTGACAACTTTCTGGCTGAAAATGGCATACGTAGGCAGCTTACCTGCAGCTACACTCCTCAGCAAAATGGGGTAGCTGAAAGGAAGAACAGGGTCTTGATGGAAGCTGCTCGTGCCATGATGAATGAGAAGAAGATGTCACTCTATTATTGGGCTGAGGCTGTTATGACAGCCATGTATATCTTGAATCGGACTCCCACTGCAGGTATTCATGAGATGACACCGTTTGAGAAGTTGTATGGCTATAAGCCGAATGTAAGTCACATGAAAGTTTTTGGTTATCTTGCTTATGTGCATATTCCATATGAAAAAAGGAAGAAGCTAGATCCAAAAGCGCATAAGTGTGTCTTCATTGGATATTCGCAAGAGAAGAAGGCATACAAAAGCTATGATCACTCTACCAGGGAGACCTTGGTGAGCATGGATGTTATTTTTGATGAGATGGGTTCTTGGTATGTATCACTGGCAACAGTGCCATCGGATATGCCTTCCACTCATGTATCTACAGTTGATATGTAGCAGAGCACTGCTATGACAGGACCTAGTAGTCAGACAGTATCTCCATGGACAGGGAGATTGAGGAGCTCACCGTCCACTGACACCAGTATGTCAGTGAGGGGGAGATATGATGTTCCAGACAAAGGAAAAGAGAAAGTTACTGAGGATGTATCTGGGATGATGACACCTGGTAGGATGACTTCTGGATATGAGTCTACTGACACTTTAGACAGTGAACTTGGTATTCTGACTATCTATACGCCTGGCGCAAGGCAGAGCAGGTACATTCTGCCTCATGAGAGAGGGGAATCGAGCAGTTTACCATAGCTTAGACGCTCACAGAGGGTTAGATACCCTGTTGACAAGTTGACATATAGTGGCTACACTGCAAAGCATTATGCTTACATAACAAAAGTGATGGAGATCAAAGAACCAGGTACATATGCTGAAGCAGTGGAAAATGAGAAATGGTGTGCAGCTATGGATGAAGAAATGAATGCCTTGGCTGAAAATAAGACATGGGATCTTGTGCCACTGCCTAAAGGAAAAAAGACCATTGGCTGCAAACGGGTCTACAAAATCAAATGCAAGTCAGATGGCAGTGTGGAAAGCTACAAAGCCAGGCTGGTTGCTAAGGGGTATGCCCAATAGTATGGACTTGATTATGAGGAAACATTTAGCCATGTTGCCAAGATGGCAACCATACACACTGTGATTGCTTTGGCTGCTGCTAGAGGCTGGAAATTACAGCAGATGGACGTTAAGAATGCATTTCTTAACGGTAACTTAGCAGAGGATGTCTATATGGTTCAGCCAAAAGGGTATGTTCACCCTGATTTTCAGCATTATGTATGCAAGCTGAAAAAGGCACTGTATGGGCTGAAGCAGGCTCCGAGAGCTTGGCATGCTAGGATCAGTAACTACTTGCAGAGGTTGGGTTTTACTGTTGGTAGGGCTGATCACAGCCTATTTACAAAGAAGACCGACAGTGGCTTGGTAGTGCTGGTCATATATGTTGATGATTTGATAATCACTGGTGATGATTACTTGGGCATACAGCATGTAATGAAGATGCTGAAATCTGAATTTGACATGAAAGATCTAGGTGAATTGAAATACTTTTTGGGTATTGAGGTAATCAAGGCTGAAAATGGTTTATGGCTGATGCAGAAACATTATGCCATGGAAATGCTGAAGAAGTATGGCATGGCTGAATGCAAACCATTGGATACACCCCTTGATCAGAATATCAAGCTGGACATTAGCATTGGAGCTGAAATTCAGGATGTGACTATGTACAGGTAGATGGTTGGAAGTTTGATCTACTTGACCATCACTAGGCCGGATTTGAGTTATGCAGTTGGGCTCATAAGTCAGTTTATGCAAAAGCCCAGGAAGCCACATTTGGATGCTGTTAGGCAGATTATGAGATATGTTAAGTCCACTGTAGATTATGGGCTGTTCTATATGAGAGATAAGCCCTTGAAACTAGTTGGATACAGAGATGCGGATTGGGCAGGATGCTCATATGATCGCAGATCTACGAGTGGTTATGCTTTTGGCCTTAGAAGTGGCATGATCAGCTGGAGCAACAAGAAGCAACCAACGGTTGCATTGTCTAGCATTGAGGCAGAGTATAGGGGTGTTGCATTGAAGTGAGGATTATTAATAGTATTCAACGCACATTTTTTCTTGGCCATGGATACTAGTAAGAGAGTTCATAAGGATAATTTCTCTAGTGAGAATATCAATATATATTAAGCTTCAATGTCCTCTGCAAAGTAAAATATTAGTAAGGAACGCATACTACTAAAAAGAAGTATACATTAAGCCCTTTGCAAAATTGCATACCTTTCAATGTAAGGAAAAACATATATTATAGTTTGTGATTGGATCGAACGTTCTAAAAAATAATTCTATGTTTGAACGAGATCTTGAAAATAAATCCACTGATAACAATGGATCAACGATAAATATCGTTTTAGAGATTTCTTGGCTCAGAGAAGCAATCAACGCCCTAAAACCAGTAGCAAAAACAAAGGAATGTCAATTGCAGTGAACAACACTATCATTCCATTTTCGAAAAATGAGTCAAAAAGCCTTACCTTAGGCGACAAGAGACTACAGAATCTGACAATAGAATATCTTTCTTAACAAACATGAATTTGTCCTCAGGGGAAATACTAAGATAGCCTTCTTCTGAAGAAGTGCAAGAGGCATTCACAACCATTTGCCCATATACCTCCCTCATTCTCTTCAGATTGAAAGGACCAAGGACATCGATTTTCCTCTTGCAAACTTCATCCTCTGACTCTAAAATCTTTTGTGTTCGTTCTCGATGGGCAGACACTTGTTCGGGTTCTTGATGGGCAGACACGGGGGCAATCTTTGGAGGGTATAAATGTGACACCTCCTCAATCACTGGTTGTTTCGCAATCCTAGAAAATTTTGGACGAATGTTAAGGATCTCAAATGCCTTTTGATCAGTAGTGGGCGAGGGACTCAATACCTTGTCGAACCTATACCTGATTTTGCTGACCATACTAAAGTCTTTATTCATCAAAGTCACTCTATGAGCGTGGGCAGCAGCGATGCAAGCATCATTAATAAAATCAATAACGAAGTCTTCATCAACCTTTTGAAGGCAAAAAATGGCTCCAAGCAGCCATTTTTTTGCATGCCAACTTCAATCGACACCCTTGATAATCTATAAGAAATATCTTTGACAACTCTTATCAATGCTGTCTTTGGAATCACATGCTGGGTAGCTCTTTGTGCCTTCCTTATCTCACAAAAACATTTTTGAACATAATAAAATCTAGGCTTTCTCTTTCTCTTAGACTTGGAAGGGTCTTCTTCTGCATGGGCATAAGAGGGTCTAGGTTGCTCTATCTATTGAATAGGGGCTCTAAGGGAGGTTGGAAACTTGGCAATTGTAGGGGAGGCCTGTACATGATGAAGCTTACTATGGGCAGGAGAACACAATGTCTCTGCACTTGATTGTTTAGATTCCATGAAAGGAGACTGAGGGCAACCAGGGGTAGGTGGGATCTTAGGAGGGAAAGATTGAGGAGTTCATGGTCTTGTCTCTTCCTCACTCTCTTTGCTGTCTAAATACACCTTCCTTACAGTTTGCTTTGTCCTAGTCATGACATACTAGAAAATAAGACAAAGTTCAAGTTAAAACATTTTAAAACCATATTAAAGAAACCTTAAACCCAAAAAAAAACTACAAATACGGTGTGATAGGAGTGAATCCCGAATTTGAAATACGGTGTGATAGGAGTAAAATCAAGCTACTCGTGCCGTATTTGCAGATGACAAATACGGTGCGAGAGGAGTGCATCCCGAATTTGAAATCAAGCTATTCGGGCCGTATTTGTGGGGCGCGAGGAGTGAAGTGCACGATTGGAATCATATGGATGACGATACAACGCAATTTGAATCATAGGGATGATGATACGACGTGATAGGCGAAAAGCTAAGGTTGAATATGAAGCTTCTCGCACAGTATCTGGGAATACCGATACGGCGCGATGAGAGAAAATCATTTCTTGGAATAAAAGCTCCTCACACCGTATTTGCGGATTACTGATACGGTGCAAATGCAGTCGAGCACAGGATTAAAAATCACCTTTTTGCACCATATTTGCGAATGGCCGGTATAGGGCGTGCGACAATCGTTGATCTTGACGCTTGTAGATTCGAAAAGTGAGCCAGGTAAGCTAGCATTGATCTTTTATACCTGCGAGAATGGTGACATGTGGCACTGTTTAATTGGTTAGGTTTGCGTGGGCCATCCACGTGGTTGTCTATGTGGCTTTCCATGTGGCATTTTTTTGTCTGTCTATATAAATAAGTAATTATGCTATTATGATTTTTTTTGCAAATTATCAAGCCTAGCTAGAATTGAGGTCCACTTTCATTGTTTCATTTGTCAATTTGCATAGTTTCGTGTAGTATCCCTTCATTTTGCGTCGTATGGTAGATCTGCAAATACGAAGCGATGAGGTATTGTCCTTGAGGTCGCTTACCAAATTTCGTGCTGTATCTTAGATCCGAAAATACGAAGCGACAAGGCATTGTTCGTGAGGTCAGGTGCACACTTTCGCGCCGTATTTTGCTTTCACTCATGTCTGAATCTAAGGATGTTGCAGGCTTCCGAGAGCATGTAACCCCTAATAAGAAAAGAAGAAGATTGTCATCAGGGTCAACAAGGGCTTTTGGTTGTGCTGCCTTCTCTCCTGAAATTCCCACAGCTTCTCCCCCTTGTTTAGCAGCAAGTGTGGGAATGCCTAGGAAGTCTCCAGTCAAAGGCAAGTCACCATTGAGGGTTTCTGGATTGTCTCAGATCACAGAGGTTTCTCCATTAGATAGGCTCCTAAATTTCTTCTTCAAAATGGCATGGAGTTATCTTATTACAGAACTGCAAATGATATTTTCAACCATGACTAGGATTTACACCATGTATTGAACTCATGCAATAAGTTTTTCCTGGAGGAGTTTACTGAGTTTGAAAGTCTTGCATTCCTAGTAGTTGAAAAGGATGCAAAGGAATATTTTCACATACCTATTGGGAGCTCACCTTCAGAGAAGGCTTTGTTTTTAAGAAAGTGTACATCTCATTCGCTTGACCGGTTTTGTAAATTAGATTCGTTTTTTTCTACTCATTCTAGGAAATGCAGGCTAATGTCAAAAACAACTGCATTCATTGCATATACTCTTGTTAAATATCTTGTTAAATTTGATGAACAACGATTAGAGGGTCCAAAATGTTCTAGCTTTTGCCTTTTTGACGAGGTAGCAAATGACAAGGATGCACAGGAATGTTTGGACCTTGAGCAAGAAGCATATATTGCTGGCAAACTAGATGTTTCCCAATTCAAAGCTGAGACCATTATTGAAGAAAACCATGCAAATGCAGATCTTCTATGTGACACTTCTTTTTATTTAATTGCTTTGCTTCCAACTTTCCCTATTAAGGACAAGGAATACATATGACTAGCCGACATCCAAAGGCTCTTTAATCTTAGGGAGGATTATTTTCTAGCCATCATTGTAGAGGCTTCTGATGTTGCAAATGGCATTGTTGACGTAAAAAATGAATCGAAAGAAGAATTACTTAAACTTGACACCGAAATTATGGACGACAAGTTTATTGAAGCAGGGAATGCTCTTTCTCTTTGTTTTCGTAAGGCAAAGAATGTTGAGAAAGAGTATGGGATTACTAAAGAGGAGTTCCATGGCCTTCAAGATCGACTTGGAATTTCCCATTTTGGAAGAGAAGAGTCGCAGTATGTTAAAGAATTGGAAGATATCAATGAGGCACAATCATCAATTAACATATGAATCCAACTAAGCTAGACAATGATGAAAATCAATTGGTACTATTATCTCGATTTTTGTAAGATATACATTAATATGTTTGATTTCAACATTCATTTGACATTTATCTTTTTTTACAATTGAAGATTGAATATTTTGATAACTTTTTGGGACGGGGTAAAGGGACAAGAGTTGGTATTAGTTCACTAAAAGATGTTGCACTTGGCCATTACTTAGCAAGGATTGATCCACATGTTTTCTTGGTATTTCATAACATCTTCTCAAAGGAAGCAACATGTCCTATACTATGTATCAAGGCACTTACAAGGCTACTTGGTTTTTCTGGGTTATAGTAGAATGCACACACGGTGATGTTTTTGGAGAAGACTGCGGCAATTAGGATTTTTGGTCATGGTCCTGGTTTCTCTGCTTCTAGAGCAGGCTACTTTCTAGCCCTCTCATCTTATGCTTTGGCAGCAAACCGAACTAATATAAAATCAATAGTTGGCTACAAGAGAAGAAAATTTTTGCATTATAGAGGAAATATGCCAAAGGGGGAGGATGATGTAAAGGCTCCTTAGAGCTAGCTTTGTACTTTTCTTTCTTGAAAACTACTATGAATTCTCAAGTTGAAGTATTCATTCTTTGAAGCTGTCGTCGAAAAAACCAATTGAATAGCTCCTCAAGAGCATTGCTTTTTGTAACTCCTTCTCCATGTCTTGTGCTTCAAAAAAAAATTATACGCGCTTGATAGTGAGATTTTTCCATGCCTTGGCCGCTATAAGTTGCTAGGGGACCTTGCTCCTCCACAAAGTAAGGCCCATGGATATGAAGGATATGCTACAAATTCATAAGAGTAACGATCATTTTATGCCAATAGAAATTTTATCGAAGAAAGCTTGGATTAAATCTTCTCTCTTACCAAATAAAATGTGATATCTTTTTCTCTCCATGCCTCCTTTATTTCTTGAACAAGATTTTTAATGGCACATTTGAACTCTTCTGGATACGTATAGGTTTTCGTGTGTTGCTTGAGGAGCTTTAGGAAGACATCGAGGTGTCTCCAAATCTCCATCCTTAGAAACACAAGTCATGGTGTGGTTGCAACGTTTGTCATTATCCCACACAGCTCTCTCCAACACTCCCAAGTAATGCTCACCTGTTTTCTATATGGTTACCTAAAAAACATATAGCTTTTGAGCCTCCCATTGAGACATCAGCCAAGACATCTCTTGTTTCGTGAAAGTGTTGGATCTTTTCTTAAGTGAACTTGACCTCCATGAAAACCCATTTTGGAGAGTAATGCCTCACATTTGTCAATACACTCATCCAATAAAGACAAAGGCTTAATTGAGTATGCATAATCAAGATGCAACTTGAGAAGTTTATCAATAATTCTAATCTCTACATGTAAAGTACATATATGAATATTTGTAAGAGGAATTGAAAGAATAGGATCCCATATATGTTCCTTGTTTTTTTTTTAAACGTAGATCTATAGAGTCTCTAGTTGGGGCTCTTCTTACAGGGCGCAAGTTGATCCAACCTTTAGACCCAACACTTTCCATGCAATAAATACAAGGATATTTTGCATTTACCACATTACATATTCCAAGCATACATTTGATTATTTTCAAGTCGGCGCTCATGTGCCATTCCACATTAAAATTACCAACCCCATCAACAACCAACATTTCTCCTTCACTTTGAGACTTAATAATGTTTGGAATATCTATATGAGTAAACAACCGTTTCAGTGTTTGATGATTCTCAATTGGCACCTGAGCTGCACCAACCCACCAAATCTCCATCTTAGACTGGAACTTATGCACTGGTGCTTGACCACCATCATTTTTGTATTCCAATACCATGTTCATGACGCAAATGCTGACTCTTTCCATCTTTTGTCCTTTTTGAATCTGTGCTTCATCTAACTTCAAGGCAAACTTCAAAACACCGTGACATTCCTCTAATGTGAGTCTATACATCTGAACCATTGCAATCTGCACTCTTCTTAGATCAACCCATTTATTGCTAAATACATTGTATTTAAAACTAGATTTTCTTTTTGACTTTTCATATGGCATAGATGCTTCAATATGAATGTATTCCCCGAAAACTTGTGGAACCTTATTATTCATGGCAGTCCTTGCAACTGATACTCTTAGGGCTCTAGGCAACCCAAATGTAGTAATTCTATTACATTTTAGATTTTTAAACCATAATCTTGACATAGCACGATAACCTTTTCGACTAATGCCCATAGTATCACATGTCTCTACAATTTCGTTCGGTTTTTACTGGGTCCTTTAAGTCCTTGACCAATTCTTTGAGAGTTGGGTCTCTCAAATCCATATTTTGAGGTGACCTAAGAATCCTCAAAATATCATTCTTATTCATGGTCTCTTTTAAAAAGCTGATTCTCTCGTCACTCTCTTGAATATTAATACTTGACATGTTAGAGACATATTTATTTGTAAGATTTAATCTTCTTTTCTTTACTCTCTCACACAAGCTAGTTATATTTTTTAATGGTCTCTTTCTCTCTCTGAATCCTATTGGAGTTTTCTTTAAGTGTTCTAGCTTTTCTTGTAATGACTTATTAGCATTTTCCAAAATGTCAATCTTATTTGTTAGCTCGAAAATGCTTGTTTATGCAATAAATGATGCTTTTCTCATTTCATTCATCTGAGCCATGTATGTGTAAGATGTAAAGTATAACCTTTTACAATAGCCAAGCATCCCATTATAACCTTCCTCGACATATCTCACATAGTCGTGAATATTAAAAAAATTAAGAGGTTTACCTGTTGAAGGATCCTTCGGATAAATATTTCCATCCACCCACAAATCTATATATTTCTTTCCTTGAGTGCACAATCTGTTGGCCTCCATCTCACCTATTAGTACTCAACGATATATATTTCTCCAAGATGAATAAATTGGATCTAGTTGGATGGTAAGTTTGTACTTGCATGTGCTTGCATCTGTATTACTTGCAGAGGTATTGCTAAACATTTTAGTAGATCAATGATCATAGTGATAAGAAAGTGAGCACAAAGAAGAGAATGGTGAAAGAGCATGTGAAAAGAAGAAGCACGAGTAGACAAACCTTGATATAGGTGGAAATTTTTTTAAAATACAACTTATCCCAAGTTCCAAGATAAAAAATGACCGAAAAGGTGACCTTGACATAAATTAAAGATGAGGGACAATTAATAGCTAAGCTTCTTAATGAATTCAATATTCTCTCATTAATCATATATGAGCAACCAAATTTGGCGTTTTCATTCTTCCAAAATCTCAACTAATTAGCAACTTAATCATTTTCTTACAAGTGCCTTTTTTGAAGCGTTTTTGGCCCTAATGTTATTTTTTCATGGTTATTGATCCAATGAAGCATTAGATGTTACTCACTTATGCGATCCATAACCTTAGAACACATTAGACATATGCCTACATGCTACAACACATATTTTAGACACATGAAGCTTAACAAAACATGCCTAAGTTTCATGCAAAGCTTCTTAGATAAAGAAATATTCAAAGTACTTGAAATAAATATTCAAAGTGTCATCCCAAACTTGAAGATGAAATGTATAGTATTCCATTTGTATGACACAATCCTTTGTTGGGATCATACTCTGCATGCATGAATATCTTCATTCATAGTAGTATAAGGGATGTTTATGCGCCAACCATCTTCTCCATTAGTAAACAAAATGACATACAACAAATCATGCTACAATACATATTTTAGACACATGAAGCTTAATAAAACAGGCTTAAGTTTCATGGAAAGCTTCTTAGATAAAAAAGTACTTGAAATATATATTCAAAGTGGCATCCCAAACTTAAAGAAAAATGCATAGTATTCCATTTGTGTGACATGATCCTTGTTGGACACATACTTTGCAAGAATATCTTCATCCACAATAGTATAAGGGATTTTCACGTACCAACCATCATCTCCACTCGAAAACAAAAGAACATACAATAAAGGCATATAGCTTCAATGCAAGTTGGACATAGGAATACAAACATCAGTCCTAGTATACACATTTATATCGCAGTGGCGTAGGGAGTTATCATCTCCTTGGCTTTTTTTAAAGCTTTCTAAAGTGAAAGAAAAGAAATGTGAAAATAAAAATGTTTAAATCTTTTCTTTTTAGGTTCGAGAATATTTGCATATGTTTTTAGGTTTGAGAACATCCATGTGTCACTACAGGGATACAGAGGCATAGCGACGGCGCTTTCCAATGCAAAATAGTAGCATCGCTATTTGCATGGCAAATGCGATGCAAATAGCAACGGTGCTCAGACAAAAAAACGCAGGCCGAAACACAAGCGCGTTATTTTGTGCGAACGAACGAAAGAGAGAGCGAAAGGGAGAGCGAACTCCATCTTGCACTTGAGAGGGAGAGGGAGAGAAAGAGAGAAAGAGGGAGAAGGAAAGCTTCTCACCGCCACTATCGCCGTTTGCGAAGAAGAGGAGGAAGTGTATGGGGGGCAAAGAGGAGCCGCCGAATCCATCCTCGCACCTTTGCGGTGGTATATTGTTCCTTCTTGCTTTGTTTTTGTTTTTTGTCCTTTTATTTTACTTGTTTTTGTTAAAAAACATGTGTATTGAGAGAGGGAGAGGAAATGAGAGAGGGAGAGGAAGAGAGAAAAGGAAAGAAGGAATGAGAGAGAGAGGGAGAAAACATTAAACATAATAGGGAAAGAGAGAAAGAGAGGGAGAGGGAGGGAGGGAGGGAGGGAGGGAGAGAGAGAGGGAGGGAGAGGTTGTTGTTATTATTATTGTTTTTTTATTTCTTCTTTTCTTTTTTCTTGTTTGTTGTTGTTGTGGTAGTCGTAGTAACAGTGGTGGTAGTGGTAGTGGTAGTGGTAGTGGTAGTCGTCTAGTCGTGGTGGTGGTGGTGGTAGTGGTAGTGGTAGTGGTAGTGGTAGTGGTAGTGGTAGTGGTCGTTGTCGTCATAGTAGTAGTAGTAGTAGTAGTAGTAGTAGTAGTAGTAGTAGTAGTAGTAGTAGTAGTAGTAGTAGTAGTAGTAGTAGTAGTAGTAGTAGTAGTAGTAGTAGTAGTAGTAGTAGTAGTAGTAGTAGTAGTAGTAGTAGTAGTAGTCATCTTGTTTATTGTTGTTATTGTTGTTGTTGTTGTTGTTTTTTTTTTTTTTTCTTGTTTATTGTTGTTTAGTTTTCTTATTTGTTGTTGTTGTAGTAGTAGTGGTAGTAGTAGTAGTTTTTTCTTCTTTTCTTGTTTGTTGTAGTAGTAGTAGTTGTTGTTGTTGTTTTTTCTTCTTTTCTTGTTTATTGTAGTGGTAGTGGTAGTAGTAGAGAGAGAGAGTTGTTGTGGTAGTCATAGTCGTCGTAGTAGTGATTGTAGTAGTAGTAGTACTAGTAGTAGTAATAGCAGTTTCTTGTTTGTTGTAGTAGTAGTAGTAGTTTTTCTTTTCTTTTCTTGTTTATTGTTGTTTAGTTTTCTTGTTTTTGTAGTAGTAGTAGTAGTAGTATTTTCTTCTTTTATTGTTTGTTGTTATTGTAGTAGTAGTTGTTGTAGTTGTTGTTATTGTTTTTTTTTCTTCTTCTTCTTTTGTTTATTGTGGTGGTAGTGGTAGTGGTAGTGGTAGTGGTAGTGATAGTGGTAGTGGTGGTGGTTTTCTTATTTTTTGTTTTTTCTTTTCTTTTCTTTTCTTGTTTATTGTTGTTTAGTTTTCTTGTTTGTTATTGTTGTAGTAGTAGTAGTAGTTTTTTCTTCTTTTCTTGTTTGTTGTTGTAGTAGTAGTAGTAGTTGTTGTTGTTGTTGTTTTTCTTCTTTTCTTGTTTATTGTAGTGTAGTGGTAGTGGTAGTGGTAGAGAGAGAGAGATGTTTTGTTAAAAAAAATGAGAGATGGAGAGGAAGAGAAAAAGAAAGAAAAGCGTATATCAATCATGCATTGTATTAGCAAGATAATTGAATACCATATACAAAAACATTGGGTGTGGCTAGCAAATTTTCTATCCAGGGAGGTGACGTCTTGTCCAAAGGAGGAGTACACTCTTTGCGGCCAGTTAGAAGAGTTCATGGGTGTGCGATGGATGGAGTGCCTGAGCCAATCTACCACTTGGAAGGTACTACCCAATCTATACCGTCAATAGCAAAGGAGACAGGCAGCCTTCCAGACTTAGCTACAATCTTGGAGCCTGAGATAGAGGCAATGATCGATGCATTGATACCCATGGATGTCGAGACTTCTGATCCGCTTAGAGAGGAAGTATCCATACCATTATATGATGGGTGCCGAGTATCTCGCCTGAAGACATTGCTTGCACTCCTAAGTATGCAAGCAAAATACAGGTGGAGAGATGCGAGTGTGACCGAGTTGTTCCAGGACCTTATACGTATGCTTCGTTGATTTCCTTTCGGCATTATCATTAAAAATATTTGTGCTTTTTCAAGGTTTTTTATGATTTTTTTTAAGGTTACTGAAGTATCATATATTACCACTTGAAAATACCATGCCTGAGTCTCATGATGATGCATGACATGTTTTACGAAAGCTTAGCATGGACTACAACAACATCTATGCATGTATCAACGATTGCATACTGTTTTGAGGAGAATACGAGACTATGGAGACATGTCCAAAGTGTGGTGCTCACAGGTATCGACAGGACTTGCAAGGGCAAACCATCCCTCAAAAAGTTCTTAGACACTTTCTGCTTATCCCCCGCATAAACAACATGTTTCATACGTCCGGCATGGAGAGCTTGACAACATGGCATGCGCAGAATAGGTCCATATATGGAGTTCAACAAATATCAGCGGATTCACGCGCATGGAACCACACTCATGTGTTTTTTAATTGTATTACGACATGGTACATGTCAAAATAGTTAAATCTCTCTTATATGTGATTGTGAACAGGTAATTTTCTATCCAAACCCCCGACAACCTCGATGGTGGTACGTTATACCTTCAACTCCCCGAAGTGCAAGAGTATATGATCAAAGCGATGTTCCGAGCATAGATGAGGACAATATGCAAATAGAGGGGTTGATATTGCAAGGGGGGGAGGCCACCGAAAGCTTGGAGCATATAGAGGAGCCAACATCGGGTAACAATGATGGAAATACAGGAGTCCAAGAATTCTTTGAGAACGAGGTGGACTCATTCTTTTGTGGTGACATGTCTATCGGCCTTTCAGTGTATACAAAGTTGTGTCAAGAGATTGACATGGGACCATAGGATACTTCATACTTGGAGCATCCACCTACTGAATTTGTTGACGAATCGCTTATAAGGGTACATAAGATATGCATTTTAAGTAAGATCATTTTTTAAAGATTTATATTACCATGCTTTGTATGATTTATATTGATTATGCTAACATCATTTTTTGTTTGTGCAGGTGACCTTTGTGGATATTTACATCATCAAGATGAGTTGAGGGATGAGCGACGAGGAGCAACAAGAGATCTTCACACATATGTCTCTAGATCAGATGGCGAGAATCAGAGATATGGCGGGCTAGGAGCTGTCTTGGACACCGTCAAGCCGCTCTATTAGATCTACTTTGGCGAGCTCTGATACTTCATTTTCTAGCAGACGAGGTTGATACTCCAGACTTGGACTAGACGGAGGGAGTGGTTCAGGGGGATGCTGCAGAGATTCGGATGCAGTGAACCCACGATCGGCTCAGGATAGAGGTGCTACACCTCTCTCTCGTGCAGTTCGAGAGAGAGTGGCTCAGGTGGTTGTTATGGAGGTACAAACATAGTGTCTCCATCTCGTCATTCTATTAGAGTTGCGTCACCTCCGGGATTTGTCACACCTGTGGGGACATCTATTCCAGCCACTTTGGCTTTTGCTCATCTGTCCGAAGGTGGCACCCCTATGGGTGCTACTCTGAGAGATACTACCCCGATAGATACACCAAATGTACAGGGGTCTCTTGGATATGGCCAAGAGCGTGGTTGCAAGTGGGAGAGGACCCATCTTGGGCATACCGCAGAGGGGTATGCCTACCTTGTAGATGATAGGTCAGGAGCCATCATCATAAATGATGAGGGAAGGAGGGTGATAGCTCGCATGAGAGAGTTGTGCCAACAAGTTTTTCGACATAACGTCTTGGATCATTGGAAGAACATACTGGAGGGGAGCAAGAACTACATAGTTTTTGGTACCAGCCGCAGTAGATAGGTTTTCTATGGGATGGATGATGGAGTGTATGCGTGCATACATGTCACACAGGCGATCGCACGCACGCAAGGCACTCAAGAGTGGGGCTTCAAAGCCCAAGTGGCTAGATGCGGATAACTAGCACCGACTCAGGGAGGAGGCTACAACGCGAGGCGGCAAGGGCATGACTAGAGGCTGGAGTGGTCCATCATCTTGGGAGTGGTGGCCATAAGACATATCTGGAGGACTTTGTAAGTTTTTCTTTTGTTTTGCTTGCTTATTTTTTTGCAATATCCTTTGTACTAACAATCGTGTTTCTAACAGTTGTATTTTGTTTTCTTTGTAGTACTCCATTACAAATCGCGATCCCATTGGCCTTGAGACTCGATCTGCAAAGAGGCACGGTTTCACTGCATTGATCGACCAATTTTATGGATGCAGTGGCCCTGTAAGTAGCTCATCTAAATAGCGACGCTGATAATAACACCGATACCGACTATTCTATGGCGTCACCAATAACGATGCTTTTTGTGACGACGGGGGCAAATTTCTTTATGAATATTTTCGTCGCTTTTAATGTCGGTATAAGGCCTATATCTTGTAGTTTGTGTGCCACATAGGTTTGGTTTAGCTTATATGGTTCATGGATCTTAGAGCTAGAAATATTGCTCCATCCAAATAGATATTCTTGTCCCAAACTATACATGCATATGGGAGATATAACATTTTCAATGAGTGTAAACTCATGTTGACAGGGTGGGGATTGGTGTCAAGTGACACAATGAAGGGATAGTCTTGGCCCATCCAATGTAGTTGATAATAAGTGACACATGCAGGCTAGTGTTGTGGGACTCAGCATGTGGTGCAAGCAACATGCAAAATACTAGTGGAGTTTATCAAGCACTCAGAACAATGACATATTGGACAGGTGACACAACATTGAAAGAGGGAAAACACAAACACCATTTGTTTTTAGGTCACATGCAAAGCTGACATTGCAAAGGAATTGCACTACTTGCATGTGTGTGGAGCATCAACTCCCCCCCTTCTCCCTCTCTTTGTCTCCCCCCGCCTCCCAAAGTTTGTTGAGGTCAAAGCGAAAACTCGGCAATCTACGCTGGAGGTCGCGAACAACCAGGATTTCATGTGAGGAGAATAAGGTGATGGTGATTGCAACCACCACATTAGCAGGATCAAGCTCATCATTTACATTGCTTATGGTTATGGTTATGTATACTAGAAGGCTCATGATCATGTATCCTGCTTGCCTAGATGGTGGGATAGAGGCACACGGGAGGCTTTGGGAGGTAGCGTCCTTGACAAATGAGAGAGCAATAGGATGTCATGAGCGAAAGGAGTTGGTAGTGAAGATGCTGGAAGGCTAGCAAGGATAAACTTGGTGCTATTGGGCACCATCCTGCCAATCATATATATTTATGGGCGTGCATATGTTCATCTTATACACGAGTATGTGCTTATTCATTCGAATGTGCATACCTATGAGGTGAACAGTGGATTCGAGGGTGCTGTGGCAAGCATCCTAAGGGGCTAGGGCAAGAGAACTGAGCCAATGGAAAGGGGAGGTAGAATTTTAGAAGAGGAGCCAATGCCGTCAATGTAGCCCAACTTAAATCTTGGGTCATCTTCCTTCATTGCTATCAATGTAGCCCACTTAAAGCTTCGGCCATCTTCCTTTATTGCAAGTTGCAGTACATGCATGGAAAGAGAGAGAGAGATCTTATCTTACTATTATAATATTTTCTTCTTCTTCTTCTTCTTTCGACAAACATTGATTTATATTGAGTAAAGAGGTTTATACAACGGGAGATGTTAGCCTTGTTTAGTTGAGGAGGAAAACCGCATTGAGCAGCATGTAGAGACAGTCACTAGTGTAGTTGTGATTAAGAGTGTGTGGTAGCATCCATTCAAACAACTATATACACATTGGGTCACAAAAAGTGAACGGATAACCACTGGGCCTCGGGCAGGAGGCAAAGATACAGCCTCCATGATGGCTTAGGCCGTCGACTGGCATGGGCCAATGCACTCTATGTTCTCGAGGCTGAATATGGGCCTCCATGATGGTTTCCTTTAAGGAAAGGAGCACCTTAGCAACTTCCCTTTCTTTCACCATCAATGTGTCTTTCCTCTCCTTCTTCCCCATTGGAGTGTTGCCTCTCTGCAACATCTTCTTAGCTTCTTCTTTGCAGATGATCATCTTCATGTCAACCACCTGCCACCAAACAAGGGAGATAAATGACCATTTAGGCTTAGAACACTTCCTTTTAAAACCAAAGTCATTCCTAGAGGTCTAAATGGCCCATAGATATGCTCCTCTTAACACCATCCAAATAACTGGGGGAAGGCAGTTAGCCTCACCAAGGAGGATCTCTTTCTATGAGAGAGAGGTAGGGTGAAGGGGAAAGAGCATTCTGTGTAGTTCTTGTAGGCTTTCTTGGTTAGTTGGTCATGAGATAAAAAGGTGGGGAATGGACTCTGACCAGTGACTATTATATTATTTTCGCTATAGGTTTAGAAAGTCTCAAATTTTCACAGGGTTCCCGAACCTACCCCTTCCCTCTTTCTCACGTGTAATCTCTCATTCTCTTCCCCCTCCCTTTTTTCATTAAAGCCTCCCCCCTCCCCCCCCCCCCCCCCCCCCCCCCGTGATGCACTTGCACTCGTTACACACTCAACATGGCACAGAAAGCTAACACAATAAGTGAGAGCAAGGTATAGTATTATATTATTCACTCAAAGTAATGGTACAACATAGGCACATCCCAGGACTACACCCTCGTGACGCCGCACATAAGAGGGTTCACCACTGGGTATAGGGAATCATATGTAAAGTGGAAACCAAGCAGGGCTCAGAGTCACTACTACTCCCTATATAGGTGTTTTTGGTGATAATGCCATGGTATAGCTACAAAGCCCTTACACTCACCCCCACTTATTGGATTGATGTCCTCAACAATCTAAGGGTAGCGTTTTTATTTGACTTATTCGGGGTCTTAACATAGCTTTTTCTAACAAGCTGGCCAATGTCTACCAATCTAGGACTTTTTGATGGGATGACTATAGGGTCTTAACACAGTCTATACTATCAGACTGGTCAATTTCTGCCACACTAGGACTCGGGGGTCTTAGCATAGCCTTTTCTAGCAAGATGGTCAGTGTCTGCCCATTTGGTAGGGCTCTTTTGAGTTTATTGTTGTTGGGATTACCATGTGAGTCCACCCTCAACTCAAGTACATGTGAGGAGTGGAGGCATTATGAGCCTATGAATGAGAACCATTTGTTTGGAGAGCCATAAGGGGCATTGGAAGGAGTATTGGGGTTCTCATTTAGCCAGAGGACGAAGGCATCTTTGCCGTGTTCACATGCCTCCACTTCTGGAATCCAAGTAGCTTTTCATGTGGCCAATTCGAAGGCCGTGTAACCCATGGCCGAGTGGATGGAGCTGTTGTAGTGGAATTCCAACACATCAAGGTACAAGGCCCAATCTTTTTTATCCACCCAAGCATAACTCTTGAGGTAATCTTCAATGCCTTGGTTGACTCATTCTATTTGTCCATTTGTTTCGGGGTGAAAGGATGAGGAGAATCTCAATTATGTTTACAAAGTCTTGAAGAGTTCCTTCCACATGTCACTCATGAATCTTCCTTCTCTATTTGACACTATAGCTAAGGGTAAGCCATGTAGTTTGAACACGTGTGAAGAAGAGGCAAGCCATCTCCTTAGCGTTCGATGGTGGTTTGGCAAGGATGAAGTGGGCTGGCTTAGAGAAATAGTCCACCACTACAAAAATGACTGTGTAACCATGGGATTTGGGATCTCCACAATGAAATCCATACTGATTACATCCCATGGGCGGCTTGGTACGGGCAATGGTTGAAGTAATCCTACTGGCTTTGAGCATGGTGCTTTTACAAGTTGGCAAGTAGGGCATGTTTTGATATAGTCAATGACTTCTTCCTTCATGTTGGGCCAAAAGAATGGTTTCCTAAGTGCCTCCAGGGTTTTGCTTTGTCCTTTGTATCCTCCTAGTTTCCCATCATGTATTTCATGAAGGATGAGTTTCTTCAGCTCCACATTATTGGGGATATACACTCTCTTTCCTACAAATAGAATTCCCTCCTCAAGGTGTACATTCCATGCGGGGTTTTGTCAGCTTCCACATCTTGTATAATTTTGTGCATGTCTTGGTCATGTTCCAAGGCCTCCTTGACTAACTCCATGAAGTTGCTACTAACCACACTGATGGCTTTCAAGTCAGCTTTATGGCTCAAGGTATCTGCTATGTTTTATCTTCAAGTCAAATTCTGCTAGAAAGTCTAGCCAACGAGCTTGCTTTGCCGATAGCTTTAGTTGGGATTGGAAGTATTTGAGGGAAATATTGTCAGTGAAGACTACTATGTGCTTGTCTTGAACATAATGCTTCCACTTTCTGAGGTAGTGGATGACTGCGAGCATTTCCTTCTCATGTGTACTCCACCTTGTTTCAGCATCTATGTACTTCTTGGATTCAGAAGCTATGGGGTGGCCTTCTTGCACTAGTATGCCCCCGATGCCATAATCAGACGCATATGTGGAGATCTCAAAGGGTTTGGTGAAATTCGGTACCTTCAAGACGGGGGTTTGACTCATGCATTTCTTCATCTGTTCAAAAGCTTCCTGTTGTGCAGTGCCCCATGTAAAAATGTTATCTTCTTTGGTGAGGCGGGAGAGGGGGGCGGTGATGCGGCTGTAATCCTTGATGAACCTTTTGCAAAATACTGTGAAGCTGAGGAACTCACACTTCCCTTACAGTCTTTAGTACATGCCATTTTTGGACAGCTTCCACTTTCTTAGGGTCCACTTTGATACCAACTACTCCTACAATGAAACCTAGGAATTCTAACTCCTTTACTACAAATTCACATTTTTCTACTTTGGCATATAGCTTATGTTGCCGCAACTTCTCAAAGACTAAGCGTAAATGTTGCTTGTGTTCTTCTAGGGTCTTGCTATAGACTAGTAGATCATCAATGTAGATAATGATAAAGACATCTATTTTGGGTCTAAAGACTCCATCCATGAGGCCACAAAATGTGCCTGGCCCATTACTTAGGCTGAATCCTAAGACTAACCATTCGAAGCTACCATATCGGGTGTGAAAAGCTGTTTTAAGGATATCTTCTTCTACTATGCTAATCTAATGGTAACTTGACCTAAGGTCTATGCGGCTAAAGTACTTGGCTCCATGTAGTCTATCTAAGAGATCCTCCACTAGGGGCATAGGGTATTTGTTTTTTATGGTGATTTTGTTAAGGGCCCTATAATCTACACATAGTCTAAGTCCCCCATCCTTCTTCTTAATAAACAACAATGTCGCACCAAAGGGGGATTTGTTGGGGTGGATGAAACCTTGTTCTTCTAATTCATGCAGCTGCTTCTTCAATTCCCTGAGTTCAGTGTGATTCATGTGATAGGGTGCTCAGGCCACTTGAGCGGATCTTGGAATCAATTCGATCTTATGATCCACATCCCTTTTGGGTAGTAGACCCTTGGGTAGCTCTGCTGGCATTACATTTTTGATCAAGTATCTCTGCCACTTTTGTGTTGTTTCTCTGATGTTTGGGCTCCTTGATGTCCTCTTTCCCAATGGGTCGAATCATACATAGGTAGACCATATCTCCTTGCTGGGCTAATTTCTCCACCTGCTTGGCACTGCATGTCATGATGCATGGCCTAATGGAGTTCCCTTGACCCGGTGTTGCTTGGGTTGGCACCCTTGGTTAATTTGCACTTGACTTCACTATTTGGCATGAGACTCATGGCTTGTTCTCCTTCGTTTGCACTTTGATTGGTGTCCTACTTGGCAACTGCATTCTTTCTCAAGGTACTTTAATGCCTTCTCCTTGCATATCTAGCGTCATCTCATTAACTCCCTTTCCAAACATTGCAATGACATATTTGTCATAGAATTCCAAGCCTAGGATAACTTCAAAATCATCCATGGGGATTACTAGGAAGTCAAGTTTTACTTTCCATTTTCCAGCTTCTACTTGTACTGCAAAGACTTGTTTAACTTCTTTAGCCTCTCCTTATGCGAATGTTACTATTAATCCTTCGGGGGCCTTAGATAATTTCAATCCATGTTTGGCTGCGCACTCTGGGGTGATAAAGTTGTGAGTGGCCCCTATATCCACCACAATAACTTGATTCCCTTCACTCACTCTACCTTTGATGTATAGGTGGTGGACTACTGCTACCCAGGCTACCACGCATTGGGGTAGTGCACTAACTGTTCCCACTCTTGGGTGGTCCATGCTTTCATCACTTCCACTTGGGATTTCTTGGATGTGCAGGGGTTGCGGTTCTTCTCCTCCATATGTGCTAGTGGCATTCACCCTCAACTCACTTGATGAGGCTGTATCTTCCATGGGGCATCTGTTTTGATAGTGTGGTCCTTTACATCTGAAGCATCTAATCCCTATGGTTGGGGCCTCAGGTTCTCCACCATGTGTTTGATCCAGTGGGTCCATATGATACATTGGAAGTTGGCCTATAGTAGTTGTTCCCCCATTTGCCTGTTACTCCTCTTGGCACTAATGCGGACTGTGACGCGGCTAGTGTTGTATCAAGAGTTTGGTGTTGGGGGTAAAGGCGCCTCCACCTAGCTGCCCATGTATTACTACACTTACAGTCACTGCCACTACACACTGCACGTGGCGGGTGCCTATCACCATCACTTTATTCTTTATTCTTTTAGTGACAGTTTGAATAAAGAAAGGCCCCGTCACACATTGTGACTGTTGGAGTTTCCATTTCTTGTCTCTCTCTTTCTTGCTCTTACTCTCCCGCCATAGCTCTCGAGTGCAAGCTTCGATCCTTCTCTCCTTTCAACTGGTATCAGAGCTCAGCTTCCCGACTCTTGAGCTTGGCTCGTGGCATTCTCAACTTCCCATCGACTCCCCACTCGCATGGGGTCTCCTTCCCGATAGCCATAGCTCATTCTCTTGAGCTCCCGTCACTCCCCCGCTTCCCTAGCTTCTTCCTGGCCTATTGAGGCACCATCAGGGCATTGACATTGAGGTATTGCTTCATTATTTTAGAGTTTTACTTCAGTCCATAGGTCTAGGTAAACATGGTTTTCACAGGTTGTGGGTAGCCATAGCTCACACCTCTTGGAGCTTCCTTCACCTAGATCTTGCTTCCAGCCTATCAAGGCTTTGGTGTAGGCCTTCTTTGGCCCCCATTTGTGCCTCCTTTGGGCCCCATTGTTGACACGTGGGACAACAAACCCCCCTAGCCAGCTCACGTTTTTTTTTGCGCCTGTTTCAAAATCTAGCCCAAAAATCACTCTTTTTGTCATATCTCGGGCATTCGGAACCCGATTCAGGCAAGATAAGGGTCTAAGTTGGGGTTTTGGCACGCTCTGGACACGATGGTGATGTTGAATTTGCCAAATTCAGATGACAGAATATTCTGGAACAGACTTCAGGTCTGAGACAGCATGTATTTGTATGCCTATGGCTTATGTGATGCTTCTACTGATGTCTATTGATATCGGATCACTTGTGGATGTTATGCCTCTTATGTGAGACACATTTGGAGCTGATTTAGCTCAGCCATTGACTATTTTGAATAATCCCAAATCTGTCCAAAATAGGGCAGCCACCTGTTACTTCAATTTTATGCTTACAAGTCTTGGCATTTGATGCCTGATTATGCCCAGTTGGTGCCTATACATACGGGAATGTATGCCTATGGTTTGCCTATGGATTTGAGCTTGGATTGATCACTGATTTGCTCAGTTTATAGAGGTTATATGCTACTAGAACTTTAGGGTTGAAGCTATTTATGCTATAGTTGGGTTATGCCTATTGGTCACGGGGTGCTCCCTGCTACTCGGTATGATGTCATGATGTATTTGGACTATGCCACATATCTTATTTATGCTCCGAAATGCTTTTGAGCTGAGATTAGAGCTCGATTTGGGTTTGACTATCACTTCTTTGCAGCTGGCATTTCATCTATGTATGACATGGTTTATGCCTAGGCTACCCAGTACGGGTTATGATGTCTTGGTGAATGCTTAATGCTTTGGCTGTGGATGGCAATTGTTTGAGCTCATCTCGATATTCATTTGAGTATTCCCTTGAGCAGTTGGACATCGACTTGGATTTTTCCATTACGACTTGGCTTTTTCCATTACGGCCTTGGATGCTATTGAGGCATTGTCTTGGTTACCTGTCTTTGGTACTCTGACTTGGTTTGATTGAGCTATTGAGCTCGTTTATCCGCCTTTTCTGCCAGTGGGAGCATCTTGTATGCTTGATCGACATTGAGCAGGAGGTTTATGCTATTTGAGCATTTTGCAAATATTTGAGACTTTGGGCTCTCTTACACTTAAATGTTGCATGGTTCATGCACTGATATCTTGGAGTTGCTTTTGACCTGTGCTTGGGCTTTGCACTCTTGTGAGCATATACCTACTGGTGTCAAGTCTTGCCAGTGCTATGTATACTTTGCCCTATTGTCCAGTGGGTATGCCTACTTAGTGACGGATGCTTTGGTGACATGTTTGGGTGTTTGCTCAGGGTCTTGATGACTGTTTGGTGCTGATTTATGCCCGTTTATGGCTGGTCATGTCTTGGCTATCATTTCTTGACTTGGTGTAGTGATTTGGTCAGAAATTGACTCTCACAGTACCCTACTGTCATTTATTACAACAAGCATATAACTCCGGACTGACATGGATTTTTCATGCTAAAATATTCTGAAATGATGTATTTTCACTAGTACTTGGTGGGCAGCAGCTTTGGTTACACTTCTCTTGCCATTTTCTCTCGATTTTGGTGATTTTTTTGTCATTTTTTGCAGTAAACAGCAAGCAGTTTTGATCTGTCTATAGTCTTCTAGCCTGCGTTATGGCGAGTTCGTCCACTGATCATGCTATTTTCAACATCACTAAGCTTAATGGTACGAATTACTCTTATTGGAAGAGCTAGATTTGGCAAGTGTTGGTGCAAAAATCACATATCAAACCATTGAGGTTGAGCGGGCATCCACCTGCAGCTATGCCATATGAGGAATGGCTTGGGCTTGATGAGTTATGCAAGTCCACTATTGTATTCTCTCTCACAGAACAGGTTCATTACAATGTATTTGAGGAAGAACAGAGTGCATGGTAGTTGTGGGATAAAATCAAGAATCTCTATGACAAGAAAAGTCTAGCGAGCCAGATGTATTGGCCCAAGTAGCTTATGGATCTGCGCATGAAGGAGAATGTGACAATGTCTGCTCACTTGAGCCAGTTCCATGCTATACTCAAGAACTTGCTTCACAGGACATCACTTTTGCAGAGGATGTCACTCCTCTTTTCTTGCTTGGTACTCTTAATGAGTCATGGGATGTATTCCGCACTACATTATGTGCCTCTACTAGTACCTGGAAATTATCTGATGTTGAGAGTGCTCTTCTATAGGAAGAGGTTAACATAAGAATTTGGATGCCTCTTGTGTGTTGCATGCTATGACAGTTAGAGGCAGGAATGATGGATATGGAAAGCATGACAGTGGCAGTGGCCGTAGAAGGGATTCTCAGAAATCTCAGTCCAAGTCTTGTGGGAAGTCACGTAGCAGATCCCATGGCAGAAATGCAGATGTTACTTGTAACCATTGTGGGAAAAATGGCTATATTAGGCCAAAATGCCATGAACTAGGCAATGAAAGGCGCAAAGATTAAGGGGAAAGACAAAGTGTAGGATAAGTCTTCTGATCGCAGCATAGTGCCTGCAAAGTCCATTGTTAAAATTGAATAGATCAATGTTATGCAGCTTGAGGATGTTGATGATGATTATATCCTTGCAGCTTCTTCTAGTGCTTCGCAGATGACAAGATACACTCTATGTATGCACAGTGTTGGCTCTTGGACTCAGGTGCATCCTTTCATGTGACACCTTGCCGAGAGTGGTTTCATTCATACCGTATTGTTTCGGATTCTGTGCGCTTGAGTGATGACAGCTCTCTTGATATTGTGGGCATTGGTGATGTTAGGCTGCAGTTTCCTTTTGGCAGTAGTTTTGTTATGCAGGATGTACGTCATGTACGTGTTTTGACATGTAGTCTCCTATCAGCTGGACAGCTTGATGATGCAGGTTATCATGTATCTTTTGGAGACTCTGCATGGAAGATCACTCGTGTCAGACTTGTGATTGCGCGAGATGCCAAGGCTGGCAGCCTCTATCCCTTGATTGTATCCGCTTCTTCCCTTGATCATGTTTTGTCTGTGGGTTCTATCCCACATGTATCTCTTTGGCATGCCCGTTTGGGCCATATGTCTTTGAAGGGAATGAAAATGCTTTCTGGTTTGCAGTACTTACCGCCCCTTGATTATGCATGTTTTGATTCATGTGAGCATTGTCTTTATGGCAGGCAGACTAGGTCTATGCACAAGAAGTCTGGTAGGCTACGCATGAGTGAGCCCTTGGCATTGGTACATGCGGATGTCTGTGGGCCCATCCCTTGTCAGTCTATGGGTGGTGCAAAGTATTTTGTTACGTTCATAGATGATTTTTCATGGAA
This sequence comes from Lygodium microphyllum, assembly GCF_053477565.2. Classification (NCBI taxonomy): domain Eukaryota; kingdom Viridiplantae; phylum Streptophyta; class Polypodiopsida; order Schizaeales; family Lygodiaceae; genus Lygodium; species Lygodium microphyllum. The sequence continues at coordinate 42,743,365 of NC_141163.1, forward strand.
AGTTTGCGCTTATCCCATTAAGCTAAAATTCGATGTCTTGATTGAATTTCAAAGATGGCTTGCATTGGTTGAGAACTAGTCTGGGTATAGGCTCAAATGCCTAAGGACAGATAATGGGGGTGAGTATGTCTCACATGCTTTTGGCAGTTATGTGATGAGAGGGGTATTAAGCGTTAGTTGACTGCCCCCTACACCCCCCCCCAGAATGGTTTGGCTGAGTGGATGAATAGAACCATCCAGGAATGTGTACGTAGTATGCTTAGCCATGCAGGCCTACCACAGAGATTTTGGGCTTAGGCAGTTAGTACAGCTGTGCATATCATAAACAGATCACCTTCTAGTGGTTTGGATTTTCAGGTTGCAGAGGAGGTATGGAGGACTGGAAAACCTCCCTCTTATGTGCATCTCCGTGTCTTTGGATGTGAGGCATTCTACCATGTGCCCAGGGACAAGAGAAGTAAGATGGATCCTAAGAGTGTCAAATGCATTTTCCTTGGTTATGGGGATGCACGCGAGATGGATTACCATCTTTGGGATCCGCAGGTGCAGAAAGTCATCCACAGTCAAGATGTAGTCTTCCATGAAGACAAGATGCATAGGCAGCCTGAGAGAGTTGTTGAGATCCACAGGGTCATATTTCAAGAGGAGCCAAGAGCTCCCGCACAGCCAATTGGACAGCCTACTGTTGCAGCAGATACTCATGGTCAGGGTGTTGGACAGGCAGCTGGGCAGGCAACAGAGCCTGCCATGAGAAGGTCTACTAGAGACAAACGTCCACCTGATAGATTTCAACCCTCGATGCATTATGTCTTGGTTACAGATGCAGGAGAGCCTTTCACCTATGATGAGGCTATGCGTAGGGGTGACAATCACTCCTGGGAGAGGGCTATGCAGTCTGAGATACACTCTTTGCATAAGAATGAGACTAAGGATTTAGTTTCCTTGCTTGAGGGCAAGAAGGCTTTGCCATACAAGTGGGTGTACAAGTTGAAAAGTACCCTTGGATACCCCAAGCCAACATACAAGGCTAGACTAGTAGCAAAGGGTTTTAAGCAGGAGCATGGTGTGGACTTTGATGAGGTATTTTCTCATGTAGTTAAGATGACCACCCTGCACTTAGTCTTGGCTTTGGTTGCTCAGCTTGACTTGGATTTATACCAGATGGATGTCAAGACGACTTTCTTATATAGGGACTTGCATTATGAGATTTATATGGAGCAGCCTAAGGGCTTTGCAGAACTTGGCAGGGAGCACCTAGTGTGCAAATTGAAGAAAAGTCTTTATGGCTTGAAGCAGGCACCTAGGGAGTGGTATCATAAGTTTGATGCTTTTATGCAGTCACAGGGCTACAGCAGGAGTGCTATGGATCCGTGTCTTTACACCAAGAAAGCCCGTGATGGTTCTTTATTGATTTTGGTAGTCTATGTGGATGATATGCTGATAGCAAGGAACGCTCATGATGAGCTAGATGCTCTTAAGGCTCAACTCAAGAAGAGCTTTGAGATGAAAGATCTGGGACATGCCTCTCACATACTTGGTATGCGCATTAGAGGCAACAGGCATCAGGGACTCCTCTACTTGTCACAGAGGGAGTATATTCATAAAGTCCTTGAGCACTTCCGCATGCAGGACGTAAAGCCTATTGGCTGTCCATTGCCTTCTTATGTAAAGGTATCACACGATGATTGTCTGCAGACATATGAGCAAAGGGCCGAGATGGCCAAGTTTCCCTATGTATCTGCAGTGGGCAGTCTTATGTATGCCATGATTAGCCACTCGTGCAGATATTTCCTTTGCAGTATGGCTACACCTGGCAAGATGCATTGGGAAGCCGTGAAGGATATCATGAGGTACCTGAAAGGCACTGCAGATATGTGCATATGCTATGGCAGCGAGGATATAGGAGTCATGGGGTACACTGACTCTGATTATACAGGACATGCAAATAGTAGGAAGTCCACTTCTGGCTATGTCTTCACCTATGCTAGAGGTGTTTTTTCTTGGATGTCCAGGGTGCAGAAATGCACGGCCCTTTCTACTACAGAGGCCGAGTATATTGTAGCCACTGAGGCTTGTAAGGAGGCCATTTGGTTGGGTCATTTGGTTGCTGACCTTGGTATTGATGCTATCCCTACACTGCATTCGGATTCTATGAGTGCTATTCGGTTAGCCAAGAGTCTGGTCTTCCATGTGAAGATGAAACACATTGAGGTGAGGTATCACTTCATACGTGGAGTTATTGAGGACAAGTCTGTTGACCTTGTCAAGATCTCGACTAACCAGAATCCTGCAGATCTGCTCACGAAAAGCCTCTCTACAGAGCGCTTTGCCTTCCTCAGCAGGAATGGGTAGGAGGTTGATGGGCGTGGGATGAGGTGACGTCTTTCCTCATCTTGTTGTACATGTGTACATGTTGTACTGTCTTTCTTTTTTTTTCTTTTCACTCCTCACTAGGGCAGATTCGCCTTTAAGTGGGAGGTTATTGGGGGTAAAGGCACCTCCGCCTAGCTGCCTGTGTATTACTACATTGACAGTCACCGCCCCACTGCACACTGCAGGTGGCGGGCCCCCGTCAGCGTCACTTTATTCTTTATTCTTTTAGTGACAGTTTGAATAAAGAAAGGCCCAGTCACACATTGTGACTGTTGGAGTTCCCATTTCTTGTCTCTCTCTTTCTTGCTCTTGCTCTCCTACCATAGCTCTTGAGTGCAAGCTTCGATCCTTCTCTCCTTTCATTTGGCTCCGCGTGTTCGTGAACGGCCCTCCAGGGGCATTGGGTCTCGGGGTCCAGGAATTGTTGTTGAGGTTGGTGTTGAATCTGTTCTAGTTCCCTTGGGCCGTTCTCTTGCCTTCCAAATCCACTAGTCTTTCGGCCATTCTCATGGCCTCTTCTAAGTTGGTTGGCTCCTGTCTCTCCACATCTCTTCTAGCCCATTCTTGCATCCCAAATAAAAATCCATGTAATTTGGTGACAGTGTCCATGTTTGGTAGTTGCATCATAATTTTCCTATATTTACTGACGTATTCCTTCATCTTCCCTTATGTTTTATTGAGGTTTCTCCATTTGTCTCTAACTTTGAATTTCTCCATCTTTGGAATGAAGTAGTCTTTAAGTCTCTCTGGGAGTTCTTCCCATGAAAAGATGGTGTGACCCTACTCTTGTTCCAGCAAATACCAACTAACAACGTCCTCCTCCAAGTAAATGGTTGCCACTTCTGTCTTTCTATCTTCGATGATTCGGGCATTCTTCAAGTATCTGTCCACCTTTGCAATCCATTTCTTCAGGACCAGCTCGTCTCTCTCTCCTTTGTACTTGGCGGGTTGAGCCATCTTGAATTTGCCATAGTCGTCTTCTAAGCTGTCACTATCTTCCTCTTATGGTTGTGCTTCTTATCCTTCTTCTTGCTTCCTGCTTCTGATATACATTCTTCTTGTCTTTCCTTGTATCTTGCGCCCTCCTAAAAGTCTCCTCTCTACCTAATCTATCTATCTCCTCTTGCATTTTGTGTCTCTTCTCCTCCTCTTGTTGCTGTAACACCCATTCTCTATAGCCTTGCTCCACCTCTAGTTTTCTTCTTCTTTCCTCTTCCTCTTCCTTCATCTACATATTCCTCCAAATTGACTCTAGCATGCCTAACATCCCCTCCAACTGCCTCTCCAATCCAGCTAGCTTCTCCTCTTGGGCTACTCTCCATTCTTGCCCTCTACTCTTCTTCGTCTCCTCCATTGTTGGGAGGGACACATTCTCCCTATCGTCCTCCATGTGGTCATGTCAGCATGGGGAAGCCGCATTGTGGTTGGTGGTGTTGTCAGTGCGGGAAAGTCGTGTTTTGCCTTCGATGGTAGTGGTCGTGCCGTGGGGAAGCCGCGTCACATCTTCAAATGGTGGGTGGTGTCGGGGTCGCCTTGTCGGGACTTCACGCCGAGACCGACGCTACAGGGGTCATCGCAACACGGGTCAATGTGACGGGGGTCGATGCAACGCTAGGCGCCATGATGTGGGTCGTTACAACTCATTCTCTTCGGGGCATTGGATCTTCTCTCCTGCTTCCGTGAGCACTCCTTCACTCTGAGCAAGAGTTGCTCTGATACCAAGTGTGATGCACTTGCACTCATTACGCACTCAACATGGCACAGAAAGGTAACACGATATGTGAGAGCAATGTATACTCTTGTATTATTCACTCAAATAAATGGTACAACATAGGCACATCCCAAGACTACACCCTCGTGACGCTACATATAAGAAGGTTCACCACTGGGTATAGGGAATCACATGTAGAGTGGAAACCAAGCATGGCACAGTCACTACTACTCCCTATATAGGTGTTTCCAGTGATAACGCCATAGTATACCTACAAAGCCCTTACACCCCCCTCCCCTTTCATCTCCATTTTTTAAATTGAAACCCCCTCCCTCTCCTTACACCCCCCTCTCTCTCACTTATAATCTCTCTCTTTCTTTTCTCCCTCTCCTTTTTAATTAAATTCCTCCCCCTCCCCCCTCTCTCTCTCATGTGTAAGGCCTAGGTTTTTTTTCTCTCTCTCTCTCACTCACATCTAGATTAAACTTTTTAATTAAGTTTTTGATTAAACATTTAAAAACAATAATTTAAAGTTTTTCAAACATAATTTTTCACACACTTTGAGAGAGAGAGAGAGAGAGCGAGAGAGAGAGAGAGAGAGAGAGAGAGAAGAAGAAGAAGAAGAAGAAGAAGAAGATGGAGAGAGGAGGGGGAAAAGAGGAAAGAGAATAGTCTTTTTTAAATTAAACATTTTTCTTCTCCCCCTCCCCCCTCTCTCTCATGTGTGGGGCCTAGGTTCTCTCTCTCTCTCTCTCTCATAGTTAGATTAAAATTTTTAATTTAAACTTTTTTAATTAAAATAAGGAGAGAGAGAGAGAGAAAGAGAGGGAGAGAGAGAGAAATACAAAGAGCAAAAAAGAAATAAGAGAGGGAGGGAACATAGAGAGAATTATAGAGAGAGAAAATATAAAATTTAAGAGAGAGAGAGAGAGAAAGAAAAAATGAAAAGAGAGAAGTGAGGGGGAGAGAGATAGAGAGAAGAAAAGGAGAGAGAAAATAAGAAGAATAAGAGAGAGAATTATAAAGAGACGAAAGATAAAATTTAAAAGAAAGAGAAAAGAAAAAAACAAAGAAGAAAAAAAGAGGAGAGAGAAGAAAAAGAGGAGAGGGAGGAGAGAGAAAGAGAGAGAGAGAGAGAATAATAATAAGAATAAGAATAAAGAGAAAAAGAGGAAGAGAGATGGAAAAAAAAGAGAAAATACAAAAGTCATTTTTAAATTTAAATATTTTTTGAGAGAGAGAAGAAGGAGAGAGAGAAAAGATAAAATTTAAAAGAGAGAGGGAGAGAAGAAAAAAAGAAAAATTAGGAGAAAGGGAAGGATAAGAAAAAGGGGCGGAGAGAGAGAGAGAGAGAGAGAGAGAGAGAGAGAGAGAGAGAGAGAGAGAGAAAAGCGAAATATAAACATAAAGAGATAATTATATATAGGGAAAATATAAAATTTACATACTTTAAGAGAGACCTGGGGGGGAAAGAAAGTGAAAGAAGAAGAAGAAGAAGAAGAAGGAGGGAGAGAGAGAGAGAGAGAGAGGAGAAGAAGAGCAAGAATATAAACATAAAGAGAGAACTATATATAGGAAAAAAATAAAATTTACATAATTTAAGAGAGACCTGGGGGGGGGAAGAAAGTGAAAGAAGAGAGAGAGAGAGAGAGAGAGAGAGAGAGAGAAGGAACATGTAGAGGGAATTATAAAGAGAGTAAAGATAAAATTTAAAGAGAGAGAGAATAAAAAATAGAGGACAAAGATAGAAGGAAAAGATAGGAGAGAGGGAGAAGAAAAGCGCGAAGAGAAGATAAGGGGAGAGAGAAAAGAAAAAATTTAAAAAGAGAATAAAGAGAGAGAGAGAGAGAGAGAGAGAAAGAAGAAAAAAAGGAAAAAAGAGGAGAGGGAGAGAGAAGAAAAAGAGAGGAGAGAAGGGGGAGAATAAAAGGAGAGAGAGAGAGAGAGATTTAAAAAATTAGAAACAAAGAGGAAAAAGAGGAGAGAGAAAGATGAGAAATGAATTGTTGAGCGAAGTTCGCACTGCAACTTTGCTTGCTGCTTCGAGGAGCGGCCTAGCGTTCCGTACGCATGCACGGAACGCGCGCGCGTGTGTGTGTGTGTGTGTGTATGTATGTATGTATGTATGTATGTATGTATGTATGTATGTATGTATGTATGTATGTATGTATGTATGTATGTATATATACACACACACACACACACCCCCCTCTACAAACGGCCAATGTGACCTATGAGACAAAACCAAAGTACATCTTTGGCCAATGTTATCTCATCACGCAAAAGTGAAAGAAAAATGCATCCTAGTATAAGGCCAATATCTAAAGATCTCTACGTCTAAAAAATTGAATGTATAAAATGTCTAACTATAGTAGTTCCTCTCTAAATGTCAAGCTCAACACATGATCCCAACGATGATGTGATTGAGGGCCATCTTGTTAATGTATCAAGGGGTAGATGACTCTCATGTGTCTGTAATGATCGCTCTGATTTGACAATAGTACGGGTCCCTCAAGTCGTTGACCACATGGTCAAGGTTACCGTTCTCATGAAGTGCAATGGCCTTGTCTAGTGTGACTTCGTGGCATGGTGTAGGGGTAGTGTGGCGAGATGGATTTATGTCCACTGAGCTAGTAGTGCCTGTGGCATCTTATCTATGAAAGAAATGTCTCATTGCTTTCTACTTGGGTCCCTCTAGACGAGCTGGTCTCTTACCTCATAGTAGTGATGTGTAGCACCTTTAGAGCTCTAGGAGGAAAAGCCCTAGACATCTCTAGTTCTCATACTCCATGACACGACAAAGATATTCAAATCCCTCAAGGAAAACACAATGATATCTTCCTAATATGTCATAGTGCACTGTATGTTTACATATGTAGTGCTCCTTTGTCTCAAACTCTTTGTCATCATAGAGCTAGCATATCCTATCCTTTGCTAGAATCTCCATCCATTTGCATATCTTTACCCTCAATTGATGGGAGGAGGTGTGCATCAATCCAATAATAGCATGCATACCCAGGTGTTGTCCCTAACTTTGCTCTAATGATAGGGAGTGGGGTGGAGAGCTTACTTTTGATCATGCATGATATAATCACCAATAGTCTCTCTATGTAGTCCCAACCATCACAATGGGGGACCAATCTGGTCTATGAGCGGGCTCAATCGTCTGTGATATAGGTTGCAATCCCCAACCTTTGTTCCATGCAGAAGAGTAGGTTTGACTAGTGTGTCAAACAACCATAGTTTGGTGCTACATTCTTGAAACTATATATAGGCACATTGTCTCTCAAGGGCCCTTAATGCTGCATAGCCTTGCACCAACCATGCCTCAGTTGCCCCCCTTAATGAAAATCTCACACCAAAGAAAGTGACTCCCACATATACATATTCTCTCACATGCTCCACTATATTTTTCCCAAATGTGAATTGATACATAAATCGAGTAACCCATGTTGTTGAGGTGTTGAATGCCATGACTCATCCAAGTGATGATGTAAACCCTTTGGTGAGTCTAAAATGAGCACAATAGCATCGCTATAATAGTGTCAAAATTAACACTGTAGCTAGGCTAGCTCTAGTTCCACCTCCTCTATCAATGTAGTCAGACACCATATCTATGTATAGTCCAAATAGCATGGGTGAAAGTGGGAGTCCTTATTTTACTCTTATGGTGCTATCTATCCTCTTAGACATCCCCCTAGGTGTGCACATATAGACTGTCACTTTCTTGTACAACGTATAAATGTCCCATTGCATACCTTCTAGCACTCCAATCTTTTGTAATCTATGCATGAAATGTACTCGAGATACTATATCAAATGCCTTGTGAAAATCCACAAAGCAACAATAAGTCCTCTCGTCTCAAGCTCTCAGCCCTCCCTCAATGATTGCCTTGAATGTGAGAATATGATCGAATGTGGTGTATCCACACCTACAACTAGCTTACCCTTGTGTTGTTATGCCTTGCATCTCAACCCATGTACTAAGCTCATACTCTATTATTGATCCATATATTTTAGCCAATGTGTGGCCAATCTTGATGGTCCTATAGTTACTGAGAATTAGAGGGTTGCCACTCTTAGAGAGTGTAGTATAGTATGGTATGACTATATTTTTAGGAATCCCTCACATATTGCTTTATTGAACATACCTACCAATATGGGTGCCAATGTGTCATATGCATGTGAGAAGTGCTTTGCCACGAGGCCATCCTCATCTTGTGCCCTCCCATTTTGTAGTTTGTAGATTGCCTCTCTAACCATCTTACTAGTGAAGAAGAACCAATGTGTTGGTTTGTGGGCATGTGGAGGTTTCGTTGAAATATTAGAGTGAGAGCATAAAATTGTGCACACGAGAGGGAGAAGAGAGCTCAAATACAAGAAATCTTGCTTAGTAAGTTGCTCAAGTATAACTAAGGTACACTCTCTCCTCAATTTGAGAGTGATCTTTAGGCTATTTATATAGCCTCATTGTGGGCTAGGGTTGGGGTTTCAACTACCCTTCAGTCTATTCACACCTCACATTCCCTCATGTACCATTCCTTACACAAGGTTCCCATGCTAGCTTAAGTACAAGAAGAAGAAAATCTTGCTTAATAAGTTGCTCAAGTACAAAAAAGGTACACTCTCTCATCAATTTGAGAGTGACCTTTAGGCTTTTTATATAGCCTCATTATGGGCTAGGGTTAGTTCCCTATGCTTCAATCTATTTACACCTCACCTTCCCTCATGCACCCTTGCTTACACAAGGTTCCGTGCTATACTTCTAATAGGCTGTATGGATGTTTGCCTTGGTATATCATATAACTATCTCCCATAATAGAACCAAGCATCCAGTGATGTAATCTGTATAGGGGGGTTATCTCTCATGAAGCATTCTCTATGCTCTTTTGTTATCATATCCCAAAATTAGATGGTATATCTCTATCTCATTTTTTGCTAAGTAGTCTCGTTCCTTCTTCTACACTAGCCATTTGAAGAGTGTCCTTGCTTGGCTATGTGTCCAATTGCCCAAAGTAATCTCTCTTTGTAGGCGTGTGCAAGTGTCCTTGCACTCATCATCATACCATCCATTTTGCGGGGATGTAGAGTTGCCCTCAAGCTTTGTAGCTTGTGGATGAAATGCACTTTTCCATTTGAATCCCTAAACATCTAGCAGTCTACTCCCTTTGCATCAATGTGTTTCTGTATATATGGCTATGTCTCTTTTTCTAAAACTATCCTAAATAATACCCAACATTCAATCGTAGCACTCCACTGCAATCTCATATTGACATCCTAAGTGTCTCATAGGTGGTGCACCATTATTGTGATTGATATTCTGCAATAATCACCCTACCATCTTTGTATACTGTGTACTTTCCCTCCTTACGTGCGTCCAATATCTTAGGCATGCTGGCTTTTCTATGTTCTACTAGAGCAGGTGCTAAATCCTCATCAAGGCATATTTTTTCTCCCTTGACGGCCCTACCTTTTGTGAGGCATGTTTTTTTCTCGTCCATGTTTTCAAACTTTAGCATAAGGATATACCCTCTCTTGTCCATTGGATCTCCCACTCTCCATGCATCTAGAATTGATATCCCTTTCATCCCCATTTTCTTGCTCAAGGCTGTCGCATCTTCTTGTAGGGTGCTCTTTTTAGCCCATCCTACCACACAAAATTGGAGTGCTTGGATTTTCCATCTTGCTTCTTCCTCTATGGGCTACTTTACTTGCATGCCCTCCTTTGTTTTTCTTTGCAACTTCAATCCATTGAGCATTTTCTTTAGTGACACAGTCCATTGTTTCTACCTTCTTGCTCCTTCAACTACATCAGTCCATGTATGCATGCCCTTCTTATGACATTCCGTCTCTTTTTCCAATGTGGATGCCATTGGTGTTGGCTTTTGTGTATCAAGTTTCTCCTTATATGCTGCTACGTCTTTCTTACAAGCATCTAGCTAAGATTTCAACGATTTCTTTGTCTTTGATTGTTATGCATGTATTAGTGTGCTTTCTCTAACATTTCCATTTCGTTTTTCCAAGATGTATCATCCAATTGCACCACCTTATCTGCCATTTTAGCATGTAATGCTACATTAATGTCAATATATTTCCCATTTCCTACTCACTTATGCTCGCTTTCATGTGTGCATTCATATCCTACAATATATTGTCTTATAGCATACATCTCTTTCATCTTGGCTCTTATGAGAGACCTTATGTCGTCCAAACCCCCCATGGCATGTTGTCTTCAATATTTTTGCAACATTAGAGCATCTTTTGATGCTTGTAGGTGTGAGTGCATCACATTGCATCTTCGATAGAGCTTTGGTGGATTTTGGAAAGATTGTTCGGGTGTCACCTTGTTTTGTTGGTCATACCGGTTCACCCATATTTGCAAACGTCTCTAAGTATTGGGCACAAAATTGTTATGTGCAATGCTTACTGCTGTGTTACCACAGTCCAATTATATGTGTTTAATGATGTGATGCAATATGTGCAATGTTTATTATTATTGTGTAAGAACAATCCAACTATATGTGTACCACTGCATTCACTGCATCACTGCTTAGTGCATCATTGTCCACTAATGAATTGTTCATGGGTCTGACATACATTGCCACTCAGCATACGGGTTTCTTGCACATGAAAGAGAGATGTCTTGAAGGGATTTGCACACGAATCTTCACCAACATCCCCACAATGCTATCGTGAATGTTAGGATGCTGTCAAGAGTTTCAGGCATCCCAGTCCTGTCCCCAAGGTATTGTCATGAATCCTCTTATGAGAAGGGTTAGGTTGTTGCCTTAAATGCTATCTCTTAGATAGAGAACATTGCTGTATATGCATAGATAAAAAGTGTGATGTTCAGATGAACAACCTAATACTTAGAGGTTGTCTGCTACATGATGTTCAGATAAACAACGTGTGATGCTAGGATAAACAAATAAATAACGTGTGATCAGCTTTGAAAGAGTCATGTATATTGCACAGGCTCCCTTCTGCCCATGCAAGCATGTAGAGAGAGAGAGAGAGAGAGAGAGAGAGAGAGAGCACTATCAACTTGTATTTTTGATCCTTGAACTAGGAAATTAGGTTGGGGAGTACTACATCGTTGCCGTGTAAGTTTGATTTTCGGTATGTGAAATTACTCAATTATAATGTAAATAGATATAAATAATGTGAAATATAGATATACAATATACATAAACTATAAGAAAAAAGAATTAAAAAAAGCTAAGATATATATAAGTATAGATTCTCTTGACTTCAAAACTATGATTTTCCTGAATAAAAAGAAACAAGCCATCAGAAGACGAGTCATTTCTGGTTCAACTCCTACTAGAGTATCAAAAATCTTGTGGTGGGTGCACCTGAACATGTGCCATAAACGTTGATGATTCATGGATGAAATCCTCCAATCTCTTCTGAGAGCAGGGGTGGTTTTTCTTCGTCGGCGCCTTCTTCTTCTTCCTCTACTAATTCCGACCAGCTTTCATCACAAAACCACCGATCTGTCGCTAGAACTGCGGGCAGCCACGCCGATATGAAGCTTCATGCGATTCCTCTTCCCCACCTCGCAGGTCGGCTTCTGAGATACTTGCCGGAGCAGTAACCAAGTAACCAAGACTGCCATTGCCTTTGGCAGATTCGCCTGCTCGTTGTCCGGACGGTCTCCCTGTTTATGCACAGACCAGGGACTTCCTCTATGCGACGAGAAATTGAGCATGTCCACCCGCTGCTGCTCGGCTACTCGGAAGCTGCACTCCGCGTCGCCGTTGCAAAATTGCTCTGGATCTACAGTTTCGCCACCGTCGTCATCGCTCTCTGCTTCAGCGTGTACCTCGCAGTCCACATGATAGTCATGTGGAAAGTCGCCATGTACACGCAGGCCCTTTCGCCTCTGGATTTCTCCCTGTTAGTGGGGACAGATATCGGTGTGTTGACAGTGGTTATCTTTCTGGTTTTCATGGTTCCTAGAATGATCATGACATGGACCACAGCCCTTGTATTAGAGGTCCTCTTTGACAGGAGAGTCCAAAGCCAGGCAGAAGTGGTCGAAAATGGGAAGAAGCTCGCCCGAGAGATCTCTCTGATCACTCTGAAAAATGCTCTCAAGGGCGGTGAGATTGCAGCCATGGTTGCCGCTTTTGCTACCCTTGTAGGCTTGGCCCTTTTGAGGTCACATGTAAGTGAATGGCCAGGGGTTTCCGAGTATGTCTGGTGAATGTACGAGCTATGCTGGCACAGTCACGTCTCATGTAAGTGAATAGACAAGGGGGTTCTGAATATGTGTGGTGATCACATGAGTTATTGTGTCCCTATAATGTCCCATGTTAGTGTATGGACAGGGGTTTCTGGATAAGTGTGGGGATTAGAGTACATAGATTATGGTGATCATACACCATGCACATTGGGCCAAGGTTGAAGAAGTACAGTGCTCATGAAGAATTGATGGGTTAGTGCTTGATCGTTTACATGCTTAAATAAGGCGTCATATGTTCTGGTAGCAAGTTGATGACACTGCCAGATGTCCGCGCTATGCAACATTTCAATCATGGCTGGTGTTGATCTACAGTGCAAACTTTGGAGGAATAGAGGGGGAGTATGTAATAATGATCATCAATGCTCTTTGAAGGAGATCGTTGTGATATAGAAGAAGAAGAGAACTCACCCAAGTCAATATGCTTGTGGCGAACTTATACAATGGCTAGGGCCAGTGGTTATTCTTCTCGAGTTCTTAATTCTCCTAAGCAGCCTCAACTCACATGTCTCTGTCAGCTAATGAGGGTCTTTCTCTAGCAAGGTAAAATGTGTTGGGCATGACATAATGGATGACATCAGAATGCAGGGTTCCATATCCACTGCCATGTGGAGGTGGTTTTTCTGAAAAATCAGGCTGGATGTCATTTGCACACCGTTTCTCATGTCACCAAGGCCAAGTGATGCTAGAAGCAGAGGAACTTGCTTGTGAGGTCACACAGTTCACATGTATGTACATATTCTGCTGAATGGGTTACACTCTGCAGGTCATGTTGTTTAAGTGCATATATTGCCTGCTGCATTTGATCCATCTTAAACTGATCCATTATCTGAGTTGTTACTGCTCCAATTATTGAACTCTCAATGCCTGAACTAGATATACTGATTACTAAGGGTTTAGGATTTGTTTGAACTAGGTATACTGATTACTAAGGGTTTAGGTATACTAAGGGTTTAGGTTTTGTTTGAAAGCAGTGCCTATAGACGAAGCGCAGTCCAGAAGCTACTTCACATCGCCAGAAGCATTAGAGCTAACTTAAACTCAAAATGCCTTCGAACCAAAAAGCTTCTGCTGGACGTGATTTCCATTTTAGGGATGGTGCTGGACATGATTTCCATTTCAGGGATGATGTGCGCTTTATGGGTCTAAGAATGGTCTTTACCTCATATTGCAAATCTCAGTTCTAGTAAGAGTTACAAATCTGTGTGCAGCCTTAATTTGTGTTTATTTCCTCTTTTATAGCCGTATACATCCCTCTTAAGTGGAAAATTATTTCGCATTACAACTATACGACACACATATGGTTAGCTGGGTTTCAATCATGCGGTGACAGAGATCCTAGTTACCTGGATCACTTTTACTTGCTCCAGTTTGTGCTCATCTCCACCAGTGTAGGCAGTGTTACAGAGCTTTACCTGGGTTTTAAACATTCTCAGCGGCTGCTATCCATGCTGTCAGATGATTGGCTGTTTTGCATGCCTTTGACAGTTATTGAGAGTGATGTATGTGTGGCATTTATATGGCTATATGCGGATTATGTTTATTGGTTCTCATGGCTCTAAGCTACATTGAACATGTATATACAAAACTGTGATACAAGTGAGCAGAGATCACAATTGCCTCCAGTCCAATGCACTATCAATGCTGCAAGTGTTTTAGGCTTGTGTGTTTAGCTGTTCCTTTAGACACCTCCAACCTAGGGGCTGGTCCCCCAAATATGTATTCTGCTTGCTTCTACATCGTCGATGTTTTCAAGCTTGGGGTTCGGTTCCAAAATTAGCTCATTTGTTTTGTGTTTTCTCACTTGGATGACGGTATATTCCTTGACACAAAGATATTGTTTGTACACTGTAAATTTGAGTAAAGGTAGTACAACAATAAAGCAAAATGTTCCAAGTTACAGTGAGACTAGCAGCCTATCTTTGATTCTTGTTTCCCTTGGCTAATGCAGTTGAAGCCCATCTATTTACCTTAAGCTGCAGAGCTTGAACCTGTCAAGTTTTGGCAATTCTGTAAGAGCAGGTACATCGACTATCAGAAAGAAAGCTTACTCGTCTTTGTAAAAGTTAGCATCCAACCGATTATGTTGGCAAGTAGATTAAACCCTGTGGAATAATGACTATCAAGCGTCAAATGTCTTTACAAAACCTGTCGTTCAACCTAGTAGGTTGGCAAGGAGATCAAAATTCAGATCTTAAACTAAATGGAAAACCATTTTTAATTGGGCAAATTAGCTTTGCTGTTGGGATTGAACCTACCTTGCATGTGGATTTACACCTCAATAAGTTTTGAGACGAGAGTGGTAGTAGCATAGTCTTTCCATGGGTGACAGTTAGTTGAGTAACTTAAGCTCCTCGGTCCCTTCTGAATGAGCCAAACCTGAGCGACCTAACTTATGCTTTCTTTCTCCTCGGTTCCTTTCAAAGAAGCCGAACTGTTGAAACCTCTTATGATCCACCGAGATGAAGATGAAAGATATAGTTGCCATTGGTTTAACAAATGCTTTTTTGTATATACCACCTTGTTTCCATTTGTATTTGCAGGGGCTTCTAAACTGAGTAACTTTTGGAGGAGAATGGATTAGAGCTTTAGCTCGAAGGACTCACTCTTCCTATGGTTACTAGCACATCAAAGCTTAAATAGTGGTATTTTGCTTAGATATGGCTATGTTTCCTTTAACGTGTGTGAAATGCGGGGAGATAAAGATGAGACTTGAAGGCATACTGTATGGAACTACCATAGGGTAGGAAGTGTAGAGGAAAGTTCTCAGAATGGTCTTCCATTGTACTATCGAGACTTTGATATTGACTTGGGGGTAAGTAGCTTGGGTCAAGGATAGAGGCTCAACATGTGGATACAAGGATCTTCATTGGAGACTCTCCCTTCTTATTGTTGGCTAGCACTTGATAAGGAACCTAGTTTAGATAATAGGTAGAGTGGTTTGAGGGGCATTTTTACATATAAGAGCTCCTTGTTTGCATTATTGCTTGGTTCAAAATCAAATCATTTGATTTCTACAACATATCTTCTAAATAGACTATCTAGGATTTGGTTAGACATTATTGAAGTACTTTGTGTGAGATGGGAGAGCCTTTGATTGTATTTGGAGGATAGAGGCTTTCATTTGTAGTTGGGATTTTGGCACCTTACTACACTTCGAGCTACATGTGTTTTACTATATATGTTTTGCATTCTAGCCCATTAGAATGGTTGTTGATAGGACTATCATATTTGCAGTATGGTTAGTAGTCCTTCACATGGCTTATTTTGTAATTTTATGTTACCTTTGGGGGTTCTTTACAATGTGTTATGAATAGAAATATCTTTTTTTTGAAAGAGAAAGATCAAGCCTTAGGAAGGAGGAGGTCAAGAAGAACTATCAAACAAAAGAAAAGGTTTTCTGTAGATATAGAAACCAATGTATCAGTTGATCTAGAGCAATCTTAAATGAGAATATGAGCTTGATCTCCTGTTGGAGTGCCTTATTGGCATAGTCATCTTAAGTTGCAAAGTTTGATTGGCATTTGTGGAGGAAGCTAGTTTCCAATGTCTTAAGCCTAGGGTATGTAGACAAATAAAGAGGTACAATCCAATAGGGATTCATGTGTCTTCCCCCTAGTGCGATGCTATCTTTTTCTAGTTTTATGTATACTCTACCAATGGTAATTTATCAATGTGCCAAGGTGTCATGGCTCTTGGTGTTGGATTGAAGATACCACACCATTAGCAAATTGATGACTTTGGAATTGCCCTTTGTTAGCATTGCCCATAAGGCCATGCTATCCTTATGGTGTAGAATGTTCTTTAGGGAGAAATTATTTTTGATTAATGAACACTTAGCCCCCGAAGGCATGAACTTTTTCCTTATCAACCATCAAAATTAGAATAGAGAAGTGCTTTAGCACATGAGTTGATTTTCTAGTGATACATTCTTATAAGTTATTTAGATAAGAGATTTTGTGATGGATTCAAACATGTATCCACCCACTCTCTTCCTTATCTGTACTTATAAATTAGACATGCTACCAAAAAATAGGTCTCCTTATGCTAGTGTTTGGCTAATGTGCTCACCATTTATCCAATCTATGTGTATGGAGATCAAATGACAAGTTCACCAAGTTAAATAGGGTATTTGAAGTTACTAAGCTCCGTGTTGAACCATTGTTTTCAAGTTTTCTCTAACTAGGGATTGGATAAAAAGGGCCTAAAAGGTGAGTTTGTCAAATAAGGTGCATGTGAAATGATGGTTGATTGTATATCGAGGACCATAGTTTGTATCTAGAGTTGGGAGTACTATTTATGCATTTGAGTGGTGTATTGGGTTTGCTTTTGTTATTGGCCATTTATCTAAAGGTCAAATGTATCAACAAGTCATGCAAATATGTTTAGTATTTGTGAACATATATTTAGTATTTGTGCGCATGAAAGGATAATAAATCTATTATACTTTTATGCTTTTGATACTAGGGGCTTGTGTAGGGTATTATTTATTTGTTTCCACTTAGCTTGGTAAGGTTGCATGATAGAAACTTAGTAATCATGGTCATACTTAATTAGATATGAAAAGCTCACCTCAACCTCAAGTCTCTAAGTTAAGATCTTAGGCAACTCTCTTAAAAAATTCTCATTAAAGAACAAGATGATGTGATCACAAGTACTAAAAGGAAAAGTGTACCATAGGTTAGGTTAAAAGGCTTAATTACCAAAAAAGTAAGTTTAGAATGAGTTTTACCATACATGTAGAAAATTTAGGGCTTCCTTTAAATAGTTATTTTGTACTTATTTTTGCTTATGGTCAAAAGTTGTGAGATGCTTGCTTAGCTTTCTTTTGCACACATCTAAACATACTTAAACCTAGTCATGATAGTTATGTTGAGCCAAATTGAAATATCTAATTTAACGAGAAAAAATAAGCAATGTGTAAGGCACTTTTAGTGCCATTGGAGTAGAATGTAAAGTTGAGTATTGATGTTCGAGATGAGGTACAAGACCCTACTATATTCAAGCAAACAATAGGGAGTTTGATATACATTACTATTACAAGGAGACTTGAGTTATGTTGTTAGACTTGTGTCTTAGTTTATGTAGGTACCTAAAAGCCTCATTTGGATGTAGTCAAATACATATTAAGGCATGCGAAGTCCACTTTTCCTTATGGAACTTTTTATGAGGTAAGAAAATATGTATGTGTATTATGATGCATAGATGCAGATTGGGATAATATTATATCTAATAAAAGATCTACCAGGAGATTCTTGTTTTCACTTTAGTAGTACCACAATCAATTTAAGTAGAAAAAAGAAACCTAAAGTTGCTTTATCTAGTGTATAGGTGTCGATGTGGTAGAATGTGAAGTGGTATGGCTCTATAGAAGCTATCGATGATTTGAACGTATATGCATATGGTCCATCTTCCATTGTATATGACAACATATGTAGCATACAATTGACTAGGACCCTATGTTCCATGCAAGGATAAAACTAATGAAGTACATTATCATTTTGTCAAAGAAAAGTTAATTTTATAAGTTAGATTGACTTGGGGTATATAAGCACATTTGATTTGGTTGCCACATGACAACCCTTCTCCCATAGACAATAGCTTTACTCTTGCTAATATGAAAACCTCATGCAAGCCTAATCTAGTCACTAGAACCTCTCAATTGCTTCTAGTAGTTCATCAGCTTGCATAGATGTCTCCTCTCAATATATCTCTCGAGTCTGTCTCACCCTCTTGTAAGATCTCTTGTATAGTTAAGATGAAGCCACTTGGTTAGCCTTCTTCTTTTGTTTTCCCTTCCATCTTGGACGATCTTTTCCATCACCACCCTTTTCCTTCTTTTCCATGTGGTAGAGCAGTAGATTCCTTTTTAGGATTTGGATACATAACCTTCTTTGAGCTCCTCTTCACACTTTATAAGTGCACCAACACAAAAGAGCACTTTGACAAGCACATTGATACTTGATACTATTTATCTATTCACATTGGGACATGGCAAAATCCTCAACTAGCATCAAAAGTGGAAGAGCAATGAATAAAAATGTTCAAGGGGATATGAATGAAGAAAGAGGAGGAGATAGAAGCTATTTCAAGACACTCCCAACTTATTTTTCTTGAGAGAGATAGGACACCTTGATTCGAAATGCCTACACCCACTTAGAGTGGGACCATGGAAAAGCTCCAATGGTTGGGAGGCATGACTTTAATTGATGCACTGAATACACACAATAGATGAGAGGAGAGGCTCACTCAAGAACAAAAGAAAATTGATGGAGGCCAAAATGTCTTCTTACTAATTTGTTTTCATCTTTCTCATAGAATGCAATGTAAACTAAGTACAATAAAATACAACATAAAGGGAAGTGACCTACTAAGTTAAATAATGCATAATTGGCTATAGTAATTAGTTGATGCTAAAATTATGCCAGTAATAAGTAGATGTAGCTAATAAAAAATAATGAGCGATGAGTTAGTGGCCATGTGAGGGCCATGATAGCCATCAACATGCTAGAGTAGACATGCAAACCCATGTAGCTAGGCAATCCACTATTAATGTATGCATGTGTTGAGCTTTCAACTCAATTACGTTTCTTCAACTCCAAGTAACTTTCAAAATCTTTGAATTTTCTCTACACTCAAGGCCTTTGTGAAAATTTTAGCATCTTGATCTATAAAAACTTCTCTCACCTTGAGGCATCCATAATGCTAGGAGGTATAGCATAGCATCTGTTAACCTCAGCACAAGAAGAAAGAGGAAAAAAGTGGAAAAGCGCAAGTCGAGACCTAAAAGAGGTTGCCCAAGAGGAAATTAGACACAATGAAAAAGACAAGAAGGAGAATGACTAAAAGCGCAAGGGCGGCCTCAAAAATCAAGTCAAGGCAAAAGCGCATTTTAAAATACAAGACGCCCCTGAAACTGTTGTAAAAGAGCGTCAGACTCTCTCCTGTGCAAATTGTAAAGGTAGATGGGCGGTAGGAAGGAAGCTAGGAAGATAGGAGGACAATGGACAAAAGGGCCTAGACTATGGCTGGCCATGTAAAAAGGGGATGACCACCCAAGCGAAAGAGGGTTTTGTATATAAAGTTCAAAAAGTGAATGAGAAGCTCATTCTTGGCGTGTGGCAAAAAGCTTTTTCTTCTTCTCTTCTCTTGTCTTCTTGCTTGTGCCTCCTCCCATCAATTGAGGGTAAAAATATGCAAATGGATGGAGATTCTAGCAGAGGATAGGATATGCTAGCTCTATGATGACAAAGAGTTTGAGACAAAGGAGCACTACATATGTAAACGTATAGTGTACTATGACATATTAGGAAGATATCATTGTGTTTTCCTTGAGGGATTTGAATATCTTTGTTGTGTCACGGAGTATGAGAACTAGAGATGTTTAGGGCTTTTCCTCCTAGAGCTCTAAAGGTGCTACACATCACTACTATGAGGCAAGAGACCAGCTCATCTAGAAGGACCCAAGTAGAAAGCAATGAGACATTTCTTTCATAGATAAAATGCCACATGCACTACCAGCTCAGTGGACATAAATCCATCTCGCCACACTACCCCTACTCCATGCCACGAAGTCACACTAGACAAGGCCATTGTACTTCATGAGCATGGTAACCTTGACCATGTGGTCGACGACTTGAGGGGCCCATACTATAGTCAAATCAGAGCGATCATTACAAGACACATGAGAGTCATCTACCCCTTGATACATTAACAAGATGGCCCTCAATCACGTCATCGTTGGGATCATGTGTTGAGCTTGACATTTAGAGAGGAACTACTATAGTTAGACATTTTATACATTCAATTTTCTAGATGTAGAGATCTTTAGATATTGGCCTTATACTAGGATGCATTTTTCTTTCACTTATGTGTGATGAGATAACATCGGCCAGAGATGTATTTTGGTTTTGTCTCATAGGTCACATTGGCCGTTTGTAGAGGTATATATATATATACATACACACACACACACACACACACACACACACACACACACACACACACACACACACACACACACACACACACACACTAGCGTTCCGTGCGTGCGCACGGAACGCTAGCCCGCTCCTCGAAGCAATGAGCAAAGTTGCAGTGTGAACTTCGCTCAACAATCCATTTCTCATCTTTCTCTCTCCTCTTTTTCCTCTTTGTTTCCAATTTTTTAAGTTTCTCTCTCTCTCTCTCCCCTTTTATTCTCCCCTCTCTCTCTTCTCTTTTTCTTCTCTCTCCCTCTCCTCTTTTTTCCTTTTTCTCTCTCTCTCTCTCTCTCTCTCTCTCTTTATTCTCTTTTTAAATTTTTTCTTTTCCCTCTCTCCTTATCTTCTCTTCGTGCTTTTCTTCTCCCTCTCTCCTATCTTTTCCTTCTATCTTTGTTCTCTATTTTTTATTCTCTCTCTCTTTAAATTTTATATTTACTCTCTTTATAATTCCCTCTACATGTTCCTTCTCTCTCTCTCTCTCTCTCTCTCTCTCTCTCTCTCTCTCTCCTTCTTCTTCTTCTTCTTTCACTTTCTTCCCCCCAGGTCTCTCTTAAATTATGTAAATTTTATATTTTTCCTATATATGGTTCTCTCTTTATGTTTATATTCTCGCTCTTCTTCTCCTCTCTCTCTCTCTCTCTCTCTCTCTCTCCTTCTTCTTCTTTCACTTTCGTTCCTCCCCCAGGTCTCTCTTGAAGTATGTAAATTTTATATTTTCCCTATATATAATCATCTCTTTATGTTTATATTCTCGCTCTTCTTCTCCTCTCTCTCTCTCTCTCAGCCCCTTTTTCTTCTCCTTCCCTTTCTCCTATTTTTTCTCTTTTTCTTCTCTCCCTCTCTCTTTTAAATTTTATCTTTTCTCTCTCTCCTTCTCTCTCTCAAAAAATATTTAAATTTAAAAAGGACTTTTGTATTTTCTCTTTTTTCCCATCTTTCTTCCTCTTTTTCTCTTTATTCTTCTTATTCTTTTTCTCTCTCTCTCTCTATTTCTCTCTCCTCCCTCTCCTCTCTTTTCCTTCTCACTCCTCTTTTTTCTTCTTCTCTGTTTTTTTTCTTTTCTCTTTCTTTTAAATTTTATATTTCCTCTCTTTATAATTCTCTCTCTTCTTCTTCTTATTTTCTCTCTCCTTTTCTTCTCTCTGACTCTCTCCCCCTCACTCCTCTCTTTTCCTTTTTTCTTTTCCTCTCTCTCTCTCTCTCTCTCTCTCTCTCTCTTTTAAATTTTAAATTTTCTCTATAATTCTCTCTATGTTCCCTCGCTCACTCTCTCTCTCCCCCTCTCTTCTTTCTTTTTTGCTATTTGTATCTCTCTCTCTCTTCTTATTTTAATTAAAAAAAGTTTAAATTAAAAAGTTTAATCTAACAATGAGAGAGAGAGAGAGAGAGAGAGAGAGAGAACCTAGGCCCCACACATGAGAGAGAGAGGGGAGGGAGAGAAGAAAAATGTTTAATTTAAAAAAGACTATTCTCTTTCCTCTTTTTCCCCTTCTCTCTCCATCATCATCATCATCATCATCTTCCTCTCTCTCTCTCTCTCTCTCTCTCCATCTCAAAGTGTGTGAAAAATTATGTTTGAAAAACTTTAAATTAAAAATTTTAAATGTTTAATTAAAAAATTTAATCTAATCGTGAGAGAGAGAGAGAGAGAAAAAAAAACCTAGGCCTTACACATGAGAGAGAGGGGGGAGGGGGAGGAATTTAATTAAAAAGAGGAGGGAGAAAAGAATAAGAGAGATTATAAGTGAGAGAGAGGGGAGGGGTTTCAATTAAAAAAATGGAGATGAAAGGGGAGGGGGGTGTAAGGGCTTTGTAGGTATACCATGGCGTTATCACCGGAAACACCTATATAGGGAGTAGTAGTGACTTTGAGCCATGCTTGGTTTCCACTCTACATGTGATTCCCTATACCCAGTGGTGAACCCTCTTATGTGCGGCGTCATGAGGGTGTAGTCCTAGGATGTGCCTATGTTGTACTATTTATTTGAGTGAATAATGACAACACCACCAACCACAATGCGGCTTCCCCATGCTGACAACAACACCACCGACCACATGGAGGACGATAGGGAAAATGTATCCCTCCCAACAATGGAGGAGAGGAAGAAGAGTAAAGGGCAAGAATGGAGAGTAGCCTAAGAGGAGAAGGTAGCCAGATTGGAGAGGCAGTTGGAGGGCATGTCAGGCATGCTAGAGTCAATTTGGAGGAACATGCAGATGAAGGAAGAGGAAGAGGAAAGAAGAAGAAAACTAGAGGTGGGGTAGGGCTATAGAGAATGGGTGTTACAACAACAAGAGGAGGAGAAGAGACACAAAATGCAAGAGGGGATAGATATATTAGGTAGAGAGGAAACTTTTAGGAGGGCGCAAGATACAAGGAAAGACAAGGAGAAGGTATATCAGAAGTAGGAAGCAAGAAGAAGGATAAGAAGCACAACCATAGAGAAGAGGAAGATAGTGACAGCTTAGAAGATGACTATGGAAAATTCAAGATACCTCAACCTGCCAAGTACAAAGGAGAGAGAGACGAGCTAGTCCTGAAGAAATGGATTGCAGAGGTGGACAGATACTTGAAGTATGCCCCAATCATGGAAGATAGAAAGACAGAAGTGGCAGCCATTTACTTGGAGGAGGACGCTGCTAGTTGGTATCTGCAGGAACAAGAGCAAGGTCACACCATCTTTTCATGGGAAGAACTCCCGGAGAAACTTAAAGACTACTTCATTCCAAAGATGGATAAATTCAAAGTTAGAGACAAATGGAGAAACCTCAAGAAAACAGAAGGGAAGATGAAGGAGTACATCAATAAATATAGACAGATTATGTTGCAACTACCAAACATGGACACTGACACCAAATTACATGGATTTTTATTTGGGATGCAAGAATGGGCTAGAAGAGATGTGGAGAGACAGGAGCTAACCAACTTAGTAGAGGCCATGAGAATGGCCAAAAGACTAGCGGACTTGGAAGGCAAGAGAACGGCCCAGGGGAACTAGAACAGATTCAACACCAACCTTAACAACAATTCCTGGACCCCGAGACCCAACGCCCCTAGAGTGATGTTCACGAACATGCGGAGCCAAACTCCCAATACAACACTAGCCGCATCACAGTCCGCATTAGTGCCAAGAGGAGCAACAGGAAAATGGGGGAACAACCACTATAGGCCAACTCCCAGTGCATCATATGGACCCACTGGATCAAACACATCATGGTGGAGACCCTCAGGCCCCAACCATAGGGATCAAATGCTTCAAAAATGTAGGGGACCACACTATCAAAATAGATGCCCCATGGAAGATACAGCCTCATCAAGTGAGTCGAGGGTGAATGCCACTAGCGCATATGGAGGAGAAGAACCGCAACCCCTGCGAATCCAAGAAATCCCAAGTGGAAGTGATGAAAGCATGGACCACCCAAGAGTGGGAACAGTTAGTACTTGACCCCAATGCATGGTAGCCTGGGTAGTAGTAGTCCACCACCTATACATCAAAGGCTGAGTGAGTGAAGGAAATCAAGCTATTATGGTGGATATAGGGGCCACTTACAACTTTATCACCCCAGAGTGCACAGCCAAACATGGATTGAAATTATGTAAGGCCCCGGAAGGATTAACAGTAACATTCGCACAAGGAGAGGCTAGAGAAGTGAAACAAGTCTTTGCAGTACAAGTAGAAGCTGGAAAATGGAAAGAAAAACTTGACTTCCTAGTAATCCCCATGGATGATTTTGAAGTTATCCTAGGCTTGGAATTCTATGACAAATATGTCATTGCAATGTTTGGAAAGGGAGTTAATGAGATGATGCTAGATATGCAAGGAGAAGGCATTAAAGTACCCTGCGAAAGAATGAAGTTACCAGGTAGGACACCAATCAAAGTGCAAATGAAGGAGAACAAGCTAGGAGTCTCATGCCAAATAGTGAAGTTCAGTCCAAATTAACCAAGAGTGCCTGTTGAGATATTGAGCTCCACTCATGATATGCCAAGGTGACCGTTGTGCAACATCGCCCATGAATAATAGCTAGATGACAGCTATCCTTATCTACGCTAGTTCGTGGCTCAGTTAGTATGCCACCTTAGTTAGTTGAGTTTGGTTTGAGACCCATATATAGGGTTTTTCTATTTCTCTGTACTAGAGTTCTTTTGGCTTACACAACTAAGAAGAGGAAAACTGTTTTCAGCCTCCACCTTTGTGTGTATTCCCCCATTGTGCAAGTGAGAAAGCTATAAGTGAGACTCTTTCCTTCTCTCCCACAATCTTGACATGGTATCGGAGCCTCGTTCGTGGTAAGGAGCTCAAGAAAGCAAACCAAGTTTGTAGTGTTCTGGTAAGAGGACCAGTGTTGCTTTCATTTTTCGAGTTTGGGAGCAAGTCTCTGTAGGTAGCATAGCCGGAAAGTGCAAGAGTGCATTGTCTCAGATTGAGACGCCCTTCGCTATGTAGCAAGAGGGCAGTATATGTTGCGGGTAAGAGCTTTTAGCCCTTGGTTGCCCTGTTTTTTTGATTTGAGGCCATTTCGGGGCCTGTTTTGGAGGCACAAGTTTTCTGCACGCACTCAGGAAAAGGCCCTGTTTTTTGCTGTGCGGCCACTGTTCTACAGGTCGATGAAAAGTTACAGTAGAAATTGCATCGTATACCTGTGCGCAGAGACATTGGGAGTTATAGAATCATCCTTGTTGCTTGTTGATTCAAAATCGTCACTAGGAAGTGACTGTGTGGTCAAATACCACTTTCGTCAGTTTTGCAGATTTGCCCTTGTGAGGCTGAAGCTGTGTTTTTTACAGTGACAAATTTTTTTGCAGTGTTCTGTAATGGCGTCTGATTCTCTTTCATAGATTGTCACTGAAAAGCTTGACAATAACAACTTCCAAGTATGGAAGTTTAGAATGACGAATTTCCTTATGGGAAAAGGATATTGGGAATTCGTTGCAGGAAACGAAGAAGAACCAGTTCTTCCTGATGTTCCCAATCAACAACAAATGCAGGCATTTAAAGGATGGCATGAGAGAGCCAGAAAAGTTTTGTACTGACTGTCTATCAGTATTTCAGACTCTATGATTGTGGACATTCAGGATGCAAGTACGCCAAAGGAGGCATGGGATACTTTGTCAAAAATGTATAGCACAAATACACAAGCTAGGAAAATGCAGTTCAAGCAAGAGTTGCACAATGTGCAAAGAGAAAGTATGAGCATCAATGACTACCACATGAAGGTGAAGAAGATTGCAGATGCACTTGCTTCCATTGGGTCGCCAGTGGAAGATGATGATTTAGTTTCTGTGACCTTGAATGGTCTAGGAAAGGATTATGCACAGTTCCGAACATCGATTTTCGTCCGTGAAAGATTTCCTGATTTTGAGGAGTTGATTGCTCTTCTAATTTCTAAGGAGCAGAGAAATGGTGGTGCATCTTCTTCAGGAGGAACTTCAAAAGAAGCTGTCTTCTACTCAAATGCTGGCAGAGGTAGAGGAGGCCATGGTAGAAATCAGAATATGCAATAAAGTCAAGAAAACCAGTCCTATGGAGGAGGACGTGGTAACTCTAGAGGCAGGGGGAGCCAAAGAGGTCGTGGTGAATGGCAAAGAGGGAAAAATGCAAACAGCAATGTTGAATGCTACTACTGTGGTAAAATGGGTCATATGGCTAAAGACTGCTATAAAAAGCAGAATGACATCATGAATGGTAAATTGCAACAAGGGAATTATGCATCTTCTAGTAGACAGGGTGATGACAGAAATGAGCGTTTGTTTATGGTGCAGCACATGACCAATTCTGTGACAAGTGCAGAAGAAAGCAATGATGTGTGGTATGTTGACTCAAGTGCATCAAACCACATGATAGGTCATGCAAAATGGATGCTGGATGCAAGGAAAATGGAAAAACCAGGATTTGTGGAGACTGGTGATGATACTGCACATCCTATTGTGCAGATTGGAAAAATTCCTTTGTCTATGCAGGATGGAAAAAAGAAATACCTGTCGAATGTATTTCATGTCCCGAATATCACCAAGAACCTAGTTTCTGTTGGTCAAATGGTTGAGCAAGGCTTGCAGGTCAGATTTAATTCTCATGGATGCTTTGTTGAGGATATGAAAAATAAAGGTCGCTTGATAGCAAAAGGAAAGAAGAAGGGCAGAATGTTTACGTTGGATGCAGACATGCCTGAATTGAGTGCAACAATGTTTGCACATGGGACCGGTGTAGTTGCAGATATTGATATCTAGCATAAACGCATTGGTCATGTTAATGTACGACGACTTAAATCAATGCAAGCCCAAAATATTGTTGCAAGATTGCCTAAATTCAAGGTTGCAGAAATGCATAAGGTATGTGAAGACTGTCAATTTGGAAAACAGGCAAGGAAACCATTTCCTAGACATCCACTCTGATGTTGGACTACTAAAGCTGCATCTGTTGGAGGCTGTTATTATTTTGTCACTTTTATTGATGACTATAGCGGAAAAGTTTGGGTGTATTTTATGAAAAAGAAAAGTGAAGTTTTTGGGCATTTTAAAAATCTTAAAGCTATGGTTGAAAAAGAAACAGGCCTGCAAATAAAATGCCTAAGGTCAGATGGAGGGGGAGGGTACCTCCCAAATGAGTTTGCAAGGTTCTTGCAGGAGCATGGCATAAAGCAGCAATATTCATGTAGTCATACCCCACAACAAAATGGAATTGCAGAAAGAAAAAATAGGCATATTGGAGAGGTATCTTGTGCCATGCTCAATGAAAAAGACCTGCCAGATTTTTATTGGGCTGAGGCAGTTGCTACAGCAGTCTACATAATGAACAAGACTCCCACTGCAGCAATACATGGCATGACTCCAGAGGAGAGGTATACTGGTAGGAAACCAGATATTTCTCATTTGAAAATTTTTGGTTGCATTGCCTATGTTCATGTGCTAGATGAGTTGAGATCCAAGTTGGATCCAAAAGCTGAGAAGTACATCTTTATTGGTTACTTTCTGCAGGAGAAAGGGTATAGATGCTATAACCCTTCTACTCGTAAGTTTACAGTGAGCAGAGATGTTGTTTTTGATGAGATGAGTAGCTGGTATAAACTAGTAAATGTGATTGATGATGTAGATGCACAAAATGGTAATGCTGCACAGAATTCACAGTAGCAGTCACAAAATATTAGTGGATCTGGAGTGTTCTCTAGCAGTGGTTCACATTCTTTGCCATGGACATGCAGATTGAGATCAGGAGAATCTCCTCAAAACAATGCAGATAATGGTATGCAGGTTTCATGAAAAGGAAAAGAGAAGGTAGATCAGCCCATGTTTGATGTGAATGCAGGTCACTCTTATGTGGATGGTGAATCCAGTGGCTCAGAAGAGAGCATTGATGATGAGTTGGGTATTCCTTCTATTGTTACACTTGGAGTAAGGAAGACTAGGGATGTTTTGAGAGCATCTGGGAGTGAACCTACTTTGCGCAGGTCTACCAGAGCTAGGTATCCTGTGGATAGGCTGAAATATGATGGATTTACAGCCATTCACTATGCCTATATGGTCAAAGTGATACAGGAACCAGAACCCACTTCTTTTGAGCAAGCCATGGGAAAAGAAAAATGGGAGAAAGCCATGGATGAAGAAATGGATGCCTTGGAAGAAAATGCTACATGGGAATTGGTACCTTTGTCTAAAGATAAGAATGCAATTGGTTGTAAGTGGGTTTATAAGGTGAAGCACAATGCAGATGGTTCTGTGAATAGATACAAGGAAAGCTTAGTAGTCAAGGGGTATGCACAAACATATGGCATTGATTATGAAGAAACATTCAGACCGGTTGCAAGGATGGCAACCGTAAGAGCAGTCATTGCTATGGCTGCATCAAAGGGATGATCTTTACATCAGATGGATGTAAAGAATGCCTTCTTGCATGGTGATTTTCAAGAAGAGGTCTATATGGAGCAGCCACCAGGTTATGTGCATGCTGTTCATCTTGAGTTTGTTTGCAGGTTGAAGAAAGCCTTGTATGGCTTGAAGCAAGCACCTAGAGCATGGTCGGACAAGATAGGACAATATCTTGTCACTATTGGCTTTTAGATTTCCAAGGCAGATTTCTCACTTTATGTGAGAAAAACAGAGAAAGGTATTATGCTACTTGTCATTTATGTTGATGATTTGATTATGACAAGTGATAGTATTGAAGATATCCTTCATGTGAAAATGCTATTGAAGCAGAAGTTTGAGATGAAGGATTTGGGAGAGCTGCGTTATTTCTTGGGCATTGAGGTGATTAGATCACCAAGTGGGATACGGCTCTTGCAGAGGCAGTATGGATTGGACATGCTATCCAAATATGGGATGACAGGTTGTAAGCCTATTTCAGTTCCTTTGAAATAGAATGTGAAGCTGAGCGCAGATCCAGGTGAGCTTCTCCAAGACCCTACTATGTACAGACGCATAGTAGGAAGTTTGATTTATATGACTATTACCAGGCCAGATTTAAGCTATGCTATTGGATTGGTAAGTCAGTTTATGCAGGCTCCAAGGAAACCACATTTGGATGCGGCTAGATACATACTTAGGTATGTGAAGTCCACATTGCAGTATGGACTATTTTATGAGATTGGGGTTCACATACAGTTGCATGGATACACTAATGCTAATTGGGCTGGTAGTATTTCTGATAGACGATCTACCAGTGGATATGTGTTCTCTTTTGGGAGTGTTGCAGTCACTTGGAGCAGCAAGAAACAGCCTACAGTTGCCTTGTCGAGCACAGAGGCTGAGTACAGGGGTGCAGCAATGGCTACATGTGAGGTAGCTTGGTTGCATAAGCTACTTTATGATATGGATCAGCCAGTATATCAAACAGACTCTACAAAAAAAGAAACAACTACACATCAGTCCACCATACAATAATGCATTCTAATTAAACATAGTAACTATGGACAAGAAAGATGAGTGACTTACAGGGCCGCTGCATTCATATAATTGGTCGATCAATGCAATGAGACCGTGCCTCTCTCCATATCGAGTCTCAAGGCCAGTGGGATCGCGATTTGTAATGGAGTGCTGCAAAGAAAACAAAATACAACTGTTAGAAACACGATTGTCAGTACAAAGAATATTGCAAAAAAATAAGCAAGCAAAACAAAAGAAAAACTTACAAAGTCCTCCAGATATGTCTTGTGGCCGCCACTCCCAAGGTGATGGACCACTCCGGCCTCTGGTCGTGCCCTTGCCGCCTCGCGCTACTGTCTTCAACATCCTGGAGAATCTGTAGTCTTCTCCTTGAGTCGGCACCAGTCGTCTATGTCTAGCCACTTGGGCTTTAAAGCCCCACTCTTGAGTGCCTTGCGTGTGTCCGATCGTCTGTGTGACATGTATGTACACATGCACTCCATCATCCAGCCCATGAAAACCTATATGCTACGGCTGGTACTGAAAACTATGTAGTCATTGCTCCCCTCCAATATGTTCTTCTAATGATCCAAGACGTTGTGCTGAAAAACTTGTTGGCACAACTCTCTCATGTGAGCCATCACCCTCCTCCCCTCATCATTCATGATGATGGCTCCTAACCTATCATCTACAAAGTAGGCATACCCCTTTGGGGTATGCCTAAGATGAGTCCTCTCCCACCTATGACCACGCTCCTGGGCATATTTAGGAGACCCCTGTACATCTGGTGTACCTACTGGGGTAGTATCTCTCAAAGTAGCACCCACAGGGGTGCCACCTACGGATGACTGAGCAAAAGCTGAAGTGACTGGAATAGACGTCCCCACAGATGTGACAAATCCAGGAGATGGCGCAACTCCAACAGAACGACGAGACAGAGACACTGCATCCATACCTCCACAGCAACCATTTGAGCCACACTCTCTCAAACTGCCACCACAAGAGCGAGGAGTAGCACCTGTATCCCGAGCCAACCGCGGGCTCACTACATTCGGATCTCTGCAGCATCCCCCTAAACCACTCCCTCCATCTGGCCCAAGTGTGGAGCATCAACCTCGTTTGCTAGAAACTGAAGTATTAGAGTGCGCCAAAGTAGATCTAATAGAGCGGTCAGATGGTGTCTGAGACAGCTCTTGGTCCGCCATATCTCTGAATCTCGCCATCTGATCTGGAGACATACGTGTGAAGATCTCCTGTAGCTCCTCATCGCTCATCCCTTGACTCATCCTGATGATCTAAATATCCATAAAGGTCACCTGCACAGACAAAAAATGATGTTAGCATAATCAATATAAATCATACAAAGCATGGTAATGTAAATCTTAAAAAAATGATATTACTTAAAATACATATCTTATTTACCCTTATAAGCGATTCGTTAACGAATTGAGTAGGTGGATGCTCCAAGTATGAAGTACCCTATGGTCCCATGTCAATCTCCTGACACAACTCCGCATACACTGGAAGGTCGATAGACATGTCACCACAAAAGGATGAGTCCACCTCGTTCTCAAAGAATTCTTGGACTCCTGTATTTCTATCATTGTTACCCGATGCTGGCTTCTCTACATGCTCCAAGCTTTCGGTGGCCTCCACCCCTTGCAATATCAACCCCTCTATTTGCATACTGTCCTCATCTATGCTCGGAACATCGCTTTGATCATATACTCTCGCACTTTGGGGAGTTGAAGGTATAACGTACCACCATTGAGGTTGTCGGGGGTTTGGATAGAAAATTACCTATTCACAATCACATATAAGAGAGATTTAACTATTGTGACATGTACCATGTCGTAATACAATTAAAAAACACATGAGTTTATGCACCTGTTCATAATGGATCGGCAACACAAACGTGTCGCGCAAATCCGTCCATTGTTTTTTGGAATCTATTTCAAGAAATCCAGATGGACCTCGTCGAACTGTTGCTCCAGCTCCTTTAAGTACCACTTTGAACCATTGCACATCGAATAGGATCATGGAGAAGCTACGGTAATCCACCGTGACAATACTTTGCAAGTTTCCAAAATACTCCATCTCATCTATAACCGTGTTTGGATCCATTGATCGTCGTTGGCTCTTTTACTCAAACCTTGCTATGATACCACTATCTATTGTGGAGCGCATTTTGTCAATATACTCCACGCAAAAATGCCACCACGTTGTCAACCTTGCCATGTCGGACGTACAAAACATGTGGTTTATGCGGGGGATAAGCGGAAAATATCTAAGAACTTTTTGAGGGATGGTTTTCCCTTGCAAGTCCTATCGATACCTTTGAGCACCACACTTTGGACATGTCTCCATAGTCTCGTATTCTCCTCGAAACAATATGCAATCGTTGATACATGCATGGATGCTATTGTAGTCCATGCCAAGCTTTCGTAAAACATGTCGTGCATCATCACGAGACTCAGGCATGGTATTTGCAAGTGGTAATATATGATACTTTAGTAACCTGAAAAAAAATCATAAAACACCTTGAAAAAACACAAATGTTTTTAATGATAATACCGAAAAGAAATCAACGAAGCATACATACAAGGTACCTAAATAACTCGGTCACATTCGCATCTCTCCACCCGTATTTTGCTTGCATACTTAGGAGTGCAAGTAGTGTCTTCAGGCGAGATACTCGGCACCCATCATATAATGGTATGGATGCTTTCTCTCTAAGCGGATCAGAAGTCTTGACATCCATGAGCATCAATGCATTGATCATTGCCTCCATCTCAGGCTCCAAGATTGTAGGTAAGTCTGGAAGGTTACCTGTCTCCTCTGGTATTGACGGTATAGATTGGATAGTACCTTCCAAGTGGCGAATTGGCTCAAGCACTCCATCCATCACACACCCATGAACTCTTCTAACTGGCCGCAAAGGGTGCACTCCTCCTTCGGACGAGATGTCACCTCCCTGGATAGAAAATTTGCCAGGCACACCCAATGTTCTTGTATATGGTATTCAATTAGCTTGCTAATACAATGCATGATTGATATATACTTTTCTTACATTACGACAAACAATTTGTTTTTGTTATCATTCTTTTTTTCTTTCTTAAATTGTTTGAGAAGGGATTTCTTCTCTTGTAACTCAGCAAAATTAACGTATGTAAAGTCCCCACCCACCCATCCACAAATTAACATATGTCGGAGTGTTTTCCGTCTCGTGGTATTACACCGGATCTCACCAACACTCTCTCTTTGTTTTTTATCCTTCATTCTCTCCTCTCCTTTCATCTCTCTCTCTTTTTCTCTTTCTTTATTATGTTGTATGTTTATTTCCTCTCTCTTGTTTCTTCTTCCTTTTTCTCTTCCTCTCCCTCTCTCATTTCCTTTAACAAAACATCTCTCCTTCTCTCTACTACCAATTTCCTTTAACAAAACATCTCTCTCTCTACCACTACCAGTAGCACTATAATAAATAAGAAAAGAAGAATAAGAAAAAAAAAAACTACTACTACAAACAAGAAAAGAAGAAAAAACTACTACTACTACCACTACTATAACAACAACAACAAACAAGAAAACTAAACAATAATAAACAAGAAAAGAAAAAAACTACAACAACAACAACAACAAAAACAACAACAATAACAACAAACATGAAAACCACTACCACCACCACCACCACTACCACCACCACCACTACCACCACCACCACCACTACTACTACTACTACTACTACTACTGCTACTGCTACTGCTACTGCTACTGCTACTGCTACTGCTACTGCTACTGCTACTGCTACTCCTACTACTGCTACTGCTACTGCTACCACGACCACGACCACGACCACGACCACGACCACGACCACGACCACGATAACAAACCACTACCACTACCACTACAATAAACAAGAAAAGAAGAAAAAACAACAACAACTACTACTACTACAATAACAACAAACAAGAAAAGAAGAAAAAACTACTACTACTACTACTACAACAACAACAACAAAAAACAAGAAAACTAAACAACAACAAACAAGAAAAGAAAAAAACTACTACTACCACAACAACAACAAACAAGAGAACTACTATTACTACTACTAGTACTACTACTACAATCACGACTACGACGACTACGACCACGACCACGACTACCACAACAACTCTCTCTCTCTCTCTCTACTACTACTACCACTACCACTACAATAAACAAGAAAAGAAGAAAGGAAAAAAAAAAACAATAACAACAACTATTACTACTACTATTACTATAACAAACAAGAAAAGAAGAAAAAACTACTACTACTACCACTACTACAATAACAACAACAAACAAGAAAACTAAATAACAATAAACAAGAAAAGAAAAAAAAACAACAACAACAAACAAGAAAACCACAACCACCACCACCACCACCACCACTACTACTTCTATAACCACGACTACTATCACTACCACTACCACAACAACAAACCACTACCACTACCACTACCAGTACTACTACAATAAACAAGAAAAGAAGAAAAAACAACAACAATTACTACTACAATAACAACAAACAAGAAAATAAGAAAAAACTACAACAAAAACAACAACAAATAAGAAAACTAAACAACAATAAACAAGAAATGAAAAAAAACTACTACTACTATAATAATAACAAACAAGAAAACTACTATTACTACTACTACTAATACTACTACTACAGTCACGACTACGACGACTACGACCACGACTATGACTACCACAACAACAACAAACAAGAAGAGAAAAAATTAAACAACAACAACTACTACTATCACTACCACCACCACCACCACCACCACCACCACCACCACCACTACTACTACTACTACTACTACCACCACCACCACAACAACAACAAACAAGAAAATAAAAAATTAAACATCAACTACCACTACCACTACCATTACCTAGTACTACTATGACTACCACAACAACAACAAACAAGAAAAGAAGAAAAGAAGAAATAACACAACAACAATAATAACAACCACCTCTCCCTCTCTCTCTCTCTTCCTCCCTCCCTCCCTCCCTCTCCCTCTCTTTCTCTCTTTCCCTATTATGTTTAATGTTTTCTCCCTCTCTCTCTCGTTCCTTCTTTCCTTTTCTATCTCCCTCTCCCTCTCTCATTTCCTCTCCCTCTCTCAATACACATGATTTTTAACAAAAACAAGTAAAAGAAAAGGAAAAAAAACAAAAACAAAGCAAGAAGGAACAATGCACTCACCACAAGGGCCCGAGGATGGATTTGGCGGCTCCTCTTTGCCCTTCGTACACTTCCTTCTCTTCTTCACAAATGGCGGCCAGCGGCGGTGATGAGAAGCTTTCCTTCTCCCTCTTTCTTTCTTTCTCTCCCTCTCCCTCTCAAATGCAAGATGGAGTTCGCTCTCCCTTTCGCTCTCTCTTTCATTCGTTCGTGCAAAATAACGCGCTTGGGTTTCGGCCCGCATTTTTTCATCTAAGCACCATTGCTATTTGCTTCACATTTGCGATGCAAATAGCGACACCGCTATTTTGCATCAGAAAGCGCCATCGCTATGCCTCCGTATCCTTGTAGTGACACATGGATGTTCTCAAACCTAAAAACATATGCAAATATTCTGGAACCTAAAAAGAAAAGATTTAAACATTTTTATTTTCACATTTCTTTTTTTTCACTTTAGAAAGCTTTAAAAAAATCCAAGGAGATGATTACTCCCTACGCCACTACGATATAAATGTGTATACTAGGACTGATGTTTGTATTCCTATGTCCAACTTGCATTGAAGTTATATGCCTTTATTGTATGTTCTTCTATTTTCTAGTGGAGATGATGGTTGGCACGTGAAAATCCCTTGTACTATTGTGGATGAAGATATCCTTGCAAAGCATGTGTCCAACAAGGATTGTGTCACACAAATGGAATACTATGCATTTCTCTTTAAGTTTGGGATGACACTTTGAATATTTATTTCAAGTACTTTTTTATCTAAGAAGCTTTACATGAAACTTAAGGATGTTTTATTAAGCTTCATGTGTCTAAAATATGTATTGTAGCATAATTTGTTGTATGTCATTTTGTTTACTAATGGAGAAGATGGTTGGCGCATAAAGATCCCTTATACTACTATGAATGAAGATATTCTTGCATGCATAGTATGATCCCAACAAAGGATTGTGTCACACAAATGGAATACTATACATTTCGTCTTAAAGTTTGGGGGATGACACTTTGAATATTTGTTTCAAGTACTTTGAATATTTCTTTATCTAAGAAGCTTTGCATGAAACTTAAGCATGTTTTGTTAAGCTTCATGTGTCTAAAATATGTGCTGTAGCATGTAGGTATATGTCTAATGTGTTCTAAGGTTATGGATCGCATAAGTGAGTAACATCTAATGCTTCATTGGATCAATAACCATGAAAAAATAACATTAGGGCCAAAAACTCTTAAAAAAAGACACTTGTAAGAAAATGATTAAGTTGCTAATTAGTTGAGATTTTGGAAGAATAAAAATGCCAAATTTGGTTGCTCATATGTGATTAATGAGAGAATATTGAATTCATTAAGAAGCTCAGCTATTAATTGTCCCTCATCTTCAACTTATGTCAAGGTCACCTTTTCGGCCGTTTTTTATCTTGGAACTTGGGTTTTTTTTTTTTGAGAAATGTCCACCTATATCGCGGTTTGTCTACTCCCGCTTCTTCTTTTCACATGCTCTTTCGCCATTCTCTTCTTTGTGCTCACTTTCTTATCACTGTGATCGTTGATCTACTAAAATGTTTAGCAATACCTCTGCAAGTAATACAGATGCAAGCACATGCAAGTACAAACTTACCATCCAACTAGATCCAATTTATTCATCTTGGAGAATTATACATCATCGAGTACTAATAGATGAGATGGAGGCTAACAGATTGTGAACTCAAGGAAAGAAACATATAGATTTGTGGGTGGATGGAAATATTTATCTGAAGGATCCTTCAACACGTAAACCTCCTAATTTTTTTAATATTCATGACTACGTGAGATATGTCGAGGAAGGTTATAATGGGATGCTTGGCTATTGTAAAAGGTTATACTCTACATCTTACACATACATGGCTTAGATGAATGAAATGAGAAAAGCATTATTTATTGCATAAACAAGTGTTGACATATCGAGCTCCACTCGTGATACGCCAGGGTGACCGTTGTGCATTTATGTCACCGACGTGTTAGTTGCGGACGTGGTTGGTACACCGCCCCTGAATAATAGCTACATGATAGCTATCCTTATCTACTCTAGTTTGTGGCTCAGTTAGTATGCCACCTTAGTTAGTTGAGTTTGGTTTGAGACCCATATATACAGGGTTCTTCTATTTCTTTGATAGAGAGAGTTCTTTTGGCTTACACAACTAAGAAGAGGAAAACTGTTTTCAGCCTCCACCCTTGTGTGTCTTCCCCCATTGTGCAAGCAAGAAAGCTTCAAGCGAGACTCCTTCCTTCTCTCCCACAATCTTGACATGGTATCAGAGCCTTGTTCGTGGTAAGGAGCTCAAGAAAGCAAGCCAAGATCGCGGTGGTCTGGTAAGAGGAGCAGTATTGCTTTCATTTCCTGTTTTGGGAGCAGATCTCTGCAGGTAGCACAGCCGGAAATTGCAGGAGTGCATTGTCTCAGGTTGAGACGCCCTTCGCGGTGAAGCAAGAGGGCAGTATATGCTGCGGGAGAGGGCTTTAGCCCTTGGCGACCTTGTTTTTTTGATTTGAGGCCATTTCGGGGCCTGTTTTGCAGACGGAAGTTTTCTGCACGCACTCAAGAAAAGGCTCAGTTTTATGCTGTGCGACCACTGTTCTACAGGTCGGTGAAAAGTTACTGTAGAAATTGCATCGTATGCTTGTGCGCAGAGACATTGGGAGTTTCAGAATCATTCCTGGTTCCTGTTTATGCAAAATCGTCACTAGGAAGTGACTGTGTGGTCAAATACCACTTTCGCCAGTTTTGCAGATTTGCCCTTGTGAGGGTGAAGCTGTGTTTTTTGCAGTGACAGAATTTCTTGCAGTATTCTGTAATGGCGTCTGATTCTCTTTCACAGATTGTCACTGAAAAGCTTGACAAGAACAACTTCCAGGCATGGAAGTTTAGAATGACGAATTTCCTTATGGGAAAAGGATATTGGGAATTTGTTGCAGGAAATGAAGAAGAACCAGTTCTTCCTGATGTTCCCAATCAACAACAAATGCAGGCATTTAAAACATGGCATGAGAGAGCCAGGAAAGTTATGTATTGGCTATCTATCAGTATTTCAGACTCTATGATTGTGCATATTCAGGATGCAAGTACGCCAAAGGAGGCATGGGATACTTTGTCAAAAATGTATAGCACAAATACGCAAGCCAGGAAAATGCAGCTCAAGCAAGAGTTGCATAATGTGCAAAGAGAAAGTATGAGCATCAACGACTACCACATGAAGGTGAAGAAGATTGCAGATGCACTTGCTTCCATTGGGTCGCCAGTGGAAGATGATGATTTAGTTTCCGTGACCTTGAATGGTCTAGGAAAGGATTATGCGCAGTTTCGGACATCCATTTCCGTCCGTGAAAGATTTCCTGACTTTGAGGAGTTGATTGCTCTTCTAATTTCTGAGGAGCAGAGAAATGGTGGTGCATCTTCTTCAGGAGGAACTTCAAAAGAAACTGTCTTCTACTCAAATGCTGGAAGAGGTAGAGGCAGAGGTAGAGGAGGCCGATTTGGAGGCCGTGGTAGAAATCAGAATATGCAGCAAACTCAAGAAAACCAGTCCTATGGAGGAGGACGTGGTAACTCTAGAGGCAGGGGGAGCCAAAGAGGTCGTGGTGGATGGCAAAGAGGTCAAAATGCAAACAGTAATGTTGAATGCTACTATTGTGGTAAAATGGGTCATATGGCTAAAGACTGCTATAAAAAGCAGAATGACATCATGAATGGAAAACTGCAACAAGGAAATTATGCATCTTCTAGTAGACAGGGTGATGACAGAAATGAGCATTTGTTTATGGTGCAGCACATGAACAATTCTGTGATAAATGCAGAAGAAAGCAACGATGTGTGGTATGTTGACTCAGGTGCATCAAACCACATGACAGGTCATGCAGAATGGATGGAGGATGCAAGGAAAATGGAAAAACCAGGATTTGTGGAGACTGGTGATGATACTGCACATCCGATTGTGC
The DNA here is from genome assembly GCF_053477565.2 of Lygodium microphyllum. Lineage (NCBI taxonomy): Eukaryota > Viridiplantae > Streptophyta > Polypodiopsida > Schizaeales > Lygodiaceae > Lygodium > Lygodium microphyllum. Next base: position 42,781,744 of record NC_141163.1, read on the forward strand.
AGATTGGAAAAATTCCCTTGTCTATGCAGGGTGGGAAAAAGAAATACCTGTCCGATGTATTTCATGTCCCGAATATCACCAAGAATCTGGTTTCAGTTGGTCAAATGGTTGAACAGGGCTTGCAGGTCAGATTTAATCCTCATGGATGCTTTGTTGAGGATATGAAAAATAAAGGTCGCTTGATAGCAAAAGGAAAGAAGAAGGGCAGAATGTTTACATTGGATGCAGACATGTCTGAATTGAGTGCAGCAATGTTTGCACATGGGACCGGTGTAGTTGCAGATATTGATATCTGGCATAAACGCATTGGTCATGTTAATGTACAGCGACTTAAATCAATGCAGGCCCAAAATATTGTTGCAGGATTGCCCAAATTCAAGGTTGCAGAAATGCATAAGGTATGTGAAGCCTGTCAGTTTGGAAAACAGGCAAGGAAACCATTTCCTAGACATGTTCAAGAGAGTGAGAAGCCATTGGAATTAATCCACTCTGATGTGTGGACCACTAAAGCTGCATCTCTTGGAGGCTGTCATTATTTTGTCACTTTTATTGATGACTATAGCAGAAAAGTTTGGGTGTATTTTATGAAAAAGAAAAGTGAAGTTTTTGGGCATTTCAAAACTCTTAAAGCTATGGTTGAAAAAGAAACAGGCCTGCAGATAAAATGCCTAAGGTCAGATGGAGGGGGAGAGTACCTCTCAAATGAGTTTGCAAAGTTCTTGCAGGAGCATGGCATAAAGCAGCAATATTCATGCAGTTATACCCCACAACAAAATGGAATTGCAGAAAGGAAAAACAGGCATATTGGAGAGGTATCTCGTGCCATGCTCAATGAAAAAGACTTGCCAGATTTTTATTGGGCTGAAGCAGTTGCTACAGCAGTCTACATAATGAACAGGACTCCCACTGCAGCAATACATGGAATGACTCCAGAGGAGAGGTATACTGGTAGGAAACCAGATATTTCTCATTTGAAAATTTTTGGTTGCATTGCCTATGTACATGTGCCAGATGAGCTGAGATCCAAGTTGGATCCAAAAGCTGAGAAGTGCATCTTTATTGGTTACTCTCTGCAGCAAAAAGGGTATAGATGCTATAACCCTTCTACTCGTAAGTTTACAGTGAGCAGAGATGTTGTTTTTGATGAGATGAGTAGCTGGTATAAACCAGTAAATGTGATTGATGATGTAGATGCACAAAATGGTAATGCTGCACAGAATTCACAGCAGCAGTCACAAAATATTAGTGGACCTGGAGCGTCCTCTAGCAGTGGTTCACATTCTTCGCCATGGACAGGCAGATTGAGATCAGGAGAATCTTCTCAAAGTAATGCAGATAGTGGTATGCAGGTATCACGAAAAGGAAAAGAGAAGGTTGATCAGCCCATGTTTGATGTGAATGCAGGTCACTCTTATGTGGATGGTGAATCCAGTGGCTCAGAACAGAGCATTGATGATGAGTTGGGTATTCCTTCTATTGTTACACCTGGAGTGAGGAAGACCAGGGATGTTTTGAGAGCACCTGGGAGTGAACCCACTTTGCGCAGGTCTACCAGAGTTAGATATCCTGTGGATAGGCTGAAATATGATGGATTTACAGCCATTCACTATGCATATATGGTCAAGGTGATACAGGAACCAGAACCCACTTCTTTTGAGCAAGCCATGGGAAAAGAAAAATGGGAGAAAGCCATGGATGAAGAAATGGATGCCTTGGAAGCAAATGCTACATGGGAGTTAGTACCTTTGCCTAAAGGTAAGAATGCAATTGGCTGTAAGTGGGTTTATAAGGTGAAGCACAATGCTGATGGTTCTGTGAACAGATACAAGGCAAGATTAGTAGTCAAGGGGTATGCACAAACATATGGCATTGACTATGAAGAAACATTTAGTCCGGTTGCAAGGATGGCAACCGTAAGAGCAGTCATTGCTATGGCTGCATCAAAGGGATGGTCTTTACATCAGATGGATGTAAAGAATGCCTTCTTGCATGGTGATTTGCAAGAAGAGGTCTATATGGAGCAGCCACCAGGTTATGTGCATGCTGTTCATCCTGAGTTTGTTTGCAGGTTGAAGAAAGCCTTGTATGGCTTGAAGCAAGCACCTAGAGCATGGTCTGACAAGATAGGACAGTATCTTGTCACTATTGGCTTTCAGATTTCCAAGGCAGATTTCTCACTTTATGTGAGAAAAACAGAGAAAGGTACTATGCTACTTGTCATTTATGTTGATGATTTGATTATGACAGGTGACAGTGATGAAGATATCCTTCATGTGAAAATGCTATTGAAGCAGAAGTTTGAGATGAAGGATTTGGGAGAGCTGCGTTATTTCTTGGGCATTGAGGTGATTAGATCACCAAGTGGGATACAGCTCTTGCAGAGGCAGTATGGATTGGACATGCTGTCCAAATATGGGATGACAGGCTGTAAGCCTATTTCAGTTCCTTTGGAGCAGAATGTGAAGCTGAGCGCAGATGCAGGTGAGCTTCTGGAAGACCCTACTATGTACAGACGCATAGTAGGAAGCTTGATTTATATGACTATTACCAGGCCAGATTTGAGCTATGCTGTTGGATTGGTAAGTCAGTTTATGCAGGCTCCAAGGAAACCACATTTGGATGCGGCTAGACGCATACTCAGGTATGTGAAGTCCACATTGCAGTATGGACTATTTTATGAGGCTGGGGTTCAGATACAGTTGCATGGATACACTGATGCTGATTGGGCTGGTAGTATTTCTGATAGACGATCTACCAGTGGATATGTGTTCTCTTTTGGGAGTGCTGCAGTCACTTGGAGCAGCAAGAAACAGCCTACAGTTGCCTTGTCGAGCACAGAGGCTGAGTACAGGGGTGCAGCAATGGCTGCATGTGAGGTAGCTTGGTTGCATAAGCTACTTTATGATATGCATCAGTCTACAGATGGGCCAGTTGTCATTTATTGTGACAACATGAGTAGTATACACTTGGCAAATAACCCAGTCTATCATGCTAGAACAAAGCACATTGAGGTGCATTATCACTATGTGCGAGAGAGGGTTTTACTAGGTCTTATTGATCTAGTTTATGTCAGCACAGAGGATCAGGTAGCTGACATATTCACGAAGGCATTGGGCGCAGAGAAGCTGCGCAAGTTCAGAGACCTGCTTGGTGTGCAGGAATTGGGATTGAGCTCGAGGGGGAGTGTTGACATATCGAGCTCCACTCGTGATACGCCAGGGTGACCGTTGTGCATTTATGTCACCGACGTGTTAGTTGCGGACGTGGTTGGTACACCGCCCCTGAATAATAGCTACATGATAGCTATCCTTATCTACTCTAGTTTGTGGCTCAGTTAGTATGCCACCTTAGTTAGTTGAGTTTGGTTTGAGACCCATATATACAGGGTTCTTCTATTTCTTTGATAGAGAGAGTTCTTTTGGCTTACACAACTAAGAAGAGGAAAACTGTTTTCAGCCTCCACCCTTGTGTGTCTTCCCCCATTGTGCAAGCAAGAAAGCTTCAAGCGAGACTCCTTCCTTCTCTCCCACAATCTTGACAACAAGCATTTTTGAGCTAACAAATAAGATTGACGTTTTGGAAAATGCTAATAAGTCATTACAAGAAAAGCTAGCACACTTGAACAAAACTCCAATAGGATTCAGAGAGAGAAAGAGACCATTAAAAAATATAACTAGCTTGTGTGAGAGAGTAAAGAAAAGAAGATTTAATCTTGCAAAGAAATATGTCTCTAACATGTCAAGTATTAATATTCGAGAGAGTGAGGAGAGAATCAATTTTTTAAAAGAGACCATGAATAAGAATGATATTTTGAGGATTCTTAGGTCACCTCAAAATATGGATTTGAGAGACCCAACTCTCAAAGAATTGGTCAAGGACTTAAAGGGCACAGTAAAAACCGAACGAAATTGTAGAGACATGTGATACTATGGGCATTAGTCAAAAAGGTTATCGTGCTATGTCAAGATTATGGTTTAAAAATCTAAAATGTAATAGAATTACTGCATTTGGGTTGCCTAGAGCCCTAAGAGTATCTGTTGCAAGGACTGCCATGAATCGTAAGATTCCACAAGTTTTCAGGGAATACATTCATATTGAAGCATCTATGCCATATGAAAAGTCAAAAAGAAAATCTAGTTTTGAATACAATGTATTTAACAATATATGGGTTGATCTCAGAAGAGTGCAAATTGCAATGGTTCAGATGTATAGACTCACATTAGAGAAATGCCATGATGTTTTGAAGTTTGCCTTGAAGTTAGATGAAGCACAGATTCAAAAAGGACAAAAGATGGAAAGAGTCAGCATTTGCGTCATGAACAGGGTATTGGAATACAACAATGATGGGGGTCAAGCACCAGTGCATAAGTTCTAGTCTGAGATGGAGATTTGGTGGGTTGATGTAGCTCAGGTACCAATTGAGAATCATCAAACACTGAAATGGTTGTTTACTCATATAGGTATTCCAAACATTATTAAGTCTCAAAGTGGAGGAGAAATGTTGGTTGTTGATGGGGTTGGTAATTTTAATGTGGAATGGCACATGAGCGCCGACTTGAAAATAATCAAATGTATGCTTGGAATATGTAATGGGGCAAATGCAAAATATCCTTGTATTTATTGCATGGAAAGTGTTGGGTCTAAAGATTGGATCAACGTGCGCCCTGGAAGAAGAGCCCCAACTAGAGACTCTATAGATCTAAGTTAAAAAAAAAAAACAAGGAACATATATGGGATCCTATTCTTTCAATTCCTCTTACAAATGTTCATATATGTACTTTACATGCAGAGATTAGAATTATTGATAAACTTCTCAAGTTGCATCTTGACTATGCATACTCAATTAAGCCTTTGTCTTTATTGGATGAGTGTATTGACAAATGTGAGGCATTACTCTCCAAAATGGGTTTTCATGGAGGTCAAGTTCACTTAAGAAATGATCCAGGGAAAATAAGAGATGTCTTGGTTGAAGTCTCAATGGGAGGCTCAAAAGCTATATGTTTTTAGGTAATCATACAGGAAAACAGGTGAGCATTACTTGGGAGCGTTGGAGAGAGCTGTGTGGGATAAGAACAAATGTTGCAACCACACCACGACTTGCGTTTCTAAGGATGGAGGTTTGGAGACACCTCAATGTCTTCCTAAAGCTCCTTAAGAAACAAACAAAAACCTATATGTATCCAGAAGAGTTCAAATGTGCCATTACAAATCTTGTTCAAGAAATAAAGGAGGCATGGGGAGAAAAGGATATCACATTTTATTTAGTAAGAGAGAATATTTAATCCAAGCTTTCTTTGATAAAATTTCCATTGGCATAAAATGATCGTTACTCTTATGAATTTGCAGCATATCCTTCATATCCATGGGTTGTAGAGGAGCAAGGTCCCCTAGCAACTTATAGCGGCCAAGGCATGGAAAATCCTCACTATTAAGCGCGTATAAGTTTTTTTCAAAGCACAAGACATGGAGGAGGAGTTACAAAAAGCAATGCTCTTGAGGAGCTATTCAATTGGTTTTTTCGACGACAGCTTCAAAGAATGAATACTTCAACTTGATAATTCATAGTATCTTTCAAGAAAGAAAAGTACAAAGCTAGCTCTAAGGAGCCTTTACATCATCCTTCCCTTCGGCATATTTCCTCTATAACGCAGAAATTTTCTTCTCTTGTAGCCAACTATCGATTTTATATAAGTTCGGTTTGCTGCCAAAGCATAAGATGAGAGGGCTAGAAAGTAGCCTGCTCTAGAAGCAGAGAAACCAGGACCATAACCAAAAATCCTAATTGCCACAGTCTTCTCCAAAAACATCACCTTGTGTGCATTGCATTATAACCTAGAAAAACCAAGTGGCCTTGTAAGTGCCTTGATACATAATATAGGCCATGTTGCTTCCTTTGAGAAGATGTTATGAAATACCAAGAAAACATGCGGATCAATCCTTGCTAAGTAATGGCCAAGTGCAACATCTTTCAGTGAACTAATACCAACTCTTGTCCCTTTACCCCGTCCCAAGAAGTTATCAAAATCTTCAATCTCCAAATGTAAAAAAAGATAAATGTCAAATGAATGTTGAAATCAAACATATTAATGTATATCTTACAAAAATTGAGATAATAGTACCAATTGATTTTCATCATTCTCTAGCTTAGTTGGATTCCATATGTTAATTGATTATTGTGCCTCACTGGTATCTTCCAGTTCTTTAACATATTGTGACTCTTCTCTTCCAAAATGGGAAATTCCAAGTCGATCTTGAAGGCCATGGAACTCCTCTTCAGTAATCCCATAATCTTTCTCAGCATTCTTTGCCTTACGAAAACAAAGAGAAAGAGCATTTCCTGCTTCAATAAACTTGTCGCCCGTAATTTCGGTGTCAAGTTTAAGTAACTCTTCTTTCGATTCAGTTTTTACGTTAATAATACCATTTGCAGCATCATAAGCCTCTGTAATGATGTCTAGAAAATAATCCTCCCTAAGATTAAAGAGCCTTTGGATGTCGGCTAGTAGTATGTATTCCTTGTCCTTAATAGGGAAAGTTGGAAGCGAAGCAACCGAATAAAAAGAAGAGTCACATAGAAGATCTGCATTTGCATGGTTTTCTTCAATAATGGTCTCACCTTTGAATTGGGCAACATCTAGTTTGCTAGCAATATATGCTTCTTGCTCAGGGTCCAAACATTCCTCTACATCCTTGTCATTTGCTGACTCGTAAAAAAGGCAAAAGCTAGAACATTTTGGACCCTCTAATTGTTGTTCATCAAATTTAACAAGATATTTAACAAGAGTATATTCAATGAATGCAGTTGTTTTGGACATTAGCCTGCATTTCCTAGAATGAGTAGAACAAAACGAATCTAAGCTACAAAACCAGTCAAGTGAATGAGATATACACTTTCTCAAAAACAAAGCCTTCTCTGAAGGTGAGCTCCCAATAGATATGTGAAAATATTCATTTGCATCCTTTTCAACTATTGGGAATGCAAGACTTTCAAACTCAGTAAGCTCCTCCAGGAAAAACTTCTTGCATGAGCTCAATACATGGTGTAAATCCTAGTCAGGGTTGAAAATATCCTTTACAGTTCCGTAATAAGATAACTCCATGCCATTCTGAAGAAGAAAGTCTAGGAGCCTTTCTAATGGAGAAACCTCTGTGATCTGAGACAATCCAAAAACCCTCAATGGTGACTTGCCTTTGACTAGAGACTTCCTAGGCATTCCCACACTTGTTGCTGAACAAGAGGAAGAAGCTGTGGGAATTTCAAGAGAGAAGGCAGCACAACCAGAGGCCCTTGTTGACCCTGATGACAATCTTCTTCTTTTCTTATTAGGGTTTACATGCTCTCGGAAGCCTGCAACATCCTTAGATTCAGACATGAGTGAAAGCAAAATACGGCGCAAAAGTGTGCACCCGACCTCACGAACAATGCCTTCTCGCTTCATATTTTCAGATCTAAGATATGGCACAAAATTCGGCAAGCGACCTCAAGGACAATACCTCCTCACTTTGTATTTGCAGATCTACGATACGGCACGAAATCAAGGGATACTACACAAAACTGTGCAAATTGACAAATGAAACAATGAAAGTGGACCACAATTTTAGCTAGGCTTGATAATTTGCAAAAAAAATCATAATAGCCTAATTACTTGTTTATATAGATAGGCAAAAAAATGCCATGTGGAAAGCCATGTAGACAGCCACGTGGATGGCCCACGCAAACCCTAACCAATTAAGCAGTGCCACACGTCACCATTCTCACAGGTATAAAAGATCAATGTCAGCTTACATGGCTCACTTTTCGAATCTACAAGCGTCAAGATCAACGATTGTCACATGCCCTATACTGGCCATTTGCAAATATGGCGCGAAAATGTGATTTTTAATCCTGCGCTCGATTGCATTTGCACCATATTGGTAATCCACAAATACGGCGTGAGGAGCTTTTATTCCAACCAACGCTTTTCTCTCATTGCACCGTATCGGTATTCCCAGATACAGTGCAAGAAGCTTCATATTCAACCTTAGCTTTTCGCCTATCACGCCATATCGTCATCCCTATGATTCCAATCACATTGTATCGTCATTTGTATGATTCCAATCATGCGCTTCACTCCTCGCGCCCCACAAATACGGCTCGAGTAGCTTGACCTCAAATTTGGACTATACTCCTCTCACGTGGTATTTGTCATCTGCAAATACGGCGCGACTAGCTTGACTTTAAACGCATGCTTCACTCCTATCACGTCGTATTTGTAGTTTTTTTTTGGGGTTTAAGGTTTCTTTAATATGGTTTTAAAATGTTCTAACTTGAACTTCGTATTATTTTCCATCATGTCATGGCTAGGACAAAGCAAACTGCAAGGAAGGCGTATTTAGACAGCAAAGAGAGTGAGGAAGAGACAAGACCATGAACTCCTCAATCTTTCCCTCCTAAGATCCCATCTACCCATGGTTGCACTCAGTCTCCTTTCATGGAATCTAAACAATCAAGTGCAGAGAAATTGTCTTCTCCTGCCCATAGTAAGATTCATCATGTAGAGGCCTCCCCTACAATTGCCAAGTTTCCAACCTCCCTTAGAGTCCCTATTCAACAGACAGAGCAACCTGGACCCTCTCATGCCCATGCAGAAGAAGACCCTTCCAAGTCCAAGAGAAAGATAAAGTCTAGATTTTATTATGTTCAAAAATGTTTCAGTAAGATAAGGAAGGCACAAAGAGATACCCAACATGTGATTCCAAAGACAGCATTTATAAGAGTTGTCAAAGATATTTCTTATAGATGATCAAGGGTGTCGACTGAAGTTGGCATGCAAAAAAAATGGCTGCTTGCAGCCATTCTTTGCCTTCAGGAGGCTGCTAAAAACTTCCTTATTGATTTTATGAACGATGCTTGCATCGCTACTGCCCACGCTCATAGAGTGACTTTGATGAACAAAGACTTTAGTATGGTCAGTAGAATCATGTATAGGTTCGACAAGGTATTGAGTCTCTTGCCCACTATTGATCAAAAAACATTTGAGATCCTTAACATTCCTCCAAAATTGTCTAGGATTGCAAAACAACTAGTGATTGAGGAGGTGACACATTTATACCATCCAAAGATCGCCCCCGTGTCTGCCCATCAAGAACCCAAACAAGTGTCTGCCCATCAAGAACCCAAACAAGTGTCTGCCCATCCAGAACAAACACAAGAGATTTTAGAGTCAAAGGATGAAGTTTGCAAGAGGAAAATCGATGTCGTTGGTCCTGTCAATCTGAAGAGAATGGGGGAGGCATACAGGCAAATGGTTGTGAATGTCTCTTGCACTTCTTCAGAAGAAGACTATCTTAGTATTTCCCCTAAGGACAAATCCATGTTTGTTAAGAAAGATATTCAATTGTCAGATTCTGTAGTCTCTTGTTGCCTAAGGTAAGGCTTTTTGACTCATTTTTAAAAAATGGAATGATAGTGTTGTTCACTGCAATTGACATTCCTTTGTTTTTGCTATTGGTTTTAGGGCGTTGATTGCTTCTCTGAGCCAATACATCTCTAGAACTATATTTATCGTTGATCCACTATTATCAGTGGAATTGTTTTCAAGCTCTCTTTCAAACATAGAATTATTTTTCAAAATGTTTGATCCAATCACAAACTATAATATATTTTTTTCCTTACATCGAAAGGTATGCAACTTTGCAAAGGGCTTAATGTATACTTCTTTTTAGTAGTATGTGTTCCTTACTAACATTTTACTTTGGAGAGGACATTGAAGCTTAATATATATTGATATTCTCACTAGAGAAATTATCCTCATGAACTCTCTTATTGGTATCCCGACCAAGCAAAAATGTGCGTTGAATACTATTAATAATCCTCACTTTTTGGTTTATTGTTTATTTTAGTTGATTGTTTTTTTTTTAGTAACATGTTTCCATTTACAGTGCTGGCAGGTTGGTGGTTACCTTTTTGGACACCTCATATGAGGATCTTGCTGATCCTCAAAAACCATATAGCTTTCTCTTACAAGAAGTGCCCTTGCAAAATGATGCGTATTCTTGTGGATGGAGAGTGATTTCAAATGTTTATAGGACAATAGATTCAAAGATTCTCAAGACAGATAGGGTTAATGTAAGTATCTTTCACATTTTTTTTTGAGCAACATGTCTTTCAATTTTCAATTTTCACAACTGCTACATTATCATCAATTTTTTTATAATCATTTCATTTCTTTGTTTTAATTTCCTACAAGTACAAACTATCACTACCCTTACAGCTTATTACAACTTTCCTTGTAGTGCCAAGATTACCCCGATTCATACACATGGTGGATAAGAGAGAGATGTATTGAGTTAATTTTGGATAGGGAAATCACGCCTGTCGACCTCAACTCTCCTCCACTTAAATCCTTAACTAAGAGTAAGGCAAAAGGCAAGTCATCTACAAAGACAAGTAAGGTAAGCTTCAAAAAGACAGAAATGCCAATACTTTCTCATCCATCTCCTCATCAGTCACCTAAAGAGAAGAGGCCCCGTGTCCAAGTCAAATTCTTCGACCAACCAAATAAAAAAGCCACTGCAAGGAGATTAGATATCTTTTCAAAAAGTGATAAAGAAGTTACAAAGCTAAAAGAAGACAAATAGATGCAAATGAGGCAAGATCCTTGTATATCTACACTTCAATTTTGTGACTCTTCATTTAATGAAAAGCTTTTTGTCAAATCTAAATGTCATCAATGTTTTCATATTTATGGCTCGAAGCTTACAATTGTGGGAGGCAAGCAACTCATACAAGAGAAAGTCCTTTCAGCTCTTTTCCTGACTATTTTACCGTTTACTTTGAACTTATATTCTGGGGATGTACAGTCTAGCATCTCCAAGGTATCCCTTACATCTTTAAGATTCCAATTGGAAGTTATATTTATCTCCTTTTCTATAATTTGCACCTTAAGATTAAAGGGCACACAATCTGTATCAGAATCCAAGGGAATCCAGATGCCTAGTTTAAGTTTGTATCTCCTATACTCAAAACCCAAAGCAAGAGTTTGTCATGCTATATTATAACACAAAGACAAGGATTGGGGGCATACAATACATGTACCTCATGGTGTCGCCCTTATGGTCAACCTCTCTAGATTTCCAAAGCCTTCCTATAATGTTATCTAGTTTTGCTTCTGCAAAATTTTTACTTAGCCAAGATACTTTTGTTCTCTGTAAGTTTGCTATTTTGAGGCAGCCCACAAAGATATGTAAGGGGATAAACCATGATAGGCATATTCTTCTTGAGATCCTTCTGGCTGTCATGGACTTTTGAATATCTTAACATATTTTGAATTTAAAACTATGCATGGTTTCCTTATCAGGAACCTCCCAAATTAGAGATGAAAGACTTGGCAATGGCAAATCCTTGATAGATCCATATGTACCCTCTTTAGACGGAACCACATATTGTGCATAATATATAAAAATTCTTCCGTCACTAAAAGAATTGACGGTCTCATCAACATGTATAATTTTTGCAAACGCCTTATGAATCGCATTGAAAGTTCCACTCAAAATCTCCACAGGTTGCCATTCAGTACTTGTTGATGGAAATATATCTACAACCAAAGTTTGATATTAATACTTGCTTAAATGAAAAACAATATCATATATGTTATCAACTTAAGACTTACAATGTGTCTACTGGCAAACACGTTCGTTAGGAGACAAGTGCATATCCTTGGCCATGTAAACATGTTGCACTTTGACTAACCACCCTTCATGCGTAATTTTGAAAGCAATGATACGCCCTTTCCAGTGATGTTTTATATCCTCTCTTTTTCTTCTTTTGACCTTGTGAGAGCCTTTGCAAGAGGGCAGCATGGTCACCCAATCGTTTATGCAAAAGGTTTTAGGCTCCCAATTTCTGTCTACTCCTTGGCTATAGATAGTGCAAGATTTTATTAAACGAGATGGGCGCCCTTTGGATGCCATACTTAGATTGAATTCGCAGAGAAAAGTGCTCACTGAGAAAGGTAAATGAGCAAAGAAAGAAGCTCAACGAGAAAGATAGATGAACAAAGAAGAAATACTAAAAAGACTAACGAAAATATATTGGGGGTGCCAAAAGCTCTCGACTTTCAAAAAAGTCATTATTAACGTCAAAACATCTTTATCATAAGTGGTTTTGTCAGATTTTATAAGTAAATAAGGACTTCGAGACTACCAAAACATGTCAGAGTTTGGAGATTTTGGCTAAAAGAGAGGAGATAATCACGAAGTGGACTCTACTATCTCCAAAAAGGAGGAGACAAGAATACCATATTCTTGCACACGTGGCAAAATCTATTTGGTCCTTTTCTTAATCCTGTGATTAAGAAAAGTGCATTTTTTGAAGCATTTTTGGCCCTAACGATAAATTGTATTGTTCACATCAAAATCATTACTTTATTTTATAATATCCATAAATAAAGGTACACAAATAATGATACACACACATACACCACACATTCAATATCTCACAAGAGTGAATGCATTTTTGCATGTAGAGATAGACATATATTTCTTTTTAATAGTGTATAAATATATATGATTATATACATGCTTGGATGAACAATTTCAATAAATAGCTTAATCACACTCCTAACATTTTATACATTAGGCACAAAGCACCTTGTACTTTACATGTGAAGCGCATGATTTCCTCTTTTGTGAGTAAAGGTTGCTCACAAAAGTGCATAGCAATTGAGGTGAAGCCTTATGAGCTTTGCAAGTTCCTAAATCGTCCAACACATAGTTAGTGGACCAAACCAACTAGTATCTTATAATGCATAGAGACTGAGTCTACATGGCAAGTATGGTGATGCCTTCGAATTTCATATTTAACTCAATGAGAAAGGAAAAATGACATTTAGAAAAAACATCCCTCCATCCCTAAAAAAGGATGGATGATATGAAATAGAGAATAAACGCAGACACGAAATAAGCAACAAAAGATTTTCTAAATATAAAGCAATGATCATTATAATAAGACCCATCCCAAGCATAGGATGCAAGTTGAACTCATTTTTTGAAATTTTAAACTTTTAGAAATGAGTCAAAATTCAAAAATTGAGTGATTAGAAATCTAGAATAAGAAGATCATTATGTCATTGGAGCTAAGGGAAATACAAGAGCACATGGAGAGGGGAGTAGGCACAATTGTGGATCCCTTAATGTCATTGCACACGAAATTCATTCACATAGAGAGCCAGCACCACCGTACCTCTAAAACGAGGCATGCATGATCATTTTCAATTTACATATTCCTCCTCATTGAGGGATATGAGGTCAGCTTATGTTTCTTTTTGTTGATTTTTCCATTCTTGAACTTTGTTGTGATTGCTTATACTTGCATATATTCAAGTGTTGGCAATTGCAATAGAAGTACTTAGAGGGAGAGCAAGGCTCAATCACCATCAAAGGAGTGGCAACTTACATTTCCAATTCAAGTTTTCATGTTGCACTTCTTGAAAAATAAGTGGATTAACTCAAAGAGAGAGAGAGAGAGAGAGAGAGAGAGAGAGAGAGAGAGAGAGAGAGAGAGAGAGAGAGAGAGAGAGAGAGAGAGAGAGAGAGAGAGAGAGAGAGAGAGAGAGAGAGAGAGAGAGAGAGAGAGAGAGAGAGTGTGTGTGTGTGTGTGTGTGTGTGTGTGTGTGTGTGTGTGTGTGTGTGTGTGTGTGTGTTATGTGTATATGGTTGTTGTTTAAGTCGCAATCTACATTGGACACAGAGAGAGAAAGAGAGAGTGTGTGTGTGTGTGACTAATATTGTGCTACACGAGCATGATATGTAGAACTTAGGATGGCCTCCTATTGTTTCAAGTATTTTGACTCACTACCATCATATGATTGTCTCTTACATAACCATGACAATTGCTTCTATCAACATCAATCTTTGATCTACCGTTCCCATACATGAAATGGAAAATGAAAATTGATAATGGAGTTGTAGTAAATAAGAAATCACCTCTTCATTGTAATTGTCTTACAAGGCTCATTGCTTGCTCCATGATCCACACAATGCTACTTGATCCAATCCATGTCCTCACTTCCACCTTCAAATGCAATATCAAGAGAAGATGGAGAACAAGGAAAGAAGTAGAGCAAGAAGAGCTTCACAATGTGTCCCTCACTCTCTCTCAACTCAACTTCACACACACACCCTTGACTTCACCTCCCATCATAAAGGGATAGATACGCAGCACTTGATTTCAATAGAGCTTTTGCAGCACTTACACCTTCTCTTCTCCTCTTGGATGCATGCAAAGTGATGCTTCATTCACCTCTCTCACACCCCAGGAGAGCCTCATCTTTTATAGGCTTTCAAGAGCTTCTTTTCTTGGGGAGAGACTTGAGTTGATCTTCATGCAAGATGTGGTTGTTCCAGGATCTACTCTGCAGCACCAATTTTGAGATAGCTCTCTGTGTGTTGCTCGGATGAAAAAATGTCCAACAAAAAAGTTGTAGATCTCGTTGTTTTCAATAATTCACACAACCCTTTTTTAGAGATCGTCTTTCTATCATGAGATATTTTAAAAATGGGTTCAGTATGTCTTTTTTTAAAAAGAATAGCTTCTCAAACTGTACTCTTAACTTTTGGTCCATGCAACCACCTTAAGGAGAGTTCATTAAATTGGCTTGGGCCTCAACCTTAAGATTGACTTCCACACAAAATCTTGTGTCATTTTAGACCTTAGAAAGAGAAAATCACTTCTCTCCTCACTTCTAGAGAATCACGTCTCTTGTCTTTCTTAGTGAGAGAATTATCTCTATTGTCTTTCTTAATGAAAGAAAAGACCTTAAACCTTGACTTGTAAGGGAGAGGATGACCCCAAATGAATGCAATGCTCATTACACACAAGTAAACATTCCCAAGCGTCCCCGGATGCACACATAAATACATATACACAATGCTAATGCAATTCCTCTTCTTAGAACTTAATCTATCTTCATTTATGTGTAATTTCTTGGTTCTTGTGTACACTCTTACACTTGGCAAAAATTTCTTTCCCCCTTCATAGCTTGTACTGCATGTACCAGATATCCCCATCATAGTGCTCTGATCATCCCATTAAGTGATGCACTAGGAATACTAGTCTCTAAATGGTCTCATGGTCATGCTAGATCATCATTAACACTTAAAGAAAAATAAGTCATTAATTTATTGACATAATTTTTTTTAAATGGAGAATGCGTAATAAGCAATCAATTTAGTGACACCTTGCCTCTTTTCACCAAGTCTCTCACTCTCCTCTCCCCTTCTTGTTCACTCTCACATAAGCATGAAAAGAGAAGCAATAATAAGAAGTCCCAAATTCTGCACACACATGAATAGCTTGCTCTATTCTTTTTTATCCTTTTCATACATGAGTTTTAGGGTTTTAGCCCCTCTTGAACATCCAGCCCACTTTTACCGCCTCATGTCTAGTCTTTCTCTATTTGTATGCTTTCCTAAGTTCACGAGCCATTCTATGTGAAATTAAATATATATGTAAATATGTATGTATATACATATATATGTGTGTATACACACATACACACGTGTATGTGTGTGTATAGTGACATCTTACTCTGGAAAAAAAAGTTAAAATTGTCCATGGCATTCTGTTTGCCATGAACTGTTCGTACTTGAGAGAGAGAGAGAGAGAGAGAGAGAGAGAGAGAGAGAGAGAGAGAGAGAGAGAGAGAGAGAGAGAGAGAGAGAGAGAGAGAGAGAGAGAGAGAGAGAGAGAGAGAGAGAGAGAGAGAGAGAGAGAGGCCACAAAAAGGAGAAAAAGAAGAGGGAGCACTGGTATATCTTCGAGCATCAAGGTAATCCCTTTCTTTCTTGTTTTTCCCATTTTCTTTGTGCATTGTGCTTATGAGAGAGAGAGAGAGAGAGAGGCCACAAAAAGGAGAAAATGAAGAGGGAGCACCGGTATATCTTCGAGCATCAAGGTAATTCCTTTCTTTCTTGTTTTCCCCATTTTCTTTGTGCATTGTGCCTATGAGAGAGAGAGAGAGAGAGAGAGAGAGAGAGAGAGAGAGAGAGAGAGAGAGAGAGAGTGTGTGTGTGTGTGTGTGTGTGTGTGTGTGAAAGAGAGAGGGAGAGAGAGAGGAAAATAAAATGTAAGAGGTAGAGGGGGTGTGTGTGGTAGGAAAAGAGAGAGAAAGAAAGGAGGGATATGGAGATAGGGAAAGAGGGAGAGAGAGAAGGAGAGGGAAAGAGAGAGGGAGTAGAGAGGGAGAGGGGAGATAAAGATGGCAAAAGAGAGAGAAAGAAAGAGAGAAATATGGAAGTAGGGAAAGAGGGAGAGGGAGAGGAAAAGAGGAAGAGAGAGGGGAGATGGTGTGTGTGTGTGTGTGTGGAGAGAGAGAGAGAGAGAGAGAGAGAGAGAGAGAGACTTAATTGAATAAAAAGGTAGGTATTTGTGATGGAATTAAAATATTTATTTGCTTAAAAATATTGGATATTTATTTTCATATAGGAGATAAAATATTTAAATATTTATTTTTAATATAGGAGAGAGAGATAAGGGGAGAAAAATAGAGAAAGTTAGAGAGAGAGAATGTGTGTGTGTGTGTGTGTGTGTGAAGGAAGTTTAGGGAGAGATGGAGAAAGAGAGGGAGAGAGAATGAGGAAGAGAAGTAAATAAGGAGAGGGAGAGAGAAAGATAAACTAAGAGAATGAGAATGAGAGAATAATATTGCATTGTGAATGATGTATTGCCTATACTATAGCAAAAATTAGCAACAATGATAACCATAGTACTGGAGATTGAGAGCATATCTCAATCAACATATCCCATACCCATGTCCTCGGTGTAAGTGAACAATGTGTGATGTTATGGTCTATTCATATAAGGGCCATTCTTATGTGAACCATACATGACTTTCCAAGTTTAGGAGAGTGCTCAAGTAAATGAGTCTCCATTATCCTTGCTTTCTCTAATATCATACTTCTATGATCATGTTGATTAGATATAATGGTTGTTGTGGGGCTAGTCACCTTAGGTTACCATGCATGTCCCATGTGTGGGGACTCTCAAAAGCCTCAAAAAATAAAGAAGATAGTTTATCTTAGGGGCATGTAGTGTTCTTTCTAGAGGGCCATGATACGAGATGACTCCTTAGGTAACCTCCTGCTGCAAGGATGCATACCCAAAGTTAGTATGAGTGGAAGATCGTCCATGAAGAGTTGCTTCCAAGTAGAATTAATAGTTCTCAATTTTCTATGAGCTACCATATCGGACTCATTTGCAAATCAATTATCTTTTGGATCCCTTGCATATTTTCAAGAATGTCAGTAGCTTGTTGTGGGACCATATCACAAAAAAGAGAGATACTCTAGGGGACAAGGATTTACTTGAAAGAGATAAGTAAGATGAAGGTATATTGGCTACAAACAAGCTCTGATGGTCATGTTCACTACTTGGTGCTCGTTGGATATTGTCCACCAAAGAGGAGCGCACAATGAAGCAAATCATTAGGTCTATCCACACAGTGATGGCTGTGATGCGCTCTCTTAGGATCGTGGTTTTTAAAGATAACCATCTAATAGGACTCAAATCCGATGATTGGCATAGCATATGCCATGTTTATACCAGTGGACTTATTAAGTGCTCCTTGTATTTTCTATTTTGCATTGATATGTAATATATAATGCATTAGAATTATGATATTTCATACTACTAACCAGGCAATCACAGATTGTCTCCCTCTAGAGATGCGTTTAGCCATTAATAAGTTGTTAAAGTTAGGGCAAGGGATCTCATAGAAGGAGACATTCTCACGATACAGAACCACCTCCTAGTATATATTGTGGACAAAGTGGAGATTACAAGACTAGTGCATAGCCGATGGATGTTCTTTTTGGAGTGCTTCATGAAAACCATGAAAGGCTTTGTGTGACAATGGATTCATCTAAAAGGGTGGCATGGTTGAAGGTTGGCTACTGTCAGAGGCCTTGATACATATTTCTGAGTGGCTTATGATGGTGGATATAATCAATAGATTTCTAAGTGGCTAGTGTCAAAGGCCTTGGTATATATTTTTGAGCGGCTTGTGATGGTGGATACAAACAATAAATTGTCATAGACCCTCAAGGATGATGACAGACTAATTGGAGATGTGGCAGTTTGAAAAGGGTTAAAAAGAGGATGGATGGAACCACGGATGAGATGGTGAATCATTTTTGTAGGTTGTATCATGCATCCATGGAGAAGTAGCTTTATAGATATGAGGTTGCCAAAAGGGAATGAGAGGTTGCATGGTTAGAATTTTGGTGTGGTACACACCATTGAATATCTTGAGGGCCTCGACGATTGCTGTGGTTCATGCTTGTGAGGTGGTTGCATGACGTATTAACAAGAGCATCGCATGAAGGTGTGGTAGTCACACGAGAGGAGTGGGAGTTCTCTGGGGGATGTAGTCCAAACGTAAATGCATACTTTTGTCATTGATGTATCCAATAAGTATAAGTGACAACTAACCCTAAAGTTTAAATGCATATTATAAAGTCTACAATGCAGCAAGGTTTTGTAGGTAACATTTTTGAATAGAGCATAACAATGAATTGCACTTGATGACGACGGATTATGGTGTCATGGCAAAGTTTAAGCAAGAAAGTCAATGGTAGGCCACAAATTTGAATATTGTAGTGGATGAGATGGAGTACTTTGGCAACTTGAAAAGTACAATTTCAATAGATTATCGTAGCTTTTCCATGATCATATTTGATGTGCAGTGGTCTAGAGTACCGTTGGAAGGAGTTAGTGCCACCGTTTGATAAGGGCCATTTGGATTCTTGGAGGTAAATTCCAAGAGGAACTGGAATGAATTGCGAGACATACTTGTCCTGTCGTGTCACTATGAGCAAGTGCATCATGTCCTTTTTGTAGAAAATTAAGCAAATTGAAGGTCACAAATACCTTTTATTATCGGTGATTAGTTCTTGCTTGATTCCATACATATGATCTTCTACTCTAACCCACAACAACCTCGTTAATTTTATATTTTCCTTGTAACATCTTAGATGTCTTGAATATTTGATGAAAGAAATGTGTCTAGCATAGATGAGGAGAGCATAAAGGTAGGGGAGAAAGACTTGCAAGAAGTGGAGGATGAGGAGGCTTGCAACATGTGGAGAAGACAAGCTCAAGACATCTAGCACAACCAATGGAGGAGACAAGTGTACAAGAAATCTTTGAGGGTGAAATGGACTTGTTCTTGTGGAGACCTATGTATAGACCTTCCGATGTATGTTGAGCTATGCTAAGATAAAGTTATGGAGCATAAAATGGATCGTGTTTAAAATAGCTTTCTATCAAAGTCATTGATGCATTTCTTATCATGGTTCTTAATTACATGTTTTTAACTTTTATGCAAGTCCACATATATGTTGTTATTATACTTCACATTACCTCTATATTGCATTCATTGGCATCTCTTTTTTGTTGTGCAGGTCACCATACTTGGTCCAGAAAGCAATATGAGCCTGTAATGTGTCCCTCTGTCCACTTGTAGGACACACCTTAGCAGCCCATCGGGAAGAGAGTCCAGAAAGCGCCGCCCGGCACTCCCACGAAATGTCATGGGGTTTGCGATCTAGGTCTTCCCGAGTCTACCATGAAGCGGAAGTATTCCAGCCGTTCCCACTTAGGATCGACCTGAATCAGGGTTTCCCTAATGGTCAAGTTCCTCGGAGGTAACTAGCATCGAGCCCCAAATGAACTACTTTACGCAGAAACATCAGGGTCAAAGCAGATTTATACTACAGTTGGTTCAAGGAGAATGGGAAATGAGAGGGATGTGAAGCTCGACCTCTCTTCCCATAAGGCATAGTCCCATTCCGTTCCCTAAAACAACATAAATCGGGACTCTAGCTTTCTAGATTCTAGGTCATCGTTACCTTGCTGTCAATTCTTTTGAGAAAAGTTCCCGGCCAACCAGGACCACCCTTCTGTAGGACAGACCCATGGTCACATCCACCGCACTTTCCTTGGTTGCTTTAGTTATCTAATTACCTACCACATTTAGTTTGACAAGCAAAAACAGCTTCCTTAATTAACCAACTAATCACTGGTTCCTTCACGAAAAACAATGTCAAACAAGTTTCTTTTCAACATTTGATCTTTATTTATCAGTCTTTGGAATACATCATATAATCCAGCCCGAAGGCTAATCCATAATCCGCCCGAAGAAAATTCCATAATTCCCCCGAAGGCTAATCCATAATCTGCCCGAAGGCAATTCTAGCAATCCTCAGGGATCGCTATTCCAAGTTTTCGCCCATTAACTAGTATGCGGGCCTCGAGATCCAATCTCGAGTCACGTCAGCCTCTTGTGTAGGACCTGGAGGCAAGGGATTTACGGCCAGAGCCCCCCTGGCATCCAAGTGTCCTCCTGCTCCAAGTAGCACCCATGGAGAGACCTCTCGCGGTGGGTTCGGTCCACGTACCCAGCGCGGCTAACAACCCCCTTGGATAGAGTCAGGCAGACAATCAGGGGTAATTGATGCTGCCTCTCCCTCCAGGTCTTCAACCTGAAGCATTAGTTATTTTCTAGCATTAGTTCCTTGAGCAAAGAAGAACAAACAGTGCTCCTAAGTGTACAAACACAAGCACTACAGTGGTCGTTTATACGGCCAACTGCTAAGGTATAATTCCTTCTCTCCGAATACATCCAGCATTCGATCCGGGATCAATTTCGACTTGGCAAGGTCCCAAGGGTTTCGTAAGCTAAGTTGCTTGCTTACCCTCTTTCCTTGGGTTAGGGTTTATATCCTGTTAACCCAAATTATCAATACTTTAGGTTTCCATATATTATGGTCGATAAATCCTGGACAACCCCATTGTCCTCACTTGATTTGGTCAATTGCTTACCAGGCAATTCATAAATTTCCCTAACTAGGCAAATCAGCCCAAGGAAGGGTGATGTAGTAGGATGTTTGTTCATCCTCTTAGAACTCGCCAACCTTGTTCTAAGGAGTGGCAAATCTTTTTTGTGATTTAAACACAAAACCATGCGACGTTGCAACTTGTTGCATGAGATAGGTGTCACACCTAACTTATGGGATTATTTCTCCCATCAGATGGTATCCCTTGGCTAAGAATACATTTGGTCAAGATGTAGGGTTTGGGAGTCCTCTTGATCCAATCCAACCCTAACCTTACTAGGCCGATAACGCTTTGGCCCTAGGGTTCCTAAATTCATACGGAAGTCTAGTATTTAGTCAATTTATCCTTAGGATGTGAACCCTAGATCATTCTTGCACGGCGATTAGCTAACCCTAACATTCCGTGAATGTGGGTAGGATCTTTGGGATCGAAAGTCCTAAATCGGCATCCCAAGTGTGATACTAGGCAGAATTTTAGCGTAACTTAACCCTACCTAGCACTTTGAGGTGATCGTTATTTGCAATCTAATCGTACCTTTATGATTTTCACGTGAGCTACTCAACTATACGCGAATTACTTAGTTGATTTAATTAACCCACGATTAGAGATGATCATCCTTTTTAAAAATGCAATTACTTCCTTCTAAATTAGCAAGCACCTTTCCCTAGAAGATGCAAATAACTGCAAGATATAACATTCCAAGAAAATATGCGATTTCAAGACCATAGACTTTTTTCTTTTATGCAGCTATAAGATCTACAATGATCATTACTTTTCCTTGCCTAAACTATAATGATTGACAATTCAGAGCTAAAACCCTACGTTGATGCAACGAAATCAAAGCTTTAATATTTTTGATGGAGATACATTCAAATTTTGACAAGAGATCTCCATGCATGAGCGAATGCCATGAGACCATTATTGATTCAATCTTTCCTTTTATTACTTATCCCGACCTAAAATGCAACCATCCTCACATGCAATTTGCAAAGTTTGTAATTCCTTTCAATGCATTGCGACGATTTGGACATCATTCAATGGGTGTCTAAGATTATCCTCTATATGAACCATGACCATGAATTTAATTCATGAGTGTCATGCGACATAAGATCTATCCTTCTTAGCAGATATCATCTTCTAAGTTATGCATTATACGTTCAAGAAGATTGCAACTACCCTTGTCCACGGGAGTGCGAGCAATTTCAAATATTCGACATGCACTAAACTTTGTAAATCGAATGAATAAATGCATTTAAATTTCCCTAAAAACCAACATGCTTAATGCATCCCTTTCATGCGAGGATACAATCGGAACCTGGGCATTAAGATTCGGAGCGTTGTCCACACGCGAACTCGGGGTGGAAGCTCCCACATGTGCGCCTTGTGACTTCTGCTTAGGAGCCATTTATGTAGTGAATTTCGTCGTAGCAACTCCCCCTTGGATTACTCGTATATTCTGAAGTCTCTCAATCCGAGATCTTCTCCTCCGCGTAGGACATGGCCCTTGCAGATACGGTTTTGAGACCCTAGGGGAGGCACGGGTGAATAGGGGCTATGGGAAGCTTTAATAGAAGTTCCAAAGAAGCTTCCAAGCTTCTGTTTCCTGACAGAAGTCGTGGAGAGAGAAGATGATGATTGGGAAATGATGAGGATGGAGGGGAAGACAATGACGACGATGATTATGATGATGATGGTGGTGAGGCGACAGCGGGCCAGGTGGTGTCAGTAAGTGGCGTGAAGGCAGATGGCGGCGGCTTGGTTCCACAGGCGGGGCAGCACGATGTCTTTTTTTCCCTTTCCCTCCAAGATTAAGGGGGAGGTTCTTATAGGCACTAAGGTGGGGGGGGGTAGCCACCCAAGTGGTGGGCTGCATGTGATGGGACCTCAAATGGGCCGGCACTGGCTATGGCACTAGCCCGGACCTCATGCTCATGACAGACAAACACACCCTCACGGCCTCACGGGCCAGGAGCATCTATCTACTTGCTAAAGGACGAACTGTCCTAAAGCCTAATCTATGTGTTTATAGTTTTGTAGTCCAACATTTCCCTCTCTATAAACTCCACAGAGGGAGAACCCTTATACATTGGCAATAAATGCCACGATAATCACATACATGGGAGGCAACCTCTCGGTGGAATCACCACGGCCCCACTGCAGCTCTCCTACATCGCAGGGATTGGCCCCTTGATGCACTGGTCAACATATAGAACAAACGAACAAACTCCACTCTTTCATTTTGAATGTATTCCGGGAGATACCATGTGTCCTTACCAAATGATCCCCCAAGAAATGAACATCTATCCTACGGCTTAGGTTGCCTTTCCACACTCAAGCGTGGGTCATCATAATCGAAAACAGGTGCTATGCATCCAGTCGTTTGTATTCTGATACCATGGTTGACATGCACATGCAAAAGTGGATGATCCTAAAGTGCTCAAACATAATTTTCAATAATCAAAAATGTATTGTGCACAACCAGGCTTTCCAATGCTCATTCACTAACTCGTTGCGGCAATGTAAGGATAGCACCGAGACAACACTCGTGCTACTATCCTCTTAATTAAAATACAACAAACTCTATGTCATGATATGCATCAGAAAATCAGCAATAATCAGCACACAAATCGCACCATTCAAACATCCCAACCCCCTACGTTTAGGTATTGCTTTCGTTGCATTGTCAAACTTTGACAAGGAGATAGGGCAAAATGAGGCTAAACCTCATGCTTTGCCACTACTATAGATCCACAAACAATCATTATATTTTTTCTTATTTTTGTGAGCCGTATTTTTATTTTTTTCCTTATTTTTCCTATTTTCTTGATTTATTTGTCAATAAAATATGTTATTTTTTATTTTTCTTGTTCCAATCACTTCAACATAGTAACATACAATTTATTTTTCATTTTTTTCCCATAGGAACACATTTCACCCACCCGAAACGACAAAACTATCATTTTACCGCTAAAAAACTGCATTTCGAGTTTACGGGAATTAAATAGCGCATGTAAATCATTGCCAAATAAATTTTTTTTTATAAACAGCAATTAATCATGATACAACCAGCACTCACACAAATTTTCATCCAATAAGAACATCATTACCATCATAAACTATCAAAAAACTTCATTTTCCTTCATAAAAATGGTCATACAGTGTTTTTACGTAAACCCGAGACGCATTAAATGACTGCATGACCAGCGGACTGAGCCTCCATTGCTCTCAATCCAATGCTGCACATCAATCTTCAGCATCTCCATCAATCTCCATCACCGTTTCCTTCAATCTCCCTCTCGATTCCTCCTTCAAGATAGTGCACATGAACAGCCCATAGAGAGGAGAGAGAGGGAGGAGAGAGAAAGATTAGATTCTGATATCTTCATCCAAACAGCCATATCTCGCGTGCGAGGACCGGTGATAGAATCAGGAAAGAAGAAGTAGTTGGTGGCCAATCTCTGTTCCATGGAGTACTTGTATGCTCCATTCATGATTTGTTGGGGGGGGGGGGGAGGGGGGTGAAAATTTCGGCGCCATTTTTGCTACATGCTGCCGCTATATCCACGCCACGTTTTGATAAAAATGAGGGAGGGGGGGTTAAGGTCCCAAAGGGCACCCCCCCTTTGGTCCTAAGTTTTGTCCACCTTTTCATTCTTGGCCAATTTTTGGCCTCTTCCGCGTCCGGGCTCCGTTTCAGCCTCTGAAAAATCCTGCGCGTCCATCTTGGCATCCCGCACTGTCTAGTAGCTCCCGAAGCCTCACACGGTAGTTGGAAAAATTATAAAAAATCCACAAATGTCGCTTGAGCGCCTTTTAAAATCCGTCTTTCACTTGGTACTTAAAATCGTCCTAGCTGCAGCCGCCGCCTTCGATGTCGGATATTTTTCTCCTAAATTCTAGATTTTTTGGCAAATTTTAGGCACATCCCGGGCTCAAAAATCCGCTCTCATTGGCGACCACGGGATAGGGCGACTCAGCCCGTCAAATCCCACAATAGATCTACACAAAACAACCAAAGAAAGCATCAAGCTGATACAAAATGGATACATATTAAACCACAACACAATGCTCACCCTACCCCCTGACAAAACCAAGGCATAAAATCCACAAGGAGTAGGCCTACCATAATCTAATAGAAGGTCCGAAGCTAGTCACTAACCGACTGCTCCAACACGGCCAAACTAAAAAGAACTATCAAAGAGGTTTCCCTAAGTGGTGGTCTGAATGACCTACCTAACTAAGGACAACACAACCAGGAGCTCCTACTAGAGGTGAGGACTCCTATAGCCTGGTCAAGAAGTATTTTCTTTTAGCATATTTCTTCTTTTAGGTTCTTTTTCCCCCATACTCGGGCGTGAAAAAAGGAGGGAGCTGAGCGTAGTGACCCAAGGAGAATAGGGCATCGGCCTCGGGTCCTATCTCGATACCCAAGAGCCTACCAAGTCCTCGTGAGGCAACACTTAATTCTTTTCTAACAATCACTTTTATTTTCTCTCCAACTTTCCTTACTTTCTTCTTTTCCAGCAAGATGCCATCCCTAGGAAGACAAGGCATCGGCCCAGGGTCTGGCTCGTCCCTAGGAATCTACCAGGTCTTCGCAAGGAAATGATCAACTGCTTATAAATTTTCCTTTCTTTTCTTTTCTATTTGTATGAGGGTTAGGACCCCTTTTTACACACCTTTGTATATATTTATTTTCGTTGAGATATCCAGGGTTTTTGTTTACTTCTCTAACTGCCTCACAACTAACAAGAACTCCTAGAGCGGCTGCCTAGCAGGCTACCAGAACAAGGTCACTAGAACTGCCTTCTAAAACAGGTCTTTCGATGCCTGGCAATGTCTTTACAGGAGGCAACGACTACTTAGACCTCCCTTAGACATACCTAACCTAAACCTGGGACTTCATGCCTTGGACGCCGGTCCCCAACAAGAAAAGAAAATCCCCTACAAGTACATAGACACATATAGCATAAAAAACATGTTACTCGTAAAGGAGAGATATCACCTGTATAGGGCCACGAGAAGTCTCCGCACGACATAGGCTCCTTTCAAGCTCTTCTTTGAACTTGTCTAGCACAGGACTAAAACAAGAAACCATTAACTGCTGTTGCTGCCCTTTCTATGCAGAATACATAAAAGAACAGAGAATACTTCATGAAGCAAATATCTAATATCACACCCAGAAATCATAAAAACTCAGAACTAACCATATGAAAGCATAGATACACTATATTCAGCACTGCTAATCAGAAAATAGAGAATGAATCACACAAGACATGCTACAAACAAGATCAAGACTCCAGCCATGATGGCGCCAACTGCCAGATCCTCTTCACAATTAGGTAGAAACATCAAACATCAGGTGTAATCATCATAAGTGATCAGATAGACAAGAAGAACACACAAAATGCCTCATTAGGTCACGTTTTTGCAACTGTCCCAAAACTGCACTTCATGAGGCAGTGAACTTCATAAGACATATAAAGGTTGCTTCACATAGGAAATAGTAATAACTAAGGTAATACACCATTCTAAGGGTAAATGTAGTGTCAAGCCAACGGCTAACACCTGGCACAGCCTGGTGGATGGCTGGCACAGCCATGACTCAAACCCTTGAATGATCCATGAAGTCAAAATGCCTTATCCAAAACCCGACATATCTAGTGAAAAAAAGTATGCCTTACCCACAGCCTTTCACCGTGAAGTAAGCCACAGAGAGTAACCATAAGTAGAGCCTCTCCAATAGGATACTTATAGCCCTCTACTGCAGTTGCATAAGCCCCTCAAGAGACAGTCAAAACAAAACATAAAGACATAATCCTAGAGGCATACATATCAAGTATGATGTAAGTATGATGAACAAAAAGAGAATCAGATCTGACAATTCTACACCAAAACAACTTATGAACTATGAGGCTCATGAGCATCATTGCAATCCGTAATAGATTGCTCCTGGACATGATGCTCCTGAAATCCAAAAGATGCAATATCATGAACTGTATCAGCCATATGATCTTGAATCTTAACCTGCTCATTTATATCCTGCAAAACATTATTAATATCAGCTTTGACCATTTCTACTGCATCCACGGACGGATTTTTAGAACCCTGAATTTGCTTAACATTCTGCAACCCAGACACTACATCCATCATCCTATGATAGTCAGCCTGCATAACATCCAACTTTTCCTTTAACATATCTTTCTCATGAATCAATGTCTCCATGTTTTCAGACACAAATATCTGCTGCAAAACTGCATATGGCCGAGAAATAACCTGAGACATCCTAGCAACTATACCAACCCACTGATCATGCATAAGGGAAGTCAATGTAGCTCTCATTGATGTCAAATCTTGCTGCATAAAAATAGAGCCATCAAGATTAACCTCCATATCTCTCAAGATTTGTTGTTCCACTTTAAGAAGAGGTTGTAAACGGGCATCCAATAATACTCTTTCAGCCTTCAACTTAGCATTTTCTTTAGCCAACAAATCCAATTCACCCACCAAACTTATCCTGCATATTAGCTGTCCATCCCTTAAATGCAATAGAATACAATTTACATTTAACCAACATATCGGCATACTCATCAATTTTCCTTTTCAAAGCACCAACCTCATTCTCATGTAATTCCTTCCTTTTTTCCATTTCAACATGCATAGAATCTCTTTTAGTTTTCATGGACTCTAACTGCTCCTGCAAAGATTGCACCACATTTAACTTAACGTCACCATTAGCATGCATATCCTTCATGAACCGATGTAACCCTGCAACCAAAGAGCAAGCTTCACCAAGACTTTGAGGAACATATCCATCATGAACCACTTCCCTGTCATAAGACAAACCCATATGCTGTTGCATAGCATCACTATGCTTTGGTATAGGCATAGTCTCCATCTTCAACTTGGAGAATCTAACCTTCTTCTTAACCCCTCTAATGAGCACATCCTCATGAACATTGTCATTCTTAACATCATCATTTAACCATGTTGATATATCTAAAGGCACAGTACATCCTAAAGTACTAGCATGTGAAGCTTCATGAGATGAAAAAGTCATAAACAAAGGATCCACAAACTCCTTTGACTTGACATTCTCAAGATCACCCAATGCATGATCATGAGACAAATCTTTATCATAGCAGTCAACCATTATCCCATCCACTAATTTCTGCCTTTTAAATGCAATAACCTTGTCCATACTCAGAGATTCCCAAAGAGACGGATGCAATGTTGGACATACAACCTGCATATGAGCATATAAACCAGCCAACATAGGTCCAAGTCTACTTTTCTGCTCTTGCTTGCGAATTGTTGGCACATGAACTTCCTGCATCAATTTGTCATATAGAGTTCCTAACCAATTTGGAATCCCAACATTTTCTGCATACCATAAAATACCAAAGGTGTCCTTTGTTATTACATCAGCCTTTATGAACAATAGGAACTGCTGCATGAACCATTTAATGAAAAACCTCCTCTTTGCATCTGCATGCCTTAACACATATTGATTTCTAACACTTGTAGGAAGCCCAAACTCTTGCTGCATAGCTTCATCTATGCACTGCATGCTTTGGCCGATCATTAAGCTCAAGAGAGAAAACATGTGCTAGTAGAGCAGGAGTAAGCTCCAATTTTCCACCAACTTCGCCACTTTCTCTAATCATAAGTAACTGCTGCTGAGCATGTGTATTATTTCCCCAAGCATCCCATGGTAGCTCCGCGAAATCAAGCAACCCAATTTTCCTTAACCAGCCATGGTATTGGGTTCTTTGGTATCCATGAGTATAGAGCACTCAAGCATAGGAGTAGCCAACTCACCCTCATCTTCATTTGACATAATAGAAGACATTTTTGGTGTGGAGCCCTTGACTTTCGATGGCGTTGCGTCAGGTGGGCTATCATTAGAGTCTTCATCATGCTCTAAGACTGCTCTCGGCTGTTGTCATGCCCTCTTGACAGGGAGTTTTGAATTCTTCCTTTGCCTTGTCTTCACCATAGCTGCATCACCGATGACCTGCTGCGGATTAGGAATGAAGAGAGATGGAGAAAATGTGAAGATTGATGACATGAAATCGCAGGGAGACGCTGCTAAATTGGCGCAGGCGACATCACACGACTCTTCTTAGCCATAGTTTGCCCTTTTTCCACTTGCCTTACCTGACTATGAGTTAAACTCCTTGAAAAAAGAGATATGGTAACATACTGATTGCCACTTGTACTCCCTATAAGTTGAACATGAGAATCTTGTCGCTTCAAACCCACCTCATGCAACTGAAACTTTATAAGTTCACACAATGAAAATACCAACAGAACTGGAGTTAAAGACAGTTGATCTTCTAAACCATCACATAAACATCCCAAGTTGAAAGGTAAATATCTTTTCAAAGCACAATCTTCCATGGCCATGATACCACTTTGCCCAATCATGATTGCAGGACAAAAAACTTTAAAAAGATAATCCTCACAAAGTAAATTCCAAGTGCCAACTTTGAATGTCATATATTGCCACCACTTCATGTAGCACCATTGAACCTTTAAAATGAGATAGAACAATTGCCAAATAGCTTGCACTTCATAGAGCCCTACTGAAGTCTGCATAACTTCTTCATGTACACCACAAGTGATATACAAGATAAAATTATATGCTAATAGCTCACAATAAAATAGTGGTTCTTTTTGCCAAAAATCAAGCCAAGAAACCCTAAAAACAATAATGAGACTCATAGAATCATAAAGTGCTCCATGAGGTAAAATGCCACAGGTTACTCCATGAGGCAATAGTGCTGGAATTTGAACCAAATTTAGTGCAACTGTAGGTTCCTGTTCAACTTCATAGAGTACCTTATCATAATTCGATTGAACTAACCTTCTTAATCTAAATCCATTCACTGCAGGCTTAATAATTTCACCCTGTAAAGTAGTCAACACAAAAGTGCCTTGACCAACATCTTTCAAAAATTCATAGGGACCGGTGTACCTTAACTTTAACTTCCCTGGATGCTTCCCAAGCCGCGAATTATACACCATAACCAAATCCCCTTCTTTGATTATCTTCTTTTTAATATGCCTATTAACCCATGCCTGTCTTCTTGACTGCACCACCCCTTGAAGGTAGTGAGCTATAATCCGATCTTCCTCTAACTGCAACAACTTCTGCAGCCTATCATGAAGTGATTCTTCAGGACACAACCTATAAGCAACCGCTATCCTCAAACTAGGCACCAAGAACTCCATGGGGACAGCTGCCTCAAGTCCATAAGCCAACTTAAAAGGAGTCAAGCCTGTTGACACCTTATATGCTGTACGAAAGGACCATAATACCGAATCTAACTTTGTATCCCAATCCTTACGGTTATCAACAACAATTTTCTTAAGAATTCGGAGTAAAATCTTATTTGAAATTTCAGCTTGTCCATTTGCCTGAGGGTGATAGGGCGTAGACTTCTTATGAAGGATCATATGCTTAGCAGTAAGCTCTTTGATTACTTCATTCAGAAAATGTTTACCCCGATCACTTACCAACTCTATGGGGCATCCAAAACAGGTCATGATATTAGAGTACAAAAATTGAGCTACACTTGCCGCTTTATTATCCCGTAATGCTTTGGCTTCAACCCACTTAGTACAATAATCGGTACAGACCAGAATATACTGATTCTTACTCTGACGAGCAGCTGGCTTGATGGGGCCCACAAAATCAATACCCCACTTTTGAAATGGTTCCAAAGGTAAAACTAGATTGCATTCGATCCCGAGATTGAGGTTGACCCTCCTTCATACAAGTAATGCATTCTTTAGCATATTGATGAGCATCTTTGAGTACAGTTGGCCACCACAATCCCGCTTGAAGAACCTTTCTAGCTGTAATATGACCAAAGAAATGCCCTCCAGTGATTCCTGCATATGCTTCATGGAGAACTGCAGGCTGCTCTTGAACAGTTACACACCTTCTTAGCACATTATCAATGCCTCTCCTGTAAAGAACTCCCAAAATAACTTGATAACTCCTGCTTTGTAATGCCAATCTTCTACGGTGGTCTCTAAACAAATCTGCAGGCATCACTCCATGAAGCAAAAACTGTAACATTTGATCATAGAAGGAATTGAATTGACTTACTTGAACATTGAATAATTCTCCATTAGGCAACTGATCATTCACCCCCAATACAGGGTCCACTGACTCAATTCTACTCAAAAAATCAGCCACTACATGCTCTTTACCTGGTGTATGTATTATTTTGTAATCAAACTCTTGCAATAATAACATCCACCTTGCCAATCTTCCTATAAGCTGTGGCTTGTTAATAAGATACAACAAAGCCTGATGATCCACGTGAAAAATAACTTGGTTCCCCAACAAGTAATGTCTAAATTTTTGCAATGCAAAGATCATCCCCAAAGCTTCTCATTCAGTAACAGTATAATTCTTCTCAGCTGTTGTAAGCCGTCTGCTTGCATAATAGACAGGTCTGAACCAGCCAACAACCCTTTCCTGCATCAAGACTACACCTACTACAATATCAGATGCATCCACAAATACATGAAATGGAATATCCCATTGTGGCGGTTGCAAAATTGGTGCTACAACCAGCATCTTTTTCAATATAGCAAAAGCTTTATCCTGGTCATGCCTCCACACAAACTGAACCCCTTTCTTGGTTAGCAATGTTAATGGAGCACAAATATGAGCTAGATACCTCAAATACCTGCTGTGCCATTTGACCTGCCCCACAAAGCGCATCACTTCTTGAACTGTTGTAGGTATTACGACCTTCTGAACTACTTGAATCTTCCTTAAATCAATAGTCATACCCTCTTCTGAAATGATATGCCCCAACAGAACTCCTCGTTTAGCAGCAAAAACAGATTTGAAAGGGTTAAGGGACATGCCAAATTGACGGCATCTTTCAAAACAAAGTCTAAGATGCTGCAAATGATCCACTTTCTTACCAAATACACAAAAATCATCTATGAAGATCCTGATAAAAGATGTAAGATAAGGATCAAAGGTTTTATGAGCTGCACCCTAAAATTGTGGGGGTCCATTCTTCAAACCAAAATTTATGACAGTGCTCACAAAGGCACCCCATTCGGTTATGAAAGCTGTCTTATCCATATCTTCCGGATGCATGCCAATCTAATTGTAGCCAGAGAAACCATCCAAAAAACTATAAATCTCATGGCCTGCCACATCATCCAATAAAGAATCCATGAATGGAGGAGGGAATGGGTCAGCAATAGTTGCTGCATTCAACTTTCTATAATCTACACAAACCCGTATTTTGCCATTCTTTTTAGGCACCACCACAATTGGTGACAACCAAGTCACTTCATTAACAGGGTGGATAAAACCCACTCGAAGAAGTTTGTCAATCTCTTCCTTCACCTGTTTAGCATAATTAGGATTCATACGATACTGTTTCTGCATAATCGGCTTTGCATCTGCCTTTAAATTAATTCTATGCTGACACACCTTTGGATCAAAGCCCTTCATATCCGTATATTCCCAAGAAAAAATATCCTGAAAGTCCTTACACAACTTAATTAATTGATGTTTGAAGTCTTCCTCAACGAAAATACTCACCTTTATCAGCTTAGAGCCTATTTCAACTTCCAAATACACTTCTTGGACATCATCCTCAAAGACTCTAGCTGAATTATGCATGGTATGCTCATATTTCAGCTCTGCATCTATGATAGCTTGCTGACTCGCTTTGTCTAAATCCTCCTGTGCATCCAAAGAAGGCTTCTTTTGGTCTTTAAGTGTTCCCAAATCAGTGTTCTTACTTCCCTTAGAAGTAACATTACTTTCCACCACCAAATTACTATTCTGCTGCATGAAATCACTACTCTGCTCCATGAAGTCACTATCCTGCTTCATGGGGCAAACAGTTTGCTGCATCAAATTACTCTACTGATGCATGGGGTAACTGTTCTGCTCTGAAGATAAAACCACTTCTGATGATAATACCTCTAGAAATACCCTATACTGAGCCAAAATTATCTAAACATCCATTTCAAAAACTGGCACAACTGTGGGGTTAGCTTGCATTAAAAGTTCCTCCTCATCATCCTCAATCTCAGGTGCAACATTAATTGTCTGAGCAACTAACGGACGGTACTTAGGTTCCAAAATTACCTGATTACTTGTGGACAACTTGATCTCCTTACTTCCATGAGGAATAGTCGCTGTATCTGAGCCCCAATCCTACTTCAACTTGGCTAGTCTAATCCACGGTCTTTCCAACAGCATATTATATGAATCCCCTAAACCTTCCATACGAAGAACAACAAAACTAACCTTGAACTTCAGCCCAGCTATCTGAATAAGCTGATTCTTTAATATTCCCAGTGGCTGAATTCTTCTTTGATCTGCCATTTTAACCTAAAATGGTGCTGCCACAAGTCCTTGCAACTTATGTGCCAAATACATCTCTTCAGGCAAAATATTAACTCCAGAACCTCCATCTAGAAGAACATCATCAAACTTGCAACCCAAATAGTCAACTTGAATAGTCGGAACCTTATAGTCTACCACCTCCATCTGTGTGGAATCACCGCTTGACAATCTGAGGTCTGTTCTCGATCCATAGCATAATGCTTAAACACTTCATCCTGATTCGACATAATCTTAGCTAAAAGCTTTTCTTTAAACCTTGGAATTAAATCAAGGATTTGTTCCAAAGTCAACTATAATGAAGATTTGGTTAGTGCAGCAAACAAGTCATGAGAACCATGCAATGCCTCATAAGGCTTCAAACTTTGTGACTATTCACTGAACTGCATTCCTGACACAAGCATATCCTTCTGATTTTCCTCATGAAGCAATTGATTGTCTTGAACTTCATAAGGCAATTCTGCAACTTTAAGCTACTTTGAAGAGACTGTTTTTCTGCAACTTCATAACTTCATTGGAAGCCACTTCCCTAGCCTTTTCTTGATCTTCCCAATTAATCTTTTTCTTAGCTTTTGCTCTAGTAATGGCCAAAACTGCTGTCTCATCCAGACAATCTTCCACAACTATGCAATTTGAACAGTCACAGCCCACCTCCGGTTCTAAATCATGCTTAGTAACACTTAACACACCCTTACATAGCACTTCTTTCTGTAAAGCTTCATGAACTTGTTGGTTCTTTTGATGACTTACTGCCTCGCTCTCCATGACTTCTGCATGTAACTCTACTAGGACTACTGCTGCGGGTGCCGGTGGTTGCTGTCCACGGAGTAGTCCTGCCGATTGCATTTCTTGCTGCTCCCCGGTCTGCATTCCCCTTTCAGTCCTATGGCGTACCCATAACTCACAGTTAGGTCCAGACATGTGTCCCTACCTGCCACAATAATAGCAAGGTCCTCGCTGCCTCTGTTGAACATTATTCCACTGCCTTGGCTGGTCATTACCCCATTACTTAGGTGGCTGACCCTTCCTACCAAAGCCTCTAAATCCTCTTTACTGTGCCAATTCAGGTGCAATTTGGTTAATTGGTGTTGCTGGAGATGCTGTTTGCTGCCTTGCATTCCATACAACTAGATTATACCAGCATTCTCTAGCCTCATGGCCCACTTTCTGACAAATGGTACATGACTTTACACTTCTGGAAGTTGTCAATACTCCCATCTCCAACAGTTGCTTCTTAATTTTCTTTTCCAACCTTTTTTCCAAGGCCGTTTTTTCCTCTTTCTCTTTCCCCTTCTTGCTATCCTTAGAAGAGGTTTTATCTTTCCTGGATTTCTTTTTGTATCTCTTCTGTCTCCGCTTACTTCGATCATCATCTGAGTCACTTGATTCGGTTTCCGACTCAGAGCCTGATGAAGTATCTTCCTCCTCACTACTATCCTCTGAATCAGAACCATCATAGTCATAGTCTGAAGATTCATGTTTACTCTTCTTCTTGGATCTACTCTTACCAAGTCTCTTTTCCACCCGCTGGGCTACTTCAACCAGCCGATCTATACTATTATTGTTTCCAATTTCTGCATTAGCAATCGCTGCTGCAATAGCTTTGTCCAAACCCTTAACAAAATAAGAGTATTGTAACTCCATAGAAGGTCTATCTTCCTTATTCAACCTGTTTAATAGATTTTTAAATTTCTGTGCATAATCCTGCACTAACATTGTCTTCTGCTTGATCTGCTTCAACCTTTTCAACACATCAGTAGGTGTCTTATGCTTTCTAAACCTACTTAAGAAAGCGGTTTTAAGGTCACCATATGTGGTAAAGTATCCAGCATCATAAGTACTATACTAATCCATTGCCTTACCCTTGAAAGTTGCCGCAAACTGCTGTAATTTGACTTGATCCCCAAACATATTGTTGAAGCCACTGGCCACCCACCTTGTCTCAAGCTGAGCGACATGACAATCCGGGTCTTCTTTCTTCTTCCCTGAGAATTTAGATGCCCTAACCTTAGGGTTAAGTGGTGGATTGGGATTCATAGTTTGGAACTTCTTCTTCTTTAGTGGGGGCAAGGGATCAAAAGTTAAAGACTTCCTAGCAGTACCCACCGGTCTCCTCAACAGGACTGCACTTCCTAACACCAAATGATGTAATCGCTGTGCTGCACGATCCGGAGGAGTTGAAAGATCTTGCAAGTTAGGTACTCCTTTTGCTTCATCAGGAGATCTTGAGGGAGATTTGGTGGACGACACAGGGGAATGATACACAGTAGCGGTACCAGCAGAGGTACCAACATCTTGGAACTCCTCTCCAAAAGATGGAAACTCCTCCTCATCTAGGGTGTCAATTTTTCCTGCTTCCCAGCTGTCATTCTGCAATAACTCCCTTTGTTGTCCTGCCAATAACTCCCGTAATTCTCTGGATTTGCTTCAGGTTAGAATAACATTTGATCGGTATGGGTAATTCGCTGACATATATGCAGAAATGCAAAGTTAAACCTTTAATCTGCATCATGCTGCTTGAAGCAATATACCACTGCCCCAAAAAGCAACTAGATTTTCTGATATTTATCATCAAAGAAAAGTATTTCGACTATGGCTCAGCATCCAGAAATAGAAAACCACATAAAAAGAGTTGAATTGTCTTGATTCTGGTTCTTCTTCTTCATGCAGAAAACTTCTGCTTCACGCAGAAAATTGTTGCTTCATGCAGCAACTTCGAACATCTGGGCTTAACCTTCATCATTTTGAATAATGTTTTGACACAGAGGTTCCAAGAAGGCAATGGCAGGATCGCCAAAGTGTTGCTGCCCTTTCTATACAGAATACATAAAAAAACAGAGAATACTTCATGAAGCAAATACCTAATCTCACACCCAGAAATCATAGAAACTCAGAACTAACCATATGAAAGCATAGATACACTATATTCAGCACTACTAATCAGAAAACAGAGAATGAATCACACAAGACATGCTACAAACAAGATCAAGACTCCAGCCATAATGGCGCCAACTGCCAGATCCTCTTCACAATTAGGTAGAAACATCATATATCAGGTGTAATCATCATAAGTGATCAGATAGACAAGAAGAACACACAAAATGCCTCATTAGGTCACGTTTTTGCAACTGCCCCAAAACTGCACTTCATGAGGCAGTAAACTTCATAAGACATATAAAGGCTGCTTCACATAGGAAATAGTAATAACTAAGGTAATACACCATTCTAAGGGTAAATGTAGTGTCAAAGCCAACGGCTAACAACCGCACCCATACTAAACAGACGACTGGCCCTCTTGGCCTAATGAAATAAAGCATATCACTACAAAAACTGATCGGCCCTCTTGGCCTAATGAAATAAAACATTGAAAACCTCGCAAAATTGGCCCTCTTGGCCTAACAAAATCCAACAGAATAGCACCTACACATCCCTCCCCGAAAATAGTACAAATATATAATAATATGCTCCTTTCCAAGGAGGAAAAATAGGGCTCGCAGCCCTAGACTAAATGCATAAGATTATGACCCATCCCTCCTGCATATATAGCAAGAGGCGTACACATAACATGTTGTCTAATCAGCCTATGGGTCTAGGATAACAACAGTAGATGGGTCTCGGCTACTCTTTGCATCACCCATATCAACCATCGCCTGCCATATATTGCATGCTCTGATAACATTCCCCACAAGCGATCGGGTCATGTCTCATTATTGATCACAATATCCAAACTAGGACCACAGTTGAAGAAAAGGTCTTCTTCATAAGCAAGGTTTACCAGTGAATCCACAAACTGATTCCAATAACGTGGAATCAGCTGAAGAGACACTCTCTCAAACTCCTCAAGTAGGGTCATGGCAGTTCGATGATACATACAAAGGATGGGATTCCACACTGTGTATGTCCCATCTAGCTAATTCAAGATCAACTAGGAATCCCCCTTTACTAACAACCTCCGAATACCACCTTTCTTGGCAATATGCAGTCCCATAATCAAGGCTTTATACTCTACCATGTTATTAGTGAATCCTACCCTGAGATAAGTAGCTAACTTCATCGTAACTCTACGTCGGGGATCTTGGATTACTACTCCAACACTCCCTTTTTTATTAGGGCCCCTGGACACTCCGTCAAAATATAATGTGTACGTCCACAATGGGTTTACACAGCCTGCCATCACAAACTCCTCTATTCGTAATTATGATAGTCAAAATTTAGCATGTTTAGAGGGTGAACTGACGGCTCCATCCCACCTTCTTCATTGAACTCAACAGGGATACTTGTCAACATTCGTAAGCAGTGATGGCAGAAGACTTTGATCTCCCACAAAAAGGTTCCGTCTTCTTGCTCAATCACTTTGTATCCTTTGCTCCACCAGATAAGTTTCCCCTGATGGTATCTCTGCTCCAGATATAGGTGCTCCAAATAAGGGATTAACCGCCCCATCAACCAGCTTTAAGCTCTTTTGCAGGTCTCAAATCAGCCCCAGCATGGACCTACAATGCATTTCTCCATGTTAGCATACTTAGAAATAATAAGGTTTAATCTTATTAAGATTAACCTTATTTTTAAATTCTACTCCCTGCAGATCAGCTAGTAGAGCCGTAGACCTATTTTTTCCTATCCTGGCAATCTTGTAGGGGGCATCCCATCTAGGTTCCAGCTTCCCTGGAAACAGCTCCCTACGCGCATCGTAGTACAGAACTAATTGCCCTTTTTTAAAGGTATACTTCTTTGCTTTAAGGTCATGCAACTGCTTCATCCGACGTTTAGCTACCTCCTGATGTAATAAGCTCTGCAATTTCAGTTCATCCAGGTGGGCTATGGTCGTAAAATGTTCAAAGAGTGCATCCTCGTCTCCCAAAGAGTGGTTAATTACAAACTGTATGGTTGGCAACTCGATTTCTAGGGGTAACACACACTCTTTCCTATACACTAATTTAAATGGAGTATGGCCGGTAGCTCGCTTGAACGTTGTATTGTATGCCCATATACAACTTCCCATCCCAATCTCGTTTCTTCTCCGAGACTATTTTAGACAAGATACCCACAAGCTGCTTATTAGTACTTTCGACTTGCCCGTTGCTAAGGGGTCATTTTGTTATGCTTGATTTGCCAAGCTTCAGTCAAGCTTTTGATCACTTTATTCAAAAAGTGGGTTCCACGGTCCGACACTAGTTCCTTCGGTGGTTCGAAACGGCAGATCATCTGCTCTAAAAGGAAACTTGCAGTCTCTTTTGCATTGTCCTGCCTCGTCGCCCGCGCTTCTGACCATTTTGTAAAATAATCAGTTGCTACTATAATGTAACTCTTCTGAGTAGTAGACGACGAGGTGATAGGACCCACAAAGTCAATGCCCCACTTCTCAAATGGAAGGATAGCCATGATAGGCGTAAGTGGGCGTTTCCTATTCTCTCTGCTATCATGTCTTTGATAGGTATCACATCTCTTAACGTACTCAAAGGAATCTTGGAAGATGGACGGCCACCAATATCCAACTCTTAAAGCTTTTTGTGTCGTCAACCGTCCAGCCAAGTGCCCTCCACACGCAGAGTCATGACACTCTTCCAAGATAAAAGAAACCTCGTCAGGCATCACACATCGACGATAGATGTCATCAACACCTTGCCGATATAGTGTTCCTGCGATCAAGGAAAACTTCAAAGCCTGTTGTCTGATTTTCCTCTTTTCAGATTTTGATAAACCAGCTCCAGTCTCTCCCGTTGATAGATAGTGCGTGATAGCAGCATACCAAGATGGGATAGAAGCTGTATCAATTTTAAACATTTCTTTAATATCACTTCCTTCAGCCAAAGTCTCTTTCGGCTCCCCGAAATCCACAAGGCATTCCACAATACCCTGCAACCTCGGTGTCTTACTCTTAATCTCATAATCGAACTCCTACAAAGTGATTAACCACTTTGCCAGACGATCAGGCAGTTGCAGCTTGTTCATAAGCAATCTAAGCCCTTTCGCCTTCGTATAGAAAACTACCTTCTCATAGAGGATGTAGTGCCTAAATTTTTTAGTCGCAAATACCATCGCAAGGCACAACTTCTCCATGTAGGTGTGGTTAATTTCTGATATGCCCAATTTTCAACTAGCAAAAGCTATTGGATGATACCACTTTTCCTCCCAGATTTGGGCTAAACAGCAGCTGATACTATGCATGGTGGCTGCTAAAAATATGTAAAATACCTCGCCTCTTTTAGGTGCTTTTAAAATTAGTGCTTTTACTAGCTCCTGTTTCACATCCTCGAAAGCTACCTTACAAGGGTCGCTCCATACAAATAGACAGCTAAAGGATAATAAGTTCGTTAGTGGCAACGTCCTTTCTGCCAAGGCATTTATAAACCTCCGATAGTACCCTACCGATGACAGAAATCTATGTACCTCTTTTGGAGTGCGTGGTGGACTCATAGCGACTATAACCTTGATCTTTTCAGGGTCAGTTGCGATCCCTACTGAACTGACTACATGACCTAGCAATAGCCCATAAGGCACTCCAAAAACACACTTTCGTGGGTTAAGAGCGATACAAAATTGTCTGCAACACTCAAAACACTTTATTAAGATAATCAACATCATTTCCCTTACAGTGGCTGCCCCCAGGTCATCGATGAATACTTTCAACTCGTCTGGGGAGATGTCACCAAAGGTCTTGTCTGCTGTTCGTTGCCATGATCCAGGTGCATTGCACAAACCAAAGGCCATCACATGGTATGCAAAAGTACCAAAGACAGTAATGAAAGTCGTTTTCAACTTGTCCTCTTCTGCAATTGCCATCTGTTTGTATCCTGCAAAGCAATCCATAAATGAATATATTTCCCTACCCGCTAATTGATCCAAAATCTGGTCAATAAATGGTAGCGGGTTTACTCCTGGAGATAATTTAATCAACTATAAGAGGTTTACATCTGGTTTTGACTTCGCAAAGAGAACTTGCTAAATCAAAATCATGATAGGTAGCCAAAGCTCTCTTTTCTCGCCAAACCATTCTCTCTTTTGGTCTTGGGACTGGCTTTGGTGCTTCTTTTTTAGCTCTTGCCTTCTTTCTTGCCACTTTCTCATCCTTCTTAGGATCGACTTTTCTGTCAACAGGCCTTAGAGGTCCACCTTCCACGCCAGGATTCAGGACTTGCGTCCCCTTATCCCCTTGCTTAGGGTTTCCCTCAACCGATTTTGCATTATCCTTATCACCCTCTTTAACCTTTTGGCCTCTTGTCACGGCTCTCAGGTTAGAGGTTTCAGCACCATTGACGCGTACAGCCTCGATAAGGCTGACTCCATTGCCTTGTGGCAACTCCTCTATAGTGGTCTTTTCCCTTTGCAGTATTTGTCTTGGTCCATCATTTCGCTGGAGATTATTACCTTGCGCTCTATGATTAACTCGACCTGCCTGTTTACTCCCTTGTTGGAGGGAACTAATCTTACTCCAACAAGTAGCAGCTAAGTGGCCCGACTTCCCACAAATATCACATTTGACATTTGGATAGTTTCTAGGGAAATCTTGTCCACCACACCACTTACAGCTGAATCTTGAGGGACCACCCTCTTCAGGGCGTCGACTCCCTATCAAATTCTGCTGCTTCTTCAGGAAATTGACGTCAACAGCTATTTGCCGATATTGTTCAGAAATCATGTCGGTGTAGTGCTTCATCATATCCTTAACTTCGCCAATGACATTAGAGGCACTCGACTCGTAGCCTTGATCGTCTATCCATCGTTCCATTGGCCTAACAATTTGATTGGGCATTGGTTGTTGACTCACAGGAACAACATTAGGGTTCAAAACTTGGCCTCCAACATTTGGTGGAGCAAATTGACTAGCCATAGGCATAGTCACACTGGGAGGAGCTGGCAGCAAAGGTACATTTTGAACCATGCTTCCTCTCCCATTAGGGTTATTCATAGGCATCCCTTGACTTCCATTTATCAATGGTAAATTGCCTCTAGGTACTAGACCCGCATTAAGATTTATTCAAGAGGAGTAGGCCGTTTGTAATCATGACTCAACTCCTTCTGCCCGCGTAATGGCAATGTCTATATCAGCCAAAGCCACACTGCTCAATTGTACCTGAATATTGAAATCCATTCCATGCAAGAAGTATTGCAATTGGGCAGCCGGCGGAATAGGAATGTAAGTTTGTAACTTACGAAATACTTCCTTAAGCTTCTTAGCATAGGCTTTTACATTCTCATGGGGGTCTTGGCGTGTTACATTCAAAACACGCAACCAGTATTGGCCACCTCTTTCAGGGACATATTCTCCTCGGAAAGTTGCATAAAATTGGTCGATTGTGGTTATGGTTCCAGTTTCTATGCTATGATACCATACTGCAGCCCTTCCCTTTAATGTCATGTTAAAGAACATCATAAGATGTCCCTCATCTTGGATGCGGTAATTAAACATTAATCTTTGGAATTCACAAATGTGAAACTCCGCATCTTCTTCGGCTAGCCCATTAAAAATGGGCAAAGGCACTCCTAAAGCTGGCAGATCCGGCGTCCCTATAGGAATTGCAATGGGTTGTGCCATGACAACAATCGGATTGACAATAGGAGTTTGGACTGATGGGATCACACCCCTACTTGAAGTGGGTTGACTTGGTGGAAGAGAGGAAGAACTTGCGCTTCCTCCTGCACCTAAAGGACTATGTGCAGTAGTTGGGTTACTAAGCCCACTGCCTGTTATGCGTATCGGGCTACTCCTTTGAGGAGAATAGCGATTTACAATCTCCAACCGCCGTCTAGCTCTCTCAGCACGTTCTGATTTTTGTATTTCGGCTTGACGGTCCTTGTCAGAGGACATAAACTAACTTTTTGGTCCCTAAAAACCCTAGACTCGAGAACCACTACTTGTTGGCAACTCCCGGCAGATGCACCACTGATAGGATCTCAAATGGGCCAGCACTGGCTATGGAACTAGCCGGACCTCATGCTCATGACAGACAAACACACCCTCACGGCCTCGCGAGCCAGGAGCGTCTATCTGCTGGTAAAGGACGAACTGTCCTAAAGCCTAATCTATGCGTTTATAGTTTTGTAGTCCAACGTTCCCCTTTCTATAAACTCCACAGAGGGGAGAACCCTTACACATTGGCAATAAATGCCACGATAATCACATATATGGGAGGCAATCTCTTGATGGAATCACCGCGGCCCCACTGCAGCTCTCCTACATCGCAGGGATTGGCCCCTTGATGCACTGGTCAACATATAGAACAAACGAACAAACTCCACTCTTTCATTTTGAACGTATTCCAGGAGATACCATGTGTCCTTACCAAATGATCCCCCAAGAAATGAACATCTATCCTACGGCTTAGGTTGCCTTTCCACACTCAAGCGTGGGTCATCATAATCGAAAACAGGTGCTATGCATCCAGTCGTTTGTATTCTGATATCATGGTTGACATGCACATGCAAAAGTGGATGATCCTAAAGTTCTCAAACATAATTTTCAATCATCAGAAATGTATTGTGCACAACCAGGCTTTCCAATGCTCATTCACTAACTCGTTGCGATGATGTAAGGATAGCACCGAGACAACACTCGTGCTACTATCCTCTTAATTAAAATACAACAAACTCTATGTCATGATATGCATAAGAAAATCAGCAATAATCAGCATGCAAATCGCACCATTCAAACATCCCAACCCCCTACGTTTAGGTATTGATTTTGTTGCATAGGTGTAGAGGTTCATTTTGTCATGTTTTGATGTATAGAAAGCGATAAATCACAAACTTTGACAAGGAGAAAGGGAAAACTGAGGCTAAACCTCATGCTTTGCCACTAGCATACATCCACAAACAATCATTATATTTTTTCTTATTTTTGTGAGCCGTATTTCTTTTTTTTTCCTTATTTTTCCTATTTTCTTGATTTATTTGTCAATAAAATATGCTATTTTCTGATTTTTCTTGTTTCAATCACTTCAGCATACTAACATTCAATTTATTTTCTATTTTCCCCCCATAGGAACACATTTTACCTACCCGAAACGACAAAACTATCATTTTACCGCTAAAAAACCGCATTTCGGGTTTACGGGAATTAAATAGCGCATGTAAATCATTGCAAAATCAAAATTTTCTGATAAACACCAATTAATCATGATGCGACCAGTACTCACACAAATTTTCATCCAATAAGAACATCATTACCATCATAAACTATCAAAAAACTTCATTTTCCTTCATAAAAATGGTCATACCATGTTTTTACGTAAACCCGAGATGCATTAAATGACTGCATGACCAGCGGCGGACAGAGCCTCCATTGCTCTCAATCCAATGCTGCACATCAATCTTCAGCATCTCCATCAATCTCCATCACCGTTTCCTTCAATCTCCCTCCCAATTCCTCCTTCAAGAGGGGGGGGCAATTTTCGGCACCATTTTTGCTGCGTGATGCCGCCATACCCACGCCACATTTTGATAAAAATGAGGGGGGGAGGGGGGGGGGGGCAGGAGGGGGGGTTAAGGTCCCAAAGGGCACCTCCCCTTTGGTCCTAAGTTTTGTCCACCTTTTCATTCTTGGCCAATTTTTGGCCTCTTCCGCATCCAGGCTCCGTTTCAGCCTCTGAAAAATCCTGCACGTCCGGCTCGGCATCCCGCACTGACTGGCAACTCCCGACATCTCGCACGGTAGTCGAAAAAATTATCAAAAATCCACAAGTGTCGCTCGGGCGCCTTTTAAGAGCCGTCTTTCACTTGGTGCTTAAAATCATCCTAGCTGCAGCCGCCGCCTTCGATGTCGAATATTTTTC
This sequence comes from Lygodium microphyllum, assembly GCF_053477565.2. Classification (NCBI taxonomy): domain Eukaryota; kingdom Viridiplantae; phylum Streptophyta; class Polypodiopsida; order Schizaeales; family Lygodiaceae; genus Lygodium; species Lygodium microphyllum. Next base: position 42,825,791 of record NC_141163.1, read on the forward strand.
CCCTAAATTCTGGATTTTTTGGCAAATTTTAGGCACATCCCAGGCTCAAAACTCCGCTCTTAGCATGCCTCCTCCCCATGCCCTCCACCACTCACACAAACTCATACTCCCTCTCCCCGCCATGCAACGGCTGAGGGGAGACGGTTAATAATAAAAAATTTGCCAAAATTTTATCCATTATCCCTTTTCCCCCCTTGAAGGGGTGTTCCTGCGTGGAACTACGGCTATCAAGCCGCGGCCTCTTATGCACAATGCGGGCTGGAGTTTGCTAGTGCATGCGGAGGGAGCACTTAGCCCAAAATTTTTCGTTGCGGGAGATTACTTTGAGTTGCTTTTTGCGCGGGGTGTGCGGGGTTTAGGGTCGATTAATATTTCATTGCGAAAATATTACAGAGCCGACCATTTTTGCATATGAGAAGCTAGAGGGGATTTTCATGAATATATCTCTAGAATAGACGGCACGCTGCTTCAGAGACAAAGCAAATGTAGAGTTGTCTCATCAGCGTTATTGTGTTCTGTCTTAGTGAAAGTAGGAGGGAAATACCAAGCCCACATGTATAGTATGAACTCATGTAATTCTGATTCCATGTTTGTGGGAGGGGGGGAGAAGGTGTGGGAACTTGGGTTAACCATTAACCATGGTTAGATTAACTAAAGTGTAAGTGCCTTGTACAACATAAAATGTAATTGAGCATTAGAGAAGAAACATAGTAATTCACGCCTCGATGACTTTGTGCACACTCTCTTTTTTCAAGGGTGCCACAATATCATAACTTTATTAACATAAGTAATTCACACACACACACACACATACACACAACATACACACACACACACACACACTTTTGTGTGTATGTGTGTGTAATACATTAAATATAAATATAATATTATTTAGTATATATAATTAATATACATATACATCTTATGTATAATTATAATTATATTAAATATGTATCATTTTGATATTAATTTTATAATGATTTAATATTACATAGATAAATGCATGTATGTATACAAGTTAATCAATAATTAATCATGTATATACATAATTATATATGTAAAATACATTAATTAAAATATGAATATGTATATTTTATAAATATTAAGTAACATATTAGTAAATTATCATTGATAACTAATCAATTACATTATTATATAATTATATATATTATAAAATTACATAATTAAATGCATTAAAGAATAAATATTTATAATACATATAAATAATTATCATAAATACAAATAATCTATGAAGGATAATTATATATAATAATAAGTTAATTTAGATTATAGATTGCAGTTATATATTAATGTATATACATGATACATAATATGTATCTACATAAACATATTTACTAAGTATCCTATACATATATATTATAAATATTTTATTAATAAATAATTTTAATATTTTATTAACAATTACTCAATATATTAATATCCAATTATTAATACGCAGATTATCAAATTGACATACAAATATATCATATATATCATCATCATCATTATTATACGTATATATCCTACATATATATAATGTGTTATACTTATTTTTTATTAATATCCTATATATATATCATCATCATCATTATTATACGTATTACATTATATATATCATTATTTTTTATTAATATCCTATACATATATATATTAATAATAAAAAATACAGACACACCCCTCCCATTATATTGAGGAGAGAGGAAAAAAAGAAAAAATTTAAAAAATAGAAGATTTTGGGGGGTGATGAGAGGTTGTCACATTTTCCTCCTCTTGTTTTTTCTATGCTCTATGTGCGTGTATGTGTGGGTGTCTAAATATGCACACATATATGTGTATGTGTGTATGCATATATATGCATATGTGGTCTTGTAAATGTATATCTTCTCTCTCACTCTCATCTTTTTTTTTTCTCCTTTCTTTTTGTTTCTTTTGTCTCTCATCTTTTTTAAACTCATATTATGCATGTAATTCCACGTGCACATGTTTTTTACATGTGTATTTTATAAGTGTGTATCCATTCTCTCTCTCTCCATTGTTTCTCTCTCATATATATGTTTAGTGGTCTCATAAGTATGTATATTCTACTCTGATTATTTTTCTCTCTTTTCTTTTCTCTCTCTTGTCTCTCCTTTGTTTTCCCCTCTCCTTCTTCTTCTTCTCCTCCTCCTCCTCCTCCTCCTCCTCTCTCTCTCTCTCTCTCTCTCTCTCTCTCTCTCTCTCTCTCTCTCTCTCTCTCTCTCTCAAATGTGTGTGTGTGTGTGTGTGTGTGTGTGTGTGTGTGTGTGTGTGAATGTTACACATATACACTTTTTTCTTTTTGTTTCTTTTTATTTTTCGTATGCTTTGTGTGTGTACGCACACATATATATGTGTATCCATGTATGTATGTGTGTATGCATATATATATATATATATATATATATGCATTTTGTGAATGTGTGTCCTCTCTCCCCCTCTCATCTTTTCTATATTCTCTCCTTTTTTTTCATTTTGTCTCTAATCTGTCTTATCCTCATATATGCACATTTGGACACATGTGTATATATGTATATATGTAGATATTTGGACACATGCATTATATGTATGTATGTATGTGTATACGTTACATGGACATGTTCAACCATTAGAATTATTATCTCATCCCATATGTTTAATAAAAAAGAAAATTCAACCATTTTTTATAATATATTACTACAACATATAGGGCTTATACTAATGTTTCTAGAAATGTCTTTAGTCCATTGATAAATTACCCCAGTTATCGCAAAAAATGTCCCTATTAACATTGCCATAAAATTGTTGTTATTTGTGTTTTTATTAGCCTTACTATATAACAATGCAAATAACAATGGTTGTAAAAAGAATTATGATGCTAGTAGTGGTAGTTGCAAGCAAAAAAAAAAAAAAGGGATGGCAAGGTTGTGCATGTAAGCAACCCTACCACCCTTCTAGCCACATGGGTTGATGACAATATTCTTTCACATTGCATTTACAATCAATCATACCATTAAGTTTAAAAGACTATATATAATGATTCAATAGACTGTTAGTACCTTGCCAAAAACAAGTAATCCATTGGAGGAATGTCTAGAAAAGTACCATGATAGGATGACTAACATAGAACTGCAATGAGTGATAGGGTGGAACAACAATAGGGAAAAGTCTCTATAAATATCACTCAATGTGAGATGCATGTAATAAAGGAAAAAAGTGTGTATGGAGCGCAAGGCCAAAAAAGAGAAAAGATCAATTCAAATTAGACAATGCATTAAAAGAACTAAAAAATTGTTATACTATTAAAAGAGATATGACATACTGGATCACCGCATGCATAGAACTTGTCTATGAGTGTAGTTAGACCATGTGTTTTCGCATATCTTGTTTTATCATTTGTGATGGAGTGCTATAGCAAGAAAGATAAATTGGTATCGTAGAATTAGATAAGTATTAGGAGAAAAATAGAAAATAAGAAAACCATCACAACAAATAAAGAACTTACAAAATCCTCTAGGTAGTTCCTGTGGTGGCCGCTACTCCTAAGGTGATATACGACTCCCGGCCTCTAGTCATGACCTCGTCTCACTTCTTGTTGTTGCCACCATCACTATGAAGAGAAAACAACCTCCTCTCTAAGCTTCCTTTAATCATCATGATCTAGCCAATCATGCTTCCTTGTGTCATCCTTTACTACCTTTTGTACATCTCATTGTCTATGGGACACGTAGGTGTGCATATGCTCCATCATCCATCATGTAAAGAAATGACCAGTCAAAGAAGGTACCAGGAATTCCTCATGCAAGGACATTGTCACATAGTTCTTGCTAGCCTTTGGCATGTTTTTTCAGCCATCCAATATATTATGCCTAAAGACTTCCTAGCACAACTTGCGCACATGTGCTATGAGTCTCTTTCCCTCGTCATTCATATATATAGCACCAATGGATATCTCCATCAAGTACCTGTAGGATGGTGGGGTACTTCTAGCATGCATTCTCTCCCACCTAGGAGCACATCCTTCAGGATAAACAACTAGGAGATCTTTGTACATCTGGTGTATGGAAGTGTCTATAGGTGTAGCCAATATGGGTGATGGGCATCCACTCAATCAACAGGAGGGGACATGGCTTAGGATGGTGTGTACAAAATGTCTAAGACATGTGTATCGCTTTTGATGTTGCTCTATTGCTAGTGATGCTTATGTCACTTGGCTTGACGATGACCTTATTGATGACAATAGAGGTGCCATTCTTCATGGATATTTTGATGATGATAACCCTAAGGATGAGGTTCGATGGTCATGAAGCTTCTCTTAGCCCTCTTCTTAATTGTACTATCAAGATTAAAGTATTTTAGGCTAATCTTCTAAATGATGTTGTTCTTGCCAATTTATTATTTGACAATTTTGTGTTGGTATGTAAGTCAATTTGCCCATTTACTATCGTCGATTCTATGTTCGTATGTTAGCTGTTTGCTTGCTATTTTTGGATTTTACTTTTCAAAAAGAAACTAAAGAGGGTCTATCACGGTTATTTCTTAATGTATTGAAAATATGTGGTTACTAGTCACCTTATGATTGCCACGTGGGGTAAGACTTACGTTAGGCATTTCGTTAGCATCTAAAAGTAGAAACCATGCAAAAGTTTTTATTGGAATCTCTACTCGTCTTCTTTGATCCCTATCCCAATGCCATTTCTCTCTTTCCTAAGTGCATCTACTCATGCTAGAGCTAGGCCCTCAAGCATCATGCCATGGTTGTGTTATGGGTGCGTAGGGGCTTAAGAGGGATTTGCAATGTGAGTACTAAAAGACCCTTCGCGTGCGTACTTGCATCAATTTGGAAGCCACACCATTCAACTATGGCCAACTTTTGCACTACCCGAAAGAAGCCAATCATCAGCTTGTGGCGATGTTCTTTGTGTAAGTTTACGTTGATGATTTCTAGATGCCGTAACTTAAAAGGTCAAGATTCATAAAACCGCTTGTAAGAAGTCGAACATGGCAAACTTTTGTAAACTTCGCACAAATTCGACGAAGTTTAAATCAATAGGCTTTGTTTCGAAAGAAGTAGAGATGGTGTCATTAGTGGCCATCAAAGGCGTAAATGTCTTAAGTATATCAGACAAGGTCGAAAGAAGCATGTGCAGGATCAGAAGATCAACATTACCAAAAACTTTAAATAGCTGAACCCGACGTGAATCGAACACGCAACCTTCTGATCTGGAGTCAGACGCGCTACCATTGCGCCACGGATCCTCACTAGAACCGGATGATTCAAACTTAACTATGATCTTAATTAATTTTATAACTTGTGTGGAAATCCTATCTCCTCAATTTCATAGAGGATTTGGTGGAGGAATTGGATTCATGTGGAAGGTTAGTTAATAGAGGTGTGATTTTCAAGTACATCGCCTTCCCCATGGAGCAAAATGGATTTTGAGAAGATCAAGAGTAACACTATTAGGTGGAAATCCGCATCTTGGCCACTGTACATGAAGCTTAAGATTTTTAAGATCTTCATCTTCCCGAGCTGAGGTCCTTAGATTTTACCATCCTCTTTTAGCTACCAACAAAAGGGTTCTCAAAATCGTTTGGTATAATTTAGTTGCTCGGATCGACAATGCATAAATGTTCAAAAAACTAAACACCAATGGTTAGTACCAAATATCCTTTATGACATAATCTACTTTGTGTGTGTGTGTGTGTGTGTGTGTGTTACACAAACACAAAGCAAATGTTTGGAGGGAGTGCCATGTGGTGTGACCACAACCTCTCCCCAAACCTCCCCCCCCCTTCTCTCTCTCTCTCTCTCTCTCAACCTCATTTTTGTAACAAAGCTGAAGAAAAAAGAAAGTGTAAGAAGTTTAAGGATAAATTTTGTGAATACATGTGAATAATCCTAATTAAATTGTAATTGGAATAGTTATAATTTTTAAAAGATATTATTTTACCAAGAGTTAGGCTCACTCTTGTATAAATTATATCACTCTTAGTTAGGAGAGAGTCTAAAATTAAACCTCTAAATGTATACCTGCAATACAAGGATGAGTTAAGAGCCCAAGAAAGGGGTAGAGTGCCCACCTTTTAGTGCAAACTTTAAAGTTTGAGTTGTGTATAAAATGTTGAAAATTGAATAGAATATTTTCTTCTTTTGTGTGGCCGTAATTCTGCATTCATCTCCTCCACCCGTGCCATTCGTTGCTAGAGCTCAATGTATTGTTGGATGAGCAACTTGTAGCCCCGCTACTCCGCCACTAGGTCTTGGGCTTCATCCTCTAGCCTTTGCCTTAGGCGATCTTCATTCTCTTGTGCCTCCTTTTCTTTGGCACTGAGCTATTCTTTCAGGTTTCGAATTTCTTTTTGATGTTCTGTGGCTTGTCATGTTATCTCTAGCCTTAGCACCATGGAAACTTCTCTTTCGGCCCTCTAGTTCTGCAGTCACGGCCTTCTTCTCTTCCTTAGCCTTCTCTAGCTGGGCTAGGAGTTCAACTATATAGGCATCATAGTCCACAGCTGGGGGCATTGTTTCTCGTGTTGTGGTGGTGGATGCTTCCAACCTTTGCCGCTTTGGGTCTTGCCTTGACTCGGTGTCTACTGCAGCCGACCTTTTGGCTCCTGCCCCTGGCACTATCTCTTGTACTTTCATGACCAGGAATTGCATCATGGACATGTGCTAAGTGGTGTCCATGGCAGGCGCTAGCTCCTGTGTTGTGGAGGTGGCGGTGGCGATCTCAAGTGTGAGAGTAGAAGGGAGGGGTGCAACGGGGATTTTCCTTTTCCTACAATAATTAGGGCTGCTTCAGCACTGCCACTTGGTTCACATTCGTGCCATGGACTCAAGGTGGCAATTTCTTTGGCACCATGGGTCTCCTCTACAGATCTATGCATGGCCTCTACTATGTCTTCATCCTCCTTTCTCCTTAGCTCCTCAGCCCCTTCTTCCTCTCTCCTTCTTCTCTCCTCCTCGGCCCTCCGTGATTCTTCTCTCACTTTCTTCATTTCTTTCTCCTCTTTTCTCCTTCATTCTTCTTCTGCCCTTTTGGATTCTTTTTGGACTCTTTTCAGCTCCGCCCTCATCATCTCCTCTCTCCTTTGTTGTTGGGGCTTTGTGGCCTTCTCTTGGGTAGTCTGCACCTTTTGCTCTCCTCGGTCTCACTAATGGTTCTCTCGTTGGACTGTTGCTCTATTTCAGGGCGAGATGACTGATGGGGTGTCTCTCCCACTTCTTTATCAACTCCTTCTACCTCCTTTATTGCTTCTTGGATGATTGTTGTCAAGATCCTGATGAATCTGATCGTGGAGGCCTTGGAGGCAAGCTTCTTACGCAACTGATCTAGCCTTGAGGCTGGGGACTCCCCTCCTGCTAGTGCTGCGCCTATGGCTAGGACGGCAGTCGAGGTCTTTATTGTTTTAAAGACAAACCCATTCCAATCCACTTCTTCAGGGGACCATGTAGCTATATGCTCTCCAACAGTGGCATGCCAACCCTATTCATCAATGTGTTGTACCTCTATCCCGAGAAGAGGGCATGGGCCATCTTCGCTTGCATCCTCACTTATGGGTTCGGGATGTCTGACAGACTTATCCCATTCACTGTGTGCACATCATGCTTGTTTACTTCCAGCATGACATATACGTCTCTCTGAGGATGTTTTTCTTTCTTGGGGGCCAAACCTAGGGCCTTCTCCACCATTCTAGCGCTCAGTGGTACCTCCACTTGACATTCTTCTTCTCTTGTCCTGATTGTTGCTGTGCCGCAGTTCCTTGCATCATCAAAGCTTCTCAAGAACTCTGCACACATGCCGTAGTCCACTGCTTGCCCTACTTTCTCCATGTACTTTCGAAGGCCACATTTGTCCACCAATTGCTTTACACAGCCGACTCCTCAAGGATGGCTTCATCCAAGTTTAGTGTGTGTTTGAAGGTGAAATGGCTAAAGCCCCTTGTCTCGAGACTTAGGCCATACCTACTCTTCTTCCGTAAAAGAGAGCTTGCCACCTTTGTCTTGCCCTACCATTGTGGGCACCTATCATTCATCATAATCCAACATTAGCATTCCTCATATGGCTTTTTGGTAAGCAGGAGATTGATTTTTCTTCCATAAAGAGAATGAAAAAGATGAATTAAAGACATGAAATTTTTAGAGCAGCAGTCTATTCATTCCAAAACATTTTCGACATTTTCTTTCCAACCCTTTTTATTCTTTCTTGCTTTTAACTTTAATTAAGGCTTTTTGTTTCCTTTTTTTTTCCTATCACCTTACCCCCTCCCCCCCTCAGGAAATGATGAGAATCCTTCCTAGGATTGGACATGGGAGAGTTGAGCACAATATGGTGCTATCTACTTTGGCATAAGCCAATCGTAGAAATCAAAGTTGTATTCCAAGTGGGCATGACAATCGAGATTACGAGGGCTAACACATACTTGGGTAATGTAAGTTAGGACATCGGTTAGAAAATCACTCGAGTTAATGTGGCTAGCCACACATAGCTCCTCTTTGGTAAGTGTCGGAATGAGCCGGATCTAGGACATGGCAGTGAGTTATGGTGGATGAAAGGAGAAGAGTAAACTCATGATGTAGGAGACAAAGACATTGTTTGTTACACAAGTGAATTAGGTCCCAAGATTGATACTTGGATTCATAAACACAATCTTGTGTATGTGGACAATGACACTGACACTTACTGATAAGAAAAGAGTACTATCATTTCATTAAGAAAAGGAAGCAAGTACAATGCTTTATAGGAAAGTAGGAAACTGTAGTAGGCACCACTGTGCATATGGGATAGGTAAGCCTGCATGTCCTTGGCCCTAAAGCTCCATACAAAGAGGCTATTAGTGAGTGTGATTGCTGAATCTCAACACCCCTCCTCAATCACAACTAGAAAGGCACAAAGTGTGTAGAGGCTATAATGAGAACCACCTGCAAAGTGTGGGCACACCACAAACATGGTAGACACCAGAGGCTATCGCAGAAAGGGCTAAGTGTGGGCACCAAAACATGATGGACATACAAAGGCTGTAACAGGGGCCTCATAAAGTGTACAGGGACTGTAGTGCCAAGTTACATGAGGAGTTTACAAAGCTTATGGCAAGAAGCATTAGGGCTAGGAAATACAAGGCTTTTAAAATAGTCTATCAGAGTAATGAGAGTAGAAGGACTGATGAGGCTTGTCCTTCCGTTCTTGGTGGTCTTCATCTTCATCTTCATCTTCATCTTTTGGTCCATGGTCTTCTTCTTCTTTCACAGCAAGATAGGCCTTTTGGGACCTCTTCCTAGCATGACAGAACTTCTCAGTGTGTCCGGCCCTTTTGCAGAAGTCACAGAAGAGCGGTTCCTTTTTACCTTTGTATCTATTGTTTACATATAACATTTGTTCATCCTTTGAAGTGCTAGTCTCTTCTTTGCTTTTAAGTTTCTTTTCTTCCTCTAGCAGAGAGGCTTTAATATCAACAAGTTGAGGATCAGGCATATTGGTTAGAGTGGTTGATACATTATCATAGGCAGGAGGCAGACTTTTTAACAAGACACCAATACAAACATCTTCATCCATTTTTAGCTTTATCCCTGCAAGTTGAGTAACCAGGCTTTCCATGTAGTTCAGATGGGATGCCAGGGATGTATGAGGCTTCATATCAAGTCGGAAAAATTCAATTAATAGACCATACTTAGACGACTTTGATTGTGTACCAAATAAGGTATCCAATTTGTCCCAAGTGTCATGGGACATGTCACAGGCATCCACATAATGGATGTAGTTGTCATCCAATTCCAGCTTAATGATGGCTTGTGCCTTGTCATCATTCTTCTGCCAAGTAACTGCAAGGTCCGCATCTCGAGGTTTCTTTTCTTTGCCATTTGTGATGGCCCAGAGACCCTTCTTCATCAGGATGAGCTTGATGCAGGTTTGCCAGGTGTGAAACCCAACTCCTTTGAATCGAGCATTTGGAGAGTCTTTTCCCATGTTGAGGTTGCAAGATCAGTAGCAAATCAGCTCCAAAATTCTCAGTTTGTAGCAGCAGAAGAGTTGGTTGTCACAAGACATAAGTGTTAAGAGCACTAGATGAGTGTCAGTGGACACTATGTTTGTATCATCTTCCTTGAGTCTTCAAATCTTCAATGGGTCTTCAAGTGCCAATGGGTCTTCAAGTGCTTCACATATCTCCCCTCCTTGATTTGATGCTTGTCTTGTTGAGAACTTTAGTAGCTTAGTGAGATCTCCCCTCCTTGATTTAAGTGGCAGGAGAGAGAAAGTGAAGTGAGAGATGAGCTTGAGCTCAAAAAGCTATGGTGGTCTTCTTTTAGGGTTTCTGCATGACTGGTTTTTCTGAGATTCCAGCTCATAGCCTGAACCATATGCCTCAAGATTCAAGCTAGAGATAGCCTAAGTGATAGGCTTCAAAAGCCTTAAAGACCCAGGATGAATCACGCTACGCAGATGGACGTCGGGCTGTACGAACAGAAGGCGCTGTTTTTGGACTGCGACTGACGAATCACGCAATGCTGGAGCTATAGGTCACCAATGTCAGTGTTTGAAGTGACAGGAGGCAGCGCCCTGAGCCAAGGAACATATGTCCAGAAGAAAGCATGTTGAAATATTGACTGTGGAGGGAGATCAAGAAGCTCCAAGGAGGTAGGGTGCAGGTTTGGCTATGGCTGCCACAGGTCAAGTGGAGATAGAGTTTAGAAATGAGCTCATTAGAGCTGGGACTGAGCTGGACTTGAGCTGACCTGAGTGAAGAGGAGCTGAGAGAGGAGTGAAATGAGCTAGGCCATGCCCGACTGCACTCTGATACCATGTCGGAATGAGCCGAATCTAGGACATGGCAGTGAGTTATGGTGGATGAAAGGAGAAGAGTAAACTCATGATGTAGGAGACAAAGACACTGTTTGTTACACAAGTAAATTAGGTCCCAAGATTGATACTTGGACTCATAAACACAATCTTGTGTATGTGGACAATGACACTGACACTTATTGATAAGAAAAGAGTACTATCATTGCATTAAGAAAAGGAAGCAAGTACAATGCTTTATAGGAAAGTAGGAAACTGTAGTAGGCACCACTATGCATATGGGATAGGTAAGCCTGCATGTCCTTGGCCCTAAAGCTCCATACAAAGAGGCTATTAGTGAGTGTGATTGCTGAATCTCAACAGTAAGCATGTGATCAATATAAGGGTGGGCCAAGACTTGGTCATCTAGGTGTTTGTTTCGGGTGATGGCCAAGATCCTGAAAGATGTTGGTGCTATGTAAGTTGGATCATACTCGGTTGTTTTAATCGCACGTCATTGCTCAACATTAGTCATTACTTGGCAACTCTATTTATCCCATTGGAGATGTAGGTTACACCATTTTTGTAAGAACAATGAGTCAAAGTCAGCAAGGCGAGTGAGTTTCTCAAGCTCAGTGGGTGATGCAGGCCTTTGGGGTTTGCATTATGATGTTATTAGCCGCCTGATGAGCGCGTGCTCTTTTGAGATTTCACCATTATCGATCAAATCCTTTGTGACCTTGGGGAGTTTTACGGTCCTGAACTCGTATTCTTCCCAAGTGCAGGATAAGGAATGAACATCAGAGGCAAGGGATTCATCAAGCAAGCCGAGGTCAAGTCTTTCATAGCTCCTAGCGAACGTGGTGAAAGTGTTGTCCAAGAGCTTCATGCAAGTCACCAAGTCATCTCTCGTATTCTTAGCAAGGTCCTTGGCAACCGATAGGAATGAACATTGCTTATAGAAATGCCTAAGACCTATTGGTGGTTGCGATAGAATTGGACTAGACAATGATGGTTCTAGTGGCAGCAGACTTGACAGTGGTGTTTCTAAGGGTAGCTCCACAGTCTGATCCATGTGTCCAATGCTGCTTTGGGATACTGAGGGTGGCTCCAGTGGCATAGATGGTGCATTTCCTTCCTCTTGCACCACCATTGGGGTGCCAATCTCTCTGGACTTAGAGGATTCTGGGTATCAAGTTGTTGTTTGGGTCGATAGATTGGTTGGGGTTTTTTGATAGTAGCCATCGTGGGTTCTATAGGCTCTGCAGCTCGGGTGTCCTGGGTATTCACTGCCTTAGCAAGAGTGTGGCTATGTGGGGGTGGGGTGGCAAGCAATGGTCATGGTTGGGCTATGCTTCTAGGATTTCCCTTCTTGGGCACCCATATCCATGTGTTGCCTTTGTAGTATCCTTGGGCTTGCAACAGATCTTTGGGGATCCATCACGGCTTGATTGTGCGTCTATGTCAATAGCGTCGGGTTGGACTCTTAGGTTTTGAATGATAGTTGCTAGCCTTGTGGGGTTGTGTTTATTGGCTACAAGTAGGTCACTTTTGGTGCTTTGGCACCCATTTAAACCTGGGCTCCATGGCTTTAGGGATGGCCTTATTTGGCGATGGTTTTGTAGTCTGGGGGGTTGTGATGACTCACGATCCCCTCCTTAAGCTTGGTCCTAGGTAGCTCTATTGGTGGCATAGCAAGCTTGGGTAAAGCCTCATTGCCCTTGTTGAAAGCTGTCACGATTTGAACGTTCCCAATGGAAAGGTGAATACGCTGCGGATCGTAGTCCACGTTGCAATGTGCTTGCTTCCGGAAAGTGCATCCTAACAACGATTCTTGACGTGCATCCTTTGTATTTGGCAATACATAGAAGATGAGTGGTAGGCTCTCAAACTCAATAGAGACTGCAATCTTGCACTTCCCTAGGAGTGTATATGGCTTGCCTCCAAATGGGCTGAGTTTAGCATTGGTGGGATGTAATTGTGGCTGACCAATGAGGGTCCAATGAGCGTAAGTCAAGACATCAAATGAGCTCTCTCATCGATGAAGGCATCAAATGCGTGTGTGCACCTTGCGGTGACCGTGATGCGCAGGTATGCTGGTGCTACTACCTCCTCATCCTCGTCCTCTAATTTGGTGATGGTGGCTACGCGGACATTGACAGGGGCTTCTAGCATAGGGGGATCATGCAGGGGATGTGTGGGAGGGTCGTATTTCTTCATGGAACTGCCATTAAAGAAGCCTATGCCCTCACCTTCAAGAGTTTCAAGTTCTACGTTGCCAGTCCTACTAATGATGCATACTCAGAAGGGTCCTAATCCTTGAAATTTCATTTTTTTCTTGTGGCCCTTTTACTGAGTAAAGAAAAACAAGGTCTCCCTGCTCAAAGTCACATTGTTTGACATGTTTGTCAAACCACATCTTCCGTCATGCTTTCTCACAAATTAAGGCACAGGTAGCTATGAGCCGAGTCTCAGAGAGTCGTTCCAATTCCATGAGACGGTCGGTCCAAGCGTCCTTCCCTTCCAATCTCTCCTGTACTACTATTCTCAAGCTAGGGACAAAGAATTCTAATGGCAAGATTGCCTCAGTCTCGTAGGTAAACCTAAAGGGCGTCTGTCCCACAATTGTTTTATAAGTTGTTCAATAAGCCCATAATGCTGCCATAAGTTTGTTGTCCCAGTCACTTTGTGAGGTAGAAACTACCTTCGTAGTAAGGACATTGACTAAGATCTTGTTCGTGGATTCTGCTTGGCCATTAGCTTGAGGGTTCTAGGGTGAGGATTTCCTATGGATGACTAAGAAGATTAAGAGCAAGTGGGCAATCACCTCATTGATAAAGTGAGTACCTTGGTCGCTTAGTAATTCAATAGGGAAACCAAATCATGAGATAACCTACTCCCACAAGAACTTCATTGTGGTCCTAGCATCGTTCTTCCTAGTGGCTCGTGCCTCGGCCCATTTTGTGAGATAGTCAATTGCTACAATGATGTATCTAGCCTGTGAGTATTGTGTTGCGGGACTGATGGGGGTACAATGAAGTCGATTCCCCATTTCTCAAAAGGTTGTTGTGCAATGATAGGGGTCAACTCCATCTTATCCTTTCATGTAGGAACTTTAGTCCTTTGGCACTCATTATAATGCTTTACGAACTTAGCAGCATCGTGGAATAGGGTGGGCCACCACAACTGAGATCGCAGCACCTTGCGAGCTCTTATGAGCTGGTCGTATCCCCCACTAAAGTGTCCTCCAGCAATCCCACCATGCGCTTCGCTCAACACATCATGCATCTCATGCTCGCACATGCATCGTCGTAGTGACCCGTCTTTCCCTAACCTATAAAGTTGGCTAGCTATCAACTACTAAGGTTGGATTCTCAAAATAAGTCTCCTAAGCATGTCCTTCTCAATAGGTCTCTCAAGGAGACCGTGCTCTAGCACTTGAACTATGTCATCCGCCCACCAATACGACGTTAGATCAGCTCTAAACAAGTCTTTCTCACTAAATAAGCTAAAAAGATGAGCATCTTTAGCAGATCGCCAGCTATGCCTTGTCCAGCGGCTTCTTCTATGGTTATTTAGGACATGTAATCAACCATGTAGTGTTGCTTGTCCTTGCATACCACCAAAGAGAAATCAAATTCTAGAAGAAGAAGCAATCATCTTGCAATGTGTCAGTAGCGCAAGGTTTATTTACAAGATATAGCAAGGCTTGATGGTCTACAAAAAAGGTGAAAGGCATATGAGGTAGTGTCAAAACTTCTTTACAACAAATACCATGGCCAACCCCTCCCTTTCTGTAGTGAAGTAATTCATCTTAGTGTTAGTGAGCTACCTACTAGCAAAACTCACAGGGTAATCCAAGTTATGCTCACTAGGCATTTAGACACATCTATATGCACGTGGAATGTGATGCTCCAGTCTGGGGCTCATAAGATTGGTGTATTTGTGAGAGCCTTTTTCAATTCCTCATATGCCCGCTGGCACTCGTCAATCTACTCAAACACGATCAGCAGCTTATACAATGGTCTTACAATCAATGCGCAATTCAACATGAAGCGTCAATAGTATCCGGTGTAACCTAAGAAACACTGAACTCCCTTATAATCCTTGGGTGGCGGCAAGTCGACAATAACCCTAACTTTTGAAAAGTCTGTGGCTATGCCGTTCTTGGATACCACGTGCCCTAGGATGCATCCATGCTTAACCCAGAACTAGCACTTCAAGGAGTTCAATGAGAGTTTGTAAAGTCGACATCGTTCAAAGACCGCTTGCAGCTTTTCCAAGAGTTCTACCCAGCTAGAGTGCACACATAGGTCATGTACAAACACTTCTAGCTCTCGTCTAAGAATATCTTTTAAGATGATGCACATTAGATGTTGAAAGGTTGCATGTGCATTCATCAACCCAAAGGGCATCACGATATAAGTGAAGACACCCCTCAGTGACAAACAGGGTCTTGTGGCTATCATCGGGATGTACTTGCAACTGGTTGTATCCTGAGAAGTCGTCCAGAAAGATGTAGGCCTCTTTGCCTGCTACCCTTTCAAGCATGTGCTCCATGTATGGTAATGGGTAATTATCCCTTTTTGTCGCAATGTTAACCTTCTTATAGTTCATGCACACTCAGATCTTCTAATTCTTCTTCATGACTATCACGATCTGTGATACCCAGTTCGTGTTCTCTATTTCTTAGATGAATCCTATCCTCATTAGCTTATCGATTTCCTCCTTCACGTCTTGGGCATGTTTTGGATTCATAGGGTATGGTCGTTGTTTTATAGGCACCGCATCAGGGGCCATTGGTATGTTGTGTATCACCACTCTAGGATCCACTCCTTTGAGCTCATCTAAGGACCAAGTGAACACGTCCGCGTACTCTTGCAAGAGCACAATGAGACTGACCTCTTCCTCCTCCGTCAGGTCGTCAACTATAAACACAGGTCGAGCCTTCTCGCCTTCCCCTGCCAAGTTGACTTCTTTCACCTTGGCAAGTCCCTCGATTGGCTGACTTGTCTGTCCTTGTCTTTTCACCCCCAGCAGGATCACTACCCTGTCACCTTGCTTAAACCTCGTAAAGTATTTTGGTAGGTCCTGCGGTTTCTTTTGTTGTTCTGCCTTCGACTTCTTCGTATGTCCTCTCCTTTCTTCCTTCACTCATTTGTGCCTAAGGTGGATTGACACGTCCCCCTTGGTGCATTTGGTACTGTGGGAGCTTTCGCTCAACCGCCGAGACCCATGGACCACTTATTGATTCAAGCGTTCCAAGCCGAGCACTAATAGCTACCTCTCACATAGCCGACGCGCAATGCATACCTTATGGGTGTAGTGAGCTTACCTTGATGCCGTTCGAGTTACCTCCTCTCCCATGCACTCCGGTAGCTCCACGATCCAAGTGCAAGCTTCAAGCAAGCTCCATCCTCAAGCTCCACACTCCAAGCTCCATGTCCGCGAGCAAGACAAGAGAAGAGAAGAGAAGAGAAGAAGAGAGGAGAAGATGGAGAGCTTCTCCTCCTCGGTCCCTCACCCTCACACACTCACTCCCTCACACTCTCACACTCCCTCTCTCAAGCACAAGCTCAAGCAAGCAAGAAGAAGGAGAAGAAGAAGAAGAGGAGAGCCACTTTTGGCCACACACAAGAATGCGCTTCTCATTCACTTTCCAACTTTATATACAAAACCCTAAATCCCTTTTGGGCGGTCATCCCCTTTTCCTCTTTTTTACATGGCCGGCCATAGCCTGGCCATAGCCTGGCCATAGCCTAGGCCCTTTTCCCCATTGTCCTTCTATCTTTCTAGCTTCCTTTCCACCACCCATCCACATTTACAAATTGCACGGGTGAGAGCCCGGCGCTCTTTTACAAGATTTTAGGGTGCGTCTTTTTATTTAAAAATGTGCCTTTCCCCTTTTGTATTTTCCTTGGACTTTTAAGGTTGCCCTTGCGCTTTTGGCCTTTTCTCCTATTCTTTCTTCAGTCGGGCTACCTTTTTTCCGCCTTTGCCCTGCGTCTTTTTTATTTCCTTTTGCTTTCTTCGTATTGGGGTTAACATTACCCCCTCCTGTAGTGAGCTTACCTTGATGCCCGATCGAGTACCCTCCTCTCTCTTGCACTCCGGTAGCTCCACGATCCTAGATGCTAGCTCAAGCATCCTCAAGCCTCCTCCATCTCCAAGCTCCATCCTCCATAGCCACGCGCGCAAGAGAAGAGAAGAGAAGAGAAGAGAAGAGAAGAAGAGGAGAGGAGATGGTGAAGAGCTTCACCCTCTTGATCCCTCACTCTCACACACACTCACTCCCTCACACTCTCACATTCCCTCTCTCAAGAGCACACACAAGCAAGAAGGAGAGAAGAAGAGAGGAAGAAGAAGACTCCTTTTGCCACACACCAAAGAATGCACTTCTTATTCACTTTCCAACTTTATATACAAAACCCTAAATCCCTTTTGGGCGGTCATCTCCTTTTCCTCTTTTTTACATGGCCGGCCATAGCCTAGGCCCTTTTCCCCATTGTCCTTCTATCTTCCTAGCTTCCTTTCCACCACCCATCCACATTTACAAATTGCACGGGTGAGAGCCCGGCACTCTTTTACAAGATTTCAGGGTGCGCCTTTTTATTTTAAAATGCGCCTTTCCCCTTTTGTATTTGCCTTGGACTTTTAAGGTTGCCCTTGTGCTTTTGGCCTTTTCTCCTATTCTTTCTTCAGTCGGGCTACTTTTTTTCCACCTTTGCCCTGCGTCTTTTTTATTTCCTTTTGCTTTCTTCGTATTGGGGTTAACAGGTACTAGGAGGTCGAGGTATCTCCAGGTCACTCTCCGTACTAACCTCCGATTTGGAATTAAACTCGCAATCCTCGCTAGAGAAAGGAGTTTCCCCTGGTAGTCCTATCTTGATAGGTGCATTTGTCCTAAGCAATGGTGTCGTGGGTGGTTGGGCTATCCTTGCTTGTTCGTAATCTATTGCTCCCATGTAGCAATCGCACTCCATCCACATGACTCCCCTCTTGATCTTGTAAGCACTCCCATTCTGAGGCTTGGAGTCCGCCCTTATCTACTCTATCACTCTTCCCTTAGTGTCATACTCTATGGTGTCTATCTCTTCTTCGCTTTCCTCACTAATAGAGAGGCAGTCCTCGTACTCATCATCAAAATCAGCTCCTCCTAGCTGCTCGTTATCCCCTAGACTCATCTGTATCCTGCCCTTCATTGGTGACTAAGGCCCAATTGTACAATAAGTTTAGATCATGCACCTTAGTCAATTTCCACAGGTTTGTCCAGGAGGTCTCTGAGAGGCTTGAGATTAGCAACGGGGTTTCCATCAATTTGCATGTCAGATACTCGAGGATCTTATGAAGTTCTAGCATGTTGCTAGAAACATGGAAAGAGATAGGCCTTGGTTGACTACTTGATCTCCTGGCCATCATGCAGGGTGGCACTATGGGCTCCTTCTTCGACACACTCACAATTTTTGCAGACTGTTTCTACGTCTACTCTTCGTTTGAGAATTGGAGATTGATGATCGCTAGGACGTGCATCCAATCTCACTCATCCTCAGGGCAAGGGATGTGCTTGGTTAATGGCCCGTACGATTTCTTTACTGGAGCATCACCCTTGAGCATAGCAGATATGGCATCTAGGTCGACAAGGATCGTCTTCCAAGTTTCCATCTTGACCCTTATTGCTTCCGTTCGGTTTCCTAAGAAGATGATATTGTTGCCCCAATCTTTGACAACTCGAGTGTTCCTCATCCAGGGTCGCCCTAGTAGGATGTCATAGTCCACTCCCTTCATGACAATGAAGTTCACATAGAATTGGACACCTGCAATCTTCACTGGCCAATTCTTTAAGAGTCCAAATGGCCTTACTTTCATTCCGTTAGCTAGAATGATGTTGTACCTAGCGGTTTCGACAGGCAGGTTTCCCTAAGCTGAGCACAATATGGCTCAACACACTCACTCCTACCCCAATATCTATGATTCCCTTTCGTGTTATGCCTCCTAGGGCTAGGATAGGCAAGATTGCGTGCGTCTCAATGCCTTTCCAAAATACATTGATGTGTAGCGACTTTGGCACTGAGTGCAGCGTCAAGCTAGGTATCTGCATGACTGCATCATGATCCTGCAAGTCAGCGACAGTATGCTCCGTCAGTTCTTCCACCCAGTGTTTCAACTCCTACCATAGCGTGGGGTGCTACCTAAGCAAGTCTCCTAAACTCAAAGTCACTAGGGTGGTCACTAACTTCACGGGGAGGTTTCTTGTTACTTGCCTCTCTCTAGTTTGTGCTTCTTGGCCATTGGTCTTGACTAACTCGCTGGCCCATAGCATCTAAACTTGGCCTAGGCGATGCTGCCTGTGGCATGGGCGCGTCTCTTGACCTTGGTCGTGCAGGTAAGATTGGCGTGCTTATGCTAGAGAGATCCTTGATCGCATCCTCTAAAATAGGCTCATTGTCCTTGAGGTGCTCATGGGCTTCCTTTACCCACTCCTTGACTTTGTGGCTATTGCCTCGAGTCGGTGCCTAGAATGAGGATACTCCCCTACCTTGGCACTCCCTTTCTCTGCCATCTTTGGAGCGGTGGTTTCTGCCTCTGTATCTATGACCTTCTTGCCAGTCACTAGTGTTGTCGCATCCTCAGTTTTAAGTGTGACCTTTTAGTCTTTTTCTTCCTTCTCCTTTGGCTCTTCTCTCTTATTGAGACTGCATCTAAATTGCTGAGCCCTAGCAGTGATATGCCTTCCTGCTTTTTCTGTGCTCTGGTCATGACATGCAGCAGGATGGGTGTGTCCTCGTTATCGAATGTCTCGACTCCAAATAGCCCCAATGGCACTGATGGCAAGATTGCGGAGCTAGAGGATGGCTTCCATCTAGGGCAATCGGTGAATGGATGAGTGATGCCACACTCAACACATCTCAAGTCGGCTCTCCCTATTCTCTTGTTCTCTCTCTGGACATCGTGATGAGATGTGGCCTGGGTGAGTCCAACACGAGATTGGATCTTGGGTCGGCCTTGCGAATCCTCTATCCCTACCTCTACCTAATTCCATCACCGATATTGGTCGACAGTCCATCAGGACTGGACTACTTATCGCAAGGGTTATGTAGGGTCCTAGTGGCCTGGGTATGCCTCTCGAGTTGATCTCTTGAATTGATCTCCATCCTAGAGATGGCTGGTTTTGCATTGTTTGGTGATGGGAGCACCAACTAGGCTCATCTCCCTAGGTATGACGGATTGTACTGCTGGACATAGGGGAAGCTCCTAGGTAACCTATAATGCATAGCATCATGGCCGAACCTACCACAATTCGCCCAAGGCCTAGATCTAGGATCTTGGAACTTGGTTCGGAGGTGGTTGCCACCACAATACACACATTGGACATGTGGTCGCGTTGGTTTCCTCACCAATTCTTGCAGTCATGCTAGCTCCATTCTCACTTCAGCTAGCTCCTGGCCTTGATCTACACTCTTCCCCTTGTCTTGCGTGCTAGGGGTTGATCCCTCACTAGAGGTTGTGGTCCTCTGACTGAAGTTGTCACAGTTTGAACTTCGGGAGCTTCTCTCTCTTAGCTAGTCATCCACCCTAATTGCTTTGTCAAAGACCCTAGCTAACACATCTCACTATAAGCTAGAGCTACTCACTAAAGCCTTGTACAACTCCTTGCTATGGATTCTATTTATGAACACGATGGAGATAGCTCTTTCATTGAGTCACTCATTCGCGAGGATTCTCTTGAAGAGGCTGCACACATGAGTGACGTAGTCTCTTATGTCCTCCTTGTCCTTTTGATTGACGTTCATCAGTATGCGGACTATGAGGTTGTCAAAGTATCCTACTTTTGAGAATCTCTTAATGAAGAGATCTTTTATTCGAGCAAAGTTTGCTCGCTCCACCACGTCTAAGCTAGTGTACCATGTCCTACCTTTATCGCCTAGACAGAGCCCAAACACCTGGGAGTGTTGTGCAAGGTCGGTGAGGCCTTCAGCCTCACAAACTTGCTCAAACTACTCTAAGAAGCTATACGGGTTGCTACTAGGCTAGTACTTGTCCAGCTGCTTAGCTACTACATGGATTTTTTATTGGCTCCTCACCCCTTGAGTAATTCCTAGGCTTGAGAGTAGCAAGGTCGCTAGTGTCGCTACACTCTGTTTGGCAGTCATGTTTTCCATGAGTTGGTTGGTCACAAGCTTGCTCAGCTTAAGGTCTACCTCTAACACACACTCTCTCTCTTTACGTTTGGTCTTGCTTTGCTCCTACCAGCTAAGGCTAGCAAATGTTAGCTTTGTGCACATCTATGTCCTACTGCAACTTCCTAGCTCTTTGCTTGCGATTGTAGGCACTTATGCCTTGCAGTGCTTTCCTTACTGCTTTCCTCTCTTCCTCTAGGCTTGCCACTAGCTCCTCTACCGGCTATTGTGGATTACCATCCTGGTTAGCAGGTCGTACTCCTGGACCGTATCCTGAACCACGACTAGGAATTCACCCAAGTCTAACTGATCATCTCGGTGGTCTGCATTTTCTCCTGACATCATTCCGGCTTCTTGCTCCACGAGGTTGCTGATCGGTCCGAGTATCTTTGGTAGTGCTTTGCTCTCAATCTTGCTATCCTTTCACTCCTGTTGATGTCTCCGGAAGGTCCTATTGATGGGGCTCCAGGACACTCGACTATGTTATGGGGTATCCTCCTATTAGTGGGTTCCTCCGAGTTATTATGTCTAAATGTATTCCTTGTTATTAAAAACAATCCTCAACTTATGTACATTCAGTGCTAGATGCTTTGTTGTGCACGGTGAAAAATCAAGCTTTCTGTTCTTTTGGTGCACTTGTGTGAAAGAAATCACTGTGGGGTGCACAAGAAAAACAAAATAATCATACAGGTATGGCTATGCCGTTGGCTTGTCTACGATCTAGTATGGCTCTAAGCACGGTCTCTGGTCGCTCCTAAAGATTGTCCAGGGTCTATGCCACTCCCTCTATGCTCTATCAAGGCTAGGTTACCATATAAAGATCAATTTTTGTCTCTAAGTTAGATCGGGGTCTCTTGGCCAGCTAGAGGTCACCGTTAGACTGTAATGTTACGGTTTTCTCTGTTTTTTGGCTTTGGCTAGCTGGATTAAGCATCTAACAATGTTTGGGAATGTGTCCCAATTGGTCCTAACCTAGGGAGGTGGTCCTATTCCTAGTTTTTTGTATTCTGTCCAAATTTTTCGATTCCTAGAATTAGACTATCCGATTTTGGGTGGTCCAATCTCTGGGAGTCGGACGGTTCAACTGGAGCGTCCGATCAGATGGTCTGATTGGACCGGGCTAGTGCAACTCAAAGTTTGGTCCGATTTTTTGTGTGGTTCGATTGTTCATTGGTCTGATTGGGCTGGAGTTGGGGGTCCGACTAGAAATTGGGTGTTCGCCTAGACTGGTGATTTGATTAAGGTGGGTGTTCGATTGGACGCGGGGTCTGGGACCACGTGGTCCCCGACTGATGGGTGGTCTAACTAGACCAATCGGATGGTCGACTCCGATAGTCGAATGGTTCGACTCTCTGATTTTGGAGGCAGACCGGGACACATTGGTCTGACTACGAGCCTAACGGTGCAAGGTGATGCGTTTTGGCCAATTTCTCCACACAATGGTTGCAGTTGCCTAGAGGAATTTCTAGATTGAGTAAATATACAACAAGAAAATTTCGTATCTACCTAGGGTGGTCGAAAAACTCCAAATCAATAGGTGTGATCTCTTCTTGGACCTACAACTCTCTCTTTCAAGCTCTCGAGCTCTCTCTTTCACTCTCAGTGTTGTGCAGAAATGAGCTCTTTCCCCCTATTCTTGGGGTTTTAGAGTCCTGCCTTACTCATTCCTTACCTCCCAACTCACCCTCCTTAGTCATTAGGCCTGGAAGCCCATCTTTTTCCAGCTCTTTTCCTCGTTGTGCCATATTTACAAAAGCAAAACCCTATTGTTTTCTCACAATCTTTTAGTCCTATCCTACCTTAATGCAAACAAAAATCACAAGACAATGCTAGGGCTGAATCAACCTACTCATCTATACATCAGAAACCCAAAATACTTACTTGTTTTGAAGATTAACACTCCTAAATCTCCTATCTACCTCCAGCACTGGTTCAGGGATGAAACCCTACTTCCATGCTCGATTCAAAGCACGCAGTGCTCAAGACTCGAATCCGTTTGTCCTATGACAACGGAACCAAAATGAAGGGAGATCTCTCGCTCAACCCCCGAGACCTACGGACCGCTTATTGATCAAGTGTTTCAAGCTGAGTGGCCATGGATACCTCTCACATAGCTGACGTGCTTTCCCTACCTATGGGGTGTAGTGAGCTTACCTTAATGCTCGATCGAGTACCCTCCTCTTTCTTGCACTCCGGTAGCTCTATGATCCTTGAGATGAGATCAACCAACCTCAATCCCTCTCCGTCAAGCTCCATCCTCCATAGTTGCACGAGACAAGAGAAGAGAAGAGAAAAGAAGAAGATGAAGAGAGGAGATGGGGAGCTTCTTCTCCTCGATCCCTCACTCTCACTCACTCACTCCCTCACTCCCTCACTCAAGCACACACAAGAAGGCAAGAAGAAGAGAAGAAGAAGAAGAAGCTTTTTGCCACATGCCAAGAATGAGAGTTTCCTTTTTGGTTTATATGCATGCCCTCTCTGCCTTGGGCGATCATCCCTTTTTTAAATGGCTACGGCCATGGTCTAGGCCCTTTTGTCCATTGTCCTCCTATTATCCTAGCTTCCTTCCTACCGCCCATGTACCTTTACAATTTGCACAGGAGGGAGCCTGGTGCTCTTTTACAACAATTTTAGGGTCGTTTGTATTTAAAAATGCACTTCTGCCTTTGACTTGATTTTTGAGGCTACCCTTGTGCTTTTAGTCGTTCTCCTTCCTGCCTCTTTTGTTGTGTTTGATTTCCTCGTGGGCCACCTCTTTTAGGTTCCGACTTGCGCTTTTCCACTTTTTTCCGCTTTCTTCTTGTGCTGAGGTTAACATACAACCACAACACCACCACAAACACAATGTTATTGGTCACATTAGACACACTACGCAACACACTAAGTTATGTATCACACGCACGCATGCACAATTGTCACATTTAGAAGAAGTGAAGTATTTCAAACTAATTTAGCTAAGGCCCAAGGGAAAAAATATATGATCTCATTTCACTGGTCCCTTTGATCATACCCATCCCCATGATGCTTCTAGGAATGAAATTATAACTCAAAAAAGTGATCACATTAGCACAATGCTGGATACTATTCATGATATGGGTATCTTGAATGAGGAGATACAACTATAAATTGAATGAACTAAAGAGATCTAGCACTAAGAGAGTATACTCCAAGTTGAAGTCCTTTGAGAAGACCTCAAAGATTTCATCACAGTAGTTGCTAGTGAATGATTCAATCATTGAAGGGCATGCAACCATCCATTACAATAAGTAGGAGGGATGTGTTGGATGTGAAGAGATAAAGAGATAGTTTGTGAAATGAAACAACGAAACCAAAAGTAAACAAGATCTATCTTAATATGGGAGTTCCCTCTCTCTCTTTCTTCCCCGTCCCCTAGCACATGGGTGTGCATGTACGCATCGTATTTATAAAAAACGTATAGAGATGCTTTAGAAAAATCATCGTAAAGTGTGAGAGTACACAAGTAGTCTATCATTCAATTTTGGAGGGAAGGTGCATTCCTCCCCTTTCCCTTAGTGCCAGTTCGTGCATGTGCTTCTTATCTCAATTTTAAAAAGTATGTATACATGTTTGAAAAATACAAATTAGCAAAGGTATCTATTTTTTCTCAATGGACATTTAGGTGTATGTGCCTTTTAAAAAAATTAAAGTACACATAAACGTGCTAGAGAGAGAGAGAGAGAGAGAGAGAGAGAGAAGGGGAGGAAAGAGGGGGAGGATAAGAGAAGATAGGAATAGATAGAGAGGGGTAAATACAGAAGAAATTAATAAGAGGTGAAGGGAAGAATCCATCCTCTCTTCTTGTACAACACTTTGTCAAACTCATTGCAAAGGAAATGGGAGCATTAATCCCTTCCCTCTTATTCCACCCCTTCATTAAGGAAGCCACTAGCTCAAGAATCACTTGTACAAAAGACAAAGTTTGGAGACTCAACTCATTGGTAATTATTTTTTTTCAAAGACCTCTATTTGAAAATTAATCATTATTTGGTGACAAGATCCTCACATACTTTTACATGGATGTCTATGGATATCCAAACTTTTCTCTATAGAAATAAAAATTTTAGGTGACCAAAACTCAATTTTTATGCAAAAATTTTCAATATTAGGGGATCATTATGACTTTGGAGACTCAAAAATGACCCTAATTTTTGTGTGATTTGTTAGAGGACCCATATTTTTAGCTTAAAAAGAAAAAAAACCTAAAAGAAAAACACAACTTGTGGGAAGTGCTAATAAGCATGAATGGATACCAAACTAGAAGATGGCTCCATGACTACATTGATTTCTAGAACCCCATTGGACGAAACAATAGTACACTTATAATCTGCAATTGACTCCCAGTTCTTCCTATTGTGGTTTAAGTCACAATAGATCGTTTTTCTTTATTGTTTATTGTTATGTCTATAGTAATACCTTAAGTAAACTTAGACTTAGTGGAGTCTTGCATGGATGATTCTTGTATGGATCTTAACTAGTCCCTAGATCTATTTTATGAGACAGTGAACTTGACTAAGTAAATTAAATTGAAATCTAAATAGGGATGACATAACCCATGTGTCCAATAAAGAGGAAATATGAGGCATAGATAAGTTGTGTGGTCCTTAGCATACTTATAAAATTTAATATATTCATCCTCATAGGAAGGTACTATGAGGATCAATTATATTGGTATGATGACATTAGCCATCTTGGCCTCTTCCCTAAGTGTATTTTATATGATTTTATGTACAATGAATAAATGGATGGACCAAAAAGCCAAAATTAGTTGGGAACTAAGTCCTAGGATTAAATAAGTATGAGTGTAGCCCTTGAATATCTATGCATGGAATTACAATTATGATATTGAATATGCATGATAAGATGCCATACTCCTTTAAAGAGCACTTATGAAATTTTTTAAGTTTGATTGAGGACATACAAAAATATTTGCTTGGAACTATTAAATTCCTATGTTGATGGTTTTGGAAACAGCGATGGCTTCTAGTGGAAAAAGAGGATGTTTTCCTTGCCTTTGTTTGTTGAACTTTGAGAATCCCCTTAAGAGGAGAGTTGTACTTGTTCCAAGGCTTATAAAATGAGGGTCTAAGACACAAGTGGATCATCTCTCCATGATCACACCGTAGAAATAGATGGTGCTAAAGGCAAGCAACCCCAAAGGGCACTATCATCTCTCCATGATCACACCATAGAAATAGATGGTGCTAAAGGCAAGGAACCCCAAAGGCCACTGCTCCATACACGTTTGGCTGAAGGTTGAGTAGATAGTCAGGTAAATCAAACTTCCTACTATCCTCCTGAACATAGTAAGGTCTTCGATCTCATCCCCAACATTAGCACTCAACTTCACATTTTGCTCCAATGGCACTAAAAGAGGCTTAGGTTTAGTATAAATATAAGATTTATTACATCTTGAAAAGTTTTTTTAAAGGGTTCCTAATCATCTTCTAGGATTTCAGTGGGCTTTAGGTCTTCATCATTATCTGATTCTTAAGGAAACGCGAATGCTAAACTTATGTGGCTTTGCTTTGTGGCTAGTTCCTCCTCTTCTTGATCCAATTCAAGGCAATTAGCTTGGATATGTCCTAAATCATTACAAAGGAAGAATTGGCAATTGAGGCATCTCTTTTGAATGTGCCCTATCTACATTCATCATACTTCTTTCCTTAGTCCTTTGGGTCATCATAGACTTCATTGGTGCTCTCGAAGAGGTGGCTATCTTCAAGAAGTTGATCTCCATTAGGCCTGATCAAATCTTTGGCTCATATGAGAGCATCTTGCTAGTGAGTTAGCCTTAGGGACTCTAGATGAGTGTCCAACAATTGGGTCAATCCATGGAAGAATTTAGCCACCTGTGTAAGGTAATGTTAATTGGTGGTATATATTTTTAATTTGTCACAAAGCGAGAATAATAGGCCTCCACGATTAATCCTAGAACTGGCACAAGGAAAAGAACTTGTTCATTTTGATGGTATGATAGGAAGGAGGTAAGTATCTCTGGCTTACATCCCTCTTGATATCTTCCTAACTTACAAGGGCTTTGGTGGTAGAGTTGTCCTGATACCACTACTTCCACCATAAGCATGCCTCACCTATTAGCTTCAGCTTGGCAATCATAGCCTTGCTAGGTATGCTTGTTCCTATCACATCAAAATAATCTTCAACGGCTTCGATCCATATTTCTGCATTAGTCCCAACATTGGATCATTTTCCCATGAATTTAGGTGGCTTGATTTGCTTCAAGTGGGATTTCTTTTCTTCGAGATCAATATTCATGGTTACAAAAGGTACATGCTAGCAACCAAGATCATAGTATATTTAGAACATCTATTTAGGGTATATTTAGCTCCCCTTTTCTCAAATACATAAAAGATATCATTGGGCAAACATATGCAAAGGTGTTTACACCTCCACATAACATTTTGCTATGATACCATGTGTGATGTTGTCGTGACATTATGCATCCACACATGCAAAACCTCATAGGATGGCCATATGACAATAGTCATTCAATGAAAATAAATTCAATGTCACTATCCGCATGTTTTGATTTGTCTAGTAAAGTAGATTGTATAGCTATTCTATGCTTGCTTTACTTTCCGTTAGTTAGGGAGAATAAGGACTCGCGAGCGATGGGGATCTTACAATGCTATGGCAAGGAGTGCAAAATGTGCCTAAAGAGTGTGATATTTTTGATGGAGGAGAAGGTGGCATTACACAACTAAAGAATACATTCAGTGTGGCTTCAAATGATTCTTTTGGAGGACATAAGAGGACGATTATACAAAGTAATGCACCCATTCAATGGCCTTACTCTACAGAGTGTAATTATTTGTTGTATTCTATGCCACATTCAAGGTCATCAGATCAAGAGAATGCATGGGGTAGGGTGGAACACAATGAGATATATTTTGGGTCTTGCTTTGGACTTGAAATGTCAAAAGTGTTAATGTGAAGAAATAAGTGAAGCATATAGGAGAAATGGCTAGGCATCCAAATTAAATTGCTCAATATAAGGGCTTCACAAAAACTAAGGGTGAAGAAGGTGAGGGATGCAATGTTTAAGGCTTCCTTGAGGTGATCATCAATCCAGATGCAATGGAGATAGGGAAAAATCATGTTTTTTTTTAAGCGTGCTTTTTTATGAGAGAGGGGAAGGTGGAAAAAATGTGACTTTTTGATGTGGTTTTGGATAAAAGGGAGGGGGGTTGTGCTTCTCGACCATTAAGAAAAAGGATGATGACTAGCATAGAGGGAAAAAAGAGTGTTTTCGTATGAGAGAACTATGTGCTTTTAAAGTGGGAAAAAAAACAACACATGCTTGCATGTTATTGCTTTAGAGCTTTTCTCTATGGGGATTGGGGGGGGGGGGGGGGGGGGGGGGGGGGGGACATAGATCCATTGGCTCAGCTTGTTATTCCAAAAAGCAATGTAAGCATGAAGGACAACACTTTGGAAGTTAAGTGAGAAAGAAAAAGATGGATGTCTATTTGTAAGGTGGAATGATAGGATGAACATGTTTATCTTGACCTTAGAGACATCTGAAAGCAATGCACAGGACTTCCACTTGACCCTTATTCCTATTACTTTATCTACATACTTGTCAACCTTTGAGAAACCAATTGCACTATGTTGTTGTCAACTTATGTAGCCATGAGCATATCTACAAAAAGGTGGTTCTACATATGATAATGATAACCTGCATAGGATGATAAACATGTGAATAACTCAGAAACTAGTGACTGGAAAGCTGACGAAGGAGTCACTACTTCAACAAGTGTGGCTTGATGTCATCATTGCAAAGTAAAATAAGGAGTCATCATGGATGCTTTGTCAACATGAGTGCCATTAGATAATAGTTTGAGGTGCTTGCATTGCTATTCATCTTGACAAGGTGGCAAAACTATAGTAAAGAGGAGCCTTGACAAGATAAGAGAACCCATGAAGAAAATGGGTGTGAAACTCATACAGTAGATCATATGTAGGTTTTAAAGAAAGTAATCTTGAAGAAAATATGAAGATTCCATGAACCATAAGCACCACTTGAGGAGCCATGGAAGAAGCTAAACCACTTAAATGTATGCATGAAAGTATGAATCAGTGTGTGGGACAAACAAATACTCAAGATATGATGATGAAAAATGAGGCTTAAAACTCCTCTTCATCTTCATTATTCTCACCCTATCCTTGTAGCCCATGTAACTTCTAAACTCTTAATGAGTGACATGGTACATTATATTCTAATTGGTGTTTTCTCATGATAAGGATTCCACTTGTGGAAGCTACATGATGAGTTTGAACCTATGTATAATGTTGATGGTGAAGTTCATGACTTCGAATTTTTGCTTCTAGATCCTACGTGTAGGAGCTTAAGATACAAGAATCCCATAAAAAATCATAAGAAATGTGTTTTATGATCATGCTATCCAAATCTTGTAACCCTCTCCTTTCAAAGATTATCGAGTTTGTCCTTCTTGATACTTGAGTTGCACCACTTATAAATTTCATTGTGTTTCCCTCCCTTTGAATTGAGAAGAAACCAAATTGCAAATTAGAGTTGTGGTCTTTTGCATTGCAAACTGCAAATAAAGGTAAGGTGCAACAAGTTGACCTATTTAGTGTAGGTAGGAGCATTAGATCAGAGACTGGATGGGATTCTCATGTTGATACCTATGCTTATTTGGCAAAAATTCAGGATGCATAGGTGCTTGTTGAGGAGAAGAGAAAGAGATGAGGGATCTCCTAATAGTTCCAAAAATACTAGAGGGAGTGAGCATGCATCATTGCCTTCTAGACGAGGGCATGTTCATAGTACAAAGGACATACCAAAGAAGGAAACTACTAAGCTGAGCCAGGTATAAGCTTGCTTCAGATATTGAGTCAACCACTGATATTAAGAAGGTGCTAGAAGAAAGGATCTTAAACAGTAAGGTTGAGTTTACTCTAGGTGAGGTTTTGGGCATTGAAAAAAGAGAGCTTCACAAGGAGATTATAAACATCATCAAGAGAAAGAAACACATAATTCAAACTTCGGAGGAATGAAACATGCAGGGCATTATGATTGAGGAATTGGTTGAGGAGGGTGATGATGATGTTTTTGTCGAGGATGTTGCACAATGCATGAAGATTATGAAGAGTGTATAGCTATTACAGTACGCAAAGGATATTGCACAAGGTGCACCTGGGTGATGATTCCCCGTAGTCATTTTTCTAGAAGTCATTGGGCACGAACAGCAACTAAGATAGTGGTTAAGATTGGAGAAATGGAAAATCCATGTGTTGCTTTTGTATAATAGTAGAAAACTGTCTATTTATGTGGAGCATGGGTAGTGGATGAGAGCTACCAATAATACTACAGGAGAGATTTATGCGACATGTTAGAGTATGAGGGTGACTATAGGAGAAGCTTAGGATGATTACCATTTTTTTGTGTAGGATTCATGTTCTTATGATGTTATTTTGGGGTATCCTTATATCATTAAGGCATGGATGGAGATGAAGGTCATTCATGATGGTTCTACTTATGCACATGTTCGCAATAAGGATGGGAGAAGAGCTGTGCAATTTATGTTAATCTATGTTAATCACTCAAGAAAGAGGGATACCTTGTAGGTTTCCCCTCTTCTTGTACAAGAGCCAGTTTTTCATTAGGTACCACTATCCTGCAAGATGATGGTGATACAAGAGGGAAAAGCTCTCACCTCCTAGAAATGATGCTTTTTTTTTAGGTTTTATTATAACAGAGAGTTTTTTTCCTTTCATAAGGTTGCAGAGTTGCCTAGAGCCACTGCCTAGAGCCACCACGCAATATGTATGCAGAAAAGAGAGAGGATTGAAGAAAGTAGGTTTAGTATTGGATGATGGGTACATTGATGGATTGATGATAGATGTCTTGTGCTGCAGACATTGTTTCAAAGATTGAGGATTTGCAATTTATGATAATCTATGTTACTCACTCAAGAAAGAGGGATACCTTGTAGGATTCCCCTCTTCTTGCACAAGAGCCAATTTTTCATTAGGTGCCACTATCCTGTGGGACGGTGGTGGTACGGGGAGGGAAAAGCTCTCACCTCCTAGGAATGATGCTTTTTTTTCAGGTTTTATTATAACATAGAGTTTTGTTTCCTTTCATAAGATTGCAGAGTTGCCCAGAGCCACCACGCAATATGTATGCAGAAAAGAGAGAGGATTGAAGAAAGTAGGTTTATTATTGGATGATGGGTGCATTGATGGATTGATGATAAATTGTCTTATGCTGCAGACACTGTTACAAAGATTGAGGATGTGCTAAGAATTGAGATACATAATGGTTCTAGTTTTGTACATATGCATTCCTTAGACATGTGCTATAAGATTACTAGCTTTATGCAACAAGAAGGGTTGGATGCTGAGCATATTCGTCAAAAAAGGGTCATGGGTATTGTAGTTCAACACATGAAAAAGAATCGTGAATTATTTTGACCACCAAAGTTGGATGTTGTGTATTTACAGCAAGAGTTGGATTTGCAAAGAGTAAAGAACGAAGTCAGGGTGCAAACTAATTGTTCAAAACTATGAATAAAAAGGTGAAACTAGTTGCATGTCCATTGCCTTCAAATATACTAATGAGTAGATAAAGAGGGATGCAAAGCAACCAAGCTTAAGGGATAATTTAGTCATAAGTTTTTAGCAGAGACATTGGTAGAATGGAATATTGGGAATGGGGAGTTCTTACTTCTTGTTGAAAGGCAGTGTTTCATGGACATGTTGGAGGACACGGTAAATCATTTTCATTCTATCTGCGTGACATTGGATGTGTGGATCCTGAAGTTAAGACATCGATGGTGATATTCACTATTTCTCACATTCCTTGGAATCTTCGACCTATTCCAATACCTAGAGTGTATCAATCAAAATTGATTGAGCTATTGAATGAGAGGATTTGGATGGGAATGCTTGAGCCTTCTTTTATGCCTTACTCCAATCGATGGTTCATAGTGCCTAAGAAGAATGGAACTCTTAGGTTTATTCAAGATTTGCATCCAATGTGAATAGAGTAACTATTAGGACTATTGATACACGTCTAGTCGTAGATGACTTTGCTAAGGTTTTTGCACAATGAGCAATCTATTCTCTTGGTGATCTTTATTCAAGGTATGATCAGTTTTAGCTTGCCTCCGAGAGTAGAGATTACTATGAAAACTCCATTGGGCCTTGTCACGATGTGTACATTGCTATAGGGGGCTACAAATCCCATAGTGTATGTGATGAATGCTATGAAAAAGGTGTTGAGATGGCAAGCTCAACACGTGTAGACATTGATGATGGACCGCCCGGTTAGATGGGTCTACACATCTAGACTTAGCATGTTATTGGTCATCATGATCCTCACATGGCCACTGACTTATCACTTATTATATTTAGTTTGTTGCACCTACCTACAATTGGCATAGTTATAGTGCCAATCGATTAGTATAGTCAGTTATGCATCATTTGACTTAATAGGCCACTTTCCTTGATCTTGTATCTTATCTATACTTTGTGTACATTATATTGTGTGAGGAAGAAGAAGAAGAAACCAACAAGAAAATGTTTCGGTCTCCATCTCTCTTCTTGTATTCTTGAGTAAGCTTCCTCTTGTGTGTATGGTGTGTGTTTGGCACAGCCACTCAAGCAAGTCTCCTCACCACGTGATTCTTGATATAGTATCAGAGTGGTGCCACTGCGGGAGGTTGGATTTGAAGGCCAAATTGAAGGAGAAGAAGCAAGGATTCGAGCAAGAAAGCAATGGGTAAGAAGCTTTCCCATTCCTCAACTCTTTCTCTTGAATAGTGTTTATGGAGGCATCGAAAGTAGAGAAAAGCAAAAATCTTAGATCACTATGAGATTTCGTGTGCAAGCAAAGCATTGTATATTCTATATATAGACCCTTTAGGGTTTTCTCGTTGCTTTTTTGGGAATTTGATGCCATTTCAGGCCTTGCTCTAAACATGTAAGGTTGCGAACAACAATTTTAGGGCATACTGCAATTTCTGTTGTATTGATCAAAAGTGGGTGCATAGATTATAGATTTCATATTTGTAATTTTTGAGTAATGGCAGAAAACAATGGAAACCCCATCATTGTGCTTATAAAACTTAAGCATTCTTGTACTGTAGGGGCGAGCGCAAGCTCTATCACCAAGACCCATAGACCGCTTATTGTTCAAGCATTTCAAGCGAACACTAATGTCTACCTCTCACATAGCCGGCGCGCTATCCCTCTCTACAAGTGTAGTAAGATTACCTTGATGCTTGATTGTTGCTTCCTCTCTCAAGCACTCCCATAGCTCCACGATTCTTCATGTAAGCTCAAGCATCCTCAAACCTCCTCCATCCTCCATAGGCACACGTGAGACAAGAGAAGAGAAGGCAAGAGGAGAGAAGAAGACAAGAGGAGATGGTCGAGAGCTTCACCTCCTTGATCCCTCACCCTCACATACTCACTCCCTCACACTCTCACACTCCCTCCCTCAAGCACACACAAGCAAGCAAAGAGAAGAGAAGGAGAGAAGAAGAAGAGTCCACTTTGCCACACACCAAGGAATGAGCTCTCATTCATCTTTTAAACTTTATATACAAAGCCCTAAATCCCATTTGGCCAGTCGGTCATAGTCTAGGCTCTTTTTTCCATTATTCTCCTCTCTTCCTACCTAGCTTCCTTCCTACCGCCCATCTATATTTACAATTTACACAGGTCAAAGCTCGGCGCTCTTAACATAAATCACGGTGCACCTTGCACTTTTTACAAAAGTATTGACTTGCACTTTTTCTTGAATGCCTCTCCTTGATTTAGGACTTTTTCACACTTCTTGTGTTTCTCGATTTTTCTTGGCGTGTTTTCGTTCTCCATTCCGCTTTTGCCTTGGCTTTGTCTTGTACTTTAGATTTTCTAGATTTCCCACCTTGCTCATTTGAGGGTTAACATTACCCCCTCCTAGTTGAGAGCCAATCCCATGGCACTTGTTGGGTGGTGAGTCGGGCTGTGTTGCTAGAGTAGCCAAGTGGCTTTTTCAGTTTGTGTACAAGTTGTGTTGGGAGGTGTGTTGGAGGGATTTATGGAACTTGAAGGCCCTTGAGTTAGAGATGATCCTTAGAATTGGAGGGATTTATGGAACTTGAAGGCCCTAGAATTGAAGATGATCCTTGGTGCTGGAGGGATTTATGGAACTGAAAGACCCTTGCGTTGGATATGATCCCTGGTGTTGGAGGGATTTATGAACCCATTGGAGGGATTTTTGGAACTGAAAGGCCCTTGGTTGGATATGATCCTTGGTGTTAGAGGGAGGTTGAGGGGCGGGTCCATCTTTGAAACAGAAAATGATGCTAGATGGATCAATCATTTGACTCTCCGTGGTTGAGTTCGCCTGTGCCATTCCCCATGAGCTCCTTCATTCACTTTCTGATTGTGGTTGTTGCGTCCACACCTTGGTTGGTTGTGCTTTGCTTGATGGCACATGACGTAGGATGGGGAGGGTATTGCATGGATGATGGGGTCGCTGAAGCTGGTGATGGGGCCTTTGATTGTACCTGGAAACAAAAGAAAGGTTCATTACGTGTGGGTGTGTGCCAGTGTTGTGTGGTGCATTGTGCTCATGCTAGTGGGATGGAGCTTAGGGTAACAGGTCTAACCACATGTGAGTGTTACCTCCCTGGGTGTATCCTGCCCCTGGATGTGCCCTAAGCAGGAAGTGGGGGATCAAAATGAGGCTAGGGGGTTAGGAACAAAGCTAACCAACCGGGGCCACTGCATGCATCTAACTTAAGGACCCCCATAGGTGCAGTGGTTGTGGTGGATGTGCAACTTGCCGTGGCGACGTGTGATATCTTTCATGTTTTCTCTTCCTTTTATTTTTTTAACATAATAATAATAATAAATTTACATAGCCGTGGTAGAAGTTTAATCTTCATCATCGGAGTGAGGTGGAGAAGGGGACTTAATAGATTTATTAAGAAATAGGTAGCTTTGGAGATACCCCTTGAGGTTTAGGCGGCAGACTTGAAGGGTGGTAGTGGAGAGGAATGGATGATTGCATCGGGTGAAGCAGCTATATTCATGTCCTCTAGTAGAGCCAAGTAAAATGAAGGCAATAGAGTGGCTCTCATCATTATCCGAGCCATCGCACAACTATCTATAGCATTAGGATCAAAATGGAGCACTGGGAGGCCGCTCTCCTGCAGGGTGGGGTCTTGCCTAAGGAGTATCCTAAGCAATATAAGGTAATTACAAGTGGTAATAAAGGTGGGGTCGTGGCATGAAGAGAATTGGTTAGTGAATTGGATTAGAGCATCATACAAGTTTTCTAACATGAAGATGAGGGCATCTTCATATGTAGTATAGTGAGGATTATAGATTACATAGAAGTCATAATGACCGTGGACACTGGAGTCAAAATCCACTCCCACCCTTCGAGGGTAAGGCATAAAGGTTGGGTCATTCCACTCGAAGGGTTGAGTGTTGCAAAAGGCCATCGAAGTGTCCAGCTTGGTGTTGCAGACCCTTCTTCTCCATATAGGTTGGCATTCGTAGCCGACCATAGACCGTGTTACTTCAAAAACTTTATTTTGCCAAACTTTGACATCTTTTGTGGCCCATAATGTGCAGTTTTTCTCTCTCTCCTCCAAACATATTTGTTCGATCGTGCTTTCGATGTTAATCACCTCCTCCACCACCTCTGCGTAGGGTGGTGGGGAATTAGAAGTTGAAGTCGAAGGGGCTCCTGGCTAGTTCTTCCCTCTCCCACATTATGAGGTCGGCATGAAAGCTTGATGGGGTGTCATCTGCACATGGTGGGATAGGTGCATGGGATGTCCTCACTCCTCCCCTAGCATTCCATTTTCTTCTTGTCTCCTCCACCATTTTGCTTTCTTCTTTCTCTTAGTGCCGCCTTTCTTTCTATGGAGATGTCTGCTTTCAAGCCTCAGGGAAAGAGGTGATGGGACAAGCTCATCTTCATGTGGTTCCATTTCAAAGTTCATGCCCACCTCCCTTTCCCGGTTTGGCTCTTACTGCTCCTCTTCGAGGAACCTGAGTAGTGCGTCCACTTCCTGTGAGGTTAGGCCTGCCAATAGGAGATAATGGCGTTGTTCTTCCAAGCTGGGCCAACTCCACTAGGTTGTGGCGGCATCTGCAGTCTAGCCTTCAGTGCCCTACAATCCATTCCCAGTTTCTTTTTCATTGCCTCCATGGACTCTCCCTCCTTTCCTTGGGTGACGTCCAATAGGGTTTCTAGGAAGGCGCGTTGTTGGGTGTGGAAGCTCACTTCGATGACCTTCGCTCTGCTTTCAGCAAGTATCTTTTCTTTTTCGGCTTGAGCGAGGCGACGTGCCAAAGCTGTGACCCTTTTTTTGTTCTAATTGGCCCATTCTTCCGCCCTCTTGTTCATATCTTCGAGGCTTTGCCCCTACCTTTGGGCCAGCATTGTCAGTCTTCATTCTTCCATTTCTACCCTTAGCTGTTGCTACTCTTCATGTGCCGAGGTAGCCTCTTGAGTTAGTCTCTCCATCTTTGTTTCATACCTACGAACTCTTTCCTCCCTCAACTCCTCCAACTCTTCGGTGGCTTTAGTGACTTTCTCCATTTGAGCTTGCAAACCTTTGTAGAGTGCCACAATCTCTTCATTATGCTGCCATAGGCGTTGTGTGGCCTTGGTTTCTTTGTTCCAGCGCATCTGCCATTCAGCTTCTGCTGTCCCTTCCTTAGCTTATAGCTGCTCTTTCAACTCATTGACTTCCCTTTGGAACATTTCCATTTGGTGTGTTCTCTATAGTTGGAATGCTGCCATGGCCTCCTTTTCAGCTTCAAGCTCTGCTACCGTGGTTCTCTTCTCCTCCTTGGCTCTCTCTATTTGAGAGAGGAGCTCATTGGCATACTCATCGTATTCTTCGAGCGGCCTCTCTATTGCGGGGATGAAGGTTGTAGAGCCTACCACCTTTTGCTTCTTAGGGTCTCACCTCGACTCGGTGTCTACCGTAGCGGGTCTTTTGTTCCCTACCAAGAGGGTTTCTTCTCCTGCTCCTCGGCCCATTTCCTTATTTACAAAGTACTGGACCCAAGCCATTAGCTTGCTAGCATCCACCTGGATCGTAGGACTGGGAGTGGAGATGGCGGTGGTGGTAGCGGGCATCAAGAGGGCAGGGATGGGGGTGATCAAAGCCTTGTCCTTGCCTTCTTGCACTGTAGGTGGCATGAACTCAAGCACATAGGCACTTGAGCTTGGCCTTTCGTTTCTGATGGGGCTTGCACGTTCTGGCTCATCGTACTTGGACTGCTACTCAATGGACCTGTGCATGGCAAGGGCCATGTCTTCCTCCTCTTTTTTCCTCAACTCCTCCTCCTCCTCTTCTTGCTTTTTCTTTCTCTCCTCCTCGACCAGTTTGGACACCCTATAGGCCCTTTGCAAGTCCACCCTTTCTTGTTTCCTCCTCTCCTCCTCCTGTTGTTCTTGTGCAGTTTTCTTCTTTGTCTTCCTAGCCTCTCCCCGGCTAGTTTGCTCTTCTTGTTCCTTGTCCTCTTCTTCTTCACTCAGCATCCTTTCGTTGGATTGTGCCTCCTGTTCCTAGTGGGGTGGCGACTTGCTTGGTCTCATTGCCAAGGCTTTTACTAAGGTCTCAATGGTCTTCCTACTGACAAACCTGTTGAGGTTGACCTCATCCAACGACCTTGCTGCAACACTCTCTAGCAGGGGGACATTGATGCGGCTCATTATGGAGTTTTATCTCTGGCTAGAAAATAGTGTGTGCACCATCTTGGCTTGGAGTTGGATTTCGGGATCAAGAATATCCGCCAAGATGATGTAGTCATTGGTGTTGACTTTTACCTTGTCCATCCCTAGTAATGCATATACGTCTCTTTTCGACTTCCTTTCTACTTTGTTTACCAAGCCCAATGCCTTTTTCACCAGCTTGGGGGTTAATTTGATTTGCACTTGGCGAGTTTCCTCCCCCTCATGCACAGTTATGGTGCCACGGTTTCTGTGGAAAGTCCTCAGGAACTCTGCACAGTGGAAGTAGTCCACTCCCCGGCTCATGATCTGCCTTACCGCCCGCCATTCTTCAATGGCCACGTCATCTAGGTTAAAGATATGATAAAATTTGAACTAGTTGAAGGCTCACGTTTTCACCGAAAGTCCATATTTTGCTTGTTCTTCCTCTGAAAAAGGCAATTTGCTAGCCTTTTCTTGGCTTGCCATGGTGGGTGCCTGTCATGAAGCCATATTCACCATTAGTGGTTTTCAAAGTAATTGCAAGCAATAAGAAATGACTACATGCTTGTTGAACTAAAATGCTTGCGTGCAAAAGTAGACTTTTTCCT
Source organism: Lygodium microphyllum (assembly GCF_053477565.2). Classification (NCBI taxonomy): domain Eukaryota; kingdom Viridiplantae; phylum Streptophyta; class Polypodiopsida; order Schizaeales; family Lygodiaceae; genus Lygodium; species Lygodium microphyllum. The sequence goes on from NC_141163.1 coordinate 42,864,090, forward strand.
CCCATTAGTCTATTGATTTTAACTTTTATTGACCTTTTTCTTAATCACAAGTTGTTGCATTTTACCCTTGCAATGTGTGCCTTTCCTCTATTGTTTTCTCTATGTGTTTGGTTTGATTCACCTTACCCCTTCCCCCTTTGCAATGAAAAGAATCCTTCCTAGGATGAGAGGGTTATAGGATGAAGGGCCTTTAGCACACCATCTTAATGTTTTACTTTCGCATGAGCCAGGCATAGAAACGGGATTATATTCTATCCAAGCATAGCTATCCATATCGAAAGGGCGGATGCCCACATGTGTAATGTAAGTGAGGACATCGAGTAAAAAGTCACCAGAGGCCACTCTGCTAGCAACATGAAACTCCTCCTTAGTGAGGATGCGATCTAAATAAGGGTGTTCTTTAATGTGGTCTTTCATGGGCCGATTACGTAGAGTAGTCAACACGCTATATGAAGTTGGAGTGGCATAGGTTGGGTCATGTTCAGATGCTTTGATTGTGTATCGTTGTTTAGTGTTGGTCATTATTTGGCATTCCTCTAGCTCCCATTGCAATTGTAGAGTGTATCATTTCTGCAGGAAAGGGGAATTGTTATCGGCAAGCCATTGCAACTTCTCGATTTCTTGGTTTCTGGCCATGATCGTGCTCTTGCTATTCAACATGATGAGACATTGTTTGATTGCTTGTTCCTTGGATACCTCAATTGCAATGAACTCCGCGGCTGCTTCGGAATCTTTAACGAATACAAATTCTGACTCCTCCCAAGAGCAAGGGAGTGTTCACATTTTCATCGCTATAGGTTCTTCCAAGTTTCCTAGATCTGGTCGATCATAGCTTTTAGCCAACGTCATGAAAGTAGCATCCAAGTCGTCCCCTGTATTTTTGTTGAGATATCGAGCTCCACTCGTGATATGCCAGGGTGACCGTTGTGTATTTATGTCACCGACTTGTTAGCTGTAGATGCGGTTGATACACCGCCCATGAATAATAGCTAGATGATAGCTATCCTTATCTACTCTAGTTCGTGGCTCAGTTAGTATGCCACCTTAGTTAGTTGAGTTTGGTTTGAGACCCATATATAGGGTTCTTCTATTTCTATGTACGAGAGTTCTTTTTGGCTTACACAACTAAGAAGAGGAAAACTGTTTTCAGCCTCCACCTGTGTGTGTATTCCCCCATTGTGCAAGCAAGAAAGCTACAAGTGAGACTCCTTCCTTCTCTCCCACAATCTTGACAATTTTTGGCTAAGTATGTGGCCAAAGTTAGAATTGATCGTCGCTCGTAAGAGGGTTGAAGGCCGGGGGGTGGTTGAGGTTTGACAAGGCTAGATAATTCAGCTGGTAATGGTCATGTGGTGGTTTGCTTTTCAGGTTGGAGCTGGGTTTCCCATCTGTTGGTTTTGGTGGTGGTTGCAGTTTTCATGCCACTAGATGCATTTGAGATCTAAGTGGCATCATGTGTGCTAGAAATGGGCATTTTGTTAGTAGCAGACGGTGATTGTGAGCGATAGATTGGTTCAGGCCTTAGGGAGCTAAGCTTCGGAGGTTCTATGGGCTTAGTGACCTGATGCACTGGCGGTTTAAGTGTTTCTAGCATGATGTTGCAGGTGGTGTGGCGCTTGCGTATGGCCTTTGGTCTTTCTGGCTTTAGGCATCCAAATTCAAGTGTTACCCTCATAGTAGCCTTGCGCGCGCAATAAGGTCTTAGGGACCCATCGCCACTTGATTGTGAGTCAATGCTTAGGGTTCCACCTTGGCCTCCTAGGTTTTGGGTATGGATTGTTAGCCTTGTGAGGCCATGGGTTTCTATTCCTAGGTGGCACTCCCTGTTTAGGTACCCATTTGAACTAGGGTTCATAGGCTTCAATGGTGGTTCTAATGGGTTTCTAGCCTCGATGCTGGATAGGTTGTGACAAGTCACGGCCCCCCTCTTGAGACTTGGCGGTGGGTTTCTTTACTGGTGGCTTTGTGGACTGGGAAGGAGTCACACTACCCTTGCTGAAAGCTGTAATTATGTGAACTTCACCCACGACTAGGTGGATGCACTATGACTTGTAGTCGACATTGCAATGAGCTTGCCTTTTGAAAGTTCATCCTAACAAAGATTCCGTGCATGCCTCCTTAATGTTGGGCAACACATTGAAAATTATGGGCATGCTCTCAAACTCGATAGAAACTACAACCTTGCACTTTCTCAGAAGTTTGTAGGGTTGGCCTCCATAAACACCTGTGTGCTCCAACCAAGTTTGATCACAATCCTCACATCTGACTCCATCTCTTAGTGCACTCTACTTGCATGGTCTAGGGTCTGCTTGTATTTGTTTGATTACATGCCCCCAAATGTTGTACTCTAGGATATCGATTTCCTTTTCACTCTCTCCACTAAAGGAACAATAGTCCTTATATTCATCATCGGAGCTGTCTTTGTCAGGTTGCTCCTAATTCTCCTGGTTCTAACTATTCCCTTCTTGTTGGTCAAGAAGGAAGGCCCAATTGTATTTCAAGTTCAAATCATATAACTCGGACCATCGCCATTCAAGCTCATCCAAGAGATCTTGGAGTGGCTTAAGGTTCATCGTTGGATTGCCAGCCAACTTGTTGGTTAAGTATCCTAGGATCTCCTGGAGCTCGTGTCTATTACTTGGGACTCAGAATGCAACATGAGTGGGTCTTCCATGTAGACTCCCGGTCATCATGCAGACCGGTACTAAAGGTATGTCCTTGAACTAATTAGTCACCTTGACAGCTTGTTCATACTCCTCAGTATCTGAGAACGGTAGGTCGATGGTAGCCAGAACATGCATCCAGTCTTGTTTGTCTCCTCAGGGTACGGGATATACTTGGTAAGGGCTCCATAGGATCCCCTAGCCTGTCCATCGCCCTTTAGCATGGTGGAGATGGCATCTAGGTCGACTGGGGTAGTCTTCCAAGTGTCCATCTCCACTCTCACAGCTTCTGTTTAATTGCCCAAGAACATAAGACCATTGCCCCAGTCTTCTATAACTCTCGTGTTGTGCATCTAGGGTCGGCCTAGCATGATGTTGTAGTATGCTCCCTTCATGACTATAAAGTCAATAGAGAACTGGATCCCTGTGATCTTTACTGGCCAGTTTTTTAACACTCTGAAAGGCTCCACCTTCATTCCATTTGCCAGTGTGACATTAAATCTGGTAGTCTCGACCGGTGGGTTACCCCAAGTTTGGAGTATCGCATGGCTTAGTACACTCACTCCTGCCCCTGTGTCCATGATCCCCTTTCTGGTGACATCTCCCAGTGCTAGGACTGCATGCATTTTCGTGCCTTCCCAAAAGGCGTTGAGGTGTAGGGATATAGGCATGGAGTGCAGCGTCAGACTCGGTATTTTAGTTTCTGCAACATGCTCATGCAAATCTGTGGCAACCGGCTCATTTGGTTCTTCAACCCACTGCTTAAGCTCCCGCTGTAGAGTTGGGTGTTTCCTAAGTAGGTCTCCTAAGCTCAGAGTTACCAAAGTGGTCACCAGTGTATTGAGGAGGTTGCTAGTCACTCGCCTCTCTTCTAGGTCTGTGGTTCTTGGCCAATGGCCTTGATTATTTTTCCAGCTTGAGGCAGTTAGACTTTGTCTTACTTTTTCCAGGTGGTTCAACTTGTGGTTCCATTGCCTCTCTTGGTTTTGGTTGTGGGAGAGAGATTGAGGTGCCTATGCTTGAGAGATCATCAATCTCGTCCTCTAGTATGGGCTCAGCATCCTTTAGGTGTTCTTGGGTCTCCCTTACCCATTCTTTCACCTTCTTGATGGCTTCGAGTTGGCGCTTCAGGTTGAGATACTCCCCAATCTTAGCACTTTCCTTTTCAACTGTCATGGAACAGACATTTCTTCCTCAACGTCCATGACTTTCCTTCCAACCGGCTGTGTTGTGGCACTTTTGGTTTTGAGGGTGGCCTTAGCGTTCGGTCTTTTCTTCCTTCGTCTCCGGCTCTTCTTTCTAACTGAGGTTGCGTCAAGGTTGCTAGGTCGTGGTAATGATATGCCAGCCTGCTTAGTCTATGTGCGGGTCATGACGTGTAATGGAATAGGTGTTGCCTCCCCATCGAGTGTCTCGACACTGAACAACCCCAATGGAACCGATGTCTTGTTTGCCAAACTAGAGGATGGCCTTCATCTAGGGTAGTCAACAAAGAGATGAGTGATTCCACACTCAGCGCATCTTAAGTCAGCCTTATCTCTATTAGCTTGCTCCCTCTCGAGGCAATGCGAAGAAATATGTCATGGGTGACCACAAGTCTAGCACACAATTGGCTCTTGGGCTTGCCCTCCTAGGCCTCTGCCTCTCCCTCTCCCCAACACCATCACTAGTACTAGTCAATAGTCCATGAGGATAGCATTTCCTTCCTCATCGTATGACACATATGGGTTCACATACGGCTCATCGTTGCTAGGCTCGTCCACATAGTGGACTAGTATCACTCGATGGATGGGTAGCGTAGGGTCCAGGTGGTCTAGGCATACCTGTAGGATTGATCTCCATCCTAAGGATGGTAGGTGTAGTGTCATTTGGTGCCGAAAGAGCCAAAGGGGCTCCCCTTCCAAAGAAGTTCGGTGGCCTGTTTGCAAGGTGGGGTTGACCATAAAGCTACAGGTATGGGAGCCTCCGAGGTAATCGACAATGCATGGTGTCATGGCCGAATCTACCACAATTAGCACAAGGTCATGACCTAGGGTCCTAACACTCAGCTGGCAAGTGGTTTCCGTCACAATACACACATTGGACATGTGGGCATGTTGGTCATCTCATCATCTCCTGTAGTTTGGCTATGTCCATCTTGATCTCTGCTAGCTCGACTCAGTGTCCTTCCCTTTGTCCTGCGTGCTTAGGTCTACTCTCTCACTCGACATTGAGGCTCTCTCGGATTTCTTGGCACCGGACTATTTTTTATTCGATCCTCTAAAGCCTCTTTCCTTGAGCTAGTCATCCACTCTAATAGCTTCTTCAAAGACCCTTGCCAGTGAGTCTCACTGTAAGCTTGAGTTGCCGGCCAAGGCTTTGTAGAGCTCTTCGCTTTGTACTCCATTGAGGAATATTATGGATACCGCTCTTTCAATTGATCTCTCATCCATGGGGATTCTTTTGAAAAGGCTCCTCACGTGGGTCACATAATCTTGGATATCCTCTCTCTCTTTCTACTTGACGTTCATAAGTCGCACTAATAGGTTATCAGAGTATCCAGATTCGAAAAATCTCTCGATGAAGAGATTTTTTATTCATTGAAATCGGCACGCTCCGCAACATCTGGACTTGTGTACCAGGTCAACCCTTGTTGTGCCTAAGCATGGTCCAAAGGCTTGGGAGCATTGAGTAGGATCAGTGAGGCCGTTGGCCTCGCAGACCTGCTCAAACTGCTCCACGAAGTTGTATGGATCGTCGATAGCTTGGTATTTGTCCCAGCTGCTTTGCTACCACAGGGATTTTCAATTGACTCTTAGAGCCTTGCTTGACTCCCAACCCCGTCAATAGAGATGTTGCCAATGTGCAGCGCTTTGTTTTGCAATCGTGTTATCTAGCAGCCACTTTGTTAGGAGCTCACTCAATGTGAGATCTCCTTCCATTCGCTCTCTCGCTCTCTGACCAATTCATGCCCGCTAAGGCTAGCACTCTCTGGATCTCTCGCATTTCTATGCTCTAGCACAAGTTCTTAGTTTGCTAATCCTAGTTGTATGCAACTAGGCCTTGCAGAGCCTTGTAGGCCAATTTTCTCTCTTCCTCTAGGTCTACTATGATGTCCTCTATTGGCCTACAATGGTGTTCTAGCCGAGTTTGAGCATCGTATTGGTTCACTAAATGTTGGACAACCTCAGGAAAGTCTCCTAGGTTAAGCTCCTTGTTGTTTCTACGGCCTGAGTTGTCTCCTTCCATGTCTAGGACTTCCTATTCTACCAAGTTGTTGGTCAAGTTGATAAGGCCGGGCAAATCCGCGGTATTGTCTGTTCTTGTGGTGTTTAAATATTTTTTGCCATGGTCTCCGCTTGGTCCTACCTTTGGGGATTCGATATCCCTTCTATGTCTTTGGTTCTTTTCTTATTGGTGGGTTCCTTCAAGTCCTTAAGTCCAGGTGTGTTCCTTGTTACTTACAATCAGTCCTCAACTTACCTCACTCTGTGCGTGGATGCGTATGTGTGTGCTCTTTTCTATGCACTGTGCGAAATCAAGCTTTTAGCTTTCCTTAATTAAGCTTCGAGTGATGGAACCTAGAGTGAGTGAAAAAACAAAATGCACGTAGCTCCCATGCTCTTTTCTTGGCTTGATAGGGTCGTGCGTTTAGTTCCCGCGCTATCTCGTTCGGCTTGGTCTAGGTCGAGTTGGGGTCTTGCAATCAGCCCACAACACCAACCACCCTTTCAAACCGTTTGACCATAATCTCTAGGTTTGTAACTACATGTGAGGCATTTGATGGGTTCTTCTAGTGTAGGTCATGCTTCTCGTTAGTCGGGGTTCATCAAATTCCCAAGTTTTTCTTCTCAGGCTGTGTTCGATTTACCAATGTCAGATTTTGAAAATCAAACATCCAATTTACTAGTGTCCGATTTTGGGGATCAAACAGGTTTGGGTCTGTCACAATCGGATAGGTGTGTGTCCGATCGAAGAACTGAAGCTGGTCTGAGGTCCGATTGGGGTATGTCTAATCAGACAAGGCTGTTGGTCCGGATCGTCGTGGTCAGACGGGTCGACATTGGGTCAATGTTGGTCCGATCAGCCGATCGGCAATCCGAGTCCAAGTGATCCAATTATGAATCTTGTCCGATTTTCAAAATCGGACAAGACAGGGTGTCCAATCAAATGAGGTGGGTTTTTTCGAGTGTTTGATCCTGGGAAATGGATGGCTCTCGATCCGATTCTAAGAATCGCACTGTGGGAGGCATCCAATTCCGCTGGCTGAAACGAATGTCAAGCACTTATTTGCCAAAAATCTAGATATATGTGCTGCTAGTAGCTACCAGATTTTGGAGGAATCAAGGAGGAGTGTAGGCCAAGCGCATTCCATACTTGAATCTCAATGAAAGTCTCAATATGCTCCAATCGATCTAATGTAGACCTGGACCTGTAAGCTCTCTCTCTCTCTCTCTCTCTCTCTCTCTCTCTCTCTCTCTCTCTCTCTCTCTCTCTCTCTCTCTCTCAAAGCCAGAATTGTAAATGAGGTTTTCCCTGGTCACCCACCAAGACCTTGATCCCTCACTAGCCTGCACCTTAGCCTTCCCAATCACTAGACCTTCGACCTCGAGACATCTGAGCACTCTTTTGTTCCCATTTTCCCATGTTATTGCCCTATTCAAGACTATTTTACAGCAGTGAACTTCAAGCTTCCCTCTCTGACTTCCTCTGATTTCTCCTACCTATCCTACTCTAAATGCGACAAAAATCAAAAGCAGGGTACTGAATGGATTTCTCCTACTCAACCAATCATTAAAAACAAAAAATACTTACTTTTAGCATGGATTAAAATCCAAAACCTTCTATCTATCTCAAGCACTGGTTCGGGGATGAAACACTTACTTTCATGCTCGATTTGAAGCAGCGCGCAAGCACTCAATCTTGAATCCATTGGTCCCTGCGCAACGGAACCAAAATGTAGAGGCAAGCGCAAGCTCTACCGCCAAGACCCATAGACCTCTTATTGTTCAAGTGTTTCAAGCGAGCACTAATTGCTATCTCTCACATAGCCGACGCGCTATCCCTCTCTACAAGTGTAGGGAGCTTACCTTGATGCCCGATTGAGTTGCTTTCTCTCTCAAGCACTCCGATATCTCCATGATTCTTGATGCAAGCTCAAGCATCCTCAAACCTCCACCTCCATCCTCCATAGCCACACGTGAGACAAGAGAAGAGAAGGGAAGAGGAAAGAAGATGATGAGAGGAGATGGTGGAGAGCTTCACCTCCTTGATCCCTCACTCTCACACACTCACTCTCTCACACTCCCTCCCTCAAGCACACACAAGCAAGCAAAGAGAACAGAAGGAGAGAAGAAGAAGAATCCACTTTGCCACACACCAAGGAATGAGCTCTCATTCATCTTTTGAACTTTATATACAAAGCCCTAAATCCCATTTGGGCAGTCGGCCATAGCCTAGGCCCTTTTTTCCATTGTTCTCCTCTCTTCCTAGCTTCCTTCCTACCGCCCATCTACCTTTACAATTTGCACAAGTCAAAGCTCAGTGCTCTTAACATAAATCACGGTGCACCTTACACTTTTTTACAAAAGTATTGACTTGAGCTTTTTCTTAAGTGCCTCTCCTTGATTTAGGACTTTTTCACACTTCTTGTGTTTCTCGATTTTTCTTGACGTGTTTTCGTTCTCCATTCCGCTTTTGCCTTGGCTTTGTCTTCTGCTTTAGATTTTCTGGATTTCCCACCTTGCTCATTTGAGGGTTAACATGTACATACCATCATTTTTAAAACAGAGAGATTGATGGTAAGTCTTACCTAGCTTGCAAATATATGTACCCTTGTATTCATGGGGGATTTTGGGTGTGCATGAAAAAAGGGCATCCCCATGCCAATAACCCAATTGTTCTAGTGGGTATGTATCGATCATCCTTCGTTGACCTAGATTGCCTACGTCTTAGGTCAAATTTTCAAAATCCACTTTCTTTATCCTAGGCTTAACTCACCACACTTGGATTTCCATGTTAGAATTTGTGATGCCCCACTCTGAATTTTTGTGTAATCAAATTGTAATTTTACAAATCAACTTTTGGTATAAGTTTTCTTATGTAACAACCATTGTATAAACATGTATTGATAATTCACAATATTGTGAATTATGATATGTAATAAATGATGGTGTCCTAGATATAAACTGTAAGTAAGCCAAATATCTTACCCAAGTAAACTCACTAAAAATTTTCCCTTCTTAGTAGTAAAATTTCGATATACAATAGGTACTCACACCTATCTCTATTTCCTCTTTTTTATTGTTTTTGTAGTAGGGTTTGATATGAGTTGTAAGATAAATGAGCAGTGTTTGTTCTTAGCTCTATAATAATTGCATATTGCAATTATTATAAAATAATTCTTAGCTATATAATAATTGCATATTGCAACAATGAGATGCTTAGTTTTGATGTGCAACAATTCTTGCTATTGATCTTGTAAAAATCATTTGGACTAGAAGCACACACTATAAATATAATTGTAGATGAATATATCTTCTATGGATGCCATCATACTCTAGTGCAAGTTTATATTAGAGTGAGACTAAATTGAGATGCTTGGCTCATATGATGATAATATTTGTGGCTTAAGGGAGTATATTGAAAGATAGAACCTAGTAAATTATTGTGGCTTGATGCTAGTGTATTGACACCCCAAAGACATTCCATATTAGAGTGGGCTATTTTTTAGGGTGTTAATTGACACTTATAATTTTAATTGACTCAAGATGGCATCGTGTTTATTGAAATTGGGTACCTTGACCCTTAATCACAAAGAGATCTTCTTAAGTATCACATATTTGAAGGCAAACACCAATGTTACCTACATACCTAAGTCCTTTTTTTAACACCTTGGATATGCATGATGAACAAGAGAAAGAGACATTGAAGGCTACCTTAGAGCAATATAAGTGTGAAACAAGAGCTTAGCTTTAGCTTGCCCACAATAGGAGAGTGTTAGTTTGCAACCCACCACTAGGGCTTCCATTGAACATTATATAAAAAAAGTAACAAACAACTTTAGTACAAGTTGAGTTCTAATCAAGGTGAGAAACTAGTGATCGAATCTAGTTGCCCAACTATTGGAAGCACTCACCGGGACCACCCATTAGAAGTGCTCATTTGCAAAAGGGACAGTAGGTGGCCAAAATAGTTCGCATTTACACAATTTGTCTAGCAAGGTCTCTAAGTCCAGGTGAATTGATTGAATTTTACTTTACATGGCTATTTGTATTAATAGCACTAAGTGACAATGTGAAAACAAGTTATCTTTTATGGAAAACTAACAGTGTACTCTACACAGATTGCCTATATATAGGGCAACTGCCAGCTTAATCATAAAAACGTTCTAACATGTAATTAACTTTCAATCACTAAAATGAAATCTAAATCTAGTTGACTAGTCTAATTATTGGAGGGGATGTATAAGGATAAAGAACTTAGCTATGCAGCTTGAATTTGACTAGCTAGTCTACTAGAAGAAGCACCATTCGATTTAGTAAAAGATATGTACAATGATTCAAGGTTTAGGTAATCATCTCATGAATTTCAAAACTTGGATTTGGTTAACTCAAAAGAACATTGCATGATATCTGTAAGGATATCGAAGTAAATTTTATTAAGCTAGCCTATAAATTCAATACCTTAACTTTTTGTAATTTCACATGACAAAAGTCAATTAAAAACTCAAAGTATTAAATGATTATTTTCACTTTACAAAGCCCCCAAAGTGTCAACGTTTTGTCTTAAGTTGATTGTTGATGTCAAGTAGGGAACACACATTCAACACAGCACATGTTCCACTTGGGCAACCAAAAATTCTCACCATCACCACTTGGGCAAGCATCTTCGAAGTCTAGTTGCCCAAGCTCAAGTATACTATATTTTTGAAATACCATTCGTGAAAGAAAAATCAACACTCATTAGTAGAAGTAGCAGTCATTCGTGAAAGTTAGAGCAATAGGTGGTCGAAATAGCCCAAGCTAGCGCAAGCTATCCAGTGGGGTCTTGAGGTTTAGGGTTGCCATCCTTCCTAAACAACCAAATACGTGTACTTCTTGACCTCTATGTCATCTCACATGCCATCAAGGTTTTTGAACCACTAAACGTTGGAGGAAAAGTGTTACCCTAACATGCAAAGCCCCTCTAGGCATTCATCTTGTAGTCCTAAGCAACACCAAACTAGACTAAACTGGTGTAGCCTACTTTGGGTAGGGGCCCAAAGCTACATATAGCATGGATCCCCTTCAACCACCTCATGGATCATAGCTGACCTCATAGGTGCCATTTTCCCTCTTGGCTTTAAAGTTAATGAATATGGACCTCCATGCCTCCCTATCCACGACTACTACAACATGCTCTATATCCACTCAAAATGGATAGAATGGCTACTTCTCAACTCAATCACTACTCAACAAGACTTAGCTAAGCCCTGGGAAGCTCTTCAACAAACCAAGAACAAGCTAGAATAAGTTGTAGAAAGGAAAAACTCGATGCATGCCTCGAGAGGAAGAAACAATGGCTACTATGAAACCTTGAGATGAAGTTTTGAATCCGAGCTAAAGCAAAGGATGAAGAAGCTCGTCGAATGCCCACTCTGATTCCAATCAAAAGGTAGAGCAGCCTGAGTGGAAGCACACAAGTTTTGAATCTGAGCTAAAGCAAAGGATGAAGAAGCTCATCGAATGCCCACTCTGATTCCAATCGAAAGGTAGAGCAGCTTGAGTGGAAGCACACAAGTGGAAGCAAGAGCTATGGTGGATGGAGCAAGAGAGCAAGAAATAGAGATAATGAATGTGGGCCATCAAGGAACAAAGCTCCATCTGCCTCATCTTTGCCTCCTTGTGCCTCTTCCAAAGGACATGACACCACAAGAGTGAAGAGTGTCATTCTTGAAGGGTGTCCTTCTTGCAGCTGTGATTGTCATCATTGCAGCTCCTTAGAGAGGGAGAATAGACCTTTCCCTCACCATTGGACATTGATAGTATCCTCGGGAGCCTGAACGTCCTGGTTCACAGAGATCGAGCTGATCACTTGCAAGCAGTCAAAGAGGTTAAACCTAGAACCTACAAGGAAGTAAGCAAGCATTGGTATTGGTAGTGTTGGGGGAGCAAAAACATATTTACCCGAGCACGAACTGGGTGTCGATAGAGAGTGCATTTGGGTTGTCCGCAATGCGGAAGAATAGAGGCCTAGCAATGGGAGCACCAACCTTGCGACCTTCAGTGTACTGATGTGTAAAGATAAGACAATAGCTAATCACTTGAGGCTGAATATCTTGCTTCTGATTTTGCAACAGAGTCCCATAAGTACAATTCCTACTAGGAGAAACCCTTGTCTAGATGGTCTCCTTGAGAAGGGGTAAAATGCACCCAATTGAATCCAATGGTTGCAACTGTGATGGCCAAAGTAGTGTCAAGATTGTGGGAGAGAAGGAAGGAGTCTCACTTGTAGCTTTCTTGCTTGCACAATGGGGGAATACACACAAGGGTGGAGGCTGAAAACAGTTTTCCTCTTCTTAGTTGTGTAAGCCAAAAGAACTCAAGTACAAAGAAATAGAAGAACCCTATATATGGGTCTCAAACCAAACTCAACTAACTAAGGTGGCATACTAACTGAGCCACAAACTAGAGTAGATAAGGATAGCTATCATGTAGCTATTATTCATGGGCGGTGTACCAACCGCATCTGCAACTGACAAGTCGGTGACATAAATACACAACGGTCACCCTGACGTATCACGAGTGAAGCTCGATATCTCAACACTCCCCCTCGAGCTCAATCCCAATTCATGCACACCAAGAAGGTCTCTGAACTTGCGCAGCTTCTCTGCGCCCAATGCCTTCGTGAATATGTCAGCTACCTGATCCTCTGTGCTGACATAAACTAGATCAATAAGACCTAGTAAAACCCTCTCCCGCACATAGTGATAATGCACCTCAATGTGCTTTGTTCTAGCATGATAGACTGGGTTATTTGCCAAGTGTATACTACTCATGTTGTCACAATAAATGACAACTGGCCCATCTGTAGGCTGATGCATATCATAAAGTAGCTTATGCAACCAAGCTACCTCACATGCAGCCATTGCTGCACCCCTGTACTCAGCCTCTGTGCTGGACAAGGCAACTGTAGGCTGTTTCTTGCTGCTCCAAGTGACTGCAGCACTCCCAAAAGAGAACACATATCCACTGGTAGATCGTCTATCAGAAATGCTACCAACCCAATCAGCATCAGTGTATCCATGCAACTGTATCTGAACCCCAGTCTCATAAAATAGTCCATACTGCAATGTGGACTTCACATACCTGAGTATGCGTCTAGCCACATCCAAATGCGGTTTCCTTGGAGCCTGCATAAACTGACTTACCAATCCAACAACATAGCTCAAATCTGGCCTGGTAATAGTCATATAAATCAAGCTTCCTACTATGCGTCTGTATATAGTAGGGTCTTCCAGAAGCTCACCTGCATCTGCGCTCAGCTTCACATTCTGCTCCAAAGGAATTGAAATAGGCTTACAGCCTGTCATCCCATATTTGGACAGCATGTCCAATCCATACTGCCTCTGCAAGAGCTGTATCCCACTTGGTGATCTAATCACCTCAATGCCCAAGAAATAACGCAGCTCTCCCAAATCCTTCATCTCAAACTTCTGCTTCAATAGCATTTTCACATGAAGGATATCTTCATCACTGTCACCTGTCATAATCAAATCATCAACATAAATGACAAGTAGCATAATACATTTCTCTGTTTTTCTCACATAAAGCGAGAAATCTGCCTTGGAAATCTGAAAACCAACATTGACAAGATACTGTCCTATCTTGTCAGACCATGCTCTAGGTGCTTGCTTCAAGCCATATAAGGCTTTCTTCAACCTGCAAACAAACTCAGGATGAACATCATGCACATAACCTGGTGGCTGCTCCATATAGACCTCTTCTTGCAAATCACCATGCAAGAAGGCATTCTTTACATCCATCTGATGTAAAGACCATCCCTTTGATGCAGCCATAGCAATGACTGCTCTTACGGTTGCCATCCTTGCAACCGGACTGAATGTTTCTTCATAGTCAATGCCATATATTTGTGCATACCCCTTGACTACTAATCTTGCCTTGTATCTGTTCACAGAACCATCTGCATTGTGCTTCACCTTATAAACCCACTTACAGCCAATTGCATTCTTATCTTTAGGCAAAGGTACTAACTCCCATGTAGCATTTGCTTCCAAGGCATCCATTTCTTCATCCATGGCTTTCTCCCATTTTTCTTTTCCCATGGCTTCCTCAAAAGAAGTGGGTTCTGGTTCCTGTATCACTTTAACCATATATGCATAGTGAATGGCTGTAAATCCATCATATTTCAGCCTATCCACAGGATACCTAGCTCTCGTAGACCTGCGCAAAGTAGGTTCACTCCCAGGTGCTCTCAAAACATCCCTGGTCTTCCTTACTCCAGGTGTAACAATAGAAGGAATACCCAACTCATCATCAATGCTCTGTTCTGAGCCACTGGATTCACCATCCACATAAGAGTGACCTGCATTCACATCAAACATGGGCTGATCAACCTTCTCTTTTCCTTTTCGTAATACCTGCATACCACTATCTGCATTGCTTTGAGAAGATTCTCCTGATCTCAATCTGCCTGTCCATGGCGAAGAATGTGAACCACTGCTAGAGGACGCTCCAGGTCCACTAATATTTTGTGACTGCTGCTGTGAATTCTGTGCAGCATTACCATTTTGTGCATCTACATCATCAATCACATTTACTGGTTTATACCAGCTACTCGTCTCATCAAAAACAATATCTCTGCTCGCTGTAAACTTACGAGTAGAAGGGTTATAGCATCTATACCCTTTTTGCTGCAGAGAGTAACCAATAAAGATGCACTTCTCAGCTTTTGGATCCAACTTGGATCTCAACTCATCTGGCACATGTACATAGGCAATGCAACCAAAAATTTTCAAATGAGAAATATCTGGTTTCCTACCAGTATACCTCTCCTCTAGAGTCATTCCATGTATTGCTGCAGTGGGAGTCCTGTTCATTATGTAGACTGCTGTAGCAACTGCTTTAGCCCAATAAAAATCTGGCAAGTCTTTTTCATTGAGCATGGCACGAGATACCTCTCCAATATGCCTGTTTTTCCTTTCTGCAATTCCATTTTGTTGTGGGGTATGACTGCATGAATATTGCTGCTTTATGCCATGCTCCTGCAGGAACCTTGCAAACTCATTTGAGAGGTACTCTCCCCCTCCATCTGACCTTAGGCATTTTATCTGCATGCCTGTTTCTTTTTCAACCATAGCTTTAAGAGTTTTGAAGTGCCCAAAAACTTCACTTTTCTTTTTCATAAAATACACCCAAACTTTTCTGCTATAGTCATCAATAAAAGTGACAAAATAATGACAGCCTCCAAGAGATGCAGCTTTAGTAGTCCACACATCAGAGTGGATTAATTCCAATGGCTTCTTATTCTCTTGAACATGTCTAGGAAATGGTTTCCTTGCCTGTTTTCCAAACTGACAGGCTTCACATACCTTGTGCATTTCTGCAACCTTGAATTTGGGCAATCCTGCAACAATATTTTGGGCCTGCATTGATTTAAGTCGCTGTACATTAACATGACCAATGCGTTTATGCCAGATATCAATATCTGCAACTACATTAGTCCCATGTGCAAACATTGCTGCACTCAATTCAGGCATGTCTGCATCCAATGTAAACATTCTGCCCTTCTTCTTTTCTTTTGCTATCAAGCGACCTTTATTTTTCATATCCTCAACAAAGCATCCATGAGGATTAAATCTGACCTGCAAGCCCTGCTCAACCATTTGACCAACAGAAACCAGATTCTTGGTGATATTCGGGACATGAAATACATCGGACAGGTATTTCGTTTTCCCATCCTGCATAGACAAAGGAATTTTTCCAATCTGCACAATAGGATGTGCAGTATCATCACCAGTCTCCACAAATCCTGGTTTTTCCATTTTCCTTGCATCCTCCATCCATTCTGCATGACCTGTCATGTGATTTGATGCACCTGAGTCAACATACCATACATCGTTGCTTTCTTCTGCACTTGTCACAGAATTGTTCATGTGCTGCACCATAAACAGATGCTCATTTCTGTCATCACCCTGTCTACTAGAAGATGCATAATTCTCTTGTTGCAGTTTTCCATTCATGATGTCATTCTGCTTTTTATAGCAGTCTTTAGCCATATGACCCATTATACCATAGTAGTAGTATTCAACATTACTGTTTGCATTTTGGCCTCTTTGCCATCCACCACGACCTCTTTCGCTCCCCCTGCCTCTAGAGTTACCACGTCCTCCTCCATAGGACTGGTTTTCTTGAGTTTGCTGCATATTCTAATTTCTACCACGGCCTCCAAATCGGCCTCCTCTACCTCTGCCTCTACCTCTTCCAGCATTTGAGTAGAAGACAGCTTCTTTTGAAGTTCCTCCTGAAGAAGATGCACCACCATTTCTTTGCTCCTCAGAAATTAGAAGAGCAATCAGCTCCTCAAAATCAGGAAATCTTTCACGAACTGAAATGGATGTCCGAAACTGTGCATAACCCTTTCCTAGACCATTCAAGGTCACAGAAACTAAATCATCATCTTCCACTGGCGACCCAATGGAAGCAAGTGCATCTGCAATCTTCTTCACCTTCATGTGGTAGTCATTGATGCTCATATTTTCTCTCTGCACATTATGCAACTCTTGCTTGAGCTGCATTTTCCTGGCTTGCGTATTTGTGCTATACATTTTTGACAAAGTATCCCATGCCTCCTTTGGCGTACTTGCATCTTGAATATGCACAATCATAGAGTCTGAAATGCTGATAGACAGCCAGTACATAACTTTCCTGGCTCTCTCATGCCATGCTTTAAATGCCTGCATTTGCTGTTGATTGGGAACATCAGGAAGAACTGGTTCTTCTTCATTTCCTGCAACAAATTCCCAATATCCTTTTCCCATAAGGAAATTCGTCATTCTAAACTTCCATGCTTGGAAGTTGTTCTTATCAAGCTTTTCAGTGACAATCTGAGAGAGAGAATCAGACGCCATTACAGAACACTGCAAAAAATTCTGTCACTGTAGAACAGTGGTCGCAGAGCATAAAACTGGGCCTTTTCCTGAGTGTGTGCAGAAAACTTCCGCCTCCAAAATAGGCCCCGAAATGGCCTCAAATCAAAAAAACAGGGTCTCAACCTGAGACAATGCACTCTTGCAATTTGCGGCTGTGCTGCCTGCAGAGATCTGCTCCCAAAACAGAAAATGAAAGCAACACTGCTCCTCTTACCAGAACACCGCGAGCTTGGCTTGCTTTCTTGAGCTCCTTACCACAAACAAGGCTCTGATACCATGTCAAGATTGTGGGAGAGAAGGAAGGAGTCTCACTTGTAGCTTTCTTGCTTGCACAATGGGGGAATACACACAAGGGTGGAGGCTGAAAACAGTTTTCCTCTTCTTAGTTGTGTAAGCCAAAAGAACTCAAGTACAAAGAAATAGAAGAACCCTATATATGGGTCTCAAACCAAACTCAACTAACTAAGGTGGCATACTAACTGAGCCACAAACTAGAGTAGATAAGGATAGCTATCATGTAGCTATTATTCATGGGCGGTGTACCAACCACGTCTGCAACTGACAAGTCGGTGACATAAATACACAACGGTCACCCTGGCGTATCACGAGTGGAGCTCGATATCTCAACAAGTAGCTCACACCAGCTTGTAAAGTTGTCAAGATAAATTTCTTGGGCTCACGTTTGTCGCTTTCAGTGGGTGATCGACTCATGTCGGTGAACATCACCGGTACCCCTTTGAAAATTTTGGGGTGAGCAAATATGAAATTTTAAAAAAAATCTAAAACCGAAAAAAGAATGTGTAAACCCCTTCATAACACCCTGGTTTTGAACCTTGGGCCTATCAGATATAGGTCAGGTATCATACCAATATGACAAGACAAGAGGAACGAAAAGTAGCTTATTAAATAAAATAAATTCACATAGATGTCCCTCCACCGGCTCCTGCCGATTCCAAATCGCCACCGTGTCAATAAGACAAATTGGAGCTCAAGGTTTTTATCATCATGCCTTATAAAGCACCATTTCATTATTTCATTGCTTAGTAAACATTACTTATTATCTGATTTCCATGTCTCATGAGAGGTACTATTGCTTAATATTATGTGATGAGAGGTGAGGATTAAGATGAAAGGTGAACATTACCTCAGCTTGGTTTCCATTGCTCATGCCTTCTCACCTCACAAAGTCTACCTACTCCCCATGTAAAAATTACACGGCGCAGCGAACAGAATCTGAGAAAGAGATAGAGATAGAGAGTACTAGTTGGATTGAAAGTGATTGTGCCTCCAATTATAGATGAAATATTACTAGTTGGATTGAAAGTGATAGAAAGACCACTTTATCATGGGGAGATCAAGTGAGATTTAGAGAGAAGAGAGTTATGATGTAAAGTAGGCATTGTAGTAAGTATATAGAAAAGGAATGATTAGTAGAGAAAAGGTTTATCATGGAAGCGGAATTCTCATGCAACCTTGGAGAAGATGAATTTGATTGCTAGCAAACAAAGACAAATATTCTTTGGTTTTCCTTGTTGGAGGCAAACAAGGCAACAAGGGCAATGTTTGGTGTGCATAGAGGAGACCATGACTTTCACAAATATTGGCATAGCTGAAGGTAGTAAGTCTCTTCTCTTTGAATGTACAACTCAAACAAATTTTCTCTTTGTCCAAATAGTTGGCAAAAGAGGGAGACTATGATAAAGATAATACTTCTCAAATCGACTTGACGTCCTTAAAGACTTTGCTAAGTAGCCAAATGGTGTTGTCATACCTGCAGAATGCTCTTTGCGAATGTATTTTGAGAAGATTTGCACTAAAAAGAGAAAATCTCTTTTTCCTACCATTTTGCATCTTAAGAAAAGGGAGAAGAATGTCGAGCTCAAGAACTTAAGAATGTTTGACTTGATTCACATGGTTTTGTATAGGTGAGAATTATTAATGTATTTGTCCAATATGAAAATGGGATACTAATTTTTAGTTCTTAGGGAGTCACTTTTTTGTGTTCTCATTTGTGTGATAAGGTTTTGTTGTTCTTGAGGGATGGTTGGACACTTGCCTTCCCTTCCAATCGCTCCCAAGGCTTGGGCGTCATTCATCAACAAGGACACAATGATGTATATCCCTGTCATACACACTCTCTCAAAGTGGGAGATTGAAAATTACCCATGGTGGATCAACACATGAGCAAAGGTGAGTTTTTGGAGATGGAAAGAGGCCTACATGCTCTATTATGGTGAGATGATATTAGAGAGCATGATGAGAAATTGACATTGAGCCATGAAGGTAACTAATTTGTTGCACATTTGATGCTATTGTGCTAGTTTCAAGTATGATCTTTCTCCTTATGTTGATTCTCTAGTTCTATTACATATTATTTCAAGGAACATCAAAACCTATGAATCGTAGTCATTTGTAAAAGGATCCAAATGATAAGGAGAATATCCCAAATGATGAGGACTTTGTTCTAGGTGACTAAGACTCTCAAGCAATGGTGGGCTATTTGTTTTCTTTCCTTATTTGTGAGGGTAAGGTTGTTGAACTTCTTGATAGTAGGTGATGTTGGTGGCACTCATGGCTTAAAAAACTAGCACTTTTGTTTTTGTCTAAGCACATATAGGACTTTGTGCCACCTAGTGGTAATCATTGATGCTTTGCTAATCTAGGTGATTATATTACCATTGGGAGGGACTTCGCATGTGAGATAAAGAACCCTATGTACACACATGTTCATGAGCACTTTAAGACTTATTTTCCTAAGGATACAAAGTAGGTCTGTAATAGAAAATATGTGAGTTGAATTGCAAATATGGTCTTTTTGAATCTTGCATTTGGTGGCACATCCACTATGGGATGGACTTTTGGAGGTCCGTGTTCATTATGGTATATATGTAGTTGTAGCTTCATGATCAAATCATGGATGGTTTTTGGTTATGTCCTCTACTACAAGTGTCATGGTTTCTTAAGCACTTCTTGTGAGTTCTTAGTGACCCATATGTTTATTTTCTACAATCTTATTTTGCAAGTCCCTCGATGGAATGGATAGAGAGGTATGCATGCATGTGTAGTATGGAAATATTGCATAATATTCTCATGATGCATCATTTTCCATAGGGTTATGTTGAGCTAGTAGGTACTAAGATATAGGTGAGGAATACATTGAAAACTTGTAATTTGAGAACGTTTCACTCATATGTGGTGATGGGTAATTGATTCTCATTGCAATGGTGTCTACTTCTGCATTTTGTTTGTTTGTGAGGGTTGGATACAAGCCCCCTACTCTAAGTCCACATTGATGTTAGTTGTCCTCTATTTCAAATACTTTGATTCAATCCCATGGACTCCATTGCCTACCACCACGCTGCCCGATAGCAAAGCAGAAGATAATACTCTAGATGATTTAAGGGAATGTAAGCAAAGGAGCCACACATTTGTGGAATGCTACTTGGAGTTGCTATGGAGGGATTGCACTTGAGTTGGGATGTAACACCGCTCCATTACTTCGAGATTGCCTCCATATAGGGCATTTGTGCATTTTGATGAGACATTGATTTCATCATATATTTTCTCTTCTTCATGGAAAGAAGAATGAGAATGTGGTTGCCAAATCGCAAGTAGATGTATGTAATGAATACATATAACAATACCTCTCTGTATTTAGGTGTTGTGGATACCCTTGGGATTGAAGTGGAAAATAAATAACTTTTGATATATTTTTGTAAACCTAACTTCTTCAACTTTTGCTTCATTGTAATGCTATATGTAAAATCCTATTCACTTTGTTCATGGAAATGTGTATATTCATGTATACCAATCTTTCCTTCCTCATTGCATACTCATAAAATAAAAGTAGATACAAAGAGAGTTTGGCATTACTTTACCATGCTCTTTTTTTTTGCATTTTGTTTTGAACTATCCATTAAAAAATGTGGTCACTCACTCTTTTCCTTGCTCATTCCACCTTGCTTGTTGCTTGGGATACCTCATTGTCAATGTCTTTGGGAGAGCAAGAATCACTTATACTATATTTGGTAAAAACTTTTGGTTGTTTCTCATTATACCTACACCTCTTCAAGGTTTTTTGCAAATTTAGGCTTGGGTCTAATTTTGGGCAATTTGGACTGTCTAGAAGATAAGTATTCATAGTTTCTAGCAACATTACAAAAGATCGTTTCAATTTTTTTGAACATTTGTTCAACAATCATTGTTTGAGTACCTTCAACTTCATGATATCAATCATGATGAATGCACTCTTTTTGCATAATCTTTTTGTTACATTCTTCCTTTTTTTCATAATGAAGTGGCTACTCTAGTTGTAAGCCACTTGTTTCATCCACTCCCTAACCCATGTTCGGATCTCCCTTTTTAAAGTTCCTATACTGTATAGGAATTGAACTCAAGACCATCTAGTCACCAAGCATTCAACTTGACCAAAATGAGCTTCACCCATTCTTCCTAATGCTTACCTTCTTGGTAGCATTGCATATTGTATATTAGCTTAATCAGAACATTGGTTTGGGGGGTGTGAAGGGAACGGTGGTGTATGCGCATGTCTATAGGTTCAATTTGACATGTCTTTTCCACTAATTTTAGGCCTTTAACCATCGTTGCTCCACACTAAGGCAGCTAAGGATGTACGCCTAAGGTTCATAAACTATTTGCATTCCACACAAAAAAAAAGTGTAAATCAACTAAGGATGTACACTTAAGATTAATCGCATAGGTGTTCTAGTGCTTCGCATCAAGGTTCAGAGCCACATTTCATGTTGCTCTGTGCCCAAATTCTCTTGGTGCTCTTTGATTATAAATAGCAACCTTGGCTACACATGCCTTTCATGATAAAGCACAAGGACTACTAAACACATCCCAAATAACATGTTTTAACAACTTACTTCTTAATTATCAAGCTACATCTCAAAATATTGGTAACCACTATTATTTAATAAAAACCACACTAATACATCTAAGAATTTTTTCAATATGATAAAATGTCATGACATCATAAACAATATGATATAAGGATTTGAATAAACCATTATATTGGTGTCTTTATCCCCTCTTTACACATGCTTGAATCGCGCGCGCACGTGTGTGTGTGTGTGCACGTGCACGCATGCACGTGCGCCTGCCTACACGTGCACATCAGCATTGTACTTCACACACCATAGTTTGTAGTGTTTAGGCCAATACTTTGCATACAAAATCATGCTTATATGCCCTCATCTCTTTCTCACCTTTTTTCGCTTACATTACTCTCTCCTCAGAGTCCCATCTCTCCCTCCCTCCCTCCCTCCCTCCCTCCCTCTCTCTCTCTCTCTCTCTCTCTCTCTCTCTCTCTCTCTCTTTAATATTTACAATATAATAATAATTTATTCATATTTAAACATGATAATATAAAAATTATAAATATAAATATGATCATTATACATTAATTGTAATGTATACTATATATGACATCATTTTATATATATTAACATATATAATACAATTATTTAATCTTGTACGAACATATTTTGTGTGCGTGTGACACATTAAATTCAAGTATAATGTTATTTAACATATGTAAATATTGTACGATAATTATTCACCAATCCTAAATATATTAATTTACACATTAATATGTGATATGTATGTATTGACATGTATAATACTATGGTGTGATTTTAGATTAACATGTATTATGTAACACATAAATACACATACACATCACATGTATAATTATACTTCTATATATCATTAGATTATTAATATCAAAGTTTTTAATATTACATATATATATATATATATATATATATATATATATATATATATATATATATATATATATATATATATATATATATATACACACACACACAATATATATACATAATTATGTACGCACAATACGTTAATTGAAATATAATTATGCATCTTTTATTAATGACTGACTGAAATATTAACAATTAGTTATTATTATCTTATCAATTATTTTATTCCACCATTATGCATACTAATCATAATATTAAGTATATGTATATGTATTATTAATTACACATTAATTATTACACAAATAATCAAGTGCATTAACACATTGATAATTATAATAAGTAGATTATAGTTATCACTTATGCAAATAATACATAAAGAAAAATTATATTGAATAATAACTAATTGTATATAATATCTATTGGTAGATTAACTTGTTAATAATTTATTCTTCCATATTGATACCTAATCTACATACACTTTTTTAAAAAACGTATTAATAAAAGTTATACATGTTAATTATGAATATACGTATGTTATACACCTCTTAATAATTAATGAAAGTATTAATATATTAACTATTAATAGGTAATCAATTACAAAAATGCATTAATAAGTATAAACAATACGTGTAAAATTGATGTGTAACATAAAATTAATATATAAATACATTGTGTATTATTATTATTATATGTATCAATTATCACATGCATAATTATATATTATACATAATAATTAAGAATTAATTATTTATCAAAGTATAAATATACACAATTATATTTAATTGTAATAATGTGTTATTATAGGGAGCAAGGAGAGAGAGAGAGAGAGAGAGAGAGAGAGATTATCATATACATATTAATTGTCGTATTATGTATATTGTAATTATAAATAATACAAATAAGACATTATATAAGTATACATAATAACATTTAATTAAAAAAGAAATACTTTAATTAATATTTATATGAAAATATGAGAGAGAGAGAGAGACAAAGACACAAAGAGCCACCCTACTTGTCGCAACATGTTTTTTTTTTAATGATACTTTAATATTTATCTCAAAAGAGAGAGGATCCCCCTCCCCACCTATCAAGAACTTTCAAAAATGTTAGAACAAGCTTTATGAGAGAGAGAGAGAGAGAGAGAGAGAGAGAGAGAGAGAGAGAGAACCCCTCAAAGAAAAAAGAGTTGGAAAATTTTGTAGAGAAAAGGAGAAAAAAAGATGAGGCTTTGGGGGTGATG
Organism: Lygodium microphyllum; assembly: GCF_053477565.2. NCBI lineage: Eukaryota > Viridiplantae > Streptophyta > Polypodiopsida > Schizaeales > Lygodiaceae > Lygodium > Lygodium microphyllum. Next base: position 42,887,874 of record NC_141163.1, read on the forward strand.
AGGTGTCATGTGGCACTTTCTCAAGACCTAATAATAAGTATAGAAGATAGAATATAACATACTAATAACTCTAATTAATCAAAATATTATTAAATTAATGTAATTGTATTATATGTATTATTATAATATATATTAATTATTGCATACACAATTATATATACTAATTGTCATACACAATCAAGTACATCAATGCCTTAATAATTATAATTATTATAATATTATATTAATTATTAATACGAATAGTACATTAAGGACAATAATACATAATAATAACTAACTATACATAATACATACATTAACATGTTTATTATTTAGAGTTAAGTATTAATATATAATGTACATATTAATTTTAGATATATGTATCAATTTTAATTGTACATATTGATTATAACTATATATGTAGTTATATTTTTTTTCCTAATAATTAATTAATGTATAGAAATAATTGGTCATTAATACATAATCAATGTTAATGTATTAATAACTATGATTAATACGTATATTATTGAGTTAACATATAATTATATTATATGTATTATTATTATTATACACGTAATTATATCCCCCTCCTCACCACCTATCGAGAATGTTAAGAAAAAGTTTTGGGGGGCAGAGAGAGAGAGAGACCCTCCTCTCTCCTGTATAGGGGAGACCCATATACTCTCTCCCGGGGAATGCGGTTTCGGGGATGTGATGAGAAGCTGCCAGGTGGCACTCGCCTCCCCTCCCCCCCAAAATAAAAAAAACATTGTAATAATGAGCATAATATAAGTATATAGAAAAAGCCTTCTAATGAAAAGTATAGAAATACATTTAGTGAGCATAATATAATTATAGAAAAAGCCTTCTAATAAATAAACTGCGCATTATTTTTTTTAAAAAGTATAGAAATAGAATAGAAGATTTGTATTCGCCTTTAAGAAAAGACAGAGACGAGCAAGACCAAGTATACTCCCACCTTCTGAAAAACATTATTGAAGAAATCAGAACAATGGCAACTGATACCAAGGATCAAGCCGTGCTTAGCAGTTACAGTTTGATCAGTGAGGCGAGTGCGGTCCTTGGACAGTTTGCAACACCAGCTCATCATCACCCCGTTCTAGATCCACTGCTGCTAGAGCAGAGCTAAGGCGATGCCGTATCTCACCGCGGCTGCTCGTAATTATCTCATCAAATACTTCACCAGCATCGTATTCATCATCCAACCCCAATGCCCGTCCAAGTCCACTGCTGTCAGCCTCCTACAAGCAATGCCCAGTGCCTCGTAAGAACTCTTAAGAAACAAGAAACCATCTAATGTCATCATGAGTAACACAAACTTGATGTCTATCATCCAGCCATTCATGGATATAACATGAAGGGAAATCTGCAGAGACTGCTAATAGAACGACTAGAGAAATGCATCCATACAGCCTGTGAAATCTTCTCATGTCTGACCCCTGTAACTTCATCAGGCTATCATTGCATATTCAGGCCTCATTGATGTGAGATATTAACAATGATTTCACAAAAGGTAGAAAGGGAACCTGCTAACGTGAAATTATCAGAATCAACCATAAACCATCTTTTTAGTTACACAGCTACACAAGAAAATGCCTAGCACAAGTTTTCCTCTTGATAAAAGTTCTGATATTGGGAGCAGAGCTCGTGTAGTATAAGCGGTTGCTTTTGTAGAAGCTTCTATCTGTTTTGTGTGCTGTGAATAGAACTGGATTGACTTTGAAAACCTTGAAATGCCAGAAAATCGTACCCTGATAGCCACATCACGTGTCATGGCAGCGGCTTCTTCATACTCGGCTCGGTCAAGTTCTTGAAGGTGAGGACCTTTGAAGAACCTGGGCAGAATATACCTTCGAACAGGAACTAGTAGCATAATCAACAAAGGGAACAATACTCCTGCAAGTGGGATCCAAGTAACGCCAAAACATGCTGCCAGATAAGTGAGCTGAAAAATGGTGAAAATGCTGATTATCTTGAAGGGGACTGCCTCAACAAATGAGGCATGAGATTGTTCCAGCACCCTGTAAAAAGAATACCACGGCATGCTTAATACACCTTCACAGAAACTCAATGAACAGACTAAGGAAGTGATGTGGAGCGAAATTTTCAAAAAGAAGTCCTGGAAACCAAGAACACATAAACTGAGTAAAACTTCTCCAAAATCTAAAAAGAAATGACACAACTGGCAGATCAAGCCTTCAGTACTCAGATTTAGAGAGAGATGATACATACAGAAATAATGAAGCACACAAGAAAGAACTAACAAGAAATAAAAGGCATATGCACACATTATCTGGATACACCCTCAATATTCTGCTAGTTGTGATCAATCTTGTTGAGAATGCAAGAGTAGATTAGAATTATCTCTAGATGGTTGTTTTCAACCTTAGTCATTTAGCATGGTTGCACTACAGCACCTATGTTGTAATCACTCACCCTCTACATGGATGGTTGTTTTCAACCTTAGTCATTTAGCATGGTTGCACTAGCGCACCTATGTTGTAATCACTCACCCTCTACATGCTGCAATCTAACCATGTTTTCTGAAGCGGGAGATGCATGGAAACCCCAAAAGAATTTATGAGACTGGCACCTCAAGAGAAATCCTAAGCAATAACTCTCATGGCGGAGGGCTGAAGGGTCTCCAACGTGCATCCAAAGTTTTGCCACCAAAAGAGAGGCTTCACATGCACCCAAAGAGCAATCCTGAGCAAGGACTCTCATGGGTAAGGGCTGAAGCATGTCCAACGTGTATCTAAAGTTTTGCCACCAAAAGGGAGGCTTCACAAGTGACTCTCCTCCAACAAGTGGGAGAAGCAAATGCCACATGCCCTCTCTGATCTACATAGCATCCTAGCTCCTCTAGCACTGCATTGTGGTCATCCACACCAACCACGCAAGTCAAATATGCAAGCTGGTCCGAACAGAGCTCTTTATTGTCCATGACTGCCAGCGACTTGTAGGCTAGATGTACCAATGGTGCAAAACCATGGATAAGCTTGTGCATCCATGCCCATCCCCTCTCTGCTATCTCTAGAACATGTGCACACTATGTCTACGATCACCGTGCAAGCACACACCTCCACCAATGCCGCTCTAAAGAAGTGAACGAGAAGGACCCATAGTGGACCCCAGTGCAATCACTCATACGCAATACCCTATAAAAGGGAGTCACAACAATGGCAATGACACCAACTTTTTGCCAAAACTGCTCATTGAGGTACAAGTGTTACATGGCTTTGGCCTCCTCTCTCTCATGCTCATCCCACTCATTCCATAGTGGACACCACTATTTGGCATAGAGTGGACCACACCTCATAAAGGCGCTTGAGCAACGACCACATGTAAGCAAACCAAGTTAAAGAAGGCTTCTTCAACTCTCGAGTGTGATACGTCGCAAGCACTTTCACCTTTACCGTGAATAAGGTGACAACTGATGTAGCTTTGTGGACCGTCCTCTTCGACCACTTAAGCTTCCCGATGTCCTCCATGAGTAAGTCTAAACAATGACTTGCACATGGAATCCACACAATCGTAGGAAACTCGGCCTCAAGCAAAAGCCCCATGTGCAGACAATTCAATGCATTGTCAATAACAACTTGCACCACATTTAAGAGACCCACCTACAACCACAAATTACAAAGAGAGAGAGAGAGAGAGAGAGAATTGAGCCTTAAAAAGATTCAAGAATTAAGAGAGACAGAGGCTTGGGGGAAAGAGAGATAGACAGAGAGGCGTCACGAATCATGATCATTAAATAATAAATTGTAGTTTATAATACAAAACTTGAAATTATGAAAGATTTTTTTTTTCAAAAGGCAACATATATCTTAATGATAGCTTGCCAAATGTGGCAATAAATGAATGCACCCGTCGTTTTCCTCCCTCTCTTACAATTATCTATGGCCCATAAAAAGTAAGTGCCAAGTGGACATGAGATGAGTATGTTGATGATGCTCTGTTTTTTATGATCACTTCATCTGTTGGTGAGAATGGAGTAACCATAATTTGTCCATGTGGCCCAAATAAGAGCAAGGGTTCTATCAATCCTTTCCTTCTTTTCATCAATCTTTCTTGTCCTTATATCATTATATGTGACACTAGTCCATCCTTCACATGAACCCACATTAGCAATGGCTATTACCATCTTCTTTCATTGCTCTTGCTTTAGGACATTAAATGCAAGATTGCACTCAATCACCGTGCATGCAATTTCAATGTCCGCAAGTCGTTGCCTTTCTCTAAGAAAGGCAACCAATCCACGCACATGACCGACAGCTTCACACAAAGAGGATTGCCTTTCTAGTATCGCATGAGCCTCCACTTTTTATCTTTTGCCGAAGCCGGATACGGATGTGAAGCCGACACCACTAATGTAGAAGGCATCATACACATCGGTTGAAGATACATCCACATTCAATGCTTCCTCATTAGTAGGCATAGGTGTTAGTGCTGATATGCCACTTCCTCCTCTAGTGGATCCCCCTCTCACCTTAGTGAGAATCTCATCCACGATGTTTTGAGGGATTTCCTTGCATGGACCAACTTGCACTCCGTTTTCGAAAGATGTTGGAGAAGTCGGATCACACCACTTATGTAGCACTTGCCACAATACTTGCATGTCCAATGCTAGAGGTTGGTTGGACTTCATTGTGTGTCTCTCCATATGGATGGTGTGCAAATTGAAGGCTCGTGCTTCTCACAAGTCGTGATGCCGATGAAGGGTTGCACCTTCGGGCTTGGAAGTTGGAAGTTCGAACCCGGATGGGAGAGAGAAGAGAGAGAGAGAGGCTTGAGAGGGATAGTGAGAGGCTTGAGCCTTGAGAAGGAGAGAAGAGTGAGAGGCTTGAAAGTTAGAGAGAGAGGGGGTGGGATAGGCTTGATAGATAGATAGCTTGCCTGAAGAGAGACAGGCTTGAGAATGCTTATTGATTTGGTATGAAAGGATAGAGAAGAGGAGGCTAAAGAAGAGAGTGGAAGAAGAGAGGAATCCAAGGTGGAAGAAGATAGAGGAGTGTGAAAGAAGAGCATCCAAGGCCCAAGTCAAACTGTCAAAAGTGGGTTGGCTAGAGCATGGAATCCAAGGGGACTGGGGTATGGAATGTCACCCACATGTGGCATCCAAGGACTCCAAATTACCACATAGGAAAAGAACGGGCCAAAAACACAATGGAAAGGATATTGACCAATTGTGGGAACGTGCCCAGACGCGGGGGGCAAAAGTGTTGGGTATTTGACTCACGCCTCACTTACGCCTACGCTCATATGGGAGTGTCGATGATCAGTAGGACACTGGGGCACTTTTTACTCTCGGTAGGAGAGGTTTTTTCCCCCAAACTTATAGTTTTATTGTCTTATGTGCTTATGTTACACACTTATGGGCACTTAGTGTGTGTCGGGTGTGAACACCCCCTACAACCCTAAGGTTTAAGGGTTGTACTTTGTACTTTTTGGTTACACTCTTTCAGTCTATTCTCTTGGGTGTCGTGCTTCACTCTGTCTCTCACTCTCACACTGTCTACTGAATCTCAGCTGCACCTCGATCCTTCCATCTCACATTTGGTATCAGAGCAGTCTGCAGTCTGCAGACTAAAGCTTCCACTATCTGCAGCCCCCGTCAGTTTCGCCCTGTACCTGCGTGCTTCCACTACACCTGCAGGAGCCGACATCTCAGCCAAGCATGTCCTCAGCCCTGTGTCTGTTCAGCGTGCACAGGGCGCTCGTCAGTTGCCAGCAGGCCTGGGCGTCGTCAGCCTCTAGCTCTCCAGTGCTGTCCGTCAACAGTCGTCAAACAGCCACCAGACGTCCAGCTCATCGTCAGTCGCCTGCTAGTCACCAGCCTCCCGCTCGTCAGTCGTGCCAGCCCCCTGCTCGTCAGTCGCCAGCACGAGCAGTCGCCAGCCTCCCGCTCTCCAGTCGCCAGCGTGCAGCTCGTCGTTTGCCTCCAGCGCACAGCCCCAGCCCCAGCCCCAGCCGCCTGCACAGCTCCATGTCGTCAGCCCCTCCGCCTGACTGCCCGCCTGACTGTCAGTTTGCGCCACCAGTTGCAGACGTCACCAAACACGCCCAGTCAACGTCAACATCTCCTAGACCGTCCCGTCGACCAACGACGAACGACCTGCCACACTGCCCTGTCAGCCTGCAGTCCACGTCAGGTATTTTTTAACAAAAATTTTTATTTTTAGTCCAGAACAAATATTCTAGAAGAGGAGGTTCATACGCGGCAGACACAGCACAGGATACAAGTGTGCAATAAATTTGATGCAAATTTTTGGACTGGTTCATTAGAAATTTTGGGGCTTTTGTGTATTTTGAGGACAGTTGCATATGAACTGCTGTTACAGTCACAGAAACACTGTTTGTGACAGACATTTTGGCAAAAATTTTGGGGATTTTGATATAACAGTGTTGCTGAGCACTGTTTGCACCTTGGGAAGCGTGCATTAAAAGACAGTTTTTGACAGAGTACGCCCTTGCACATTAATTGCAAAAGTGTGTTTGCTGCAATTTCTGGAAATTTGCAGATTTCCAATCCTTACTGCTTTGACATTGCTCATTTGTCTTTGGAAATTTGACATCATGGCAAATCAGGGAGGTGATGTCTTTACATATGTATCCAAGGAAGACAGATTGGACGGAAACAATTACTCGCTATGGTCATTCATGATGAAGAATGTATTAGTGGCCAAGAATTTATGGGATTATGTCAGTGGAGAGGAAACTCGACCGGGAGTTGTAGCTCCCGTTACTCCTCCTCCCCATGGCGCACGTGGACAACGGGGATCTCAGCCCGCTCCACCTCAGCCACTTCCTCCAAGAACTACAGCTCAAAAAGCTCGGGATACACATGATGCATAGGCCTTGTTGTTGATTGCTCTGGTAGTTCAGCGGTCCATCATCCCTCACATTCGTTCAGCATCTTCTTCACGAGATGCATGGTTGACTTTGGAGCATATGTTTGCAGGAAAGAATGAGACTCGGATCTCTTTTTTGAAGAAAGCGTTGGAGACTTTGAAGATGAATGAGGGTGATTCTATGCAGGATCACTTAAATAAGATTCAGGACTTGAGGAAGCAGCTCATGAATGTAGATGAGTATTTTTCGGATGCACAGTTAATATCCACCACCTTGAATTCCTTACCTCCTTCGTACTTGTCTTTTCATACTGCCTTGAACCTCACCATGAGGATTGCTGAGCACCCACTCACTTTTATTCAGCTGGTTAGTTTACTTCTAAAGGAGAAGCAAACATGGAAAAATAGTGGTGTGGATGCTATAGTCTCTGAGCAGGCTTTTGTGGCAAGACAGAAAGGCAAAAACAGCAAGGTGAAAAATGCTCCACAAAGTTCTGGCACTTCGGGCACATCGCAGAATCAGACACAAGGGGAGACGCAAGCTAAAAAAGAAAAATGTCATTATTGTAAGAAGCCCGGCCACTATATCACGAGTGCAGGAAGCGCATTGCCAAAGAGAAGAAGAAGGAGTCAGGAATGTCTGTTTCTACTACTCCTTCCACTGCTAGTGAGTCCGCGTCCTTTGTTGTGGACAGGGACTATTGTTTTTACACTTGCAGTTATGACATCTCTTGGGCCGATAGAGCACTTAGCTCTACAGAGGATGCTGACACTTGGTTCTTTGACAATGGTGCTTCTAGACATATTATATCTCGCTGAGATTTGTTTGCTTCAGTTAGTGCACCTCCCGTTGGGAAATCGGTACAGTGTGCCAACCCTGTTCGTGGTATTGGGGAGATTCAGCTCACAGCCATTGATGGCTCTATTCTCTGCCTGCAGGATGCTTTGTTTGTGCCTGGAATCAAGAAGAATTTGCTTTCTATTTCTTCTTTGGCACGTTGTGGTTTGCAGGTCACATTTGATGATGACCATTGCATGGTTAGAGATAAAGAACGCATGACTTTGGTCTTGACAGGATCTTTGTGTCATGGTTTATATGAGTTGGATGCTCTTTCAGAAGATCAGTCGGCATATTTGACATCCACTCTTACTCCTGCTATGATATAGGCGGAGTTATGGCATGCTCGTTTGGGGCATGTAAACTTTGGCAGTTTGATGCTTTTGCAGTGTACTCAGATGCTGGATGGCTTACCTCTCTTGGAGAGACCTCCTGAGCACTTATGCGAGGGATGCATTTTGGGGAAAATGCATCGTTTCTCATTTCCTCGTGATGTTGCTTTCAGAGCAACAACCAGATTGCAATTGGTGCATTCAGATGTTTGTGGGCCTATGCAAACCATGTCATTGGGCGGTTGTTATTATTTTGTGACATTCATTGATGACTTTACACGTTTTTATTGGGTCTACTATTTGAAAAAGAAGTCAGAAGTGTATGATGCATTTTTGGCTTTCAGTGCACTTGTTGAAAATCAATCCGGATGCAAAATTAAAACTCTCCGTTCGGACCGAGGGGGGGAATACATGTCCTCTATACTGAATTCCTTTTTGCAGCAGAAGGGCATAGTCCATCAGTATACTACTGCCTATACTCCACAGCAGAATGGGATAGCAGAGAGGAAGAATCGGTCACTCATGGAGATGGCCAGATGTATGCTGAAGGCAAAGAGCTTGCCTCATAGTTTTTGGATGGAAGCAGTCATGTGTGCTTGCCATATTTTGAACAGATGCCCTACCAAAGCCTTGAAGACCATCACACCTTTTGAGGCTTGGAACAGCCGTAAGTTGGTCACTTTCGTACCTTTGGATGTCTTGCCTATGCCCATATTCCACAGGTACTTAGAAAAAAGTTGGACAACAAGGCTGTTAAGTGCATTTTTATGGGATATAGCAATGAAAGCAAAGGCTACAGACTCTATGATCCCGTTACAAAGAAGGTTTTTGTCAGCAGGGATGTTGTTTTTGATGAAAAATCAGAATTATCCTTGGCTGGTTTTGACACATATCAGGCTGCCCGTAATGTTTTTCTTTTGGTGATTCAGCTGGAGCTTCAGAAAATGAACCCAATGTTCAGCCAGCTGCTCCTATGGAAAGTGCAGAAATTCAGCCATTGGCTGATCGGAATATTCAGCATCATGCTGAAACTGAAATTCAGCAAGAGCTTGCACACAGTCAGGATGCTAGATAGTTACCTAGATGGTATTTGCAAACTATGCAAGATAGTCCTTTGGATGCACCCATGGCTGGTCGTACTAGAAGGCAAACTCGTTTGCATGATTCAGCACTCATGGCTGGTCGTACTAGAAGGCAAACTCGTTTGCATGATTCAATAGACAGTGTGAGAGTGAGAGACAGAGTGAAGCACGACACCCAAGAGAATAGACTGAAAGAGTGTAACCAGAAAGTACAAAGTACAACCCTTAAACCTTAGGGTTGTAGGGGGTGTTCACACCCGACACACACTAAGTGCCCATAAGTATGTAGCATAAGCACATAAGACAATAAAACTATAAGTCTAGGGGAAAAAACCTCTCCTACCGAGAGTAAAAAGTGCCCCAGTGTCCTACTGATCACCGACACTCCCATATGAGCGTAGGCGTAAGTGAGGTGTCAGTCAAATACCCAACAAACCCCCCTGGAGTGAAGAGTGATCAAGAGTACAAGGATCATCCGCCACCAAAGGATATCAAATTTAAAGCATCGCGAAATGCTTCAAATTTGTTACGAGGAAGAGCTTTGGTGAAGATGTCTGCCACATTACTGGTGGTAGGACAATAGACAAGGCTGATATCACCTGCATGTAGCCTCTCTCTGACAAAGTGATAATGGATCTCAATGTGTTTCCTGCGAGCGTGAAACACTGGGTTGCGTGCCACTGCAATGGCACTTTGACTGTCTGTGAACAAAGGAGTAGGCTCCGTAACAGATACATCCAAATCAGCTAGCAAGCGTCTAAGCCATACGCATTCAACTGTGGTAGTGAAAGCTACCTTGTATTCAGCTTCACATGACGATGTGGCAACAGTGGATTGTTTCTTGCTAAGCCAAGAAATGCAAGAAGAGCCAAGAAAGAAACAATTGCCACTAGTGGAGTGACGTGTATCATAATCACCAGCCCAATCAGAATCACTGTAAGCATGTAACTGCAATGGTCCCCCCTTGGCGTAAAGCAACCCAAGAGATCGAGTACCCTGCAAGTAGCGAAAAACACGCTTGATAGCTTGCCAATGTAACATACGTGGCTGATGCATATACCTGCTCAAAGCTGAAACTGCAAACTGTATGTCCGGCCTAGTGTTGCATAGATAGATAAGACATCCAACTGCAGGAGCATATGTATGTATATCAAACAAATCACTGTCATCATGTAATGACAGCTTCAGTCCAGGTTCCATGGGAGTACAAACTGGCTTGCAATCCTGTAAGCCAAACTTCTCAAGAAGCTGCCCAATATACCTTGACTGTGATAGCCCAATACCTCGAGCATCATGTATGAACTAGATGCCCAAGTAGTAATGCAAAACTCCCAAGTCAGACATGTCAAAAGTTTGTTGCAAATTTTGTTTGAATGCTGAAATCTGATCAGCATGTGTTCCAATGAGCAAAAGGTCATCAACATAAAGACATATAATCAGCATAAGGGTTTACATACGTAAAGGGTAGACTCAGATGAGCTGTTTAGAAACCCCTGACCAAGCAAGAAAGCATCTATTTTTGCATACCAAGCTCTAGGAGCTTGTTTCAAACCATATAGTGCCTTTTTGAGCTTGCATACCAAATGTTCTGAGCCTTCAACTGCAAAACCAATGGGCTGCTGTACATAAACTTCCTCCTGAAGTTCCCCATGTAAAAATGCAGTTTGCAACTTCTCATATAATTCACCATGGAACCCTAGTAGGTGTATTGATGATTATCAATACACCTATATAATTCACCAATGGAACCCTAGTATAAAATAATTTAGAGCCATGACAATGTACTTTCCTTCTGCTTCTTTATGAATTTTATATTCAGCTGCACATAGGACATCTAAAGCATTTGCATGCAACATTCTCCACACTTCATGTTGTTTACTTTGAGAGTAAATGGCCCAAACATTCCAAGTGGTGATTTTCATAAGGAACAGAGAAAATTTTTAATATAAGACTATTATTACCTCCCTTTTGCCTTTGTTTCCAATACAACTAGTAACTCTTCCTTCAAAAAATCAGCCAACAAGGCAAACGCATTTTGTCCATGCCATCTCGCTTGGAAGTAGATGGCAGATCCATATTATTAGCACCTTGACTCAGGAACATGTGGTCCAAACGCATATCACTTTCCCTCCCTTGCCAAAGGCAAGGGGAGTAGATGGATCATATGACCTAACCACTCGAGGCCACAAATTATAGCCAGACATAGTACTAATGACCCTTGCCTTTTATCATAGGCTCCCTGTGATTTTGTCCTTTCTCCTCACATAACTGCGTAGACTAACCATGCTTACCAAGTTGAAGACGTGATGCAACTATTGCCACAAGTCACAACAGTGTGTAGCAACATTCAATGCATATACGCCAACTAGCCACATAACTTCACATTCATATGTAATCTCAGTTACAAGGAATCTACTGGATACATCATGTTTAACCAAGATTGGCTGCAAGTTCTCATGTACAATCATCAATACACCTATATAGTTCACCAATGGAACCCCGTTATAAAATAATTTAGAGCCATGACAATGTACTTTCCTTCTGCTTCTTTATGAATTTTATATTCAACTATGCATAGGACATCTGAAGCATGTGCATGCAACATTCTCCACATTTCATTTTGTTTACTTTGAGAGTAAATGCTCCAACATTCCAAGTGCTGATTTTTATAAGGAACAAAGAGACAAATTTATATATAAGACTATTACTACCTCCCTTTTGCTTTTGTTTCGAATGCAGCTAGTAACTCTTCCTTCAAAAAATCAGCCAACAAGGCAAACACATTTGGACCACGCCATCTCTCTTGGAAGTAGATGGCTGATCCATATTGTTAGCACCTTGACTCAAGAACGTGCAGTCCCAACGCATCACTTTCCCTCATCAAAGCCAAGGGGAGTAGATGGATCATGGATCATATGACCTAACCACTCGAGGCCACAAATTATAACCACACATAGTACCAATGACCCTTGTCTTTTATCATATACTCCTTGTGGGTTTGTCCTTCCTCCTCACATAACTGCAAAGCACTTTATTATGATCTAACCTAGTTATAAAAAAGATGTATTGTCTTTGACTTTTTGGTCTTTTGGGTTGTGTACCTCCTACTATTCAAAATAAGCAATGAGCAAGGGCTGAACCGGCTGCTTTTCCTAATCCTTGTCATGCTCTGTAGGTAGAGCATCTATGGGTATGCCTACAAGAGGAACGCCATGATGCATCCCAATAGTATCAATCAAATCACCATGTCTATCCTTTTTGGAAGAGCATTTTGTTATAAAGTGTCCAAACTACCCACAAACCCCATTTTACCCAAACCTCAAGGCGTACATACCCATGGGACCATTAAGCAAAACTCTGGAAGAAGAGTCTAAACTGAGAGTATAGATCAATCTAGACATTCTTGAACCAAGTTTCATCCATTGCATCAACTAAGCCAAGAAGGACCATTGCAGATGGTCAAAAGCTTTTTCTAAATCCAATTGAAATATCACCAATTCACAATGTGCATAATATATCCCATTTGGACACTCCAGACATTGTGAAGAATATTCTTCCCTTTGGTAAATCCCTATTGCATAGGATGCACAATGGCAGGGAGGTGATAATGTAATCTTTAGCCAAAACCTTTGTAAAGATCTTGTACGCACTGCACGTCAAGGAAATTGATCTCCAATGTTTCAAAGTAGAAGTGCACCCCACTTTGGCAATCAATTTAATGACACCCTCCTTCCAAGAGGCCAACTCTTTCATGATATCTAAACTTGCTAACATAGGGCAATCAAAGGCATGGCCAATTGAGTTGCATATATCTCAAAGAACTCAATATTGAGACCATCCGACCCACAATTCTTGTCTTTAGATAAAGGTAACAAAACTTCCATCACCTCATCTTGTTATGAGCACAGCAAGTGCTCTTCGAATGCAAGGAGATTGCTCTCAAAACTTACAAGAGAAGAACTTGAAAGAGAAATTGAACTAAAACTAGATTGCAAGATAACTCAATTACAAGAGAACTTGATTACAAGAGAATACTCACAAGAGCATGGCTTAATTACAAGACAAGACTCGATACAAGACAAGAACTAGAAGAGGACTTACCTCGCAGGAGCCTCACAACTAGTGTTGGCAAGACTAAAGGGCTTGTAGCCATGACCCCCTATTTATACTATAGCCTAGGGAGGTTAAGGGGGGGTGGTGACACGTATCATTACAAGAGGATGCCACATGGCATGCTGACATCAATGATGTCATAAGCGATGATACACATGAGTTCTAGAATGTCCTAGAATCTTCACAAAACCAACGGCTCTCCTAGCTTATATATGAACCAAGGGCTGTCTTTGCTTGAGCGTCTGTTACATTACCACCCCTTCTAGCATCGAGTTCCGCAAGGGCCAATGGTGTGCTATTGCATAGACCTTGGCTTGGTTGGGTGTTGAAGATGAAATTCACAAACCTTAATAGCGGCTCTTTTAAGATGTGAAGCTGGTTCCCATGTTCACTCACTTGCATCATAGCCCTTCCAATGGACAAGATATTGTAATCTGCCTCTTAAAATTCTCAAACCCAAAATTTTGTCTACTTCATATTCTTAGTGATCTTCAATTATGAATGGAGGTGATGGCTTTGGTATTCTTCCAGGGATACTGGATGTATGATATGGCTCCAAGACTGAAACATGGAATATAAGATGGATTTTCATGGACTAGGAAAGCTAGAGATGATAGGTGACTCAATTTACTTGGCCAAGAATTTGAAGGGCCTAAGTCGTTGATAATCCAATTTCTAGGAAGAGCAAAAAAAACATAGATCATGTCGAAGAAGCCAAACTTCATCTCCAATTTTGTATGATGGATGTTACATGTGAAGCTTATCTACATTCCTATTATATTTCTCTTGAGCTTGTTTGATGGATGCTTGCAACTCTTTATGAATATCAAAGAGGTTTTGAGCTAAGTCTGTAGCAATTGGATTATTCTCCTGTGATCTTGCATGATTGTCTATCCTTGGGTGTTGACCATAATTAGCAAAGAACGGTGTGAATTGAGTGGAGGCATAGGGGGAATCATTGTATGCAAACTCAGCAAGGAGTAATAGATCCACCCAATTGTCTTGATGATAGTTGATTGTGCATCGAAGGTATTGCTCCAAGACTTGATTCACTCTTTCTATTTTTCCATCACTCTATGGGTGATTGGCTGAAGAAAGATTCATTTATACTCCCAAAAGTTTAAAGAGACTTCTCCAAAGCCCGGATATAAACTGGGGGTCATGATCATAGACAATGTCATCAGGTAACCTATGATGCCGATATACCTATTCCAGGAAGAGCCTTGTCCCTTCTCCATTGATACTCTTGGTTTTTGGGATAAAGTGTGCCATTTTTGTGAATCAATCAACCACCACCACGATAGAATCATACCTCTCAAAGAAGATAGTTCAACAATGAAGTCCATGGATAAGGATAGCAATGGCTTACTTGGAATACGTAATGATTGAAGAAGGCCATGAGGTTGATGATGACGGACTTTAGCTCAGTTGCACGTGTCACAAGAACACAGAAAGTCTTTGACTAGTTTCCACATTTACAGCCACCAAAAATCCCATGAAACCAACTCAATTGTCTTGTTAATCCCAAAATGCCCTACTAAGGGGAGATCATGTCTCTTCTCAAGTATATCCACTTGCAAAGGACGGGAGGAATGTAGAGAAGTCCAGGGAGATCATGTCTCTTCTCAAGTATATCCACTTGCAAAGGTCCAAGAGGAATGTAGAAAAGTCCTTTATAATAGAGCAGCCCATCAATGTCCTGAAAATCCTTGAGTTGTGTTCTTGGCCTTGATGTAATTGCCTCCTTATATCCTTGGCAAATAAGTCTTTTGTAATTTCTTTCTTGGCCTTTGATAAGAATCCAAAGTCTTTTGGGGCTTTACTAATAACTATCCTTAACATCAGTTACTCAGGTTTCAAGATTAATAAATTCTATTGGTCATGGGCTTCATGGCCTTCTTTTGGTGCCAGGAAGGATCATTGAGATAAAGCATCTGGCCTTCCTTGTTGGTGGCCAAGCCTATAGATAATGATGAAGTCAAATCTAGATAGGAAGAAACTCCATCTTGCTTGACGATGATTCAAGCTCCGAGAAGTCAAAAAATATTCAACATTCTTGTGATCCGTATAGATAGTGATCTTATGAGGGGCACCTTCAAGTAGATGTTGCCAAGTCTTCCAAGAGTCCACAATGGCTCAAAATTCTTTATCATGAATTTCATGGTTGATTTCTGCATCAAAGAATTTTCTCGAGTGGAAAGCTATTGGATGAACTCAATTGTCATCACTGATCTAGGATAGAACAGCTCCAAGTGCAAAATCTGAGACATATGTCTCCATGATAAAGGACTTCAATGGATCTACATGGATGAGAATGGGTGCTAAGGTGAAGGCTCGCTCTAATCTTTGAAAAGCTTGTTCAACCTTCTGATCCCATACAAACTTGTCCTCTCCAATTAGCTTGATTAGAGGGGCAACAATACCAAGGTAATCCTTGATAAAGATGCGATAAAAACTTGCAAATCCCAAAAAGCATTGATTATCTTGCATAAATGAAGAAGTCTCCCATTCTAGAATAGTTTGTACCTTCTTAGGGTAAATAGAAATTCCCTTCTCAAAAACGTCCCCCAAAAACGCAACTTCAATTTGATGGAAAAAAACATTTTCTAGCTTTGCATACAAACCTACTTCCCACGATTTACTTAAGACTATTTTGAAGTGATGCTCATGCTCCTCTTGGGTCTAGGAAAAGATTAAGATGTCATCCAAATAGATCATAATAAAGATATCATTCATCATATGTTGGAAAGCTACTGGAGCATTCATAAGGCCAAATGGCATGACAACATATTCAAAATGCCCATACCGTGTGCGAAAAGCCGTCTTCCATTTATCACCTTCCTTTATCTTGACAAGATTGTAAGTGCCACAAAGATCTATCTTGGTGAAGACTTTAGCTTTCCCAAGTCGTTTAAGGAGTTCTAAATTTAGGAATGAGGATAATGATTCTTGGCAGTAATCTTATTGAGTCCTCTATAATCCACACACACACGGAGGGATCCATCTTTTCTCTTAACAAATAGAACTAGAGCACCCGCTAGAGATTTCGAATGATATATGAATCCCTTGGCAAGATTCTCATCAATATATTTCCTAAGCTCTACTAATTCATCTTGGGATAGCTTATAGATGGGACCCAAAAGGAGCTTGAGCTCCTTATAAATCTATTGCACACTAATAAGATTGGTGTTCCGGTAGCATATCTGCATGCTTCTTTTCAAACACATCCTTGAACTCTGCATAGTGAGCTGGGAGTGTGTCCATGCTTTCGTCCTTTGGCTTCTCCATTGGAATTGCATAAATCAAAAAGCATGGATGTTTCTTTGTTTAACGCATTAACACCTTTATCCCAATGTATATTGGTTGAGAATTTTTTCTTTTATGGCCTTGGTTCATCAACCTTTCTAGACCTCCAATTGATATCGCGGGGTTATATAATTCTAGCCAAGGTAACCCAATAACAACTGGACTACTTGCACAATGGATAATGTTGAAGGCTATAATTAATAGAAGACTCCTTAGGGTAAGTTTTATGGGTTGAATCTCATACCTAACAACTCCCAAAACAAGAGATCAACCATCAATCGCTTTTGCACATATCGGCTTTGCTTTCCTTGGAAGTTGTATACCATGTTGCTCTGCAAATTTTTTATCCATAGAGCATTTGTGGCTCCAAAGTCTAACAAAGCTTGTCTATCTGTCTATCTTCCCTCTAGGTAAATCTTTACTGGTAACATAAAGCTAAATGTTGGATCTGCAGATAGAAGGAGATTTCTTTTAGGTTTCTTGAAGCTTTGTCCAGCCGCATGGTCTCTACTGAGGCTCGATGTTGATATTTCTCGATAGTAATGAAGTAACAGTGCCATGAATTCTCATCCTTCCTTTATTAGGACAATATTTAGCTATGTGTCCTAACTAGCCACAATACATGTATAATCCATTACTGTGCCGTCTTTGTTTTTCTTGAGCTATCAATGGCTTGAACTGCATCATATCAATTTGCATAGGCTTTGCCTCGAATACTTGGTGTTCTTGGGTAGTTGGTCTTCAAAAGCCTTCATCATGCTTGAATTTAAAGCAGCTCTTCAACTTCTTTCTAGTTTTCTCTCAAATAGACGGTTGTCACATTTAATTGCTTGAGAGAGAAATTCAGTAAGTGTATGCACCTTTGACATAGTGAGCAAAAGATCTTTAACATCACCTTTCAATCCCTGATGAGATTTACTAATGAAATAATCCTCATGCTATGTTAAATCGCATGCGAGTTGCCAAAATGCTGATGCATATATATAGACGGGTCTTGACCCTTAGCTAGATTTCTAATATTTGTTTCAGCTACTCTTGCTCTGTCTACTTCTACAAATGTGGTGGAGAACTCTTGTATAAAGTCATCAAAATTATACAACAATGGGGATTCCTTCTCAAGCAAGGGAGCAAACTAAGAGA
Source organism: Lygodium microphyllum (assembly GCF_053477565.2). NCBI lineage: Eukaryota > Viridiplantae > Streptophyta > Polypodiopsida > Schizaeales > Lygodiaceae > Lygodium > Lygodium microphyllum. The sequence continues at coordinate 42,905,539 of NC_141163.1, forward strand.
GAACTATACTTGAGAGAGGAGTTCCTTCAAGGCTGATCCAAGAAGTACCATTTGGGTAATGATCTAGTTACATACGTATAAACAATCGTACTTGTTGGAGGAAACCTCTAAATTTTGGCCTTGTGCCATCAAATTTCTCTAGAAGATTGACCTTTGGTTCTTTCCTATGTTGATCATGAAGGTTGCCAGTAGTCCCGATAGACCTTTGGCTTAATGTAGACTTGTCTTTTGAATTTCTTAAAGTTGTCGTGGTAAGTCTTGCACAGCTAATCCCAAAGCTTGTGGTTGCTCTACTTGTAGCTTTGCATTACATTCTTGAAGCTCTTGGATTTGCTATTGGATGCTTCGTAAAGAAGCAAGAATACCTTCCATCACGAACTCCATCATGAGTAGGCAAGATCATGGTAGGAGAGTCTTGCCAAACTATTATGAGCATGGCAAGTGCTCTTCAAGAGCAAGGAGATCACTCTCACAACTTACAAGAGAAGAACTTGAAAGAGAAATTGAACTAGAACTGGATTGCAAGATAACTCAATTACAAGAGGAACTTGATTACAAGAGAATACTAACAAGGCTGCAGCTTGATTACAAGGCAAGACTCGATACAAGACAAGACTAAAACAAGACAAGAACTAGAAGAGGACTTACCTCACAAGAGCCTCACAACTGGTGTTGGCAAGACTAAAGGGCTTGTAGCCCATTACCTCTATTTATACTATAGCCTAGGGAGGTTAAGGGGAACACATGTCGTTACAAGAGGATGCCACATGGCATGACATGCACGTCAACACATGGCACACTAACATCAGTGATGACATGAGCAATGATGCAAATATCTTCTAGAATCTTCTAGATTCTATAAACTTCATGGAACATGGGCTGTCCCAACTTGCATGTGAATCAAGGGCTATCCTTGCTTGAGTGTCCGTTACACATCTTGTGTTATGTCCAAATTAAGAGTTCAGCTATATCTACCAAATCTTGATCTTTAACCAAATCACAAAACAAAGAACAAGCTACCAAGATGGTGTCTAAAACAGGTGATTGTGGCCCAAGCAGATTCATAAAATAATCCCACACATTTGTACAAAAGTTTGAGGATTTGTACACATTTCACCTATAGAATTACTCAACTTCACTACATTTTCCTTGGCAAAGGAAGCATATAAACCACAATAGAATTTATGGGACTAGCAATTATTATCTTGCAATCCCTCTAATAATGCAGCAATTTTAGCCTGCTGGTAAGAACGCATCTGAAAAGTTAAATGAGTTGTGATAGTCTCGTAGAAGTAGAAAGCAAGTGGTCCTGCAGCAAGTCCATTAGAAAAGAATGTGAATGCACTAGGGCAAGATCTGCTCTGCAACCTGCGATCATGTTTGTGAAGAGTAGGATGATATATACCGTATTGCCTAGCCATTGTTTGCACATTAGATACCAACAAATCCAAAGAGACAGCACCTTTAGACAAGAGATCCAATGTGAACTAATGCAATAGTCAAATTAAAATGCAATGGCAACTTGTTCAAAAAATGTCAAAAAGGATGAACATGATGCTTAAGAATCTCAAATACCAAGGAAAAGTGATAAAAAGGAACATAGAGTTGCAAAACCTGAATTTCCAAAACTTCCAGTAAAAAAGAATCATCACGTATGACACACATGCATCGTGCGATTCAAACGGCTCTAGTTTCTAAGTGATGTGCTGAATAGAAGGTATAACCAAGGTCAAGCAAAGATAACCAAGACCATAGATCCCGTTTCATCACCATCTATGCAAAAGCATTTGTGTGTGTGTGTGTGTGTGTCCCCAACAAGCCAAACTCCTTGCAACTGGAAAGTATTGCTTGGAATAGAGTAGTTGCTGAACCATTGGCTGTCCAAGAGCCAAGAAGAGCTTACTTTTGATGACTTGATTGATGACCAAGGTCATGCGCTATCATTTGTGGTTGCTTCTACTAGATATGATCTCGGGATGCACTATTGGCTGGTTTGCTGTAAAATTAAGGATATTCCTATCTTCAATGGAACCCATTCCTCCTTTGAATCAGCATTCTAGGCTATTAGATTGGAGTTTACGGCGCATCACTCCTATTTCTAGACCTTTGCCTCTTCGAGCATTGACTGTTGAATGTATCTTCATGTCCTCTCTTAAACATGGATTCAGGAGCATGCCAATGCTTTGTGGCATATGGATAAAACATTGAATAGATGGTGCAAGCATCTTCGCAAGATTTGGAAAAGCAAGCTTCCTCTCCAATCAAGGCTTTTCTTTTGGCATTGTTTGGTTGGTGCCTTGTCAAAGGGTAACTTCTTTGCAAAGCATGGTTTAGGGGGATTTAATTGTGCATGTTGTATGGCACCTTAGGAAATAGTCCAACATAGTTTTGGGGGTTACCTTGTCTCATGCTCCCTCCTTGACCATGTCTCAACATATTTGAGAGCTCATCGTCCCTATGCTAGTTTGGGAAGTTCTTTTGTTTCTTTGGCATTGTTTCTATAACCTTATGTTCTCAATTCTCACCCCATCCAAATGTCCACAAGTCACTTTATGAACACTATGACCAATGCTAGTAGTACCCATCTAGATGTCCACACATGGTGGACATCAAATGGGTGCTAGCAACATTGTGGACATCGAGTGGGTGCCAACAGCATTGGCCACAATGGTCATAAAGTGACCTAGCCTAAATGTAGTACAACCACTTTAGGGTTAGGGCTATTGAGTCCTATTTATAGAACTCAAGGCCCATTGTGCACATTGTATGATCACCACTCTTGTGTGGGCCGCACTTTAGAGCAACATTGGTCATAAGTGGTCATTAAGTGCCCTAGTGCAAATGCAGTTGGGACACTTTAGGGTTAGGGAAGCCAAGCCCTATTTACAAGACTCAAGGCTCACTATGCACATCGTGTGATCACCACTCTTGGACTTGCATCGCTCTGCACTAGGGGCACTTTAGGGTTAGGGTAGGCGAGTCCTATTTATAGGACTCAAGGGTCCATGGTGCACGTGGAGCCTTGACTCCTATAGATAGGGCTCAGCTGCCCTAACCCTAAAGTTCCCCAACACTATGAGCATTTTATGAACACTATGACCAATGCTGCTAGCACCCTTCCGGATGTCCATAAATGTAACTCTCTAAGAGAGGTAAGTTTAGTAATAAGCCCATTTTTGGGAGGTGAGTTGGATGCAAATCCTCTATGTTTTGGAACTTTATCTTGGTATATTATCATGTTACACTATTGCACGTGATCTAAGATGGCATAAAATCAGTGTATCACAGCCACAACTCAAGGAAGAACTGCAAGCCGAACGCGTCACCCGCTGGCAAATTCTACCATTTCTCCTGCTCCATATTTGCATTCATCGTAAAGAGCCGCCAAAAGGCCCGTTTCTTCTCTTGCTCCATCATCATCAACTTTATCCATTCCACAACATTGCAAAAAGTAATAGAAACTACCACCTTCCATTAGATTTACTTTACTTTCCATAGGGTACAAATGTATTCACTTAAACTATAGAGGAAAGGTACTTACTCAAAAGAACCAAATGTGACAAAATTGCATCAAGGAAAAAATCAATCGGTATGCTCCCAACTTCTTTCTTTCTTCTCAAATCCAGATGGTACGAGAGTGATGGGAGTTATGAGCTAAGTCAATGGTGGATTCTTGGAAGCAAGGGAGCCTGTGCAATACTTAGGTGTAGAGAGCATTCAATTGGAGTGATCTCCTAGCTATTTGAGGACTCTATAGTGCCAAAACCATGGCAGCCATGGCTCCTGGACAGGCTATGGTAGCTTCTTCTTGGAAGCAAATGGTCCTGTGTTTGGCTGGTCATTGATGGCGAATCACAGGCCTGGATAGTGGAGGCTACAGGCATGTTGTGACTCTGAGAAACAGGCTGGTTAGATTAGTTTCTTTCTATTTTCCTAATGTGCATGGATCCAGTGTTTGACATTAAGTGTTCTAGAATGGTTGGACATTTCTAGAAGAGCTACCTGAATTACCTGGGAATCATTAAATAGTGTTACTAGCAAAAGCCCAAACCACAGGGTGAACCCTAACCAAGCTGAGCAACAGTCATGAGCAAGTTAAGAAAATTTATTGCATGAGTGCAGAACATAAGAACGGCATACTTATATCGACGACTTGCTGGAGTGAAAAGGAGAAGAATTCTCTCCCAAAACTGATTCCCAGGCAAGCTGTCAATTGCCATGTATGCAAAATACCCCCACAACACTGATGTTGGTATTTTCTTCAGTACAGGCATTGCACCAACACAACCTCCTACCATTATGGACTGCAACAAGTTGCTGAGGCGCTGCTCTTTCACCTCCACTGGTAATAGATCATCAATATCCTTATCAGGATCAAAAACACTGACATCTACAGGAGTATGAAGACATCCACTCCCTGCAGCCAACTGCAGTGTGCTGGCTTTGAGCTCTTTCAGAACCTGCACATCATTAGAACAAATTGGACCTCAAAATTCTGAAAACAGAAGTTTGCAAGAAAGAACCACATGTGGATTTGGAAAAATGTGGGGAAATGGTATAAAACATGGGAATAGCATAGAGTTTGATATCACATGAAAGCCTACCCTAGAAGATGGAGTTTGCAGGGCTAATGGAGTTCCTGTCTGCTTGAAGGCCTCTTGCATATTATCATACAGCTCAGCTAACGTTGAATTATGTTCCATACTTTTCCTAGCTGTCTTCACAAGCTTCTTGCGCACAAGCTGAAATGACAACTACCTTCTGTCAAATTGCAAATAGCGCCTACACACAAGTCTAACTATCTGGAAAATTACTTCCATAAAGACCTGATGTTTCAATATTGCCAAACTCTTGGTATGCATAGGGGACTGTGGTATAACACCATTTGAAGGGGGTATCCCTATCAACCCGCATGCCAAAACCTGTCAGACATTTACATTCAAATTACATGAGTAAAAGATCCAATGTGGTTGATAAGTTTGAGATTGTAGCAGAATGTTTTCGCTTTACAAATCATGCTGCTCAAACATTTAAGATTGATGAAGTCAATGTGATACCAGAAAACCCAAAAGTAGAAGATCGTAGTGAAATGCTGATGGCCTTCTCAAATTGAATTCTTTCTGCTGTGCAAGCTGAGATGCAATGCTATGATCAAAGTAGTAAAGCACAGCTATCATGGTCGCTGGAATCAAAGCACCAAAGATATAGCTGACTGGAACTTGTGTCATCTCCTAAAAAGTCAACAAGTCCAAACTGGGACTTCAGCTAGATGAACTCAATTTCTTATGACTTTGTGTATGAGAGATTACAAACAGCATGATCAGGTGTAAAGAGCTTAAACTAAATGACACATTATTTAAATTAATCTCAGTGATGTCCCACCCGTATCACCGTCCAATTTCTTGCAGCATCATGTGACCATGGATTGGGACTGAAAAGACGCCTAGGAATTCCTTGTGGAACATTTTTGGATGCTCCATATGATAAGCCTGTCCAGACAAGAACCATTAAGGGTACTCCATAATCGGCTACAAACCCACGCAACCTACCTGACAACAGGAGAATTTCCACATGGTAAGTTTCAAATTAAAAATAATTTTACACTTTCCATGGTGTTGAAGCTATAGAATAAAAGTAACATGTACGATGAAAAATAAAAATCAAACACATCCAGAAAAAATTTGGTACCACATTGCATTGTCACCTGAAAAAAACATGCTTACATGGCCAAAGCCTTGCTTCGGTTTCATAATCATTACCCAACAGAGTCATTGCTCAAAATGAAGGTTGCATGCACCATATGCATTATTAAGGTTGCCCGCGAGTATATTTCCCACTTGATATGCAAAAGATCCTGGGATAGACCTAAATTTGATTAAACAGATGCAGTGCATAATGATACGCGCATGACCTTGCAGCATTCACTGGGAACTATTTCTGCATACAATATGCCTTGGCATTTTGATCCAGCTGTTCTTCTACAGCAGAGATTGTACTCTGGCTGTTCTTGTGGTATTCAGTGAAGTGTTCTTGATACTGATGTCAAGCCGCATTGAAACGTAGTTCCCAGCTTATAGCCTCTACACATCAGAGTAAGTTGACAGTTGCCTTACAGATTCACAAGAACTGGCTGTGAACACTGTATACACAGGCTGGAGATATTTTCTCTCATTGCAAGGACCATCATATGTGAATTGGAGCAGGGAAGAATGCATCAAACTATTGCAGTTTGGAAGCTATATATCAGCTTCAGACAGTCCAGACTATGTTGCTCATCATTGCTGGTGGGACAGATAGGATGCAGTTACTGAGTGCTGGCATTGATAGAGAAGCACACATTACTCATACTCAATAAAGTAGCATGATACTTTGTCCATTAGTGCTTTGTTATCAAAATGCACGTGGAAGCAGCAAATGAAAGCAAAATAAATGCTTGGTATGGGAATGGCTGAAGGAAATGAGGAAGACCCAAAACAAAATCATCAGCCATGCACAAGTGCAATGCGCAATAGTAGTGAGGCCCCTGACTTCTGAGCACGGAAGACTCAGATTATAGCTATCTAGAAATGGCACTACATAAACAAGGTGTAGAGACAGGCGGCTATATATTGGCAGTTCTTTGAGGAAGCCGAGAGTGCACATACTCACACACGAAAAAGCAAGAACATCAAGCCACTGCCTGCATAGAGGATCATCACGCAAACCTGGTTTCTAGGGTTTTTGGGCATGAAACTTGCACATTCAACATCGCCATGGCCTGCTACTTGTCAGGCAACCTGCTGTTTTGACTCTGCATGACAGCTTCAAACAATTGAGTTGATCAGCCTGTAGATTTTGTTTTCCATCTTGTGCAAGTGTTTGAGCCATCGTAACATGGGAGTGGTTTTGGGAATGGGGACATGAATTGCCATTCCCTGTCACCATGAGAGGAGGCTCTAACATGGGGAGAAGACTGGGGTGGTACAGGATGGGGTGGGATGGCGACATGAAGCTAGAAAATGGTCATGTTACTATGGTTTGTGCACATGTATCCACGAGTGTGTGTGTGTGTGTGTGTGTGTGTGTGTGTGTGTGTGTGTACATAGGTTCTCTTCTATCTGCAGTGCAATGGGTTCAAGTTACCAGGCGTATAGTTGTCAAGATAAAATGGAGAAACACAAAAACACATGTTGCTTCATAGTGATCCATATGTTATCTAACAACAAGATCAGCTAAGGCTCAGTTTGTACAAGCTGCACTTTATGAAGATTTTGTGGCATCTTTAAAAAGATATTCTGAGAGCAATTATTATTTTCCAAGAAACATGACACCTGCTTAGGATGCAGCACAATGGGTGCAATTTCTTGTTCGTGTTCATTAGTTGAAGTGGTGCATTTTTAAGTTCATTGGATTTAATGATGTTTGCTTACAGACAGTGAGCACGAGCAAGTGATGCTTGAAAACTCTCCATTTATGTATGGTCACCAATTAACGACTAGCAGTCTATTAGAGATATTGATCTCCAATATGGGTGGAGGTGGTTGACTTCCCACAATATATGTAGCAACAGATATTTGGAGCATGCTTTGGTAAGGTGGTTTGTCCACCAAGGCTGTCTTGCAATAAGAATCATTTTTGTCTGTTATGGGATATAAACAGAGAAAAGCTTCCTGCAATATTAACAAAAGTTGAGAAAAGTAACAGCAGGGGTACCCCCTATTTCACGTTGAAATGGAGTGTTTTTGTTGGTGCATGCTTTGCACATAACAAATTTAGTCACATGACTTCAGAATGTCCTTTGTACTGCATCCACCACTAAATGCAATCCCATCAAATAAAACATGTGGTACAAAATTAACCCTCAAATACAAAGTAGCCTCTGACAAATTTGCAGCCCAAAAAAGGACAAAGGTAAAGGCAAGCTTCTAGGTGAATAAGTGTTTTTCTTGGTGCATGCTTTGCATGCCACAAACTTAGCCACGTCTTCATAGTGTCCTTTGGTATTGCATGCAGCACCAAACACAATTCCTCCAAAGGATAATGCCGTGCAAAAGCAAAAAGTACACTCCAATGGAAAACAGCTTCCAGAAAATTTGCAGCCAGAAAGGACAAAAGTCAAGCCAAAGTCTCGACTTATTGGTATCTGTAGATGCAAATTCTGATAAATGCAATGAATAGATGGTGTCATAGAACCAGCAAGCCCCTAAAAGATCACTTTTAACTGCAATCTTGCAATTGGATGCCGATAAATAGTGTTTAGGGTCAGAGTTCTGCCCCTTCCACATCCTAGCAATCACTAGATTGTGGTCTGAGATAGGTAAAGGCAGAAATTATGTCATTGGCACTGTTGCAAATGCATCTGATACTAGTATTTCTAAAAATGGTCGATAATGATTTGCCTTTGCATGATGACACATGTAATACAATACAATGGACATTTTCTTGCTTGTACCTTCATGATCTGGATCCTTTGTATATTCAATGTTCAAAACGCCAATGAAATGTGTCACTTACAATGTGTGTAACGTTTGTGATGATGTGATCCAAAAGTGAAAGTTGTTTGGGCATCATGTACCATTTCATTTGTGTACAAGAACTTACGTCAGTTATGACATATAATATGCTAGTTACAGTTGCTATTTGGGAGTTGTGATGCTTGTTCATCATGAACTACAACCTCAAATTGCTCTTAGCAATCCTTCTAGATGATGTATGGTTACCCAGTGACTTTTATATGGTCAAATATTAAAATGTAGTGTGTATGAACAACGCTTGAATTAACAAATCAATGCAAGACACAATGAAAATTGAAATGATTGAATTCACTGCCCAAAAAATGGAGTATAAAAGGTATGCAAGATGCTAAAAGAGTGGAGAGGTGTCCATTGAGACCTTTGCCTCTTAAGGGGTGGACTGAGGGATGTTGGAGGAATCTGTCACTCCAACAAATCCCAAGCACAAGCAAGAAGCCATCACTTGATGATGGACAGAGAAGTTCATTCTGTCCATTGTGAGGCAGATGTTGTGAAACCAGCCTTCCTTCTTGGACAGGGCAGTAATTAACTTGATATACCAGCAATTACAGCAAGTAATAAATTTGTACAAACTAAATATTTCTTTTTGTATTCCACCAAACTTAGTGTTCAAGAGATTGCTCTCCAATCCCCAAGAAGAGTCACGCCTTCCCTCAGATTCAAGAAATCAACTCCCCAAGAATCCCCTCTTCCTTAATTGATTGGCCAATCTCTCAACAAATTCTGGAATGAAGGGCTGTCACAAATGACCAATAGCATAAATCCCCAGTTTGCCCTTTGATGCTATGCACATTTGGGACCAATTGGATCTTGAACACTTGCATAAAGGCCACTTCAATTGTGGATGGGCATTCCTTTGTAGATCTACTCCAGTTTCTTCAATTTTCAGCAAATCCTGTGTCACACAGCTGAGATCTGTATGCACACTTCCCAAGAGCACTAAGAAACACTTTCAAATGATAACTCTAATGGAAATTCTAATGGTGCCAACACCTTTGGAAGAGGGGTAAAACCACAATGCAGTTGGCAAGCCCTCCTTTTCTGCCACCACCTCTCACTGAGGTGGAGAAGAAAACTGCTGCTCCTATCCTGTTGCATGGCACAATTGCCACCTGATCTAAGGGCTCCAGATGCTATCACCCCCTGGTCGGGATTACTTGCCTTTTGTCACTACTGTTGCTGCAAGCCCTAGACCAACAATCCCCTACAGCTAACAGCCTTCCCTCTCTCTCCAGCCAGCCCAACTAACCTCCCACAAGTTGTCCCAGCCTTGAATGGAATGTTCTCTCTCCACCTACAACAGGCACACCTACTAATGCATAACTTAGCCTCTAGAAATGAATTTCAATTGATCCTAGAAATTCAATAATTGCTTGGCACTATCCACCACTGCCCATCCACAATTTAAAATGCTAAGCCCTATGAGTTTGAAAATCTTCAAACATTCATTTACCTTAGTTCTAAGCATTAAATGTTTAAGTTTTCTAGCTTAAATGATAACACAAGTCTTGAGGGCCCTAGTGTATTGCGAAGGCGGCACGAAGGCACGCGAGCATAACACGGCGCGAATGCGCAAGGCACAAGGTTCGCGAGCACGGGATGGCGCAATATCAACCTGCTCTCCACCACACGACACCGCGGGTGAGGTAAGGGCTCATGGAGCTCACATCCCTCGTACAATTTCCATGGACATTTAATGCCTAGAGACAAGACTGTCACCATGCATCCACTAGCACCTATCCCTCATAACTTATCACAACTTTAGCTAATGTCCCCATTGCCCAAGCTAGCGTTTTTTACTATCACCATGCCCCAATTTAACTTGCACTTCACATGTGCACCTCACATGTGCACAACTTAATCATACTAAAAATAAGTTAAAATTTGATGTCCCTGAGAAAGACCTCCCCTTTAAATCCTTGCAATCATCCCTGATTCACTATAGTGTGACAAAAGCATGTGAAAAGTACCGACAAAGCACGTGGCATCATAGGCTTGGAATGTACAAGAATGTCCCAAATTATTTACTTGTTTGTAATAAGTGCCACGTCAATAAAGCCAAAAGATTAAAGTTGGGAGGACTTTGTTCACCCTTTAGAAAATCCCTTCACGTAAATGGGAGAACATCTCCATGGACTTCATTGTTGGATTACCTAGGACACAAAAAGGACATGACTCTATGGGTAACTGTGGATAGGTTGACCAAAATGGCTAGGTTTGTTCCAACCTCTTCTAATGTTAAAAGTCTACAATAGACTAGATTGTTTGCAGAGAACCTATACCAATTATATCGCCCACTAGCAAATATTGTTTCTAATCAGGCTAGAAAGTTAAAGTCACTTTTGGAGAGTTGTGTTCAAGAGACTAGATACTAAACAAAGCAAGAGGAAAGCAGATCATCCACAAATTGATGGGCAAACTAAAAGGCTTAACATATCCTAGAAGATATGCTTTGTATATATGAAATTAAAAGGTAAACTAGTTGGGAAAGAGTATTGTACTTAAGATTAGTAGAGTTTGCATGTAACTATGCCAAGCACTCTTCCACTAGATGCAGTCCCTTTATAATGAGGTATGGGTTTCCGCCTAGAACTACTTGTTGAGCAACTAAAATGAAGGCTTGCACTAATGAAAAATTATTGTTGTTGTGGTCCTTGACAATACTTAAGGAGATGGGTGAGATGGTTTACAAGCTCCAACCTCTTAACACAAGTAGGATACATCCAATTTTTCGTGTAAGTATGTTATGGAAAAAGTTGGGTGAAGCTAATAATCTTGTTTTACAACATGAGATAGTGGAGCTCTCTAATAAGAAATCCCTTCCACATGATCCTGAAAGAATTTCAAATGTTCATACTAGACAAACTAGGAATATTTTCTAGACTGCAACATGAAAGTATGTAAGAATTTCAAATGTTCATACTAGACAAACTAGGAATATTTTCTAGACTGCAACATGGAAGTATGTAAGCATTATTCAAAAAAGGTTTCCCATTTTGCAATTACACCTCAATTTTGTTTTCAAGAACAAAAATAGTTCTTAAGGAGGAAGTGTCACATAAATTACTGTGCTAATTAATTAGCTTGCTATTTAAAGAGAAGCACTTTAAGGGATTGTCATTGTGCATGTACTATAGAACATACACATAGGGTCAAGAAGCACAACTAAGAGCACACGTAAATGATATGTGTGACCAAGAGCATAAGCCATCTAGGCTCCAACCACCAAATGCATGTGCATAGGGACTAGATCCAAGTAAGTGGGTGATGTGGCAAGCATGCACCACACTTGCTAAGGATTGATGTAATTCATCACAAAACAGGTCGTGCCAAGGTTGAGGGGTGAATCATGCAGCTCACTCTCTTTTCTCTTCTCGTCTCTTCTATGTTCAGCTGCTGCTGAAACCCTAAATTACAGATTAAACCAGCAAGTAGTAAAGTCTTATCATGCTGACTCTCCTACATCAGTGCAAGAGGACATCTTCATTCGTGTCTTCAAGGGGAATAAGGTTGCTTTGGGTGCTACAAGCCAAATCCTTGGCTTGTGAAAAGTGATGCTACTAGAATAACCTATCACCAAAATTGGTTAATGAATGCACATGAAAAAAGGGGCTCCATCATTATTAGTGACATAAATTTTAGTTTGAGGAATAACATCACGCAGCTCCTACTAGGTAAAAACATCTCTTGGTCCATTTCTAAGGCTCTCTAGGTTATAGATCTTAGGTTTAATTTCTTGTTGGTATTATTTAATTCTTCAAGAAAAGCTTCAATGAGCTTCCTCACTGTTTTCTACTTTAGGGTCTTAACTAACTTCAATCTCAATACACGTATCTTAGTTGGAACATGGGACTTTTGACAAGTTTTGCTCAAATTTGCATTCATCCACAAAACCTTGCTAAACATGCATGCTTGATGAAAGTAGCTACCCTTATTGGAACTGAAAAAGGAGTCACTGCTTGTGTACAAACAACTATTGTTGTAAAATGCAAAAGCCAAAGACCCATACAAAGGATAACAAAAGTCAAATAACTGGACCGATATGGATTACACATGATTCTTCTTCAATGACTACTTTTGTGTGTTTATCTTCTCAATAGGAGTCTATGTCTTTGTTCAATGGTATGAGGCACTTTTGCTCCCTTCAACATTGTGCAATGACATAGACACTAGTTGAAGCTATTGAACTTCTTGAAGCTAGCTTGTCTTTCTAGCTCCAAATTAGACAGGCTTGGACATGTATGAGCTACCTATAGCTGCTGATTAATGTAGATCTGGTCTTCAGCCTTGGTTGCACATGAGAAATCTTTATCATGTTAGCTTTGAGGATTGTATAGTCTCCAATTAAGACCGAAGTACCCATGGGTCTAGTTTATCATTGCGATGTTTTATTGGATCTTGTATTGAGCAGCAAGAGGGGCTTCTGAAATAAATTGTATGGGCATCACGTAAGATGTCAATTTTAAGCCAAAATTGGGCTCTTTATGGTTTCATGAAGTCTTGTACCTCGACTCTTCTACCTAGAGTCTCATACTTGTTTGGCCTATAAAAAGACCTTGTGGCACATTATATCACTTCCAGGTGATGTCTTGTTCATTGTGGAGATCATGTTGTCAGGTAACTTGGGTAACACTCTTTACTTTGTCTTACTATTTCAATTTTATGCATTCTACCTAAGGGTACTCACTTGGATTTAATAGTTACTTGATTATAGTTTGTGAACAACTCACCATTTTGGCAGTTTCTTTTGCTTAGCCCTTGATTTGGTTGTGATTTTGGGGCTATTTTCTTGCCATTTGCAACAGCTTGTTTGTCTTGGATTGTGCTTCCATCTCTTACACTATGGTTGGTGGATCTAATGCCAATGCTATCTTTAATATTGAGAAGTTAGATGGCACAAATTATAGCTATTGGAAGGCACAAATGTAGAGGTTTTAGTGTAAAAATTATAGATTAAGCCATTGAGACATGAGGATGCAAAGCCCGAATGCTTTGATGGATTGAATTGGATGAGTTATATAAATCTCCAATCATTTTTTCACTCTCTAAGCAAGCCTACTATAATGTTATCTTTGATAAGCAAATTGCTTGGCACTTATGAGATAAGATTCGCAATGTCTATGATAAGCAGAGCATTGACCATGTTCTTTCTCTTGATAGTGATCGATGTCTTCAAGTTTATTGATGTAGGGTTTTGGGTGTGCTATGAGAAGATGGAGAAGATAGTGACATTGTGCTGTTGTGGCAACTTCAGCCTTGCTGGCGATACACCTGATTCAACTAAGCAACAAGATATGATGCTTGACACAATTGGTGGGCTATGAGAATATGGAGAAGATAGTGAGATTGTGCAACATCAGCTTTACTGGTTCAACTGAGAATTAAGATACAATGGTTGATATTGACTAGAGTTGTAAATTACAAATCTTACATGCAACTGATTAAGAACTGGGTCTTGACTACTGAATTCCTCAATGTCATTGGGGAATTTGTTGTGGTTGCAAAATTTGAAGACCAGGCATAGCTGGAAACTGCAATGACTAGTCTGGTCCGCACATGTCACAGATCATCAGCTATATATGGCTGGAAACTGGAATGACTAATCTGGGGTGAGTATGGGAAAATCTGGTGGTAGGAAAGGCTATTATCAGGTATTGTTCATAGATGAATTCTAGCTCGTGGCTTAGTAGGAATGGATAACTTTGGAGGTCACATACAACCTTTACTGTCTTGTTCATACTAACCTTGCATGGGTTTGCAGTTGATTAGGGTGATCAATGGAACGGTGGTGACCCTTCTGAATCATTTCCTATGGTGCATCCAACACTCAGATATAAGTGCAATAGAACAACATACACTTGAGCAGACCATAGGGCTGCAATAAATTTTCATACTGTAATAGCACCTCATTGATCTTCATGCAGATTACTACCATATTTGCATGGTCTAAACTCTGGAGAGGACAGCTCGTCTTTCTCTCTTTAAGAATCATTTCATGCTGTTTCTTTGTAGGTTCTTGACTGACAGTCAACATGTATGCAAGGAATGGCACAGCAATTGTACACAAGATGGGAATAAACATTAGGAAAAACAGAAATCAAAACAAGGTTTCAGACAGGAATAGAATGGCAAAAAAAGAAAATGCCATGCCATCATAATTGTCTTTGACATGTCTCGTGTGTGACATTACAATAGAGAAAGTGTTGTTATTCCTACCACTCTCTTGATGAAAGACACCAAAAGCTAAGTGAGGTGAAAGAAATACATGAGTTTACCTGTTCCATATCGCCATGATCTTGCTTTTCTGCTTTTCAGAGCAGTATACAGCAATCCAAAGGACAACACCATTCCGAACATTCCATTGGCAAAGCGCCATGCAGACTCATATTCTTCAAGGGATTCATCTGCAAGCTTTGGGATTCGAAACTCTTCAACGGCGCCCTGCAAACCCGCTTCTCCACCATTAGCCAAGACAATCTAAATAGCATATGGAGAAACATCCTGATTATATTGTTTGAAAAATAGCCCTAACAACTACAGTGGGAGCTGAAAATTCTCAATCATGACAGAAAATCACTTTAAATTTACAAGGAACTTAGAACAGCAACTTGAAGATTTTTCTATTCACCTTAATTGCTTGTTGCATGAACAACATAGCTATTAGTAAGCCAAACAACTCTCCAGCTACACGAGTGAATTGGTTGATGAAAGTGCAAGCACCCAATACTGCAAGTAGTATCAGTGATATTGATGTCCAAACACAAACCCTGAGAAAGGAAAACACAACTACTTATTTTGCCAAATACAGCACCAAAATGAGCAAAAATTGTTGATAGACACAAGCATACATGTTGTTCACAACAAAGAAGCGCTTACCAGCCCGCCCAGGCTAGATATAGATTCGGTCCAAGATCATTCCTGTCTTTGGCAAAGCTGTACATGAACGTGTACATAATAACAGTTGGCTCTGCCACTCCAAGGACCAACAATGGTTGACCCCCAATGATTGAATGCACTATCCCACATAACGAAGTTGATGCTAATGTTTGAACCGCAGTCAGAATCCCATCTGTGAGGCCCCATACTTTGTCAGGAACATCTCTCCCGCTATATTCTCTTAGAAATATCTTTTTTATTACATTATCTTATTCACCACACATTGAGAGTGCTCAATTCTACTTAGATATTGAGAGTCCAAATAAAGGAAACAGTCTCACTTGTGCTTCGATCGAGCTGCTCTCCAAACGAAATAACTGGGATAGCCGATGCAAAAAATATGTATGTTGTAGGGGCAAAAATACTGCATTGGAGAAAGGGCAATCCATACTTGTTAGAACAAGCACATAACAATTCACATCACCATAGGGTATGAGTAAAGTGAGGAGTCAAGCATACAGCTAAGGAGGAAATGGCATAGCGTGTATTGAGTCAACCATTTGTCTCTCTTTATAATATAGTTGTGTCTATCAAAGTATCATAAATAATGTTTCAAACTTCAAAATCATAATTTCCTGCAATGAGGGCTAAATTGAACAACTTATGCTTCAAGAAGTCAAGTGTATCAGGGGTTGAAATAAACCTGAAACCAGAATTGAAGCCACTAATCCAATCCTGCTTGTAGAATTTCAGTCTACCAATTGCATCCTTCTTAATACCATCAAAAGGGACACAAGGATCCTCCATAGTCAATAAAGAGAAATGTCCTATCTTCAAGTCCCTATCTTTATGACCTCAAATTTCTGACTTATGTTTGGCATGGAGTTGCATTTGGATCACTAAAATGAGAAGTATTTTTGCTACCAGGTCTCCAGCAGACTCTTTGATTCAACCTAGTAAGCAAGAACCCGTTATAAGATGGTTAAAGGGACAAAGGTTCGATACAGCCATTCATCCACTCATTGTTAGGCAGTTGACGTCAATAAAGGATCTTGGCCATTAGCTTTCAAGGGGTAGTCCTAACGATTGATTTGTTATTGTTAGCATCAATCTGCAGCTGAAATTTCAAGGGTGTAAAAAATTTCTTCTGAACTCCATGTTAAACGGCTTATGTCCCCAGTAATCCCGGCCCAGTCACTGCTCCATTATCATGTCTAAAAACTAAGAGACTAGGAAAAAGAATTGAGTGATAGTCTTCATGGGGAGCTAAAATTCATCTGGGAAAAACCACGACTTCCAAAACCAAGGAGAGCCAGAATGGTAAACAGTTGGAAAAGTGTTTCAGTATAACAAAAGGGTTTCAGTACGATTGCAATGTCAATAAATGCTTGTACAGACATGCCCGTCCACATCTGGATGCATGTCTGTAATAGAGTGGTAGTGCTTACAAAGCTGTGTGTGCATGTGTGCGCAAGCATGCACACTTGGGTGTGGGGACTCTGTCTGTGTGTGTGTGTGTGTGTGTGTGTGTGTGTGTGTGTGTGTGTGTGTGGAGATTACAACTATTGCAAAGGATCTAACTTGGGCTTCATCATCATTAATAGTTCTGATAAAGCCAGTGGTTTATAGAAAGAAACTTATGCGCATGCACACTCTCATGCAGACGGGTGTCTGTGTTGAGGGGTTGATAGATAAGTCAGAAAGCATATATGCATCCATATACATACACTACACACGCATGTGTGTAATATACAGAGGTTATGCGAAAAACGATTAAAAATATCAGGGATACTCAGTGGAAAACAACATTAGAATCTAAGTTTCAGTGATGGAACAGGCCCCTCAGAAGAAAAACAAAAACCAGTACCAAATGTTGCCCAGATACCCCGGGCATTGGCTATAATCATTCACATTTTTTATTCACAGTTTCTTGCTTGCCAACTCTGTGAATGGACTGCTAATACAAACTGGTTACAAAAAGGGACTATATCACACAAGCAAATTCACTGGCTACTTGTTTTCCCTCTCAAAATTAAGAACTCCTGATTCGGGATTTCTATCATCGCTCCTTACTTTTGTACTTCAGTGGTCCTGATGAAGGAATATCTAGCACTGATATTTTCTGAAAAACACAGTTGCTTTTTGTAGTATGCACAACAACAACAAAGAAAGGGGTAGAATAAGAGAGCAAAACCTTTAACCCCACGTACCATGTTGCATGCAGCGAAGATTCTAGCCGCCTGATGAAGGGGGAGACAGTGGTCCGCAATGGCTACAGTGGATGCAGTGAACCCAAGTAATTTTATATTCTACCAAGACCAAAACCTATCTTGCTTGTGCCATCATATATCATGTATTTACTATCATATATTTAAATAATAGAAGATAGGTATATGATATGATAAGATAGCACAAAACAGAATTTAGCCTATTTTACTTATCTTCTATTATTCAAATATTATAAGATGGCAGAAGAGAGAAGTTAGCTTAGGAGAACATAAAAGTATTTGGGTTCAACAGGATGTGAAAAAAATAAATACCCAAATAAAATGCACTATACAACTAAGGTCCCTTCTTTCTTTTCTTACTTACCCAACTAAGGCTCCTTTGTCATCCTCTTTAAATTCTCTCTTGTACCACCCAATTTGAATAAAGCATCCCCTCACCCTTTTCCTTTGTTACTTACCCAACTAAGGTTCCTTTGTGATAAGTACCCATCCACTCCCACACCCATTTAAAACTCCCATTTTGGGTAAGGCCACTCTTTCCACCAACAAAAGTACATAAGGATTGGCCTTTTTTTATTTTCCTTTTTTCATTAGTGGGCATCACATAAAGATCTCTAGAAATTGACATCTTGTTGTCTGATGTGAAAAAAAAAACCTTGGTAACAAACATGCCTTGCCACGAAATTTCCCCCCAACCATCACTAACCTTTCAAATGACTATATATTGATGTTTACTCCTAACTAAAACCATATGGCAAGTCACATGTATGCACCCTTGCCTTCAATTCCACACCTCTATCAATAAGCCTCTTGTTGATCCACTCGTAGTTTCAAACAGCATATTTTGACTTACATGATGGTATCAATGTGGAGAAAAAGGCAGACAAGCATGCCACTCAATGAGCACATGCCCACTTATATGCCCCTTTACACTTGTCATGCTCACAAACACAGGAGGGTAGGTTAATTCTGAGTTTCCATTATATGCCCATACATGTACCTACATATGCATGTATGCATGCACACTTGCAAATGTGCACACAACAAATGCATGTACTATACATGAGTCCACATGACTTGCCAATTGTGCTAACACATAGATCTCCAAAACCATTATATCCATATTTTTCTTTTAAACAAACTTGGAACATAGTAATCTAGCTGATTATGCTCTTAATACCATTGGTGCATCACTATATTTCCAAAACATTTTATATAGTTAATAGCCCCCTTAAAGAAAATTTTGAGTGGTTAACCATTTCTTTTTTATTGTACATTCCACTTTCAAAATCAAATCATGATCCAATAGTACGAAAACTATGTGTTTCATTAGGTCAATGAACATCTTAATGTTATCATAAAAGTAAGCCACTATGATTTTATTCTACTCAACTTTCTCTTATGTTATAGCTATCAAGTTTGCCATATACACAAGTCCATTTATTTGTAATCCTCAATGTGTTAGCATGTTGTTTCCACGAAGTAGTCAATAATTTGGATTGTTTCTTTTGAATAAATTACCTTTTAGATTGGAAAGCATGTATTATTCTTTTTTATATAACTAAATAGCTTAATCAAAACATTGTAATAGGAAAGATACGGTAGTTAATTTATTCTAAGAAGTAGGGATGAATCTTTATAGGCACAATGGATCATGTTCTAGATTGCCCTTTATCATGGTAAATTATGCTAGCTAATTTATGTGTCACTTAGAGATCTATGTTGCATAAGTTATAAAAGGTAGCACTAGTTAACTAATTTTCCTTTCAAGTATAAGTATTTGCATGGACCCATCCATCCTTTGTTTTGGTATGTTTCCTAGTAGTGGACCTATAACAAATAAACACTACTTAACAGTAAAGTTGACCTCTTAATTAGCACCAACATGTAAAATCACTTGTGCATAAGAAAGTGTCTATAATTAATATGAGATTGCCAAGAGGTGCAACAAAGAAGTTAGTAATATTTGTATTTAAAAAAAACAAACAAACAACTAAGTGAACTAGCAGTTGTCTCTAACTCTTGGTGGTGTTATAATCATCAATCAATTCAAGGTTCCACCCTTAGTTTTCTTTACATGAGAAGTTCTAACAAAGTTCTAGCACGTGCTTTGGTAGAACTTCTAGCAAAGCATGCAATAAATGGCACACTTTGCACACAATAAAGCACATGCTTTGCATGCAATGATCTTCCAAAGCCCTAATAATATGAAGAGGAAAAAAGGAAAATATAGCATGGCTACTTCACTACGCTCACAAAAGTTGAAGGGGGGAAGCACTTTCCATTACATCAAAGAATTCTTCAAACACAACAAACCACAACTCTAATAGTTTTATATTCCTACTATGTTTGTAGCACCCTTAAGATCAAACAAAGTAAAATCTAAAGAACCTACCAAGTAAGGTACTCTTCTCGATTAAGTGCCACAATATGAAGAAAAGTATAAATTAAGGTGGTCTTTTTCCATCACAAAATATGGAGTTGATTATCAAATTTCATACGTATTTGCACATATATATTGTGGTAGCACTAAAATGCTATCAATTTATAGCATCTTCATAATGCCTTAAAGAATTTCTAGTTTGATATCTAACAATGCAATTGTTTAGGACTTAAATATGAACTATTACAAACATTATAATCCTTAGTTTAGGCTTTTGCCAGAATGAATAAGCATTTCTTGCTTGCTAAGAATGGACATGTATAAAGGTATCCTTAGTTTGAATAATCATAAACATGATATGTTGTTGCTTAATTTGCAACATGCTTCTGGTTAAAGTGTAGATATGATGGGGTTAATACCAAGATGACATAAAGATATTTTGAATAGTCATTGTCACTATCTTCTTGAGTGCTCATCATTACTATATCCAATAGCTTGATATCACTACTATAATCTAGTAAAACCATCATTATAAGATGACCATCTAGTTGATGGTGGAAAGACATGAATCACCCCATCATGATACCTACAATGAAGATAGATGATAGAAATATAGGAGGTGCCCCATTGTGATAAGAATGGGTGAGAGCAACCACACCTACCCACAGATGTGAGTAGGACTAATTGGCAAGGGAAGGACAAGTGAAGTGTTGACTCCTATTATTGCTACCATTGTTGCTTTTGCTTGCAATGCAAGTGTTCAAATATCCCAAACATGGTGCAAGGGTGTTGCAACTCTTTTCCAATTTTAGTGATTTAAGGGAAGCTATCGTGCTACTACATGGAAACTTCCCTTTTCAAGTGTGCTTCACATTATGCCTTCATTCACTTCATCCCACCTACATTGCCCATCAATATAAGGCAAGACATAAAGCTATTAACATAAACATTCCATACCAATATCTAGTCTTATGGCACTAAGAGGTGTATATGTGCATGTGTGCATTTCCATGCAAGGGTGGAGGGAAGGGGCATTAAAGTGGGGGGAAGCTTGTGTATACATATTGATGTTTGCGTTGAAGTTTGGGGGAGTGCCGTTAATGTGTGTTGTCACATCATCATCCTATTTCTTAATATTTCTCTATTCCGATATCTTACAACAAGCCTAAGGGATTCTGTTCTTGGTGGAGTTATGCTTTGTGCTAGAAAATAGCTTGTGTACCCCAACTTTACCTGGATCTTCAAAGGCTAGGTTAGGGATTACCTCAATTTTTATGTTGTCATTGCCCATTTCTTACTTAGATAGTTTGAATCTTGCACCCATATCCACCTTTTGCCTAGTGACATTTTCTAGGCATTTCGGCAAGTCCAATGCCACATGTGTGCATGTGCATGCATGTGTCTTTGCTTGTAAACTTGTTGCATATGGGAGAAAGGGAGGGTTTACCAAGTTATTTAGCAAGAGAGCAAGAGATAGAGACTCAATATGTGAGAACTCCAATAGTCACAATGCCGAACTAGCCTCCCTTATTCTATTAGTCATTGAAAGAATAAAGAATGAAGTGATAGCAATGGATGCCTGCCATTTGCAGTGTATAGGTGTGCGAGTACTATTAGTGTAGTGAATACATGAGCAGTGTAGGCACAAGTGCCTTTACCTCCAACAACCTCCCACTTGAAGGTGAATGTGCCTCTAATGAGGAGAGAATAAGGAAAAGGTAACAAAGTACAAATGCACATAAAGTATAACAAGATGAGAAAAGAGAACATATCATCCAACGCCCATCATCTTCCTATGAAAGGCAAAATGCTTTACTAAGAGACTTTTAGTGAGTAGATTTACACGATTTTGGCCATTTAAGATCTTGACCAGCTCAATGGACTTGTCCTCAACAACCTCTCTAATAAAGTGGTAATGCACCTCAATGTGCTTTATCTTTGAATGGAAGACTAGATTCTTGGCCAATTGAATAGCATGCATAGAATTTGCTAATGAACCCCTTAAAACTTATATAAACCACGGCCTATATTCTAAGATATGCAAAGTAATCAGCAATGTAATCAAATATATTTTCATTTTAGCCCCACCCCCCATTTATGTTTTGCTTGCTTGCATAGATGTAGGGAGATTTCGTGATAATTTTTTATACGAATAAGCTCTAAACACACAAGCAAGCATTGTAATATATAAATGGTGGTAAACTGAGGCAAACCCTCATGATTTACCTTTATTACACAATCACAAACATTCTCCAATTTTTTTGTAAATTTTAATGTGCAAAAACTCTTTTCTCCTTAATTTTTTCATTTATTTGATTATTTGTTATGATTTTTTTCTCTTTTTTAATATAAATTATTGATTTTTTAGATTTATATGACTTATATGAAGTGTGGTTCATCAACATGCTCATTTTCATGCCATGTGAATATCATTTATTCCCCAAAATCTAAGAATGATACAAATTTTCATTAAATTTTGTGGTTCGACTTTTGCAATTTTATTATTTTTAATAAACGAGTTCAATCCTATATGTTCACACTTGTCTGCAACAAGTGGTTTCAACCTAGACAAAGGGACAAACAACCTTGGATTAGCGATCCGACTGGACGATGGCTTCCTGGCATCGAAATCTATTACCTTGGCCTTCGTCACTTGCTTTCCGACTTTTGGATCTAGTAGTAGCTGCTTCATAACATCAAACCTCACAACCGTTAAATGGGGGTTTAAACAGACTATCGACAAATAGACATCTGCGTTGGATTTCTGGCATCGTAATGCATCTAGAAAAACTTCAGCTCCTTGATTCGTAATCGTTTCATTTTTCACCAAAAATGCATTTTTTACGGCTCTCAGGCTACTTTTGTGCTTTAAATCTAGATCTAAAATTCTGCTCTCGTTGGTGACCATGGGATAAGGTGACTCAGTCAGTCGAACCCAAGAATTGATCTACATAATCAAAAACCATAAAGAGCATCAAGCTGCTACAAATAAAAATACACAACAGAGCACGAATACAACTCTCGCCCTATCCCTTGACGGAATCAATGCATGAATTCCACAAGGGATAGGCCTAGCATAATCTGATAGAGATCCGGAGCTAGTCACTAACCAACTGCTCCAACATAAACCGGCTAAAAAGAACTATCAAAGAAGTCATCCTAAGTGGTGGTCTGGCCTACCTACCTGACCTATGACAATTGGACCAGGAACTCCTACTAGGAGAGGACTCCTATAGCATGGTCTACTGAAAATCATATATTTTTCAATTTTAACACATTTTCCTCTTCAGTACTTTATACTTAGGCATGTAAAAAGGAGGGACCTAAGCGTATTGTGACCCAAGGAGAATAGGGCATTAATGTCAGGTCCACTCTCAGTACCCAATAACCTACCAAGCTCTTGTAAGGGCAACACTAAATCCTTTTTCTTTTGCTCACTTTTGTTTTCATTCCAACCATCCTTATTTTATTTTTCTGGTTGAATGCCACCCCATGGAAGACAAGGCATCACTCATCCCTAAGAACCTATCAAGCCTTCATAAGGTGATGATCATTTGATCGTGGAATTTTCCTTCTTATTTTCTTATTTTAGGGGTTAGAACCCCTTTTTACACACCTCCATATTTTATATGTTTCAAATATATTTAGTTTCCTCCCCTCTTTTATTTGGTAGGCTTTCTTAGTTGCCTCACAACTAACAGAGATTCCTAAAATCAAATGCCTAGTAGACTAACATGATAGGGTCACTAAAACTACCCTCAAAAATAGCTTTTAGAGTGCCCAACGATGTCTCAGGAGGTGGACAACTGCTCAAACCTCCCCAAACACACCTAACCTAACTCTGGGACTTCATGCCTTGAATGCTAGTTCCCAACAAAAGCCAACAACTACGATGCAATAATCATAGGTTTATTCAACTGCCTGCAAAGATAAACAACTTGCTGTGCTGAATAGATGGAACCTCTTCAAGTGGGATATGTGTACCCAAATCACCCCTATGAGCTTCTTTTGCAAAGATGTTTGCCAATGGAATGCACGAGGGCTATTTGACAAAGGCCGACATTAGTGATGTGCAATCTAATGTGTTCTTGGAAATGCCCAAGTTCATGTATGCAATGCCACTTGAGTTGGATGAAGTTAATGGTGCATAGTGGTTTCTATTGTCGCTTCTCTTACTAGTTGATTAGTTCATGATAGATTTGTTTTAGCAAGGTGCATGCAATTCTACAAGTAATAAATGATGATGGTGGACTTCTAATTTTGGAAGTTTAACCTTGCTATGAAGCTATTTGCTTTTGTAGATATTACTCAAACAAAGCAAGCCACTCACTAGCTTAAACAATAAATTGAGGCTTGAAAGACCTCCTTGCAATTGTAAGTCCTGTTGCCGATTGAGAATGAGGATGGCACAACTGTTGTCGTGCAGTCATTATTTAGTCTAAGTAGCATTTACATGTGAATATTAGAGTAAAAATCTTCTTGCTTTTGAGAGAAATCCCTTGATCTAAGTGAAATCGAAGATAGTGCTGGAGTTGAAGACAATGTTGGAGATGGATATAAACCCCTAAAACTTGACACTTCTTTTCCTAGTTAGACCATCAAGAGTACCTGCCTGTGAAGAGGAAGATCATAAGGTTTTATGCCATTAGAAAGGTTGATTTCAGGCATATTGAAGGCTTTTAACTATTGCTAGCTTGCAAAGACCCAAGTAACAAATAGAGAGGGATTTTGGGCAATCATGAAGCAGAGAAGTTGAGGCTGCATCTTCTCAAAGACCTACAACATCACCCTAGAGACCAATAGTATCCCCCCTAGAGTACTTCATGTAAGTGCTTCACTTGGATCTAGTTGTGTAGCTTCTTCATACCGTTTACTAGGCTTTCTAGCTCTTTTCTTGCAGTTTCTTAATAAAGCATGATTTGGTACTAGTAGTATTCTGTAGTAAACTTTGTGTCCAATAGCTTAGAGTAAAGATGAAACTTGCACTTATAGCTCTGTGGACCTTGTGCATCCCTTCATATATGCAAACAACTGGCGTGAGACCCCCTTATGTATTGAATATGGATACAACTCTGAGAATAAGGCAATCTAAGGCTATTGCATACTTCATGGGTGCCTATTTTGATGAATATTTTATTTGGCGACATATTGAACCCAATCTGTAAAGGTTTGGGACTTAGAAATTAAGAGCATTATTGAGGTGATGTGGCCTAAATTTCACATTAACGAGCAAGATCAAAAGACTATGTGTAGAAGTTCCATTTGATTTGACTAATTGATAGTTTTTTTTAACGTGATATCTACTATAATGGGGTTGTGTTGAACTAGATTGAAAAGAAGTTGTGCAGTCACATAGAAGTCATACTACGAAGCTAACCTAGCCATCTTGTGGTACCACTCTTTCATGAGAATCAAGTGATTGAGAAGTTAAAACTGCAGGAAGTGCCATACTTTGTGGTATTCTAGATGTAAGTAGTGTTGTAGCAACTCTCTCCCTTAATACATGTTTTAAACTTGCTTGCAACAAATGCACAATTTGACTCATAGCAATTGTTATTACTGAGTGTTTGACCTGAACGAGGGGTGAAAATGCAAGTGTGGACAGCTTGAAATTTCGACTTGTAGGTTTGTCTAGATGGCAATGAAAATGGAAACTGCTTGAAACATTATGGAGTGGTAGCAGTAGTGAGCAACACCAGATAAAATCAGTCATGGCTGCTAATTCCAGTTTCTTTTCTCACTCTTGGTATCCCCAAATGAATGCATTGAATGCTAATCTATGGCGACAAGAAGCTCTTTGGGCTAAGAGCCACAATCAACTACTTGAGCAACACAGTCAGTTCATGTCTAAGATAGACCGGGTGATCTCAACCATCTCAATCACCAACATGCAAGCCAAGGCAATCGATGACAAACTTGTAGCTCTTACAACTCAAGTTGCTCAAGTGGTTATGCTTAAAAGGACGGATCAGTGTGGTTATGAGCAACAACATGGTCATTCTCATGGAAATTATGAGTACCATGATCATTTGTATGGGTCTAATGAGCAAAGGCAGTAGCATATGCCTACTCATGGCCATCATGCATATGATGATTGTGCATATTTTGAGTAGCAGCATGCATATGATGACTATGCATGTTCTTATGAGCTACATTCTGGTTACATGCATGGACAACCATCTACACAGACTTATGTACATGGGCAGCATCATGCAAATGTATATGAGTATGTACATGGGGAGCAACATCACTATCAGCAACGAAGTGCTCGATATCATCGGCCACTTCATCATTACTATGAGCAGCATGAGCATCCTTATGAGCGACATGACGCTTCTCACGAATGATGTCGTGATGAGAGCATCTCACTGTAGCTTCATGAGCAGGTGTCCCATTAGCCCAAGGCCCTTAACTTTGAATGCTTATTAGTAGCCATGAATGTGGGGCTCATGGACATGCAATGCCTAGGGGTTGATGCAATGAATGCAGTAGTGATTGCAACCTCATCTACTCTAGTTCTACATGGCACAGTAATTCCCAATGAGTGTATGGACAAGTCAGTGCATGCTCTCTCCTTCTCCTCTCCTAGGTCTCCTTCATTACTTGCTCAAAACATTTTCTCAAAATAATTAACTCTCTCCCTTGTGGTGGTTGCCCCTAGATCATCAATAAAGACTTTCATCTCGTTTGGGAAAATATCACTGAAAGTTTTATCAACCATACGTTGCCAAGACCTTGGTGCATTGTATAATCCAAAAGCCATAACATGATGCACAAAGATACCAAATATAGTGATAAATGTCATTTTCACCTTATCTTCCTCTGGATAGCCATTTGATTATAACCAACGAAGCAATCATAAATGAATAGATATTCCTACTTGCTAATTGATCTAGAATACGATCAATAAATAGTAGAGGATAGTAATGTTTAACTATCTGTATATTGAGCTCTCCAAAATTTATGCAAAGCTGAATTTGATTATTTTTCTTCTTCCTAATAATTACTAATGAACACCAGTCCATGTATTGTAGAGGAAATATTATGCCATCCTTACACAATTTTTGTAGCTCCTCAAATAGTCCATCCCTTAGCTCAAAAGGAATACTCCACACTTTTTTTGTCGAACAAAATAGCTATCTTCCTTTAGGGGAATAGCATACACAGCCAAAGTAGGAGGAATATCCCTTAGCTCATCATAGCTCCAAGTAAAAATATCACAAAATTCTTGTATCAAGGACACGTAGTCCTTCCTCTCTTCCAGACTAAGTATAAATCCTAATCTAATCAATTGTGGCTCATCCAATGTACCAAGATCTAGCACAATTATATCTCTGTCTTTGATTCTAACTTGAGCTTCTATCAACTCGTTTAGAGTCACCTGGTAGACATATTTTGTAGTGGACCCCTCCCTTGATTCATCACTTGACAAAGTCTCACTACCAAAAGGATTCTCTAATGCATCTAATTTTGTCGAAGATAGGGGTACTCTCTTGCTTTGAGGAGATTTAGGATATACATCCACTACTACATATCTAGCACCTCTACCAAACATCAGACTAGCAGGTATATCAGCTTGACAATCGGATTGCAAGATCCATGGCCGTCCCCTAATAATACTTGATAGCTTGGTCACCCCAAAAATCCGATAACCCTAAAGTCCAAAATGCATTCCACATTAGCAACAGTCATGTGGACTTTGATAATGCAACATACCGATTGCCTTAAACAGCCATCTGGAGAATTGTGGAGGCATCCCTTTTGATTTCCAATCTTAGCCTTTCCATCAATTCAAAATTCATAATGTTAACGGAGGATCACATAACCACAATGGCATGATCCACTAATATGCCATCAACATATGTTGCCACCCTTGGGCAATGCTTGTCAACATGTTCAAACCGGTCATCTCCCACATGGGCTATTCCCAAGGGTTCGACAATATACCCAGTGCAAAGGATCTTCTTAAACTCTTTACGCACTCCTGGGGATAACTTAATCAAGTGCAAGAGATTCATATCAGGTTTTACCTTGTAAAGAGAATTGGCTAAGTCAAATTCATGATAATTAGCAATGATAATTAGCAATGGTTCTCTTTTCCTGCCATACCATTCTTTCTCTTGGTCACACTAAATAGTCTTAGGTGCCTCTTTCTTAGCCTTTACCTTCTTCTTTGGTAGTGCCTTATTGGAGTTAGCTTTGCCATCAACAGCTTTTAGAGGACTAGCTTCCACATCAAGGTTAAGGACTTACGTCCCCTTATAATCCTGTTTAGGGTTTTCCTCAATAGTTTTTACTTTATTCCTATCACCTTCTTTAACCTTCTTTCCTCTTGTAATGGCTCGTATATTGGAAGCCTCAGTGGTGTTGACCCGCATAGCTTTGATAAGGTTGACACCATTGCCACTAGGCAACTCTTCTATGATAGCTTTTCCTCTTTGCAATATTTACTTCAGTTCCTCATCTTGCTAAAGGTTATTCCATTGTGCTCGATGATTGATTGGACTTGGCTACCTACTCCCTTGTGAAGAGAGCTAATCTTACTCCAGCAAACAAGTACTAGCTAGATGGCTAGACTTCCCACATATGTTGCATTTGACATTAGGATAGTTTCTCGGAAAGTGCTGACCACCACACCACTTATAGCTAAATCTTGATGGGCCACCCTCTTTAGAACATCAACTTTCTATCAAGTTTTGTTGCTTCTTTAGAAAATTAACATCTACGGCTATTTGTCTATATTGTTTCGTTATTATATCGGTATAATGCTTCATCATGTCCTTGAACTAGAAAATCTAGACAGTCAACACATTGGCCACTTCAATGACAATAGAATTTGGAAGTATCATCCACCTAGACACTCTTCACATGAACCCCCCTATGGTCATTATTAGTCCTATGCTATGCATAGAACAAACGTTATATGAACAATGTGAGCAAAGTCAGCACACTGACTTTGCTTGAGTCAAAATTTTTGAATATAAGAGCTGTGACCATTAGCAATACTACTAATGCTGACGATGAACCTGTCATCCCTGCTACATATCTTCATATTCAACTCAGTACCACTCAATCAATGATAGCCGATGCTCTCATTGATCAGGGATTTGATTATAACACCTTATTCTATTGTTGTTGGAAGAACCTAGGACAACCCACATTACAACCAACTCATGCAAGGATTAACCCCTATGGAGGAAAACCATAGTCCTTGTTGGGTTGCTGCAAGCTTGTAATCACAATTGAGATAGGCACCATTCCTCTTCTCTTTTATGTTCTCCCAAACATAGAAGGAGTTGTAATGAGATTCTCTTGGAACATACCTTCAAGCATGTGACTAACTGTCATGTTAGCTACATTGGCAAACACATCCATCTTTAGCTAACCGATACTCGTGTGATTACTATGTTTATCTTTGAGGGTGGATGATCCAAAATCCATTTGGATAACTATCATCCTCCACCTAGCCAACATGCCAAGACCATGACCTTGCTAACCCAACTTCAAGAAGATCATGCTAGGAAACAAACTCCCATTACCACCACAACACAATAGCTGAGACACCCAAAAAACTTCCCACTCAAGCACCAGCCCCACTACCACCATCACCCTTGCCAGAACTCATGCCCAAGTCCCTAAGTAGATTCTTGAAGCTCAAGGCTATTATCAAGGAAACTACAAGCTATAGTTACCCTTATGTAACCACTAAGGTCGTTAGTTTCTTGAAACATGATCCCACTTACTATGAGTCCACGTCTCTTCATGCCATCATTGAAGCTTGCACATTCACACTACCTCAAGAGTTGCTTCATCATCCTCTCATTGAAAAATTGTTGATGAAGGAAGAACTCCATGTTGCCAATTTCTTCAATGGCCCGTCTCTCTTGGAAGACTTGCTTTCATATCTTTGTGAACTTCTTGTCCAACTAAATGACTTGGACTCCCTTGCTCAACTAGAATACAACCCTGACTTTTATGAGTGGTGAATTCAGGAACCCTTTCTTGTACACAAATAAATTCCCCCTTTATACATAATATTGTATCATATACAACTATTGTCAATTATTATAGATGTACACACTTGATCCCTCTCCCAAGCTGGGAAGCTTGGCTCATTTTTGTAGGAGGGTGGGAAACCATACCAATAACCAACATGCAAATTGGACCAAGTAACCAATCTGCAAACCATGAGAACCATGTGACCGAAGCAACCAAACCCAATAAGTAACAATTTTAGTTGTCAAAGGTGATGAATAAGCTGTGAATTCTAATTATAAATAGATGCAAAAATTGAGTTGTTGGTAAAATTGATACAGAATAAATTGTTTTCTTTAATCAAAAAGGAATTTCTCATAATCTATTCCTTAACCTACAAGAGTCAGAATGAGTGATTGGAAACATATGGGTATTAGTCAAAGATTTCCTAAATGAGGACAAAAACATCTCTCCCTTACAAAGGGATAACTTTGGCATCCAAGTGAACATGTTTGAAGTGGCGCAAATCTGCTTTAGAGGTACAAGTAGCCTGGAACACTTCATCAACCATCATCAAGCACTCAAAGAGATGATAGCAAATTGTGACCTAGCCACCCTCATCAAAGCATCTTCCCACCCTATTAATTTCATAGCTTATGAAGCTGTAATCTATGGTTACCAAGTAGAAGGAAATGGATTCTAGATGTGGTTCCATAGAAAGAATGGAGATCACTAGGAAAAGCAAGAAAATATCATTGAACTCACGCAAGAACTAGTGGAACAATCATTGGGATTGAAAAAACAAACAAGTGTATAGAACAAAATGACAAAACTAGTAACAATATCCTAGGCTTCAAAGGACCCAGAGGTGGTGAAACCAAAGGGTGTGCTCTTTAAAAAATTGGGGGATGAAGAAGCGATGGCTACTTCACAAGTCTTGCACCACCTCTTTACTCACAACAAGACTATCTCTAGCCTTCTAAGGATTCCAAAATGGTTCATGGAGGATATTATGACAAGAAATATGGTGAATGAAGATTTGAATGCACTATGGTTAGAGTATATTTTTGAGGCCTTGGTATGAGCTCATAAGGTTTTTGAGAAAGAAACACCCTCCAAACTGAGTTGCACAGAGGTTAAGAACACAATCATCAACTATGGATCAATGCTTACCCACTTACTAGCTACTCACCTTGGAGTCTCTCATTAGCACAACTAATGCTAGGCAACCTATCAATCAATCCTACTAAGAAAGAATTAGAAAAAGAGTAGTAATGGAAGAGGTCAAGAGAAGACATGGCCAGTGAGAGGAGGAACATAAATTGTTTGAGATGGTAGCCAAAACATCCAAGTCAAAATTTGACAAATTGGAAGTTGGCCATGCACAGTAAGAGAGGGAGGGTCTCACTAAGGCTATCCAGGCATCACTAGAGACCTCCATCTAGGAATAGTTTATGACTACGATGGCCCTTGAAAAGTGAGAATCCAACTTGAAGTAGGGTATCCCCCCATCCCTCTTTCTCAACATGTAAAGAAAGATGGACTAGCTGCAAGCACAGATCTCTGAACTAGCAAAGACCCCATAGGAAACCACCATAAAGAATCAGCAAGAGAAACATGTAGAATCCATGAGAAGTTCCCACAGCCATCCTAAATGACATGGAAGAGGAGGAATAGAAACCTTAGAGAGGATGTGCTAAGACCTCAAGAGGGCAAAGACCAGCGCACTTAAAGCAAAATAGGATCTGTAGGAAGAGCTAGATAAGTTGTAGGAAAATTACATGAGCTTCGTTATAGAAAAAGAGAAACAAATAGCAAAACTACAAGAATAGCTCAAGGAAAAGGAAGCACAACTTCAAGCAAAGAGAGAAGAGCTTAGAGCCAGGGAGTCCCTACAAGCAGAATTCCAAAAATTTTGGTTGGAAAAAGAAAACCTCTTTAAGTAGCAATTCCATGAGAAATTGAAAAAAAAGGAGAGTGCCTTGTAGGTGAAAGATTAAACTGCCAATCAAGGGAAGAAATACTTCAAAAAGAGCTCAAGCCTTTTTGAAGTATTGCTTTGGAGGACTCCTTCTTTATGCTCGAGTTCTTTTTCTCAAGTCAAGCATAAAGAAGGAGCCCTCCAAAGCATTAAGAAAAGACTTGATAAAATGCAAACAAACTACAAATTATATGAGATAGAGAATGGAAGACTCAAGGAAGAAAATCTATGATTGAACCATGCACTCACTAAAATTAAGGTGGTGATTTCCTAGGAAAAAGCCAAACTGCAATAGGAAGAGAGGGATCACCAAGTATATCTGCAGGAGTGAGAACAATGGAAAAAAACATTTGACTCCCTAAAGAAAACAATCATTAGTCACTTATGAGGGTAGGTGATAGATTTTGTAGAAGAAGAAGCCTTGAGACTAAAAGGAGAAATGCTCCTCAAACTGTCCACTTTTCTAGGCAATGCCTTGTATCAAGAGACACAGTGTAAGATCCATTTGGATGCTTACAAGTGTATCCTTCTCAAACAATAGGAAATCTATAGGGAGAAAACCTCTAGAGCTTGCATACCACTCTTTGAAAATCCCAATGAGCTTAAGAAACAACTGGGGATAGTGCAAAGCCTCTTGGAGGGGTGGAGCAAATCAAGGAGCTATGCTTGTTAACCATCGAGCCAATAATGCAAGAGATCAAAAGGAGTCTCTTATAGAAGGGATATAGGGAATAGGAGATAGAAAGTATGGGATCAATTTAAGAAGAATCTTCTCCTCCCAAGTCCCTGTAACATTAGAACCACTAGCTAGTATGATCCCTCCCATAAATCAACCCAACCTTCCTGCTATGATTTTGACTTCATGGAACCAAAATAGCCAATGGAAAAAACCCTAGAGAAAAAAAAGCTTATGAATCCATGCTTAAGGAATTGAAGGCAGAGCCACATAAGGTCTCGATTTCCCTCTCCTCCAAGGCTTCTAGTTGATGTAAAGCAAGTGAATCTTGGGGATTCAAAACAATGCAAAAATACTAAGCACAGGAGGATTCCAACAATACACTAATATTTGACTTCAAGGTGGATGTGGGAAACAAATTCAAAGAGCCACTTCCCCCACGTATAGTATGGGTGCTCATTAGGGAAGCTAAGAGCATAGTAGAAAAATAGGTAGGACAACTTGATATAGAAGCTTTTAAAAAAGCTTGCCAAGTCACTGGTGTCAAAAGAAAGTATCTTGCCATGAAGCCACAGTAAGCATGGCCAAGGCAACCAAAATGGAGATACCCCATCTTGGAAAATGGAAAAACAGCTTAGCATGCCTTTGTCTACTCAAGTACCATTGCAAAGGCAAATCCACTAAATGCCCCTATCCTTAGCAACATGGTAAGGAATACATAGAAGGAGAGAATGGTAGATATAACTTTCCCAAAATCCCCAATATAAGAGCCATTGACAAGAAAAGGCCTACCTGTTCTAGCCACTTGATCTTGTTCCGTCATTTGCTCTCTTTGCAAGAAGATTCACCAAGTGCCCTGATCCTTCCTTTATTATCACCTACAACTATCTTTGACTCCTCATTACTCTACTCCGACAGCCAATCATGCCATATGAAGAGTGACTCCCACCCTTGCTTTTTTATGTAAACATAGGAATTGACTAAGTGGCAATAATATGACTCCATCTTTGAGTTGTGATATTGCCTCCCTATTATATTGAGCTAATCAAGGACATGGTGAATAGTTGGTTTGCTCTATGTATACATCCCTTCTACTCTCTATCACCCCTACAATTGTGCAATTCATTGAAAAAATACATGGTTAGCATGGGATGCCTTCAACATGTGCTCATGCCAATTCTTGGGTAATGGGCCTACTTGTCACTCAACCTTATTTATTTCCCACCCAAAAAGAGAGAGAGAGAGAGAGAGAGAGAGAGAGAGAGAGAGAAATTAAAAAGCACAAGATCATGTGCACAACACCTAGGGGGGGCACCTCTTATCCCATTTCCCCACATCATTACCTTGGGGCACATCAAGGGGGGTAGGGCATTCCAAGTTTTCTTGGTGGACCTATCTCTATAAAGTCAACATACCACCTTAATCTATGCATGATTTGGGTCCTTAAGTGTAGGACAACACTCTAGGACTTATCTTCCAAACTAACATAATATGCCTTGCACACAAAAAGAATACTAGCAGTGCCCATAGGGAGAGACTGCACAAAAGTTTTTTCATTTGTAGGAATTGAAGACTCCAAGTGTCATTAGCTTCTATTTCAAGTGACTCACATTGGGATCCACCAAGAGAATCCCAAAATAATCCCACCAACTTCAACAACCCCAGGACACCTACCACCACTTCAATAAAAACTTACCTTATAACCACAGAAGCTTCCTAACCTGAAGAACTCTTCCATCTAGGTTCATAGCATCCATGTCATCGGTGCAAGCTAAAGAATGCCACCTACCAGGGAGAGTTCTATGCAACTAGCATTCATCTAGGAGGGGGATAATGTTAACCATAAGAAGTACATGAAGGAGCCTAAATTCTCAAAAATGGCCTTTGGAATATTAACCATAATATAATGTGCATGAAGACATGGATATTCAAATTGCCAAATGGTTGCAACAATTGTATTATTTAAATCTGCAAGCTAGGCATGATCACATGCAAGTTTCAAAGATAGCGTAGGCTCCTGTGGAAAAGCTCAAAGGTTTCGGATCATTCTCACCATAGGAAAAGCATGCAATGAGAGGTGACCAGACTTGAGGCCCTAAGGTGGGATGGATGCCCATGGGAAAGGGAAAACCCTAACCCTAGAAATTTATGTATAAAAGTGTTGAACTTGAATGGAAATGGCCATTTTTGTGTGTGCAACCTTGCTCCTCTACTTTCTTGCTCTAAATCTTGCATGAGAGAGTGAGTGTGTATGAGAGTATGGGATTGAGGGGGAAAGAGAGAGTGAGGGGTGAGATACAATGAGAGTGAAATCCCTAGCCTTCTCTTTAGTACTCTCTCATGCCCACCATTCTTTCTCTTGCGTAATGAGAGCCGTAGAGTGTTGAGGGGGCAATGGAGTGCCCACTTTTATCGTGGAGCTAGGTGTCGCAATCTTCTTGGTGGGAGGCGCATGACCCTACACTTGATACAATGGTCTGTCTTATCCGCATGCGAGTGATTAGGTGAAAGCTAGTCAATGATGTGTGCATTCAAGCTCTTGGAAGAATAAGAGTGTGCCCAATGGCCGTGACATATTGAGCATGTAGCACAATGCTTATTGAGGCATAATTTTGTTGACATGGTTTTTAGGATGGTAGCTTGAACTATTATGGCTAGGCCACAACTTATGGGGCTTTGTTGGTCAATTGTGGTCAGTGAGAGAGGCTAGATTTGGTATCCAAATGCAAGGATTGCCCTTGTATTAGCCCTGTGTAGTTAGTAAAGCTTTGGGTACCCAAGTGGTAATGATGTGAGCTTTTTCTTAGACTGTGCTTGATTCTTGTGCAGCATTAGATACATTTGCATTATTGGATTTGTAGGTTTCATGCTATAATGCAGTTTTCAAACTAGGACTGGCAATAGCTTTTTATCTTGTGCAAATGAAAATTCTTTCAATTGGTTTTCTTTTTGTTTTGTAGGCACAATAGGTAAGTTTGGTTGTTTTTCCATCAATTCCCTCTTATTAAAGGCAAATATTATTCTAGTCCCATGGAAGTTTAGGTAAATATGCCAATTGATAAAGTTAACTTGACAGTGTGTCTTGTATTTGAAGGAGTGTCCTAATAGGATTTCTTATATATAGTAGCTGGTGAGAACGTGAAAAAGCATTAGAATACCTTCTATTTCTATGGCCATTATCAACTTCCACTTGGCTAGCATAAGGTGAGCCTCCAGATGGATTTAGCTTTACATCAAATGGTACTAACGAGGGTTAACCTACTCGATGCCAAGGCTCATATGGTAAGGTGTCAAAAACTTAACCTTTATCAATGAGAGCATCAATTAGGACTTCGAAACAATAAGTTTAAGACATGGATAGGCTAGTAGTATAACTATCTCTTCTTCATCATCTAAGTTGCTTATTGCAACTCGCTACACTTGAAATTTTTATTGTAGGGTTGTTTTCTAGTCTTGTTTCAAGGGTCTTATCATTTTACTTTGATTAGCTCCACTTTTTGTGGTTGCTACATGCTTATCATATCATATCAAGGATGTCCAAGGGGATAATATGTCTTGATGCAACTACCACATTATAGTGGGGCCAATCACCTTCTTGTTGTCAAGAGTTTCTAGTTCTAAGTTTCTAGTTGAGTTGATGGCACAATGTGGCAGGGTCCTAATCCTATGAATTTCAATTTTTTCTTATGTCCTTGGAGTGACTAAATGAGAACTAAGTCTTCCTATTCAAATGCTCTTTGTTGGTGCACATGCTTGTCAAACCAAGCCTTCTTATGGGATTTTTCTACAACAAATGCAAGGTATCATGGGATTTTTGACATAGAGTGTGAAAGCAGGATATGCTTTGTCTTGTGTGAGAGTTTATGGTTTGTCTATAGAATGGTAAGTGATAGACTTATTAGTCAATGGACTTCTCTAACTTTCTCATTGTCTGCATAATAGGAGTTACTCAAGTGGAATCTTGGGAGTTAATGACCATGCAGCTTTGAGTAATGATTAGTCGTCACTTAAGTGACTTGCTTTGTGGGCTATCTAGTGGAGAATGAAGCGTGAGATCAAGAAGGCCATTCAACACAGATTTAGAGACACCAATAGGACTAATTGGGTGGTTGTTGCCCAATGTGTCCACAAAGGTGAAGGTGACGGCATGCTAACTAAGAGAGGACACAAGGGTAAGGTGGGGGGAAGAACCAAAGAGAGTAAGTGGACTAGAGGCTCATGCATTGAAGAGGAGAGTATGGGGGCTACTTTTGAATAGGAGAATAGGGGAAGAGAAGGTAGCAAGTTGTCCTTGAAGATATTCATCTCTTACAAGATCTTTGAGGTAATATCTCGCTTGGTTCTCGGTCCCAAACATCAAGGGAGCCTTTCTTGATCATGAAAGAGGAGTTTTGATGGGTTTATACTCTTCATGTGGACTATTTTGGGTTATGAATAACAATCAATAATAAAGTAACAAGCTAGAAATGGAGATTTGATGCTCAAATAGGGCTTCTCTTGAGTTCCACTGCTTGATTCTTGATTTCTACCTTTGGTTGACATGATAACAAAGATATAGTTTTTCTTAGATTTTGGGGAAACATATATGCCATATTTTACTACTCCAATCAAAATCTAAATTCTTGTTCTTTTATCTTGTTCAATCTCTCAATCTCGCTACATCTTTTTATCTCTTACCCATGCGATAAGCCTTCAGCCCTATGTGCTTCGACAATGGGTGGCTACAAGTCGAGTTTTTATCAACAACCATTCTAATTCAATGAGGCACTTGGTTTAGGTCTTGCTTCCTTCCCAATGTTATTGTACTACTATGCATAAGCTAGGGATCAAAAACTCTACAACCATGATAGCATTTGTGCCATACGTTAACCTGAAAGGGATTTGTTCTATGGTTAGTTTATATGTTGGTGTAGTACATCCATAAAGCTACCATAAGTTTTTTGCTCTAGTCAAATCGCAATCCTAACACCAGTTTGGTCAGTTTGTTTGTTAGGATCTTATTTGTTGACTTGGTCTGGAAATTTTCTTGCACATAATAGAGTGCTGACTTCATATGAATGATTAGGAATGTAGAGAGTAGTGTTATGTTAAGTCTATCTAAAAAGGTGCAACAAAGGAAGCGCAAAAAGAAGGACAAAAATCTAAAATAACAAAAAAAATAAAAATATAAGCGCACCCATCCTGTGCATATAATTTTTTGGATAGAAATTTATTTTGGAATTATTTTGTAAAAGAGAGCCATCTCACTCCTATGAAAATCCTAAATCTTGAACGAGGCATGAGTGTAAATATCTTAGCCCAATAAGTCTAAAAAGGGTTATTAAAAAAACAAAGAGTATATAAATGGTAAGAGAAGGTCAGTCTAAGCCAATAAAATGGGAGGGTGCCAAAGAAAATTGAGGCCATGTACAAAAACTTAAAAGTAAATATATAAGCTCATTCTTATAGTGTGCGAAAGAGAGAGAGAGAGAGAGAGAGAGAGAGAGAGAGAGAGAGAGAGAGAGAGAGAGAGAGAGAGAGAGAGAGAGAGAGAGAGAGAGAGAGAGAGGGAGAAGCTCTTGCTTCTTTCTTTTTTTATTTTACTTGTTTTACTTCTTCTACTACTACTTCTTTTTCTTCCTCATCAATACAAAGCTTGTAGTTTGATTGAAGCTATGGAGGTGGAGCTCCCTTGAGGCACATTGCTTGGATTGCGAAGCTATAATGATCCTTTTTTAGGATAGACTACAATGAGAAGGTGAATCAATGTGCTCATTATATTTGTTTGGAGAGATGCAATGGTTATGTGAGAGGTAGCTATAGCTATGTTACTCAATTCACTTGAAACAATAAAGCATTCCATTGAGTTTGGCATGTGTGGCTTGTGAAAGTGATGACATCTTGGTTCCATTTGTTGGGACTAGTAGAATTGAGTCATCAGTAGGCCATTCTTGCCCTTTATAATTGGCCACCCTATACCATTGGGCTTATTGGCCATGAAACCAAAAGCCACACCAATTGGCCAAATGCCACATGACCATGTCACTTTGGGAGAAGTACATTGCTAGGTCATTCTTGACCTTTGTCTTTAGCATTTAGCCCATATAGAGCCTAATTGGAACCAACACTATTGCAGATTGGCCATTATAGCCTTGAATCACTCCATTCAGCCCAAATTTGGACCCTAAGCATTGCCACTAGGCCATTGAGACCCTTGATTTTCACGCTTCACCCAATTAGGCCTATAATCACTATGCTTTGTCCCTAAGAACTTCAATTATTATGATTTGACATCATAGGCTTTTCACTCCTTTAATTTGTCCAAAAGAGTTTTCCATCATTTCCATTCAGCCCTTGGGGCTAGGGGTTGACCCTATTAGGCTTTGTCCTGTTGAGTGTGGCCTCTTTGACCACCTAGGTCCTACACGCACTTGGTCACTTAGGCACTACACACTCAAACACCTAAGCACCATAGATCACACAAAGTCTTAGATCATCTTAAGGCACAAATAGGTTTTCCCCTTTAGGGAATACTCTCACACTAGGAGGCACTTCAATATGTAGGTACACATAGGTCATAAGGCTCAAGTAGTCACCCATCGCCTTATGATAGGATTGTTAAGCTCCTCACCTCTTCTAAGAGCCACCTACCACATAAAACTTACCATTTAATTCTCTTAGGACGTCATCAATAAGTATATACTAAGTCGAAATTCACTCATATCAAGCTCACAAAACCTTTAGGCACTTGCACAAGTCCTAGGCTAGGGTACATCCACCATCCATGGACATACTTAGGATTATAATGAAATAAAACATTTTTGTACTTAAGGAACAAATACTAGGGGTATAATATAGTCCAATCACATAGGGCCTAGGCATAATCCACTTAGTATACACATGTACTATAGGAAAGAGAGTAAATAACCTTGCATTATTAGTGATTTAGGAACATTGTAGTTAGCATTTTTAGGGTATTTTTCTCT
Source organism: Lygodium microphyllum (assembly GCF_053477565.2). Lineage (NCBI taxonomy): Eukaryota > Viridiplantae > Streptophyta > Polypodiopsida > Schizaeales > Lygodiaceae > Lygodium > Lygodium microphyllum. The sequence goes on from NC_141163.1 coordinate 42,945,136, forward strand.
CAAGACACCCACACACACTACCTCCAAGAGACCCTAGCTTAGTGAGAACCTAAGCACTCCTAAGTCTTTTAGTTTATGCACACGACCTTAGACCACTAGGATCATCATCTTACATAGGGCATAAAGCACTCACCAATTCACACATTTCCTTAGAGCAATCCACGTTTCCTTAGGTCATGAAAACCTTAGGATTAGCCAGTGATACACAAGCCTATAATGCCTTTGGTTTTCCTTAGGTAATGACAATATTAGGATTTCCTTAGGTCATGATAACCTTAGGATTTAGCTTAGTGATACACAAGCCCATAACACTTGCATATAAAGTCATGGACCAAAGGATATTACACTTAGATCAAAGAGCCAAAATCTATGACTAGCCAATTGAACGTTCATAGCTGATGCCTAGGACTCTAGAGGACCCCCAAGGTTTGAAATACAAATACTCTCTTGGCGACCCCTAGTAATTCAATCAACTACTACTACATTTCTGGCAAGTCCTTGATAATGACCACAGAAGTTGCCCTAGGGCCTTAGATTTAGACACTTGCAATAAGACATAACGACTTTCCTTTGGAAGATTGGTAGTCCTCTTGATTTTTGAGAAAGAATTTTGAGGAGAGGAGGTAGCCACCTTAAGGGGTAGACCTGGAGCACAAGTGCACTGGAGAGACATACAATAAGGAAAATTACATTGGTAGGGGTATCATTGGTTGTCGTATGATAAATGGGAACCACCAAAGATCACTTGAGGAAATCATGAATAGGAGACACACTTTACTTTGATTACACTTTGTGAGCACTATTAGATCCTTTTGAGAAAGTTGGGTTGAAAGTAGGAACGAAAAAACCTCACGACCAACACCTAATATTAAAAACTAACACTTAAGCCCAAGGGGGTTAAGACTTTGAGTCAAGCAACAAATTCAATGCATAGATCATTAAGGGTTGATGTTAAGTCTTTCAGTATAGTATTACATGGTTTTGAGCTTTAATGTGTGTAACTGAATTGCACAAAAATTATTTTTAAAAAAGTGTGATTGAGTATTTATGTCATGAAAAGTGTATTATATTCATTCACATTGCTTGAGAAAAGATTGAAAGCTTCTTTGTGCTTTGTGCAAAATCAATTGCTTAGGGCAAGAAAAGATTGTTTGTCACTAAAAGGAACATGTACCCTACCAAATTAATTCAAAAGAAAGGGATATTCAAATAATCGTAAGGGATCAAACAAGGAAAAAAAACCCCAGGATTGTATAATTGAGCCATAACCATCCTATCATAGGAAAACTTGGAAGATACATCAATGAACAAAACCAATTGTTCTAACAAAGTAAGAAAGGAAGAGAATCAAAAGATTAGTTGTGAAGAATCCTAGAAGCAAGAGGTGTCTTTTTCAAGAGTAGTTGCTACCCTATTTGATCTCATCTGCATTGTTGAACCTTAGCTACAGAGCAAAATAAAGTAACCATGTTTATCTTGAGTTCAAATGCTAGATGATCTAGGGTTTGATCTTGGAGAACTTCCAAAAGAAATCCAACAATTGCTAGCACAATATGATCGGACAACAAGAAAAGTATATGTACATATACTAATGCACGAGATCATAATAGAATTGAAAGAAGAAAGGAGGCTAGTAAAAGATCTAATGTAGCAAGTTGCTAGATTCACACAATGCACAACAATTTGATAGGTAGAGAAAAGAGAATGAGCTTAATTACATCCAGTCTACCTTGGCATTTGTCAAATATATTGGGATAGTAGCCAACATAGACAAAAAAAGAGTGCTTGAGACTAAGCTCACTCTAGCTGCCAAGAGGTTTACTAAGATAATTCGACCAATGAGTAGATTTGCATGGCATTAGTTGCCTTGATCCTGTCTGGATTAGGAATAGCACCCAACATTAGGAGCCAAAATAAAACACATATAGTCACAAAATAAATCAAGAAGTACAAGGCAAGAGATGACTCTTATATCTTTGTAGAGGAGTCTGAATAGGTACGTGAGGCCCATGTCTCCAAGTTGTTGTGAGTTTGAATAGGTCTATGAGGCCAATAACCTCCAAGTTGTTGTGAGTCTGAATAGGTCTATGAGGCCAATAACCTCCAAGCTACTAGCCAACACATGCATGCTTTTCGTTTGCACTTGGGAGAAAAAGAACACACTTGGTTTATTAATCTTAATGTTCATAATGTATATAGAAGTATGGACAACCACCAAAAATACTTGGGCATATTTTTCTCAACCATCAATGCTTGTGCAACTTCTACAATATGTCTATTTTTCCTTTTTGCAACCCCATTTTGTTGTGGAATATGTGTACATATAAAATATTACTTTATCCCACAAGATCTCAAAAATCAATGAACTCATTAGAGAGGTATTCTCCCCCTCCATTTTTTCTCAAGCACTTAACTTTTAAGCATGTTTCTATTTTGACAAAAACCTTGAAATTTTTGAAGTAATCAAATCTAATGTAAGAACTTTGACATAGTTAAAGACCTCTTTATCAAGAGATTCTCTAAAGTGAGATATGTAGACAATTGATTGTCAACCTGATTCTTTATTCACAAAGACAAGGAGAAAGTCCACGATTACATTACCCCTGTCTAGAGGCTCTATAAGAGGATTTTGATAGCTAAATGACGTAGTCAAAAGGCATTGTCCATCATGTGAATAGGATCAAGAACGAGGAACTTTATAAAGCACTATAGTATGTAATTCAAATCTACAAAGGAACACACTAGCCAAGGTTTTCAAAGAAGTAATCCACGTGGATGATCTGCTAAATGAGAGGAATATAAAAGTTATTTAGCCCACATGCATCATTACCATCCAAGTGAGAGATCTTCAACCCACAATGATTAGCCTATTGTAGATACATAGAACAAGGGGAAGAGTATAGACATTACACAAAAATTGATAGGGCTTAACTTGGGAACTAGTAAAAATTTGAGGATGTATTATGATAGCCCATGAGACTATACATTCAATGTGTCCATTGTGGTGGCAATAATCTTCTGTTAGAAGATCCACAGCCATGTACTTGCACTAACTATGGAAGGATTGGCCATGAGGCCATACACTACTGATTGCCAAAGAGGTTGCCATACTCTTAGCCCTATCCAAACCATTCTCTCGCATGAGTAGGTAGTTCAATTATGGAAGAGGAGCTCTGCTCAATCTATCAACACCTATTGAATAGAGACCTATAGTTCCTAGGGTATATATCAATCCAATAGGAATAGCAGGACTAACTAGACCCATTGTGGCCCATTCACCTAGTGATGCTTCAATGCATTTTTTGGAAAAGTCACTAGAACAAGATTTGTATGTGAGTCCTTATCTCTCTTGTGACAAAAGTGATATCCAATCTTGATGGGAAATCAATGGATTTTAGACCAATTTCAATTATGTCTTTGAGCAAGGAATGAGATTGAGGCATGAGAGGGAACCTACCATAGGAACCTCTAATCTGTTGGATGTATGGCTACCTAGTATACATATAGTCTATATTCCCAAAAAGAAAACAAGCAAACAAAGATAAGGCTGACTTGAGATGTCTAGAATGTGGTGTCACACACTTGTATACTGATTGACCTAGGCAAATACACTCCAATAGCTCAAAAATTGTATGACTAGTGCCACTCATATCTTTACGTCAAAATGCTTGATGTTGATGCCAAGCTAATTCCCTTGAATGTCATGAATAAAGCTCAAGAGAAACATGTTGGCATTTTAGGGCTTGCACTTAGCAACTTTGATGTCTCATCCATACACAAAAAGAATCAAAAGAAAAGAAAGAAGAGAGCAGAATTGAAACCGACCTCAAAATCGGCAACAACACAATGATGATGAAAGCCAAACGAGTTCTTGTTGTGGAAGCAAAAATGTCTGCTCCAAAAACAAAGAAGGAAAGCACTAAAGTTGCAAAATACCCAGATCCTAAGCCATAGTCAAATATAATAGATAAGATGAGAAGCTAGGTGAAGGAAGCACAACTGCATTTGCAATATGCTAAACCAATGGTAGAAGGAGAGTTGCACAACTTGTCTCGACAATGAGTCTGCCTACTTTTCCTACTTACATGGGACCAAAAGAAAGCCAAATTCTAGATGTTCTCACATGTTTTGTTGCTTAAGCCCTATCTCTCCTAAATAAATTGAGAACCTCTACAAGATGAGATAAGGCTAGCATGAAGGTATGAATAAAATCCAAAGGACATCCAGACAAGTGAGGCACCACAAATTTTTATCTGATGACAATACCAAATGTTCACCCCAAGGTACAAAAGAGTGTACAAAAAAAGAACTATATTATGGCCTAATTATTTTTTTTTGGAAATTGAATCCCATATATTTAGGGATGTGTTTGGTCACGAGCTCCTTCAAAATGTTTAAATTAAGAATTTGCATTGTTTAAAGTTTTTCATTGGGCTCTCATGTGGGCACATGGCATAGAGCATGAGGGCACGTGGGGGGGAGACATGGGCTAAGATTAGTTGGGTTTGACCATTTCCCCTTTTAGGGGTCTTCTAATTTGTGGGCCCCAGGAGAATTGGGCTATTGGGCGAACTCATCAAGATCTATGGGGCCCCTTATACTGATAAGTATCCATACCCATATCAAAAGGAAGACAACTTCATGAAGCAGCATGAATGTCAAAGCAAGCCTAGATTGCATGCTCATCTACTAGAATAAGCAACATTGTCCTTTTCAAGAGGGGTTCACTACTATGAAGACTATTGGTTTCACTATAGTGTAGTATAGAATAGTGAGCTTGCCTCATAAAGAAGGCAATGGTATGCAGGCCATCACGCTAAAGCATATGTTAAGACATCATTTCACATTGTTTTAAGACAACATAAGGTTGAACTTTCCTTCGTTTTCTCATATTCACTTCTCCATGTGCTTATAATGACATTGCTCTTTATCCTCTTTTAAAAAATAAATTATGTGTTAAAAACATTGTTGGTTTAATCTAGCGTCTCCATGATTACATTAAGAGGACACTCATGGTTTGATTAAAGGGTTAATGAGATGACTCCCTTGCATATTGCTATCATATTGGTACTACAAATTGTGATGCTCAAATATCCCCTTGATGTATGTGAATCATTAGATACTATTAAGGCTAATGCCATGCTTGTTGCCTTGGATGTTATGCTCCCTACACATGTGTGCATTGTTCAAGAGCTCAAAATCCCCATTTCATTTTTTATGCTTCTCTTGATGATGTTGACGCTTATGGTCGGCCTTTGAATTCATGTGGTGACCTTCACTATGTAAGTATGTTTACGTTGTCATGAGGAATTGAGGAGCAGAGCTTAAAATTTTTATTGTAGCATGAATGGACTCATAGTAAGAAAGGTTATATCTAGTATATAGTATCTTTTATTCTTAGATCTCATTAGAGGGTGGGTTCACAACTTAGATGTGCTTGCTTACATTGATGGCATGCTACGTTAGATATCTTTCAATTATCAGATTATGAAACCTTGTTTGGTGGTGGATGGTGGCTTAGGGGCTGACTTTGCTAGTTCTATCATTTTTTTGCATTACCATGAGTGTTCCGAAGGTACGCAATATCCACTTTATTGAACTGAAAACCAAGCCACAACAACATAAGCAACAAGGTGTGTCTCTCCTCATCATGTTGTGTCTAGGGTTTTCTCCTATCACTACTTGCACAACATTAATGTTTGGTGCTCGCAACACTGAGGAGAACCACCAATGGCTTTGGTGTTTAAGTTGGATAGTTCTTTAATTGCAACCATAGCTTGTGGATAAGGATATTCATGCATGGATTTCTTGTGTTGAATGATGCATGCAAACATGCAATGTTGTGACTAGATGATATAGATTGCTAAGCACCATAGGATGTGTAGACTTTGCTTTCTTCAACAAGGATCAATAATACTATGGGTTTGGAGAGGTGTATTGAAACCTTGTGAAGGGACATGGAGTGAAAGGAGTGGAGTTCATGATCACCATGTGTCAAAGTGATGTGGTGGAGGCAAGTATAAATTGATCAACTAAATCCACTGATGTCATTGGAGGGTGTAAAAAGATGAAAGGGATTATCATTATGCAATTGTACAATGGGGATGGAGAAAAAAGGAAAGCATGCCTTCATGCATGTATTTCTTTCTTTCTTTTGCCTACCTTTTGGAAGAGCTCACATTTTTGTGGAAAAAGACTACTACATGGGGAGAGAAAAATGAAGGGTGGGACATAAATCATAGGTGGAAAAGCACAAATCTATAGAGAAGAGGGTGGCTGATTATCACTGTGGGAGAGGAGAAGATCAAGGAAGAAATATACTAGCATGGGGATAATGGCCTGAGAAGAAGTGGATCTTCATGATGGCAGGGTATAAGTTTTGCATGGACGTGATCTCTCATGGAAAGAGAGAATGCTAGATTACTTGATCTTGACAAGGCTTAGCAAAATGAAGAATTGAATGTAAAATTACAATTAAATATACGAGGGAGATATGACGACTTCAAATTACCTACTCTAGATTATGGAGAAGAGGAGGAGTTTATGAATCGCATGTGTATGTAGAGAACGAATGTAACACAAAGCTAGGATTGTTGTTTCCTGTGAGAGTTTTTTCATATTCATCAAGGTGAAAACATTTAGGTCCTCTAGCTCAGACTCCATACTTGATAATTGGGCCAATACCATAACCAAAAATACATAGTGACAATCAATAGCCATCGAGGCTTTTTCCCCACTTTAAATCACCATAAGATGACCATAAATGTTGTGGGCATCCTCATGTAGATAGTACTAGGTGGATGAAAAAGAAGGAATGCTGCAAGTACCGGGGAATAGAAGGGTGGCCTCTACACAAATGGGATCAATCTCCTCGCATTAAGGGATGCAAAAGGGGTACCACCTAGTTAAATTGAAAGTGGACTAGGGCACTTTTTGCACACATGAGTAGAAAGATGATGATGTAAAAGAGAAAGGGAAGAGAAGGTGTAGTATAATATGAAGCCAATAATTGAAGATGCTAATATTTAAAGTTGCATCCCAACCCAAAGTGATGGGGGGAACATGCACACATAAGTGGAGGAATAATGGTGGTGACGATATAGGAAGAGAAAGAGGAAGAACGGTGGAGAGGATGATAGTGCGGAGGGGTTTGGATAGTGGAATGGGAAGGAAGGGGATAATGGAGGGATGGAGAATGAGAGAGGATGAGGGCAAGAGTATGAGAGGGTGAGGGTATGATGAAGTGGGAGATAAAGAGGGTGATGAAGTTGGAAGATGGATGGGGGGTGAGGGAGAGAGAGATGGTATGTGTGATAAAAGGATGGTGGAGTGGAGAGGGATAGGGGAGTAGTGAAGGAGAGGAAGAGAATAGAGGTAGTGAGAATGGTGTTAGTGGAGTATGTATATCCCCTTTTGAAGTCTCAAAGGGGTCTCCTTTTATAGACACTTGGATGCATTATATTATCTACTAATTCTAATTAATCAAGCACAATCTTAATTGATTAGAGTCCCAAATTGGATGATGCACTAGGTGATGCAAGGCAATACATAAAGTCTCCCTTCATAATACATTTTGTTGTCTTGTATGCATAAGTTTTCATAGTCAAGCTTCCCAAAGAAAATAATAAGAAAATGAAATATAAACTACAAAGGCTGGAAAATACGAAGGAGAGTTGTGCATGTATATTACCAGTATAATGTGATGCTTTACAATATGTAATGGATAGTTTTTCAAGGTTTTGATTGAGTAGAGAGAATGTGAAAAGGTATATACACTTCATACAATATATTCCATCCTCTAAAAGGAGATGAAGCTTGCTTTGAAGAGAGAATCATGGAAAAAAAAGGCTTTGAATAATAATTGAGAAGTATTTCAAATCTCCACCATTGTTGATATGGACTTTATTACGAATCCTTTCATGCACTAATATATTATTACATTTTCTTCTTGTGGTGGCCAAAGCTTTTTTCATTCATGTACCATTTATAAAGCACCAAATAATAAAAGGAAGAATATCATAGTTAATAGGCTAGGCAAAGTGAGATGCATAACATGAGAAAAATATAAGAGAGAAGGAAAGGGAATTGGATATATGCACCACATAAGAGAGTTATTGGATATTTCTTAAAATACCTAAAGATATGTGTATTTAAGCTTGGCCCCACCTTCTCCTTTCATTTTTAAAGATTTTGGCTCTAAGTAACTGACAACTTTGAATTTTTATAGAATGTGTCCGCATATCTCCTTGTCCTTATTTTGACTTTCTTGTATGCTTGGGACCATTTCCTTAAATGTGAGGAGACTCTTATGCATCACTCCAAGGTTTTTTTAATATCATGTGGCTCATCTCTAAATCCCAATTCTAAAATTATTATAGATAAATATTTTCAAAGAGGATTACTTCTAGAAAGGAATTTCCTAAGGGAAAAGTAGATCTCTCTTATTTAGTAGAAATGTGTAAGTCTTTATAAACATTGGTTCCTATAAAAGGCTTAAACTATGCACCCAAAAGTTATGTACACCTTGCATGATTCTAAGAGGAGGTTCACATGTAAAAACAAAAGGCTATGAAATGTATCCATCATTGCCTATTCAATCCATACATTAAATTTAGTCCATAATCCCCTATTTTGTCTCATTAGTTGGCATAAAAGCAACAATATTTGTGTGGACACAAGACCTCCTAACAATCTTGCATCAATCCCATTGACATTTCCTCTCCTAGGTACTTCAGCTTTTGGTTCTAGGTTTGAGGAAAGGTGGGCTCATTTGAGTACACTTGAGGTTCTCGTCACTAATATTATCTATGTTGGTGAGAAGGGTGGCTCCATTCTAGATATTCCTTGATCCTCATGGTTTGGTTTCGAGTGCCAAAACCTACGCTTAAGCACCCTCTACCTAGCCCCTTACTTTCTTGATGATCTTTGTTTGGTGCCTCAGAGCAAGGTATTCTCCAACTTTAGTACTTTTCTTATTTTCAGTATTTGGAGTTGAGGTTTTGGGTTTTTCACGAGGTACTTTCCTCAATCACTGATGTTATTGTCGTAGTGATGTTGCTCTTTAGATTAATTTTTCCTTCATCTCTCTTCTTCTTCTTTCTCATGTTCTTCTTGCCTATAGAAGAAACATCCACATTGTTAGGCCTAGGTATTGACACTCTAGCTTGATTAGCTTTTGTCCTAGTCATCATGTTTTAGTCATATAAGGGTAGCGTCACCATCCAAGGACTTGATACCAAATAGTCCTAAGGATACATATGACATCCTTGAGGTACTCGTTGATGCTTTTCTCCTAGGGAAATCTACATATAAATGTGAAACCAAAATTTAGGGCATCTCAACTTAGATTTTCCCTTGTTGGCTTGTTTCTTTTCAAGGAAATGGGATGATATATGTCTAGGATGACCGCAATTCCAGCAAGTCAGTGGTTCGTATGAGTGCATTGCTCCTAGTTGTCATCCTCTTTTCCTACCCAATGTCATGAACAAGATGGGCATATAGTCCATAAAGATTGGATTTTCCTCTTCATCGTATTAGATGTAGGTATTTATGTATGGCTTCTCCTCAAGTGGTTCCTCAACATAATGCATAGGAGCACCACTTTGGGATAGGGTTAAGATTGGTACATGAGGTATAGGTATGTCAATTGGATTAATGTCACCCCTAGCTATAGCTGGCCTTTGGTCATTAGGTGCTAGTAAAGCTAGTAGAGCCTCTCAATCAAACCAATACTAGCGGTTCATGGGGTATTGTTGCCAATAAGATTGTTGGTGAGGCAATTGTTGAGGTATCCTTCAATGTATATCCTCATGCCTGTATGTTTCATAATTAGGGCATATTCGAGGTCTAGATTCTAGGCACTTTCTTGGCAAGTGGTTACCCCTGTAGTGAACACATTGAATGTTGGCTCTAGTAGGCCTTCACAAGGCATCTTAAAGCTTGACAATCTCTAGCTTGAGGTTAGACATTTCTTGTGAGAAGTCCATTCCATTGCCTTTATCTTGTACTTCACATGATGGTTGCTCACTCTACGAATAGTGGATTTTTCACTATGAATCATGATGATTCATGTCAACTGTGTGGCTTTACTACCCCTTTCCTTCAGCAAATCATCAACTCTTATAGCTTCAACATGCTTGCTAATACATCTCTTTGCAAGCTTGAGTTTCTTGCCAATTCCTTGTATAAATATTCATTTTTAAAGTTGTTTACACCAGCCTAAGTGTAGGTCTCTCAAGCTTTGGGATTCTCTTGTAGAGACTCCTCACATGCATGATGTAGTCTTGGATCTTCTCATCTTTTTGTCTCACATTCATGAGCTTGACAATGTGATTATCAGAGTATCCTACTTCTAACAAGTGTTTGATGAATGAGTTCTTAAGCATGTCAAAGCTATTCTTTTCAAAATCATCTAGGCTTGCAAGCCACGTTCTCCCCTAGATATAACCCAAAATCTTGTGTTCTCTTGTCAGCATTCATGAGAATTTTTGCCTCATAGACTTGTTTGAAATGTTCAACAAAGCTATAAGGGTCATCTCCAGCCCTATACTTGTCAACTTTCCTGGTGACTGCCATATTTTTGTTTAACTCCTAGTTCTTGATGTTGCTTCTAATCCAATGCAGAGAGTGGTGGCTAGAGCAACACTACCCTTTTCTATTGATGTTCAATCTAATAGTCACTTGAGAAAGAGCTCCAAAGGGTTGAGAGTGGCATTGAATCCCTCAACCTCCTTTGCATCCTCCCTAATTTTCTGTCCCTTTAGCTAGGTCAAAGATACACTAAATCTGATTCAACTGAGTTTCTTTCCTTTGTCTGTCGAGTCTCCAGTTTCGTATGAATCGTCCTACTTGCTTTATGAGGTCTTTCCCTAGTCTCATTTTGGCTTCAACATTTGCCAAGATGTTTATTATTGGTCTTCTTGAATGTCCTATTCTTGTTTGCTTAGTGAATGAAGTGTTGTACTTAGAGAAATGTAGTATTGGCCGTCTAGTCCTAGGTTTCTATGGTGGAGCTTTCAAGTTGGGTCACCCCTTTTGTAAAGGGCTTTCTATTATGTTTCCCTTTCCCTAGTCTACTTACACTCAAATGGTTTTAGGTCCTCAAAGGCACTTCTCAATCTCCTTGGGACAAGAGAGTGTGATGATGTACTTGAGGTTACACACCAAGTTTCACCTCAAATGAGTTTCAATGGTGTAGCTCTTGTTAGGCTAAGTAGTAGGTCAAAACCCTATCACTCACAAGTTGTTGAATTTCCTTGGCCTCTTGATTGAAGTAGGTTGTCTCTTCTACAAGCGGTATGTCACTTTGCTTCGAGAGCATTGCATGAGGCTTGATGACACTTGTTTAGGTCAATGGGTAGAAACTCAAGAGGCCACTAAGACTTGTGGGATCTAGTGTTATTGTAGTCACTCTTGTGTAAGTTCTTGTTTTGTGAGATCCTTTTCAAGCCTGCTTTCCACTCTTGGTCAACCAATCAAGTAATTCCTAGGTTCCTCTTTGTCATAATTTCACAAAGAGAGAGAGAGAGAGAGAGAGAGAGAGAGAGAGAGAGAGAGAGAGAGAGAGAGAGAGAGAGAGAGAGAGAGAGAGAGAGAGAGAGAGAGAGAGAGAGAGAGAGAGAGAGAGAGAGAGAGAGAGAGAGAGAGAGAGAGAGAGAGAAAGACATGGAGCTGTAATCAAGAGAGTGTACTCTCATGTTCTCTACTTCTCATTATTCCATAATGCTTACTAACTCTAGTCAAACATAACTGAAAACACACTAGGTCACTAACTAACCATACCACTAACGGTGATTGAGTTTGATCGACTTAGTTATTATAACACACATGGAGAGTGACAGCTAAGACTACAGTTGTCTAGACAAGATTGCCATGTCGGTGAGACTGATCATGAGCTTGATTCTCAACACTCCCCCTCAAGCTCAAGCTAATTGCTATACTCCAAGTAGCGCCTTGAAATGCAAAAACTTCTCTTTACCAAGTGATTTGTTAAACATATTTGCTACCTGGTCTTCTATCTTCACATGGAGTAGATCAATCTTTCCAACAAGTACCATCTCCCTGATGAAATGGTAATGAAATTCTATGTGTTTGGATCTAGCATGATAGATGGGGTTGCTAGCCAGCATCACACTACTGAGATTGTCGCAATGCAAGGTGTCCTTCTTGTCTAACTATATACCCAAGTCATGTAGTAGTTTCACAAGCCAAACTGCTTCACATGCTGCTAAGGCTACATCCTTGTATTCTACCTCTGTACTAGATAAAGCAATGGTCGGCTGCTTTTTACTACTCCAACTCATCATACTACTACCCTAACTGAAGGCATAACCACCAGTTGACCTTCTATAGGCACAATCATCCCAATCACCATCCATATAACTTGTCAAGTCAAATGACTTTACATGCTCGTAAAACAACCCATAATCAACAGTACCCTTCACATACCGCATAATCCTCCTAACTGCATCTAAATGTGGCTTACAAGACTTCTACATAAACTAGCGAATCAATCCCGCTGCATAACTGAGGTCAGGATGGGTGATGGTGAGATAAATTAGGCTGCCCACCATCTATTGATACATGGTGACATTCTCTATTTCATTCCCAACATCAACTGCAAGTTTGATATTATGATCCAATGGTGTTTACATTCCTTTACACTTCATCATGCCATATTTCAAAAACATATCATGAGCATACTAATAGCCATATACCTTAAGGTGTAAACACAACCTCAATCCCAAGGACGTATTTCAGCTTTTCAAGATCTAGATGATATGAGTCACCTGGCAGTGACAGTCTTAATAGTGAATTGGCATACCCTCAGTTATGATGCCTAGTGCAAGGCAAAGCTGGTATGTGCTACCTCATGAGAGGAAATCGCATAGTGAACTGCAATTGAGAAGGTCTAAAATGTTGATATGGTAAGCTCAACATGTGCAGACATTGATGATGGACCGCTTAGCTAGATGGGTCAACATGTCTACACTTAGCACGTTGGTGGTCATTATGATACTCACATGGCCACTGACTTATCACTTATTATATTTAGTTTGTTACACCTACCTATAGATGGCAAAGATATAGTGCCAGTCAATTAGTGTAGTCGATTATGCATTGTTTGACTTAGAATACCACTTTCCTTTATGTTGTATCTTATCTATACTTTGTGTACATTGTATAGTGTGCGGAAGAAGAAAAAAAAATTAGCAAGAAAATTTTTTGGCCTCCATCTCTCTTCTTGTATTCTTGAGTGAGCTTCCTCTTGTGTATACAGTGTGTGTTTGGCACAGTAGCTCAAGCAAGTCCTCCCACCACATGATTCTTGACATGGTATCAGAGTCACGCCATTGAGAGAGGCTGATTTTGAAGGCTGAAGTGAAGGAGAAGAAGCAAGGTTCAAGCAAGCAAGCAACAGGTAAGAAGCTCTCCCATTCTTCCACTCTCTCTCTTGGATAATGCATGTGGAGGCACCGGAAGTAGGATAGAGTGAAAATCTCAGATTGCTGTGAGATTTGGTATGTGAGCAGAGCACTGTATATTCTATAAATGTGCCCTCTCAGGCTTTGTCACAGTTCGTTTTGGCATCTGAGACTATTTCAGGCCCTGTTTTTGAGCCGCAAGGTTGCATACAATAGTTTCAGGGTACACTGTGATTTCAGCTATATTAATCAAAAGTGGATGCACATGTTACAGATTTTGAATCTGTAATTTTTGAGATGTTTTTCAGGAAGAAAACATAAGATTCATTTGCAAATAGGTTGCAGATTACATGTACTATTGAGCAATCTGTGAAAAAGGTTGCCTGGTGTGTTGTTGTGCACTAGTTGTGAAAGGCTGTAGAAGACTAGCTTGCTATGTTGTATCCTTTTTTGTGATAATGGCAGACAGCAGTGGAAATCCCATTATTGAGAAGCTCGACAAGGACAACTACCCTTCATGGAAGTTTCATGTGACGAACTTCCTCATTGGAAAGGGCCTTTATGAGCTTGTTTCAAGTGAAGAAAAGGAGCCACAGCTGGACTGCAGATGAATTAAAAGCATGGAAAGAATGGAATGCAAAAGACAAAAAGGTGATGTACTGGCTATCTGCAATCATTGATAATACGATGTTGGGACATATCAGGAATGCAGAAACTTTACACAGCTTGGACAATTTTTGAGAATATGTTTTCAGTAAATACAAAGGCACCGAAGATTCAACTCAAGCAAGAGTTGAATACCTTGAAGAAAGGGAAAATGCCTGTCAATGAGTATGTTTTGAAGGTGAGAAGCATTGTAGATACTTTAGCAGCAATTGATGCAATGCCTGATGATGATAATTTGGTTTCATCCACTTTGAGTGGCCTTAATAATGAGAAAGCATGGAAATCATTTGTTACTTTGATATATGCATCGAAGCCATTTCCAGATTTTGATGAGCTAATCTCTCTCATGATTACCAAAGAGATCAATATGCAGGGTGACTCATCTGAAAAAAATGGTGAACAGGTCCAAGCATTTTACTCAAGCTCAAGAAGGGGACGTGGTAGATCCTCTTTGAGAGGCCGTGGTATGGGACGTTCTAGCGATAACCAATAAAACAGGTTCAATCAGCAATTTGGTGAAATGCAAGTTTCAGGAGGACAAGGAAACTTTAGAGGCAAGGAACTAATCTTCATTGAGCTTCAAGAAGTAAAGTATGAGCTACCCTTATTTCAAAACAACACCTGTCTAAAAATTCATCTTTAGAATTGAGTTTTAACTCCTCTTAATCAAGCCCAAATGCATGTGACTAGAGCCATGCTCACTGTTAAGCATCCCATGAGTTTGAGTATTCCAAATCCAAGCATTTTATAGTTGAAACATGTTCAACTTTTACTTGAAAAGACAAGCACAATTTGTGGGTAGGTCACATTGATTTAGACTAGAGTAATCTGCTACTGCTGCTCGCAAGCTCATTATTGAGCATTTGTTAATGACATACATACTAAACAATAGGCTTCACATGATGCTCCATAATGCCAAACATCATTCCAACTACACTGGCCACACTTCAAGATTCATTAGTATGAACACCTGTGTTGTCCATGCAGTAAATCAACATGCACAACTCTTGAGTCACACTGAATGCATTCTCATTATGCTGGTCACTAAGGCATGATCCCAAGCTCTAGCATATGTCACTGATCCTTTCTATCAAGCCTCAATAGGCTCAAGCAAATGTGGACTTTACATACCCTTCAAGGATTTGTTAGGGCTACCAATGTCTTCTTGCAAAGATTCACACTCCTCCCGCAATCCAAGCTCACATGCTCATTGGGTTTCATGCCACATGGTTATGATACCTTGTCATAATTTTAGAGAGAGAGACACACACAAAGACATGGAGCTATAACTGAGAGAGTGTACTACTTCTCATTATTCCATAATGCTTACTAAAGTCTAGTCACACATAACTGAAACCACACTAGGTTACTAACTGATGGAGAAACCAACTCTGGTTGAGTCTCACTGACTCAGTTATTACAACACACATGGAGAGTGACAACTAAGACTATAGCTATCTAGATAAGATCGGTCATGTCGGTGATACTGATCACGAGCTTGATTCTCAATACTCTTTACACCATAATGTTTCACGATGCAAGTCCTAGGAAGCAAGATGTACTAGATGTTGACTTGTGCCTCTCGGTAGTCATAATTTAGTTAGTTCATGAACTCTTAAGGAAGGTGTAACAATGCCTAAAAATCTTCACACTAGTTGAGTTAATGCTCTCTCAAACAATGCAACTCTGACTATGTGATCACTCGGGCAAGAGTAGGCCTTTCCAGGTTATTGTATAGGGTTTTGTTTCATCTAAGGTGGGTCACTATTTTTGACAAATGTGACCTTTTCCCAATGAGAGTGTTTTTCCTTGCATCACACTTCACTAGCTATCAACCAACTTCCTAGTCTTAGAAACTCACTAGTTGTTTTAGAAGCCCATGCAGTTCAAGAAATGTCACATCTACACTTTCAAGTCTTGTGCAGGAGGGTATGGTGGCATTGTACTCACAGCCATGGTGAATTCACAACACTGAGCATAGGATGGTTCCACAAAACTTGGTTGATTGATATATGCCACTCTATTTGAGCTTGGAGATTGAAGTTCGACTCTTGAAAATACCCTATGTGATAATGCTCAATTACATATAATTCTACAGTTGGCACACAATTTACTCAATTTCAAGTTTATGAGATGTATTGTTTCTAGGTTGGGCCTCCTAGGGATCATGCAAGGAAGATGCACTCAACTTTGAGCATGAGTTATTGGTTGTGAAAAATGATCAAGTTCTTTTAAGAATGATCGATACAAGTACTTAGATATATACCTATCAATTGAGTTAGTATGGCACTTCTCTATCGTGGCAGACCAAGGCGACATTAAACCTACTCGGGTCAATGCTCAGATCAATCAGAGCTTTGCAATCGCTTACCACTTGGAGCAATAACTCGGATTGAAATGACGGTGATCACTCAGATCAATCAGAATGGTTATTTGCAACCATCAATCAATCCTTTCTCATGTCAATTCATGGACGTTTAGTTTGAAGCATCATGATGTTCATAACTTGAAAGAATGTGTGGTCTACAGCCTGGATCAACATGAGGGGTAGAGCTAACATGAGGGGTAGAGCTTGGATCTATATGTTGAGTGGTGCACAAGACTTTACTTGAATCAACTAGCTGATCTTAGCTCATATCCGATCACTATTGGATAGATGTGAAACTCCCAGCCCAAATAGACGGTCTAGGAAGGATATGAGGATAATGGAGGAGAGAATATTACAATTTGTCAAATATCTTGTGATAAGAAGAGAATAGAAAGGAGTAGGGATAGAGAAGGGCAAAGAAAAGATTGATGAGGGCTCATAAACTATTGAAGACTATAGAACCTCATAACAACCATAGAAGGACTCCCAACTGAGGTTGCAAACTTAACTAAGGCAAAAACCATGGAAGGAACTCCTGAAAAGATCAAATAGGGGCAAGCTCACAAAGATGAGCTTGCCAAGTTTAGGGCAAATTGCAAAAATTTCACAAAAGGACTGGAAGCCTTGCAAAAACAATGAAAAGAGCTCAACAAGGAGAAACTAGAAGCTCTTGCAAATAGCTAAGAACTTTAGGAGCAATTAAATGAGACACAAAAACATATAGGAAGTTCATCATTTAGTCAAAGGAATAGGCACAAGACCTCCAAAATCAACTCCAATAGAGTGATCACGTGCTTCAGGGGAGAATGTACTTTGATGTGGAGAGCTCTTTGCTTATGGAAGAGCTAAATAGATATAATAATACATCCAGCAAGTCTTCCAATGCACCGCGTACTAGAGGTAGGTCTCAATAGAAGGGAAAATATAAAAATAAAGGACGCAGTAAATCTTGTGGGAAAGATGTAGAATGCCATCATTGTGCCAAGAAAGGTCACTTTAAGGGTGATTGCTATAAGTGGAAGAAAGAGAAAGGGCAAGAAGACTGATGATAGCAAGGATGAGGAAAAGGATAGCAAGCCTGCAAAGAAGAGCAATGCCAAGATAGAGGAAGCCAATGTAGTCAACCACCATAAGAGTGACAGCAGTGGGGTGATATCCTCTTTAGCTCTTCTTGCTTTAGTACACACTCATTGATAGCACATTCTGATGATGACATGCATACTTGGATCTTAGATTCAGGTGCTTCATTTCATGTTACACCCACTATGAGTGGTTCACTAATTACAATGGTGGCAGACATGGTATTGTCTACTTAGGAGATAACTATGCATGTGATATTATAGGTATTGGCAATGTGCAACTGGAATTTTATCATGGTTCAGTCTTTACTCTTCATCATATGAGGCATGTACCCTAGCTCAAGGAGAGCTTGATAAGCATAGGACAGCTAGATGATTAGGGCTATCACACTACTTTTGGGGATGGAAAATGGAAAATATGTAAGAGATCTAGGGTCATTGCTAGAGGCTCTAAGAGTGATACCTTGTATCCATTGCATGTATCTAGTGTGCTTGACCATGTTGTTGCCATCATCGAGTAGCCAAGTGTTTCTTTGTGGCATGCTCGGTTGGGACACATGAGTCAAATTGGAATGAAAGTGCTTTCTCATTTGGGTTATTTGCCATGTTTGGGATATGTTGATTTTGACCATTGTGATCATTGTGTCTATGGTAAATATGCTCAAACATCACATAAAAAGTCTCTTTTATTGAAACCTTCTCCTTTAGGATGGTACATTCATATTTATGTTGAATGCCAGGGTTGTCTCTAGGGGGAAAGAAGTACTTTATTACTTTCGTTGATGATGCTACATGCAAAGTATGGGTGTATCTTATTCGTTGTAAGGGCGAGGCTTTGAATAAGTTCAAGAAATTCCTAGCATTAGCTGAAAATATGACTGGTAAGACACTCATGTGTCTTTGCTCTGACAATGGTAGAGAATATGTATCAAAAGCCTTCAGGACTTTTGTGATAGTAAAGGGGTAAAGAGAAGCTCATTGCCCCTCATAATCCACCCCAAAACGGAGTTGCAGAGCATCTGAATTGGACCATTCAGGATAAGGTCCGCACTATGCTATCGCATGTTGGATTACCCCATAGTTTTTGGGCAGAGGTTGTTATGACAGTTGTTCACTTGATCAATTGGTTACTGAACAAGTTCTTTAGGGGGAGAGTTCCTCAAGAAGAGTGGTCTAGCAAGCCACATTCATATGCTCATTTGAGAGTGTTTGGCTGTTGTTGCAAGAGATTTATGCACATACGCAAGGAAGAACATAGTAAACTTGAGCTAAAGTCTTGTAAATGCATTTTCCTAGGATATGGTGACGAGGGTGAAACGGGGTATGGATTATGGGATCTTGAGAGGAAAGTAGTATGTAGTAATGATGTTATCTTCCATGAAGATTGCATGCATAAACAGCAGCCCAAAAAGACAACAGAGGTCAGAAAGGTGATGATTCAGGGAAGATGTACCTGTAAGACAATAGAGAATGCCCATTGGATAGCAGCAAATACCTACTACAAATGAGCCTGAAAATGTAGGGAATCATGCTGAAAATGGTATGCAAGATATTTCTCATGATCTACCACAATCTCAACAAGATAGCAGGCAGTTAGAACATCCAACAGGATAGCATGTTGAAATTTTAGGACAGCAAGTTGTGAATGTAGATTTGCAGGCCGCCCCACAATCCAAAAATGCTAAATCTTCAATTTGTAGTTTTCCTGACCTTCAAGGTATCCTGATAGGTTTGTCCCTGGTGCTCAACATGCTGCTGATTATATCATGTTGACTAATTGTGGTGAACTATCATGCTTCAAGGAAGCAATGGATAGATAGAACAACAATAATTGGTTTAAGGCTATGATGTCAGAGATGGAATCTCTTGAGAAAAATGGTACTTGGGACTTGGTACATTTTCCTAAAGGGCAGAAGATTCTACCATGCAAGTGGGTTTATAAGATGAAAGTCACTTGTGCTTCCTTGCCAAAGTACAAAGCACAACTTGTTGCAAAGGGGTACAAGCAAGAACATGGGCCTTAAAGTGTCCTCATGTGATACCACCATGTGCCTCTTCTAATGTAACCTCTATCTCATGCTCACACACACACATCCTAAGAAGGTCGTCGTGCCCTAGGTGGTACAATTGTTCGATGATCAATTGATATGGTTAGCACTGGTTACTCAAGAAAGGTGATCAACCATGTAGATTTATTTTTCCTTTCATATGACAATGGAAAAATCAAATTCTAGCAACAAGAGAAGCCATCTAGCAATGTGTCCAGTAGCACATGGTTTCTTTACAAGATATAACAAAGCTTGATTATCCACATAAAATGTGAAAGGCATAGCCAATAAATAATGGCAAAACTTCTTGATAGCATATACCATAGCTAAGCCTTCTCATTCAATGGTGGAATAATTCATTTTGGCTTTATGAGTTGTCAACTAGTGAAGCTTGTGAGGAAGTCCATGTTGTGCTCACCATCGGATAGCACAATACTATCCTAATCGCAACCTTGGAGGCATCTATATATACGTGGAAGAGTAATCGACTAATCCAAGGCTCATAAGGTTGGTTCTGTCATGAGACATTTTTTTAATGCTTCATAGGAGGCCTAACACTCCTCGGTCCACTCCTATGTAACTAGTAGCTTATACAAAAGGTTGAGTGATAACTGTGTAGTTAAGCACAAAGGGATGATATTACCCAATGTGTCCAAGAAGGAAGCATTACACTCTCTTAGTGCTAGAGGGAGGTGGTAGATTGATGATAACCCTCACCTTAAGTAGTGTTTGTTGCAATGCCATTTTTGGATATAACATGTTCTAGGATGATGCCCTGCTTTACCCAAAATTGACATTTGAAAGGGTTCATGGATAGATTATAGTGTCAAAACTTTTCAAAGACAAGTCTAAGTTTCTAGATATGATCCTTCCAACTATAATGGATGCATAAATCATTGAAAAAACCCTCAAGCCATTTCAAGAGCATGTCTTTGAAAATGGTACACATGAGTCTTTGGAATGTCACTAGTTCATTAGTTAGTCTGAATGATGGCATACCTCTGTAGGCAAAGACTCCCCATTCTATTGCAAAAGACATTTTATCTTGGTCATTCGGGTAGACTTGGACTAGGTTGTACCCCTAAAAATTCATCTGGAATGCTATATGCTCCTTTCCTATAACTCGTTCTATCATATGGTCAATGTATGGTAGGGGGTAGTGATCTCTCATGCTAGTTGCATTTAGCTTTTTATAGTTGGTACACACTTAGATATTACCATTTTTCTTAAGTACCATGAAAATTGGGGATACCCATTCGATATGTTTGATTTCATAGATGAATCCCGCCTTTTGTAATTTCTCAATTTCCTCCTTAACATGATATGCATAATGGATTCATTGGATAAGGTCACTGTTTTGTAGGCTTAGCATTTGGCTTGAATGGAATTGTGTGAGTTAACACCTGGGGGGAAAGTCCTTTCAGTAGCTCCAAGTGAATATATCCATGTACTCCTTGAGCAATTCTGCAAGTTGTGCCTCATTCTCCCTACTAAGGTCATCAGCAATATACGAGCAGTATATATGGGTTTGGGGGGTTCCCTAATCTTAGTAAGATTTACTTCCTTAACCTTGGTTGTGACTCCTCAATAGGTTCATTGGATGCATCTTCATGCTGGGCTCCAATCAAATCAATGATTCTATCGCTTTTCCTAAATTTGGTGAATTAGGGTGATAAATCTTGTGGGTTTTTCTAACTACATGAGTCTAACTCAACATAGCATGTATTTCTCTTCAAGTGCTTCTTCCTCAAATGGATTGAAATCTTGATACTAGCATTCTTGGACTGGGGTGGTTGAACTATTTTAGGGTTAGAGTCCATGTCTTCATTTATTGAATTATTTATTATTACATTTTGAATATTGGGTGAAAGAGGGTAATGTGGTTTTTCTCTGCTTGCAATATGTGTATGTGCTTGTATCTATGTATAGCCATGTGAGCATAAGGTTGTTTCCCCTTGCATACTCAGCCATCCAACCTATTGGGTGGGAGGATTGGTAGGATTGGCCACGTAGTGGACATTGAGTGCTCTATGACTACATGATGTGGGAGGAAACACATGAGCTACTTACGCCACACAACGATTGCACAATCATAAGTATGATTGGAGTTTGTGCATCTTGTTTGAATTTGTTTGGATTGTCTATGTGTAAGTTGTGTTGTTTACAAAAAATGTCTCCAAGTAAAGTCTTTGATCTAGGCACCCCATTATGATTCTCATTGCACAATCACACAACATGCACACCAACTATTTGTAGAAAGAGCCTCGTTTTTCCTTTCTCAATCCAAGTCCACAACCTAGTAGGATGGAAGGACAATGGAAAGTTAGATAGGGGAAAGACAACTAGGCAACCACCACTTTGTGTGTAGTAACTTATGTATAACTACGTGTAGCCGACCGCACATGGGTGACTACATATAGTCAACCACACATTGCATGTAGCAATTGCATGTCGACGACTACACACTTCGTGTAGCTAACCACACATTGTGTATAGCTAGTCGCACACTGCATGTAGGTGATTGCAAACTGCATGTAGCCATACACACAATGTGTAGCACCTATCAATTATATACAGTGCATTTGCACATGTTTAATCCCTTTATCTAGAGTCTCTACTTTGCATGTATTGTCTCCTTACACCTATCCTTGCTATACTACATTGTATTTACATCATAGAATGACACTTAGCCAACCCTAGGCAATATTATTGCACTCATCCAACCCTTCACCCACTCAAGGACTGTGAGAAGTAGAAATAGTAATTGTACAAAGCCATCTAAACATGCCTTTACTGCATGTGCATAGCAGCATGTTTGCCACATCTTAAGCCACAAAATATCTATGATAGGCAATTATATGGCTTCCTATGCCCTCCTCAGGAGGTCCTATAAGTCTCCACGAGAGAAGCATGTATGATGGTAGGCACCTTGTAGAACTTATGTACGCACTCATAACAAAAGTGGAAGTGAGATTACCTAGGACCGACTTAGCCAAGGCCGGCCTAGGTTGCATCCACCTAAGGAGTGGCTGCACCCACGAGCTTTTTCCTCCAGTTAGCAAAAGAAACCCGAGCCCCAATCATAGCTCTGACCCTGAAACAACACCTATGCATGATCTTATCAGCTTTGTTATTTGATCTAGTCAACTGAGAAACCCTAACCAATATGATCAATCACACAAGACACTTAGCATGAAATTTTGATGATTTCCAAGCCAAATTAGATAGTTTTTAGCAAGCCACAAGCTTTAATACTTCAAGTATGACTCCTAAGGCCATGTAGCAAAAGCTAGCTGAGCTAAGAGGAGAAGGACAAATTGCCTTGAAATGCTTAGTAGACCTCAATAGTGACAGCAAAATGCAACTTTCCACCATGTAAGAAAAAATGGATAACATTTGCAAGATGTTGTTAAATGTAGGAGTAACTCGCTCTCTACAAGACTCACTTTTAGACCTTGTACAATTATGTCATTTATTTGGCCAAATCAACATCCTTCAAGTAGGGATACACATTGCACAAACCATCCTTACATGGATGAGAAACAATCCAGCCCAAAGAGACCAATCAAAATTTCTAGTAGTGGCCAAACAAATGGATAAGTATAGAGCCAATGATGATCCATACAGTTCTTAGAAAAATTCAAGCAAGTCTATGACTCGAATAATCTCTGAGGTGACACAAAGCATGTACAAGCCTTTGGGCTCTGCCTTGGTGAGAAAGGACGCACTTGGTTCAATGGCCTTAATGCAATTGAAAAGACCTGGTTGGTTCTCTTGAAAGATTTGTTCATTAAACACTTCACTGAAACTGGCTACAGGGAAAATCTTATTGTTTGACTAATGAACATATAGCAGCAAGATAGAGAGAGCATGAGGGACTGTGTCTCCAAGGTCAGAAGTCTTTTTAACCACATCCTGGTTACTAAAAGTGACCTACTCAAAAAGTAACATAAAGGCCTTCATCAAAGGTATTCATGATGAAAGGATATATGAGGCTTTGGCTAGCAACTCTAAGTTGAATCGCTTCATCATAAAAGATGTCTTGGATGAAGCCATCAGTGTGGATGATCTCCACAAGGGGCACAACAGAGGCAAGCACCCTATAGGTTTCCAACAACAAGAACACCACATAGGACGTTCCTTCACTAAAAATAAGGAGACTTTGGTACTACTTACTGATGTTCAAAAGCAACATCAAGAATTGCTCAAGATAGCCGAGTCCATTAAGGCCTCATGACCTTATCGCTAGAACATGGAGTGTGTATATTGTGGCAAGATCACCTCTCATCAAAATTTTCAAGGCCACCACGAGTCTGTAGCAATTGTGGATGTTTTTGCCATGAGGCAGTCTATTGTAGAGCCCTCAAAGGTTTCATGGACCAAATGTTGTCTACCCACAATAAACTCAAGCTATTAACTGCCCAAGTCCTCCCCCACTTAGACAACCATTGGCACTTCGAGCTCCACCAAATCCTTGAACAAATGCCCAACGAGTAGAAATTAATCCTTCAAGAATACCTTGACCCTTGCTTAACACACATCCACCCAGTGATGCCCCAATTCACTACATAGAGGGACCCACCAAAGAATAGGAATATACAAGTCTCTTTGTCTGTTATGATGAGGAAAGGCATCCAATCCTTATGGATTATCAGTCGATGCCCATCATAGCATTAAGATAAGGCCGTGGACAAGGGATACCTTGTACTAGAGATCCTATTACATGCTGGACTTGTGGACAACCTTGTAGGTAACCATACCATGTGTCATCACGGAACCCACAAAGGCATGAGCAAGCAAAATGGAATGAGGTAGATCAACACTACCCAGAATGTGAAATTTCACATATGTATTCCGATTGCCCATGATGCAAGACCAACAATGGCAAAGCCATTATACCCTTTGTCCCCTTAAGCTTGTTTGTGGTAGAGATGATTAAAGACGATGTCTCTATTCCCATTCATGTCCATGCCATCACTCATGCTCAAAGCAAAGAAAGAGGAATTAAACTTGAGGGCCCAACAACCTTGACTACATCAATTATTGGCAAGAAGGATACTAAGAAGTGTAGGAGATGAGTTGAACTTAAATTAAAAAGTGAGTGCCTCTCCTCACCACTACACCTACTATTGCTACCTCCAGTGTGGAGAGTGCTAGCATAGCTTCACCTAGTGAAAAGGAGATCCTAGCAAAAGATTGTGCTTATCTGGATCCAATTAAGCAATTAGTTGCTATCAACAAAATCAAGGAGTGGGTAAAAACCCCTCAAGTTGAGCACAAGGAAGCACTAACTAATGAGAAAATCCAAACCCAAATGAGGTAAACTAAGGAGCTTAACATTGGAGAGAGAGAGTTTCACCACAGGCAACACCACTAGAGATAGAGAGCATCAGCATAGAGGAATGTGAGAGAGAAAGAGAAGAGAGGACACTTCCAAAAGGGGAGTTTAGGGGGGCCAACTTGCACTCGTACGGCCATGCGCATGCATGGCCATACATGCATATGTTTTTTTCCCTCTCTCCAAATAAAAAACATTAACCCTTGGTCAATTTCCTTCGATGTACACGTCGGCTCCTTAATTGCCAACGTGTTCATCAGTCCAAAAATCCCCACTTGAGATCTATCCCAAGCCACGAGTGGTGGCCTTGGCACCAAATTGGTAGCAAACTATAGTGGCAACAACCCACATGCCAAAGGCCAACAATGCATGACATTTATTTTTCTTATGGTGGGTGGTGGCCTTGGTGATCAACTATGATGGCGGCAGTAGGCCCATGGCCAAGATGTTTTGCTGCTGCTATGATAGCGGGTAGTACGATGTCTAGTAGCGAGAGCAATATGCACAGTCAATGAAGAAGATGTCGATTGGATGGGGAGATTTTAAAAAAGAAAGAAAAATGTTTCTTTTAAAAACACTTGTGTTGTTGTTGTTTTTTAAGATATGGGCTAAACAAGCCCCCTTTCCCACCTAATGTTCCACCCACACCCACTCTTCCTAGCCTCTCTTCATATACTTCAAGCTTCTGGTGCTATCCTCTTCCCAATCTGAGCCGCTCTTGCTACAACGCATGAGCTGCTATTATACAATGAAGCTTATCAATAAGAGAAATTTGTGCAATTCTTGTTCTTTTGCATTGCACACATTCACTTATTCACGAGAGAGTATTATTGGTGCTAAAACTAAAATTATAAGTGGAGATAACAAAAGAAAGAAATGCATTTAATATATTCTATGAAAACTTAAACAAGATCAACCTACCAAATCCATGATAATGTGTGATGAAAATGTCATGATCAAATCAACAGAAAGGCTTGAAAACTAACTAGTTTTTGCATGTGTTTTAGGGTTGATGTAGCTAGCATCCTCCTATTCTATGGGAAAACTATACAAGTAATCCATCGTCCATGTGTCCTTTGTCCTAACAATAGAACCAAAATATTAGACTACACACTCAACATGTGGGACCATTAGGCACACTCTTATTCTTTCAAGAGCTTGAACACACATATCATTGCCTAGCTTTCACCTAGTCACTCGCATGTGGGTAAAACAAATAATTGTATTGAGCATAGGGTCATGTTCCTCCCACCAAGAAGCTTGCAAGACCTATTCCATGATCCAAGTGAGCACTCCATTGCCCCCTAAACCCTCTACTACCCTAGGGGTTTCTCTCTCTCTCTCTCTCTCTCTCTCTCTCTCTCTCTCTCTCTCTCTCTCTCTCTCTCTCTCTCTCTCTCTCTCTCTCTCATGTAAGATTTAGAGTAAGAAAGTAGAGGAGCAAGGTTGCACATACAAGAATGACCATTTCTATTTAAGCTCATCACTTTCATACATCAATTCTAGGATTAGGGTTTCCCCTTTCCCATGGGCATGCAGCCCACTTTAAGGCCTCAAGACTGGCTACCTCTCATTGCATGCTTTTCCTATGGTGAGAATGAACTAGAACCTTTGCGATTTTTCCGTGGGAGTCTATGCTATCATTACAACTTGCACAAGATCACTCCTAGCTTATGGATTTACATGATTAGTCAATAAAATTGTTGCAACCATTTGGTAATTTGAATATCCATATGCTTCATTCACATTATATTATGCTTAATAATTTGAAGAACGTTTTCAAAAATTTAGGCTCCTTTGCATACTTCTTATGGTTAACAACAAGTTACCATGGTATACATACCCAAAATTACTCAGCATGTGACACCATACTCGCAACACCACTCAATAGGGAAAGGAATGGTTGAGAGAGAGGAAGATCCACTGCAAAGAGAGGGAATCCATGAGGAGAACAAGTGGAGCTACCATAGGTTGAGCCAAAGAAAGAGCTTTAATTTGCCATTGAACAAGAGGTAAGAGTTTATTATGAAGTCTCTATAGAGAATTAAAGTTTTTGGTTGTATCTACCAAGCAAGAGGTTTCTTGTGCATTAAAGAAAGAGACAGTGGGCAAGGGACTATCTAACACCCTTGCTTTTCTAAAATCCATCATCTTTGTAAGAAATTACGGAGAGAGAAGACCAAATGGATACACATTAGGAAAAAAATGAACTCACAAATGGGCCTTTTAGTCCCCCCTCTCCTCCTTAAAACAAGGAAAAGAGGAGAGAAGAATAGTAAAATAATCCTCCTCTTTCTCCACTTTTGCAATCTTGTTTTGCCTTTTTTATATTATCTACAAAGATATACTCTGATTCCTTCTCTCTCCTGATTCAAGAAGTCTTTTTCAACCAAATTTTATATTAAAAAAGGAGTTAGTTACGTGAGTGTGGTGCTTCATTTTCAATGCAAAATGATTAGCAGATATGAGGTAATTGATTTTTTAATCGAGAACAAGGAAAATGAAATTTCGAAAGTTCCTTTTAAGATATTTTGGGGATTTTTTATATTCTAGATTTTGGTCAAAAAACAAACCAACTGGTCAAATTTCATGTTTTTTGGAGATGTTTTTGGAGGCAAAATATAAATATCTAAAATACGAAAAGTCTTGGACATCCCTACCCTTTGAGCTATTTTCTATACTCTCTCATGGCTCTATTGTGACCTCTTCTCTGTGTTTATGCAACCTTCATTAACAGAGTGAATTACTTACACCCTCCTTTCCCTTGGCACCTTTGTGTGCCTCTCTATGCATCTCCACTCTACTTCTTGAGATAACCAAGTAGGCTCCCCGTTTCTATTAATAGTAAAATGAATATAGGAAAGAATGAGCTGCATATTGAGGTAGAGATTGAATATGTCCCATTATTCAAAAGAACCCAGCGTACCAGTGTCAACCCTCAGGTTTTGCAGAGTCACAAGCAAATGGGATTGAGACATGTGGATTTGTGGGTTGATGGGGGAATCTGCCCATTTGACCCCTTAAAAAATAGACCTCCAACTTTCTCAGGAATCACAAATTTGTTGAAGTATGTGTGTGAGGGTGAAAATGGGTTACTCGGTTATACTAGGTGGCTAAATGAACAAGCATTCAAAGTATTTACAACTTGCCAAGCAACCAAAAAAAATTACCATGATGTGATCGCTACACATCAATTTCATATACAACAGCTCATAGGACAAGTGGTACAACTGAATGACACTATAACTCAACAAAACAATCAAATTATTTCAATGCATGACACTATTCATGACATTGGTTTCTCATATGAGGAGGCAAAGGCACAATTGGACGACTTGAGAAAGATCAACAGCAAGCTAATACAGGAGTGCAAATGAAAGAAAAAGCCAATCAATGAGTTAATTGTGAATAACGGCTAGTAAAAGCAACGTATCAAAGCATGTAAGGTAGCTCAGAAAGAGAACCTAGGTGAGGGTGAGGTTGGATCGTGTATTAGTAGATTGCTGAAGGGAAGTACATTGGAAAACGCTTTGAGAAATCCTAAGTTTAAGGATGTGAAGGAAAAGGTGATTGAGTGCACCAAGATGTGTCAAATGAGTTCTCAGCTGTGGATGCACAATCTATTTGTGATAGGGCCGGTACTAGCACAACGACTTACTCAAAGATATTAAAAGGTGTGAAGGCTGGGTTTGGTCGTGTGCTGAAGAGAAATAGAATCGTACCTCTTCCTCAACCTTCAAAGTTAATAGATGCCCGACGGCAACTTAATACAAAGGTTTTGGAGTTGATAGGAGATCCCATGCATGTTCAATGTGTGGAAACACTAAAGGTTGGGACCAAAAATGCATATGAGGTGAACTTCATTGAACTCAACAATTACTATTTAGGTTTGAACAAGGTGCAGTCGGCAATGGTAATGTACTACAATATGTCTGTTGAGGAATGTAATGGTAAATTACATTTTGTTATAAAATTAGATGAAAGTGAGGTCATCAAAGGAGTAAAGCTTGAAAGAGTTAGTGTAACTCTAACGAATAGAGCTTTACAATTCGGCAAGAACAACCCAGGGAACTTTAGTATTCAATCTGAGTACCATGTGTAGTGGCTCACTACATTTGAATTTCCTAAGGAAACATTTGAGGTGCTGCAGTTGTTCTTTATGCACACAAGCATTCCAAGCATCATCGATTGTCAGGAACATGGTGAGATGCTCTCAGTTGAAGGGTATCGTCAATACTTAGTTGAATGGCATCTTGCAGGAGACTTGAAAACTTTAAAATGCATGTGTGGAATCTCCAATAGTGCAAATACAAAGAATCCATGCCTATATTGCTTGACAGAGAGGGTGGAAGGAAAGGACGGAAAGAAGAACTGGTGAAGGGTGACAAGTACTGCACCGACTGTTGAGATATCGAGCTCCACTCGTGATATGCCAGGGTGACCGTTGTGCATTTATGTCACCGACTTGTTAGTTGCAGATGCGGTTGGTACACCGCCCATGAATAATAGCTAGATGACATCTATCCTTATCTACTCTAGTTCGTGGCTCAGTTAGTATGCCACCTTAGTTAGTTGAGTTTGGTTTGAGACCCATATATACGGTTCTTCTATTTCTCTGTACTAGAGTTCTTTTTGGCTTACATAACTAAGAAGAGGAAAACTATTTTCAGCCTCCACCATTGTGTGTATTCCCCCATTGTGTAAGTGAGAAAGCCACAAGTGAGACTCCTTCCTTCTCTCCCACAATCTTGACATGGTATCAGATCTTGGTTCGTGGTAAGGAGCTCAAGAAAGCAAACCAAGTTCGCGGTGTTCTGGTAAGAGGACCAGTGTTGCTTTCATTTTTCGAGTTTAGGAGCAAGTCTCTGCAGGTAGCACAGCCGGAAAGTGCAAGAGTGCATTGTCTCAAATTGAGACGCCCTTCGCAGTGTAGCAAGAGGAAAGTATATGCCGTGGGAGAAGGCTTTAGCCCTTGGTTGCCCTGTTTTTTTGATTTGAGGACATTTCGAGGCCTGTTTTGGAGGCGGAAGCTTTTCGCACGCACTCAGAAAAAGGCACTTTTTTTATTGTGCGACCACTATTCTACAGGTCAGTGAAAAGTTACCGTAGAAATTGCATCGTATGCCTATGCACAGAGACATTGGGAGTTACAGAATCATCCTTGTTGCCTGTTGATACAAAATCGTCACTAGAAAGTGACTGTGTGGTCAAATACCACTTTCGTTAGTTTTGCAGATTTGCCCTTGTGAGGCTAAAGCTGTGTTTTTTGCAGTGACAGAATTTTTTGCAGTGTTCTGTAATGGCGTCTGATTCTCTTTCACAGGTTGTCACTGAAAAGCTTGACAAGAATAACTTCCAAGCATGGAAGTTTAGAATGACGAATTTCCTTATGGGAAAAGGATATTGGGAATTTGTTGCAGGAAATGAAGAAGAACCAGTTCTTCCTGATGTTCCCAATCAACAGCAAATGCAGGCATTTAAAGGATTGCATGAGAGAGCCAGAAAAGTTATGTAGTGGCTGCCTATCAGTATTTCAGACTCTATGATTGTGCATATTCAGGATGCAAGTATGCCAAAGGAGGCATGGGATACTTTGTCAAAAATGTATAGCACAAATACACAAGCCAAGAAAATGCAGCTCAAGCAAGAGTTGCATAATGTGCAAAGAGAAAGTATGAGCATCAATGACTACCACATGAAGGTGAAGAAGATTGCAGATGCACTTGCTTCCATTGGGTCGCCAGTGGAAGATGATGATTTAGTTTTTGTGACCTTGAATGGTTTAGGAAAGGATTATGCACAGTTTCGAACATCCATTTCCGTCCGTGAAAGATTTCCTGATTTTAAGGAGTTGATTGCTCTTCTAATTTCTGAGGAGCAGAGAAATGGTGGTGCATCTTCTTCAGGAGGAACTTCAAAAGAAGCTGTCTTCTACTCAAATTCTGGAAGAGGTAGAGGCAGAGGTAGAAGAGGCCGATCTGGAGGCTGTGGTAGAAATCAGAATATGCAGCAAACTCAAGAAAACTAGTCCTATGGAGGAGGACGTGGTAACTCTAGAGACAGGGGGAGCCAAAGAGGTTGTGGTGGATGGCAAAGAGGCCAAAATGCAAACAACAATGTTGAATGCTACTACTGTGGTAAAATGGGTCATATGGCTAAAGGCTGCTATAAAAAGTAGAATGATATCATGAATGAAAAATTGCAACAAGGGAATTATGCATCTTCTAATAGACAGGGTGATGATAGAAATGAGCATTTGTTTATGGTGCAGCACATGAACAATTCTCTGACAAGTGCAGAAGAAAGCAACAAAGTGTGGTATGTTGACTCAGGCGCGTCAAACCACATGATAGGTCATGCAGAATGGATGCAGGATGCAAAGAAAATGGAAAAACTAGGATTTGTGGAGATTGGTGATGATATTGCACATCTTATTGTGTAGATTGGAAAAATTCATTTGTCTATGCAGGATGGGAAAAAGAAATACATGTCAGATGTATTTCATGTCCCGAATATCACCAAGAATCTGATTTCTGTTGGTCAAATGGTTGAGCAGGGCTTGTAGGTTAGATTTAATCCTCATGGATGCTTTGTTGAGGATATGAAAAATAAAGATCACTTAATAGCAAAAGGAAAGAAGAAGGGAAGAATGTTTACGTTAGATGCAGACATGCCTGAATTGAGTGCAGCAATGTTTGCACATGGGACCGATGTAGTTGCAGATATTGATATCTAGCATAAACGCATTGGTCATGTTAATGTACAATGACTTAAATCAATGCAAGCCCAAAATATTATTGCAGGATTGCCTAAATTCAAGGTTGCAGAAATGCATAAGGTATGTGAAGCCTATCAATTTGGAAAACAGGCAAGGAAACCATTTCCTAGACATGTTCAAGAGAGTAAGAAGCCATTGGAATTAATCCTCTCTGATGTGTGGACTACTAAAGCTGCATCTATTGGAGGCTGTCATTATTTTGTCACTTTTATTGATGACTATAGCAGAAAAATTTGGGTGTATTTTATGAAAAAGAAAAGTGAAGTTTTTGGGCATTTCAAAACTCTTAAAGCTATGGTTGAAAAAGAAATAGGCCTGCAAATAAAATGCCTAAGGTCAGATGGAGGGGGAGAGTACCTCTCAAATGAGTTGGCAAGGTTTTTGCAAGAGCATGGCATAAAGCAGCAATATTCATGTAGTCATACCCCACATCAAAATGGAATTGCAGAAAGAAAAAACAGGCATATTGGAGAGGTATCTCGTGCCATGCTCAATGAAAAAGACCTGCCAGATTTTTACTGGGCTGAGGCAGTTGCTACAACAATCTACATAATGAACAGGACTCCCACTGTAGCAATACATGGCATGACTCCAGAGGAGAGGTATACTGGTAGGAAACCAGATATTTCTCATTTGAAAATTTTTGGTTGCATTGCCTATGTTCATGTGCCAGATGAGTTGAGATCCAAGTTGGATCCAAAAGCTGAGAAGTGTATCTTTATTGGTTACTCTCTACAGCAGAAAGGATATAGATGCTATAACCCTTCTACTCATAAGTTTACAGTGAGCAGAGATGTTGTTTTTGATGAGATGAGTAGCTGGTATAAACCAGTAAATGTGATTGATAATGTAGATGCACAAAATGGTAATGCTGCACAGAATTCACAGCAGCAGTCACAAGATATTAGTGGACCTGGAGTGTCCTCTAGCAGTGGTTCACAATCTTCGCCATGGACAGGCAGATTGAGATCGGGAGAATCTTCTCAAAGCAATGCAGATAGTGGTATGCAGGTATCACGAAAAGGAAAAGAGAAGGTAGATTAGCCCATGTTTAATGTGAATGCAGGTCATTCTTATGTGGATGGTGAATCCAGTGGATCGGAACATAGCATTGATGATGAGTTGGGTACTTACACCTAGAGTAAGGAAGACCAGGGATGTTTTGAGAGCACCTGGAAGTGAGCCTACTTTGCACAGGTCTATCAGAGCTAGGTATCCTATGGATAGGCTGAAATATGATGGATTTACAGCCATTCACTATGCCTATATGGTCAAAGTGATACAGGAACCAGAATCCACTTCTTTTGAGCAAGCCATGGAAAAAGAAAAATGGGAGAAAGCCATGGATAAAGAAATGGATGCCTTGGAAGCAAATGCTACATGGGAATTTGTACCTTTGCCTAAAGATAAGAATGCAATTGGTTGTAAGTGGGTTTATAAGGTGAAGCACAATGCAAATGGTTCTATGAACAGATACAAGGCAAGATTAGTAGTCAAGGGTATGCACAAACATATGGGATTGATTATGAAGAAACATTCAGTCCGGTTGCAAGGATGGCAACCGTAAGAGCAGTCATTGCTATGGCTACATCAAAGGGATGGTCTTTACATCAGATGGATGTAAAGAATGCCTTCTTGCATGGTGATTTGCAAGAAGAGGTCTATATGGAGCAGCCACCAGGTTATGTGCATGCTATTCATCCTGAGTTTGTTTGCAGGTTGAAGAAAGCCTTGTATGGCTTGACGCAAGCACTTAGAGCATGGTCTGACAAGAGAGGATAATATCTTGTCACTATTGGCTTTCAGATTTTCAAGGCAGATTTCTCACTTTATGTGAGAAAAACAGAGAAAGGTATTATGCTACTTGTCATTTATATTGATGACTTGATTATGACAGGTGATAGTGATGAAGATATCCTTCATGTGAAAATGCTATTGAGGCAAAAGTCTGGGATGAAGGATTTGGGAGAGCTGCGTTATTTATTGGGCATTGAGGTGATTAGATCACCAAGTGGGATACGGCTCTTGCAGAGGCAGTATGGATTGGACATGCTTTCCAAATATGGGATGACAGGCTATAAGCCTATTTCGGTTCCTTTGGAGCAGAATGTGAAGCTGAGCGCAGATGCAGGTGAGCTTCTGGAAGACCCTACTATGTACAGACGCATAGTAGGAAGTTTGATTTATATGATTATTACCAGGCCAGATTTGAGCTATGCTGTTGGATTGGTAAGTTAGTTTATGCAGGCTCCAAGGAAACCACATTTGGATGCGGCTAGACACATACTCAGGTATGTGAAGTCCACATTGCAGTATGGACTATTTTATGAGATTGGGGTTCAGATACAGTTGCATGGATACACTGATGCTGATTGGGTTGGTAGTATTTCTGATAGACAATCTACCAGTGGATATGTGTTCTCTTTTGGGAGTGCTGTAGTCACTTGGAGCAGCAAGAAATAGCCTACAATTGCCTTGTCGAGCATAGAGGCTGAGTACAGGGGTGCAGCAATGGCTGCATGTGAGGTAACTTGGTTGCATAAGCTACTTTATGATATGCATCAGCCTACAGATGGGCCAGTTGTCATTTATTGTGACAACATGAGCAATATACACTTGGCAAATAACCCAGTCTATCATGCTAGAACAAAGCACATTGAGGTGCATTATCACTATGTGCGGGAGAGGGTTTTACTAGGTCTTATTGATCTAGTTTATGTCAGCACAGAGGATCCGGTAGCCGACATATTCACGAAGGCATTGGGTACAGAGAAGCTGCGCAAGTTCAGAGACCTGCTTGGTGTGCAGGAATTGGGATTGAGCTCGAGGGGGAGTGTTGAGATATCGAGCTCCACTCCTGATATGCCAGGGTGACCGTTGTGCATTTATGTCACCGACTTGTTAGCTGCAGATGTGATTGGTACACCGCCCATGAATAATAGCTGGATGACAGCTATCCTTATCTACTCTAGTTCATGGCTCAGTTAGTATGCCACCTTAGTTAGTTGAGTTTGGTTTGAGACCCATATATAGGGTTCTTCTATTTCTTTGTACTTGAGTTCTTTTTGGCTTACACAACTAAGAAGAGGAAAACTGTTTTCAGCCTCCACCATTGTGTGTATTCCCCCATTGTGTAAGTGAGAAAGCCACAAGTGAGACTCCTTCCTTCTCTCCCACAATCTTGACATGGACGTGCAATAGAGCACTTGGAAGCCCATCTTCAACATTCCCTTGGATCGTATTCACATTTTTTCATTGCATGCTTTTATCAGAATCATGGAGAAACTTGTATATGAATAAATTTGTTTTGCTTATAGGATGCAACCAGAAATAGAAGCCATTGCAACGTGTAGGAATGTGGAGCAAGTGCTATCAGAAATTGGGCTACACAAGCATCAAGTAACAATTGAAAAAGATGAGAAGAGATCAGGAAAATCTGGTAACTTGCCAAAAAATCCTTGCTTTGGAGGAGCAAAGGCTAGGAAGTTTCTCTCAGCACCCATCAATGAGGAAGAAATGCCATGGTTCATAGGCTGCATAACTACGATGGGTGGAAAAAGTTACATTTCGCAGTTTCTGATCGAAGTAATGGAGGAAAAACAAGATTGGCCAAATCTAAGGTTTGGATAAGTCTTAACAAATTGGCTCCCTTACTTCGCAAGATAGTGTTTAACAATGAAGATAAGCAAGAATTTATCAATGTTGTGCATAGCTTCTACGAAAACATGGTGGAAGCATGGGGAAAAAGCTCTATCACACATTACATGGCGCATACTAAGTTAATATTTTAAAATTATATGAATTGTATAAATTATTGAGCATAGTTTTACTCATGTGTGATATGTGTCTTTGTAGCACATCCTTGAGGCACATGGGCCATACTTTACAAAAAAGGGAAGCATCAAAATTTGATCCACACAAGGGATAGAAAATTCACATTGGATAGCGCATGGTGCATACCAAAGAAAAACTGATCATGGTGGAGGGGTGAATGGTAGCAATTCAATGATCCAATTGCTATCTTGGTGGTATAGGATTATAGTAGCGGATGAAGCTAAACTGTCGCAAAAGAGAGCAAATGAAAGTGATGATGAATCGGCTGCAGACATGATGGAATCACGTCGTGTCACTAAAAGAGTGCGCTATGAAGCCTGAAGTGCCAAAGAAAACCATGCCAAGTGGCTAGAAACAAGGCTTCGGCAAGGCAACAAATGGGTTGTTCGAAGAGAGCTAAGATAGTAAGATGAAAAATGTGAGTCAATGTGAATGCAATTCATAGTTTAAGAGAGAAAGAGAGTGTGTGCATCTTTGTGAATGAGTCTCACAATTTATGGTTATATAAAAGAGGGTTTCCCTTTCTATCTTATTCATTGAGTTCTCACATCTCTTGTGCAAGAAAGATGGCTAGGTCTAAGGTAGTTGCAAATAAGCTTTCACTCGGAGCCCCATATCATGTTCAGCCCCTTGAAGCATCTACTAGCTCAGATGCACCCCCTTCTCAACCTAATCCACCTTCCTCAAGCCGCCCTCACAAGGGTCCTCCTCAACATCCCCACAAGAAACACAAGTGGAAGCCAGGTATAGAGACCTTGAGAGAAATTAGGAGGTATCAATACTCTTCTGATCTCATCATTCCGAAGGCGAGCTTCTCGAGACTTGTTCGTGAGATTGTGCAAGACCTCTACCGCACAGAAAGCAGGATGTGGTTTTTGGCACAAGGTCAGGATAGACCTGATCTCTTCGCAAAAGAATGCCTTTATGCTCTACAGTGTGCTGCAGAGGCCTTTTTAGTTGACTTGATGACTGATGCTCAACGTTGTGCAATACATGCGAAGCGCATCACTATAACTCCCAAGGACTTCCAACTTGTAAGAAATCTTCAAGTAGTGAAGGATGCATTCGTTCCAATGAAATGAAC
The DNA here is from genome assembly GCF_053477565.2 of Lygodium microphyllum. NCBI lineage: Eukaryota > Viridiplantae > Streptophyta > Polypodiopsida > Schizaeales > Lygodiaceae > Lygodium > Lygodium microphyllum. Next base: position 42,981,755 of record NC_141163.1, read on the forward strand.
ACAGTTTGTAATGTTATCTTTTTTGGCATAGTGTTATCCTCATGCATTAGACATATGATTATGTCCCAAAGCAAAACTATTGTATGCGCCATTAAAATATGAATTAAAATTTTACACTTGTCCTTCGCTCTCAACTTTGACTGTGCATCTTCGCTTTATTTTCAATTCTTACTTACAATTTTTGTTAGCACTATCAATTTTAATAGGAATAACGTGCAAAAAATTTGCAATTTCTTGTTGCAGACTTTACTCCTGATGCCTATGTATAGTCTATGTGGTACGAAGTTTCTAAGGGCTAGTAGTTACGATGTTGATTTCTCAATTATCAATCCATCCATAATTTTGGTGTGTGATAATTTTTAAAATACTAAACTATATCAAAATGCAACCAAACTTTACATGCGCACTTGTTAGGTGGCTAAGAGCCCTATTTTTTAAATTTTTTTTTAAAGTGCCTGCAGACCCCTGGCATCTGGAGCCACTTTCCTTCTAGGAAGCAAAGTGGCTCCAGACGACGCCAGACTTCAGACCAGAGGACTGCAGGAACTTTTTTTTCAAAAAAAAAAGGCCTCTGCCACCTAATGAGACCAATTGTTACACAAGTGAATTAGGTTCCAAGATAGAAGCTTGGACTCATAAAGACAATCTTGTGTAATGGACTGACAATGACAAAGACACTAAGTGAAAGTACAAAGCATCATGATATTGTATTCATTCCATATAAAAAGTGGTAGCCAAGTACAATGCTTTATAGTTGTTGGATGGATACAGTTTTCCCTTCCTGTGCGTATGGGATTCTTGCAGCCTGCATGTCTTCATCCCAAAATACCTCATACAAAGAGGCTACATTAGGTGTGATTGCTAATATCTCAACACCCCTCCTCAATCTCACAACCAGAAAGTACAAAGTGTGTAGATGCTTTAGTGAAAGTAACACCTGCAAAGTGTGGGCACACCAAAAACGTTGCAAAACACCAGAGGCTGCAGAAAAGGCTAAGTGTGGGTACCACAAACATGATGGTCATCCAAAGGTTGTAACAGGGACCTTATAGAGGCTGTAGTACAAGGCTACATGAGGAGTTTATAGGCTTATAATAAAGACATTTGGGTTAGACATTACACGACTAAAAAAGTTAGTAAAAAATATGATCGAGGATCGGCAGGCCCTTGTAGTTTTCAGCATTACTTTTGACATAGATCTTCAATTTATTGTAGGTCTTCTTGTCGGAGTAGTTCAACTTACCCTTTTTTATCATGTACTTGCTCGTCACTTTGCTTGCCGCTTTAAAGTCTTCATGATTGATCTTTTTTTGCTTTTTCTTTTGCTTTGCTTTGATCTTTTGGTCCTCTTCTTCTGCTTCTTTATTGACTTTGCTTGCATCAGTTGCATCAATCTTTATGTCCATGTTCCCCTCAAGCAAAGATATCATTGTCTTTGAGGCAGTAGAAATGACTTAAAAATCTTCAAATAAATTCATCTATTGCTCTTCAAAACAAGTAAATCCATCTATCCCTACAAGCGGAATAAACAAGTCTTCCATGTAGTTCAATTGAGCAATAAGAGTAATGTTACTCTTCATGAGAAGCATCTTCATAAAAGGCTTGATTTTGGTCATTCCCATGATAGAAATGAGACTCAAATGACTGAGAATAACCGGCAATGAGTTGATCTTTTTACATGTCAAAAGACACAAGCAATGGCAGTGAAGTATCAAAAGATACTAGTTTTAAATTTGATGTTTGTTGCTTGAGTTTGACTTGATGATCTTCAAAAATATTCATAGCTTCCCCTCCTTGCTGATTTCATGGTTGAATACTTGCTGAAAACTTTAGATTAGAGTGGCCTTGGCTTGGTTTAAGTGGCAGGAGAGAGAAAATGAAGGAAAAATGAGCTTGAAGGTAAGTGGTTATGGTTGTCCGGTCAAAACAGGGACCAGCAACTGGTAAATGAGCTCCCACGAGCTCCACACGTCGAATCTGCTCAAACCCTTTGAGATCGAGGACTCTCACTAATGGGTCTAACTTCCCCTAAGAGGATTTGTACTCATTTTTCCCAATTTGATAGATCTAAGCCTTCAAAGTGGTCACTGTCAACAAAACTGCACCTAGATTTGAAAAAATGCAAATGTCGGGCGTGGTGTGCATCAATCTCCTTGATTTTTGTGCCAAGAAGTTGCACCTTGACCTAAAAAATGTTGAGATGGCAAGCTCAACACGTGCGGACATTAATGATGGACCGTCTGGCTAGATGGGTCCACATGTCTACACTTAGCACGTTGGTGGTTATTATGATACTCACATGGCCACTGACTTATCACTTATTATATTTAGTTTGTTACACCTACCTACAACTGGCAAAGACATAGTGCCAGTCGATTAGTGTAATCGGTTATGTACTGTTTGACTTAGTAGGCCACTTTTCTTTATGTTGTATCTTATCTATACTTTGTGTACATTATATAGTGTGTGGAAGAAGAAGAAGAAGAAACTAGCAAGAAAACGTTTTGGTCTCCATCTCTCTTCTTGTGTTCTTGAGTGAGCTTCCTCTTGTGTATACATTGTGTGTTTGGCGCAGTAACTGAAGCAAGTCCCCCCACCACACGATTCTTGACATGGTATCAGAGCCACGCCACTGAGAGAGGTTGATTTCGAAGGCTGAAGTGAAGGAGAAGAAGCAAGGTTTTAGCAAGCAAGCAATGGGTAAGAACCTCTCCCATTCTTTCACTCTCTCTCTTGGATAGTACCTGTGGAGGCACCGGAAGCAGGGTCGAGAAAAAATCTCAGATTGCTGTGAGATTTCAGGCCCCGTTTTAAAGCCACAAGGTTGCGGACAACAGTTTCAGGTTACACTGTGATTTCAGTTGTTTTGACCGAAAGTGGGTGCATAGGTTACAGATTTCGAATCTGTAATTTTTGAGGTGTTTGCAGGAAGCAAACATAAGGTTTATCTACAAATAGGTTGCAGATTACATGTACTATTGGGCAATCAGTGAAAAAGGTTGCTTGGTATAGTGTTGTGCACGTGTTGTGAAACATTGCAGAAGACTAGCTTGTTGTGTTGTATCCTTGTTTGTGATAATGGCAGAGAACAGTGGAAATCCCATTATTGAGAAGCTCGACAAGAACAGCTACCCTTCATGGAAGTTCCATGTGACAAACTTCCTTATTGGAAAGGGCCTCTATGAGTTTGTCTCAGGTGAAGAAAAGAAGCCAGAGCTGGGTATCCCTCTGACTACAGATGAGTTAAAAGCATGGAAAGAGTGGAATGCGAAAGACAAAAAGGTGATGTACTAGCTATCTGCAGTAATTGATAATACTATGCTAGGACATATCAGAAATGTAGAAACTTCACATGCAGCTTGGACAATTTTTGAGAGCATGTTTTCAGTAAATACAAAAGCATAAAAGATTCAACTCAAGCAAGAGTTGAATTCCTTGAAGAAAGGGAAAATGTCTGTCAATGAGTATGTTTTGAAGGTGAGGAGCATTGCAGATGCCTTAGCAGCGATTGATGCAATGTGGAATGATGATGATTTGGTTTCATCCACTCTGAGTGGCCTTAACAATGAGAAGGCATGGAAATCATTTGTTACTTGTAACATTCCCGATTACCAAGCACGCGTTCTTTGCACGAACCTCCTCTTAATAGGAGGTCATTAATTGAATAATGGCAATTTTTTTAAATTATCCCTCTCTCCTCCAGCCGACTGTCGTGCTGGAGGAGAAGGGAATAGCAAGGGCCATCAAGCTCCTTGTTGGAGCTCGCAAGAGGGTGGAGACCATGCTTGATGCTGTGTGGGAGAGGGAGGATCCCCTCCCCTCAGCTATATAAGCTGTGGGAAGAGAGTAGGAGGGATGGAACCATCAGATTTCTGACGCTGCCATTGAGCACTGTCGTCGAGAGGGAGGAGCCAAGACATTGCTGCTGCCGTTGAAAACGAGACGCTTCCTGGCCGCTGTTGCAAGCTACAGCCTGTGGGCCAAGTGCCACTGCCTTCCATCAGCTGCCGCCATCATGCCACCGTCTGCCGCCATCGTTCCGGCACTAACCACCAGCTTCCGCCCTTTGACTATCATCCACTCTTTCTCCACGTGGGAAGAAGCTTCTGGAAGCTTCTTGAAGCTTCCAAGGGGGCTCCCTAAGCCCCCTTTCATATTGCACCCCCCTCCCCCCCCACAAATTCTTCCTTGTGGGCTTCCTCCTAGCCCTTGTTCGTGTGGGTTTGATAAATCCCCCCCCTCCCCCCTGAAATCCAAAAGCCCTATTGTGATTCTTATACCCCCTCCCCAGGATTTAACCCCATTCCTGTGGGTTTCCCCCCCGCAAAAATTCTTCTTTAAGGTCTTTTTCACCCTTTGCCCCCTTTTTCCAATCTGCCAAAGTCCATTTTAGCACCCCCATTTCTGTGGAGTCCCATCCAGGCCTTAAAAAGCCTCGTCAAGCCTTTTTCCCTCTTGGATTTCCTACAATCTCCCAATTAGCCCAAGTGCTAAACCCCTTCCCGTGTAGACAATTTGCACTCCAAAGGTTCTACGAAAGGAATGAGAAATTAATAAGTTCCATTTTTAAGGTTTGATTTTGAAGGACGGTGGAATCACAAAGGGAGTTTCATGTGCAAAGGAGACGGCCAACATCATAAATCTAGGTCCAAGGCGGAAAGGCCGAATTCGCAATGGCTCCTAAGAAAGCACAAGGCACAACCGCAGGAGGATCGTCTCCTAACATCCATGTGGACATTTCACCACAAGTCCAGGTTTGTTCTTCCTATTTTGGATTTACATCGTTATAATTCAATCGTGCCTAAAAGCTTAGTAGCATGAATCTTGTTTGCATGTTATAGGATGATCAATTAGAATTATGCTATAACTTAACCTATGCTTTGATCTTAACCCCAAAAGTTAGGGTTTTTAAATCAACTTATATGTAGACAATGAATCATGTGGTTACGGAAATGATAGTGTAATTATCTTCAAGACCAAGTTAAATTGGTTTAAACCTAAACACCTAAAACCATGAGGTACTTGTTTAGGAAGGGTTAATTCAATGCAACGTATCCCAAAGAGCTAACTAGGATTTAACACATTGAGGACATTACCTAGTTGCTCATATTACCAAAGCTAAAACTCCTATACCCTAAAGACTTGCCCACATTCACGGAATGTAGGGACATTGGAACATACTTGCGAGAAGTGATCTAGGGTTTTTCCTAAGAATCTCTCGCTAAAAAGATGAAACGTGGAACCCTAGGACCAACAATGTCAGCCTAATGCAATCAAGAACGGATTGTTAAATCTAATCATGATACTGTGATTAGAAGACACCGTTGATGGGTAGAATAGTCCCATAGTTGATGTGACACTTGTGCAACAAGTTGCAGAGTCACATGATCTTGTGATTTGATCACAAGGAAATGGCCAATTCCTCAAAATGAGATTGGCAGATTCTTACGCAAGTTTATCTTGCAAGAGGATGAATAATTGTCCTGATATAGTACTTTTCTTGGGTAAAGTGACCAAGATACGGGGATTAGATATTTGCTTGGAAGCAAAAGACCAATCAATAAATTGGAATAATATATGAACTTGAGGTATTGACCAAGTCGGGTTAATAGGGTACGGCCCTAACCCAGGTTATAGGGTTAACAAATAAACCCTTGGGGATCTTGCCAAGTCGCAATTGATCCCGGATCGAGTGCTGGATATATTCAAAAAGAAGGATTCACTCCTTAGCAGTTGGCCAAATAACTACCAATGTAAGTGATTGTGCTTGTGACAGTTTTAAGAGCATTGTTTTGCTTTGTTTGCTCAAAGAATTAAAGGATGAAAAGATATCTAATGCTTCAAGTTGAAGGCCTGAAGGGAGAGGCAATTTCAGTTACCCCTGACTACTTGTCTGACCCTAATCAAGGGGGTTGTTAACTGCACCGGGAGGATGGACTGAACCCGCCGCGAGAGGTCTCTCCATTGAGCGCTACTTGGAGCAGGAGGACGCTTAGGTGCCAAGGGGGGCTCTGGCCGTAAATCATTCGCCTTTCGGGCCCTGCACAAGAGGCCAACATGACTCGGGATTGGATCTCGAGGCCCGCATACTAGTCTACGGGTGGAATCTTGGATTAGTAATCCCTGTGGATTGCTGGGTAACCTTCAGGCGGATTATGGATAAGCCTACGGGCTGGACTTTATGTATTTCAAAGATAAATATGATAACCTGTTGAAAAGGAACTTGTTTAACATTGTTTTTCTATGTCAAGTGCTATGATTATGTGAAGGAACCAGTGCCTAACGGGCTAATTAAGGAAGCTGATTGATACATGTTTGATACATGTCCAACTAAATGTATTAGGTAATTAGCCAACTAAAACAACCTGAGGAAAGTGTGGAGGATGTGGCCATGGGTTCGTCCTACGGATGGGTGGTCCTGGTTGGCCGGGAACTTTTCTCAGTCATGAGGGACAGCAAGAAGATCATTCAAAGAATACGAACAATAAGAGCGTTGACCTAAAGTCTAAGTTATAAATGATCCTGATTTACGCTGTTTTAGGGGAACGGAATGGGACTATGCCTTATGGCAGAGAGGTTGAGCTTCGCATCCCTCTAATTTCCCATTCTCCTTGAACCAAGTGCAGTGTGAATCCGCTTCGGACCTGGCGTTTCTACGTAAAATAGTTCGCTCGGGTTCGACGCTAGTTGCCATTAGAAAATGACCAATAGGAAAAACCCTAATTCAGGTCAGTCCGAAGTGGGAATGGCCGGAATACTTCCGCTACGTGGTAGACGCGGAAAGTCCTAGATCAAAAACCCCGTAATATTTCATGGGAGTGCCGGGGGAGCTTCCTAGACATCCTTTCCGATGGATTGCTAAGACGTGTCCTGAAGATAACAAGTGGACACATTACAGTTGGTATTAGAGCGAACCAATGAGGGATTTGTTTTAAGAAATCTTAATAAGATGAAGTAAAGCAAATATTGCTGTCCAAACATTTCCTCACTTTCAATGCTGTCTTGCAGAATTATGAAGCATGGAACAGGTTCTTAGTGTTCCATGTCATGTTTATGACTGCGATACATTCCCCGGATTATCGACAAAGGGTTGAGATGATGAACATCCTAGAGCGTATCTATAATCCATCACCTTTATATATGGAATGAAGATGGATCTGCACCTCAGGAATCTACTATAGAGCTGCCCACCGGTTTGCATACCTTCAGATCAACCTAAAGAGGATCAAGTGGTTGGAAGACCTGAAAGTCGTGAAGTTGTTCATTTTTGTGGAGGCTCACGTAAACTCAACTTTACATATTCGAGGTCAGAGGATTGAGCTGAACTCATATGTATATGAGGAAGTGACCCATGTAATCCCCACCGACAGGATCAAGGTGTTGGGGCGCCATGAGAAGAATGGGTTCCAAAGGAAAGGATACCCTAATCTTCCAATGACTTACCAATTCCTGAAGATCCATGACCCGAAACCATACTATTATCCAGTTCCTGTAGATAAATGTAATACAACATTATTCTCCCCAAACTAAATGTAAACAGTTGCCTTATCATCGCAAGAAATGTTGTATTCCGAAAAGGCTATGCCCATATAAATACAATAAGACTTCTTTTTATCAATGTCTATTTTGTTCAGAAGAGTTGATAAGAAGTTAAGTGGTTGCTTGCTTGGTCGATAGTAGCTGAAATGGAGATGAAATATAAATTGTAACGATTAACGAGTAATAATGTTAAGAAACCTTTATGCAGGCACAACCCCAGGTACAGATTCCTAGTTCGCCTCCTACATCAAGTACTGCTGTAATCAAAGAGAAGAAGTTTCTTCTCAAGCAGATTAAGCCGCCCGAATTTGACGGGAAAGGCAGGTCGGTCCAAGTAGATGTTGAAATTTGGATTGAATCCAGGGAAGATTACTTTGAAGCAGCCGGTATTGCACCGGCCAACCAAGCTATGCTCGCCAAGCTGAAGCTCACCGGCGAAGCCAGACTTTGGTGGAAGCAATGGTGCAGAGATCAAGGGGTCGCGGAAGGATCCGTTACCTGGGAGAAGCTGAAGAAAGCCGTGCAGGGAAGATACTTACCACCTGCATATCACATGTAGGAAATGAATGAGTTCTAGGAGCTAAAACAACTGGGACTCACTCTTGACGCATACTACTCCAAATTTGTCTCACTTCTTAAGTATGCACCATAGATGAACATGACACAGCAGGTGTCAAAAATTTGTGCTGGTTTAAATCTGCGAGTGAATACCCGTCTCGAATCTATGTGCCCATCGGATCTATAGGACGCACTCATTCGAGCTGCCCCTATAATTCAGGAGGTGCAGGCTAGAGCAAGAGGTAACAAAACTTGGTCTTATAATGACCAGAATAGAGGAGCATTCAGGCCTCAAATGAAGAGAGTTCAAGGTCAAAATCAGGGACAAAGAAAGAAAGCAAGGACTAATAATATCAACAACTTTGTCCCTACTCAAAACAATGGCCAAAACCTCCGTTGTTTCCACTGCAATGAGCCCAGTCATTTCAAGAGACAATGTCCCAAGCTTGGAGGAGGACATCGCCAAAGCACCTTTCCAAGGAACTGGCTGTGGTCAGGGAGCTGCTACTCGAGGAAAAGGAAGAACTGCCTACGTTGCCAATAGACAAATGTGCGAAGAAGAAGAAGATCCCACCATGGAAGCAAAATTTGAAAGAGCGACAGTGCATGCCGCTCTACAAAGAAAGGTCCGAATCGCCAGTTCTCGGTGATTCAAACTCCATCGGACTATCAAGGTAAAGGTTTCAAGACCTTGATTGATTGTGGTAGTACACATTCCTTTATCTCACCAATTTGTGCAAAAGATTAGGAATAGCCACAGTAGAAGCACCTATCTTGCTTGTGGAATTGGCAAATGGTTGTGAGGTTACTTGTACCAGGCAAACTGCTAAGGTGAAATTCTTTCTGGGAGGAAAAACGACTTCGGTCAAATTCAGAGTCATGAATCTAGGCATCCATGAGTGTCTACTCGGAATGGATTGGCTTAAACCTAATGATGCCCACATTCATTGTGGAAAGGGCCAACTTTCATTTCAGAACTCTAAAGGGGATTTAGTCACAACTCAAGGTGAGGCTGGAGTGCCAAAGATTCAATTGGCCAAGGCATCTCGGATTATAAAGGCAGTCAGAAAAGGACTACCTGACTACTTGATTAAGTTCAATAAGTTAGATCAGGAGCAGGAGTCTAGTGAAGGACCTTCATGGCTAAAGGAATACGCGGATGTATTTCCTGAAGAGTTGATAGAACTCCCACCTCAAAGAGAAGTGCATCATGAGATCAAGCTAGTACCAAGAGCTACACCAATTGCAAAGAGACCTTATAGAATGTCCATACCAGAAGCAATTGAGCTGAAGGAACAACTCAAGCAACTGCTAGATCAGGGCTACATCTGTCCTAGCAGTTCACCATGGGGAGCTCTAGTACTGTTCCAGAAAAAGAAAAATGGAACACTTCGACTATGTATTGATTACAGAGGGTTGAATCAATCAACTGTCAAGAACAAGTACCCTATTCCTAGAATAGATGAGCTTCTTGATCGCCTTCAGGGTGCGAAGATCTTTTCCAAGATTGACCTCAGATCTGGTTACTATCAGATAAGGATCAAGGAAGAAGATATCCCAAAGAGGGCCTTCAACACAAGATATGGGCACTTTGAGTTCCTAGTTATGTCATTCGGGCTTACGAATGCGCCTACCACCTTCAACAAGTTAATGCAGGATATCTTTAGGCCATATCTTGATGACTTTGTACTCATCTTCTTCGACGACAATTTAGTCTATTCCAAATAGGAGGAAGATCATGAGACCCAACTTGTCCTTGAGACAATGAGGTCGCATAAGCTATATGCTAAGATGAAGAAGTGTGCATTCTTCAAACATCAGATTGAATATCTGGGATTCATCGTATCAGCGGAAGGAATCTCAATGGACCCAGCCAAGGTCAGAGATGTGCTAGAATGGCCAATACCAACAACTGTCAAAGAAATACACAGCTTGCTTGGATTGATAGGATGATATATGGTCTTCAAAAACTATGCTTTGATTGCAGCACGTCTGATGGACTTACTGAAGAAGCAAACATCCATTGCATGGTCAACTCCCAAACAAACCAGCTTTGATAGATTGAAGCAAAGTTTGGTATCAGCACCTATCCTAAAACTTCTAGACCTCAATAAGGAGTATGAGGCAGTAACAGATGCTAACACGCTTGCCTTAGGTTGTGTGCTCATACAGAAAGGTCATCTTGTAGCATACTCTTCAAGGAAACTGAAGAGTCATGAGAAGAATTATGCTACCCATGATCTGGAATTGTTAGCTGTCATCCATGCTCTAAAGCTTTGGAGACACTACCTGTTGGGTAACAAGTTTACTCTAGTGACTGATCATAAGAGTCTCAAGTGGATCTTTACCCAGAACGAGCTCAACATGAGGCAACGTCGGTGGATTGAAGTGCTGGAGGAGTATGACTTTGAAATCAAGTACCGACCTGGAAAGGAGAATGTAGTTGCCGATGCACTCAATCGCAAGGCATTCCTTAATTCTCTAATCTTGAAAAATCCATCTACAGCTAGATCTCTAGCCACAAAGGTGTCCATGCCAAACAACCCAATACTTGAGTTAGCTAGAGAGGAAGCATGCCATGATCCAGCCTATCAAAAGATGCTAAGGGAAATCTTTATCAAGGATCAGGATCAAAAGCTGCAGGCTAAGTATTATGAATTCTCTATCAATACTGGACTTGTCTACTATAGAATGAGGTTGTGTATACCGGCAAGCCAGTCACTTAAGCAGAAGATATTGCTACTATTGGGAGAGGCTTAAAGGTGATGTGCTCAAATATGTCACTGAATGTTTGTTTTGTCAATGTATCAAAGCGAGCATGTCATGATGCCAGGGAAATTGCAACCACTTGACATTCCCCAAAAGAAATGGGAATTCATCAGTATGGACTTTGTTGTTGGCCTACCCCAAGTTCAGGGAGGATACAACTCCATTATGGTTGTGGTTGACATGCTGACTAAGATTGCACATCTTATTCCAGTAAAGACAGACTATAAAGCTTCAGACATTGCAAGGTTGTTAATCAAGGAGATATTCAAGCTACATGGGCTACACAGAAGAATCATTAGGGATCGTGATTCTCTCTTCACATCGCACTTCTGGAGAGCTATCTTTGAAGCCATTGGGACTCAACTCTATTTTAGCACAGCTTACCATCCCCAAACCGATGGTCAAACAGAGCAAGTCAATCAAGTTATCGAGGATATGCTTAGGGCACACTGCTGTCGTGAGCCAAAAAGGTGGATTCAATACTTGCCTTTGGTTGGATTTTCCTACAATGCTTCTTACGAACAAAGCATTCAGATAACCCCTTTCCAAGCATTGTATGGTCATGATTGTTGAAGTCCCCTAAACTTCTCAGATCCAACCTTGAGGGTTGAAGCTTCAAGGCAGATGTTGGAAGAGATGGATGACCAAATAAAGTCAATAAGACAGGACATCCAAGCCGCCAAGGATAGAGAGAAGGCATACGCGGATTTGAAGCATCAAGATAGAATCTTCGAGGAAGGAGACATGGTCTTCATTCGCGTACGCCCAAAGAAGAGTTCTCTATCCTTAGAAGATTGCAAGAAGCTAAGTCCAAGGTACTGTGGACCATACAAGATCCTCAAGTGCCTAGAACCTAATGCCTATAGACTGCAACTCCTTGAGAACCTAAAGGTTCATAATGTATTCCATATCAGCCTATTGAAGAAGTATGTACCAAATCCTAACCATGTACTTGATGACCAACAAGTTGTAATGCCTAGTCAAGGAGTCCTTGAACTAAGGCCTAACAGGATCTTAGATGTTAGGGAGAGACAACTAAAATCCAGAACCTTGAGAGAATGCCTCATCCAGTGGAAAGATTATCCCTAGGAGGATGCCACTTGGATAGATGAAAGCACTCTCAACCTCCAATATCCCCAGTTTATCTCAAGATGTTGACATCTCGATTCCTCCAAGGGGGAGAGAATGTAACATTCCCGATTACCAAGTACGCGTTCATCGCATGAACCTCCTCTTAATAGGAGGTCATTAATTGAATAATGGCAATTTTTTAAAATTATCCCTCTCTCCTCCAGTCGACTGTCGTGCTGGAGGAGAAGGGAATAGCAAGGGCCATCAAGCTCCTTGTTGCTGGAGCTCGCAAGAGGGTGGAGACCATGCTTGATGCCTCGTGGGAGAGGGAGGATCCCCTCCCCTCAGCTATATAAGCTGTGTTGGGAGGAGAGTAGGAGGGAGGGAACCGTCACATTTCTGACACTGCCATTGAGCACTGCCGTCGAGAGGGAGGAGCCAAGACACTGCTGCTGCCATTGAAAACGAGACGCTGCCAGGCCGCCGTTGCAAGCTACCGCCTGTAGGCCAAGCGCCACTGCCTTCCATCAGCTGCCGCCATCACGCCACCATCTGCCACCGTCGTTCCGGCACTAACCGCCAGCTATACCACCCTTTGATTGTCATCCACCCTTTCTCCACGTGGGCAGAAGCTTCTGGAAGCTTCCAAGGGGGCTCCCTAAGCCCCCCCTCCCCCCCCCCCCCCCCCCCCCCCCCCGCGGAAAAAATTCTTCTTTAAGGTCTTTTTCACCCTTTGCCCCCTTTTTCCAATCCGCCAAAGTCCATTTTAGCACCCCCATTTCCGTGGAGTCCCATTCAAGGCCTTAAAAAGCCTCGTCAAGCCCTTTTTCCCTCTTGGATTTCCTACAATCTCCCAATTAGCCCAAGTGCTAAACCCCTTTCCGTGTAGACAATTTGCACTCCGAAGCTTCTACGAAAGGAAGGAGAAATTAATAAGTTCCATTTCTAAGGTTCGATTCTGAAGGACAGTGGAATCACAAAGGGAGTTTCGTGTGCAAAGGAGACGGCCAACATCATAAATCTATGTCCAAGGCAGAAAGGCTGAATTCGCGATGGCTCCTAAGAAAGCACAAGGCGCAACCACAGGAGGATCGTCTCCTAACATCCATGTGGACATTTCACCACAAGTCCAAGTTTTTTCTTCCTAATTTTGCATTACATCGTTATAATTCAATCGTGCATAGATCATTTTTGGAGATAGGATGCATCTTTCGATTTAAAATACTTTGAAATTTAAAAGAAATAGCTCATGATGGAAGAATTGGGTCATTAGTATCTTTCAATAAAACGAACAAAATAAAGTGAGCATAAGATTTTTATGCATTTCTAGCAAGTGGATTTATGCATTAATTAGATTAATTAATACCCATCTTTACAAAACGGAATTATGATAGTACACTTTGATTAAGCATGGGAGGAATAAACCACATATTGCATTATTGAACATCTTTTTTGAAATGATTCTTAAAGGAAGTTGCTAGCAACCGTAGGAAATTGCTAGGGCTGCATGAAGAAGAGTTAACTTTAGGCAAGTGGCTTAAAAAACTCAAATCAATGAAAGGTTGTGTAAGATCAGCTTACGACAAATTCATTCAAAAAAGAAAGTAGAAAAAGGTTGCATGCTTAAACATAAAATCCTAAAAGCTTAATAGCATGAATCTTGTTTGCATGTTATAGGATGATCAATTGGAATTATGCTATAACTTAACCTATGCTTTGATCTTAACCTGAAAAGTTAGGGTTTGTAAATCAACTTATATGTAGACAATGAATCATGTGGTTATGGAAATGATAGCATAATTATCTTCAAGACCAGACAAGTTAAATTGGTTTAAACCTAAACCCCTAAAACCGCGAGGTAGTCGTTTAGGAAGGGTTAATTCAATGCAACATATCCCAAAGAGCTAACTAGGATTTAACACGTTGAGGACATTATCTAGTCGCTCGTATTACCAAAGCTGAAACTCCTATACCCTAAAGACTTGCCCACATTCACGGAATGTAGGGACATTGGAACATACTTGCGAGAAGTGATCTAGGGTTTTTCCTAAGAATCTCTCGCTAAAAAGATGAAACGCGGAACCCTAGGACCGACAATGTCAGCCTAATGCAATCAAGAACAGATTGTTATATCTAATCATGATACCGTGATTAGAAGACACCGTTGATGGGTAGAATAGTCCCATAGTTGATGTGACACTTGTGCAACAAGTTGTAGAGTCGCATGATCTTGTGATTTGATCACAAGGGAATGGCCAATTCCTCGGAATGAAATTGGCAGATTCTTACGCAAGTTTATCTTGCAATAGGATGAATAATTGTCCTGATATAATACCTTTCTTGGGTAAAGTGACCAAGATACGAGGATTAGATATTTGCTTGGAAGCAAAAGACCAATCAATAAATTGGAATAATATATGAACTTAAGGTATTGACTAAGTCGGGTTAATAGGGTACGTCCCTAACCCAGGATATAGGGTTAACAAATAAACCCTTGGGGAACTTGCCAAGTCGCAATTGATCCCGGATCGAGTACTGGATGCATTCGAAAAGAAGGATTCACTCCTTAGCAGTTGGCCAAATAGCTACCAATGGAAATGATTGTGCTTGTGACAGTTTTAAGAGCACTGTTTTGCTTTGTTTGCTCAAAGAATTAAAGGATGAAAAGATATCTAATGCTTCAGGTTGAAGGCTTGAAGGGAGAGGCAATTTCAGTTACCCTCGACTGCCTGCCTGACCCTAACTAAGGGGGTTGTTAACTGCGCCGGGAGGATGGACCGAACCCACCGCGAGAGGTCTCTCCATTGAGCGCTACTTGGAGCAGGAGGACGCTTGGGTGCCAAGGGGGCCTCTGGCTGTAAATCCCTCGCCTTCTGGGCCCTACACAAGAGGCCAACGTGACTCGGGATTGGATCTCGAGGCCCACATACTAGTCTATGGATGGAATCTTGGATTAGTAATCCCTGTGGATTGCTGGATAGCCTTCGGGCGGATTATGGATAAGCCTACGGGCTAGACTTTATGTATTTCAAAGATAAATATGATAACCTGTTGAAAAGGAACTTGTTTGACATTGTTTTTCTATATCAAGTGCTATGATTACGTGAAGGAACCAATGCCTAACGGGCTAATTAAGGAAGCTGATTGGATACGCAAATGTGCAAAGGCTGAAATTAATGCAGTCCAAAGGATTGGTTACAGGGTTGTCTTCATTTAGAGTTGTAGAACTACATAAAGTCTGTGAAGCATGCCAGTTTGGTAAGCATGCAAGACAACCCTTCACGCATGACAGAGAAGTGAGTAGGAAAATACTTGATATAGTGTATACAGATGTTTGGAGGCCTACACAGAATGTATCTCTTGGTGGTAGCAAATACTTTGTCACATTTATTAATGACTGTTCAAGGAAGTTATGGGTATACTTTATGAAGGAAAAAAGTGATGTGTTTGAGCACTTTAAATCTTTTAAGGCAGCTGTTGAAACAAAAACATGCTTAAAACTAAAGTGCTTGAGATCATATGGAGGGGGAGAGTACCTCTCTAATGAGTTCAATGGCTTCTTGAGGACTCATGGGATAAAGAGGCAATTTACTTGCAGGTATACCCCATAGCAAAATGGTGTTGCAGAAAGAAAAAACAGGCATATTGCAGAAGTTGCACAGGCATTAATGGCTGAAAAGAATATGCCCAAACATTTTTGGTCTAAGGCTGTCCATACTGCTGTCTACATTATGAACAGAACTCCCACAGTTGCAGTTCATGGGATGACTCCTGAAGAATGCTTTATTGGCAAGAAGTCTGATGTATCGCACTTGAAGGTATTTGGCTATGTTGCATACGTTCATGTGCCAGATGAGCTACGGAAGAAGCTTGATCCAAAGGCAAAAAAATGTGTTTTTATTGGATACTCTTTAGAGCAGAAAGGGTATCGCTGTTATAACCCTGTCACAGGTGAGTTCAGAGTGAGTAGGGATGTTATCTTTGATGAGATGGGCAGCTAGTATGCACCTATTGGTGATGTATTAGATGATGATAATGATCAGGATAGCTATGTGCAAAAAGAGAAACAAGAATCACAGAGTCCTAGTGGACTAGAAACATCATCTGGTACTATACCTACAGTAAGCCCTTGGTCTGGGAGACTAAGGAGTAGCCCCACATCTTCAGGTGGATCTATAAGTGTTGCAGGGAAGGACAAAGGAAAGAAGAAAGTGTTGGATGGTAATGATGCATCTACCAGTCATTTGGTTTTAGATGGAGATTCTAGTCTTTTGGAGAGCTTGGATGATGAGCTTGTGTTAGAATATCAAGCTCGTACATGTGTTTTTGACCGACATGAGCTGGACACAGCTAGTCTGGCTAGATCAGTTAGGTGTATTAAATAAGTCGGTGTTACTTCTAGTGTGAGTGGTCTTTATGACCTTAGGTTGTATATGTACTATGTGTGTGCAAAATGAATAAGAAGAAGTATAGAGAGTGTAAGCATGTTGCTTCACTCCGTGTTGCTCTCCTTCCTGCTTCCATGAAATCTAACATGGTATCAGAGCCATGAATGGGCTCACTGGTGGAATGCACTCAAGAAGAAGACTTGAAGAGTGAACTGAAGAGCTGGAAAAAGAAGAGGACTGACTGTCATTTCCATCAATGGTCACACAGAGGTATGTACTGTGAAGCATTGGAGTCTCATTGCTTGAAGCAGGGTTGTGGCTTGCTGAGGAGTCTTCCAAGGACTGATTGAGCACCAGTGAGTGCATCATTATCATAGTAATGAGCAAGATGTGTAGCAGCACAGATCTGCCCAGCCAACGTGTTTGCGCCTGTTTTCAGGCTGAACTCCATGGCTGAGATTCAGCACATGGACTGCTTACCAAGGCTCCATTGAGCATCACCAGGAGTATGGCTTGTCTGGAGATTCACCAAAGCTTCATTGAGCATCAACAAGTGGGCAAATCTGATCTGAATGTACTCTGAACAGTTTGTGTGGACTGTGCCTATGAACAAGCTGCTCTCATTGGCTTAGATTCAAGAAGTATAGCACTTGTCAGGTGGCATAGAGCTTGGATGCATACCAAGGAAGGTTCTTGAAGGGTATACCTTAATATTGCTCTTGTGGGAGCTCATGTGGGAGCTGTAATAGAGGTGTACAGATCTGAATACACAGGGTTGAACTGTCATTGAACTTACAGTGACATTATACACTTGGGAAGTCTGCATTTTTGGATGCTCTTTGGCATGTACATTGAACTTGGATGTAGCACTTGATGCTTGGTAGAAGACATGTCATATTTCTTGGGTATTTTGACATAAACTTGGAGCTTGAAATGGCCTGATCTGAGAGCCTATGATAGGCTGAAAACTGAAAAAAAATTTGCAGACATAAAGCACAAATTGGTTATTTCTGAAGAACTAGTTGGCTGGGTTTGTTCCACAGGTACTTGAAGACTTGGTCTATGACTGTTGAATGCTTGAGCATTGGAAACGGAAGTGATGCAAATGGTTTATGGGTTTTTGGGACTGAAATTAATCCCTGTTGCCAGTGCATTGGCTGTTTGAAATCTGGGAATTTATTTACAATATTCATATATGCTGGTTATATACTGTTTTGAGGTTCTATGCCTATGCATGGCTTGACACATGTACTAGCAGCAACCTATGGAAGTTTGGGACATGTATGACATGTATACTACTCAGTTTTGGGCTTGAAATCACTGCTGGTCACTCACAGAATTACAGTTTTCAGACTACATATATGTACCTGGCAGTGAGGTTGCAGGAGTTCAAACCAAAGT
Source organism: Lygodium microphyllum (assembly GCF_053477565.2). Lineage (NCBI taxonomy): Eukaryota > Viridiplantae > Streptophyta > Polypodiopsida > Schizaeales > Lygodiaceae > Lygodium > Lygodium microphyllum. The sequence continues at coordinate 42,999,481 of NC_141163.1, forward strand.
GAATACATAGTATTTGCACTAATTGTTTTACTCATAGGTTAAGCCACTTGGTTATGAGCTGTTTTGGACTGTTAGTGGGCTGAAATACCCTGTTTTTTTACTGCAATTAATTGCAAAAAACTGTCATAAACAGTTCCGGGCTGAAGTTGAACCGTTAAGAAGATCTTGGTTTGCAGGTAGTCAGGCAAGGTCTGCAACATGGCAAATGCTGATAGAACTGATAATGTAACCCAGATTGTGGGAGAAAAGCTTGATAGCAACAATTATGCAATATGGAAGTTCCGCATGGAGAACTTTCTAATAGGCAAAGGATACTGGGACTTAGTGACAGGTGTTGAGGCTGAACCTCAAGTTCCAGATAGGAATCCTACAGCTGATCAAAGATGAGCGCATCAAGCTTGGACGGAAAGAGCTCGCAGAGTTTTACATTGGTTATCATTATGTATCTCGGATGCTATGGTGATGCAGATCATGAACTGTAAATCCCCAGCAGATGCATGGAATATATTGGTCAAATACTATGGCACAACTACAAGTGCAAGGAAGATACAACTGAAGCAGAAATTCAATAACATGGAGAGGAAGAACAGATCCATACAAGATTATGTCACAGAGGTTAAGACCATAGCAAATCAACTGGCATCTGTTGGCTCACAGGTAGAAGATGAGGATATGGTTGCAGTGACCTTAAATGGCTTGGGTTCGGAGTACAAGTCTTTTGACACTTCAGTATCTGTGCGGGCTGAGATGCCTGATTTTAATGAGCTGGTTGCATTATTGATTCATGAAGAGGTGAAGCTTGGCTTAGTTACAGGGTCAAGCAGCTCAAAGAATAAGGATGCAGTTTTTTATTTGAATCAGCGTGGTCGTGGTAGCCGTGGTAGAGGCTATGGATCTGGCAGAGGAGGCCAGCAGAATGCATCCTATAGTAATAGCAATCAGCAGTCATCAAATGCAAGAGGTGGTGGAAACTTTCGCGGGCAGGGGGAGATCTAACTCCCGTGGTGGCAGAGGCTCATGGCAGCAGCAGCGTCAGTCAGACAATCCAAATAAAGATAAGGATTGTCACTACTGCGGAAAGTATGGGCATATTGCAAAGGATTGCTGGAAGAAGCAGGGAAATCAGAAGGGCAAGCAGGATGGACATTATATTACGTCCAGTCAGACAGATGACTCTGGTGATAGACTGTTTGCCATGCAGTATGTCAAAGATAAGGCTGCTAAAAAATCATCTGATGATGCAGTGTGGTACATTGATTCAGGGGCGTCGAATCACATGACCCCTCACGGTGATTGGTTCACGGATATGGTGGCTGAAAAGCATGGCTATGTATGCACAGGTGATGACACGTAGCATAGCATTGAGCATAAAGGCAAAGTGCCTCTTGTGGTCCATAATGGCAGAAAGAAAAATTTGCATGATGTATTGCATGTCCCTTCAATTACGAAGAACTTGTTATCTGTTGGTCAGATGACGGAGCAGAACTTGCAGGCTAGATTCAATAAGCATGGCTGCTTTATTGAAGAATTTGGAAATGGCTGCAAGTTGATAGCTCGTGGCCACAGGAATGGCAGAATGTTTACTCTTGATGCTTCTTTGCCAGAGCTGAATTCAGCTATGTTTGCCCATGGTTCTGGCACTGTTAGGGATTTGGAAATATGGCACAAGAGAGTGGGGCATGTCAATTTGCAAAGGCTGCAAATTATGCAAAAGAAACAACTGGTTACAAGGTTACCGAAGTTCCAATATTCAGATATTGGTCATGTATGCGAGGCTTGCCAGTTCGATAAGCAGTCACGATTGCCATTTATCAGGAATGTACGACAGAGTACACGTCCATTGCAGTTAGTGCATTCTGATGTTTGGGGCCAGCTCATAATGTATCTATGGGAGGTTCTAGATATTATGTATCCTTCATTGACGACTACGGTCGATATACCTAGCTTTACATATTGAAAACAAAAGATGAGGTCTTTGCTGTTTTTCAGCAATTTAAAGCACAGGTTGAGAAAGAGTTTGAATGCTACATCTCTTGCTTGAGATCTGATAGTGGTGGGGAGTATGTATCAAATGAATTTGATGGGTTCTTGGCTGAAAATGGCATTCGTAGGCAGCTCACCTGCAGCTACACTCCGCAGCAAAACGGAGTAGCTGAAAGGAAGAATAGAATTCTGATGGAAGCTGCTAGGGCTATGATGAATGAAAAGCATATGCCACTTTAGTATTGGGCAGAGGCTGTTATGACAGCAGTATACATTTTGAACAGGACTCCCACTGCAGGCATTCATGATATGACACCGTTTGAGAAGTTGTATGGCTATAAGCCGGATGTAAGTCACATGAAAGTATTTGGCTGTCTTGCTTATGTGCATATTCCAGATGAGAAAAGGAAGAAGTTGGATCCCAAAGCACATAAGTGTGTTTTCATTGGATATTCGTAGGAGAAGAAGGCATACAAATGCTATGATCCCTCTACTAGGGAGACTTTGGTAAGCAAGGATGTTATCTTTGATGAGATGGGTTCTTGGTATGTATCACTAGTTACAGTGCCAGCGGATACTTCTTCCACTATTGTCTCTACAATTGATTTACAACAGAGTACTATTATGACAGGACCTCGTAGTCAAACAGTATCCCCATGGACAGGGAGATTGAGGAGCTCGCCGTCCACTGACACTGGTGTGTCAGTGAGGGGGAGACATGATGTCTTGGACAGCAAAGGAAAAGAGAAAGTTATTGAGGATGCATCTGGTATGATGACTTCGGGCTATGAGTCTAGTGATACTTTAGACAGCGAACTTGGTATTTCGACTGTCTATACGCCTGGCACAAGGCAGAGCAGGTACATTCCGCCTCATGAGAGAGGGGAATCGAGTAGTGCACCACACCTTAGACACTCGTAGAGGGTAAGATACCTTGTTGACAGGTTGACATACAGTGGCTACTCTGCAAAGCATTATGCGTACATGACAAAAGTGATGGAGGTCAAAGAACCAAGTACATATGCTGAAGCAGTGAAAGATGAGAATTGGTGTGTAGCCATGGATGAAGAAATGAATGCCTTGGCTGAAAATAAAACATGGGGTTTCGTACCACTGCCTAAAGGGAAAAAGACCATTGGCTGCAAATGGGTCTATAAAATTAAATGCAAGTCAGATGGCAGTGTGGAGAGATACAAAGCCAGGCTAGTTGCAAAGGGGTATGCCCAATAGTATGGACTTGATTATGAGGAAACATTCAGCCCTGTTGCCAAGATGGCAACTATACGCACTGTGATTGCCTTGGCTACTGCTAAAGGCTGGAAATTGCAGCAGATGGATGTTAAGAATGCATTTCTTAACGGTGACCTAGCAGAGGATGTCTATATGGTTCAGCTGGAAGGGTATGTGCACCCTGATTTTCAGCATTATGTATGCAGGCTGAAAAAGGCATTATACGGGCTGAAACAGGCTCCGAGAGCTTGGCATGCTAGGATCAGTAACTACTTGTTGCAGAGATTGGGTTTTGCTGTTGGTAGGGCTGATCATAGCCTATTTACAAAGAAGACTGACAGTGGTTTAGTAGTGCTGGTCATATATGTTGATGATTTGATAATCACTGGTGATGATGACTTGGGCATACAGCATGCAATGAAGATGCTGAAATCTGAATTTGACATGAAAGACCTAGGAGAACTGAAGTATTTCTTAGTCATTGAGGTAATTCCAGCTGACAATGGGTTATGGCTAATGCAGAAGCACTATGCCATAGAGATGCTGAAGAAGTATGGCATGGCTGAATGCAAACCGCTGGATACACCTCTTGATCAGAATGTCAAGCTAGACATGAACACTGGGGCTGAAGTAGAGGATGTGACTATGTACAGGCAGATGGTTGGCAGCTTGATTTACTTGACCATCACTAGGCCTGACTTGAGCTATGCTGTAGGGCTCATAAGCCAGTTTATGCAGAAGCCTAGAAAGCCGCACTTGGATGCAGTTAGACGCATTATGAGATATGTTAATCCACTGTAGAGTATGGGCTGTTCTATGTCAGAGATAAGCCCTTGATATTGACTGGATACACGGATGCAGATTGGGCAGGTTGCTCATATGATCGTAGATCTACGAGTGGATATGCATTTGGATTTGGTAGCGGCATGATTAGCTGGAGCAGCAAGAAGCAGCCTACGATTGCTTTGTCAAGTACTGAGCCAGAGTACAGGGGTGCTGCATTGGCAGCATGCGAGATTTCATGGCTGCTCAAGCTTATGGCTGATTTGGACATACTCCAGTGAAGTTACTATGTGACAATCTGAGTAGTGTACTCCTGGCTATGAATCCAGTCTATCATGCCAGGACGAAACACATTGAGGTACACTACCATTTCATCAGAGAGATGGTTCTTGTAGGACGAGTTGATCTTATGCATGTGAAGACTGATGAACAGGTAGCGGATATCTTTACCAAGTCCTTGGGTAAAGATAAGTTTTGTGGTTTTAAACAGCTGCTTGGAGTACATATGCTGTCTTGAGCTTGAGGGGGAGTCTTAGAATATCAAGCTCGTACATGTGTTTTTGACCGACATGAGCTGGACACAGCTAGTCTGGCTAGATCAGTTAGGTGTATTAAATAAGTCGGTGTTACTTCTAGTGTGAGTGGTCTTTATGACCTTAGGTTGTATATGCACTATGTGTGTGCAAAATGAATAAGAAGAAGTATAGAGAGTGTAAGCATGTTGCTTCACTCCGTGTTGCTCTCCTTCCTACTTCCATGAAATCTAACACTTGGTATTCCTTCAGTCAAGACACCAGGTATACAAAGAGTTCAAAGTAATGTAAAGGCTCCATTGAGTGATCCGGTGGTACGCAGATCCAACAGGGTCAGATACCCTATTAAAAGATTTGGTTTTGAAGGTTATGCAGCTCACCATTATTCTTATATGGTAAAACTAGTTGAGGATATTGAGCCCACTTGTTTTGAGGATGCTGTTGGTCATGCTCATTGGGATGCAGCAATGGATGAAGAGATGGCTGCATTAGAAGCCAATAAGACTTGGGATTTGGTACCCTTACCTAAGGGTAAGAAAGCTATTGTCTATAAGTGGGTTTACAAAGTCAAGCATAATGCAAATGGTTCAGTTAGCAGGTATAAAGCTAGGCTGGTTGTGCAAAAGGCTATGCTCAAACATATGGCATACATTATGAAGAGACATTCAGTCCAGTTGCTAGGAAGACAACTGTTAGATGTGTGATTGCCTTGGCAGCAATCAAAGGTTGGAGTTTGCACCAAATGGATGTTAAGAATGCCTTCTTGCATGGTGAATTGCAAGAAGAAGTGTATATGGAGCAGCCGGCAGGTTATGAGGATTTAGAGCATCCCACATATGTGTATAGGTTAAAGAAGACGCTCTATGGGCTGAAGCAACCACCTAGAGCATGGTCTGACAAGATTGGAGAATATCTTGTCAATATTGGATTTTGTATTTTTGATGCTGATCACTCACTTTATGTGAGAAAGGGAGATGTAGATTTGGTCATCATAGTCATCTATGTAGATGACTTGATTATTACAGGTGACAGTGACAATGGGATTGCTGAAGTTAAGGACTTCTTAAAGAAGAAGGTTGAGATGAAAGATATGGGTGAGCTGAGATACTTTCTTGGTATTGAGGTGATCATATATGATGATGGTATATGGTTATCCCAAAGGCAGTATGGTTTGGATATGTTATCTAAGTATGGTATGACAGCATGTAAGCCTCTTTCAGTACCATTGGAGCAAAATGTGAAGTTGAGTGCTAATGTTGGAGATGAGATAGAAGATCCTACTATGTTCAAGAGCATTTGATTTACATGACTGTCACAAGGCCAGACTTGAGCTATGCTGTTGGCCTTGTCAGTCAGTTTATGCAGATGCCTAGAAAGCCTCATTTGGATGCAGTTAGATGTATATTGAGGTATGTGAAGTCCACTTTACATTATGGACTTTTTTATGAGGTAGGTAAAGACGTACAGGTCTTTGGATACACAGATGCAGATTGGGCTGGTAGCAGGTCGGACAGAAGATCTAGAAGTGGATTCATGTTTTCCCTTGGTAATGTAGCAGTTACATGGAGCAGCAAAAAGCAACCTACAGTTGCTTTATCAAGTACAGAGGCTGAGTATAGAGGTGCTGCTATGGCAGCCTGTGAGGTGGTATGGCTGCAAAAGCTATAAAGTGATTTGGACGTGCAGGGAGATGGACCAGTTGTCATTCATTGTGACAACATGAGCAGCATACAGCTAGCTAGGAATCCAGTGTTCCATGCTAGGACAAAACACATTGAGGTGCACTACCACTTTGTGAGAGAGAAGGTACTTGCAGGAGATATTGAGTTGATATATGTCAGCACACAAGATTAGATAGCTAACATTTTCACAAAGGCATTGGGTGCAGAGAAGCTTCGAAAGTTCAGAAGCTTACTTGGAGTTGCAGAGATAGAGTTGAGCTTGAGGGGGAGTGTTGAGATGGCAAGCTCAACACATGCGGATATTGATGATGGACCGCCTGGCTAGATGGGTTCGCACGTCTACACTTAGCATGTTGGTGGTCATTATGATACTCATATGGCCACTGACTTATCACTTATTATATTTAGTTTGTTACACGTACCTACCAGCTGGCATAGCGCCAATCAATTAGTGTAGTCAGTTATGCACTGTTTGACTTAGTAGGGCACTTTTCTTTATGTTGTATCTTATCTATACTTTGTGTACATTATATAGTGTGTGGAAGAAGAATAAGAAACTAGCAAGAAAACGTTTTGGCCTCCATCTCTCTTCTTGTGTTCTTGAGTGAGCTTCCTCTTGTGTATACAATGTGTGTTTGGCGCAGCAGCTCAAGCAAGTCCCCCCACCATTCGATTCTTGACAAAGAACAAATTTTGAGAAGAAATCTTGAAGAGATATGGCTGCTCCAACAACACAGGTAGGTAGGTGTTGTCCACAGACACATTTAAGACAGTGACTTTGAAAAGAGGTAATGCTAAAGCTATAGTTGCCCAATATCAATGATTGAGATGCCAAGGAGAAGCTCTGGAAGTAGAGAAACACTTCTCCAGAAGGAAGTTTAGAGAGTTTTGGCCTATGGAGAGAGATATGAAAGCTTCAAGCTGACAAAGTGCTATTGGCTATGGCTACCATGTAAGCTTCATTGAAGGTAGGAATGCAAATGAAGTTGGAGATAGGGTCCAGTACTCAAACTGAGCTAAGCTGAGATGGAAAGGATCTGAGAGGAGTGAAAGGAGAGTTGGGCCATGCTCAACTGAGCTTTGATACCATGTGAAAAGTACGGATCTAGAGCATGGCAAGAGCTATGGAGGATGGAAGATGAAGACAAGAATCATGTTGGCATAGACAAGGAGAGACCAAGTGTTACACAAGTGAATTAGGTTCCAAGATGGAATCTTGGACTCATAAAGACAAGTGTATAACAAGTGTACATATTTAGTTATGGCTTTACTTACATCTTTGTAAAGTGTACATACATATGTAAATGTGTTGATGTGGAAAGTGTATAACAAGTGTATGATTTTGCATAAATACCATAATTTTTAAATATTGCAAGTTTGTAAGCGACAATATTCTATTGGCAAAAAAAATCCAAAAATTTATAGGTGTTGGATATTACAACTTGTGGTGTTGGGATTTTTAGGGAGATTCTACAATTTCTAAAATATGTGGAGCCACACACTTTCCGTTGGTAACAGTATCCTCAACTTGACTTCGAATTTTCCTACCATCTAGTTTAAAATAGAAGCTAACATGTGGATTCTGCATTAACATTGTAATTTCCTGGTGCATTATACTCAAGGACCAATCATCCTCCATTTGCAACACTTGGGGATCGTGGCCCTCACAAATGATAATAACATCCACAACTGCACTTTTACGCATGTCTTGATCAAGGCACAACCATTTACCCTTGAGCATCCTCCATCTATGATACTTGAACACTAGGCATAAAGTCTGTCGTGCAACAAAGTACCTGTAATTGGAAAGGAAAGTTAGCAGATTCATCCCAAAGTAAGATAATAGTCAACTAAGAGAGAAAAAATTTACCCGAAAGCCATGTCCCATGTTGTGACTCGACACTCCACTATGTCAGGACTGTGAGTTATTTTTTATGTCCAATTTTTGCCTAGAATCCTTGTTACATAATCCTCTGATGTATTTTTTATGACGTACGTGCTTTTGGTACGTCTCAAACCCTTACATTCCTTGAACATGTGTGCAAAAATTGCAATCGGTATGAACTAGCTTAGATGTACATTCTTTGAGTCGATGCTTGGCTTCATAGAATTCAATGTTTGCTGAATTTTTTGTGCTACACATATGCAAAATGTCGCTACTACACAATGGCTATTCTATGCTATTGAGATTCGATATGTGCATAGACTCAAGGGTTCCATATTCTCGACTCCCCTTGGGAAATATGTACTTGGAGTCATAGAAAAAAATAAGGTCCTCTGCGAGCTGCTTAGTTGTACGTCCCTCAAAGAGCAATCTACCAATTTTGAGGTGGTAACACTTAAAAGAACCAGTGAAGCTCTCAACATTTTGCCACCACTCACAGCAATCCGAAGGGTATACTTCTGTAAATACGAGACAAATTGCTACATAGGTACCGTGAAATTTCTTATTCTCGATGAGTTGCAAATACTTACTATTTGCAATGTTTCATTGAAAGGGCACAGTGGGCGCAATATGTATTTGCTTTTGCATGAATACATGTTGTACATACACCTCTATTACAAGGTGAAAATAAATATTCCTTTGTCTAAGAGCTAAAATTTTACCCTTCTAGTACTTTGATACATCTGCAATTGCAGATGCTTTCACCCTGAAAGCTCCCTTCATACTTGGACGCATATGTACCCAAGATGAGCAATGATACGTATCAGTGATCCAATTCCCTTCTTCATCTTTTCTGTTGCATACTTCTATCAAGAGAATGCTTGTTCTTCTCTCAGGCATTATAATCTACGTATTAGATGTAAAGAAGTATGTATTAACCCCTAAATAATAAGCATTTTAAGTCTGTCCAGTAATCACCAATATGTCATACAAATCAACATGGCATTAAGAGATGTTTACACTTTTGTAAACAGACATAAACATCGATATCAAAACACATGTGGATATATACATCAACACAAAGTATAGATTTAATTTCAAGGCATCACTTTAATCATACCATTTACATGAAATATAATGAAAAGAATAGCACAAGAATACTCAGAGAATTTCTCCAAAATAAATTTTATTATGATGAAGAGGAGTTTGATTTGACTCAATACATTGTATGAAATGTGGGTATTATAGAGTAGTTGTTACAAGGATAGCAGCCACATGGCATGCAAATCTTAATAGGCACATTGGATTGACACCTGGGATATTCTAAGACTCAACACATTGTGTGTTATATGGATGATATGATACAAGAGTTTCATGGATCATTGCCAATTGGCAGGGAGATCCAAATGGACACATAGGACCAATAAAGTAGAGGATTTTTGAACCATTGACTTCCAGCAGATCCATATCATCCAACACAAAGGAATCACTCACCACATCAAAATAGTCGATCGAGAATTATATGCTTTACCTAAACCTTGTACAATACCTCCATATACAAAAAACACCTGCATGGATCCCTTTTAACAAAAAATATCTAGATAACTGCATGAATAGAAGCAATACAAAACAGGGCCAATTTACCTATAAGCTGATCTGCTGAAGATAAGATTGAATAATTGCTAATCAAAACCCATTGCAAATGATGGAGATAAGAAAACATCAATCCCATCAAACATAAAAGTCACTAATTAAATGAATAAATTTTGGCACCACAAAATATGGCAGATTTACATGTAAATTGAGCTACAGATCTCTGCTCTACCTTGTGTTAAGTGCTACAACAACAATTGATCCTTAAGTTAGAACTAGTATCAAACCCTATTGTAAAGATAGTAGAAAAGGGATAATGCAGAGAAGAAGAAAGAGAGAGTTTGTGAGTACGCGGGAGAGAGAAAGAAATGAGCACCTATCCAATCTTGCCCAAATTAATCTATGCAAAAGACAATTTTGCAAGAGTTAGTATTTACATAAAGGTATACTGAAAAAATAGTAGAAAAGAGGAAAGATAGAGAGAGAAAGAGAGAGGGAGAGAGAGATAAGCACTTATGCAAATGTCACCCAAAATGATCTCTGCAATAAAACAACAACAAGGGTTAGAACTAACATTATGTTGTATTGAAAAGATATCAACAAAAGAAAAACCAAACAGAGAGAGAGATTAACACCTTTGCCTCTTGCTCCAAATAAACTCTGCAAGAAAACAACAATTAGAACCAACATCAAATTCTATTGAAAACACAACATAAAAGAGAAACAACACATAGAGAGAGAGGGGAAAGAAAGGAGAGAGAGATGAGCACCTCTATCTCCTGCCCTAAACAACCTCTACAATAAAACAACAATAACAGTAAGAAACGACATCAAACCCTATTGAAAAAATATCAAACAAGAGAAAATGAAAAGAGAGTTGGGCACCAGTGTTTTGCCCAAAATCAGGAGCTGCGTGGAGAAGAAAGTGCAGAGGTAAGCAGAACGCTCAAAACCCTAATTACTCTTAGTAGGGAGCTTCAATGGAGATGAAAATTCACGAGTATAGAGAAGAGAGGGAAACTGGTTTGTTGCTCAACTTTTGGGTTAAACTGATTTTGTTAGAGGGAAAAAAACCAAAATTGAAAATTCTCCAAAAAAAGGGGGGAAATACGAGGTGAGAAACTCAAATTTTGTGTGCTATTCATTCTCCCTTTTTAAATTCCCCACTACCCCTTTTTTTAATAGAAACCCCAAGATTTGGAGAGAGAAGATTCACCCTCCATGGATGTCAACATCTAGCCTTCCTATTGGACAATCCAAAAGGCCCACATCTTAAACTATATTATTTTTAAGGGCTCATAGAGTTTATTTTTTTCCTAATGAAAGTGCCTCATGTGCACTCAGTGATTATCTAACACACTAAATTTGAATTCTTGATTAACTAAGATTGTTGGAATTGAGGTGCATTTAATTCATTTGGCTAATTTTGGATCCACATCTATGGCCAATGGTAGGTTGATATATATACCTCCTAGACATTGAAAGAAAGGACTACATTAATTATAGAAATATTTATGGAAATTTTCCACACCTTCCCCTCCCCCTTCCCCCTACCTTCTTGACCCTCTTCCCCCAACAAACCCCCCACCTCCCTCCCCTTATTTTAAGGTTGGAGGGAAACATTAATGGGGACCTACCCTAATGTACAAGCTTATGCACTTTTTGAAAAAAAACACCTCTGCACTTATGTGATTCCATAATCTACTCATGGCAAACTCTCCAGGACAATGCCCATGAATGCGTAAATTTCACTTGGAAATTCGATTAAAGGAATCCCCACCATATAGCAAGCATTCAAAAGTTGGATGGCATAGACTCTACGATATTAACTCATGATCTACAACCTAGCTATCCAGTTGTACCTACACTAGAGCATTGGGTATCAACACATTTTGCAAAGGCATAGAGCACCATGTAGTACTAGAAGCCCTCATGGACTCTACTAAGAAAGGAATCATTGACACTAGGATTGAGTTGGTATAGCTAAAGAGAACATGCTCCACATTTGGGGAAACCCTCCAACCAAACCAATTCACTTCAACTTGATTGGCATTGATGGATTTAAGATCCACATACAAGGCATATTGAAGGATTGGCTAGTCAAAATAGCCAAGGTATAGTTTTCAGTTAACTTTGTTGTTATGAAAGAGGTCAACTACAATTTGTTGCGATACAATACAAATAAAAATGGAAACTTGGAAAACATCCCTAGTTGACCTAAATATAATATCTAGCATGCTGCAAGAAGATACTAGTGTTCTCTTGTCTAATAGCCTCTCACAAGCTACATTCCATCCCCCAAAGATGAGCAAGACTAGATGCATATACTTTCACTCTAGTTCATAGAGGAATTTGAATATGGAGAAGCTCACAAATGCCTAAGTCAATGAGGATAACAAGATTCTATTGTCTAAACAATCAACCCTCAATTAGAATGTGTTAGAGTGCCTCTCCTCATGATGGCCCTAACTTAGTGCCACAAGTTCTCATCAAGGATTGTACTACCCCAACAAACAGGCTTGAATTATGTAAGTTGCTAGGCTAGTGGAGGTCATGTTTCCATGACAAACTTAAAGCCAATCTCTAGTCTTTAAAGAGTTGCTTAATAGCCCCATTTGGCAATGGATGAGCTGCCATCAAATCCAATTTGATTGTCACAATGACCTCTTTATCTACCAAATGTGGGATCAAAGGATTGACATCGAAGACAAAAGTGACCAATCTACAAATGATGAAGAAGACACACACAACAACTTAGTTGACTACAATGCAAATGGCCGAATGATAGAGCACATCTCAGCTAATCCAAAGCGCTCATATATAGAAGTTTTGCTCATTGATGTGGGTATAATTAGACTTAAATCAAAACTTGAGTAACTAAAGCGCCTAGATATATTAGACTACAAATAAATAGGATATCAACCTTTAGAATTGGTTTCCACTTTTGAGATCCTCTTGGATGATTCATGTCCTAAAATCCCACTATCAGCTAGGTCTCACAAAGCCAAAAACTCCCAATTCATCTTAGATGTAGAACCTTTAAAATATCACACTTGAAAATGAGTTAGCAAAAAAGAACCAAAAGAAGTCACAGGATTGTGAAAATACATGGATCTAGGACATGGCTATGGAGATTGAAAGAGGAAGAATGAGCTCATGAGGACATAAACATTAAGGCTGACTGTCACACAAGTGAATTAGGTTCCAAGATTGAGACTTGGACTCATAAATACAATCTTGTGTGTTGACAATGACACATACACTTTACTGGAAGGACAAAAGTACTATGGCATTGCATTAAAAAAGAGAGCAAGTACAATGCTTTATAGGGATAGACTGGGCTGCACTTTCCACCACTGTGCATATGGGATTCTGCATCTTGAGCCCACACTGCTCCATACAAAGAGGCTAAGCTGGGTGTGATTGCCAATATATCAACACCCCTCCTCAATCACAACCAAAGAAGTACAAAGTGTGTAGAGGCTTTAGTGAGCAACCACCTGCAAAGTGTGGGCACACGACAAACATGGTAAACACTAGAGGCTGTCTCACAGAAAAGGCTAAGTGTGTGTACCAAAGACATGTTGGACATCTAGAGGCTGTAACAATGGCCTCACAATGTATACAAAGGTTGAACAAGGTTACATGAGGAGTTTACAAGCTTATGTCAGAAGCATTAGGGATAGGAAATACAAGGCTAAAAAAGTCTATCAGGATAGGAGTAGAAGGACTGATGAGGCTTGCCCTTCTCATGGTGGTCTTCTTCTTCTTTAACAGCAACTAGATATAGGCCTTTTGATACCTCTTCTCGGCATGACAGAATTTCTCCGTGTGCCCGATCCTTTTGCACAAGTCACATACCAACAGATCTTTCTTGCCCTTGTACCTATTACCAACATATAACATTTGTTCATCTTTAGATGTGCTTGGTTCTTTTCTGGATTTTATCTTTTTTTCTTCTTCTAGCAAGGAGGCCTTAATGTGTGTCAAAGATGCGGGATCTAGAGGATGGCAAAGGCGGAAGCTATGGAGGATGGAAGATAAAGACACAACCCATGTTGACATGACAATGTAGACAACTGTTACACAAGTGAATTAGGTTTCAAGATTGAGACTTGAACAAATAAACACAATCTTGTGTATGGACAACAATGACACAGTCACTTGATAGAAAGAGACAAGTAATATTGCATTATCATATGTGAAAGTGATAGTTCAAGTACATCATTATATAGAGTTCTTTGGTAGCACTTAACACCCACTGTGCATATGGGATCTGTCTCTCTTCCTAGAATGGACTGCATCTTTCTAGCCTAGCTGTTCCATACAAAGGGACTAAAGTAGGTGTGATTGCAAATATCTCAACACCCCTCCTCAATCACAACCAAAAGTACAAAGTGTGTAGCGGCTTTAGTGAAAGCGACACCTGCAAAGTGTGGGCACACCATAAACATGGCAAAACACCAGAGGCCGTCTCAGAAAAGGCTAAATGTGGGTACCACAAACATGATGGACATCCAGAGGCTGTAGCAGGGGCCTTACAAAGTGTACAGAGGCTGTAGTACAAGGATAACTGAGGAGTTTTACAAGTTTATGTTTGAGATATTAGATCTGAGTGGCAGTGTATTGCTCCAAGTGGCAGGAGAGAGAAAATAATGAGACTTTTGAGCTTGAGTGAAAAATTGGCTATGGTGGATTTTAGGGTTTCATGACAAGGGCCTGGTTTTTCTGACATTGCAGGAGCTATGGCGGATTATTTTCAAAACTTTTTTAATGGAAATGTAGCTTATGTGATGCTCTACCAAAGCCCTATCCTGCTCATCCAGATCACGGCCCGTAGCGATGGCGACAACATCTCAAATGTCAACAAGCACAATCCAAATAGATTTTTGCGATTTCGTCAATGCCAATGCATATAGTGGCCAATGTCGAGCTGTCTTGTGCCAGATGATGTGCCTGAAGTTGGGGAACAACTTTGTAGAAGATAGCGTGAAGAGTTATGCCCTCTATTGCAAGATCTAGCTCCTCAAAGTTGGCAAGGTCTATCTGGCTATGGCAGACACACAGGGCAACAACTGCGTAGACTCACAATGCTGAGCTATGGAGTGGCCAATGTCAATCTCTTAAGTGATACAAAGAAGCCTTGAAAGTCAAGGAACAAATGTCCAGAAGAGATCAGGTTCAGATATGACCTGTGGAGAGAAATCCAGGAGCTTCAAGTTGACAGGGTGCTGCTGGCTATGGTTGCCAAGGAAGGTCAAGTAGAGATGGAGGTGAGAAATGGAACCATGAGCTGGACTTGAGCTGACCTGAGGTTAAGAGGGACTGAGAGAGCAGAGAAGGGAGTTATGCCATGCTCAACTGGACTCTGATACCATGTCAAAGATGCAGGATCTAGAGCATGGCAAAGGCAGAAGCTATGGAGGATGGAAGATAAAGACACAACTCATGTTGACATGACAATGTAGACAACTGTTACACAAGTGAATTAGGTTTCAAGATTGAGACTTGAACTCATAAACACAATCTTGTGTATGGAAAACAATGACACAGACACTTGACAAAAAGAGACAATACTATTACATTATCATATGTGAAAGTGATAGTTCAAGTACATCATTATATAGAGTTCTTTGGTAGCACTTAACACCCACTGTGCATATGGGATCTGTTTCTCTTCCTAGAATGGACTGCATCTTCCTAGCCTAGCTGTTCCATACAAAGGGACTAAAGTAGGTGTGATTGCAAATATCTCAACAATGTCAACCAATTTAGGACTAGGCATGTTGATTAATGTAGTTGACACATTATTATAGTCAAGAGGCATGCTTTTTAACAACACACCCATACAAATATCTTCATCCATCTTGAGATCAATTCCTGCAAGTTAAGCTAGGAGACTTTCTATATACTTTAAATGAGTTGCAAGAGATGTGTTTGGTTTCATATCTAGCTTGGAAAATGCAATCAATAATCCATACTTAGATAAATTTGATTGTGCACCAAACAAAGTATCTAATCTCTTCCATGTATCATTGGAGGTTTCACAAGTATCCACATAGTGGATGTAGCTATCATCCAATCTAACTTAATGGTGGACTGTGCTTTGTCCTCATTCTTTTGCCAAGTAGCTGCAAGGTCGCATCCCAAGGTTTCTTCTCTTTGCCATTTGTAATGACCCAAAGACCTTTCTTCATCAAGATGAGTTTGATGCAAGTTTGCCAGGTGTGAAACCCGACTCCTTTAAATTGAATAGTTGGAGAGTCTTTGCCCATGCTAGAGTGGTACAAACAGCAGCAAATCAACTCCAAAATTTTCAGATTTGAGCAGCAAAAAAGTTGATTGAGATGTTTCAAAAGACACAAGTGCTAAAGAGCACTAGATTAGTGTCAATAGACACTGTGTTTGTATCTTCTTCCTTGAGTTTTCCAAACCTTCAAACTTGGTGCGCAGATCGGACGCAGGTAGCTCACGTAGTGAATTCCCAAAGGTCCCCAAGAACAAAGCACTCTACTTTTTAGCACAAAAACCAATGTAAAAACAAGCACGACATGAGACAAGAGACAAATTGGGTTGAATCTCCCCCATGCCTTGTGTGAGCGCTTCACAAAGCATGTATTTAATGTATATTTCCAATCTTTATGCTCAAAAATAGCCCAAATACAAAAATATGACAAGCTTTTAGCTTTTGAGTTTGCTTTCTACCAAAAATAGGAAAATAAAGCTAATGGACGGTGCCCATAGT
This sequence comes from Lygodium microphyllum, assembly GCF_053477565.2. Taxonomy (NCBI): domain Eukaryota; kingdom Viridiplantae; phylum Streptophyta; class Polypodiopsida; order Schizaeales; family Lygodiaceae; genus Lygodium; species Lygodium microphyllum. The sequence goes on from NC_141163.1 coordinate 43,015,915, forward strand.
GTCTGGCACGCCCAATCTCAATGTCCAAATAGAAATAACATATCCAGGCGCATAAGCGCATACAAAATAATAATAAATAATCGATGTCTCTATAGACATAACAAAATATAGGCGTGGCGCCTATCAAAATATAGTCCAAAGATCGAAAACTCGCTAGTCTCCAATGCTTTCCTCCGCCACTGCTGCTATCTCTACACATCAACTGAAGCATTCACAATCGTTAGTAAAATAACACAATTAAACCGACAAAAGTGAATACCTAGCAGTCTTCAGCTACATAAATAAATCAACTGGTTAGAAATAAATCCTAACCTTAATTTATTACGAGTGCGCACTCTAAACTCATAAACGTTTATTAATTTAATATGCATTTTGCGGAATCACCCGCTATGGAATCACCCATGTACACACTAAATTAATGAAACGCCCGAAAAGGACAGGCGTCCCCATCAACTTCTCGCACAAAGAATCCTCTTTGCGTATGAGCCCCGGTCATCTAAGTTAGTTTACGGAATCCACCGTAAAACCTCACGGAATCCACCGTGGAATATGCCTCCTGGCATCATACCCCCGGGGTGGGATAGCAATTGACCTCAATTGCTATTAGCTCAATGTGGAGCTAACAGAGTGGGGAAAGCATTTAGGTCTCTAGCGTGCATCCATTGTGCTTCTTCTACAGGATGGTTCTTAAATTTTACTAGATATCTAGAATACCTTCGGCCAGTTCTAGTGGTCATGTAGTCAGTGTCTATAATGGCTTCTGGTTCAAGTATTTCAGTCTCTTCTTCTAGTAAAGGTGGGTTTTCATAGACAGGGTGGATAGGTAATTGTCATCTAAATGGTCTCAATAAACTAATATGAAATGTATTATGAATTTTCCAATGAGATGGCAGTTCTAACTTGAATGCATTGTCATTAATCTTATGAATGATTCTAAATGGTCCGTAGAATCTAGGAGCTAATTTGACAACTGGATGTCTATCTACACTTTGCAGTCTACGCTTTTCTATTCTAAGCCAAACATAATCATCTACTTTGAAATTCATGGCTTGTCTTTTCTTGTTGGCTTGTTTGGTATATGATTGTTGGGCTTTAGCAATCATATCCTTTACCTCATCAAAAATAGTGTTATGCATAACAGCAATATCATCGGCACTTTGTATTCTATTAGACAAAGATGCAATAGGTGTAGATAATCTATATCCATAAATAACTTCAAAAGGTGCTTTCTTTGTAGATGTGTGCGGTGTATTATTGTAAGCAAACTGTAATAAATGTAAATGAGTATCCCATGTCTGAGGTTTAGAGATAGTGTATGCACGTAAAAGATCTAGAATGGTACTATTTGTGGCTTCTGTTTGTCCATTTGTTTCTGGACTCAAAAGCTAAAAGCTTGTCATATTTTTGTATTTGGGCTATTTTTGAGCATAAAGATTGGAAATATACATTAAATACATGCTTTGTGAAGCGCTCACACAAGGCATGGGGGAGATTCAACCCAATTTGTCTCTTGTCTCATGTCGTGCTTGTTTTTACATTGGTTTTTGTGCTAAAAAGTAGAGTACTTTGTTCTTGGGGACCTTCCGGGATTCACCACGTGAGCTATCTGCGTCCGATCTGCGCACCAAAACTCCTTCAAGATCTTCCAAAATCGAATCTTCCCCTCCTTGATTTGATGCTCTGGCCTTCAGATGTGAGTGTCAAGACCTTCATGTGCTAGAACCAGTGAGTAGATGAAGTGAAAAAGAGCTTTAAGTGAACTAGCTATAGAGTTTTAGGGTTTTCAGGAACAGGGGCCTGGTTTTTCACTCTATGTGGGCAGTATACTCAATCATTTCCATAACTTTTTTAATGGAAATGAAACTTGGCTAATGGACTTCCAAAGCCCTATGGTCATGGACCAGATTGTGACCTGCATGCACCGCACTAGCAGTACGAACAACAACAGGTGGAAATAGGGAAGCCATGTCAAATTTTTTCAATGTTGGACTCTCTGATCAACAATGTCTTGGTTTTAGGTGATAGAAGGAAGTTCTTGAGCAAAGAAGGAGGTTGACATAAGAAATTTTGAGCTGATATGGCTTATTTTGAGAGATCCAGGAGCTCCAATGTGATAGGGTACTAGATTTTGGCTATGGCTGCCACAAGCTTGATTGAAGATATAAGTGAAAATGGAGCTGGAAGTAAAGTCATGAGCTGACCAGAAGTGAAGAGGAGCCAAGAGAGAAGTGAGATGAGCTAGGCCAAGCCCACGACTATGCTCTGATACCATGTGAAAATACATGGATCTAGGGCATGGCTATGGAGGTTGAAAGAGGAAGAGTGAGCTCATGAGGACATAAACATTAAGACTGACTATCACACAAGTGAATTAGGTTCCAAGATTGAGACTTAGACTCATAAACACAATCTTCTGTGTTGACAATGACACATATACTTTACTAGAAGGAAAAAAGTACTATGATATTGCATTAAAAAAGAGAGCAAGTACAATGCTTTATAGGGATAGGTTGGGCTGCACTTTCCACCACTGTGCATATGGGATTCAACATCATGAGCCCACACTACTCCATACAAAGAGGCTAAGCTAAGTGTGATTGCCAATATCTCAACAAAGATCTCCCAAAATGATTTACATGATATAAATAAGAAAATTGAGTCATTATGTCACTAAGTGCAAAAAGGAAAGGGTAAACCAATGAACCCATTGAGGGATCAATGAAGATCAAGGAGGTCAACCTTTTTGAACCAGGAGAGACCCCTAAACCATACTAAATGAGGGGAAACCCCTAACTTGATCTACATAGTTGAGGACCTCAATTTAGAAGACAAACAAGACTAGTCGATCTACTCAAGGAGTATTACAATGTGTTTATTTGTCTGGACTCAAGGGTATACCACCTTAAGTACTAATGCATATTATTCCTTTGAAATCGAATGCCAAGTTCACTAAACAATAACCCTACCCCATGAATCCGTGCTACACATACCCCGTGTGTGAAGAGTTGGAAAACTTAGAAAAAGTAAGATTCATTTATGAGATTGAGCATATAGAGACTAGGTATCACCCATCGTCATGGTACTCAAGAAGAATAAAAATTTTTGAGTATGCATTAACTACAAAAAACTAAATGCAACAACCAAAAGAGAACATTATTTGTTGTTGTACATAGACTAGACGATTGAATGCATGGCACAAAAGGAATCTTACAACTTATTGATGGCTTTTTAAGCTACAATTAGGTGCAAGTGCACCCATATGATTGGCCCAAGTCTACCTTTGCCACCATTGAACAGGGAGTACTTGTCGGCATTGTCATGCCTTTTGGCTTGATGAATATACCATCCACCTTCCAAAGTCTTATGTATACTATTTTCAAGGATATACTAAGATTTTAAAAGTATTTGTGGATGCATCATGTGTCTGCTCCAACCAGGAGGAATACCGCAAAAAGTTTGAGCAATATTGACAATGCCATCTACCTTTGAATCTCTTGAAGTGCCAATTCTAAACTAAACATGGGATCATTTTGGGCCATGTGGTATCTTAGAATAGCACTATAACGGACATATCCAAGATTAAGGTGATAATGTGTAATATTTCTGTTGAAAATATTATGAGGTCATGTGAAGTCGGGCAAATGGCAATGCTGGTATTGTGGTCACGGTCGGTGCAGTCTTTAATTGGTACACTTTCCACTGGAAAATCGAGTCTAAGGTCTAAGAATCCGCATAGCTTCATAAGAACCTCCTCTTAGGAGGAGATCAAGATGAAATTAATTAATTTATGGCAAATTTTTTTGGTATTATCCCTTCTTTCCCCCAGCCAAAGGTCGTGCTGTAGGGAAGGGAGTGAAGTAGGGACGACTTAGCTCGCTTGCTGGAGGTCATGGGGGGAGAAAGGCCATGCATCAGGCCACGTGGGGGGGGGGGGGGGGGGGGGAGGTTCCTCTCCCTATCCCATATAAACTCCCTGTGGGGGGGGGGGGGGGGAGTAAGGGAGGTAGTCGTGAGAAGGGATGCTGTTGTCAGACGTTGCTGCGATCGGGTGAAGGAGAGAATTCTGAGAAGTAAGGGATGGAGCCATCACGCCGCCAGGACGAGATAAGGAGTGAAGAGGGCAACGCTGCTCTGATCGCGCCGAGAGGGAGGAGGATTGCCTGAAGAATCGTTTTCGCCATTCTTTGCTTCTTGCCCGCCAACAACCGACGATATTAGTCATCCCCTCTCCCTCCACGTGGTTTCTAACAGCCACAGAAGCTTCCAAAAAGCTTCTTGGAAGCTTCTAAGGGAGCTCCCTAAGCTCCCTTTCCTATTGAAATTCCCCTTCAAATTTCATTTTAAACCTGGGTTCCTTTTGGCCTCTCAAGTGGGTTTCTATTATCCCGGGTTTTCAGCACCTTTTTCCCCCTTGGACACAATAGCCGGGTTTTTCAAAAACCCACCCTTAGCATTTCCACAAAGCCATTCCCGTGGATTTTTTTTTTCCCCCCACACAAGTTCTTTTATAGCCTTCCTGTGGACTTTTATAAGCCCTTCCTAAGGAGTCTTTATAACCCCCGGAAGGTCTTTTCCCCCTTGCATCCTCGTGAATTAAGCCTTTTCCTTCCCTTGCATTCCACAAAGCTATTTTACCCCTTTTTCATTTCAACTCCTACAAGCCATCTTACCTTGGGATTTTTCTTAAGGCCTTTCCATGAAGATCAATTGTATTCCAGGAACTTCTACGAAAAAAAAAGGGGAGTTCATAAGTTTCCATTTCTAAAGCCCGGTTCCAAAAGACGGTGAAATTGGTCAAGGAAGCCGAATCTCAAAAGGGATTGTGCGTGCGAGGGAGACAAGCCAAGATCATAAGTCTGTGGCCAAGACAAGAAGGTCGAATTCGCGATGGCCCCTAAAAAGGCACAAGGCGCAACCGCAAGAGGATCGTCTCCTAACATCCATGTGGACATCTCACCACAAGCCGAGGTTTTCTTCCTAATTTTGATTTACATCATAATATTACAATTGTGCATGGATCATTTATGGAATTAGGATGCACTTTTTTCGATTGAAATACTTTGGCTAATAGCTCACAACTGATAAATTCGGTCATTGGTATTTTTCAATGAAACGAACAAAAAAAAAGAGCATAAGATCTCTATGCATTCCTAGCAAGTGGTTTTTATGTATTGCAAAGTAATGAATTTAGATCAACTAATGCCCATCTTTACAAGTCGAAATTATGGTAGTACACTTCGATCATGCATGGAAAGAATAAATCGCATGTCGCGTTATTAGACATCTCCTCTTCGAAATGATTCTTTAAAGAAGGTTGCTAATAATCTGTAGGAAATTGCAAGGCATGGAAATGATTCTAGGGCTGCATGAAGTAGATTCATCTCTAGGAAATTGACATAAATCTCAATCAATTACGTAAGTAGATACGAAAGGTTGTGTAAATTCAACATGCAAATAATTCATTCAGAAATGAATCTAGGAAAAAGGCTGCATGGTTTGTTTTAAACATAAAACCCTAAAGCTTAGTAGCTGGAATCTTGAATGCATGTTATAAAAGGATCAATAGGAATTATGCCATAACTTAAGATACGCTTTGACCTTAACCAGAAAAGTTAGGGATTGTAAATCTAATCATACGTAAGCAATAAATTGTGTGCTTACGAGAATGGTATCGTAATACAACTAGTTTTTCCCCTATTTGATCAAGACAATATCTTCATGAATTGACAAGTAAATTGGTTTACCCTAAACACCTAAAACCACGAAGGAATCGCTTAGGAAGGGTTAAGTCAATGCAACATATCCCAAAGTGCTAACTAGAGTTTAGCACGTTGAGGACGTGACCTAATCGCTCTTATTGCCAAAGTTGAAACTCTCATACCCTAAAGAATTGCCCACATTCACAGAATGTAGGGACAATAGGATATACTTGCGAGAGACGATCTAGGGTTTTTACCCTAAGGATCACTCACTAAAAGGATGAAACTTGATTTGAATTTGGAACCTTAGGACCGACAATGTCGGCCTAGTGCAATCAGGAACGGATTGTTATGAAGACACCCTAACCCTGTTTGCTATCTAATCATGATTTCATGATTAGAAGACGCCATTAGATGGGTAAAATAGTCCCATGGTTTTTGATGCGACACTTGTGCAACAAGTTGCAGAGTCGCATGATCTTGTGATTTGATCACAAGGGAATGTCCAATTTCCTCGGAATGAGATTGGCAGATTCTTGTGCAAGTTTATCTTGCAAGAGGATGAGCAATCATCCTGACATAGCACCTTTCTTGGGAAAAGTGACCAAGATAAGGGAATTAGATAATTGCTTGGAAGCAAAAGACCAATAAGTAATTTGGAATAACATAGTTACTGCTAATAGAACTTAAGGTATTGGTTAAGTTGGGTTAACAGGATACAACCCTAACCCAAGGACATAAGGGTTAACAAACAAACCCTTGGGGATCTTGCCAAGTCGTAATTGATCTCAGATCGAGTGCTAGATGCATTCGGAAAGAAGGATTCACTCCTTAGCAGTTGGCCAAAAATAACGACCACTGGAAATGATTGTGCTTGTAATAGTTTAAAGAGCAGTGTTTTACTTTGTTTGATCAAGGAATTAAAGAATGAAAAGATATCTAATGCTTCAGGTTGAAGGCCTAAAGGGAGAGGCAGCCTCAGTTACCCCCGTATGTCTACCTGACCCTAACCAAGGGGGTTGTTAATGGTGCGCAGTTCGGATGCTGTATGCTCGCGTAGTGAATGCCGGAAGGTCCCCAAGAATAATAGAACTCTACTTTTTGCACAAATTACAAGGTAAAAAGCATGAACAACATGAATAAGAGACCAATTGGGTACAATCTCCCCCATGCCTTGTGTGAGCGCTCCACAAACCATGTATTTTATATATTATTCATCTTCCAGCTCAAATAATAGCCCAAATTACAAAATAGCAAGCTTTTAGCTTTTGAGTTTGCTTTAACACAAAATAGGAATAAAGCTAATGGGCGGTGCCCAAAGAGTCTGGCATGCACAATACAATGTCCAAGTAGAAATAACATAATCGTGCGCCCACGTGCATACAAAATAATAATAAATATCCAACGCCTCAATAAATAGGCGTGACAAAATATAAGCGCCATGCCTAAGGTATGCGCCCATAAAAATATAATCAATAAATCGAATACTCGCTATCCTCCAATGCTTTCCTCCGCCACTGCTGCTATCTCTACACATCAACTGAAGCATTCACAATCGTTAGTAAAATAATACAATTAAACCGACAAAAGTGAATACCTAGCAGTCTTCAGCTACATAAATAAATCAACTGGTTAGAAATAAATCCTAACCTTAATTTATTACGAGTGTGCACTCTAAACTCATAAACGTTTATTAATTTAATATGCATTTTGCGGAATCACCCGCTATGGAATCACCCATGTACACACTAAATTAATGAAACGCCCGAAAAGGACAGGCGTCCCCATCAACTTCTCGCACAAAGAATCCACTTTGTGTATGAGCCCCGATCATCAAATTTTACGGAATCCACTGTAAAACCTCACGGAATCCACCGTGTAATATGCCTCCTGGCATCATACCCCCGGGTTGGGATAGCAATTGACCTTAATTGTTATTAGCTCAATGTGGAGCTAACAGAGTGGGGAAAGCATTTAAGTCTCTAGCGTGCATCCATTGTGCTTCCTCTACAGGATGGTTCTTAAATTTAACTAGATATCTAGAATATCTTCGGCCAGTTCTAGTGGTCATAAAGTCAGTATCTATGATAGCTTCAGGTTCAAGTATTTCAGTCTCTTCCTCTAATAAAGGTGGGTTTTCATAAACAGGGTGTACAGGTAGTTGGCCTCTAAATGGTCTTAATAAACTAATGTGAAATGTGTTGTGAATTTTCCAGTGAGGTGGTAATTCTAACTTGAATGCATTGTCATTAATTTTATGAATGATCCTAAATGGTCCATAGAATCTAGGGGCTAATTTAACAACTGGGTCTCTATCTACACTTTGTAGTCTACGTTTTTCTATTCTCAACCAAACATAGTCATCAACTTTGAAATTCATTGCTTGTCTTTTCTTATTGGCTTGTTTGGTATATGATTGCTGGGCTTTGGCAATCATATCTTTAACCTCATCAAAAATAGTATTATGCATACTAGCAATATCATCAGCACTCTGAATTCTATTTGACAAAGATGCAACAGGTGTAGATAATGTATAACCATAAATCACTTCAAACGGTGCTTTCTTTGTAGATGTGTGTGGTGTATTGTTATATGCAAACTGTAATAAATGCAAATGTGTATCCCATGTCTGAGGTTTAGAAATAGTATAAGCACGTAAAAGATCTAGAATAGTGGTATTAGTGGCTTCTGTTTGTCCATTAGTTTCAGGATGAAATGCAGATGAGAAATCAATTTTTGTGCCTAGGTTAGCAAACAGAGTAATCCAAAAGTTGTTACAAAATCTAGAATCACGATCAGAAATAATAACTTTTGGTAATCCATGGTTAGTGAAAACAGTTTTCAAAAATAATTGTGCTGCCTGTGATGCTGTTAAAGTTTTATTACATGGAATGAAATATGCTTGTTTACTAAACCTATCTACTACTGTCCAAATCATATCATGGTTAGATTTAGTATTAGGTAAACCAGTAATAAAGTCCATAGAAATTTGTTTCCATGGTCTAGACGGAATAGACAAAGGCATAAGTAATCCATACTGTTTACCATGATGTCTCTTAACTCTTTGACAAATCAAACATTCAGAAACAAAGTTAGATACATCAGTGTCCATATGCGGCCAATAAAAATCTTCAGTTAATGTACGTAAAGTAGATATGATACCTCTATGACCTTGATATGGAGGACAATGAATCTCATTCAAAACAAAAGATCGGAATGGAACTGTAACACACAATCTCTTTTCATAAAACATAAATCCATCTTTATAAGATAATGAATCAATAGGAATCAAGTTATTTTGAACTAATTTATTCCAATCAGCATGAAAAGTAATATCCTAATGATAAGTATCTTTCATAGCAATCAAAGAATCAAAAGATATGACATAAATATTATGAATGGCAGGTCTTCTACTTAATGCATTAGCCACTACATTTTCTTTACCGGGTTAATATTGAATGAGAGGATGAAAACTCTGAATAAAAGATGCCCATTTGATATGTCGATCAGATATTTGGGGTTGGCTAAGTAAATGTCTAATACTTTGCTGATCGATCTTAATCATAAATTCTGAACCCATTAAGTAGTGTTTCCACTGTCTTAGTGCTTGTACAACAGCTAATAGTTCTTTATCATATGTGGAATATTTCAGTTCACAGGGTTTCAGCTTACAACTAGAATAGGCTATGGGATGATTATCCTGCATAAGTACAGCTCCTATTCCTGATCCACTAGCATCAGTCACTACTAAAAAGAATGGTCTATTAAAATCAGGCAACTGTAAGACAGGGGCATGGGTTAATGCATGTTTCAATAAGTCAAAGGATTTCTGTTGATTATCGGACCAATGATAGACAATACCTTTCTTCAGAAGTTTAGTCAATGGTAAAGCAAGTAATGAAAAATTACGTACAAACTTCCTATAGAAACTAGCAAGACCAAGGAAAGATCGTAACTCATGCACATTTTTAGGTACATGCCAATTCAATATTGCATCTATTTTCTTAGGGTCAACTTTAATTCCATCAGATGATACAATATGACCTAAATACTCAATTTCTGTTTTAAAGAATTCACTCTTTTCAAGATTTGCATACAGTTGGTTATCTTTTAATAACTGGAAAACTAATGACAAATGCTCATAATGTTCTTTCTCATTTTGACTAAACACCAAAATATCATCAAAGAAGACAATAACACAATACTGATATTTTAAAAATATACGGTTCATCATTCTACTAAATGTAGCAGGTGCATTAGTCAATCCAAATGGCATCACTAAAAATTCATAATGACCAAACTGTGTCCTAAATGCAGTCTTGAATATGTCTGACTTATCTAGTCTCACCTGATGATAACCAGAATTAAGGTCTATTTTAGTAAATATAGCAGATCCTTGCAGTTTATCCATAAGGTCATCAACTCTAGGAATTGGGTACCTATTCTTTACAGTGATCTTATAAAGCTCGATAGTCAATGCACATACGATAGGTATTATTCTTTTTCTTGACTAACAGAACAGGTGCACCGAATGGAGAACTACTAGGTCTAATCAATCCTCTACTTAATAATTCCTCAACTTGACTTTGAATTTCTTTTTGCTCTATCTGGTTATGCCTATATGGTGCTTTGCAACTGGTTGTGTACCAGGAATCAAATCTATTTTATGGTCTTTTGGACGTGAAGGAGGTAAACCAGGTGGTAGATCTTCGGCAAAACAGTCTTTAAAATGTGCAAGAAATTCTTTATGCCTAGGATGCATATGATTTTCTTTAACTTGCAGTTCATTCACCCAAATGAGATAGGATTTACTACTTTTGCGTAATGCACGTTTAGCTTGAGTATGCGAAAGCAGTGGAAAAGCATTAGATGCATGCATACCATACAATGTAATATGTTTTCCTTGAAATTTAATATTAATTGAATGCTTGGAATAATCTATATCTGGATTATGCTGATGACGCCAAGGCATACCTAAAATAATGTCACTTGACTGTAATGGAACAACTAGGAAATTTCTTCTTTCAGTGTATTGACCAATTTGAATTTCTAAGTCATGCACTTCCTCTGTACCATTATACCTAGTGCCTAAGAATGCTGCTTTGATGCGATAATGCGTAGGTACAGTCTGTAACTTCAATTCTTTTACTAGCTTTGCTGAAATAAAATCATGAGTACTACCGTCATCATGCAAAATAATCTTTTCCTTTCCATGCACTAAACATTTCATAGTCAATAAAGAATGTGGAGTTGGCATACCTGGTAAAGTATCTGAAGGAGTAGTAGTGTCGTCCTCATCTTCAGTGAAATCAGGCATATCTTCATGTTCGTCATCTTCCATTGCTCTAAGGTAGTTGATATGGGCAGGTGGCTTCTTCGAATGGCAATTTGTTGCTAAATGTCCAGGCTGGTGGCATTTATAGCATACTATTGGCTTGGCTTTGGTTACATTGTTTGCAATGGCAGGAAGTCTAGGTACATTAGAATTTGGCTGTGGAATAGGCTTAGGATTTTGATTGACATTAGATGGTAAAGCAGGTGGTTTTGCCCAATTTTTACGAAAAGATGATGAAGTGAAACGACCTTGATTAAATCTTCTAAAGTTTGAGTTGAATTGCTTAGATCCATAGTTACCATTGGCTTGGAATTGCTGTGGACGTCTGTCTCTACCTCGCAGCTTGTCTTCAGTGTCATGAGCTAATGAAATCGCGTCTTCAAGAGTAGCAGGCTTGAACATGTTAACTTCAGCGTAGTAATGTCCAAGGAGTCCAGACATATACTTGCGCTTGTGTGTCGCTTCAGGTACGTCTTCAAGCATGCGTAACTGGAGTAGTGCATTCCAAAAACGCTCTGTGTACTGAGGAATAGACTCATGATCCCGTTGCTGAAGAAGATCCCATTGCTTTATAGCTTTCTCATGAAATTGTGGAGGAAGAAAATTTTGCATAAACTTCTTCTTGAAATTCTCCCAGGTAGCGGGACAATCTATACTCTTGCGTACTACAGTCCACCAAAGAGATGCTCTATCCACTAAATGATTAGTGACACACTTGATTTTATCTTTTTCTGCATAGGTTTCTTCATGAAAGTAGTCATCAAACTGACTAATGAATGCAAGAACAAATTTTCCCTCTCGAGTGCCATTGAAAGTACGGAATTTGAAATTTCTTTTACTTATCTTTGATTCCTTGCGGACAGATTGAGCTTCGAGAGTTGCGTCGATGGTACGTCGGATAAGATCTTCAGATTGAGGTTCTTCTTTGTCGGTAGATGACCTTTGTAAATTTGCCAATTGAACTTGCAATGCTTGCCTAGCTCTTCGTTCTTCATCCAATTGCATGATAATTAAATCCAGCTTTTGCTCCATCGTAGGTTCCGGTAGGTCGCCTTCAGCCATTAAATCATCCATATGTGATTCCGTCATCCTGCAAAACTCAAAAGACCTTTCACTCTCAAAATCAAGTTAGCGGGATGAGCGTAGCTCAAGTTCGGGAATACAGGGCTTATATGTTTTTGGGTATGGCTTTCACAATCTTTGAAAAATCTACGTTTTATCCTTCTTCGTATGCTGAAAATGCTTCAGCAAACCTGCATATGGGTAGAGTACCTTCCAATGAACAACTTTGCAGTTCGGAGTTTCTGCGCAGGAACAACCCTTCTATGAGTTTTGGACAAAAGTCAGTTTTGACTCCAGTTGACTTGTCTGACTTGCAGAGTACCAGACTAATGTGACTTGCAGAGTTTGTAGACTTGCAGAACTTGCTTGCTTTATGGAACTTGCAGAACTTTGACTTGATAGACTTGCAGAATCTGAACTTTGCAGACTTGCAGTACTTGCTGAATTGTAAGACTTATCTGACTTGTTGCTTAAGTGATTAAGCTTGGTAGTGTGGCAGCAAAAACGTCGAATTTTTAGGGGAGGGCCGTTTTTTCTTCACACGGTGCAAAAATCAGAGGTCCTCTGACAGCTCGCGATGACGTTTTGAAGCTTTTAAGCCTAAGCTTTAGTTTTTAAAGCTTGAAAATATGGAGTTTTTAACTTATCTCTCTGTTCTTGACGACTTGATGAAGAAGATGTAGGAGTGGTCCTCCGCCTCTGCAGACCGGTCCCTCGCAGTTTGATGATGGAAACAGGGGTTCTTGATCGCCAGGAATCTACCTATATCGACCGTTCGCGACGAGATTAACCGTAGAGCCCGATTGTTCCAGGAGCTCCGCCTTCGCACAAGATGGGTGGCGATTGGAAGCTCTTGATCTCAGCTTCACTCTAATACCACTGGTGCGCAGTTCGGATGCTGTATGCTCGCATAGTGAATGCCGGAAGGTCCCCAAGAACAATAGAACTCTACTTTTTGCACAAATTACAAGGTAAAAAGCATGAACGACATGAACAAGAGACCAATTGGGTACAATCTCCCCCCATGCCTTGTGTGAGCGCTCCACAAAGCATGTATTTTATATATTATTCATCTTCAAGCTCAAATAATAGCCCAAATTACAAAATAGCAAGCTTTTAGCTTTTGAGTTTGGTTTAACACAAAATAGGAATAAAGCTAATGGGCGGTGCCCAAAGAGTCTGGCATGCCCAATACAATGTCCAAGTAGAAATAACATAATCGTGCGCCCACGTGCATACAAAATAATAATAAATATCCAACTCCTCAATAAATAGGCGTGACAAAATATAAGCACCATGCCTAAGGTATGCACCCATCAAAATATAATCAATAAATCGAATACTCGCTATCCTCCAATGCTTTCCTCCGCCACTGCTGCTATCTCTACACATCAACTGAAGCATTCACAATCGTTAGTAAAATAATACAATTAAACCGACAAAAGTGAATACCTAGCAGTCTTCAGCTACATAAATAAATCCTAACCTTAATTTATTACGAGTGCGCACTCTAAACTCATAAACGTTTATTAATTTAATATGCATTTTGCAGAACCCACTATGGAATCACCCATATACACACTAAATTAATGACGCCCGAAAAGGACAGGCGTCCCCATCAACTTCTCGCACAAAGAATCCACTTTGTGTATGAGCCCCGGTCATCAAAGTTTACGGAATCCACCGTAAAACCTCACGGAATCCACCATGGCACGGAATCCACCGTGTAATACGCCTCCTGGCATCAGTTAACCGCGCCGGGAAGGTGGACCAAACCCGTTGCGAGAGGTCTTTCCATTGAGTGCTACTTGGAGCAGGAGGACGCTTGGGTGCCAGGGGGGGCTCTGGCCGTAAATCCCTCGCCTTCCGGGCCCTGCACAAGAGGCCAATGTGACTCGAGATTGGATCTTGAGGCCCGCATACTAGTCTACGGGCGGAATCTTGGATTAGTAATCCCTGTGGATTTCTGGATAGCCTTCGGGCGGATTATGGATAGCCTTCGGGCGGATTATGGATAAGCCTACGAGCTGGACTATATGAATGTATTCCAAAGATAAATATGATAACCTGTTGAAAAGGAACTTGTTTAACACTGCTTTTCTATGTCAAGTGCTATGATTACGTGAAGGAACCGGTGCCTAATGGACTAATTAAGGAAGCTGTTTGATGCATGACCAACTAAATGTGTTAGGTAATTAGCCAACTAAAACAACCTGAGGAAAGTGTGGTGGATGTGGCCATGGATCCGTCCTACGGATGGGTGGTCCCGGTTGGCCTGGAACTTTTCTCAATCACAATGGTCAAAAAGAAGATCGTTTCAAAGGACACAAAAAGCAAGGGCGTTGACCTAGAGTCTAAGTTATAATAATCCTGATTTACGCTGGTTTAGGGAAACGGAATGGGACTATGCCTTATGGCGGAGAGGTTGAGCTTTGCATCCCTCTCATTTCCCATTCTCCTTGAACCAAGTGCAGCGTGAATCCGCTTCGGCCCTAGCGTTTTTGTGTAAAGTAGTTTGCTCAGGGTTCGACACTAGTTGCCGTTTAGGAAATGACCATTGGGAAAAACCCTGATTCAGGTCGGTCCTAAGTGGGAATGGCCAGAATACTTCCGCTACGTGGCAGACGCGGAAAGTCCTAGATCGCAAGCCCCGTGATATTCCATGGGAGTGCCGGGCAGAGCTTTCTAGACATCCTTTTTGATGGACTGCTAAGACGTGTCCTGAAGAGAACAAGTGGACACATTACATAATGGGTCTCCCACAACCCAATACTCATAGAGGTATCTAGTGTTTCTTCATATATAGTGGTTACACTTTGTATTGAACTATGCTTCTATAACATGGTCTCTTTACAAGCTATTAATTATCTAGGAATGGAAGGAGGAATCCCAGGCTTCATATGAAGCTCTGAAAAAGATTCTCAACATTGCACAAATTTTATGATACTTCGGTTGGACAATCACTTTCCACATACATTTCATGTGCATATCGACGCATCCAAAATCACAACTAGAGTCTTACTGTGCCAAATTGGTAAGCATAAAATGGACTTTCCAATGAGCTTTGCTAGCAAACAGCTTTTGAAGCTAAAACAATCTATTCCATTATAGAACAAGAAGGACTAACAATGGTGTATGTATGTCATTATTTAACAAGCCTCAATGCTACTTATTAACTTTCATATTCTTTGTAGGCCATCAAATACTACCCTATTTGGTGACAAGCCTTTATGGGCCATTGGTAGATGGCTTCTATTTTGTTAGAATGTGATTTTTCCATGGTTATACATAAGGAAAATCAACATTTGATTGCTAACTACATGCCTCACATCACTAACAGAGAGGAAGAAATTTGGATTAGTGATAAACTCCCTGACAACACCCATTTTTTTTTGTATTCAACAAGCATCTCAACTCTTCAAAGCAAACCTTACGTTGGGTAGAATATATGATCATCCATAAATTAGAAAATATATTTCTAGAGAGGCCCATTGAAAAGGTGCATCTCACTTGTCTCCTGATCAAGTCCCTAACTATTAGATGATTGTTGATCAACTCTATCGAATGGGACAAGATGGTCTTCTTTACATATGTGTTTATGAGCACAAAATCAAGGCTATACTACAAGAAGCACACATACAAATTGTAGGAGGAGGTCTATTTGATGCTATTATGACCACATTCATGTCACAATGGCACCCCACATGAGAAGAGCATAAGCACCTACTTCATAAGAGCATCCCTGTTCAAGAGCAAATCTCTTATTAACTACTCCAACATCAACTACAAAAATGTTGTATTCTTCCCATCTACGTACCGCATAAAACTTCAAGGTTTTGCCAAGATTGAAGAACTTAAACGATATTGCACCTCATCCAATCACTTTGCACAGATTGAGTACCAACAGTGCCTCAAAATGGCCACAAAATGTAGCCATCTTTCCACCTTAGCTAAGCATCATCGAGCAATTAGTTTGCTTAATAGTGATCCAACCTACTATAATCCAACATCCTTATGATTTTTCATTGAGGCCCATTGACTCGATGTACTAAGTTGGTCCAACACCCACTACTAGACATGAACAAAAGGGAGCTCTGCACATTGCAGGTTGCTTTCATGGATGCCTCATTGCTCAATGATCTCACATCCTACTTGTGTATTCTTATGGTTCAACTGACTGACTTGGATACACTCATCAAGCTTACATATAACTCAAATTTTTACAGTTGGTGGATCCTTAAAAATCCTATTGTAAATAAATAAAATCACTCTTGATGCACATACTAATAGCACTTACACCATTAACTAAAAAACAACTCAAAAAACTCCACATGCACTAAACCCAAGCCCACAAGCTCAAAATCTTGTATTCTTTTCTATAGGGGGAGTGCTTCAAGAAATTCTCCTATGTCCAACTCCTCCTTACAAAATAAAAATGACTATCAAGGAGACCCTAGCTTACCTACAGTCAATTTCTATGGTGAAAAGGTTAACTAGGTAAAAAGAAATAAGAGAATGATACTCTAGTTTTCCTTTGGTAATTAACACTCATTAGTGTAAATTATTTTTTATAGATGGCAACCTAGCATGCCCCCATCCCTCCCATGTTATCTATGCCGTGTTATCTAGTGTAATCAAAGATCATCTCGATGAGGAAAAATTGGTTTTACCAGACAATAGAGGCTGGATTTTGATTTACAAGTAAGTGGATCCCCAAGAGGAATAGCAAGGAAAAGGGTTTTCTACTGCAAGAAAATCTATCTTGTAACATCAATAAGCTTTTGTTTCATTCTTTAGAGCACCACAACAAGGAAAAGAACAAATCTTCACGTAGCATCATAGTAGATTCTCCCACGGATTTGATAGAATCAACCATAATCTTCAACATCTTCATATAATCCATCAAAACTAACAATAACACAAAAGAATACACCATTTTTGAATGAAAATAATCACATAGTACTCATCTTCATTGTCTTCATAATTCTCTCTCTAAATCTCTCATAGAAGGATACCTTGTTTTGATAGAATTGGCTATCTCTAACTCTCTATTTCTCCCTCAATCAATAGTACATCATCTCCTCACTAAAATACCAAATAATCACTCATAATAATCATTCTTAGGTCGTGGATGACCTTCCAAAATGCGTGGGAGGTATGAAAGTCACCAGAGCCACTACAATGTCTCTTCATAGCTCACTATTGTCACTTCGTTCCAATCTTCTCTTCAATCTTCAATAGCTACTTCTTCCATTTTTTTAAGCTCTTTTGAACTTACATTCATCCTTTCCAAATGTTAGAAACATTTCCCAAAGTACACCCTCATATCATAGAACACATACAGAAACATACAAAACAGAACAGAACAGGAAGAGAGGCTCTACTGAAGGTCTACAGAGGTTCAACAGCAACTAAACAACAAACATTCAGCTCAACTAAAACCAAATAAACCCATCATAAATCACTCAATAAGCTATCATAAAACCTCAAAATTCATCATTCAATATCCCAGCCTCACTTACTCAAACAAAATAGAGCAAAACAGAAGAAAACAGAAGCTCAACAGGCTCAAACAGGATCATACAGAAGCTATCAGAACCTATCACATCAATATATCTTCATCAAAAGACATCATGAGCTATCAAAATCAATCCAAACCTATCCAAATCATTCCAAATCATTCTAAAATCAATTAAAAATCATACCAAATCAATCATTCGGTCCACCAAAAACAACAAAAATGAGTCAAAATTTCAGTCTTTTTCCACTCTCAACATATCCCCATACTTAAAATAGGAATCATCCTCGCAATCTAAGGAAAAGAAGAATATAAGTTCAATAAAGAACTCAATGTGATCTTTTGTCTTCAACAGCACTTCATAAAATCATCCAATCACGACCCCAACAAGTAACCTATATATATGATAATACTACAACGAAAGGAAAACACCCTTTTGGATACTATCTCCATTTTGTTAAAAAATTGATAGCAACAGAAACTCATAAAGGATATAAGAGTTTTCTTTAAATCAGCATCATCTTCTGCTAGCTTTTAATCCAATATCTTCTTCATCAATCCAGCTGCAACTTCAGCTCCATTCAACAAAGATAAACAATATACACATACCACAACACACACCACTTACACAAATAATATCTGAATGGCACCTCTTTGGAAGGAAAAAGATAGATAGATGTATTCTAATCAAGCATCAAAGTTACAAAGAATAACGGATCAATGAAGATGATCCCTTTTAAAGGATTGATGATTTTTAAACCTTTCTAGGAATAAAGATTCATCTGCAAAGGTTTTTGGAGAATTTTGCAAGAATTGTAAACAACACATTCTCTCCATTAGGATAACAAATCTACTTGGCAAGCACAAAGCATGAAAATAAAGCACATCCAGATAATGGGTATCCATATCTATATTGACATCCAAACATAACTTTGGCACTTGCTTTTGATCACTATGAGAGTGACAATGCATAAAGGCTAGATACCATGAAAAATGGGCAGTCAGTCCCATTGATGGATCCAAAGATTGAGAATGAAGTTGAGAAAAACGTAAATAGTTGTGAAAGGCTTGATTTGCAGTCTTCCATTCTCCTAGAATCACATGCCAATTAATTTGGGGTCCCGTCAAAGAATCTCCAATACTCTAACTTCTTCTTCTTAGGATTTTCTGATCAAAGCCTTCATATTATGTAACCAACTGAGGGCGAGGCTGAATAAAAGATGAAAGAGATGAGAATGGAATAAGGGATAAAGGGTGAAGAGAGAGATAAGAAAAATCATAAAAAGAATAAGATAAGGTAGGAGAATCCAGCAATTTAGCAGTATCAGAAAGGAAGGGAGTAAGGAAATGGGGTAGAAACGTGGACAAGAAATGAGAAGATGGGGGAGGACAAGGAAGAAAGGGAGAAAATACCTGATCAATTATGAAAGGACATTGCGTAAAAATAGGAATATGGGGTGCATCTTTAGGTTGAAATAGAAGGGGTAAAATGACATGTGGGGTATTCTAGAAAAGAGATAGATAAGCGTCATACCTATGAGCCATTTGTTGATAGTAGGTCAAGGATGGAACTAATGGTCCTAAGGTAGAACGTCTAGCATAGGCCTCAAAAAATAAAGGATCAAAAGGAGGTTGCTTGGAAAGATGGGATAACAGATCCACCCTCAGTTGGTTTACATTTTGCACATGAGACGAAGCCTTTAACTCTCTTTGATTTATGATCACATAATCCAACATAGGATGCCAAGAATCCTCTAGACACTTAGCTACTCTAGAAGAATACTTTTGAAACATTTCATCAATCTTAAGCTCCAACTGGTGTACATAGAATCTTGCTTGCAAGACTACATCTCCAACATACCAAGAGAGCTCTTCATCATCTGGAATTAACAAGTCACCTCTGAGGTACAAATAGGACATCAACATTGAATCTGGGACTATCGAATCCTCAAACACCATCCGAAGCACTTCAAATAACAAATTCGCACATCAAGTCCACTCCAGCCATCCTCAAGAGGAGATAAATCCATGGTTGAAAGTTTGACATAAAAGGCTAACTTCTGTTGTTGATAATGAACAAAGAAAGAGTGGGCAAGAGGAATAAACTCCATAAACTACTCAAAATTAGTCCATAAGATATCCATTCTAGATTGCAATCTCTCAACCTTGGCCCGAAATCAGGGACATAAAGTGGCATTCCGTTGAAGAGCAGCCAAGTCCTGCTGAGACATCGAAGGAATCATGGGGACACTAGGACTTGGGGGAATTGATCATGATTACGCTAGTTGGTCCTTCAATTGTTTAATCTGGGAGGCTTGGGATTCCATTGTATTGTGAGCAGTCTACAAGTCTAACAGCTTCGTATCCAGAAGAGTCTTGAACTCTCGAGCTTCTTTGGACATTTTCTCTTTCTCTTCAGAAACCCTAGTGACCTCTGATTGAGCTTTTGCTAACTAATTTTTCAAAGAAGATATCTCTTCTCTCTAGGTATCAAGCATTTTGGTCTGCTGTTCCATCTGCTTAAACAGATCGAAAAGTGTGTCTTTGGTAGAGGCTAGCTCTGTGGTTTCCTTATTCATCTGGTCTTTGGATTGCCTCAATTCTTCATAGAACGAAGAATATAACTATTGAGCACAAGTTGTCACTGAGAGTTTAGTAGAACTCTAGATGTCTTTGCAAAGGAAAGAGATGGCATCCCCTGTCATCACTAAGCAGTTCAGTGAAGGAACTAATATATCCAAAGAACCCTCTTGATGTGTCCTGAATAAGTTTTTGCATGTGAGGTAGGTAGGGAGTTTACTTCTAGAGGTAGCAGGAACTGACACTGAAGGAATGACTGGTGGAATTGTCTCTGCTACATGCTTCAATCACTTCCATTGAATGACCAGTGGAGGAGAGGAGTCAGTATCCTCTATGTCAATGGGTTTTGGATCTTTTGAAGGTGTAGGGGGAGGGATTGGATCAGATGGAGGAGGAGGTAAAACACTCTTCTTAAGGCCTAAATATGTCACAAAATCATATAAATATGAACCAAAGGTTACATTGGTAACATTCCCTCTAGTCACCTTAACAAAATATTGGTTCATCTTCGTAAGAAGGTAAGTGCTCCAGTCAATGGCAACCCCTCTTAAAACCATCCTAGAAGCTGTGAAAAGCTCCTTGGACAAATAGTGAGATGGTGTCTTGACATGCATGAACCTATCTAGGAGAAATTGGCAGACTAGCTTCCAAAGAGGATCATTGATCATTGAGAAAGACACTCCTGAAGTGTTAATCACCTTTTTGACATCGATGATCTCTTTAGTCTGCTTCTCTAACAGCTTGAGGATCTCTTCATTTGAGAATAACTGTCTGGCTATGACAAAGGGTTCCCCTTTGTAGGAAAGGGACAAAGCCTTCCCTAACCCTCTAGGTGTCAGGACCATGGAAGTACCACGAACCAAGCCCGATTTCTTATTGTATGACATGAGAAACTCATCACAAAGTGTAATATTTCCACACAATAAAAGTTAGTTGGTTAGTTCCAAAGTTAGTTAGTCAATTAATAAGTTAGTAAGATTACTAACCAAAGATTAACTAAGGTAAAAACTAAATAACATTAATAACTAATAATTTTTATTTAATTAAAAATATTTTATTTAAAAAATCAATAGTCGTAAATGAAATATTTTCCTTGGATTAACAAGGACCATAGTCACCCTTCACAAAAGTTACAACGTGAACGAGGTTATGAGCCATATTAATCATTAATGATAATATGTATAATATGGATGGTCCAAAGATATTAGATTTTTGGGCAAAAAAAAAGAATATTTTAGATATTATCCTAAAAAGATAGAATTGGATGTCATTTAAAAGAAAAGACAAGTGATGTTTTAGTTAGTTTTGGAGATTTCATAAAAAGGAAAAAATAAAGAAAAGTGATTGGCGAAATCATGTGCGCACTGCAATCCCAGTCTACAGGCAGTAGACAGAAGTTCGAATAGTGAAAAGAAGGAGGAGTGAATTGAGAGCTTTCTAAGAAACTGTATTGGAGTTTTACCTCCCTTTTGGAGCCAATGGAACCATCAGATTTATGATCTGAGCATCAGATCACTGATTCTTCCAAGAGCCCCTCCACTCTTATTCTCAATCTCATCCCCTTCTTTCTAATTCATTATAAATATGAGGCATGGGGAGGCACAAGAGAGCATAAGGAGACCCTGAGAGGCTGCGAGAGAGAGGTAGAGAGAAGGATACCCCTCCGAGAGAGAGAGAGAGAGAGAGAGAGAGAGAGAGAGAGAGAGAGAGAGAGAGAGAGAGAGAGAGAGAGAGAGAGAGAGAGAGAGAGAGAGAGAGAGAGAGAGAGAGAGAGAGAGAGAGAGAGAGAGAGAGAGAGAGAGAGAGAGAGAGAGAGAGAGAGAGAGACACCCCGAGAGGCTGCACAACTCCCTCTATCTTGATTCTTGACTTAGCCATCTTCTCTTTCACTCTTCCATCTCGAATCTATTCTTCCTTCTTAATCTCTTGAGTATACTTGTGGACGATGGCCTCCAAGCGAAGAATGTCACATGCGGATGACAATCCTACAACCAACAATGAAGCTTCGGGCGAAGGCATCACTATCAATCCAATTGTGATACGGGTCGTAAGTAAGGTATTTCCAAATTGATATATGCTTGTTTTGATTCTTGCATGAGATACATTAGGCTCTGATGGGACCTGAAATGGGCTAGCACTGGCTATGGCACTAGCCGGACCTCATGCTCATGACACACAAACACCCTCACGGCCTCGCAGACCAGGAGCGTCAATCTAATGCTAAGGGACAAACTGTTCTAAAGCTTAATTTATGCGTTTATAGTTTATAGTCCAACATTTGACTTAAACTCCTTAGAGGGAGATCCCAAAGTACTTAGGCATAACACCCGTTACACACATATAGCAGGCACTCCACCGACTAATAGTCGGAGCCCCATTGCAGCTCTCCTACATCTCAGGGATTGGCCCTTTGATGCGCTACTAAACATATAACACAAACGAGCACAAACTCCTCTCTTTTATATTTCTCGTATTTCCAGGAGATATACCATGCTTCCTCACTTCACAGTCCCTTAGGAAACCGACCCTCTACCCTACGGTAAGGGATAACCTCCCACTCTTAATCGTGGGTCAAAGTCCTAAGAAAACAATTGCTATGCAGTCCAAGAGATTTTCCTTCGATACCATGAACCATGCATAGTGCATAATGTGAATGGTTTAGTGCACAAACAGTAGAAAATCAGCATTGTGCATCGTGCATAAAGCATTCTTTCCACGAATTTCACTAACGCGAGCTGCGTTGAAAGGAGGCACCGAGCCATGTGCTCATGCTGCCTTTTCCTTTATTTTAAAACAATGTCCTATAGCCATGATGCAACACATAAATCAGATTTAAGATTGTACTTTGACGCTTAACCTCCCCCCTCACCCTACCGTTTAATGTTTTGCATTCGTTGATAGGTGTAAGAGTCGTTTTATGTGTATTTCTTTGTAGAAAAAGCAATAAACACGGACAAAAACATAGAAATGAGGGTAAACCGAGGCTAACCTCGTGCTCTACCTTCATTATACATTGCACAAACACTTATGTGATTTTCTGGAATTTTCTTTTTATCGTTTCCTAATTTTCTCCCATTTAAAATCAATTTTCACCATTTTTGGTATTTTTCTCTATTTTCTTCAATAAAAAATGACTAGAAATTAAGATTGATTGTGGGCTGTGGCCCTTAGGTTCTTTGACAGCAAAATTTCAGGTTTTATTGATGTTATATCTCATATTTCCCCTTTATTTTGCAAAAAACCCCCATTTTACCCCTTAAACGTGTGTTTTACGGGTTTTATACCATTAGTTTCAGTCATAACACTTATAATTTTTTGATTTTCTGAGCATAAACTGATCAAAATCATAGCAAACAACAACATAATGCATAATCAGCCCATGGGAACAATATTTCATCAACCAAATAGCATAAAAACTCATTTTTTCTTCATAAAAATTGAATTACCGCTTAGGCTTTGTGTCTCGGGATCTCGATTTTGCTATGGAACTGCGTGTCAGCCCTCATTCAATGTCCAGCATCTTCACAATCAGCAATCTTCATGTCTACATCGACCCGGATGCAATCCGGTCTCATCCGGACAAGCTTTCCTTCACCACTCTTCATTTCCCTCTTGCACACAAGAACAACCTCATAAGGGAGAGAGAGGGAGGAGAGAGAAAGACTAGAATTGGCTCTTCTCATTCAGGCCACCATTGGACGGGTGAAGGACGGCGATATGATCAGCAAGGAAGGAGAAGATCGGGGGTATGATCGATTAGGTGGGTTATTTGCAGGCTGCAATCATGATCTCCATCTCCACATGGCGCATTTTTCGACGTGAAGATGGCGCCTTCTTTCTCCATTCTCTCTCCACGTTTTTTCATGCCTCCCAAACTCAAAAATTGAAGGGGGGTTAAAATTCCCCCAAAGGGCACCCCTTTTGGCCCTCTCAAATGTCCACCTTTTCATATCTTGCCCCTTTTGTGGCCATTTCCCCGTCCTGGCTCCGATTCGAGCTCTGAAAAATCCTGGGCGTCCGGCTTGACATCTCGCATCAGCTGGAAACTCCTGAAAATCTGGACAATCCGAAAAATTATGAAAAATCCACAAGTGTCGCTCGGGCGCCTTTAAAGCACTTTGACGCTTAAAATCGTCCTAGATCGAGCCGCCGCCTTCGATGTTGAATATTTTTTTCCTAAATTCTAGATTTTTGGGCAAATTTTAGGCACATCCCGAGCTGAAAACTCCGCTCTCATTGGCGACCACGGGATAGGGCGACTCAGCCCGTCGAATCCCACAACAGATCTGCATAAAACAACCAAAGGAAGCATCAAGCTGATACAAAATAAATACATACTAAGCACAGCACAATGCTCACCCTACCCCCTGACAAAACCAAGGCATGACATCCACAAGGAGTAGGCCTAGCATAATCTGATAGAAGGTCCGAAGCTAGTCAGTAACCAATTGTTCCAACACGGCCAAACTAAAAAGGACTATCAAAGAGGTTGCCCTAAGTGGTGGTCTGAACTACCTACCTAACTAAGGACAACACAACCAGGAGCTCCTATTAGGCGAGGACTCCTATAGCCTGATTCAAGAAGTATTTTCTTTCAGCACACTTCTTCTTTTAGGGTTTTTATTTTATTGACATACTCGGGCATGTAAAAAGGAGGGAGCTGAGCGTAGTGACCCAGGGAGAACAGGGCATCGGCCTCAGGTCTTGTCTCGGTATCCAAGGACCTACCAAGCCCTCGCAAGGCGATACTTAATCCTTTTCTAATGCTCACTTTTATTTTCGCTCCAACCTTCCTTAATTTCTTCTTTTCCAACAAGATGCCACCCCTAGGAAGACAAGGCATCGGCCCTGGGTCTGACTCGTCCCCAAGAACCTACCAGGCCTTCACTAGGGGATGATCAACTGCTTATAGATTTTCCTTTCTTTTCTTGTCTATTTTTATAGGGGGTTAGAACCCCTTTTTACACACCTTTGTATATATTTATTGTCTTTTGGGATATTCAGGGTTGCTCTTCCTCTATCAGCATTATTTTTATTCGACAGGCTTCTCTAACTGCCTCACAACTAACAAGAACTCCTAGAACGGCTGCCTAGCAGGCTAGCAGAACAGGGTCACTACGACCACCTTCTAAAACAGGTCTTTCAATGCCTAACAATGTCTTTACATGAGGCAACGACTACTCAGA
The DNA here is from genome assembly GCF_053477565.2 of Lygodium microphyllum. Classification (NCBI taxonomy): domain Eukaryota; kingdom Viridiplantae; phylum Streptophyta; class Polypodiopsida; order Schizaeales; family Lygodiaceae; genus Lygodium; species Lygodium microphyllum. Next base: position 43,041,295 of record NC_141163.1, read on the forward strand.
CCTCCCTCAAACATACGTAACCTAAACTGGGGACTTCATGCCTTGGACGCCGGTCCCCAACAAGAAAAGGAAATCCCCTACAAGTACACATACACAAATAGCATAAAAACACGGTACTCGTAAAGGAGAGATATCACCTAGATAGGGCCACAAGAAGCTTCCATGCAATAAAAGGCTCCTTCTAAGCTCTTCTTCGAACCTGTCTAGCACAGAACTAAAAACAAGAAACCATTAACCGCACCTGCACTAAACAGACAACTGGCCCTCTTGGCCTAATGAAATTTGGATGTAATATCCAAAGCAGCTAGCCTTCCTAGCTTAAAACTAGATAGGTCATTTTAGTCCACGTAATACTGATGTCCTTGGCATATACATCACACCCTATCAGACAACCCAGGGTGCCAAAGATAGCATATCATAGGTTGACTAACCCCATGCTACTCATGCAAGTTAGCTTAAAGCTTGATCTTGTATTTTTTTTTTAAATCTTAGGTTTTTTTTTTTGTAGAGGTACAAGTCCAAGCCTTTCCACAAATACCCCATCAATAAGGTCGATCCCTTCTTGGGCACTATGAGCTGAATGAACGGCCTCTATGGGCTCGCATGTCCCACATTTATTGTCATCCGAAACCCGCATGACAGTCTAAAAAATTATCAAAAATCCACAAGTGTCGCTCGAGCATCTTTAAAGCACTTTGACGCTTAAAATCGTCCTAGATCGAGCCGCCGCCTTCGATGTTGAATATTTTTCCCCTAAATTCTGGATTTTTTGGCAAATTTTAGGCACATCCCGAGCTAAAAACTCCGCTCTCAGGCTCCATACTATGATGGACAAGAATAGGTCTTGAGAATGGATAGGCCTGTCCTCACATATTTGAAAGATGAGGTTTGCAAAGTGCATGTATCAAGGGAAGTTAATTTGCACTTAGTTGTGTATGGTTTATTTATTGATAGAGCAATCGATCAGGGGTTATAAATAGCATAATCGTAAAAAGAATAACATTAGAAATTGTGCATACAAGTATTAAGTAAATTTTGCATAGAATCACTCTTTGATCCCAAGGGGGAGAGCAAATATGCGATAGAATTATTATTGCGTCTATTCTTGTATTGTTTGGGAAAAATACAATTAGTTTTGTTGGTTGATTGAGCAACACCCTAAATATTTTTCTTTCAATCAATTGATTGTTGCATTGTGATTTGGATAAATATTCCAAGACTTGTGTTGATGGCAAATGCATGGCAGGGGTCTATAATGACAAGTCGCCATGGGAATAAAGTAATATTTTTCTAGAAGATGATATTAGGGTTGATTGCCTTGATTATGCTTGATTCTCAATTGGTTAATTAAGGAAGGATATTTGCACGGGTGGATCATCTCCAAGATCGCACCGTGGATTACCCCGAGAGGACACTGCTCAATTCATGGGCCAAAGGTCGAGCGATGAAAAGGCCAACCACGGAAAGTGTGTCTCACTCCTAGGTCGCTTGGGTCAGTGGAGCTTTGGACACCCCTTGTCGAGTCCGGAACGGAGTTGTAGACTGCCGTGAGCCCAAGATCTAGAGCGTTGGAAGATCCTATTCTAGATAAATGATGTAAATTTTGGTGCCATGTGATTTAGATTGGGTACTTCTGTTGAACAGAAGGGATTCATAATCCTCCTGTATGGGCAAGAGATAAAGATTAACTTGAAGATAAGTTAAGGAACTTGTTTGACAAAAGGACTACTTGTTTTGTTTTCGTGACTGTGCTATAAATTACGCAAACAAACCCTATGCCCTAAAAGGCGTAATTAATGAAGCTAATTTTAAATGTCACACATAAATGTGGCAGGACCTAATTAGAAAACTAAAGCTATCAACGGAAGTGGGTGTGGGAATCCTCGATAGATCCATCCTACGGAAAAGTGATCCCAGAGAACTAGGAGGCTTCTCACAAGGATTTATCACCGTTCAAATTTAGGTATTGTTAAGTTAGAACCCAATTCATGTCGTTTTAGGGGACCAAAATGGGGCTATGCCATACGGGCAAAGAGGTTGAGCAGTGCATCCCTCTCGTTTCCCATTCTCTTTGAACCAAGTGCGGTATGGATCTGCTTCGTATTGGATATCTCTGCGTAAAGTAGGATATTCAAAACCCGACGCTAGAATGATGTTAGGAGACCTTGGCCCTAGGAACCCGGATTTCAAGTTGATCTTGGTGGGTTCGTCGGTCGTGGACGTTCCATCGCGAGGCAGACTTGGAAAACCCTAGGCAACAAACCCCGTGATATTCCATGGGAGTGCTAGGCAGTGTCGCTTAGACTCTTTCCTGATGGACTGCTAAAAGCGTGCCGAGACAGCTGGTAGGCATGCACATTATAATTGAATGGTTAGACGTCGTAGCAGAGGCAGAGACATGTATTGAGTCGATGGATGACTATTTCTCTACTTCAGGAACTGCCTCCATGAATCAAGCAATGATAGTCAACTTTGGCCAAGCTCGGTTATGGTCGAAGAAATGGTGCAAAGATCAAGGTATTTCTGAAGCTGCTATCACTTGGGCTCAGTTGAAAGATGTTGTACGCAGACGATACCTTCCGCCAACCTACCAGAATTTGAAGATGAATGAATTCTTCAAGCTCAAGTAGTTGGAATTAAACCTAGAGCTTACTACTCAAATTTTGTAACCCTACTAAAATATGCACCACCTATGGATATTACACAGGTATCCAAGTTTTTCCATGGCCTAAACACTCCTCTAAACTACCGTCTTGAAGCGATGCGCCCAACGGACTTGCAAGATGCATTACTCCAAGTGAATCCAATTATCCAAGAACTTAAATCGGGAAATTGTAGCAAAGATGACTCCCGAGATCAGGGTAAGAGATGCCATACGTATAGAGAGATAGGGTACATCCGTAGGAGATGTCCCTACTATCAATGCTTCCATTGCAATGAGCTGGGACACATCCAAGCAGACTGCCCTAATCTAAGTCCAGAAGGCATTGAGCCGCTAAGAAAATGAAGCTACACAAGTGCAGTCTATGGATATATAGAGGAATCAGATGAAGATGAAGACCTAGAGCCCACTACACCTTATCAGGATGACTAAAAATCCTAGAAGCTTAATCTACATGTAACACAACTTATACTGAGAATAAATCCTACTATTGTAATAATATGAGTTGCACTACCTGAAACATTAAGAGTAGCGCAGCGGATGCATGGTGGGTCCTAATCCACAGGCCCTAAGCCCCATTAATGCTTGTCTTCCCCAATTTCTCTCGAGATGAGGACATCTCGATTTCTCAAAAAGGAGGAGGATGTAATATTTCCACACAATAAAAGTTAGTTGGTTAGTTCGAAAGTTAGTTAGTCAATTAATAAGTTAGTAAGATTACTAACCAAAGATTAACTAAGGTAAAAACTAACTAACATTAATAACTAACAATTTTTTATAATTAAAAATATTTTATTTAAAAAATCAAAAGTCGTAAATGCGATATTTTCCTCAGATTAACAATGACCATAGTCACCCTTCACAGAAGTTACAATGTGAACGAGAGTTATAAGCCATATTAATCATTAATGATAATGTGTATAATATGGATGGTCCAAAGATATTAGATTTTTGGGTTTTAAAAAAAAAACTAGTATATCTTAGCTATTATCCTAAAAAGATAGAACTGAATGTCATTTAAAAGAAAAGACAAGTGATGTTTTAGTTACATTTGGATATTTTATAAAAATGAAAAAATAAAGAAAAATGATTGGCAAAATCGTGTGCACCGCGATCGCAGTCTACAGGCGGTAGACAACACTTCGAATAGAGAAAAGAAGGAGTGAACTAAGAGCTTTCTAATCAAGTTTCTTCAAGTTTTACCCCCCTTTTGGAGCCAATGGAACCATCAGATTTATGATCTGAGCATCGGATTACTGATTCTTCCAAGAGCCCCTCCACTCCTGTTCTCAATCTCATCCCCTCCTTTCTAATTCATTATAAATATGAGGCATGGGGAGGCACAAGAGAGCATAAGGAGACCCCGAGAGGATGCGAGAGAGAGCTTGAGAGAGAGAGAGAGAGAGAGAGAGAGAGAGAGAGAGAGAGAGAGAGAGAGAGAGAGAGAGAGAGAGAGAGAGAGAGAGAGAGAGAGAGAGAGAGAGAGAGAGAGAGAGAGAGAGAGAGAGAGAGAGAGAGAGAGAGAGAGAGAAGAGTTACCCCGAGAGGCTGCATAACTCCCTCTATCTCGATCCTCGACTTAACCATCTTCTCTTACACTCTTACATATCGAGTCTATTCTGCCTTCTTAATCTCTTGAGTCTACTTGCAGATGATGGCCTCCAATCAAAGAATGTCGCATGGGATGACAATCCTACAACTAGCAACGAAGCTTCGGGCGATGGCATCACTATCAATCCAATTGCGGTACGAGTCATAAGTAAGGTATTTCCAAATTGATAGATGCTTGTTTTGATTCTCGCATGAGATACATTAGGCTCCATACTATGATGGATGAAAATAGGTCATGGGAAGGGATAGGCCTCTTCTCACATATTTGAAAGATGGAGTTTGCAAAGTGCATGTATCAAGGGAAGTTAATTTACACTTAGTTGCGTATGGTTTATTTGTTGATAGAGCAATCGATCAGGGGTTATAAATAGCATAATCGTAAAAAGAATAATATTAGAAATTGTGCATACAAGTATTAAGTAAATTTTGCATAGAATTGCTCTTTGATCCCAAGGGGAAGAGCAAATATGCAATGGAATTATTATCGCATCTATTCTTGTATTGTTTGGAAAAAATACAATTAGTTTTGTTGGTTGATTGAACAACACCCTAAATGTTTTTATTTCAATGAATTGATTGTTGCATTATGATTTGGATAAATATTCCAAGGCTTGTGTTGATGGCAAATGCATGGTAGGGGTCTGTAATGACAAGTTGCCATGGGAATAAAGGAATATTTTCCTAGAAGATGATATTAGGGCTGATCATCTTGATTATGCTTGATTTTTAATTGGTTAATTAAGGAAGGATATTTGCATAGGTGGATCATCTCCAAGATCGTACCGTGGATTACCCCGAGAGGGCACTATTTGATTCATAGGCCGAAGGTCGAGCGGTGAAAAGGCCAACCATGGAAAGTGTGTCTCACTCCTAGGTCACTCGAGGTCAGTGGAGCTCTGGACACCCCTTGCCGAGTTCGGAACTAAGTTGTAGACTACCGTGAGCCCAACGTCTAGGGAGTTGGAAGATCCTATTCTAGATAAAGGATGTAAATTTTGGTGCCATGTGATTTGGACTGGGTACTTCTGTTAGACAGAAGGGATTCATAATTCTCCTGTATGGGTAGGAAACAAACATTAACTTGAAGATAAGTTAGGAAACTTGTTTGACAAAAGGACTGCTTGTTTTGTTTTCATGTCTGTGCTGTGAATTACGCAGACAAACCCTGTGCCCTTAAAGGCTTAATTAATGAAGCCGATTTTAAATGTCGCACATAAATGTGGTAGGACCTAATTAGAAAACTAAAGCTATCAAGGGAAGCCGGTGGGTGGAATCCCCAACGGAGCCGTCCTACGGTAGGGTGGTCCCAGAGAACTGGGAGGCTTCTCACAAGGATTTATCACCATTTAACTTTAGGTATTGTTAAGTTAGAACCTAATTCATGCTATTTTAGGGGACCGGAATGGGACTATGCCCTACAAGCAAAGAGGTTGAGCAGTGCATCCATCTCGTTTCCCATTCTCTTTGAACCAAGTGCGGTATGGATCTGCTTTGGATTGGGTATCTATGCGTAAAGTAGGATGTCCAAAACCCGGCAGTAGAATGCTGTTAGGAGACCTTGGCCCTAGAAACCCAGATTTCAGGTCGATCCTAGTGGGTTTGGCCATGGACCTTCCATTGTGAGGCGGAATTGGGAAACCCTAGGCAACAAACCCCATGACATTCCATGGAAGTGCCGAGCAGTGTCACTTAGACTCATTTTCCAATGGACTGCTAAAAGTGTGTCGAGACAGCCGATAGGCGGGCACATTACACAAAGGGCTGGATTGTCGGGAATCAGAGGAAGAGGAGCAACCACAAAAGATGCAAGGCCAGCTTTCGCAATAGGCTCAAAAGTCAGTAGGGAAGAATAATCCCTACTAATCAATGGGACATACTAAACAGGAGGAGGCGTACGGGGTGCCATTCAGATAGTGAACACACAAAACAACTCACAAACAAAAGGGATGCTTGCAAAACCAACAAAAAAAAATCAAAGTTAAGATATCAACCAAGGGTTTGAAACGAGACTCGACCAACTATCCCCAAGCAAGGCACATCCTAGAAAAAATTTGACATGACCTCTAGACGAATGTGACCGAAAGCTTGGTGATATGCAACAAACATGCACCTGAGACCCCGTATCAGGCAGATAAATTTGAAAAATAAATTCAGATCGTACCCTTAATCCTATATATCAACCAAATCAATAACCACACACAACATAACCAAAACATCATTGACCATCAGTAACAAGAAAGACCATTCTGAAGACTACACATACCCATCCCGCGAAGCGTGTTTATTGAAAAAGGGAAAAAAAGTGTAGCGGGGGGAATGATTTTAGTGAAGGGTTCATTTTAATAAATTATTAAAAATGGGTAAATTTTTATTAAGTTGTAAATCTTAGAAAAGAAAATGGTGGTTCGTTGTTAAATTGTTATTCACAATTTATTAAGGTGGAGCAGTGCTTTTAACGAATCCCGGACTTTGATACCCAAACTGGGTCTCTAAATGCAAATTCATGAATTAAGAATTTAATGTGTCTAAAGCGCTCTGCTTTTTCGGGGCGTGCATTTTTGTGACGTCTGGTTCAATTTATTTAAAATTAAGGTGCCTCTGAAGCGCACGTAGCACGTGCAAAGTGAACGGCTAGTTGAGTTTTATTTAATTAAAAAGAAGGTGTGTTGAGCGCGGATGCGCATGCCATGGTGGTGATTAGGGTTCATTTTAGGAATTAATAGGTGAATTTTGGGGTAGCAGAAAAAACAAACAAGAAGGGAAAAAGAATTACCTCTGTGTGTGTGTGTGTGCGCGTGCGCGCAAGGATACTGAATGCGCATGTATCAATCCCACAATGCAAATGAGTCTCAAAAGACAAAAGCCAACAACTAAAAAAGATTTGAACATGGTAAGCTCATAAAAAACCAAACCAACACCTCATTAAAAATATAATAATCAAGAAACATGGGGTGTTTAGTTAGATTTTTGGCAAGATAATACTTTTGCCGACAAGATTAGGGTGGGTGTATTTAATTTGGTTGGTATTAGTGTTTTGATTGTGTGTTGACTCTTGTTTTATTTTTCCTTGTTGTTTTAAATGAAGAAATCCCCCAGGTTGAAATGTTTAGGTGTGAATCCAATTTAAAAGCATTGTGGAGGTTGGAATTGTTTTTTCAAAATGTGTTAAGTTGGACACATAAAAAAGGTTTCAAATTTTAAGTATTATGTTTCAACCATCCAACATGAGTGAAACTTGAACCAACAAATTTCAGCAAGGTTTTTAGAGTTTTCCAACATTTTTCCATTTATGGTTGGCATTTAACATGCTTTTTTCAAGAATTTTGCCCCAAAAATAAAGATTTAACCATTTTGTAAAGCATGTTTGACTTTTAAAAAGGTTCAAAATTAAAGAAAAAGGTGGATGGTATTTTTTGAATTTTTTGAATTTTATTTATTTGTTATTTTTTTGCTAATTTTTAATGGATTTTAAATTAATTTTAAAGTTTTTAATTTTTTGCAATTAATTGTTGAAAGTTCAACTTTGGAAAATAATCCAGAAATTGTTGAGTTGGCCAAATGAAATTTTAGATATTTTTCTATACTTTTTTGACTTTTTAGGAATTTTTATTAATTTTTTTCGATTTTCATGTGTTTTTTAGGGTTTTTAACAGTTTTTTAATGAAAAATTAGATACACGGCTGCGTGTGAATAGCAGTTGCGCACACCCGCGAATGAGTCGGACGCGCATCCTCGCACGTGAACACCCACGAAGAACCACACGAGCAAGTCACGGACATGATCAAAAGAACGCACTACACGCAAACAGTGCTACAAATCACGTAGGAAACACTAGTGCCAAGCTCCCACACGTATAGCCACTAAAAGAATAGACACGCAAGGGTTGTGCGTAAAAGGCCAACCTTGTGCATGAACGCGGGTGCCCAAGCCGATAGAGAGGGGTTTCCTGCGTGTTGACACGGCGGTACAGCGGGGTGCCTGTGCATTGGCGGGTGGCAGAGAGGGGGCTCCGGCACGGGGTCTGCATAGGAAGGGGGTGTGGCTGAGAAAGGGGGTGTTGGAAGGGGGGGTGGGAATGGGGGTGAAGGGGAGGGGGGAAGGGTGAAGGGGGGGAAGGGGGGCTTGGGTAGGGGTATAGAAGGGTGGGGGATGGGCGGGCAAAGGGGGTGGGGGGAAGGGGACGGCAGACATGGGTAGGAGGGAGGGTTGCTGATGGGGGGTAGGGGGATAATGGGAGGGGGGAGGGACAACTCCAGGTTGCAGGGAGGCAGCTCAAGCAACGGCGGAGTGGGCTGCAGCGACGCGGCGGCGGCGGCGTGGGCGGAGGGACGACGGTGGTGGCGGCGCGTGCGACGACAACGGCGAGCGGAGGAAGGAGGCATGTCGACAAGGAGGAGGAAGGGGAGGAAGAGAGGGTAGAGAAGGAGAAGGAGAAGAAGGGGAGGAAGAGAGGGTGAAGAAAGGAGGAGGAGAAGATGGGGGGAGGAGGAGGAGGAGGAGGAGGAAATGGTGGGAGAAGGAAGGAGGAGGGGAGGAGATGGTGGGAGGAGAAGAAGACAGGGGAGAAGGAGGGAGGAGGGGAGCAGGGAGAGAGGGGAGGGGTCGGGGAGAGAGAAGAAGAAAGAGAGAGAGAAAGAAAAGGAGAGAGAAGAGGAAGGAAGGAGAGAGGGGGGGAAACCATCCGAGGGGTGGATTTTTTGAAAATTTAAAAAAAAAGAAAAAAAAAAGAAAATCAAGGGAGCCCCCCATCCCACACATAAGTGTGGGGCGGGGGTAAAATATTTTGCGGCAGCAGGATCAGACGGGGCTAGGATGATGACGGGGGAGTCACGGATGCCATGGGGACATCGCGAGGCGTGTAAAAGCAAAGACACACGCGTGTATGCGCAAGGCGAGGCGCGCGGGAACACAATGAAACAAAGAAAAATTAATAACATGCAAACCAGGCATGGGAACGAAAGTCCGTAAAAAGAAAAAATGGACTGGGTGAGGAGAGGAAGATGAAGGAAAAGTGCAACGGGGTGTTCGAGAACAATTCAAGGTATTCACATGGAAAAACGTGAGAATCGGGCCCGAAAACGCTTGCAAAAATTAATATAAAAAAATCCATTTACCGAAATGAAGCGTGGAAAAAAGAAAAAATGTGCAAAAATTCATATCAAACAGGGTTATCATGTCAAAACATAGTTCCGACATGAAGATAAGACCCGTTCACATGGAAATATCCAAAAAAGCACCCCCGATATGGGACATGAAAATTAATATAAGAAGATCCGAGCACCAGAAAGAATGTTAGTAAAAAGTAAAAATATCCTGGGAAGGGGAGTCACAAGACTGGCACATTAAAACTCATATCGAGGGGATTGAGGAGGGGTTCACATGCCAAAAAGGCAAAAATCAAACTTGAAAACACATATGGAATTAATATCGAAAAATCCATTATTGTAAAGAAGTGAGGGAAGAAGGAAAAATGTGCAAAAAAATGAGCCCAACAATCCTATCACATCAGAACACTATGTCAAGCAAGAGAAGCCCCGTTCGCATGGAAAAAACCCAAAAATCATACTCGAAAAGGGATTCGAAAATTAATATCAAATGATCCGTGCACCGGAATGGAGGGAAGTAAAAAAGAAAAATGTCATCATACAAATAATCTTCAAGGATATCACATTAGAACTCAGTTCTAATGGGGTTAGGAGGCGTTCACATGGAAAAAATGATAAAATGGAGCTAAAAAACACCAATAAAAATTAATAACAAAAAATCCAGAGGTCAAAACAAGACGGAGAAAAAAGGAGAAATGTGCAAGATGGGTGGTTGGACAAGGATATCTAGTCAGAATTGAATTCCGAGGAGAATAGGGCATGTTCCATTGAAAAAAGGACAAAAATACGCACGAAAAAGACATGAAAAACCTACAAAAATTAAGAACGGACAAACTGTACATCGGAATAGCATGCAGTTACAAGGAAAAATATCCAAGGGAAGGTATAGGACTTGGTTAGTACATCAGATCGTTGTTTCGAAGCGATAAGGGCGCGTTCGCATAGAAATAGATCCAATTGTGCGAGAAAAACTGCAAAAATTAATAACTCAAAAACAGCAAGCCGGAAAAGGGGATGTAAAATGGAAAAGTGTGTCATTCGAAGGGACAAACATGGCTATAAGGTTGGATTGGGAGTTTAGTGAACATAGGGTGTAGTCACATAGAAAAGGAAAAAATTTGCGCAATAAAAGTAACTGCAAGGGAAACGGCCTCGACAACAGAGGGTACGAGGGTGGGGGACCCCATCAGGGCAGAACTAGTATGTGGTAGACACGCATGATTGGTTAATGACATATACAAGGGGTATGCACAGTAGATGCACAGGGATGCGTCCCCACACTTAAGACCTTATCGGTTAGGGTAGATTGATCGACACAGCCTCGGACTTGTCGACCAATTGGACACTGATGTCCCCACACTTAAGACATAACATGCACTTGCAAAAAGAAAGGTAGGGTTAGGAACACTTGGCCCATTTCATAGATAGTTGAAGGGAACCGTCGTTGTTGGTGCAAGAAGATCGGAGCCGTCGCGACAGGAGGTACTAGGGCTCGCTACAGAACACGTCCAACATGGCAGGGACCATGCAACAACACCCAGGGAGGTATCTTTGTCAGGAAATTCTTTCGATTCAAGTGTCGATGACGAAGAATAGAACTCTCAGCTCACGGCACTCAGGAGGATGATAGAATAGTCGTTCGCCCCATGATGCATCGCTCAATGAATAAGTATGAAATCCCATAACTCATGTCTGGTTTATAATTGAACAAGGGAAAAATAATTTTGAGGGAGTATGCCAGTGTCCACAATTGATGGTGCATTCATGCTTTCCACCCGATGTCAGCATACGATGCGAGAAGGAAGGCCATGGAGCCTTGTTGTGCAGTGTACAAAATAGGGTGACGTGGCCTATGATGGTGGCAGAGACCAATCCCATGTGTGTATAGGGAAACGAGAATGTACCTTACTCCAATGTCATAACGTCCCTCAATCCTCACCTCTCAATGATTGTTTTGAGGACACACCAATCACACTCTAAACCCCCTCTGTTGCACACTCTGTTTGAGAATTTTGATGGTGCAATTGTGTGGCCCGTGCCGGCATATGGTGCAAGAAGGAAGGCCAAGGAGCCTTATAGTGCAGTGCACACAAACAGATTGTGCTTTGTGCATTGAAAAGCCCAACCTGTGCATGCAACACTCCATTCCACATAGCTCACCTCTCATTTGAATTGAAGGATAAGAACTAGTCACTCGGCCCACCCTCTGTCTCGCACTCACTGATAGATACAGGGGGCAGCCCATGCTCACATCCTCATCTAGTTAGGATGAAAGCTCACATCACTCAATGGGTTCTCGATGAAGATCGCTTGTTGGTTGTCGACAAGGTGCAGATGAAGAGGCATACCCAGGGAGGTAGCCAACAGAACTGGTACTTGATTTTATCTATAGAGCATGTCGTCTTTGGAAAAGATAGTCTGTTGTTGTAGGGAATTGGTCCTTTGAATGAGACGACTGATAGAGCGCACCAAGGGAGGTGGCTCTAGAAATTTGCATCTGAAAAGGTTCGGCTAGTGATTCAACTATTCTGGACTGCAGGGTGTTTCCACCTTTTCCATAGCCAGCTTCCCATCCAAGGGTATTTACCACCTTTTCTTGGAACGAGGCCTGCTATGACAGGGAATTTCTTCATTTTCTCCCATAGCAAATTTATTTTTATTTTATTTTAATTTTCTCTTTTTTTTCTCCCTACTCGCGAGGGTATTTTCACCTTTTCTCGAGAATAGGTCGGCATGACAAGGACCTAAGTCCTTTTCTCCCATGACTGATTTTTTTTTCTTTAATAAAGAGAATGGTAGAAATACCATGTGTCAGGACCATCCTCATCACCACTACTAAATCAGATGAGAGGAGAATAGAGTAAGGATGGGAGTTGTCTGTGAGGGGCTAGTAGAATGAGACCACCTCATGAGGAAGATCATAAGGGCTATCAGGAGCACGGGGAGAAGGACAGTGCGATGCCCAAAAGGGAAAGAATGGGGAACCTAAGCTTATAGAGTGATGCCATTTGGGCTTTGTAATTCTCTTGCTATCTTCCAAAACCATCTACATGATTTCATTGAGGTGTATCTCGATGACTTCTGTGTCTATAGCCTAATCTGTGAGCATTGGGGACACCTAGAGCAATGTTTTAACAGATGCCGAGAGTATGGGATTTCTCTCAACCCCGACAAATGTGTTTTTGGTGTCTCATCAAGAGTTCTTCTGGGCCACATTGTCTCTGCACAAGGGATAGCAACAGATCCTGCTAAGATTGAGAAGATTGCCATCTTGACAGCACCAACCAACCTTAAGCAATTGAGGGGATTTCTTGGCCATGTGGGCTATTACAGAAGGTTCATTGCACACTTTGTGATGCAGGCAGCCCCTTTGCATAAACTCCTAAGAAAAGATGCCAAGTTTACATGGACCACTGATTGTGATGAGGCATTTAATATCCTGAAGCAGTGTTTGATTGAAGCACCCATCTTGTTGCCTCCTAATTGGCCGAAGGAGTTCCATGTTCACACCGATGCATCAATTGAAGGCCTAGGTGTAGTCTTATGCCAAAAGGGCTCCTCTAAATTAGATAAACCAATCTATTATGCAAGTCGGAAAGTAACCGACAGAGAGCAAAACTACACAATGATAGAGCTTGAGTGTCTAGCAATGGTGTTTGCTTTGGAGAAGTTCCGACAATACCTACTGTCAACGCATTTCAAATTCTACGTGGACTATGAAGCCCTTTCCTTCTTGATGAACAAGGTTGACGTGAAGGGAAGAATGATGAGATGGCTCCTTCTGTTTCAAGAGTTTGACTTTGAAGTAGTTACCAAACCCGATCGCTCTCATGCCTTGGCTGATCACCTTTTGCGAATCCCTCAAAGTGATGATGAAGAAGAGCAAGATGATCCAGGCCTTCATGATGCATCCTTATTTCTAGTCAAAACAATTACCCCATGGTACACAGACATAGCCAACCTCTTGGCAACCTAACAATATCCCCTTGTCATCTCGAGTTGTGAGAAGAAGAAGCTTCTGTTGGAATCATCCCCCTACACCCTGTTAAGTGGTGCTCTGTACAAGAAAGGCAAGGTTGAAGTCTTGCAAAGATGTGTTGCAGGAGAAGAAATTGGCATAGTATTGAAAGCATGCCATGATGAGCCATGTGGAGGACACTTTGTAAGAGAAGCAACAACCACAAAGGCTTTGCTTGTAGGATACTGGTGGTTGACCCTCCACAAGGATGCCTATGACTACTGCAAGAGATGTGATGCTTGTCAATGAATGGGGAAACCCACCAAAACAAGTGCCATGTCATTGCAGCCTATTCTTCCCCTAAAGCCATTTGAGAAGTGGGGGATTGATTTTGTGGATCCCATTGATTTGCCCAGCAAACGGGAAGAGTTGACAGAGCTGTACAAGATCCGCCATCAGAAGTCCACTCCTTATTATCCCAGAGCCAATGGCCAAGTCAAAGTCACCAATCGTATCATCTGCTCGATCCTGACACGGACAATTGCCGCACATCATCGCGATTGGGATGATCGACTTATAGAGGCGCTATGGGCATACAGAACCTCTTACAAGACTGCTATAGGATAGACCCCTTTCCAGTTGGTGTATGGCACAAAAGTTATCTTCCTTGTTGAGCTGGAGTTGCCCTCTTTGCGAATGGCAGTCAAATAATGCCTCAGATATGATAAGTCTCTCCAGCGTCACCTATTGCATTTGGAATTTTTGGATGAGATTTCGGCAGATGGCCCTACACTGTATGGAAACCACTTAAGCACGACGCAAGGCCTATCATGATAGTTTTATCAAGCATAAGGAGTTCAAAGAAGGTGATCTTGTTCTGGCCTAAGATTCCTGATTTGACAAGTTTCCAGGTAAGCTCAAACAATGCTGGATGGATCCTTATGAGGTACTTGTTGTCAATCCTAATGGCCTCTTCTTCTTGTCAAGATGCTTTTAAATCTTTTTCGACAACTGGAAGATAGCATCAGCAATTGTCGGAAGGTTAAGTTTGGTTTAAAAGTGTATAGATCTTTAGCCAAATCATACTCTTTAATAGGATCCACAAGATTTTCCAATCGACTGGGAAATGGGGCCATGCCCACTTTTATCTTCCCTTTTTCTTTCATGAGTGGCAACATCTGCACCTCTTCTTCATGAGGAGGTACTTTCGCATCCTCTATTTCCTGGACCTCTGGTCCTGTCTCTGCAACTGTCTCTGTAGCTCTCTATGGCTCTGTAGTGCTCTGTACTTCCTTATTCTGAATTGCATTATTCTGCTTATCCCGGAACTTCACAATCTTGGCAGAAGGAACCTTATCTTTTGGGACTACCGATTCTCCTTTCTTTGCTCGTGTTATAGCGGCCACTTCCAATTCCACCAAATTGGAAGCAAGTTCTTGGGTATTTTGTTGGGTATCAAAAGTAGATTTCACAGCGGCTGGACTTGGACAATCTTTTGCAGTATGGCCTTCTCCTTTGCATCGACTGCATAAGGGCTTGTAATCCAAAGATCTTCTAGGGTTTGGACAATTCGGTGAGATATGACCCTTTTCTCCACATCTATAACGTTCCACCTCTAATCTTTGACCACCGCTAGACTGACGTCCTCTATAACTTTGACAGGGAAACCTCCTTGGACCAAAATTAGAACCAAACTCCCTAGGCTTAGGTCGAATGTCATGCGTTGTCATTTTGGATTCTGGCGAATTGAATCTTGAGTCTTCATCTTCATTTCTTCATTCGTGCATCTCTTTCAGAGAGCAAATATCCTCTATATGGTTCTTCCTCAAACAGTATGAATAGAAGGCTCTAGGAATGGTTGGTTTTCGGGTACATTTAGTGGCTAAATGTCCCACTTGATGGCACTTTCCGCAACATGTATCTACCACCTCCCATAGGAGTGGATATATTAGTTTTATTTACCTTCAGTGTCTGTAGCTGCTCTATAATCACATCCATAAGCTCTTTCTTAATACTTGCCACTGAATTGGATAGGTAGTCCTTCAAATTTTCACCTCTTCAAGTATCTGTAGTAGGGTTTTGGGAAGCTTCTATAATTACTGCATACATAGGTTGGGTTGATCCAGGAGGTCCTCTATTTTGATTTTGATTTAGAGCTCCTATTGAGACTTGGGGTTGTTGATTCTAGTGGGTAGGATCCCACTGTTGTTGAGTCGCCATTGGAGAAACTGTTTGAGACCATTGCTATTGTGGTTGAACCATCATTTGAGGCACTGTCATCTACGGCCACTGTGGATTAGGTGTATTGTACTACGGCACTATTTTCATCTGGGGTTAGGGGCAGGGAACCGTCCCTAGGACTACATTTGGTGGGTATACCATTCCTGGAATGGGAGGAGGTAAGACTCCTCTTCCTATGGTCATTGACAACCTTGCTTCAACTTCATCATACATTCTTGCACCTTCCACTACAGCTTGCAGATTGACTGGTCTTCTCAATTCCACAAACTTGCAAACTTCCGGTTGTAGGCCTCTGAGAAACATTCCTTTCTGGATGCCTTCATCCAAATGATGATTGGTCCATCTCTTGAGGATGAATTCCATTCACGAGACATAAGCTTCTACTCTTTCTCCAGAGGATGCCAACTTCAAGTCTCGTCCCATGTGCCAAAATTTCCTACTACTTGTCTCTCATATCATTGAAACACCACACCCTTGAAAGTGGTGGGGAATATTGCTAACCAATGCTCAAGGGTTCTGGCACTGTTAGCCACAGATGCTACCATAAACTCTGCTACATGAAGATCAGGGTCTTCATTATACTCTCCCTTAAAAATTGGCAATGGGACTACATTTGTTGGCTTGTCATCAATATTTCCAGGACAGATCTAACTAGGAAGGGGACCTTGAGTCGCCATGGGCACTTCTATAAGAAGTGCTTTTAAGGCATCAAAGGAGGCTTCTGTTGCAAGCTCGTTCTCAGCCTTGATTTTTGCCTTCTCTCTTCTCACATACCTCTGGACTCATTCTAATGCTTGCCTCTTGATTGCATCATTCATCAAGGGGTTGGCTACAACCAATTGGTCTGTACTCAACAAAACAAAATTAAAGGGGGCTTCAGTCTCTAGAGGACTCTTTGGCCAACATCTCTTCTACTTTCTTCTTTTCTACATCTCTGAATTCAGCCTTCAAGCCACTACAGAGGGGAAGATATTCCATTCTGAAGGTATCAAAACTCATTCTTCTGAGGACTGTTGTGGTGCCATCATCATAATAATGCCAGCTTCTGATGGTTTTGATAGTGTATGTTGTGAAGAACACTCTATCTACCAACTTCTAGTGGGTTGCTAATTGAACAGACAGGAGATTGTCAATGCACCAGGCATCCCACGTGTCCTATTGTTGAGCATCTATGAACAAATTCCAACTCTTTTCTTTCTTGTTTTCGTGAACCTTCACTGACCACGACTCCTGAAGCTTCTTCATGATCTCCCACTTGATGATGTCTAGAAATTCTTCAATAAAGGCCAAATCCTCCATTGATACTCATTCTCTCTGTTCTACTTTTGTGGGAGGAACTTTGCTACTGTGATGCATGTTTTGGCAGCTTCAGAAAGTAGTGGAAATAGATCATCACAGAGGGACCACATCAGAATGGTCTTGTGCTTTCTCCATTGGGAGATCAATCTTTTGTGGAATGTGGCCTTGGCAAGAAAAGCTTCCAATTCTCCGATAGTGACAGGAACTTTACTCTCCATTGCTTTTCTTTCTCTTCAACAGTGCCACTTCTTCCATTTTCAACCTCTGTTTGTGCCAGTTGATGGCAATCTTCCCTGGCTACACACCAAAAACATGGAGCCCCAAGAGGAACACCAAGGAAAAGGGGTTTCTACTGCAAGAAAATCTATCTTGTAACATCAACAAGCTTTTTTTTCACTCTTTAGAGCACCATAATAAGGAAAAGAACAAATCTTCACACAACGTCGTAGTAGATATCTCCCACGGATTTGATAGAATCAACCATAATCTTCAACATCTTCATAGAATCCATGAAAACTAATAAGAACATAAAATAATACACCACTTTTGAATGAAAATAATCACATAGTATTCATCTTCATTGTCTTTATAATTCTCTCACTAAATCTCTCATAGAAGGATACATTGTTTTGATAGAATTGGCTATCTCTGACTCTCTCTTTCTCCCTCAATCAATAGTACATCATCTCCTCACTACAATACTCAATAATCACTCATAATAATCCTTATTAGGTCGTGGATGACCCTTCCAAAAGGTGTGGGAGGTATGAAAGGTCACTAGGGCCACTACATTGTCTCTTTATAGCTCACTACTGTCACTTCATTCCAGTCTTCTCTTCAGTCCTTAACAACTACTTCTTCCATTTTTTTTAGCTCTTTTGAACTTACATTCATCCTTTCCAAAAGTTAGAAAACTTTCCCAAAGTACACCCTCATATCATAGAACACATACAGAGGCATACAGAATAGAACAAAACAGGAACAGAGCAGGAACAAAGGCTCTATAGAGGCTCAACAGCAACTAAACAACAAACATTCAACTCAACTAAAACCAAATAAACCCATCATAAATCACTCAATAATGATAAAACTCCTCAAAATCAGGAAATCTTTCACGGACGGAAATGGATGTTCGGAACTGTGCATAATCCTTTCCTAGACCATTCAAGGTCACAGAAACTAAATCATCATCTTCCACTGGCGACCCAATGGAAGCAAGTGCATCTGCAATCTTCTTCACCTTCATGTGGTAGTCATTGATGCTCATATTTTCTCTTTGCACATTATGCAACTCTTGCTTGAGCTACATTTTTGACAAAGTATCCCATGCCTCCTTTGGCGTACTTGCATCCTGAATATGCACAATCATAGAGTCTGAAATACTGATAGACAGCCAGTACATAACTTTCCTGGCTCTCTCATGCCATGCTTTGAATGCCTACATTTGCTGTTGATTGGGAACATCAGGAAGAACTGGTTCTTCTTCATTTCCTGCAACAAATTCCCAATATCCTTTTCCCATAAGGAAATTCGTCATTCTAAACTTCCATGCTTGGAAGTTGTTCTTGTCAAGCTTTTCAGTGACAATCTGTGAGAGAGAATCAGATGCCATTACAGAACACTACAAAAAATTCTGTCACTGCAAAGAACACAGCTTTAGCCTCACAAGGGCTAATCTGCAAAACTGACGAAAGTGGTATTTGACCACACAGTCACTTCCTAGTGACGATTTTGCATCAACAGGCAACAAGGATGATTCTGTAACTCCCAATGTCTCTGCGCACAGGCATACGATGCAATTTCTACAGTAACTTTTCACCGATTTGTAGAACAGTGGTCGCACAGCATAAAATTGGGTCTTTTCCTGAGTGCGTGCAGAAAACTTCCGCCTCCAAAACAGGCCCCGAAATGGCCTCAAATCAAATAAACAAGGTTGCCAAGGGCTAAAGCCCTTACCCGCAGCATATACTGCCCTCTTGCTTCACCGCGAAGGGCGTCTCAACCTGAGACAATGCACTCTTGCGATTTCCGGCTGTGCTACCTGCAGAGATCTGCTCCCAAAACAGAAAATGAAAGCAACACTGCTCCTCTTACCAGAACACCGCGAGCTTGGCTTGCTTTCTTGAGCTCCTTACTATGAACAAGGCTCTGATACCATGTCAAGATTGTGGGAGAGAAGGAAGGAGTCTCACTTGTAGCTTTCTTGCTTGCACAATGGGGGAATACACACAGAGATGGAGGTTGAAAACAGTTTTCCTCTTCTTAGTTGTGTAAGCCAAAAAGAACTCTCATACATAGAAATAGAAGAACCCTATATATGGGTCTCAAACCAAACTCAACTAACTAAGGTGGCATACTAACTGAGCCACGAACTAGAGTAGATAAGGATAGCTGTTATCTAGCTATTATTCATGGGCGGTGTACCAACCGCATCTGCAACTGACAAGTCGATGACATAAATACACAACGGTCACCCTGGCGTATCACGAGTGGAGCTCGATATCTCAACACTGCATATAGTTATTGATCCTTGAATGCTAGGCTCTCGGAACCTGCTTCAGCCCGTACAATGATTTTTTAAGTCTACATACATAGTGTTGAAAATCAGGGTGTACATACCCTTCCGACTGACCCATATAGACATCCTCTGCCAAGTCACCATTGAGGAATGCATTCTTCATGTCCATCTGCTACAATTTCCAACCTCTAGCAGCAGCCAAAGCAATCATAGTGCGCATGGTTGCCATTTTGGCAACAGGGCTGAATGTTTCCTCATAATTAAGTCCATACTGTTGGGCATACCCCTTAGCAACCAACTTGACTTTGTACCTTTTCACACTGCCATCCGACTTGCATTTGATTTTGTAGACCCATTTGCAGCCAATGGTCTTTTTCCCTTCAGGCAGTGGCACAAGATCCCATGTTTTATTTTCAGCCAAGGCATTCATTTCTTCATCCATAGTTGCACACCAGTTCTCATCTTTTATTGCTTCAGTATATGTACCTGGTTCTTTTATCTCCATCACTTTTGTCGAATAGGCATAATGCTTTGCAGAGTAGCCACTATACATCAACCTATCAACAGGATATCTGACCCTCTACGAGTGTCTAGGCTATGGTGCACTACTCGATTCCCCTCTCTCAGGAGGCAGAATGTACATGTTCTGCCTAGTACCAACGTATACACAGTCGGAATACCAAGTTCATTGTCTAGATTATCAGTTGGGTCATAGCCTGAAGTCATCCTACTAGGTGTCATCACACCAAATATATCATCAATGACTTTTCCTTTTACTTTTTTGTCCACTACATCATGTCTCCCCCTCATTGACATAGTGGTGTCAGTGGGGGATGGTGAGCTAGAGCTCCGCAATCTCCCTGTCCATGGAGATACCGTCTGACCAGTAGGACCTATCATAGCAATACCCTACTACAAATCAGCTATAGATACATGAATAGAAGGTGTATTCGATGGCATTGCAACCAGTGATACATACCAAGAGGCCATCTTATCAAAGATGACATCCTTGCTCACCAAAGTCTCCCTGGTAGAGGGATTGTAGCATTTGTATGCCTTCTTCTCCTACAAATATCCAATGAAAACACACATATGCGCTTTTGGATCTAGCTTCTTCCTTTTCTCATATGGGATGTGCACATAAGCAAGACAACCAAAGACTTTCGTGTGACTTACATCCGGCTTATAGCCATACAGCTTCTCAAATGGCGCATCTCATGAATACCTGCAATGGGAGTCCGATTTAAGATATACATGGTTGTCACAATAGCCTCAACCCAATAATGGAGCGGCATCTTCTTCTCGTTCATCATGGCATGAGCAACTTCCATCAAAACCCTATTTTTTATGCTCAGCCACTCCATTCTGCTGTGGAGTATAGTTGCAGGTAAGCTGCCTATGTATGTCATTTTCAGCCAGAAAATTATCAAACTCATTTAACACAAACTCCCCACCGCTATCTGATCTCAAGCAAGAGACATAGCAGTCAAATTCCTTTTCAACCTGCTTTTTAAACTGCTGAAAAACACCAAACAGCTCATCCTTTGTCTGTAGGACATACACCCAAGTATAGCGACTGTAATCATCAATAAATGTCACATAGTACTTCAAGCCTCCCATAGATGCATTATGGGCTGGCCCCCAGACATCAGAGTGCACTAACTGCAACAGATGTGTACTCTGCCTTATATGCTTGAAAAATGGCAACCTTGACTACTTACCAAACTAGCAAGCATCGTATACATGACCAATGTCTGTGTATTAGAACTTGGGTAAACCTATAACAAGCTATTTTTTCTGCATAATTTGCGGCCTTTGCAAATTCACATGTCCCAATCTCTTATGCCAAATTTCCAAATCTCTAACAGTGCCAGAACCATGAGCAAACATAGCTAAATTCAGCTCTGGCACAGTGGCATCAAGAGTAAACATTCTGCCATTCATGTGATTGTGAGCAATCAACTTGCATCCATTTCCAAACTCGTCAATAAAGCACCATGCTTATTTAACCTAACCTGCAAGTTCTACTCCGTCATCTGACCGATAGACAGTAAGTTCTTCGTTATCGATGGGACATGCAATACGTCATGCAAATTTTTCTTTTTGCCATCATGAACCACAAGAGGCACTTTGCCTTTATGGTCAATGCTATGCTGCGTGTCATCACCTGTGCATACATAGCCATGTCTTTCAGCTACCATGTCAGTAAACCAATCACCGTGAGGGGTCATGTGGTTTGATGCCCCTAAATCAATGTACCATACTACATCATCAGTGTATTTTTCAGTAGCCATGTCTTTCACATACTGCATGGCAAATAATGTATCTCCTGAAGCATCATCTAGTTGACTGGATGTAGCAAAATGTCCATGTTGTTTGCCCTTCTGATTGCCCTGCTTCTTCCAGTAGTCCTTGGCAAAATGACCATACTTCCCACAGTAATGACAATCCTTATCCTTATTCGGATTGTCATATAGGCATTGCTGCTGCCAGGAGTCTCTACTTCTAGGGCTAGATCTCTCCCTGCCTCTAAAGTTTCCACCACCTCTTGCATTCGGTACCTGTTGGTTGTTATTGCCATAAGATGCATTTTGATGGCCTCCTCTGTGAGAATCATAGCCTCTACCACGGTTGCCATGGCCTCGTTGATTGGAATAAAAGACTGCGTTCTTGCTTTTGAAACTGCTTGACCCTGTAGCCAAAGAAAGTTTAACCTCCTCATGGATAAGCAATGCAACCAATTCATTGAAATCAGGCATTTCAGCCCGCACAGACACAGAAGTATCAAAAGACTTGTACTTTGGACCCAAGACATTCAGAGTCACAGCAACCATATCTTCATCTTCAACCCGAGTACCAATAGATGCTAGCTGATCCGCAATGGTCGTGATCTCTGTCAATAGTCCTATATAGACATGCTCTTTCTCTCCATATTCTTAAATTTTTGCTTTAACTGTATCTTCCTTGCACTTGTAGTGGTGCCATAGTACTTGATCAAAATGTCCCATGCATCCTTAGGAGAGCTGCAGCTCATTATCTACATTACTATGGCATCTGATATACATAGAGATAGACAATGTAACACCCTGCGAGCTCTTTCTATCCAAGCTCGGTGCAACCATCTTTGATCAGCTATAGGTCTCTCTGGGAGCTCAGGTTCGACTTCTGCTCCACCAACTCCCAATATCCTTTCCTGATTAAGAATTTCTCCATGCGGAACTTCCATATGGCATAATTATGGCTGTCCAATTTCTCCCCCACAATCTAGGTAATATTGTCTGTCCTGTCAGCATTTGCCATGTCGTATGTTCTCCTGACTACCTGCAAGCCAAAAATCTTCTTGACAATTCAATTTCAGCCTGCAACTGTTTATGATAGTTTTCAACACTCTATGTGCTCAGACAATCAGTATTTTAGCTTGAAAAACAATTATATATGCATCTCCTGACACTTGGCAATCACCTAGGTATGGCAGCCTACATATATAGATTGTATTCACGACATAACCAGCATGTAATCAAGTAGACTGTTCATGTATAGACAAGCAGTCTATAAGCATCAAATGACAGTTACCAGCAGCTTCTCTTCCATCCAAACAATAAAGTGTATGTGCCTCAAACAGCCCCAAGGCATCTCACATAGTTGTTATTACATGCAGGTATACATACATGTCCAATTAGGCGCACTGCAATGCATGTACATCATGTATGGAAGCTAAATATCCTTCCAACTAATAAAAACAGTCAATACCCTGCTATAGCTAGTAGTATATCAGCCCAAACTTTGGGCATTTAATGTTCACAGTATCCCACAACACACCTATAGCTCCAATGGCATGACTCAAGCCTTACGAGTACAAGCGAATGTCAAACCGCTTTAACCTTCAAGTTATAACTGTTATACATTCAATTTCAAATTTCAGCCTGTAATTTTCAGATCTATAAATGCATTCCAGAACTGAAGTTTTAATCCCTTTTGGTCATGTCCAGGTGTACATGGGTGTTGCATAGACATTTACCAAGCATTCTTGATGATCATTTGCATCATTCCAAAGGCATTTATGGAGCAAACAATGCCCTATAGTAGTGCTGGAAACTTCTAGACAGATTTAAGCATGTTATTCTCTACAAACTCTTAGCATTTGACACTCCAAATCCAAGCTCAAAAGCATGAGAGACAATACGCATACCTTGCCAAGTATGCCTATGCTTCAAAAGAGTTCATTGTACACGTTAGATAGCTTCCAACCCTCAAGAATATGTCTCCCTAAAAGTTTGGCAACAGGTCTGTCCCTATTTTCAAATCTGTACATAACCATGTAGCTCAAAGATGATCTCAAGACAAAGCATCAATACCATGGGTTCTTGCATATCCCTTGACAGGTGATTCATCAAGTAGTAGAGCACCATCCACCCTTCTTATGCCTTGGGTTAGACCAACAGAGTGTAGGTAGCAATCAGTCCCCCAAATACGTGATTTGTTTGAAGATATGTTTACCTCAGACCTACTGGTTATGAAGATTAGCACCCACTTTACCATGCTCAAACAAGCTTCTCTAAGCTTTACATAGCATTGCTCCTCCTTCATGAGCAATAGAGTGCACCAATGGATGACTTGAGCTTTCCAATCCTTCCTATAAAAAAAGGCGCAAAAATTCCAGCTCCATGTCTGTGTTTTGCTGCTCATGCTGAGCATGAATGACATCATAGATAGGCTCTACTACATGTTTTTGATCCCTTGAGCAACCCCCACAAGCTCTAATAGTTCCATAGACTCAAACAGAAATGCATATATTTCACATGAGGTCAATGGTAGCGTGCTTCTTCAAGGAACATACTTTGTCTTCAAGATTCAGGATCTGCTCCACCAATGCCATCCTCCAAAGAGCCCATTCATGGCTCTGATACCATGATAAAAGTCAGAGAGAGAGGTTGGAGCTAACACACAGTGAGAAGCAGTGTGCTCTCTCATGTATTCTTTTTATTATATATTACTCCCAGAACTCAAATGACTGTTTACAACCTAAGGTCTCAAGGACCATTCACACCAAACAACCAAGTCCTAAGCACCGACTTATTAAATGTCCGCATCATGTAGTACAACTAGACAACTCAAGTGTCGGATACAGTCATACCAAAGATAGAAAGTTGAGCTTGAAGTTTAAAAAATAAGCTATCATACAACCTCAAAATTCATCATTCAATATCCCAACCTCACTTAAACAAAACAGAGAAAAATAGAAGAAAATAGAAGCTCACCAGGCTCAACAAGATCATATAGAAACTATTAGAACATCATCACAACCTATCACATCAATATATCTTCATAAAAAAATATCATGAGCTATCAAAATCAATCCAAACCTATCCAAATCAATCAAAAATCAATCAAAAATCATACCAAATCAATCATTCAGTCCACCAAAAACAACAAAAATCAATCAAAAATTCAGTCTTTTTCCACTCTCAACAGTAAGCATGTGGGAAGTAGGACTAATGCGGTTCTAGCTCCTAACCAATCTGGCAAGATTGTTCAACACATATCAAACCATTAGGGAGTTGATAGCTAACTATGGCCTCTAGCTTACTATGTTTGGTGGGCTGTGGATACCAATGTTCACTTTATGGCATGTTCAACTCTCATTTGGAATTACCATCTAGACACTAAATCTAGCAAGTTTTTCTATGCTATAAAACAATGTGACAAGTTTGTGGAGAGAATAGTAAATTTTGAGCTTATTCCACATTTGATGGAAGAAACTCTTGGAATAAATTTAGGTAAAACAAGGAAATACAATAGGACACAAAAAATGCCATGGATTGCACAAAGATGGAATGACACGATCATAAATAGTGAAGAAGTGTTGTTGAGCTATTGAAAATGAAGAGCTTTGTATCATAGCATAGGTATTCCATCATCTCTTCACTTATAATAAGACCATCCAGAGTTCCAAAGTGGTTCTAACATAGGTGTTCCATCATCGCTTCACTTATAATAAGACCAACGAGAGTCCCAAAGTAGTTATTGGAAGATATCATAATGAGGAATATTATCTTAGAACTTAAGTTCCCTCTAGTTGGAATGTGAAATTGAGTTTAACCAAGGCTTATAAAGTTCTCATGAAAGATCTCAATCTAAAGCTTAATCTCACAAAAGCACTTAATAGCATTATCAACTATGGGATTGCATTGACACAAATCATCACAATGAGTACGTCTATACCTCTGAAGGATACTATGCCATCAATGTTTGTAGCCCAACAACGACCATCGTCAAATATGAATACATGAGAACATGAAATCCAAGAAAAAGAAAAAGAAAAGAGACCAAGGGAGAAAGTTGAAAATCCAAACTCTCTTGATAAGCCAAAAAATAAAAGAAGAAACAAAGAAAATGTTGGGGGTAAAGGCGCCTCTGCCTAGCCGCCCGTGTATTACTACACTGACAGTACCCGCCACTTGCACACTGTAGTAGCGGCAGCCTGTCATAGTCACTTATTCTTTATTCTTTTAGTGACAATTTGAATAAAGGAAGGCCTGGCCACACATTGTGGTTGTTGGAGTTCCCACTTTTGAGTCTCTATCTCTTTCTTGGCTCTTGCTCTCCATCTGCCATAGCTCTAACCACCAAGCTTCTTCATCCTAGGTTCCACTTCCCTTTCAACTGGTATCAAAGCAAAGGCATTGGAGCTTGCCCGGCATTCTCTTCAGCCCAAATTTGAAGAGCTTCAACTTGAGCTTCAATGGCAGCCATGGCACCTTCATTTGCAGGTATGTTTTGATCTCCCGCCTCCTCCCCAAGCTCCCAAACCTTCATCGGCTTCTTCCCTAGCTACATTGGAGTCCCCCTTGACATTGCCAAGTGCCCTTGAGGGTTGTTGAAGATCTCCTAGCCCCCAGGAGCAGCCACCGCAATTTTCGGTGCATTTTTATAGGGCTAGGCTGATCTGCGCCCCGGCATTTCCCTGCTCCTCCTCGGCTTCCCGGCACTCTTGTGAACCCTCCCGAGAATTTATTGACTCCCCGACATTAGTGCTTGACTCCCGATGATCGATTTGAGTGCTTCCCCCTTCAGCCCTTTGCTATCTACACAATCTCAGGACTATCAAAACAGGGCAATAGTTGACATTTGCTATTTGATGCTTCTTGGCTTTGCTCGTTTGATGCTCATTGATGTCTAGTGATGCCTGTATGTTATGGGATGCTATGTCTATGCTTTGGGACTGATTTGGAGCATATTTGAGCATCGTTTGAGCTTCATTTAATAGTAAATTGCTTGTTGTAGTATAGTGGGCTGAAGCTCATTTACTTGGTGTATGCATTCGTTCATGGATACAGAGTGCTTACTGGAGGTTCGAATGATCATACCGATGTATTTGGAGATTGTCAAATGCTTCTTTTTGGTTTGGGAATGCTTTTGAGCTTGGATTAGGCTCCAACTTGGTCGTCCTTCACTGGCATTTGGCTTCAGTTGGCATGCTTTGGATCGGTTTATGCCTATTGCCATTGCTTGACATTTAGGCTTCCTGGATTTATGCTTTGGTCAGATATGGATGCCACTTGGTTTGTCCATGCTGACAGTTACTTGGAGTTTTGTCTTCACATGTATTTGAGAATTTTGGATCTAC
The DNA here is from genome assembly GCF_053477565.2 of Lygodium microphyllum. Classification (NCBI taxonomy): domain Eukaryota; kingdom Viridiplantae; phylum Streptophyta; class Polypodiopsida; order Schizaeales; family Lygodiaceae; genus Lygodium; species Lygodium microphyllum. Next base: position 43,068,316 of record NC_141163.1, read on the forward strand.
TGGGAATTACATTTGGTTGTTAATTAGATGCTCTTTGAATGCTTTCAAGCTTATGCTTTACGGGTCTGAGATAGCTTGGGATTTATGCTCCGGATGTACCCTACTGGGATTTGGCATGTCTGATGCTATGTATTTGATGTATTAGAGCATTGTTTACTCTCTTTGCATCTGACTTCACTTGTAGTGGGAACCTCTTGGTATATTCAGATGTATATAGAGTCTTATTTACAGATGAGCTTGAGCTTTGAAACAGTTACATGCATTTGCTCTCTTGAGAGCTTTATGTCTGCAATTTGTCTATAGTGGGCTGATTTGATACGCCTATTGGGGCAGGCACCTATCTCTGATACAGGTTTGCCAGTTTGGTATGCATCTTGGATGGTTATGTATTGAGCTTCTTGCTCTATCAGTTATTTTTGTGCTTGGTCTCTTCTCTTACCCCGAGACCCATTACATGCATGACTTCTAGACCTATGAGATATCTCTTGGCTGACAATTTATTGGTTTGACAGTTCTTGGTACTTTCTTGCCCCTTGACACTCACTGTTGGATGTATCTTGCTACCTGACAGCTGTAGTGACATATGTATCAGTGATTGCTTCATTTTGGGACAGTTTTACATACTACTGTCATTTATTACAGCAAGCTAAAATCTATAGATTTTGAGCACTTCTATGAGGGTAATGCTTACTATTTGATGTTATCTTGGTCATATTTGGTGGACATGTGCTTCTCTTGGTGAAATCCACCCTTTCAACCAATTTTAGCCGTGGTTTTAATGCATTTTCTGCTAATTACATCAACCTACAATTTTAATTTTTGCTTTGATTTGGGACAATATGGCTGGTCATTTGAAAGATACAGCTCTCTTTAACATTGCCAAGTTGGTTGGTACCAACTATGGGTATTGGAAGTCCCAAATATGGCAGGTTTTGGTGCAAAAGTTGCATATTAAACCCTTGCATTTCAAGGGTGTTAAACCTGAAGATATGGATGATGATGTTTGGATGGAACTTGATGAGCTATGCAAGACTACCATTATTTTGTCACTCTCAGAAGAAGTCCATCATAATGTTGCTAAAGATGAGAATCAGAGTGCATGGGATTTATGGGAGAAGATTCAGGAGCTCTATACGCAGGAGAGTCCTGTGTCACAGATGTATTGGCTGAAGCAGTTAATGGATCTTTGCGTGAAGGAGGGGACCTCCCTTTCATCTCATTTAAATCAGTTTCATGCTATCATGAAGAGTCTGTTGTCACAGGGTATTGAGTTCAAAGACAACTTGCTGTCAAGATTGTGGGAGAGAAGGAAGGAGTCTCACTTGTAGCTTTCTTGCTTGCACAATGGGGGAATACACACAGAGGTGGAGGCTGAAAACAGTTTTCCTCTTCTTAGTTGTGTAAGCCAAAAGAACTCTAGTACAAAGAAATAGAAGAACCCTATATATGGGTCTCAAACCAAACTCAACTAACTAAGGTAGCATACTAACTGAGCCACGAACTAGAGTAGATAAGGATAGCTAACATGTAGCTATTATTCATGGGCGGTGTACCAACCACGTCTGCAACTGACAAATCGGTGACATAAATACATAACGGTCACCCTGGCGTATCACGAGTGGAGCTCGATATCTCAACACCCCCCTCGAGCTCAATCCCAATTCCTGCACACCAAGCAGGTCTCTGAACTTGCGCAGCTTATCTGCGCCCAATGCCTTCGTGAATATGTCAGCTACCTGATCCTCTGTGCTGACATAAACTAGATCAATAAGACCTAGTAAAACCCTCTCTCGCACATAGTGATAATGCACCTCAATGTGCTTTGTTCTAGCATGATAGACTGGGTTATTTGCCAAGTGTATACTACTCATGTTGTCACAATAAATGACAACTGGCCCATCTGTAGACTGATGCATATCATAAAGTAGCTTATGCAACCAAGCTACCTCACATGCAACCATTGCTGCACCCCTGTACTCAGCCTCTGTGCTCGACAAGGCAACTGTAGGCTATTTCTTGCTGCTCCAAGTGACTGCAGCACTCCCAAAAGAGAACACATATCCACTGGTAGATCGTCTATCAGAAATACTACCAGCCCAATCAGCATCAGTGTATCCATGCAACTGTATCTGAACCCCAGTGTCATAAAATAGTCCATACTGCAATGTGGACTTCACATACCTGAGTATGCGTCTAGCCGCATCCAAATGCAGTTTCCTTGGAGCCTGCATAAACTGACTTACCAATCCAACAGCATAGCTCAAATCTGGCCTGGTAATAGTCATATAAATCAAACTTCCTACTATGCGTCTGTACATAGTAGGGTCTTCTAGAAGCTCACCTGTATCTGTGTTCAGCTTCACATTCTGCTCGAAAGGAACTGAAATAGGCTTACAGCCTGTCATCCCATATTTGGACAGCATGTCCAATCCATACTGCCTCTGCAAGAGCTGTATCCCACTTGGTGATCTAATCACCTCAATGCCCAAGAAATAACGCAGCTCTCCCAAATCCTTCATCTCAAACTTCTGCTTCAATAGCATTTTCACATGAAGGATATCTTCATCACTGTCACCTGTCATAATCAAATCATCAACATAAATGACAAGTATCATAATACCTTTCTCTGTTTTTCTCACATAAAGTGAGAAATCTGCCTTGGAAATCTGAAAGCCAATAGTGACAAGATACTGTCCTATCTTGTCAGACCATGCTCTAGGTGCTTGCTTCAAGCCATACAAGGCTTTCTTCAACCTGCAAACAAACTCAGGATGAACAGCGTGCACATAACCTGGTGGCTGCTCCATATAGACCTCTTCTTGCAAATCACCATGCAAGAAGGCATTCTTTACATCCATCTGATGTAAAGACCATCCCTTTGATGCAGCCATAGCAATGACTGCTCTTACGGTTGCCATCCTTGCAACTGGACTGAATGTTTCTTCATAGTCAATGCCATATGTTTGTGCATACCCCTTGACTACTAATCTTGCCTTGTATCTGTTCACAGAACCATCTGCATTGTGCTTCACCTTATAAACCCACTTACAGCCAATTGCATTCTTACCTTTAGGCAAAGGTACCAATTCCCATGTAGCATTTGCTTCCAAGGCATCCATTTCTTCATCCATGGCTTTCTCCCATTTTTCTTTTCCCATGGCTTGCTCAAAAGAAGTGGGTTCTGGTTCCTGTATCACTTTGACCATATATGCATAGTGAATGGCTGTAAATCCATCATATTTCAGCCTATCCACAGGATACCTAGCTCTCGTAGACCTGCGCAAAGTAGGTTCACTCCCAGGTGCTCTCAAAACATCCCTGGTCTTCCTTACTCTAGGTGTAACAATAGAAGGAATACCCAACTCATCATCAATGCTCTGTTCTGAGCCACTGGATTCACCATCCACATAAGAGTGACCTGCATTCACATCAAACATGGGCTGATCTACCTTCTCTTTTCCTTTTCATGATACCTGCATACCACTATCTGCATTGCTTTGAGAAGATTCTCCTGATCTCAATCTGCCTGTCCATGGCGAAGAATGTGAACCACTGCTAGAGGACGCTCTAGGTCCACTAATATTTTGTGACTGCTGCTGTGAATTCTGTGCAGCATTACCATTTTGTGCATCTACATCATCAATCACATTTACTGGTTTATACCAGCAGTCATCTCATCAAAAACAACATCTCTGCTCACTGTAAACTTACGAGTAGAAGGGTTATAGCATCTATACCCTTTTTGCTGCAGAGAGTAACCAATAAAGATGCACTTCTCAGCTTTTGGATCCAACTTGGATCTCAACTCATCTGGCACATGTACATAGGCAATGCAGCCAAAAATTTTCAAATGAGAAATATCTGGTTTCCTACCAGTATACCTCTCCTCTGGAGTCATTCCATGTATTGCTGCAGTGGGAGTCCTGTTCATTATGTAGACTGCTGTAGCAACTGCTTCAGGCCAATAAAAATCTGGTAGGTCTTTTTCATTGAGCATGGCACGAGATACCTCTCCAATATGCCTGTTTTTCCTTTCTGCAATTCCATTTTGTTGTGGGTTATGACTGCATGAATATTGCTGCTTTATGCCATGCTCCTGCAGGAACCTTGCAAACTCATTTGAGAGGTACTCTCCCCCTCCATCTGACCTTAGGCATTTTATTTGCAGACCTGTTTCTTTTTCAACCATAGCTTTAAGAGTTTTGAAATGCCCAAAAACTTCACTTTTCTTTTTCATAAAATACACCCAAACTTTTCTGCTATAGTCATCAATAAAAGTGACAAAATAATGATAGCCTCCAAGAGATGCAGCTTTAGTAGTCCACACATCAGAGTGGATTAATTCCAATGGCTTCTTACTCTCTTGAACATGTCTAGGAAATGGTTTCCTTGCATGTTTTCCAAATTGACAGGCTTCACATACCTTATGCATTTCTGCAACCTTGAATTTGGGCAATCCTGCAACAATATTTTGGGCCTGCATTGATTTAAGTCGTTGTACATTAACATGACCAATGCGTTTATGCCAGATATCAATATCTGCAACTACACCGGTCCCATGTGCAAACATTGCTGCACTCAATTCAGACATGTCTGCATCCAACGTAAACATTCTGCCCTTCTTCTTTCCTTTTGCTATCAAGCGACCTTTATTTTTCATATCCTCAACAAAGCATCCATGAGGATTAAATCTGACCTGCAAGCCCTACTCAACCATTTGACCAACAGAAACCAGATTCTTGGTGATATTCGGGACATGAAATACATCGGACAGATATTTCTTTTTCCCATCTTGCATAGACAAAGGAATTTTTCCAATCTGCACAATAGGATGTGCAGTATCATCATCAGTCTCCACAAATCCTGGTTTTTCCATTTTCCTTGCATCCTCCATCCATTCTGCATGACCTGTCATGTGGTTTGATGCACCTGAGTCAACATACCACACATCGTTGCTTTCTTCTGCACTTATCACAGAATTGTTCATGTGGTGCACCATGAACAAATGCTCATTTCTATCATCACCCTGTCTACTAGAAGATGCATAATTCCCTTGCTGCAGTTTTCCATTCATGATGTCATTCTGCTTTTTATAGCAGTCTTTAGCCATATGACCCATTTTGCCACAATAGTAGCATTCAACATTACTGTTTGCATTTTGGCCTCTTTGCCATCCACCACGATCTCTTTGGCTCCCCCTGCCTCTAGAGTTACCACGTCCTCCTCCATAGGACTGGTTTTCTTGAGTTTGCTGCATATTCTGATTTCTGCCACGGCCTCCAAATCGGCCTCCTCTACCTCTGCCTCTACCTCTTCCAGCATTTGAGTAGAAGACAGTTTCTTTTGAAGTTCCTCCTGAAGAAGATGCACCACCATTTCTCTGCTCCTCAGAAATTAGAAGAGCAATCAACTCCTCAAAATCAGGAAATCTTTCACGAACTGAAATGGATGTCCGAAACTGTGCATAATCCTTTCCTAGACCATTCAAGGTCACAGATACTAAATCATCATCTTCCACTGGCGACCCAATGGAAGCAAGTGCATCTGCAATCTTCTTCACCTTCATGTGGTAGTCATTGATGCTCATATTTTCTCTTTGCACATTATGCAACTCTTGCTTGAGCTGCATTTTCCTGGCTTGAGTATTTGTGCTGTACATTTTTGACAAAGTATCCCATGCCTCCTTTGGCGTACTTGCATCCTGAATATGCACAATCATAGAGTCTGAAATACTGATAGACAGCCAGTACATAACTTTCCTGGCTCTCTCATGCCATGCTTTGAATGCCTGCATTTGCTGTTGATTGGGAACATCAGGAAGAACTGGTTCTTCTTCATTTCCTGCAACAAATTCCCAATATCCTTTTCCCATAAGGAAATTCGTCATTCTAAACTTCCATGCTTGGAAGTTGTTCTTGTCAAGATTTTCAGTTACAATCTGTGAAAGAGAGTCAGACGCCATTACAGAATCCTGCAAAAAATTCTGTCATTGCAGAGAACACAGCTTCAGCCTCACAAGGGCAACTCTGCAAAACTGGCGAAAGTGGTATTTGACCACACAGTCACTTCCTAGTGAGGATTTTGCATCAACAGGCAACAAGGATGATTCTGTAACTCCCAATGTCTCTGCGCACAGGCATACGATGCAATTTCTACAGTAACTTTTCACCGATCTGTAGAACAGTGGTCGCACAGCATAAAATTGGGTCTTTTCCTGAGTGCATGCAGAAAACTTCCGCCTCCAAAACAGGCCCCGAAATGGCCTCAAATCAAAAAAACAAGGTCGCCAAGGGCTAAAGCCCTTACCCGCAGCATATACTGCCCTCTTGCTTCACCGCGAAGGGCGTCTCAACCTGAGACAATGCACTCTTGCGATTTCCGGCTGTGCTACCTGCAGAGATCTGCTCCCAAAACAGAAAATGAAAGCAACACTGCTCCTCTTACTAGAACACCGCGAGCTTGGCTTGCTTTCTTGAGCTCCTTACTATGAACAAGGCTCTGATACCATGTCAAGATTGTGGGAGAGAAGGAAGGAGTCTCACTTGTAGCTTTCTTGCTTGCACAATGGGGGAATACACACAGAGGTGGAGGCTGAAAATAGTTTTCCTCTTCTTAGTTGTGTAAGCCAAAAGAACTCTAGTACAAAGAAATAGAAGAACCCTATATATGGGTCTCAAACCAAACTCAACTAACTAAGGTGGCATACTAAAAGACACTTGACAGAAAGAGACAAGTACTATTGCATTATCATCATATGAAAGTGATAGTTCAAGTACATCATTATATAGACTTCTTTGGTAGCACTTAACATCCAATGTGCCTATGGGATCTGTCTCTCTTCCTAGAATGGACTGCATCTTCCTAGCCTAGCTGTTCCATATAAAGGGGCATACACATGGTGTGATTGGTAGATTCTCAACAAGAAGTCCAGGTCCAAGAAGTCATGTGGTCATAGTGAGTCCTGTGGACGGAAGTCTGATCTTACATGTCATTATTGTGGGAAAGCAAGACATATTAGGCCACAGTGCCATAAAATGCGTGATGATAAGCTCAAGGAAAAGGGAAAGGACAAAGTGCATGAAAAGTCTTCTAAGCGCAATATTGTACCTGCAAAGTCGAGTGTGAAGATAGAAGAGGTCAATGTCATGCATGCCATTGCTTCAGATGATGATTATATACTTGCAGCTTCTTCATGCGATGCCTTACAGACTTTTGAGATACATTCTATGTATGCGCAGCACTGGCTCTTGGATTCAAGTGCGTCCTTTCATGTGACACCCTATAGAGATTGGTTTCATACCTATCGTACCATGTCTGGTTCTGTGTGTCTTGGTGATGACAGGTCTCTTGACATTGTGGGCATTGAAGATGTTAGGTTACAATTTTCTTCTTGCAATTCTTTTGTTTTGCATGATGTATGCCATGTACCTACACTGGCTCACGGCCTTATGTCAGCTAGACAGCTTGATGATACAGGGTATTTTGTGTCTTTTGGAGACTCTACATGGAAGATTACTCGTGGCAGGCTTGTACTTGCAAGAGGTGCCAAGTCCGGTAGCCTCTATCCCTTACTTGTATCTAGAGCTACATTGGATCATGTTTTGTCTATGGGTTCTATTCCCCATGTATCCCTTTGGCATGCTCGTTTGGGGCATATGTCTCTTAAAGGAATGAAAATGCTCTGTGCTTTGCAGTATCTTTCGCCTTTTGACTCTTCGCATTTTGATTCTTGTGATCATTGTTTGTATGGCATGAAACTAGAAATACATATAAAAAGTTTGGTAAGAAATGCATGCATGAGCCCTTGGCTCTTGTGCACTCATATGTATGTGGGCCCATGCCCTGTCAGTCACTTTGTGGGGCAAAGTACTTTGTTACTTTCATAGATGATTACTTATGTAAGGTTTGGGCTTATCCCATAAAGAGAATCCGATGTCTTAGACACATTTCAGCATTGCCTTGCATTGGCAGAGAACTAGTCTGGGAAAAGGCTCAAATGCCTAAGGTCAGATAATGGGGGTGAGTATGTATCACATGCTTTTGAGCAGTTTTCTGATGAGCGGGGTATTAAGCATTAGTTGACCGCCCCTTACACCCCACCCCAGAATGGTATGGCTGAATGCATGAATAGGACCATTCAGGAAAGAGTCCGTAGCATGCTTAGCCAGGTTGGCTTACTGCAGCACTTTTGGGCTGAGGCAATTACTATTGCAGTGCATCTCATTAACAGGTCACCTAGCAGTGGCATTGACTTTCAGGTTGCAAAGGAGGTATGGGCACACAAGCCCCCCTCTTATAATCATTTGTGTGTCTTTGGATGTGAGGCATTCTGCCATGTGCCCAAGGACAAACGCAACAAGCTGGATCCTAAAAGTGTCAAATGCATTTTCATTGGCTATGGAGATGCAGGAGAGATGGGTTACCGTCTATGGGATCCGCAGGCGTGAAAAGTGATTCGTAGCCATGATGTCATCTTTCATGAGGACAAAATGCATATGAAACCTAAAAAAGTGGTTGAGGTTCGCAGAGTTATCTTTCAGGAGGAGAAAACTGCTCCCGTTCAGCCCGCTCCATGGCCAGCTAGACAGCGTGCAGCATCACCTGATGCTCATGGCCCAGATGCTAGACATACTGATGTTAGACAGGATATTGGTCAGGTAGCAGAGCCTGGATTGAGGTGTTCTACTAGAGGACGACCTCTTGATCATTTTGCTCCCTCTATGGATTATGTACTGGTTATAGATGCAGGAGAGCCTCTCACTTATGATGAGACTATGTGCAGGGGTGATTGCCATTCTTGGAAGAGGGCTATGCAGTCTTAGCTTGACTCATTGCATAAGAATCAGACTTGGGATTTGTTTTCCTTGCCTCAGGGTAAGAAGGCTTTGCCATGCAAGTGGGTGTACAAACTAAAAAGTACCCCTAGACACCCCAAGCTGGCATACAAGGCTTGATTGGTTGCTAACGGTTTTAAGCAAGAGCATGGTGTTGACTTTGATGAAGTATTTTCTCCTGTGGTCAATATGACCACCCTACACTTAGTCTTGGCCTTGGTTGCATAGCTTGACCTGGACTTATACCAGATGGATGCCAAGACGGCTTTTTTACATGGGGACTTGCATGATGATATTTACATGAAGCAGCCTAAGGGCTTTGCAGACCCTAGCAGGGAACACCTAGTGTGCAAGCTAAAGAAGAGTCTATATGGCTTGAAGTAGGCACCTAGGGAATGGTACCATAAGTTTGATGCATTCATGCAATCACAAGGCTATAGCCGCAGTGCTATGGATCCATGCCTCTACACGAAGAAAGCCCGTGATGGTTCTTTACTGATTTTGGTACTCTATGTGGATGACATGCTTTTAGCAGGGACAACTCATGAGGAGCTAGATGCTCTTAAGTCTCAGCTCAAGAAAAGCTTTGAGATGAAAGATCTGGGACATGCCTCTCATATACTTGGTATATGCATTACATGCAATAGATCTCAGGGACTACTCTATCTGTCCACAGAGGGAGTACATTCATAGTACTTCCGCATGCAGGATGTCCATTACCTTCTCATGTGAAGGTTTCACAGGCTGATTGTCTGTAGACAGATGAGCAGAGGGTCGAGATGGCCAAGATTCCCTATGCATCAACCGGGGCAGTCTTATGTATGCCATGATAGCCACCTGTCCAGATATTGTTTTTGCAGTTGGGATTGTGGCATGTTATATGGCTACAACTGGCAAGAAACATTAGGATGTCGTGAAGGGTTTCATGAGGTACCTGAAGGGCACAACAGATATGTGTCTTTGTTATGGTAGCCAGGATACAGGAGTCGTGGGGTACATTGACTCTGATTATGCAGGAAATGCAGATAGTAGGAAGTCCACTTTTGGCTATGTGTTCACTTATGCTAGAGTGGCTATCTCTTGGATGTACAGGGTGCAAAAGTGTACGGCCCTTTCTACTACAGAGGCCGAGTATATTGCAGCCATAGAGGCTTGCAAGGAGGCTATCTGGTTAGGCCGTTTGATTGCAGACCTTGGTATGACAAATGTTATGCCTACACTGCATTCGAATTCTATGAGTGCCATTCAGTTGGCCAAGAATCCGGTCGTCCATGCAAAGACGAAACATATTGAGGTGAGGTATCACTTCATTTGCGAGGTCATTGAGGATAGGTCTGTTGACCTTGTCAAGATTCTGACAGAGCAGAATCCTACAGACTTGCTCACGAAGAGCCTCACTACAGAGTGCTTTGCCTTCCTCAGGAGATTGATGGGCGTTGGATGAGATGACATCTTTTTCCTCATCATGTTGTACATGTGTACATGTACTATCTTTTCTTTTATTTTCTCTCTCACTCGGGAAGATTCACCTTTAAGTGGGAGGTTGTTGGGGGTAAAGGCACCTCTGCCTAGCCGCCCGTGTATTACTACACTAACAGTACCCGCCACTGCACGCTGTAGGTGGCAGGTTCCCATCACAGTCACTTATTCTTTATTCTTTTGGCGACAATTTGAATAAAGGAAGGCCTGGCCACACATTGTGGTTGTTGGAGTTCCCACTTTTGAGTCATCTGCCATAGCTCTCACCACCAAGCTTCTTCCTCCTGGGTTCCACTTACCTTTCAGGAAAAGAGATTAAGATTAACTTGTCATGTTCATCAAAAGAGTTCCATGAAGGAGAACAGGAAGAGAAATGAATGAATATTAGAGCTACAAAGAAGAGATCAAAGAAATATTGTAAAAAACTAGAGGCCAAAGTGAAGCAAAGCTAAGAAGAATATGGGAGAGCAATTCAAGGTTCTCTTAAGGAGGTTTTACATAAGAAGGACCAATAAATATCTCACCAACAAGTAGCACAAATTTTGGCAAAGAAATAAGAGACACAAAAGGGAAAGGAAAAAGCATCGAAGGAGTCACTTTCTTCTGAGTTAACAATCTTTATGAGCTAATGACTTAATTGGAGAGCGTAAATGCACAAATTGATGAGTTTACAAAGGCAAAACAGACCACAACCATAAGTCAAGAATACATGTCATACCTAAAAGAAACATCCAAAATCACCCATAAACCACCCATAGAAGGCTAATGTGCAATGAGTAGTGGAGTTTTGAAACAACTATATAAGGAGCTTAAAAGAGATAAAGCTCAAGTCATAGCAGTAAGACAGGATCTGCATAAAAGTTTGGATGAGACTCAAAAATCTTACATGATGTTTTTAGTCACATCTGAAGACAAAGTATAGGACCTCCAAACTTAGATTAAGAAAAAATACTCAAAGCTACAAGAAGAAGACTTTGAGCTCAAACAGAAAGATAAAGCACTCAACATCAAGGAGGAAAACATAGAAAAGATGTGCAAACAGATACATTATATGAACTAGAAATGGATAGAGACTTTCCTTGAGTTAACCAAGAAAGGGCTAAAAAAAAACTACAAGAAAAATAAACAATAGAACATTAATAAGCACAAGGCCAATGGAAAGATACATATGCAAGATTACAACATTCTTTACTAGCTTGACAAGAGTTATTGGTTAGGTAGAGAACAAAACAAATAGATTATATGAAATAGTCCTAATGAAGCTCTCCAATGACCTAGGTGTAGCATTATTCAGTGAAAGAAAAAGCACAAAATGTAGTTGGAAGAATAAAAGTTTGTCATAGCTAGCAATAAGAGATCTTTAAAGAAGTAGTATTAATGGGCCCTACACCATGTTGAGATGTCAAGCTCAACGCATGCAGACATTGATAATGGACCTCCTGGTTAGATGGGTTTGTATGTCTACATTTAGCATGTCGATAAAATCATAAACTAGCATTAACCAATCTATTAACAATCAAATAAATAAACTCAAACCATTAAAGGGAGCACCTCAGCATGCATAGTTGATGGTACATTCATGTATCCCACCTTGTCTGACATAGGTGCAAGAAGAAAGGCCAAGCAGCCTTGTAGTGTAGTGTGCAGAATAGAATGGCATAGGTGCAAGAAGGAAAGGCAAGGAGCCTTGTAGTGAAGTGTGCATAATAGAATGACATGTCTTGTTGTGGTTACAGAGACTTGTCCCATATGTGCATAGGAAAAATGGGAACGTACCTAATTGCCAACTGTCATAATGTCCCTCAAACCTCATCTCTCAATTGGTTGAAATAGAAGGTCTAGCATACTCAGTCTCCCCTCTATCTCATACTCTATTGATAGATATAGGAGGGTAATCCAATTCTTGATACCCATTGATGTAATCCTCATGGCCTCTTGTGCGAAGGTTATATGCCTTATATGCAATTGATAATGCAATCCTGTGTTCCACCCTATGTCAACATACAATGCGAGAAGAAAGGCCAAGGAGCCTAATAGTACCATGCACAGAACAGATTATGAATTGTGCATTGAAAGCCCAACCCATGCATACAACACTCCATTCCACATAGCTTACCTGTCATTGGAATTAAAGAAAAAGAACCAGTCACTCATCCCACTCTCACACTCAGTGGGTAAATGCAGAGGACAACCTATACTCGCATCCCCATCTTATTAGGATGAAAACTCACATCACTCACTTATTGTCTATGAAGAGTAGCTTCAACTTGTTGATGATGTTGAATAGTTCCCACTAAAGAAGAGTCGTACCGAAGGAGATAGCCAATAGATTAGGAACTTAAATTGGATGAAGATCTTTTGTTTTTTGTAGAAGTTAGACATTCACTGGAGTCACATGGACACATTGCACCTTAGGGTTGATAGTAAATACCTTGTAAGGACCTATCAAATGTTGTTGGAGCTTTGCAAGAAACTTACCAAAGTGTGAATCATATACCAGGAGGATGAGATCACCTTTCTTGAATTCTTTCTTCTTGATGAAACTATCATGGTAAACTTTGTGTTGAGGTTGCATGGCTTCCATGCATTATCAGGCCATTCTTTGAGTCTCATCCAATCACTCCAAGTGCAAGAGATAGCATTGTAGAGACTTGTCATCTAGCCACTCACAAACAAGGAAATTCCAACTCAACAAGAAATTTAGCTTATATGCCATATATTAATTAAAAGTGTGCATGTCTTATTGTAGCCATATGTGAGGTTTTTATATGCCTAGAGGGCCTTTTTACATTAATTTTTCCAATCACTACAATGCATGGTAATTATCCTTGTTAGGATTGAATAGAGGATGCAATTGGTGACTTTGATTTGGTTTTTGGCTCTAGGACAATAGGATGTAGACTTGAGATGGCAGATCTTGTAGATCTCTATCAATTCTTTCATGGTCTTGTTTAGGAAGTGAGTACCACCATCACTTACTATCTCCAAGGGACTACCAAAGCAAGTGATAATGTTCTTGTACAAGAATAGGGCTATGCTATTAGCATCATCTTGCTTGAGAGCTTTGACTTCATACCACTTTGTCACATAATCTGTATAGATTAGGATGTATCTTTTTGGCTTCCTTCTTGTTGGAGAGTTGATTGGTCCCACAAAATTGATGCCTCATTTCTCAAATGGCTTCAAGGGAAAGATCAGCTACAATGGCATGGCATTGGTTTTGCTGGGATTTTTGGTATCACAATGCTTACAATAATCATAAGCATCTTTGTGAAGGGTTGGCTACTAGTATCCTATGAGTAGAGCTTTCCTGGCCATTGCTTCTTTCGCAAAGTATCTACCACATGGCTTGTCATGGCAAGATTTCAAGACGTTTCCAATCTTGTCTCCTGCAACACACCTCCACATCATCTTTACATTTTTTGTATAATGCGTTATCTAGTAGGGTGTAGGGGGCTAATTCCAATAGAAGCTTCTTCTTCTCTCTAATAGAGATGCAAGGAGGATACTATGATGTGGTCAAGAGGTTGGCAATATTATCATACCATGGGGTTATAGTCTTCACTAGAAACAAAGCTATGCCAGGGAGGTTTGGATCATCTTTCTCCACTTCTTCACTCAGAGGGATTTTCAATAGATGATCAGCCCATGACATGGGAATGACCGGGCTTAGTGACAAACTTCAAATTCAAACTCCTAGAACAAAATAAGCCACCTCATCATTCATCCTTTCATGCTATTTTATTCATCAAGAGGACAAAGCCTTTTGGTCCACATAGAACTTAAATTGCATTGACAAAAGGTAATGCCAAATCTTCTCTAGGGAAAACACCATCGACAAGCACTCTAGCTTTGTCACTATATAGCTCCTCTCTATATTGATGACTTTTTGGTTTGCATAATAAATAGGCCGATCTAGCTTTGGGGTATCTTTTTGGCAAAGAACTACACCTAGCCCTTCAACTAATACATCAATGTGTACATGAAACTCCTTCATCTAGTTAGGAGGCTACAAGATAGGTGCTTTGATTAGGTAGTGCTTTAGGATATTGAAAGCTTCTTTGCAAGCATCTATCCAAATGAACTCTACATCTTTTATAAGGATCCTATGCAAGGAGCTACCTTAGTTTCAAAATGTGCAATGAATCTCCTATAGTAACCCACATGGCCAAGAAATCCTCTCAACTACTTTAGATTAGTTGGTGCAGTTAGAGCTATAATCTTATCAATCTTCATTGGATATGTTTCTATCCCTTATGTAGAGACGATATGGCCTAATAAAACTCCTAAGGAGACTCCAAAGATGCATTTGTCGAAATCGAGAGAAATTCCATACTCCCAATGCACTATTCCAAGTGTCCCTAATACTAGCATAGCAAAGTGAAGATATAGAAATCATCTAGATATATCTCAATAAAATCATGCAAGTGGTTTTGGGGTATATCCACCTCTTCCATCTCTTGGATCTTTGGTTCTTTGTCCTGGACTATCTCCATATCCTTCTATGACATTGAAGTACTCTACACTATATTGTCTTGTACTATGCTGCTCACTATTGAACTTGAAATTTTTTATAGGTGGAATATTTTCTATCAAAATTTATTCTTCTGAGAATTACCATAGTGCCATCATTTTGGTAGTTCTAACTTCGAAGGCTTTCAATGGTATAAGTTGTGAAGAACACTCTATCTATTAGCTTCTAGTGGATTTCCAATTAAACAATGAGAAGACTGTTATGCACCAAGCATCCCACGTGTCTTACTGTTATGCACCCACAAACAAGTCCTAGCTCTTTTCCTTCTTATTCTTGTGAATGTCCATTGATCAACTCTTAAAGCTTCTTCACAATATCCCACTTGATAATGCTTAAAAAATCTCCAATGAAAGTCAAATCTTCCATTGATGTTCATTCTTTCTATTTCTGCTTTTTCAATTTTCTGAAAGATAGTTAGCTAGAATGATGAAACTCTCTGTAGCTTCAAAAGACAATGGAAATAGTCTATCATTCACAGAGATTCTACATTAAGATTGCGATGTGTTTTCACCATTGAGGGATGAAATTCGTGTAAAAAGTAGCTTTGGTAACGAAAATTTGCAACTCTGCAAGGGTAGCAAGAATTCTATACTCTTCCATTGATTTTCTTCCTCTTCAACAACACCATTGCTTCCATTTTTAGCCTCTCTTAGGTACTTATTGATGCCAATTTTCCCCAATTGCACACCAAAACATGAAGCTCTTTAAAGGACACCAAGGAAAAATGGAAAATATTGCACGAAAATCAATCTTGTATCATCAACAAGCAACAGCTTCACTAGTGCATATTGCCTACCAAGAGAAACAACAAGAATTAAAAAAAAAAACTCTACGCTACAACATCACTCATAGAATGGTCTCCCACAGATTTATCTTCAACATGTCTTCATAATTATTCATTTACCACCAAGAAACATAGAGATCTACTCAATTTTGAATTAAAATAAGCATATTAGCTTCATTCATTTAGGATCCATCATTCTTCATCTCTCGATCTCTCTCACACACCAATACATAGCTTTAGCCTTGAAATGGCTATCTTTCTCTCTCAATCACTCATATATCATAGCCACTTGCAATACAGTAGAATGACACTCAATAATCCTATCTTGATCATAGATTTTTTCTTCAAAAGGTATGCTTGATCTAAAAAGGCATCAAAGTCACTACAATGACATTTCAGAGCTCACTACTTTCACTATCACTTCAAGTCTTCAACAACTACATCTTCACTTCTTTGAGCTATAAATATTTTCCATTCTTCTTTTTTCAAGATTTGAAAACTTTATTCATCCTATAGAACACTTACAAAAGCAAATCTACAAAATATCAATAGAATATTATAAAACCTCATAACTCAAACCAAAGCTATTCATATTCATAAAAAACCATTCAAAATATACTCAATCATAATCAAACCTAACAATTCACAATCTCAACCTCTCAAACATAAAAAAACACACTCAAGCAATCACTATTCAAGCATAATAGAACCAATCAGGCATACCATAGAACCACTGTTTAAGCATAAAGAACCAATCAGACATACCATAGAAGCTAATATAATATTATAATTCAACCAAAAATCATCATGAGCTTCTCAAAAACATTCAATCAATCCCAAACTACTTCCAAAAACCATTCAAACCCACCAATTCCACCAATTTAACCATAAAATCAATAATTCAGCATCCAAAAATCAACAAAAAACAACAAGACATCAAGTCATTTCAATCCTCAATAAGATATTTTTTAATAGATATATTTTTACTTTTAAATGAATTCTAGTATAATATGGTCTTTCAAATACAAACACTCTAAGAAAGCTATTTTTAATAACATGTAAATTTTCTTTTCTTTACAAAAATTTAAGTTGCACGCGCTGATTCTCAAACCCATAGTTCCTTGTGTTCTTTTGCAGAGCTAGAGATCCTACATTTATCATAGACAAAAATCCAAAAGTATTGATGGATCTCCATGGGGGCAAAGTGACATTGGAAGGTTTTAAGCATCGATAATTCTTTAACACTTAAAGTCATTCGTTGATGGTGAATTTGACAAGATACCAAACTTTAGATGGGATGGTAGACTAACACACAAAGCTAGTAGATTTAAAGGAGGATATAGGAGAGGCTCTAAAGTTATATACCTTCATTGGATAGCTAGCCCTTGGTTGACTGAATCTTGTATATAACTTAACCATCAACTTATAAATGGCTATAACCATAAGAATAAGGTTTCCTAATCTATTCTATTTACATTATAATTTATGAATCTACTGAACATGGCAATCATACATGCTCTCCAAGCCTTAGAAAAAATGATTTACTTTTTTATAGATTCTCTCTCTCTCTCTCTCTCTCTCTCTCTCTCAATGTGCAACCATTTATTAAGTTATCAGCATAGGGACAAATGGTGGTTATCCCTCATCAGATTGTAAAGGGAACCTTCACATAGGTGCTTCATGAGTTTGGATATTGATTTGCTATAATCAAGAATCTGACTAGAATTGATATATTGGGTGGTGGGTAAGGGGGGTTAGATTCTACATTAGAAGATCAACCCAAGCCTTCGTGAAAATGCTAAAAGAGAGATTTATAGCATAGGCATAGGTTGCTGCATTCAAAGCATGTGCACTATAGGGATGGAGGAAAGTATTAATTATGTGATAGAGAGCAAGGTGTGGATAAAAGAAGGTGCCCAACACCTAGCTCATTGACTCCCTCACTGGTCTCACGTGCTCCCTTTGTTGTGCCCTACCTGAAGTATAAGCTCATAACCACAATGCTCTATAAGAACGGCTATTTTTCCAATTTGGACAACTTGTTGAGGGTTGGTTAACAATCATACTTATGCATACATGGTGCAACAATGTTGACATTGTAAAGGTTTTTATATGAATGCCTATCGTCATTGCATGTGTGTGTACATGCACAATACATGTGTGTGGAGAAGAGTGATGAGTATTGTGAGAGAACCATCAAGGCTAGCATTGCATGCACTTCAAAAGAAAGAAAACAAGGAATCTTTACCTACACAATAAGTCATCATTTATCATATAAAATGCAACTTTGTCTCTAGCAACTTTTTCTCCCATGTTGGTGCCTCAATGGCACACATGCAGAGAAGAAACTTCCTCTCTTCTCTCCCCTCGAGTATTGATTTAGTATGAATGCATGTTGTTATTGTGTGTATGTGTGTATGTGTGTATGTACAAGCACAATATCTATGTGGAGAAGAGTGATGAGTATGTAGAGATGATAGGGCTAGCAATAAGAGAGAAGGTGTTCTAAGTACAGAATATGCCAATGTTGTTATTGTGTGTATGTGTGTATGTGTGTATGTACAAGCACAATATTTATGTGGAGAAGAGTGATGAGTATGTAGAGATGATAGGGCTAGCAATAAGAGAGAATGTGTTCTAAGTACAGAAGGTGTTCTAAGGTGTTCTAAGAGAGAAGGTGTTCTAAGTACAGAATAAGAGAGAAGGTATTCTAAGTACAGAGAGATGTGGTTTTTATTTTTGGTGTCATGTATGATCATGATGTGTATCTGTGTCTATGGATGGGTGTAGGCATGCAAGCAAGGGATTGGCAATGTGTGAGAGTGCTAGCCATGGCGTGCAAAAACACAACTACAATCATTCTCTCTCTACTAAATAGTAGAGCACTTCTCAAATTAATAGAAGCAACCAAAGAAGGGAAGCTTGAGAAAAGGTAGATGATCAACCTAGTTGAAGGAGCTGATTGCTCAGGTGGCTCCTACAGTGCTAAAGTTGAGGTCGTAAGGTCAATTCAAGACATAGCAAAGGAGGCACGCTAGAAGAAGAAATGGAGGCAAACTTTAGCAGTTGGCCACATCAACTTCATCCTGGCTGCAATATATCATGGAGTAGAGTATGACAGAGGTCTTAAGTGTGCAGGCGGGAGTTTGGGAAGCCAATTAGCATGAGAAGAATGATGGGTAGCCAATTAGTCTTCTTTTTTAATGGTGGGTGGGTACATTGGCACAAATATATGAGTTGGTAAGCATTGTACTATGTGCACAATTGATTAAAAATACATGTTATTGGTTCATCAAACAGTTGTGTGTCGACTTGGATGTTTGTGCATGGATGACTTTTGCATATTAAAAAATGCATGAAGTTTTGAATCTTAAACAAATTCAATACTTAGAAAAAGTATAATCAATCTAGTCAAAAGACTATAAGTTCATATATCAAAAGCAACCACATGTGACACACATGCAACATGCCTACACATAGACATACAAATCTATATGCAATATACAAGTCTCTATTGATAAAAGAAATAATACTTTGAGTAAGAACATATGAAAGTATGCTATACAAGTGTACAACATGTATGCAACATACTATAAGAGCATTTTCAAGTATGAGTTGAGGGTTGCTCTTAGTTCAAATGGGTTCTTTTGAGGGATTTTAATGGGGATGTATTTGGAGAGAGAGAGAGAGAGAGAGAGAGAGAGAGGGTACTTTAAATAGGTATTTTAAGGGATTTGTATGGGATTTATTTTGGAGGAACATGGATGGAGGGAGTGAGCACACACACACACACACAAACATACATAGAGAGAAAGTTGTAATATCCATGATATGTAACTACAAGAGTCTAACAGCATTGCTCTATAAGCACCCTCTTTTTCATGCTTTCCTCCGACTACCCCCAGCTTTCGAAAAGAGCTATGGAGCCACCCCTCCTCAAGCTTTCCCCATTGGCAACCTGCCCCCTTTCCCAATCCAGCAACTCATGTACCCCTTCATGGCTCATGACCTAGACATCCTTGAGCACCCCTTCTCCACCCTGTTGAACAAGGTAGAAAATCTAAAGTAGAAGACAATGCCAAGGCAAAAGTGAAACGGAAGACGAAGGTGCGCCAAGAAAAATATGGAAATACAAAAAGTTCAGAAAATTCCTAAATCAAGGAGAAAGACACACAAGAAAAAGCACAATTCAATACTTTTGAGTGCAAGGCACACCATGATTCATTTTAAGAGTGATGGGCTCCCACCCGTGCAAATTGTAAAGGTAGATAAGCGGTAGGAAGGAAGCTAGAAAGATAGGAGGACAATGGGAAAAGGGCCTATCTGACCATGTAAAAAAGGGGATAAGGGGATGGCCGCCCAAAAGGGACTTAGGGTTTTGTATATAAAGTTCAAAAAGTGAATGAGAGCTCATTCTTCGGTGTGTGGCAAAGTGGACTCTTCTTCTTCTCTCCTTCTCTTCTCTTGCTTGCTTGCTTGTGAGTGCTTGAGGGAGGGAGTGTGAGTGAGTAAGGGAGTGAGTGTGTGAGGGTGAGGGATCTTGGAGATGAAGTCCTCCACCATCTCCTCCTCTCTACTTCTTCTCTTCTCTTCTCTCATCTCGTGCGTGGCTATGGAGGATGGAGCTTGGAGGAGGAGACTTGAGGATGCTTGAGCTTGCATCACGAATCATGGAGCTATCGGAGTGCTTGAGAGAGGAAGCAACTCAATCAGGCATTAAGGTAAGCTCACTACACTCATAGAAAGGGATAACGTGTTGGCTATTGAGAGGTAGCCATTAGTGCTCACTTGAAACACTTGAAGGAATAAGCAGTCTGTGGGTGCCGCCTCTATACTTTGGTTCTGTTTTTGGGACCCAGATTCAAGATTGAGCACTTGCGCGCTTAAATCAAGTGTTGAAGTAAGGGTTTCACCCTCGAATCGGAGCTTGAGATAGATAAGAGGTTTTGGGTTTTTAATCCGTGCTACAAATATTTTTGGTTTTTGATGATTGGTTGAGTATGAGAAATCATTTCAGTACTTTGCTTTTGTTTTTTGTTGCATTTAGAGTAGGATAGGATGGAGAAATCAGAGTGGAAAGCTTAGGGTTTTCTGCTATATAGTAGGCCTGAACAGGGCACAAAGAGGGAAAAAAATGGAAAAAATGAGTGCTTAGATGTGTTGAAGTCGTAAGGAGAGTGATTGGGAAGGCTAAGGTTGTGCTCAAGGTTGTGCTTAGCAAGGGTTTAATGTCTTGGGTGACCAAGAAAAGCCTCATTTGCAGCTTAGCTTTGTGAGAGAGAGAGAGAGAGAGAGAGAGAGAGAGAGAAAGAGAGAGAGAGAGAGAGAGAGAGAGAGAGAGAGAGAGAGAGAGAGAGAGAGAGAGAGAGAGAGCTTACAGGTCACAAGTCCATGTTGGATCGATTAGAGTGTGTCAGAATTTTTGGCAAGATGCAGGTACAGGATACCCTTGGCCGACACCCTTGCTTGAATATTGGAAGGTCTTGTAGGTGGTGGTGGCTTTAGAGCATAGATTTTGAGCAAATCGTAGTCGACGCCTATTTCGGCCAACGGAATCAAATGCTCTTCCCAGTGTCTGATTCCAAGAATCGGACGCTCCGACCAAAGACCTTGTCCGATCTAGAAGATAAGACACATAGAATCAGATGCATGATATGAAAATCTGGCCTATCCAATCAGACAACCCAATTTTGTCCGATTCTAAGAATCGGACGAGAGAAAATTGGACACACCACCTCGTCCGATCGAATGCTTGACCATCTGATCCGACAATTGGACCACGGAATCGAACCCAATGACCTGTCCAATCAGACACCTATTCAAATCAGACCAAGTGTCCTTATCCAATTTTGGGAATCAAATAATAGCCAAATTGGACCAACCCATGCTATCTGATCAGATGCACCTTGTCCGATTGTGACAATTGGACACCTGACCTTGTTTGATTCCTAGAATCGGACACTGGTAAATTGGGCATGCGATTTTCAAACTCAGACCTGGTAAATCGAACACAACCTGAGAGAGAAAATCTAGAAATTTGACAAAACCCGACTAACAAAGAGTGTGACCCACGCCGGAAGAATCCGTCAAATGCCTCACAGGCAGTTATAGACCTAGAAATAGTGGCCGAACAGCTAGGAATCGCACAAGAGTGCATTTTCACAAACTTGACATGTCTGGTGCTCTAGGCTGGTTGTAATATCCCAAATTGACCCTGAGCAAGCTGAATGGCATAACACAGCAAAAAACCCCATAAGTTGGTGAGGACATCAGCAAAAAACCGAACATACGACCCTATCATGCCAATCCATAAACAAGAGCGCTAGAGCTGCGTAGACACTTTGTTTTCTCACTCACAGCATCCAAAAGACACTTAAGAAGAGCTAAGAGCCTGGTTACGCACGGTGCATGGAAAAGAATATACCCACACACACACCTACAAAGTGAGGGTAAGTTGAGGACTGGTTGTAATTAACAAGGAACTCACTCAAACATAAAACCTTGAAGGAACCCACTGGTAAGAGAAGATCCCAAGACATAGACATGTGCCCCCAAAAGTAGGACCAAGTGAAGAACATAGCTAAACAGCCAGACGCAACAAGGACTGCCACTATCATGGAAGTGGATCTACCCGGCCTCATCAACTTGATCGACAACTTGGAAGAACAAGAAGTCTTGGACATGGAAGAGGGTAGCTCAAGTCGTAGAAGCAATGAAGAACTTGACTTAGGAGATTTTCCTAAGGCTATCCAATAGTTAGTGAACAGATATGATGCTCAAACCTAGCTAGAACACCGTGGTAGACCTGCAGAGGACATCATAGCATATTTTGAGGAGGAGAGGAACCTAGTATGCAAGGCTCTGCAAGGCCTAGCCATGCACAACCACGATCAGCAAACTAGGAGCTTACACCAGAGTATGGAAATGTGAGAGATCCAGAGAGTGCTAGCCCTAGCAGGCAAAAATTGATCAAAGAGCGAGAGAGCGCTAGAAGGAGACCTCTCACTATGAGTGACGAAGTGGCTGCTAGATAACACTGTTGAGATATCGAGCTCCACTCGTGATACGCCAAGGTGACCGTTGTGTATTTATGTCACCGACTTGTCAGTTGCAGATGCGGTTGGTACACTGCCCCTGAATAATAGCTACATGATAGCTATCCTTATCTACTCTAGTTCGTGGCTCAGTTAGTATGCCACCTTAGTTAGTTGAGTTTGGTTTGAGACCCATATCTAGGGTTCTTCTATTTCTTTGTACTTGAGTTCTTTTGGCTTCCACAACTAAGAAGAGGAAAACTGTTTTCAGCCTCCACCCTTGTGTGTATTCCCCCATTGTGCAAGCAAGAAAGCTACAAGTGAGACTCCTTCCTTCTCTCCCACAATCTTGACATGGTATCAGAGCCTTGTTCGTGGTAAGGAGCTCAAGAAAGCAAGCCAAGCTCGCGGTGTTCTGGTAAGAGGAGCAGTGTTGCTTTCATTTTCTGTTTTGGGAGCAGATCTCTGTAGCACAGCCGGAAAGTGCAGGAGTGCATTGTCTCAGGTTGAGACGCCCTTCGCGGTGAAGCAAGAGGGTAATATATGCTGCGGGTAAGGGCTTTAGCCCTTGGCGACCTTGTTTTTTTGATTTGAGGCCATTTCGGGGCCTGTTTTGGAGGCGGAAGTTTTCTGCACGCACTCAGGAAAAGGTCCAGTTTTATGCTGTGCAGCCACTGTTCTACAGGTCGATGAAAAGTTTCTGTAGAAATTGCATCGTATGCTTGTGCGCAGAGACATTGGGAGTTTCAGAATCATCCTTGGTTCCTGTTTATGCAAAATCGTCACTAGGAAGTGACTGTGTGGTCAAATACCACTTTTGCCAGTTTTGCAGATTTGCCCTTGTGAGGGTGAAGCTGAGTTTTTGCAGTGACAGAATTTTTCGCAGTGTTCTGTAATGGCGTCTGATTCTCTTTCACAGATTGTAACTGAGAAGCTTGACAAGAACAACTTCCAGGCATGGAAGTTTAGAATGACGAATTTCCTTATGGGAAAAGGATATTGGGAATTTGTTGCAGGAAATGAAGAAGAACCAGTTCTTCCTGATGTTCCCAATCAACAGCAAATGCAGGCATTCAAAGCATGGCATGAGAGAGCCAGGAAAGTTATGTACTGGCTGTCTATCAGCATTTCAGACTCTATGATTGTGCATATTCAGGATGCAAGTATGCCAAAGGAGGCATGGGATACTCTGTCAAAGATGTATAGCACAAATACGCAAGCCAGGAAAATGCAGCTCAAGCAAGAGTTGCACAATGTGCAAAGAGAAAATATGAGCATCAACGACTACCACATGAAGGTAAAGAAGATTGCAGATGCACTTGCTTCCATTGGGTCACCAGTGGAAGATGATGATTTAGTTTCTGTGACCTTGAATGGTCTAGGAAAGGATTATGCACAGTTTCGGACATCCATTTCAGTTCGTGAAAGATTTCCTGATTTTGAGGAGTTGATTGCTCTTCTAATTTCTGAGGAATAGAGAAATGGTGGTGCATCTTCTTCAGGAGGAACTTCAAAAGAAGCTGTCTTCTACTCAAATGCTGGAAGAGGTAGAGGCAGAGGTAGAGGAGGCCGATTTGGAGGCCGTGGTAGAAATCAGAATATGCAGCAAACTCAAGAAAACCAGTCCTATGGAGGAGGACGTGGTAACTCTAGAGGCAGGGGGAGCCAAAGAGGTCGTGGTGGATGGCAAAGAGGCCAAAATGCAAACAGCAATGTTGAATGCTACTATTGTGGTAAAATGGGTCATATGGCTAAAGACTGCTATAAAAAGCAAAATGACATCATGAATGGAAAACTGCAACAAGGAAATTATGCATCTTCTAGTAGACAGGGTGATGACAGAAATGAGCATTTGTTTATGGTGCAGCACATG
The DNA here is from genome assembly GCF_053477565.2 of Lygodium microphyllum. Lineage (NCBI taxonomy): Eukaryota > Viridiplantae > Streptophyta > Polypodiopsida > Schizaeales > Lygodiaceae > Lygodium > Lygodium microphyllum. The sequence continues at coordinate 43,092,854 of NC_141163.1, forward strand.
AACAATTCTGTGACAAGTGTAGAAGAAAGCAACGATGTGTGGTATTTTGACTCAGGTGCATCAAACCACATGACAGGTCATGCAGAATGGATGGAGGATGCAAGGAAAATGGAAAAACCAGGATTTGTGGAGACTGGTGATGATACTGCACATCCGATTGTGCAGATTGGAAAAATTCATTTGTCTATGCAGGATGGGAAAAAGAAATACCTGTCCAATGTATTTCATGTCCCGAATATCACCAAGAATCTGGTTTCTGTTGGTCAAATGGTTGAACAGGGCTTGCAGGTCAGATTTAATCCTCATGGATGCTTTGTTGAGGATATGAAAAATAAAGGTCGCTTGATAGCAAAAGGAAAGAAGAAGGGCAGAATGTTTACGTTGGATGCATACATGTCTGAATTGAGTGCAGTAATGTTTGCACATGGGACCGGTGTAGTTGCAGATATTGATATCTGGCATAAACGCATTGGTCATGTTAATGTACAACGACTTAAATCAATGCAGGCCCAAAATATTGTTGCAGGATTGCCTAAATTCAAGGTTGCAGAAATGCATAAGGTATGTGAAGCCTGTCAGTTTGGAAAACAGGCAAGGAAACCATTTCCTAGACATGTTCAAGAAAGTGAGAAGCCATTGGAATTAATCCACTCTGATGTGTGGACTACTAAAGCTGCATCTCTTGGAGGCTGTCATTATTTTGTCATTTTTATTGATGACTATAGCAGAAAAGTTTGGGTGTATTTTATGAAAAAGAAAAGTGAAGTTTTTGGGCATTTCAAAACCCTTAAAGCTATGGCTGAAAAAGAAACAGGTTTGCAAATAAAATGCCTAAGGTCAGATGGAGGGGGAGAGTACCTCTCAAATGAGTTTGCAAAGTTCTTGCAGGAGCATGGCATAAAGCAGCAATATTCATGCAGTTATACCCCACAACAAAATGGAATTGTAGAAAGGAAAAACAGGCATATTGGAGAGGTATCTCGTGCCATGCTCAATGAAAAAGACTTGCTAGATTTTTATTGGGCTGAAGCAGTTGCTACAGCAGTCTACATAATGAACAGGACTCCCACTGCAGCAATACATGGAATGACTCCAGAGGAGAGGTATACTGGTAGGAAACCAGATATTTCTCATTTGAAAATTTTTGGTTGCATTGCCTATGTACATGTGTCAGATGAGCTGAGATCCAAGTTGGATCCAAAAGCTGAGAAGTGCATCTTTATTGGTTACTCTCTGCAGCAAAAAGGGTATAGATGCTATAACCCTTCTACTCGTAAGTTTACAGTGAGCAGAGATGTTGTTTTTGATGAGATGAGTAGCTGGTATAAACCAGTAAATGTGATTGATGATGTAGATGCACAAAATGGTAATGCTGCACAGAATTCACAGTAGCAGTCACAAAATATTAGTGGACCTGGAGCATCCTCTAGCAGTGGTTCACATTCTTCGCCATGGACAGGCAGATTGAGATCAGGAGAATCTTCTCAAAGTAATGCAGATAGTGGTATGCAGGTATCACGAAAAGGAAAAGAGAAGGTTGATCAACCCATGTTTGATGTGAATGCAGGTCACTCTTATGTGGATGGTGAATCCAGTGGCTCAGAACAGAGCATTGATGATGAGTTGGGTATTCCTTCTATTGTTACACCTGGAGTAAGGAAGACCAGGGATGTTTTGAGAGCACCTGGGAGTGAACCCACTTTGCGCAGGTCTACCAGAGTTAGGTATCCTGTGGATAGGCTGAAATATGATGGATTTACAGCCATTCACTATGCATATATGGTCAACGTGATACAGGAACCAGAACCCACTTCTTTTGAGCAAGCCATGGGAAAAGAAAAATGGGAGAAAGCCATGGATGAAGAAATGGATGCCTTGGAAGCAAATGCTACATGGGAATTGGTACCTTTGCCTAAAGGTAAAAATGCAATTGGCTGTAAGTGGGTTTATAAGGTGAAGCACAATGCAGATGGTTCTGTGAACAGATACAAGGCAAGATTAGTAGTCAAGGGGTATGCACAAACATATGGCATTGACTATGAAGAAACATTCAGTCCGGTTGCAAGGATGGCAACCGTAAGAGCAGTCATTGCTATGGCTGCATCAAAGGGATGGTCTTTACATCAGATGGATGTAAAGAATGCCTTCTTGCATGGTGATTTGCAAGAAGAGGTCTATATGGAGCAGCCACCAGGTTATGTGCATGCTGTTCATCCTGAGTTTGTTTGCAGGTTGAAGAAAGCTTTGTATGGCTTGAAGCAAGCATCTAGAGCATGGTCTGACAAGATAGGACAATATCTTGTCACTATTGGCTTTCAGATTTCCAAGGCAGATTTCTCACTTTATGTGACTTGCTGCACAACTTAGACATAGACTTCTGCGAGTCTTTGCTACATCCATACCCACGATCATTCTTACCATCTCTGCCTCTAATAGTCAAATCATGTGACACACGAGAGGCATCCAAGTTCTTACGGTTGATCTCTTCTTGCAGAAGAGCACTCTCTACATTAGGCAAGTTCAAAATAGTAGCACGAGCACATAAGGCAGTGCAAAATACATCCCATGACTCACTTAGAGTCCCAAGAAAAAACAATGGAGTAACCTCATCATTGAAGGTAATGCGCTGCGAAGTCAAGTTCTTGAGAATAGCATGGAATTGGCTCAAATGAGCAAACATTGTCATATTCTCCTTCATGCGCAGGTCCATAGGCTGCTTCAGCCCCAATACATCTAACTAGCTGGACTTTTCTTGTCATAGAGGTTCTTAATTTTATTCCAAAGCTACCAAGCACTCTGTGCTTCCTCAAACACATTGTAATGCACATGTTCAATGAGAGACAAGATGAGGGTGGACTTGCATGTCATCAATCTCATCCCATTCTTCATCAGTCATAGTTTCAGGCTGCTCACCATGCATCCTTTGTGCCTTGATCTAAGATTTCTACACCAATACCCACCAAAATTGGCTCTTCCAATAGGCATAATTCATACCTTCAAGCTTAGTGATGTTGAAGATAGCACTATCAATGGAAGAAGATGCCATACTGTAATTTAAAATGGTGTAGACAATTCAAAACTGTTGTTGTTCTCTATTGTAAACAGCCAAAATACCACCAAAACCAAGGCAAAATGACCACGAACTAATAGCTAATGATGTTGCCCACCAAGTACCATCAAAAGTACATAAAACCAGGATGATTTAGCATGAAAAATACATCACAGTCCGGAGATATATGCTTGCTCTAATTTATGACAGTAGTGTACAATGAGAGCTAACAGTAGGCAAAACCTAATATTCAAAGTCAATCACTAATCGTCAATACAAAACTAGCATCAAGTGGATATCAACAAGCATGTAACAGTCAAACCGACATGATCCAACACCCAAGCATGTCAGACAAAGTCCGTCAGTAAAGTCAATACACCCCCCGATCAATAGGACCATTGCCAAGAATTGACACAAGTCGATGTCTGCTTAGTGAATACAAAGACGAATCAGCCCAAGTCCATCTAAACGGACCAAGGTATATCAAACATACATCATCCACAAGAAGATCCCAGTCTCAAGTATCCAAAAGATCAATATGCATAACCCGCACTGCTGCTCAATGTTTGATAAGCATACAAAGACGCTCCCACTAGCACAAAAGCTGTAAGTGTCATGCAAATAAGCTCAAACAAAGCATGTAAGAGCACAATGATGGAGTATCCAAGATCATACATCAGTAAGACATCTAGAGCATATGAGCGGTCAAGTATCCAATGATAGCATCCAAATGAAGACAATCCCAATCAATCTCTATGAGAGCCAAAGCAAGACCAAAATAAGCTCTAGAATATCCAAATTCAAGCCCAAATAAAGTTTCAATAGCATTCAAGTCCAAAAAATGTAACTAGCATGTGTAGGTAACATAAGCATCAAGCATGTACCAACAAGTCATACATAGACTATAGGGATAACCTCTATCACAAAGCATGCCAGTGTAGAACAATGTCAAGTAAATGCCAACCAATATGGAGCTCAAACAAGGCTCAAAATACATTTTGGAACCATCCAAATCATTTCCCAACCTTCATTTGCATCCCAATAGTCATGTGAAACACCCGAGAAGCACATGTGACTAGTAGGCAGAGCATAAAGTGACTAAATAAGCTTCAGCCCTAGAGTGTACAGCAGTGATTTACTGTGTAAAACTTAGTATTTTAGGACATTAAATCAGCTCCAAATGATGGCCAATCAATAGGCATACATTCCCCAAACATTCGGGGAGCACTCAAGACCAATCGGGCATCAAATGTCAATGCCAAAGTGATCTAGACATAAAATGCTAATGTAGTACTATTGTGGGCTGCCTGTAAACTATGTATAATAGTCCCAAACCTGAAGTAAATCACATCAAATCTCAATGCCAAGGCTCGGGATCAAATGCCAAGCATAAACCAAGTGTATAGTGCCCAAATGAGGCTACCAATGAGTGCCAAGGGAGGGCTACGATTTTTTTTGCATTCCCTTCCTATTGTACCCTAAAAACTGAAATGAACACTCAAAATAATGCTTCAATACCTCTAAAGGAATGCCCTGAGGGTGCCCAAATGGGCCGGGTAGGTGCTTGGGAAGCCGGGGAGTGACGGGAGCTTGAGAGAGTTGACTATGGCCGCTGGGAAGGATACCCACTGTTGTAGGTATTTGAATAGAAGTTGAGAATGCCAGGAACCAAGCTTAGGAAGTCGAGAAGCCAAGCTCTGATACCAGCTAAAAGGTGAGAAGGATTGAAGCTTGCTTGGAAGTGAACTATGGTGGAGAGTAGGAGCAAGAATAGAGAGAGACACAAATGGGAACTCCAATAGTCACAATGTGTGATTGGGCCTTCCTTTATTCAAACTGTCACTAAAAGAATAAAGAATAAAGTGAGGCTGACGAACACCTGCCACATGTAGTGGGCAATGGTAGATACTATCAATGTAGTAATACATGAGCGGCTAGGAAGAGGCACCTTTACCCCCAACACATTGGTGACCACCCCCGTGACCCTAAGCTTAGGGGACCTGCTTAGGCAGCATCCAATGCTATGGCAAGAGCTGAAATAGTGGGTCAAAGAATCAAATGAGCCAATGACCACAGACTTACCTGAGCACGACGCAAAAATGCAAATACTGAGTCTCACATTGCAGTCCATGCCTAAATCATTGCACGTCAATGCTTTTTGGGAAGGCACAAAAATGCATGCAATCTTGCTAGTCTTAACTCTAGGGGATATCACAAGAAAGGGAATCATAGACACGGGAGTGGGAGTTAGTGTGCTAGGCCATGCAATGTTCCAAACTTGGGGTAACCCGCTGGTTGAGGCTACTAGGTTCAACATCACAGGTAAAACCATTCGGTGTAGTAAAGAGTTGGCTAGTAAAGATCGCAAGAGTCCAATTCTCTATTGACTTTATAGTCATGAAGGGGCTGGACTATGACATCCTGCTAGGCTGACCATGGATGCAAATGCGAGAGTCATAGAAGACTGGGGCCACGGTCTCATCTTCTTAGGCAATGGAACAGAGGTTGTAAGAGTAGAGATGGACACCTAGAAGACTACACCAGTTGACCTAGATGCCATCTCCACCATGCTGAAGGGTAACAGCCAGATTAGAAAATCCTATGGGGCCTTAACCAAGTATATCCCGTGTCTTGAGAACGAGCGAGACTTGATGCATGTTCTTGCTACAGTCAACCTACCATTCTCAAACAATGAGGAGTACAAACAAGTCATCAAAACGATTGGCAAGACCAAGGACACATCCTCAGTGTACCAATCTGCATGATGGTTGGAAGCCTATGCAGAAGATGCAATCCTGTTACATTCCAAGTCTTGAGCAACAAACTTGAGCTCTTGGAGATCCTAGGATACTTGACCAACAAGTTGATTGGCAATCCAACAACTAACCTCAAGCCACTCCAAGATCTCTTAGACAAGCCTAATTGGCGATGGTCCAAGGTGCACGATTTAAACTTGAGGTAGAATTGGGTTTTAATCCCTGACCTACTAGAAGAGACGTATCAGAACTTGGAGGATGATGAATAATCATACAAAGACAGCTCTGATGACAAATATGAAGACTGTTGTTCCTTTAGTGATGAGAGCGAAAGGAAAATTGATACTATAGAATATGACACCAAGGGACTTGTAATCAAACAGATAGGAGTTGACTCTAGACCACACAAGCAAAATGCCTTTAGGATGGAGAGAGGAGTCATGCGCAGGGGCTGCGATTGAACCTGGTTGGAGCACATAGACGCAATTGACTATGAGCAGGCAGGTTTAGCACAACCAAGTGACACACCACTACTAACAACAGACTCATCTTCTAAGCTGCGCCACCAGGAGAGACTCCCTCGTCTAGCGAAGACAAAGAGTTTGATTTTGAGTCAAAAGTTAGCTCAAATAGAGATCTTGAGATACCTCAACCTTCCAAGACTAAACGCACTAAGGGGGACCTACCCATAGCTGCCTCGGGAAACACAGATAGAAGAACAACGAAAACTGCAAGACCTACCAAAGAAATTTAAAAAATTCAAAAAAGGAGATAGGGTGGTGATCTTATTGGGAACCAAACAACAGGGGCAAGCAAGTGAACCAATCGAGGGACCCGCTAGGGTTGAAGAGGTCAATTTAGCCAAGGAAGGGGAGGCACCCCGACTTGTCTTTATAGCCAATGACTTGACAAAGGAAGATCAAGTAGGTCTCATTGCTCTCTTACAAGAGTATATTGACGTCTTTGCTTGGTCCCTAGAAGAGCTCAAAGGGATAGACTCGAGTGTAGTGACTCACAACATACCCATGATACCTGACATAACACCGATCAAGCAGTGGCCATATCCCATGAATCCAAAGCATGCCCACGCCGTCAAGGAAAAAATTGACAAGCTAATGAGATCAAGATTCATCTAGAAAATTGAACACACTGACTGGGTTTCCCCCATAGTTATCGTATTAAAGAACAATGGAAAGATTAGAGTCTGTGTCAATTACAAGAAGGTAAAATCAGTGAAGAGAGATAATTACCCACTGCCGTACACCATGCACATGCTCAAGAGAGTGCCTAGAAAAATAGGCATATAGTTTTCTAGACATCTTCTCTGGATACAATCAAGTGCAAGTGCATCCTAACGATAGGCATAAGACCGCATTCACCACTTAATGGGGCATCTTTGCCTACATAGTCATGCCTTTTGGGTTGACTAACGCGCCAACCACCTTCCAACTGATGTGCACAATATTCAAGGACATATTGAGGAATGAATTAGAGGTTTTGTGGATGACTTGTGCGTTCACTCTACTTGGAGAGAACATTTAGACAAACTCTGAGTGGTCTTTGAACGATGTTGACTATATTCTCTCTAATTGAGCCCCTCAAAGTGCCAGTTTTGGGTAAAGCATGGATGCATCCTAGGACATGTGGTGTCAAAGAATGGCATTACCACGGATTTCTCAAAGATCAGGGTCATTGTTGACCTTCCATCCCCAACTAATCACAAGGGCATTTAGTGCTTCTTAGGCCATATAGGGTATTATCAACGGTTGTGTGTTGAACTAAGCATTGATTGTTGGACCTAGATACAAACTGTTGATCATATTCGAATGGACCAAGGAGTGCCAATGCATGTATGAGAAACTAAAAAAAGCTCTGATCATGGCACCAATTCTACAAGCCCCAGATTGGGCACTCATGTTCCATGTGCACATTGACACTTCAAAATTTTCCGTGGGAGCGGTGTTGTGCCAACGTGGTGAACACAACTTGGATTACCTAGTGAGCTTTGCTAGCGGACAACTCATAAAGACTGAAATAAATTACTCAACAACGGAGAGAGAGGGCTTGGGCATGGTGTTTGCTATTAAGAAATTTTGGCATTATCTCCTAACTATGCATTTTACCTTCTTTGTGGACCATCAAGCATTGTTGTATCTTGTTAACAAACCTTACACTACAAGACGCATCGCTAGATGGCTACTTTAGCTTTTGGAGTTTGACTTCTCCGTGGTGGTGTGTAAAGGGAAGTAGCATTACATGGCTCACCATATGCATCGCATCCCCACAGGAGAATCTATTGGGCAAGGCATTATAGACGAACTACCATACGCACATCTATTCAGCTTGTCCAGTGAAAGGGATTTGTTTAGAGCCGACATGACGCCATATTGGATAGATGACATAGTTCAAGTGCTTGAGCACAAACTACTGGAACAACCAATAGAAAAGGCTCGACTTAGGTAGCTCATCCTAAAGATCCAACCCTATCAATTGATAGTAGGCCAACTCTATAGGTTGGGGCAAGATGGGTTACTATGCAGATGTGTGTGTGAGCATGAGATGCATGACGTACTCATAGAGACACACGACGAAATCGCAAGGGGACATTTTAGTGGAGAGGCGATAGCCCGCAAAGTGTTATAGTCCCAGCTATGGTGGCCTACTCTCTTTTGAGATGCAGCATGATTTGTGAAGCATTATGATGAGTGCCAACAGACTAAAGTCCCTATTCGTAAGGATCACATGGAGCTTACCCCAATTATCACACGACAACCCTTCGAGAAATGGGGGACTGACTTCATGAGACCCATTAGTCCGGTGGCACAATATTCACAAGCCAAATACATCATTGTGGCCACCATCGACTATCTAACAAAATAGGCAGATGCATGAGCTACGAGAAAAAATGATGCTAGGACCATTGCCAAGTTCCTATGGGAGTAAGTGATCTCACGATTTGGCTGTCCCATTGATCTAGTCAGCAAGACCAAGGCACACACTACATTAATGAAGTGATAGCTCACCTCCTGTTATCCTTCCTAATCATCCATTGGAAATCTTTACCTTATTAACCTCAGGCAAACGGTCAAGCTGAATCCACAAATAAAATCTTAGTAAATGTCCTGACCAAGGTCATATCTACTTCATGCATTGATTGGGATAACAAGTTGATGGCGGCCTTGTGGGCCTACCACACAACTTGCAAGACGAAGACCCCCTTTAGTTTGACCTATGGTACAGAGGCAATCCTACCACCCTTAGAGTTCTTTATGCCTAGCCTTAGGATAGCCCTTTGAGAGAGATGGATGGGAAGGAGGCATGGACGGAACGCCTAATTGAGCTCTAATGCTTTTTTATCGGAAACCCGGCTTCTAGCCACCCATGCGCTAATATGCGAGAAGGCAAGATGCAAACACTGGTTTGACAAGCATGTCAAGCAGTGCAACTTTGAACAGTGCAACTTATTACTGCTATACTCAGTGAAAGAACGTAAGTAGAAAATAAAGTTTAGGGGGCTAGGTCCTTTCAGGGTTCAAACCATCAGCCAGGCAACGTAGAACTCAAATCCCTAGAAGGTGAGGGCATAGTCTTCTTCAATGGCAGTCGCATAAAGAAGTAATTCCCTCCCATGCACCCATTGCATGAGCCTCCAATGCTAGCATCCTGTGTTCAAGTACGAGTAGCCACTATCATTGAGATGGAGGATGATGAGGAAGCTGTAGAACCAACTTACCTAAGCATGATGGTCAGTGCCAAGCACTCATGCACCATCAATGCATTGATCGATGAGGGAGCTGACTTTAATATCTCAACTCATGACTAGTGGACCCTCTTATGAGCAGTGATCAATTCTAACCTTGGCCGTAGCCTTAGCTGAAAATATGGGGGATGACTTGGTTGCTTGCCTCAAACGCTTGGATGCAACTTTCATATCTCTTGCAAAAGCTATGACCGCTTAGACTTGGGACTCTTGGACTAACCTATAGCCACGAAGTATGGACACTCCCTTGTTCTTGGGAAGAATCAAAATTCGCGTTTGTCAAGGCTTTTGAGGCAGCTATAGAGCCAATTGCCATGAAGGTTTCCCACAAACAAGTGCAACAGCAATGCCTCATTACCTCATATAACAAGCAAACATCTTGTGCCAAAATCAAGAGATAGAAGACTTGAAATAGCTTGCAGCCAACAACTCCCCTTTCTTGAAAAAATGGTACACTCTACCTCCAGTGTGGGAGCTCGGGGGCTCTACAAAGGTCTACAAGCTTAAATGGAGAAAATCACTAAAGCCACACAAGAACTAGGGGAGCTCAGGGAGGAAAGAGCTCCCAGGTATGAAAGAGAAGTGGAAAGATTAAACCAAGAGGCTATCTCTGCACAAGAAGAGTAGCAGAAGCTAAGGAGGGAAATGGAAGATCAAGAACGAAGGATGGCAGTGCTAGCCCAAAAGTAGGGGAAAAGCCTTATGAACAAGAGGGCAAAAGAATGGGTCAATCAAAACAAAAAAAGGGTCAAAGCCTTGGCACACCATCTTGCTCAAGTAAAAAAGAAAAAGATACTTGTTGAAAGCAAAGCAGAAGCCACCCAAGTGAGCTTCCACAACCAACAACGCGCCTTCTTGAATACCCTATTGGACGTTACCCAGGCAGAGGAGGGAGAGTCCATAGAGGCAATGAAAAAGAAACTGGGAATGGCTCGCAAGGCACTGAAAGCGAGACTGCAAATGCCGCCATAACCTAGTGGAGTTGGCCCAAGCTTAGAAGAGAAACGCCATTATCTCCTATTGGTAGGCCTAACTTTGCAGGAAGTGGATGCACTTGGGTTCCTTGAAGAGGAGCAGTTGAAGCCAAGCCAGGAGAGGGAGGTGGATGTGAACTTTGGAATGGGACCACATGAAGAAGAGCTTGTTCCACCACCTCCTTCCCCACAGTCTAAATATCAGCAACACATAAACACCTATGCAGAAAGAAAGGCGGCACTGAGGGAAAGAATAAAAACAAATGGTGGAGGAGACAAGGGAAAAATGGAACACCAAGGGGGCGAGGGCACCCCAGGCACCTATCCCACCATGTGAGGACAATGCCCGAGCAAGCTTCCACGTGACCTTGTAATCTGGGAAAGGCAAGAAACATCGAGAAGCCCCTTCGACCTTAACTTTCAATTCCCCAATACCTTGCATAGGGTTTTTCCCATCAAGGTGGTGGAGGAAGTCATTAACATTAGAGGCAGGCTCACATAGAAATGGCTAAAGGAGAGAGAGCAGAATCCAACATTATGAGCCACTAAAGAGGTAAAATTTTGGCAAGATAAGGTTTTTGAAGTGCCAAGATCTGTGCCTGACTACGAATGCCAACCTATGTAGAGAAGAAGGGTCTGTGACACCAATTTGGACACTTGGATGGCCTTTTGCAACACTCAACCCTTCGAGCGAAATGACCCAACCTTTATGCGCTACCCTCGAAGGGTGGGAGTGGATTTTGACTCTAGTATCCATGGTCATTATGACTTCCCCATAATCTATAACCCTCATTGTACTACATATGACGATGCCCTCATCTTCATATCAGAAAACTTGTATGATACCCTAATCCAATTACTAACGAATTCTCTTCATGCCTTAACCCTGCCTTTATTACTACTTGTAATTACTTTAGATTGCTTAGGATACTCCTTTGGCAAGACCCCACTCCGCAAAACCACGGCCTCCCAGTACTCCATCTTGATCCTAATGCTATGGATAGTTGCACGATGGCTAGGCTAATGATGCAAGCTGCTCTATTGCCTTCATTTTTCTTAAGCCCTTCTAGAGGACATGAATGATAGCTGCTTCACGTACTGCAATCATCCATTCCTCTCTACCACCACCCTTCAAGCCCGCCTAAACCTTAAGAGGTATCTCCAAAGCTGTCCTTAAGAAATCTATTAAACCCCCTTCTCCACCTCACTCCGATGACAATGACTAAACTTATGGCGTGACTATGTAACTTGGACACAAAAAAAAGGAGGAGACGAGAGATAAGGAAAAAAGAAACAGAAGAAAAGGAGGTACAAAGCAAAAAAAAAATCCAAAGGGTGGAAATGGAAAGAGAAATCACACTAGACACAGCAAGTTGCACGTAGACTACAGTCACTACACCTAGGGGATCTGAATTTAGGCACATCTAGTGGCCTCAATCGGCCCTCTAGCCCTTTTTGATTCCCCATGACACATGCTTAGGGAACATTAAGAGCAGGACATATAGAGGGAGGTAGCACTTGCCTATGGTTAGACCTGTCACCTTAAGTTACATCCACCACACCTCCCTTATGCACAAATTAAGTCCTCAAGTGAGAGACAATGCCAGGGCTTGGTCCCAGTCCCACTAGCTCAAGCACAATGCACCACACAACAAACTAAGTACACCCCCATGTAGTGCACCTTCTTCTCTTTTCAAGTACAAACAAAGGCCCCAACCACTAGCTCTGCAGCGCCATCATCCAAGCAATGCACTCCCCATCTTATGCAACAAATGTCACCTTGTAGGCGAAACAAAGTAGGCGTAGACTGCAACAGCCTTAGTCAAAAAGTGAATGAAGAAGCTCATTTGCAATAGCACAAGAGAAGGCAATCGTGGAGACCAAGGGAGGGACCCGTTGAACACCATATTCAATTTTAAAGATGGATCCACCCATCAGCCTCTCTTCACACAAGGATCCGTCTAGCACGAGATTCAATTTTAAAGATGGATCCGCCCATCAGTCTCTCTCAATGCAGGGATCCATCCAACTTTATCTTCAATTTCAAAGATGAATCCCCTCAACACTAGCAGTAAAAAAGGACCCATCCCAACTACAGCTTCAATTTCAAGGGTTGGTCCATCCAACCCCATCCCCTACAAAGGCTTGCATTCCAACTCAAAAAATCCATCTGGCTACACCCATCCCACCTTCCAACTACTACATCTCAGTGCCATGGGATTGGCACTCATCTAGGAGGGGAGTGATGTTAACCCTCAGATGAACAAGGTGGAAAATCCAAAGTAGAAGACAAGGCCAATGCAAAAGTGAAACAGAAGACGAAGGTGCACCTAGAAAAATATGGAAACACAATAAGTGCAAAAAAATTCCTAAATCAAGGAGAAAGACGCACAAGAAAAAGCATAACTCAATACTTTTGAGCACAACGTACACCATGATTCATTTTAAGAGTGTTGGGCTCTCACCCGTGCAAATTGTACAGTTAGATAAGTGGTAGGAAGAAAGCCTTGTGCTCAAAAGTGGACTCTTCTTCTTCTCTCCTTCTCTTCTCTTGCTTTCTTGCTTGTGAGTGCTTGAGGGAGGGAGTGTGAGTGAGTAAGTGAGTGAGTGTGTGAGTGTGAGGGATCTTAGATGTGAAGTCTTCCACCATCTCCTCTCTTCTTCTTCTCTTCTCTACTCTCATCTCGCACTTGGTTATGGAGGATGGAGCTTGGAGGAAGAGGATTGAGGATTTTTACGAATTGTGGAGCTATCGAAGTGCTTGAGAGAGGAAGCAACTCAATCGTGCATCAAGGTAAGGTCACTACACTTGTAGAGAGGGATAACACGTCAGCTATGTAAGAGGTATCCATTACTGCTCGCTTGAAACACTTGAAAGAATAAGTGGTCCATGGGTCTTGGCGATTGAGCTTGAGATCGCTTGAAACGCTTGAAGAAATAAGTGATCCGTGGGTCTTGGCAGTTGAGCTTGAGCTCGCCTCTACACACCCCTATCCTAGCCATGGACATGGTTGATGATGCCTGCTTGAAAGATATTGTGGGAAAATTTCCCACCTCCCTCCACTACCCATGTCTTAGGGCCCACCAAGGATCCATGGTGTAAATATGGCCCCAAATGTGGGCACACACACACACACACACACACACACACACACACACACACACACACACACACACACACACACACACACATAGACACACACACACATAGAAGAGGAAAGTTTGGCTACTCTCTCAACAAAACTAGGATCAATAGATAAATTGGCAAGGGAGACAAGGCTAACAATACTCTCTATGCGAGGTCGACTTGCACACACACACACACACACATATATACATATACATATATGTATAAAAGAAACTACAATTCATGATTTCATATTATTCATTGAAGGTTTTCAAACCCTTTAAAAACCATGTACGCTCCTTAGTAGCCATACTAAATAAGTGTATTGGGTTTCAATTTACTTTTCTATTTTCTTACTTCTCAACCCCCAAATGACTAATTTTTGAAAAGGAGTGGTGATTAATCAAAACATGTTGTGTCCTCATGCTATGAGTAAATCAAGGAGAGTGTAGTGTTGAAATGTAATGTTTGCCTTGCTATCCAAATCATTATGCATGCAAACATACCCTCTATGCACTCTCTCAAATAGAAATGGCACACTTCTATTATTCACTTAGCTTGTTCTTAATGTGTTATACAATAGATATAGACTTCAATTCCTTCCTTACATATGTTGGGCCTTCCTTCCATATGGTGGATTTATGTAAGAGAGTTGGTGAAGTATAGTGTGCTCAATTATGATATGCATTTCTTAATATATATGTCTTGTTTAGATTGCATGTTGCTTTGGATTTATGAATAATCAAGAAGAAAGAGTAGCTTGATGTGTTTACAATTATTAATGTATGTAAGATGATGTGTAGACACCAAGGATTTGGTGTGAAATTTGACTATGTAATAGAAGGCCTTGAGATTGGATTATTGCTCTTGGAGAGGGTAGGAGACTGCAATTTGACAATGGGCATATAGTATAGCTAGATGTATTCCAACCTAGGCTAGAAAAAATCATGGGCATGTAGTATAGCTAGATATATTCTAATCTAGGCTAAAGAGACCATGTCACCATTTTTGGATGTGCGATTGCAATTTGAAGGCATTGTCATCTTAGGCCCTTTATTTTTACCCCAACATTGTTCTTAACTAAATAGTTAGTTATGTTCTTAACTAAATAGTTAGTTATTTTAAACATATCTAAACATGGTTGGGACGTGTGTGTATGTGTGTGTGTGTGTGTGTACTACAAAGAGAAGGAAGTGAAAAAAGAGGCATCAAGAGGAAAAGCGCAAGGCCGAAAAAAGGAAAAGGCACCCTACAAGTGAGTGGGCTCGGAAGAGATCTAAAAGCATGGGAACAACCACCAAGAGTATAAGACGCAACATGGAAGCCAAAGAAGCCAAAAGCAAGAAGGCGCACCTTTAAATATAAAAGCACAGCCAAAACGTCTGTAAAAGAGCACCGAGCTCTCACCCCATGCAAATTGTAAAGGTAGATGGGCGTTAGGAAGGAAGCTAGGAAGATAAGAGAACAATGGAAAAAAGGGCCTAGTCTGGCCATATAAAAAGGGGATGACCTCCCAAGGGAAAGATGGTTTTGTATATAAAGTTCAAAAAGTGAATGAGAGCTCATTCTTTGGTGTGTGGCAAAGTGGACTCTTCTTCTTCTCTACTTCTCTTCTCTTCTCTTGCTTACTTGCTTGTGAGTGCTTGAGGGAGGGAGTGAGAGTGAGTGAGGTGGAGAGTGTGTGAGGGTGAGAGATCTTGGAGGTGAAGATCTCCACCATCTCTTCTTCTTCTCTTCTCTTCTCTTCTCTCATCTCGCACGTGGCTATGGAGGATGGAGTTCAAAGGAAGAGGCTTGAGGATGCTTGAGCATGCATCACAAATCATGGACCTATCGGTAGAGTGCTTGAGAGAGGAAGCAACTCAATTGGGCATTAAGGTAAGCTCACTACATTCATAGAGAAAGATAGTGCATCAGCTATGTGAGAGGTAGTCATTAGTGCTCGCTTGAAATGCTAAACAATAAGTGGTCCGTGGGTCTTGGCGGTTGAGCTTGAGCTCTCACCTCTACTTGATTCATGGCAATTTTTGTGGGTAGAGACAACATCAAAGTCTAGATTTTTGGCAAAAATGTGATCGATACGCGTTTTGGCTGACAGAATTGGACGCTTCCCATAGTGTTGACCGGTCCGATTCCCAGATCGGACTAACCCATCCAATCCGATCAGACATACCTGTCCTATTTTGAAAATCGAACCAACTCCAAATCGAACACACAACCCCATCTGATCGGATGCTTGACCCATCCGATTGCAACAATTGGACACACCACTCCCAAGCGAACGAGAAGAAATCAAATACCACTTTGTCTGATTGAACACTCGATTTGTCCAATCGCGACAATCAGACCACAGAATCAGACCAAACGACATATCTGATCAGACATACATTCGAATCGGACCAAGCACCCCTGTCCGATTCTAAGAATCAGACATATCCCAACTGGACCAACTCAAGCGGTCCGATCAAACATACCTTGTCCGATTGTAGTAATGGACCTGACCCTGTCCGATTCCTAGAATCAGAAATTGGTAAATCAGACGTTCGATTTTCAAAATCGGACACTAGTAAATCAAACACAACCTGCGAAAGAAAATCTGAAAATTTGACAAACCCCGGCTAACGAGAAGCATCACCCGCTCCAAAAGAACCCACCAAAATCCCCACAGGTAGTTACAAACCTAGAAATCATGGCCAAACAGTCTGGAATCATGTCTCGTACTATGAGCTAATTGTAAGACCCCAACTTGATCCTGAACGAGCTGAACAAAATAGTGCGGCAAAAAACCCCTAGAAGTTGACAGGGATAGCTAGAAACCAAACACAAGACCCTATTTAGCCATACCCATGGATAAGAGCACTAGAGCTGTGCACACTTTGTTCTCTCACTCACTTACATTTCCATCACTGAAACACATTTAAGGAAAGCAAAGAGCCTGGCTACGCACTGTGCACTGAAAAGAATACACCCACCCACACACGCATGGAGTGAGGGTAAGTTGAGGACTGATTGCAATTAACAAAGAATTCACTCAGACATAAAACCTTGAAGGAACCCACCAGTAGGAGGAGACCCAAGAACATAGAAGGGTGATCGAATCCCCAAAAGTGGGACCAAGCCAAGAACACAGTTGAAAAATCAGACACAACAAGGACAAACTTTTGAGATATCGAGCTCCACTTGTGATATGCCAGGGTGACCGTTGTGCATTTATGTCACCGACTTGTCAGTTGCAGATGCGGTTGGTACACCGCTCATGAATAATAGTTAGATGACAGCTATCCTTATCTACTCTAGTTCGTGGCTCAGTTAGTATGCCACCTTAGTTAGTTGAGTTTGGTTTGAAACCCATATATAGGGTTCTTCTATTTCTTTTGTACTTGAGTTCTTTTTGGCTTACACAACTAAGAAGAGGAAAACTGTTTTCAGCCTCCACCCTTGTGTGTATTCCCCCATTGTGCAAGCAAGAAAGCTACAAGTGAGACTCCTTCCTTCTCTCCCACAATCTTGACATGGTATCAGAGCCTTGTTCGTGGTAAGGAGCTCAAGAAAGCAAGCCAAGCTTGCGGCGTTCTGGTAAGAGGACCAGTGTTGCTTTCATTTTTCTGTTTGGGAGCAAGTCTCTGCAGGTAGCACAGCTGGAAAGTGCAAGAGTGCATTGTCTCAGGTTGAGACGCCCTTCGCGGTGAAGCAAGAGGGGATTTCGGGGCCTGTTTTGGAGGCGGAAGTTTTCTGTACGCACTCAGGAAAAGGCCTTGTTTAATGATGTGCGACCACTGTTCTACAAGTCGGTGAAAAGTTACCACAGAAATTGCATCGTATGCTTGTGTGCAGAGGCATTGGGAGTTACAGAATCATCCTTGGCTCCTGTTTATGCAAAATCGTCACTAGGAAGTGACTGTGTGGTTGATCAAATACTACTTTCGCCAGTTTTGCAAATTTGCCCTTGTGAGGGTGAAGCTGTGCTTTTTGCAGTGAAAGAATTTTTTGCAATGTTCTGTAATGGCGTCTGATTCTCTTTCACAGATTGTAACTGAAAAGCTTGACAAGAACAACTTCCAAGCATGGAAGTTTAGAATGACGAATTTCCTTATGGGAAAAGGATAATGGGAATTTGTTGCAGGAAATGAAGAAGAACCAGTTCTTCCTGATGTTCCCAATCAACAGCAAATGCAGGCATTTAAAGCATGGCATGAGAGAGCCAGGAAAGTTATGTACTGGTTGTCTATCAGTATTTCAGACTCTATGATTGTGCATATTCAAGATGCAAGTACGCCAAAGGAGGCATGGGATACTTTGTCAAAAATGTATAGCACAAATACGCAAGCCAGAAAAATGCAGCTCAAGCAAGAGTTGCATAATGTGCAAAGAGAAAGTATGAGCATCAATGACTACCACATGAAGGTGAAGAAGATTGCAGATGAACTTGCTTCCATTGGGTCGCCAGTGGAAGATGATGATTTAGTTTCTGTGACCTTGAATGGTCTAGGAAAGGATTATGCACAGTTCCGAACATCCATTTCCGTCCGTGAAAGATTTCCTGATTTTAAGGAGTTGATTGCTCTTCTAATTTCTGAGGAGTAGAGAAATGGTGGTGCATCTTCATCAGGAGGAACTTCAAAAGAAGCTGTCTTCTACTCAAATGCTGGAAGAGGTAGAGGCAGAGGTAGAGGAGGCCGATCTGGAGGCCGTAGTAGAAATCAGAATATGCAGCAAACTCAAGAAAACCAGTCCTATGGAGGAGGATGTGGTAACGCTAGAGGCAGGGGGAGCCAAAGAGGTCGTGGTGGATGGCAAAGAGGCCAAAATGCAAACAACATTGTTGAATGCTACTATTGTGGTAAAATGGATCATATGGCTAAAGACTGCTATAAAAAGCAGAATGACATCATGAATGGAAAATTGCAACAAGGAAATTATGCATCTTTTAGTAGACAAGGTGATGACAGAAATGAGCATTTGTTTATGGTGCAGCACATGAACAATTCTGTGACAAGTGCAGAAGAAAGCAACGATGTATGGTATGTTGACTCAGGTGCATCAAACCACATAACAGGTCATGCAAAATGGATGGAGGATGTAAGGAAAATGGAAAAACTAGGATTTGTGGAGACTGGTGATGATACTGCACATCCTATTGTGCAGATTGGAAAAATTCCTTTGTCTATGCAGGATGGGAAAAAGAAATACCTGTCAGATGTATTTCATGTCCCGAATATCACCAAGAATCTGGTTTCTGTTGGTCAAATGGTTGAGCAGGGCTTGCAAGTTAGATTTAATCCTCATGGATGCTTTGTTGAGATGTGAAAAATAAAGGCCGCTTGATAGCAAAAGGAAAGAAGAAGGGCATAATGTTTACGTTGGATGCAGACATGCCTGAATTGAGTGCAGCAATGTTTGCACATGGGACCGGTGTAGTTGCAGATATTGATATCTGGCATAAACGCATTGGTCATGTTAATGTGCAATGACTTAAATCAATGCAAGCCCAAAATATTGTTGCAGGATTGCCTAAATTCAAGGTTGCAGAAATGCATAAGGTATGTGAAGCCTGTCAGTTTGGAAAAGAGGCAAGGAAACCATTTCCTAGACATGTTCAAGAGAGTAAGAAGCCATTGGAATTAATCCACTCTGATGTGTGGACTACTAAAGCTGCATCTCTTGGAGGCTGTCATTATTTTGTCACTTTTATTGATGACTATAGCAGAAAAATTTGGGTGTATTCTATGAAAAAGAAAAGTGAAGTTTTTGGGCATTTCAAAACTCTTAAAGCTATGGTTGAAAAAGAAACAGGCCTGCAGATAAAATGCCTAAGGTCAGATGGAGGGGGAGAGTACCTCTCAAATGAGTTTGCAAGGTTCCTGCAGGAGCATGGCATAAAGCAGCAATATTCATGCAGTCATACCCCACAACAAAATGGAATTGCAGAAAGAAAAAACAGGCATATCGGAGAGGTATCTCGTGTCATGCTCAACGAAAAAGACTTGCCAGATTTTTATTGGGCTGAGGTAGTTGCTACAGCAGTCTACATAATGAACAGGACTCCCACTGCAGCAATACATGGCATGACTCCAGAGGAGAGGTATACTAGTAGTAAACCAAATATTTCTCATTTGAAAATTTTTGGCTGCATTGCCTATGTTCATGTGCCAGATGAGTTGAGATCCAAGTTGGATCCAAAAGCTGAGAAGTGCACCTTTATTGGTTATTCTCTGCAGCAAAAAGGGTATAGATGCTATAACCCTTCTACTTGTAAGTTTACAGTGAGCAGAGATGTTGTTTTTGATGAGATGAGTAGCTGGTATAAACCAGTAAATGTGATTGATAATGTAGATGCACAAAATGGTAATGTTGCACAGAATTCTCAGCAGCAATCACAAGATATTAGTGGACCTGGAGCGTCCTCTATCAGTGGTTCACATTCTTCGCCATGGATAGGCAGATTGAGATCAGGAGAATCTTCTCAAGGCAGTGCAAATAATGGTATGCAGGTATCACGAAAAGGAAAAGAGAAGGTAGATCAGCCCATGTTTGATGTGAATGCAGGTCACTCTTATGTGGATGGTGAATCCAGTGGCTCAGAATAGAGCATTGATGATGAGTTGGGTATTCCTTCTATTGTTACACCTGGAGTAAGGAAGACCAGGGATGTTTTGAGAGCATCTGGGAGTGAACCTACTTTGCACAGGTCTTCCAGAGCTAGGTATCGTGTGGATAGGCTGAAATATGATGGATTTACAGCCATTCACTATGCATATATGGTCAAAGTGATACAGGAACCAGATGCCACTTCCTTTGAGCAAGCCATGGGAAAAGAAAAATGGGAGAAAGCCATGGATGAAGAAATGGATGCATTGGAAGCAAATGCTACATGGGAATTGGTACATTTGCCTAAAGATAAGAATGCAATTGGTTGTAAGTGGGTTTATAAGGTGAAACACAATGCAGATGGTTCTGTGTATAGATACAAGGCAAGATTAGTAGTCAAGGGGTATGCACAAACATATGGCATTGATTATGAAGAAACATTCAGTCCGATTGCAAGGATGGCAATCGTAAGAGCAGTCATTGCTATGGCTGCATCAAAGGAATGGTCTTTACATCAGATAGATGTAAAGAATGTCTTCTTGCATGGTGATTTGCAAGAAGAGGTATATATGGAGCAGCCACCAGGTTATGTGCATGCTGTTCATCCTGAGTTTGTTTGCAGGGAGGTGGAAGAAAACATTGTATGGCTTGAAGCAAGCACCTAGAGCATGGTCTGACAAGATAGTACAGTATCTTGTCACTATTGGTTTTCAGATTTCCAAGGCAGATTTCTTACTTTATGTGAGAAAAACAGAGAAAGGTATTATGCTACTTGTCATTTATGTTGATGATTTGATTATGAGAGGTGATAGTGATGAAGATATCCTTCATGTGAAAATGCTATTGAAGCAGAAGTTTGAGATGAAGGATTTGGGAGAGCTGCGTTATTTCTTGGGCATTGAGGTGATTAGATCACCAAGTGGGATACAGCTCTTGCAGAGGCAGTATGGATTGGACATGCTGTCCAAATATGGGATGACAGGCTGTAAGCCTATTTCAGTTCCTTTCGAGCAGAATGTGAAGCTGAGCACAGATACAGGTGAGCTTCTAGAAGACCCTACTATGTACAGACGCATAGCAGGAAGTTTGATTTATATGACTATTACCAGGCCAGATTTGAGCTATGATGTTGGATTGGTAAGTCAGTTTATGCAGGCTCCAAGGAAACCGCATTTGGATGCGGCTAGACGCATACTCAGGTATGTGAAGTCCACATTGCAGTATGGACTCTTTTATGAGACTGGGGTTCAGATACAGTTGCGTGGATACACTGATGCTCATTGGGCTGGTAGTATTTCTGATAGACGATCTACCAGTGGATATGTGTTCTCTTTTGGGAGTACTGCAGTCACTTGGAGCAGCAAGAAACAGCCTACAGTTGCCTTGTCGAGCACAGAGGCTGAGTACAGGGGTGCAGCAATGGCTGCATGTGAGGTAGCTTGGTTGCATAAGCTACTTTATGATATGCATCAGCCTACAGATGGGCCATTTGTCATTTATTGTGACAACATGAGCAGTATACACTTGGAAAATAACCCAGTCTATCATGCTAGAACAAAGCACATTGAGGTGCATTATCACTATATGTGGGAGAGGGTTTTACTAGGTCTTATTGATCTAGTTTATGTCAGCACAGAGGATCAGGTAGCTGATATATTCACGAAGGCATTGGGCGCAGAGAAGCTGCGCAAGTTCAGAGACCTGCTTGGTGTGCAGGAATTGGGATTGAGCTCGAGGGGAGTGTTGAGATATCGAGCTCCACTCGTGATACGCCAGGGTGACCGTTATGTATTTATGTCACCGACTTGTCAGTTGCAGACGCGGTTGGTACACCGCCCATGAATAATAGCTACATGTTAGCTATCCTTATCTACTCTAGTTCGTGGCTCAGTTAGTATGCTACCTTAGTTAGTTGAGTTTGGTTTGAGACCCATATATAGGGTTCTTCTATTTCTTTTGTACTTAAGTTCTTTTTGGCTTACACAACTAAGAAGAGGAAAACTGTTTTCAGCCTCCACCCTTGTGTGTATTCCCCCATTGTGCAAGCAAGAAAGCTACAAGTGAGACTCCTTCCTTCTCTTCCACAATCTTGACACAAACACTATTGTGAAAGTGGATCTACTCGGCCTTATCAACTTTATTGATAACTTGGCAGAACAAGAAGCCTTGGACATGGAAGAGGGTAGCTTAGGTCATAGGAGCAACGAGGAGGTTGATCTAGGAGACTTTCCTAAGTTTGTCCAGCAGTTTGTGAATAAATACGATGCTCAAATCTGACTAGAACACCGCGGTAGACCTATGGAGGACATCATAGCACACCTCGAGGCAAGCACACAGGACAAAGGGAAGGGCACTGACTCGGGACAAGAGCTAGCAAAGACTAGGATGGACATAACCAAATTGAGACGAAGGAAGAAAATACTAGATGCTAAGATCACCCTCAAAACCAAAAGTGCCACAACACTGCCGGTATGAAGGAAAGTCATTGACGCAGAGGAAGAAACGTCGGCCCCATGGATGGGTAAAAAGGAAAGTGCTAAGTTGGGGAGCATCCCAACCGAAAGTGCCAACTCGAAGCCATCAAGAAGGTGAAGGAGTGGGTGAAGGAGGCCCAAGAGCACCTAAAGGACGCTGAGCCCAATATTAGAAGACGAGATTGATGATCTCTCAAGCATAAGCACGCCAATCTCTCCCCCATGACTAAGATTGAGAGAGGTGATGGCACCACAAGCTGGGCTGCCTAGACAAAGTATAAATGCTCCGAACCAACAGACTAGTCAAGGCCACTGGCCAAAAACTGCAGACTTAGCAAGGAGGGAAGTAACTAGCAACCTCCTCAATACACTAATGACCACCCCTGTAACTATAAGCTTAGGTGACCTGCTTAGGCAGCATCCAACTCTATGGCTAGAGCTAAAACAGTGGATCGAAGATCCAAATGAGCCAAGTACCACAAACTTGCTTGAGCATGATGCAGAAACTCAAATACCAAGTCTGATGCTGCACTCCATGCCTAGATCCTTGCACGTTAATGTCTTTTGGAAAGGCACAAAAATGCATGCAGTTCTACCAATCTTAGCACTGGGGGACGTCACGAGAAAGGGGATCGTGGACACAAGGGAAAAAGTGAGTGTGCTAAGCCATGCGGTACTCCAAACTTCGGGTAACCCACTGGTCGAGACTGCTAGTTCAATGTCATATTGGCTAACAGAATGAAGGTGAAACCGTTCAAAGTGTTGAAAAATTGACTAGTAAAGTTTAGAGGAATCCAATTCTCTGTTGATTTCATAGTCATGAAGGGAGTGGATTATGACATCCTGCTAGGTCGACCCTGGATGCGCAATATGAGAGTCATAGGGGCACCTGTCGACTCAAATGCCATCTCCACCATGCTGAAGGGCGATGAATAGACTAGGGGATCCTATGGGGCCCTTACCAAGTATATCCCATGCCCTGAGGACGAGCGAGACTAGATGCATGTTCTTGCTACCATTGACCTACCATTCTCAGACATTGAGGAGTACAAACAAGCCATCAAGGCAACTGACAGATCCAAGAACACACCCTTAGTGCTAGTCTGCATGATGACTGGAAGCCTACATGGAAGAACCAACCTTGTTTCATTCCAAGTCCCAAACAATAGATGAGAGCTCTTGGAGGTCCTAGGATACTTGTGACTGATAAGTTGGCTGGAAATCCATCAACAAATCTTAAGCCACTTTGAGATCTCCTAGATGAGCCTGAATGGCGATGGTCCAAAGTGCATGATTGAAACTTGAGATACAATTGGGACTTAATCCTCAACCAACAAGAAGAGATATGTCAAAACCTAGAGAATGATGAGCAATCGGACGAAGACAGCTCTGACAATGAATATGAGGACTGTTGTTCCTTCAATGATGAGAGCGAAAGAAAAACTGATATCCTAGAATATGACACTTGGGGACATATGATTGAACAGATACAAGTAGACCCCAGACCGTGCAAGAAGAGTGCCCTCAAGGTAGCAAAAGGAGTCCAACACAAGGACTGCGATCGAACTTGGTTGGAGCACACAGGTGCATTCGACTACGAGCACGCAGGCCTAGCCCCACCAAGTGAAACACCACTATTGCGAACAGACTCACCTTTTGAGCTACGACCACCAGGAGAGAACCCCTCTTCTAGTAAAGATGGAGAGTTCGATTCTAATTTAGAGGCCAGCTCGGATAGTAATCCTGAAATACCTCGACCCCCAATACTAGGGGGACCTACCCGTCCACATAAGGTGCCGATAGTTAAGGGAGGAACGACAGAAGCTACCTAAAGAAATGTAGACATAAGAATAGAAAAAATTGCAAGACCTGTCAAAATGATTCACGAAGTTTAAAAAGGGAGATAGGGTGGTGATCTTACTAGGAGCCAAACAACAGGGGCAAGCAAGCGAACCGATCGAGGGACCCGCCAGGTCAATTTACCTAGAGAAGGGGAGATCCCATGATCCATCTTTATGGCCAATGACGACTAAGGAAGAGGAAATAGATCTCATTGCTCTCTTTCAAGAGTATATAGATGTCTTTGCTTGGTCCCTAGAAGAGCTCAAAGGGGTAGACCTGAGTGTGGTGACTCACAACATACCCATGACACCTGATGCAACACCGGTCAAGTAGTGACCATACCCCATGAATCCAAAGCATGCCCATGATGTCAAGGAAAAAATCGACAAGCTGATGAGAGCAAGATTCATCTACAAAATTGAACACATGGATTGGGTTTCTCCCATAGTCATCGTGTTAAAGAAGAATGGAAAGATTAGAGTTTGTGTCAATTACAAGAAGGTAAGCATAGCCACAAAGAGAGATAACTACCCACTACCACACATTGAGCACACACTTGAGAGAGTGGCTAGAAAAGAGGCCTACAGTTTCCTAGACGGCTTCTCTGGATACAATCAAGTGCAAATACATCCTAACGATAGGCATAAAACCGCATTCACCACCAGTGAATGGGGCATCTTTGCCTACATAGTCATGCCTTTTAGGTTGACTAATGCGCCAACCACTTTCCAACTATTGATGTATACAATATTCAAAGACATGTTGAGGAAGGAGTTAGAGGTCTTTATGGATGACTTGTGTGTTTATTCTACTTAGCGAGAACACACATGTCAACTATAATGTCTGTCCTTGAACCCCTTGAAGTACTAGTTTTGGATGAAGCATGGATGTATCCAAGGACACATGGTGTCAAAGAATGGCATTGCCACAGACTTCTTGAAGATCAACGTCATTGTCGATCTTCCACCCCCAACTAATTTCAAGGGTGTTCAGTGCTTTTTAGGACACACAGGGTATTATTGACGGTTTGTATTGAACTATGCATTGATTGCTAGACCTCTATACAAGCTATTGATTATCTTTGCATGGACCGAGAAATGCCAACGCACATATGAGGAACTGAAAAAGGCTCTGACCACAGCACCAATTCTACAAGCCCAAATTGGACACTCACATTTCATGTGCACATCGACACTTTGAAATTTGTCGTAGGAGCTGTGTTGTGCCAACCTAGTGAACACAACCTGGATTACCCAGTGAGTTTTACTAGCAAAGAACTCACTGAGACCGAAATAAATTACTCAACAATGGAGAGAGAGGGCTTGGCCATGGCGTTTGTTGTAAGGAAATTTTGACGTTATCTTTTGGCTATGCCTTTTACTTTCTTTGTCGACCATGAAGCCTTGTTATATCTTGTAAACAAACCATGCGCTACAAGACACATCACTGGATGACTTCTTCTGCTTTTGGAGTTTGTTTTCTCCATGGTGGTGCATAAAGGGAAGTAGCATTACATTGCTGAGCATATATCTTGTATTCCCACGGGAGAAGCGGCTAGGCAAGGCATTGTGGATGAACTGCTAGATACACATCTATTCCACTTATCCAGCAAAAAGGATTTGTTTAGAGCTGACATGATGCCGTATTGTGTAGATGGCATAGTTTAAGTGCTTGATCATGGACTACCGGAATAACCAATAGAAAAATCCGGACTTAGGCGGCTCATCTTGAAGATCCAACCATATCAGTTGATAGTCGCCCAACTTTACAGGCTAGGGCAAGACCGATTACTACGCAAGTGCATGTGTGAGCATGAGATGCATGACATACTGACAGAGACACACGGCGGAATTGCAAAAGGACATTTCAGTGGAGACGCGACAGGATGCACGGTGCTGCAGTCCCAACTGTGGTGACCTACCCATGGAGCTAACCCCAATTATTGCACAATAGCCCTTCGAGAAACGGGGGATTGACTTCATCAAATCCATTAGTCCTATAGCATAGTATTCACAAGCCAAATACATCATTGTGGCCACCAATTATCTAACAAAATGGGTAGAAGTACGAGCTACGAGAAAGAATGATGCTAGGACCACTGCTAAGTTCCTATGGGCGCAAGTAATCTCACAATTCTCGACTGCCCCATCAAACTAGTTAGTGACCAAGGCACACACTTCATCAATGAAGGATAGCTCACCTCTTGTCCTCCTTTCTAATCATTCATCAGAAATCCTTGCCTTATTACCCTCAAGCAAATAGTCAAGTCGAATCCATGAATAAAATCTTAGTAAACGTCCTGACCAAAGTCATCTCTGCTTCACGTAGTGATTGGAATAACAAGCTAATGGCGGCCTTATGGGCCTACTGCATAGCTTACAAGATGGCTGTAGAGGACAGACCCCATTTAGATTGAAAATGCTACAGAGGTGATCCTTCCCTTGGAATTATTCATACCAAGCCTCAGGATAGCCCTTCAAGAGAGATGCGATGGAAAGGAGGCATGAATGGAATGCTTGATGGAACTCAAAAACCCAGCTTCTAGCCACCCATGTGCTAATATGTGAAAAGGCAATACACAAAAGCTGGTTTGACAAGCATGTCAAGTAGCATAACTTTGAACAAGGTGATTTAAATTGCTATACTCAGTCAAAGGACATAAGCAAAAGCTAAAGTTTTGGGGGCTAGGACCTTTAAGGTTTGAACCATCAACTGAACTGGCAACATCTGGCAACATGGAGCTCGAAAACCTTGAAGGTGAGGGCATAGGGTTTTTCAATGGTAGCCGCATAAAGTACTTTTCCCCCTCACAACCCTTGCATGAGCCTCCAATGCTAGCACCCCTTGTCCATGTGTACGATTAGCCACTATCACTACTGGGATCAGAAGACTTTTCCTGCACTTTATCCTTCCCCTTATCCTTGCACTTCTCATTGCGCAACTCATGACACTGTGGTCTGATATGGCCCTTTTTTCCACAATGATGGCAAGTGACATTAGCGTTGCGCCCACGCGACTTACTACGCGACTTTCCACGAGATTTGGACCGACCCTTCTGAGAGTCACGGCCACAGCCATTCCCACGGTTATTCCTGTCATTCCTACCTCTAACTGTCAAAGCATGAGAAACACGAGAGGCATCCAAGTTCTTCCTATTGATCTCTTCCTGCAGAAGAGCACTCTCTACATCAGACAATTTCAGGAGCACACAAGGCAGTATGAAAGACATCCCACGACTCTCCAAGAGTCCCAAGCAAAAAGAGTGGGGCCACCTCATCGGGAAATGTGATACCCTGCGATGTCAGATCCTTTAAGATCACATGGAACTAGCTCAAATGAGCAAACATCATCGCATTCTCCTTCATGCACAGATCCATGAGCTGCTTGAGCCAATACATCTGACTAGCCGGGCTCTTCTTATCATAAAGATTCTTGATCTTTTCCCATAACTGCCATGCAGTCTGTGCCTCATCCACTACATTGTAATGAACCTGCTCAGTTAGAGAGAGTATGATTGTGGACTTACAGTATGCATCCAAGTCAAACTAGTCATCATTGCTCATACCTGTAGGCTGCTGTCCGCTCAATTGAAGTGGGTTTACATGGTTCTTTTGCACCAAGACCTGCCAAATCTGGTTCTTCCAATATCCATAGTTGGTACCATCCAACTTCGTGATATTAAATATGGCATTATCAGTCGAAGACGAAGCCATAATGCAGGCTGTAAATGCAGAGACAGTTCAAAACTGCTCGCTGTTTTCTGTTGTAAACAGCCAAAAAACCACTAAATCCAAGGCAAAATGACTAGGAAATTGACTGAGAAGCTACTGCCCACCAAGTACGAGGTACAGTACACCAAATCAGGACATTTCATCATGAAAAATACAGCTCAGTCCACCAATAAATGCTTGCTATAATAAATTGCAGACCTGCAATAATGAGAACAAACTGTCCCAAAACTGGATCCAAAGTCAACTAGACAGTGCTAGGTCCAAAGTCGGCATGAAAAGGACAAAGCAAAGCCAAATGACAATGAAAATACATGAGCTTAACACCGAGACATGTCAAATAGCATCTGCTAGTAAGAGGCACACCCCCAGACAATCTAGGCAAGATGTACCTGCAACTGCCAAAACTTGACACAAATAGGTGTCTGCCCAAAATGAAAGCGGATCCAAAGCAAGAGACTTAGCTCATAAGCAATCCGGAGACCAAGACATACATCAATGCAACATCCAAAGGTCGGAGGGTAATCCCAAAAAACATCTGCTCAATGTCGTAAGCTGCTCCAAGACATGAACTGCTCAAAGTCGGTCATGCATACACTATCTCCCACTGGCACAAATAGCGTACAGGCGAGCTAAAGAGATCAAACAACCCAAGACAAAGTACCAGTGACAAGTGACCAAGTCAATGCGTCAGACGCATCCAAGAGAGCATGACATACATGAAGCAACTGTCGTAGCAACCACTGAGCAAGACATAATCCCAATGGCAAGATCTCTGTCAAGTCAATACATCCAGTAGCAACCCAAAGTCAATATCCCTATGAGTCAGAAGTGCTCAAAACATCCAAATCGGAGCTCCAAAATATCTGTCAAGCATGGACGAACTAAGAGGCATCAACCACGGACCAAAGCATGTAATGCATAGAGCTTATCCATCAAGTACAGACAATAGGCATAAGCGGCCCAAATGCCAGTCAAGTCGACCAAACTGCCAATGACAAACCAATAATAACGAAGCAAATGCGATGCTGAAAAGCATTCCAGAATCACGATCATGAGTTTGAAGTCGATCCCCAAAGTGTAATACATCATGGCATAACCCATAGCATACATCCGGTATCGATAGAGAAGCAATACATGTGACAAATGAGCTTCAGCCCGCTCATGTACAGCAGCTCTAAACAATCCAAAACTGTCAATTTCCAGCCCAACAACAATGCCAAATCATGGGCAAATCGAATGCATATATTCCCAAGACATTCGGGCATCAAGTAGGTCGCATACGGGCATCAAATAACACAGCCGGAATGGAGTGTAAGCAACAAATGCTAATGCCAATGTTGCTGCCCTATTTTCAGCCTGTTATGACAGTTTATGACAGTCCCAAATCTGAAGAAATCAGCCCCAAATGATCAAGACCAATGCCCAAATCTTGAATGACATCAAACATGAAGTCTAATAGCCCTCTTGATCAAGGTAGAGAGCAAGAAGCAATGGCCAAGTGTGGAGTTGAAGTAGACGAGTGTTAACAGCCTGGAAAAATGGCGCAATCTGCCCTATTGGTGCTGAACATGCTACTGCTCCATGTGGGCTGAAAGGGGGTAATGAGAGGCTCAAGAAGGGCCTATCAAAGGACTATGACAAGCCTCTTTGAGCCTTGATAGGTGTAAGGCACAATATGAGGGGAATAAGCTTCAAGGGTTTGAAGCCATGGCTGCCCTTGCTATTTGCAACCTGTAGACTGAAATTAAACCCTGAAAGAATGATCAAATACCTCAGTACCAATGCCTTGAAGGTGCCTCAATAGGCCAGGAAGGTGCTCGGGAAGCCGAGGAGTGACGGGAGCTCGGGGAGATAGGATATGGCTGCCGGGATGGAGATCCAATGCAAGAAGGGAGTCGATGCAAAGCTAAGCAAGCATCAAGAAGAGCTCGAGCAATCGAAAGCCAAGCTCTGATACCAGTTGAAAGGGATGAGAGGATCGAAAGACCATGCACGAGCTATGGCGGAGAGCAAGAGCAAGAAAAGAGAGAGAGAGACAAATGGGAACTCCAACAGTCACAATATGTGATCGGGCCTTCCTTTATTCACTAGTCATTGAAAGAATAAAGAATAAGTGTGACGGTGACGAGCCCCCGCCACCTACAGTGTGCAGTGGCGGGTACTGTCAGTGTAGTAATACACGAGGTGGCAGGCGGAGGCGCCTTTACCCCAACACGTTTCCCCCTCACAACCCTTACATGAGCCTCCAATGCTAGCACCCCTTGTCCATGCGTACGATTAGCCACTATCACTGAGGTGGACGGTGAGGATGAGGCAGTAGTACCACCAGCTTATGTGAGCCTGATGATCACTACTAAGCACACATGCACCCTCAACGCATTGATCAATGAGTGAGCGGATTTTAGTGTCTTAACCCATAACCATTAGACCCAAATTGGCAAACCGTAGTTGCAACCCACTAATGCTAAGCTCACCCCTTATGGGGGCCAACCCTACATACTTTTGGGAAAGTGCAAGGTTGCAGTTTCTATCGAGTCTGAAAGCATACCGATAATCTTCTATTGTTGCCCAACACTAAAGATGCAGGCACAAAGTTGTTGTTAGGACGACCCTTTAAGAAGCAAGCTCATTGCAATGTCGACTACAAGTCACAGAGTGCATCCACCTAGCCATGGGTAATGTCCGCATAGTTACAAGTTTCAGCAAGGGTAGCGAGACTCCTTCCAAGCCTGTGAAGCCACTGGTAGAGAAACCCACCATCAAGAGTAAGGAGGGGGATCGTGAGTCATCACAACCTGCCAAGCCTCAATGCCAGCAACCCACTAAACCCAATGTTGAAGCCCATGAACCTCAATTCAAATGGGTACCCAAGCAACAATGATCACCACCTAGGAATAGAAGCCCACAGCCTTGCAAGGCTAATGACTCACACTCAAAACCTAGAAATTCAAGACAGAACCATAAACATCAATGTAAACTCAAGTCGTAATGGGTCCCCAAGACCTTATTGCAACACAAGGCTACTATGCAAGTAACACCTGGATTTGGCTACCTAAAGCCCAAACAACCAAAGGCCCTACTCAAATGTCACCTTGAAGTTTGACCACATGAAATGTCCCATCAGGGACTCAAACCACAAGAGAATCAGGCCGCTATGTCCATGGAACCTCCAAAGCCTAGCTCAGCAGGGCATAAACCAATCTATCGCCCAAAATCACAATACCTGCTACTGACAAAGCGACCACATCTAGTCTCAATGATGTGCCTCAGATCTAGAAGTGCCTCGTGGCTTGTCAGTCGCTCGTAGCTACAACCAAGCCCATCAAACATAAGGCCAAGCTACAACCTTAGGAGCAAACCAAGCAACAAACATTCACTATTGAACTCTCTAGCGCTGTCAAACCTCAACCACATGCCCGGCTTAGACCCTCATATGAGCGACGTTTAATTCTAATGTTGGTTGCAGACTTAGCTGAAAATATAGGGAATGACTTAGTTGCTTGCCTCCAACGCTTGGATGCTACTTTCATGACATTGGCTACAAGCTACGATTGACTACTCTTAGGCCTCTTGGAGGAACCTATAGCAACGGAAGTATGAACACTCCCTTGCTCTTGGGAAGAGTTGGAATTTATATTTGTTAAGGCTTCCGAAGTAGCTCCAGAGTTAATTGCAACTAAGATATACACGGAACAAGAAATCAAACAACGTCTCATTCCATCGTATAGCAAGAACACAATCATGGCCACAAACCAAGAAATTGAGAAGTTGAAACAGCTTGTTGACAACAACTCCTCCTTTTTGTGAAAATGGTATGGTCTACAAGTGCAATGGGAGCTACAGGGATGCCAAATAATGACCCACGTTGAACAATGACTCGCAATCAAGGCATCAGAATATGACCCAACCTATGTAGCTCCAACTTCTTATAGGGTGTTGACCACCATTCTAACCGACCCCTAGAAGAACACAGTAAGGGACATCCTTATTTAGATCACATCCTCACTGAGGAGGAGCTGCATGTTGCTAGCCGAGTGGACACTGATGACTTCTTACTTGATGTTCTCACTTACATTATGCATGTAGGCATACGCCCATTAGACATGGATAGCTATGCTACTTTAGAATACAATCCTGACTTCTATGCTTGGCTTATGTGAAAATAAAACACTAAGATTATGTGTTGCAGGCCCTTTATCCGCTAAACATTCAATCCTAGGAAGGATTCTTCTCAATTCAACAAAAGGGGGGGTAAGGTAAATCAAACCAAACACAAGGAAACCAATAAAGGAATGACACACATTACTAGGACGGAACAACTTGTGAGTGTGGAAAAGGTCAATCAAATTTGAAATCAATAGACTAATTGGATGAAAAGTCGGGTCCTGCACTCGAGCAATTCAATTCAGCAAATGTGTAATCATCCCCTTCAGTGTGTGATTATTCTGAATAACAATAATGGTGAATATGGTTTCATGATAGGCACCCATCATGGCAGGCCAAGAAAAGGTTGAAATTTTGCCATTTTTAGAAGAAGAACATGCAAAGTATGGCCTTTCAGTGGAGACACACGCCTTCAACCAATTCAAGTTATCTTCAACCTAGAAGACATGGCCATTGAAGAACGGGCTATGAGGCAAATCATTGAGTAATGTAATCTGCAGAAATACATGGAAGCAATAGGCCAAGGGGTGGACTACTTCCACTGTGTAGATTTTTTTAAAGGTCCACACCAATGATGGCATCAGCTTGGGGGATATTCCTAACCCTGAAATTCAACTCCAAGCCAAGATGGTGCACGCATTGTTTTCTAGTCAAAGATACAACACCATCATGAGCCGCATCAACGTCCCCCTACTAGAGAGCATCGCAACAAGGTTGCTCGATGAGGTGAACCTAAACGCTTTTGTGAGGAAGACCATTGAGACCTCAACAAAAGCCTTGGCAACGTGAGGATAGCCTGCCAGAGGAGAATCTTCTACCACCAAAGCTAAAAGAAAATCTTTGTCTTTAAAGGCTACAACCATTGGATTCGGTGGGGTTCTCACCAGCGATCATCAGGGAATCCTTGGGACAAGGGCATGACAAAGGAGGAGAGGAGTGGATGAAACACCAAGCAGGTCACCATCTCACCATGAAAAGGAGGTACAATCCAGCGAAAGGATGCTAAGTGAGGAAGAAGAAAGCAGGGAACAAGAAGAGAAAACTAGCCAGGGAAAGGCTAAAAAGACAAAGAAGAAATGTGCACGAGAACAACAGGAAGAGGAGAGGAGGAAACAAGAAAAGATAGACTTGCAAAAGGCCCGCAAAGAGTCCAAAAAGGCCAAGGAGGAAAGAAGGAGAAAGCAGGAAGAGGAGGAGGAGGAGGAATTGAGAAAAAAGGAGGAGCAAGATATGGCCATTTCCATGCACAAGTCCATTGAGCAACAATCCAAGCGTAATAAGCAGGAACAACCCACAAGCCCAATCAAAGATGAAGGGCCGAGCTCAAGTGCCCATGTGCTAGAGTTTGTGCCACCGACAGTGCAAGAAGGCAAGGGCAATGCCCCAATTATCCCCATTCCCACTCTCCTGACACCCACCACCACCATTGCCATCTCCTAGTTCTATGACCCAAGTGGACACCAGCAACTTAATGGCTTGGGTCCAGTACTTCGTGAATAAAGAAATGGGCCAAGGAGCAAGAGAAGAAACCCCCATGGTAGGAGCCAAAAGGCCGACTGTGGTAGACACCAAGTTGAGGCAAGACCCTAAGAGGCAAAAGGTGGTTGGATCCACAATCTATGTCCCCGCAACACAGACGCTATCCAAAGAATACGACAAGTATGTCAAGGAGCTCCTCTCTCAATTAGAGAAAGCCAAGGAGGAGAAGAAAGCACGCCAAATAGCCATGGCCCAAAGGGAGAAAACACGCCAAATAGCCATGGCCCAAAGGGAAGTTCATGAGTTGAAGGAGCAACTACAAGCAAAGGAAGGGATAGAAGAGGAATGGCAAGCGCGAGTGAATGAAGAAACCGAAGCCATACGATGCCTGCAATGGCACAATAAAGAAATTGTGGCACACTACAAATATCTACAAGCTGAAATGGAGAAAATCACTAAATCCGCAGAAGAGCTGGAGGAGCTAAGAGAGGAAAGAGCTTGCAAGTATTAAAGAGAGGTGGAGAACCTAACCCAAGAGGCTGCCTCGGCACAAGAAGAGCAACAAAAGCTAAGGGAAAAAATGGAAGATCAAGAAAGAAGGCTAACAGTGCTAGCTTAGAGATAGGGGGAAACCCTCAAAGATATGAGTAAGAGGGCAGATGAATGGGCTAATCAGAACGAAAAAAGAGTCAAAGCCTTAGCAATCGTCTTCCTCAAGTTGAAAAAAAAAAGATACTTGCTAAAAGCAGAGCGGAAGCTGCCAAGTGAACTTCCACACTCAACAATGTGCCTTTCTGAATACCCTATTAGATGTCACCCATGCAGAGGAGGGAGAGTCCATAGAGGCAATGAAAAAGAAATTGGAAATGGCTCGTAGGGCACCAAAAGCAGGATTGCAAATGCCGACACAACCTAGTGGAGTTGGCCCAAGCCTGGAAGAGCAATGCCATTATCTCCTATTGCAGGCCTAACCTCATAGGAAGTGGATGCACTCGGGTTTCTCAAAGAGGAGTAGCAAGAGCCAAGCCAGAAGAGGGAGGTGGATGTGAACTTTGAAGTGGGATCACATGAAGAAGAGCTTATCCCACCGCCCCCGTCCCTGCGGACTGAAGAGAAACAACACACATAAACACCTCCGTAGAAGGAAAGGCCGCACTGAGGAAAAGAAGAAAACAAATGGTGGAGGACACAAGGAGAAAATGGAATGCCAAGGGAGTGAGGGCACCCCATGCACCTATCCCACCACGCGAGGATGATGCCCTAGTGAGCTTCCAAGCTGACCTTGTAATCTGGTAGAGGCAAGAAGTGTCCATGAGCCCCTTTGATTTTAACTTCCAATTCCCCACCACCTTGTATAGGATCTTGCCCATCAAGGTAGTGGAGGATGTAATAAACATCAAAAGCAGGCTCGGACAGAAATGGCTAGATGAGAGAGAGCAAAATCCCACCTTATGGGCCACTAAAGATGCCGAGTTTTGGTAGAATAAGGTTTTTGAAGTGCTATGGTTTGTGGCTGGCTATGAATGTCAACCTAAATGGAGAAGAAGGGTTTGCGACTCCAGCCTGGACACTTGGATGGCCTTTTTCGCTACAACTTCCCTATAATCTATAATCCTCATTGTATTACATATGAAGAGGCCCTATTCTTCACATCAAAGAACTTGTATGGTACCCCAATCTGATTCACTGAAAAATTCTCCTCATGCCCTGACCTCGTCTTTATTACCACTTGTAATTACCTTAGACTGCTTAGGATGCTCCTTAAACAAGACCCTACCCCATAGGAGTGCGGCCTTCCAGTACTCCATTTTGATCCTAACGCTATAGATAGTTGTGTGATGGCTCGCTTAATGATGCGAGCTACTCTATTACCTTCATTTTGCTTAGCCCTTCTAGAGGACATGAATGATAGCCGCTTCACCCACTACAATCATCCATTCCTCTCCACCACCACCCTTCAGGTCCGCCTAAACCTCTTCTCTGTTGACTTTATAGTCATGAAGGGAGTGGACTACAACATCCTGCTAGGCCGACCCTAGATGCGCAACACGAGAGTCATGGAGAACTGGGGCAACGGTCTTATCTTCTTGGGCAATCGAACGGAGGCTGTAAGAGTGGAGATAGACACATGGAAGATGACCCTTGTCGACTATGAGGCCCTTACTAAGTATATCTTGTTCTTTGAGGACCAGCGAGACTAGATGCATGTTCTTGCCACCATTGACCTACCGTTCTCAGACAGTAAGGAGTATGAACAAGCCATCAAGGCAACTCGCAAGCTCAAGGACACACCTTCAGTGCCAGACTACATGATGACTGCGAGCCTGCGCGGAAGACCCAACGCTATTGCATTCTAAGTCCCAAATAATAAACAAGAGCTCCTAGAGATCTTGGGGCACTTGATCAACAAGTTGGCTAGAAATCCAGCAATGACCACTCCAAGACCTCTTGGATGATCCTGAATGGCGATGGTCCAAGGTACACAATTTAAACTTAAGGTACAATTGATCCTTAATCCTCAATAAAAAAAAAGAGATATGCCAGAACCTAGAGAATGATGAGCCATCAAACAAAGATAACTCTGACAATGAATATGAGGACTGTTGTTCCTTCAATTACGAGAGTAACAGGGAAATCGATACCCTGGAGTACGACACTAGGGGACGTATGTTTGAGCAAATATGACTAGACCCCAGACCATGCAAGCAGAGTGCCCTTAGAGTAACGAAAGGAGTTCGACATAAGGACTACGATCAAACTTGGTTGGAGCACACAGGTGCAATTGACTACGAGCAAGCAGGCCTAGCCCCGTCAAGTGATACACCACTGCTGCAAATGGACTCACCTTCTGAGCTACAACTGTCAGGAGAGAGCCCCTCTTCTAGCAAAGACGGTGAGTTCGATTCTAAATTGAAATTCAACTCAAATAGTGATCTCGAAATGCCTCGACCTCCCGAGACTAGACACACCAAGGGGGCCCTACCCATCCACCTAAGACGCCGACGGTTAAGGGAGGAATGACAGAAGCTACCTAAAGAAACACAGACAAAAGAACAGCGAAAACTGCAAGATCTGCCGAAATGATTCACGAAGTTCAAAAAGAGAGATAGGGTGGTAATCTTGTTGGAAGCGAAATGACAAGGGCAAGCAAGTGAACCAATTGAGGGACCCGTCAAGGTCAAAGAGGTCAATTTAGCCAAGGAAGGGGAGATCCCATGACCTATCTTCATAACCAATGGAGAAAGATGAAGCAAGCCTCATTACTCTCTTGCAGGAGTATATAAACGTCTTTGCTTGGTCCCTAGAAGAGCTCAAAGGGATAGTAGACCCAAGTGTGGTGACTCACAACATACCCATGATACCTGACGCAATGCCGGTCAAGCACAACAAACCATATCCCATGAATAGCATGCCCATGTTGTCAAAGAAGAAATTGACAAACTAATGAGAGCAAGATTCATCCATGAAATTGAACACACAAACTAGGTTTCCCCCATAGTCATTGTATTAAAGAATAATGGAAAGATTAGAGTGTGTGTCAATTACAAGAAGGTAAATGCAGCTACAATGAGAGATAATTACCCATGCCATACACCAAGCATATGCTTGAGAGAGTGGCTAGCAAAGAGGCCTACAATTTCCTGGATGGCTTCTCTGGATACAATCAGGTGAAAGTACATCCTAATGATAGGCATAAAACTGCATTTGCCATGGAATGGGGCATATTTACCTACATAGTCATGCCTTTTGGGTTAATTAATGTGCCAGCCACCTTCCAACAACTGATGTGTACAATATTCAAAGACACACTGAGGAAGAAGTTAGAGGTCTTTGTAGACAACTTGTGTGTTCACTCTACATGGCAAGAGCACTTAGACAAACTCCGAGTGGTTTTTGAATGATGTCGATTATACCGTCTCTCCTTGAACCCCTTGAACTGCCAGTTTTGGGTGAAACATGGATGTATTCTAGGACATATGGTGTCAAAGAATGACATTGTCATAGATTTCTCAAAGATCAAGGTCATTGTCGATCTTTCACCCCCAACTAATTTCAAGGGTGTTTAGTGCTTCTTAGGACATAGGGATATTATCGACAGTTTGTGTTGAACTATGCATTGATTGCTAGACCTCTATATAAGCTGTTGATCATATTTAAATGGACCAAGGAATACCAATGTCCGTATGAGGAACTAAAAATGGCTCTGACCATAGCACCAATTCTATGAGTCACAGATTGGACACTCATGTTTCATGTGCACATCAATGCTTCGAAATTTGTCATGGGAGTTGTGTTGTGCCAACCTGTTGAACATAGCCTGGATTACCCAATGAGCTTTGCTAGTAGACAACTCACTGAGACCGAAATAAATTACTCAACAATGGAGAGAGAGGGCTTGTTCATGGTGTTTGCTATAAATAAATTTCAACATTAGCTTTTGGCTACACCTTTTACTTTCTTTGTTGATCATCATCAAGCCTTGTTGTATCTTGTTAACAAACCATGCGCTACAAGATGCATCGCTAGATGGCTTCTTCTGCTTTTGGAGTTTGACTTCTCTGTGGTGGTGCGTAAAGCAAAGCAACATTACATGGCTGACCATCTGTCTCGTATCCCCACGGGAGAAGCGGCTAGACAAGGCATTGGTGATAAACTGCCAGACACGTATCTATTCCGCTTATCCAACAAAAAAGAATTGTTTAGAGCTAACATGACGCCATATTGGGTAGATGACATAGTTCAAGTGCTTGAACATGGACTATTGGAATGACTGTCAGAGAAAGCGCGACTCAGGTGGCTCATCCTGAAGATCCAACCCTATTAGTTGATAGTAGGCCAACTTTACAAATTGGGACAAGATGGGTTACTGCACATATGCGTGTGTGAGTATGAGATGTATGACATACTAACAGAAGCACATGATAGAATCGTAGGAGGACATTTTAGCAAAGATGCGACAACTTGCAAAGTGTTATAGTCCCATCTATGGTGGCCTATCCTCTTCTGAGACGTGATACAATTCGTGAAGCATTGCAATGAGTGCCAACGGACTAAAGTTCTGATTTGTAAGGATTGCATGGAGCTAACCCCAATTATCTATTGAGATATTGAGCTCCACTCATGATATGGCAGGGTGACCGTTGTGCATTTATGTCACCGACTTGTTAGCTGTAGATGCAGTTGGTACACCATCCATGAATAATAGCTAGATGACAGCTATCCTTATCTACTCTAGTTCGTGGCTCAGTTAGTATGCCACCTTAGTTAGTTGAGTTTGGTTTGAGACCCATATATAGGGTTCTTCTATTTCTATGTACTAGAGTTCTTTTTGGCTTACACAACTAAGAAGAGAAAAACTGTTTTCAGTCTCCACTTGTGTGTGTATTCCCCCATTGTGCAAGCAAGAAAGCTACAAGTGAGACTCCTTCCTTCTCTCCCACAATCTTGACATGGTATCAGAGCCTCGTTCGTGGTAAGGAGCTCAAGAAAGCAAACCAAGTTCACAGTGTTCTGGTAAGAGGACCAATGTTGCTTTCATTTTTTCTATTTTGGGAGCAAGTCTCTGCAGGTAGCAAGCCGGAAAGTGCAAGAGTGCATTGTCTCAGATTGAGAGACCCTTTGCGGTGTAGCAAGAGGGCAGTATATACTGTGGGCGAGGGCTTTAGCCCTCGATTGCCCTGTTTTTTTGATTTGAGGCCATTTCGGTG
Organism: Lygodium microphyllum; assembly: GCF_053477565.2. NCBI lineage: Eukaryota > Viridiplantae > Streptophyta > Polypodiopsida > Schizaeales > Lygodiaceae > Lygodium > Lygodium microphyllum. Next base: position 43,132,506 of record NC_141163.1, read on the forward strand.
CCTGTTTTGGAGGTGGAAGTTTTCCGCACACACTCAGGAAAAGGCCCTGTTTTTGCTGTGCGACCACTGTTCTACAGGTCGGTGAAAAGTTACTGTAGAAATTGCATCGTATGCCTGTGCGTAGAGACATTGGGAGTTACAGAATCATCCTTGTTGCCTGTTGATGCAAAATTGTCACTACGAAGTGACTATGTGGTCAAATACCACTTTCGTCAGTTTTGCGGATTTTCCCTTGTGAGGCTGAAGCTGTGTTTTTTGCAGTGACAGAATTTTTTGCAATGTTCTGTAATGGCATCTGATTCTCTTTCACAGATTGTCACTAAAAATCTTGACAAGAACAACTTCCAAGCATGGAAGTTTAGAATGACGAATTTCCTTATGGGAAAAGGATATTGGGAATTCGTTGCAGGAAATGAAGAAGAACCAGTTCTTCCTGATGTTCCCAATCAACAGCAAATGCAGGCATTTAAAGGATGGCATGAGAGAGCCAGAAAAGTTATGTACTGGCTGTCTATCAGTATTTCAGACTCTATGATTGTGCATACTCAGGATGCAAGTACGCCAAAGGAGGCACGGGATACTCTGTCAAAAATGTATAGCACAAATACGCAAGCCAGGAAAATGCAGCTCCAGCAAGAGTTGCACAATGTGCAAAGAGAAAGTATGAGCATCAATGACTACCACATGAAGGTGAAGAAGATTGCAGATGCACTTGCTTCCATTGGGTCGCTAGTGGAAGATGATGATTTAGTTTCTGTGACCTTGAATGGTCTAGGAAAGGATTATGCACAGTTCCGAACATCCATTTTCGTCCGTGAAAGATTTCCTGATTTTGAGGAGTTGACTGCTCTTCTAATTTCTGAGGAGTAGAGAAATGGTGGTGCATCTTCTTCAGGAGGAACTTCAAAAGAAGCTATCTTCTACTCAAATGCTGGAAGAGATAGAGGCAGAGGTAGAGGAGGCCGATTTGGAGGCCGTGGTAGAAATCAGAATATGCAGCAAACTCAAGAAAACCAGTCCTATGGAGGAGGACGTGGTAACTCTAGAGGCAGGGGGAGCCAAAGAGGTCGTGGTGGATGGCAAAGAGGCCAAAATGCAAACAACATTGTTGAATGCTACTATTGTGGTAAAATGGATCATATGGCTAAAGACTGCTATAAAAAGCAGAATGACATCATGAATGGAAAATTGCAACAAGGGAATTATGCATCTTCTAGTAGATAGGGTGATGACAGAAATGAGCATTTGTTTATGGTGCAGCACATGACCAATTCTATGTCAAGTGCAGAAGAAAGCAACGATGTGTGGTATGTTGACTCAGGTGCATCAAACCACATGACAGGCCATGCAGAATGGATGCAGGATGCAAGGAAAATGGAAAAACCAGGATTTGTGGAGATTGGTGATGATACTACACATTCTATTGTGTAGATTGGAAATATTCCTTTGTCTATGCAGGATGGAAAAAGAAATACCCGTCGGATGTATTTCATGTCCCAAATATCACCAAGAACTTGGTTTCTGTTGGTCAAATGGTTGAGCAGGGCTTACAGGTCAGATTTAATTCTCATGGATGCTTTGTTGAGGATATGAAAAATAAAGATCGCTTGATAGCAAAAGGAAAGAAGAAGGGCAGAATGTTTACGTTGGATGCAAACATGCCTGAATTGAGTGCAGCAATGTTTGCACATGGGACGGGTGTAGTTGCAGATATTGATATCTAGCATAAACGCATTGGTCATGTTAATGTACAGCGACTTAAATCAATGCAAGCCCAAAATATTGTTGCAGGATTGCCTAAATTCAAGGTTGCAGATATGCATAAGGTATGTGAAGCATGTCAATTTGGAAAACAGGCAAGGAAACCATTTCCTAGACATGTTCAAGAGAGTAAGAAGCCATTGGAATTAATCCACTCTGATGTGTGGACTACTAAAGCTGCATCTCTTGGAGGCTATCATTATTTTGTCACTTTTATTGATGACTATAGCAAAAAAGTTTGGGTGTATTTTATGAAAATGAAAAGTGAAGTTTTTGGGCATTTCAAAACTCTTAAAGCCATGGTTGAAAAAGAAACAGGCCTGCAAATAAAATGTCTAAGGTCAGATGGAGGGGGAGAGTACCTCTCAAATGAGTTTGCAAGGTTCCTGCAAGAGCATGGGATAAAGCAGCAATATTCATGCAGTCATACCCCACAACAAAATGGAATTGCAGAAAGGAAAAACAGGCATATTGGAGAGGTATCTCGTGCCATGCTCAACGAAAAAGACTTGCCAGATTTTTACTGGGTTGAAGCAATTGCTACAGCAGTCTACATAATGAACATGACTCCCACTACAGCAATACATGGGATGACTCCAGAGGAGAGTATACTGGTAGGAAACCAGATATTTCTCATTTGAAGATTTTTTGTTGCATTGCCTATGTTCATGTGCCAGATGAGTTGAGATCCAAGTTGGATCCAAAAGCTGAGAAGTGCATCTTTATTGGTTACTCTCTGGAGTAGAAAGGGTATAGATGCTATAACCCTTCTACTCGTAAGTTTACAGTGAGCAGAGATGTTGTTTTTTATGAGATGAGTAGCTGGTATAAACTAGTAAATGTGATTGATGATGTAGATGCACAAAATGGTAATGCTGCACAGAATTCACAGCAGTAGTCACAAAATATTAGTGGACCTGGAGTGTCCTCTAGCAGTGGTTCACATTCTTCGCCATGGACAGGTAGATTGAGATCAGGAGAATCTCCTCGAAACAATGCAGATAGTGGTATGCAGGTTTCACGAAAAGGAAAAGAGAAGGTAGATCAGCCCATGTTTGATGCGAATGCAGGTCACTCTTATGTGGATGGTGAATCCAATGGCTCAGAACAGAGCATTGATGATGAGTTGGGTATTCCTTCTATTGTTACACCTGGAGTAATGAAGACCAGGGATGTTTTGAGAGCACCTGGGAGTGAACCCACTTTGCGCAGGTCTACCAGAGCTAGGTATCCTGTGGATAGGCTGAAATATGATGGATTTACAACCATTCACTATGCCTATATGGTCAAAGTGATACAAGAACCAGAACCCACTTCTTTTGAGCAAGCCATGGGAAAAGAAAAATGGGAGAAAGCCATGGATGAAGAAATGGATGCCTTGGAAGCAAATTCTACATGGGAATTGGTACCTTTGCCTAAAGATAAGAATGCAATTGTTTGTAAGTGGGTTTATAAGGTGAAGCACAATGCAGATGGTTCTGTGAACAGATACAAGGCAAGATTAGTAGTCAAGGGGTATGCACAAACATATGGCATTGATTATGAAGAAACATTCAGTCCGGTTGCAAGGATGGCAACCGTAAGAGTAGTCATTGCTATGGCTGCATCAAAGGAATGGTCTTTACATCAGATGGATGTAAAGAATGCCTTCTTGCATGGTGATTTGCAAGAAGAGGTATATATGGAGCAGCCACCAGGTTATGTGCATGTTGTTCATTCTGAGTTTGTTTGCAGGTTGAAGAAAGCCTTATATGGCTTAAAGCAAGCACCTAGAGCATGGTCTCACAAGATAGGACAGTATCTTGTCACTATTGGCTTTCAGATTTCCAAGGCAGATTTCTCACTTTATGTGAGAAAAACAGAGAAAGGTATTATGCTACTTGTCATTTATGTTGATGATTTGATTATGAGAGGTGATAGTGATGAAGATATCCTTCATGCGAAAATGCTATTGAAGCAGAAGTTTGAGATGAAGGATTTGGGAGAGCTGCATTATTTCTTGGGCATTGAGGTGATTAGATCACTAAGTGGGATACGGTTCTTGCAGAGGGAGTATGGACTGGACATGCTGTCCAAATATGGGATGACAAGCTGCAAGCGTATTTCAATTCCTTTGGAGCAGAATGTGAAGCTGAGGCGCAGATGCAGGTGAGCTTCTCGAAGACCCTACTATGTACAGACGCATAGTAGGAAGTTTGATTTATATGACTATTACCAGGCCAGATTTGAGCTATGTTGTTGGATTGGTAAGTCAGTTTATGCAGGATCCAAGGAAAGTGCATTTGGATGCGGCTAGACGCATACTCAGGTATGTGAAGTCCACATTGCAGTATGGACTATTTTATGAGATTGGGGTTCAGATACAGTTGCGTGGATACACTGATGCTCATTGGGCTGGTAGTATTTCTGATAGACGATCTACCAGTGGATATGTGTTCTCTTTTGGGAGTACTGCAGTCACTTGGAGCAGCAAGAAACAGCCTACAGTTGCCTTGTCGAGCACAGAGGCTGAGTACAGGGGTGCAGCAATGGCTGCATGTGAGGTAGCTTGGTTGCATAAGCTACTTTATGATATGCATCAGCCTACAGATGGGCCATTTGTCATTTATTGTGACAACATGAGCAGTATACACTTGGAAAATAACCCAGTCTATCATGCTAGAACAAAGCACATTGAGGTGCATTATCACTATATGTGGGAGAGGGTTTTACTAGGTCTTATTGATCTAGTTTATGTCAGCACAGAGGATCAGGTAGCTGATATATTCACGAAGGCATTGGGCGCAGAGAAGCTACGCAAGTTCAGAGACATGCTTGGTGTGCAGGAATTGGGATTGAGCTCGAGGGAGAGTGTTGAGATATCGAGCTCCACTCGTGATATGCCAGGGTGACCGTTGTGCATTTATGTCACCGACTTGTTAGCTGTAGATGCGGTTGGTACACCGCCCATGAATAATAGCTAGATGACATCTATCCTTAGCTACTCTAGTTTGTGGCTCAATTAGTATGCCACCTTAGTCAGTTGAGTTTGGTTTGAGACCCATATATAGGGTTCTTCTATTTCTATATACTAGAGTTCTTTTTGGCTTACACAACTAAGAAGAGGAAAACTGTTTTCAGCCTCCACCTGTGTGTGTATTCCCCCATTGTGCAAGCAAGAAAGCTACAAGTGAGACTCCTTACTTCTCTCCCAAAATCTTGACATTATCACATGACAACCCTTCAAGAAATGGGGGATTGACTTTATCGAACTCATTATCCCTACAGCATAATATTCACAAGCCAAATACATCATTGTGGCCACCGACTATCTAACAAAATGGGTAGAAGCACGAGCTACAAGAAAAAATGGCTCTAGGACCATTGCTAAGTTCCTATGGGAGCAAGTGATCTCACGATTCTCGACTGCCCCATCAAACTAGTTAGTGACCAAGGCAAACACTTCATCAAGGAAGTGATAGCTGACCTCCTGTCCTCCTTTTCTAATCATTCATTGGAAATCCTTGCCTTATTACCCTCAAGCAAATAGTCAAGCCAAATCCATGAATAAAATCTTAGTAAACATCCTGACGAAAGTCATCTCTGCTTCACGCGGTGATTGGGATAACAAGCTGATGGCGGCCTTGTGGGCCTACCACATGGCTTACAAGATGGTTGTAGGACAAACCCCCTTTAGATTGACATATGGTACAAAACCAATCCTTCCCTTGGAATTCTTTGTACCAAGCCTCAGGATATCCCTTCAAGAAATATGGGATGGGAAGGAGGCATGGACAGAATGCTTGATTGAACTCGAACGCTTATCAGAAATCCACCTTCTAGCCACCCATGCACTAATATGTGAGAAGGCAAGGCGCAAAAGCTAGTTTGACAAGCATATCAAGCAGCGTAACTTCAAACAAGGTGACTTAGTACTACTATACTCGGTCAAAGGACATAAGCAAAAATTGAATTTTTGGGGGCTAGGATCTTTTAAGGTTTGAACCATCAGCTAAACTGGCAATGTAGAACTCGAAACCCTAGAGGGCAAGGGCATAGGCTTCTTCAATGGCAGCCGCATAAAGAAGTACTTCCCTCCCATGCACCCATTTCATGAATCCCCCAATGCTAGCACCCCCTATCCATGTACGAGTAGCCACTATCACTGAGATGGATAGTGAGGATGAGGAAACAGTGGAACCAGCTTACCTAAGCATGACGGTTACTGCTACGCACACATGCACCATCAACGCATTGATTGATGAGGGAGCTCATTTTAATTTCTTGACCCATGACCATTGGAACCAAATGGGAAAACCACAACTGTAGCCCATTAATGCTAAGATCACTCCTTATGGAGGCCAACCCTACACACTTTTGGGAAAGTGCAAGGTTGCAGTTTCTATCGAGTCTGAAAGCATTCCAATAATCTTCTATGTGTTACCCGGTAACACTAACGATATAGACACAAAGTCGCTATTAGGACGAACCTTTAAGAAGCAAGCTCGTTGCAATGTCGACTACAAGTTGCAGCGCATCCACCTAGCTGTGGGTAATGTCCACATAGTTACAGCCTTCAGCAAGGGTGGTGTGACTCCTTCCAAGTCCGCAAAGCCATCGATGGAGAAACCCATCATCAAGAGTAAGGAGGGGGGTCATCACAACCCACCAAGCCTCAATGCCAGTAACCCACTAAACCCAACACTAACACCCATGAACCCCAGTTCAAATGGGTACCTAAGCACCGAGGACCACTACCTAGGAACACAAACCCACGGCCTCGCAAGGCTAATGTCCCACACTCGAAACCTAGAAATCCAAGATGGAACCCTAAACATCAACGTACAGTCAACCGCAATGGGTCCCAAGGCCTTATTGCAAGCGCAAGGCTACATGCGAGTAGCACTTGGATTTGGCTGCTTAAAGCCAAAACAACCAAAGACCCTACTCAAATTCCATCCTCAAGCTTGACCACACGAAACATCATGCTGGAGACACTCAAACCACAAGAAAATCAGGACGCCAAATCCATGGAACCACCAAAACCTAGCTCAACAATGCCTAAACCAATCTATCGCCCACAATCGCAGTCTACTACAAATCCAACTCCCAAATCTAGCATTGATGATACCCCTCAAATCTTTGATGTATCTACTAGCATGACAGCCACAACTACAACCAAACCCATCGATCTTGAGGCCCAGCTACAACCTAAGGAGCAAACCAAGCTGCAACCAGTAACTATTGAACTCTCTAGTTTTATCAAGCCTCCACCACCTACCAGGCTTAGACCCTCTTATGAGCGGTGATCAATTCTAACACTGATTTAGCTGAAAATACTAGGGATGACTTGGTTGCTTGCCTCCGACACTTGGACGCTACTTTCATGACATTTTCTAAAAGCTACAATTGACTAGACTTAGGCCTCTTGGAAGAACCTATAGTGACTAAAGCATGAACACTCCCTTGCTCTTAGGAGGAATCAGAATTCGTATTTGTTAAAGCTTTCAAAGCAGTTGAGGAGTTAATTGCAACCGAGATATCCAAGGAACAAGCAATCCAACATCGTCTCATTATGTCACATAGCAAGAACACGATCATGGCCACTATTAGGACGAACCTTTAAGAAGCAAGCTCGTTGCAATGTCGACTACAAGTCGCAGCGCATCCACCTAGCTGTGGGTAATGTCCACATAGTTACAGCCTTCAGCAAGGGTGGTGTGACTCCTTCCAAGTCCGCAAAGCCATCGATGGAGAAACCCATCATCAAGAGTAAGGAGGGGGGTCATCACAACCCACCAAGCCTCAATGCCAGTAACCCACTAAACCCAACACTAACACCCATGAACCCCAGTTCAAATGGGTACCTAAGCACCGAGGACCACTACCTAGGAACACAAACCCACGGCCTCGCAAGGCTAATGTCCCACACTCGAAACCTAGAAATCCAAGATGGAACCCTAAACATCAACGTACAGTCAATCGCAATGGGTCCCAAGGCCTTATTGCAAGCGCAAGGCTACATGCGAGTAGCACTTGGATTTGGCTGCTTAAAGCCAAAACAACCAAAGACCCTACTCAAATTCCGTCCTCAAGCTTGACCACACGAAACATCATGCTGGAGACACTCAAACCACAAGAAAATCAGGACGCCAAATCCATGGAACCACCAAAACCTAGCTCAACAATGCCTAAACCAATCTATCGCCCACAATCGCAGTCTACTACAAATCCAACTCCCAAATCTAGCATTGATGATACCCCTCAAATCTTTGATGTATCTACTAGCATGACAGCCACAACTACAACCAAACCCATCGATCTTGAGGCCCAGCTACAACCTAAGGAGCAAACCAAGCTGCAACCAGTAACTATTGAACTCTCTAGTTCTATCAAGCCTCCACCACCTACCAGGCTTAGACCCTCTTATGAGCGGTGATCAATTCTAACACTGATTTAGCTGAAAATACTAGGGATGACTTGGTTGCTTGCCTCCGACACTTGTGTTAGAATATCAAGCTCTGGGTGTGTTGACCGACATGAGCTGGACACAGCTAGTCTAGCCATAGTAGTTAGATACATTAAATAAGTCGGTGCCTTTGGTGTGAATGGTCTTATGACCGTAGGTTGTATCTTTTCACTATAGAGTGTGGTTTTGAATATAGTGTGAGTAAGAGAGGAAGCTTGTTGCTTCACTCTGCCTTTCATCACTCTACCTCTTTGAACCTGAACATGGTATCAGAGCCATGAATAGATGAAAACTGGGTGCCTGGGAGTGTGGCATTGGACTTGCAGGAGCTGAAGTCAGAGAAAAGGTTATTCTTCTTCAAACAGGCTGAAGCCATTGGACAATGGAAGGTATGAAGTGTATAGTGGTATGCTTAATGATCAATGGCAGGGTCAAAGGCTTGTTTGTAGCCTTGAGAGGGATGTATTGAGCACCTTAGAGTGCTTCATTGCCCTGGTTAATAGACACGTGAGCTGTGCTGTCCATCCAAACAGTCTGCACTGTTGCGCCTGATTCAGATCCATGTCCTACAGCTACTAAATGAGGCATCCTGCATCTTCTACATGCTCTAAACAGTGTATGTTGACCCTGGGTGTGACCTTGAAGGTCTGATATGTCAATGGAAGCTTGAGTGATGAGAAGCATGGACTGTTATGCAGGTATACAGGTCTGAAACTGAGAGTACACTGCTGAATACAGTGATTTACATCAGTGTTTTTGATTCTGAAGAGCACTTGAAGCTCCCTAATAGGCTGGGAAGATTGCATTGCAGACAATACAAGTCAAGAAGTTATATGTACTTGATGTGAAGTACTTGAGCTAAATTTTTCTCAGTAAAATATTCAGATCTGAGAACTGTTCACTGCTGAAAACTGTCATGTACTGTCAATAATAAGCATTAGATACTACTAATGCAATACAGGTCATTTCTAGAGCTCTATCACCTATGAGAGCTGTCACATACATGCTGGATGTATGGAGGCTTGAAACATTCAATGAGTATCATTGAAAACTGAAGTCTGGAGCTGAAGTGAATGCAGACATATTGTCTTGGTCAAGTACAAATGGTTCATGAGGTCTTATGCTTTGGTCAGTGAAAACAGGTTGTCTATGTATACCTAGATGCTCATGTATTGACCTCACCATTACGAAGTAAATGTATGACATGATCGGGAGACAATTTGGGGCTGATTGGAACTTGATATGCTGAACTTTGGTTGATAGTAACCTGCAATTGAATTTGTTGACACTTGTATGTGCTGTCTATGCTTATGTCTGAAGTGGCATATGTACCAGCAGTCAACTAAGCAGTTTTGGAATATGCATTACGTGTATCCAGGTGGAGTTTGACTTTGGAAAGGCTGCTGTAATTGCAGTTTACAGGTTTGGACTGTATGCTTTTGGAACCTGGCAGTGGATCTGCAGGAGTTAAATCTGAAGCGAACATCAGACATATGTATTGGCAATTGTCTGTATGAGTTGGATCAACCGATTGGGACGTTGTTTTGGGCTGATATTTGACTGAAATTTACTGGTTTTTTTCCTGCAATTAATTGCAGAAAACTGTCATAAACAGTTCCGGGCTGAAGTTGAACTGTTAAGAAAATCTTGGTTTGCAGGTAGTCAGGCAAGGTCTGCAACATGGCAAATGCTGATAGAACTGATAATGTAACCCAGATTGTGGGAGAAAAGCTTGATAGCAACAATTATGCAATATGGAAGTTCCGCATGGAGAACTTTCTGATAGGCAAAGGATACTGGGACTTAGTGACAGGTGTTGAGGCTGAACCTGAAGTTCCAGATAGGAATCCTACAGCTGATCAAAGACGAGCACATCGAGCTTGGACGGAAAGAGCTCGCAGAGTTTTACATTGGCTGTCATTATGTATCTCGGATGCTATGGTGATGCAGATCATGAACTGTAAATCCCCAGCCGATGCATGGAACATATTGGTCAGGTACTATGGCACAACTACGAGTGCCAGGAAGATACAACTGAAACAAAAATTCAACAACATAGAGAGGAAGAACAGATCCATACAGGACTATGTCACGGAGATTAAAACCTTAGCAGATCAGCTCGCATCTGTTGGCTCACAGGTAGAAGATGAGGATATGGTTGCAGTGACCTTAAATGGTTTGGGTCCGGAGTATAAGTCCTTTGACACTTCAATATCTGTGCGGGCTGAGATGCCTGATTTTAATGAGCTGGTTGCGTTGTTGATTCATGAAGAGGTGAAGCTTGGCTTAGTTACAGGGTCAAGCAGCTCAAAGAATAAGGATGCAGTTTTTTATTCGAATCAGCGTGGTCGTGGTGGCCGTGGTAGAGGCTATGGATCTGGCAGAGGAGGCCAGCAGAATGCATCCTATAGTAATAGCAATCAGCAGTCATCACATGCAAGAGGTAGTGGCAACTTTCGAGGAAGGGGGAGATCTAACTCCCGTGGCAGAGGCTCATGGCAGCAGCAGCGTCAGTCAGACAATCCAAATAAAGATAAGGATTGTCACTACTGTGGAAAGTATGGGCATATTGCAAAGGATTGCTGGAAGAAGCAGGGAAATCAGAAGGGCAAGCAGCATGGACATTATGCTACGTCCAGTCAGACAGATGACTCTGGTGATAGACTGTTTGCCATGCAATATGTCGAAGATAAGGCTGCTGAAAAATCATCTGATGATGCAGTGTGGTACATTGACTCGGGGGCGTCGAATCACATGACCCCTCGTGGTGATTGGTTCACGGATATGGTGGCTGAAAAGCATGGCTATGTATGCACAGGTGATGACACGCAACATAGCATTGAGCATAAAGGCAAAGTGCCTCTGGTTGTACATGATGGCATGAAGAAGAATCTTCATGATGTTTTGCATGTTCCTTCGATTACGAAGAACCTATTGTCTGTGGGTCAAATGACAGAGCAGAACTTGCAGGTTCGCTTCAATAAGCATGGCTGCTTTATTGAAGAGGTTGGCAATGGATGTAAGTTGATCGCGAAAGGCCACAGAAATGGAAGAATGTTCACTCTTGATGCTACACTGCCAGAGCTGAATTCCGCTATGTTTGCTCAGGGTTCTGGCACTATCAGGGACTTAGAGATTTGGCACAAGAGAGTGGGGCATGTAAATTTGCAGAGGCTGCAGACCATGCAGAAGAAGCAGCTGGTAACAGGGCTCCCTAGATTCCAATATTCAGATATTGGTCATGTCTGCGAGGCTTGCCAGTTTGGTAAGCAGTCACGATTGCCGTTTGTCAGGCATGTAAGACAGAGTACACGACCACTGCAGTTAGTGCACTCTGATGTTTGGGGACCAGCTCATAATGCATCTATGGGGGGTTCCAGATACTATGTATCCTTCATTGATGACTACAGTCGATATACCTGGCTTCACATATTGAAAACAAAAGATGAGGTCTTTGCTGTTTTTCAGAAATTTAAGGCACAGGTTGAGAAGGAATTTGAGTGTTACATCTCTTGCTTGAGATCCGATAGCGGTGGGGAGTATGTCTCCAATGAATTTGCTGATTTTTTGGCTGAAAATGGCATTCGTAGGCAGCTAACCTGCAGCTACACTCCGCAGCAAAACGGAGTAGCTGAAAGGAAGAACAGGGTTCTGATGGAAGCTGCTAGGGCCATGATGAATGAGAAGCATATGCCGCTTTATTATTGGGCAGAAGCTGTTGTGACAGCCGCATATATTCTGAACAGGACTCCCACTGCAGGCATTCATGACATGACACCGTTTGAGAGGCTCTATGGCTATAAGCCGGATGTAAGACACATGAAGGTCTTTGGCTGCCTTGCTTATGTGCACATTCCAGATGAGAAAAGGAAAAAGTTGGATCCCAAAGCGCATAAGAGTGTGTTCATTGGATACTCGCAGGAGAAGAAGGCATACAAATGTTATGATCCCTCTACCAAGGAGACTTTGGTAAGCAGGGATGTCATCTTTGATGAGCTGGGCTCTTGGTATGTCTCACCAGTTGCAGTGCCATCCGATTTGCCTTCCACTCGTGTCTCTACAGTTGATATGCAGCAGAGCACTGCTATGACAGGACCTATCAGTCAGACAGTATCCCCATTGAAAGGTGAGAAGGATCGAAGCTTGCACGCGAGCTATGGCGGGAGAGCAAGAGCAAGAAAGAGAGAGACAAGAAATGGGAACTCCAACAGTCACAATGTGTGACCGGGCCTTCCTTTATTCAAACTGTCACTAAAAGAATAAAGAATAAAGTGACGTGACGGGCGCCCGCCACCTGCAATGTGCAGTGGCGGGTACTGTCAGTGTAGTAATACACGGGGCGGCACGGCGGAGGCGCCTTTACCCCCACGGCGGAGGCGCCTTTACCCCCAACAACCTCCCACTTAAAGGCGAATCTGCCCTAGTGAGAGAGAAAAGAAAAAGAAAAGACAGTACAAATGTACATAGGTACAAGGGATGAGGAAAGGTGACATCTCATCCAACTCCCATCAACCTCCTGAGAAAGGCAAAGCGCTCAGTAGTGAGGCTCTTCGTGAGCAAATCTGCAGGATTCTCGTCAGTGGAGATCTTGACAAGGTCAACAGACCTGTCCTCCACGACACCACGTATGAAGTGATACCTCACCTCAATGTGTTTCGTCTTCGCATGGAAGACCGGATTCTTAGCCAACTGAATGGCACTCATAGAATCCGAATGCAGTGTAGGTGTAGCATCAATCCCAAGGTCAGCAACTAGACGGCCTAACCATATGGCCTCCTTGCAAGCCTCAGTGGCTGCAACATACTCGGCCTCAGTGGTAGACAAAGCCGTACACTTCTGAACCCTGGACATCCAAGAGATAGCCCCTCCAGCATAGGTGAATACATAGCCAGAAGTGGACTTCCTACTATCTGCATGTCCTGCATAATCGGAGTCAGTGTACCCCACGACCCCTGTATCCTGGCTGCCATAGCAAATACACATATCTGCTGTGCCCTTCAGGTACCTCATGATACCCTTCACGGCATCCCAATGTCTGCTGCCAGGTGTAGCCATATAGCGTGCCACAACACCAACTGCATGTGCAATATCTGGACGAGTGGCTATCATGGCATACATCAAACTGCCCACGGCTGATGCATAAGGGATCTTGGCCATCTCGGCCCTCTGCTCATCTGTCTGCGGACAATCGGCCTGTGATACCTTCACATAAGAAGGTAATGGACATCCAATAGGCTTTACGTCCTGCATGCGGAAGCGCTCAAGGACTTTATGAATGTACTCCCGCTGTGAGAGATACAAAAGTCCCTGATGCCTATCGCGCTTAATGCGCATCCCAAGTATATGTGAGGCCTGTCCCAAATCCTTCATCTCAAAGCTCTTCTTCAGCTGAGATTTAAGAGCATCTAGCTCATCATGAGCTTTCCCTACTATCAGCATATCATCAACATAGAGTACCAAGATAAGCAAACTGCCATCACGGGCTTTCTTCGTGTAAAGACACGGATCCATAGCACTCCTGCTGTAGCCCTGTGACTGCATAAAGGCATCAAACTTATGATACCATTCCCTAGGTGCCTGCTTCAAGCCATACAAGCTCTTCTTCAACTTGCACACTAGGTGCTCCCTGCCAGGTTCTGCAAAGCCCTTAGGCTGATCCATATAGATCTCATCATGCAAGTCCCCATGTAGAAAAGCCGTCTTGACATCCATCTGATATAGATCTAAGTCAAGCTGTGCAACCAAAGCCAAGACTAAGCGCAGGGTGGTCATCTTAACCACAGGAGAGAAGACCTCATCAAAGTCCACACCATGTTCCTGCTTAAAACCCTTTGCTACCAATCTAGCCTTGTATGCCGGCTTGGGGTGTCCAGGGGTACTTTTTAGCTTGTACACCCACTTGCATGGCAAAGCCTTCTTGCCCTTAGGCAAGGCAACCAAATCCCAAGTCTCATTCTTATGCAGGGAGTCTATCTCAGACTGCATAGCCCTCTCCCAGGAGTGACTGTCACCCCTGCGCATAGCCTCATCATAAGTGAAAGGCTCTCCTGCATCTGTAACCAAAACATAATGCATAGAGGGCTGAAATCTGTCAGGTGGACGTCTGTCTCTAGCAGACCGTCTCACTGCAGGCTTTGCTGCCTGTCTAACTGCCTGTCCAACATCCTGGCCCTGTGGAGGAACTGCTGCAGGCTGTACTACTGGCTGTGCTGGAGCTTTAGGCTCCTCCTGAAAGATCACTCTGCGGATCTCAACCACCTTCTCAGGCTGCCTGTGCATCTTGTCTTCATGGAAGACGACATCATGGCTGCGTACTATTTTCCGCGCCTGCGGATCCCATAGGCGATAGCCCATCTCTCCTGACTCACCATAGCCAAGGAATATGCATTTAATGCTCTTTGGATCCAATTTACTCCTCTTGTCCTTGGGCACATGGCAGAATGCCTCACATCCAAAGACACGGAGATGCGCATAAGAGGGTGGCTTACCAGCCCAAACTTCCTCTGCAACCTGGAAATCCAATCCACTGGAAGGCGATCGGTTTATGACATGCACTGACGTACTAACTGCCTCAGCCCAAAAACTCGGGGGTAGGCCTGCATGGCTAAGCATAGAGCGCACACGCTCCTGAATAGTCCTGTTCATGCGCTCAGCCAAACCATTCTGGGGTGGGGTGTAAGGGGCGGTCAACTGACGCTTAATACCCCTGTCATCACAAAACTGCTCAAAAGCATGCGAGACATATTCTCCCCCATTATCTGTCCTAAGGCATTTCAGCCTATACCCAGTCTGGTTCTCAACAAGAGCAAGCCATCTCTGAAAAATTGCCAAGACATCGGACTTCTGCTTTATGGGATAAGCCCACACTTTCCTAGAAAAATCATCAATGAAGGTAACGAAGTACTTCGCGCCACCCATAGACATGCAAGGCATAGGCCCACAAACATCGGAATGCACCAATGCCAAGGGCTCACTCATGCGTGGCCTACCCGATTTCTTATGCGTAGACCTATTCTGCTTACCATAAAGACAATGATCACACGAGTCAAAACATACATAATCCAAAGGCGGAAGATACTGCAAACTAGATAACATTTTCATTCCTTTCAAAGACATATGCCCCAAACGGGCATGCCAAAGTGATACATGTGGAATAGAGCCCACTGCCAAAACATGGTCTACAGAAGACCCAGATACAACAAGAGGATAGAGGCTGCCAGCCTTGGCGCCTCTAGCAAGCACAAGTCTGCCTTTGGTAATCTTCCAGGCAGAATCCCCAAAACAGACATGAAATCCTGCATCATCCAACTGTCCTGCAGACATAAGACTACGCGTAAGCGCAGGTACATGACGTACATCCCTGAGCAAAAAGGAACTGCCAGTGGAAAACTGCAACTGAATATCTCCACAGCCCACAATATCAAGAGACCTGTCATCTCCAAGTTTGACTGATCCAGATACAGTACGGTAAGAGTGAAACCACTCACGGTAAGGCGTCACATGGAAGGACGCACCTGAATCCAATAACCAGCACTGTGCATACATACTAGGTGTCTCAGTCAAGTGTGAAGCATCAGAAGAACTAGCTGCAAGTATAAACTCATCACCACCATCGGACTCTTCAGTCTGCGTGACATTAATTTCCTCAATCTTGACGTTGGACTTCGCAGGTACTATGCTGCGATCAGAGGACTTCTCCTGCACTTTATCTTTCCCCTTATCCTTGCGCTTCTCATTGCGCAACTCATGACATTGTGGTCTAATATGGCCCTTTTTCCCACAATGATGACAAGTGACATTTGCATTGCGTCCACGCGACTTACTACGCGACTTGCCACCACGAGATTTAGACCGACCCTTCTGCGAGTCACGGCCTCGGCCATTACCACGGTCATACCTGTCATTCCTGCCTCTAACTGTCAAAGCATGACTACCACGAGAGGCATCCAAGTTTTTGCGATTCACCTCTTCCTGAAGAAGAGCACTCTCAACATCTGCCAATTTTAGAGTAGCACTAGAGGCACAAAGAGCAGTGCGGAATACATCCCATGACTCATTCAGAGTTCCAAGCAAGAAAAGAGGAGTTACTTCCTCTCCAAAGGTGATATCCTGCGAAGTCAGGTTCTTCAGTATAGCATGGAACTGGCTCAAGTGAGCAGACATAGTCGCATTATCCTTCATGCGCAGATCCATAAGCTGCTTCAACCAGTACATCTGACTCGCCGGACTTTTCTTATCATAAAGATTCTTGATCTTATTCCATAGATCCCATGCACTCTGTGCTTCCTCAAATACATTATAATGTACCTGTTCAGTGAGAGACAATACAATCGTGGACTTGCATAGCTCATCAAGTTCAAGCCAGTCGTCAATGTCCATAGTTTCAGGCTGCTCCCCACTCAACCGAAGTGGCTTAATCTGAGATTTCTGCACCAAAACCTGCCATATTTGACTCTTCCAGTAAGAGTAGTTGGTACCATCCAACTTTGTAATGTTAAAGATGGCACTATCATGCGAAGATGATGCCATTATGCAGGCTGGAAATGCCCAAACAGTCCAAAACTGCTTGCTGTTTTACTGCAGAAACTGCCCAAAAATGACCAAAACGGGGTCCAAAGGGTGAGCAAAGTGTGCCAAAAGTTGCTGCCCACTTAGTACTAGGTGCGGTACACCAAATCAGGATATTTCAGCATGAAAAGTACACCTCAGTCCACCAATAACTGCTTGCTGTAATAAATTGCAGGTATGCAGTCTAGAGAGCAAACTGTCCCAAAATAGGATCCAATGTCAAGCAAACAATGCTAGGTCCAAAGCCGGCATGAAACGGACATAAGCAAGGCCAATGACAGTGAAAAGAACATGAGCTCAACACCAAGCATGTCAAAATAACATCTGCCAGTGAAAGGCACACCCCCAGACACTCTAGGCAAAGTGTTCCTGTAACTGCCAAAACCTGACACAAATAGGTATCTGCTCAAAGAGAAAGATCCAAATATGAGACTCAGCTCATAAGCATCCTGTGAACCAAGAGTACATCAATGCATATCCATAAAGATCAGAGTATGATCCCAAAGTCTCAATGTGTATGTAGCTGCTCAAGACATAAACTGCTTCAAATACATGTAAGTGCTCCAATAGCATGCAACTGTCAAAGGTCAAGAAAGCATGTAAATGCTCCCACTGGCACAAAAGGCGTACAAAGCGAGCTCAGAAGCTCAAACAACCCAAGAGAAAGCACCAGTGATAAGTGACCCTGTCAATGCATCAAGCGCATCCGAGAGAGCATGACATACATGAAGCACCGGTCGTATTAACCATGAAGCAATACATAAGCCCAAATAAGCTCTCGGTCAACTCAATGACATCCAAATAGCAACCAAGATCAGTGATCAAGTAATCCGGGAATGCTCAAATACATCCAAATCCAAGCTCCAAATGTCGGTATGGCATACACGAACCAAATAGCATATGTCACGAACCAAAGCATGTAATGCAAAAGCCTAACTGTCAAGCAGAGACATGAGGCATAGGCAGTCCACGAGCATGCCGAGTCGGTCCAAATGCCAGTGAAGACGGAGCTAATGCGAAGCTCAAAAGCATCCCATAATCTCATACATATGCTCCAAGTCGTCCCCAAATGTCAGAGATATCATGCCAAAGCTCAAAGCATACATCCGGTATCGGTAGGTAAGTGCCAAAGCATGTAAAGTACCTTCAGCCCACTGTTATTCCAGCATGTATTTACTGTTCTAAACAGTAGATTTCAGCCCCAAATTCAAGCCAAAATCATGGTCAAACCAAATGCATACATCCCCAATACATCCGGGTAGGAAGTAGACCGCATACGGGCATCAAACAAGGTAACCGGAGTAGAGTATAAGCATTAAATGCCAATGCCAAGTGTGGCTGCCCTGTTTCCAGCACTGTATAACAGTAAATAACAGTCCCAAATCAGCCAATATTTCAAGCCAAAATCATGGCATAATCATGTGCATACATTCCCAAGGCACTAGGCATCATGTAGACCGCATACGGGCATCAAATAGCACAACCGGAATGGAGTATAAGCAACAAATGCTAATGCCAATGGTGCTGCCCTGTTTTCAGCCTGTTATGACAGTTTATGACAGTCCCAAATCTGAAGAAATCAGCCCCGAAAGATCAAGACCAATACCCAAAGCTTGAATGACATCAAACATGAAGTCTATAGCCCTCTTGATCAAGGTAGAGAGCAAGAAGCAATGGCCAAGTGTGGAGCTGAAGTAGATGAGTGCTCACAGCCTGGAAAAAAATGATGCAATCTGCCCTGTTGGTGCTGAACTTGCTGTTGCTCCACATGGGCTGAAAAGGGGGTAATGGGGGGCTCAATGATGGCCCAAGGTAGGCACATACCAAGCCATGAAGGCCCAATGCAAAGGGGAGGGAAGATATGAGCTATGGAGCTCAAGAAGAGTGGCTGCCCTTTGTTCCTGCCCTGTTTCAATCTGAGAATACACTCAAATGCCTGCAAATGCTGAAGCAATACCTCAAGGGCAAGGCCCTGATGAAGCTCAAGAAGGCCGGGATGGAGCTCGGGAAGCCGGGGAGAGTCGAGAGCTCAAGAGGTCGGCTATGGCTGCCGGGATGGAGACCCAATGCGTGAAGCGAGTCGATGCGAAGGTCGGGAAGCACCGAGTCGAGCTCAAGCAAGAGAATGCCAAGCTCTGATACCAGTTGAAAGGTGAGAAGGATCAAAGCTTGCACGCGAGCTATGGCGGGAGAGCAAGAGCAAGAAAGAGAGAGACAAGAAATGGGAACTCCAACAGTCACAATGTGTGACCGGGCCTTCCTTTATTCAAACTGTCACTAAAAGAATAAAGAATAAAGTGACGTGACGGGCGCCCGCCACCTGCAGTGTGCAGTGGCGGGTACTGTCAGTGTAGTAATACACGGGGCGGCACGGCGGAGGCGCCTTTACCCCCACGGCGGAGGCGCCTTTACCCCCAACACCCATGGACAGGGAGATTGAGGAGCTCACCGTCCACTGACACGGGTATGTCAGTGAGGGGGAGACATGATGTCTTGGACAGCAAAGAAAAAGAGAAAGTTAGTGAGGATGGTATGATGACACCTGGCAGAATGACTTCGGGCTATGAGTCTAGTGATACTTTAGACAGCGAACTTGGTATTCCGACTGTCTATACGCCTGGCACGAGGCAGAACAGGTACATTCCACCTCATGAGAGAGGTGAATCGAGTAGTGCACCACAGCCTAGACGATCGCAGAGGGTCAGATACCCTGTTGACAGGTTGACGTACTCTGGTTATTCTGCAAAGCATTATGCATACATGACAAAAGTGATGGAGATCAAAGAACCAGGTACTTATGCTGAAGCAGCGAAGGATGAAAACTGGTGCATGGCTATGGACGAAGAGATGAAAGCCTTGGCTGAAAATCAGACTTGGGATTTGGTACCACTGCCTGAAGGGAAAAAGCCTGTTGGCTGCAAATGGGTTTATAAAATCAAATGTAAGTCTGATGGCAGTGTAGAAAGGTACAAAGCAAGGCTGGTCGCTAAAGGATATGCTCAGCAGTATGGCTTGGATTATGATGAAACATTCAGCCCGGTTGCAAAAATGGCAACCATACGAACTATTATTGCCTTGGCTGCTGCAAAAGGCTGGAAATTGCAGCAGATGGATGTTAAGAATGCATTCCTCAATGGTGATTTAATAGAGGATGTATACATGGTTCAGCCGGAAGGGTATGAGAACCCTGTTTTTTAGCATTATGTGTGCAGGCTGAAAAAGGCACTGTATGGGCTGAAGCAGGCTCCGAGAGCCTGGCATGCTAGGATCAGCAGTTACTTGCAGAGTCTTGGATTTGTTGTTGGCAGGGCTGATCACAGCCTGTTTACAAAGAAGACTGACAGTGGCTTGGTAGTGCTGGTCATATATGTTGATGACCTGATAATCACTGGAAATGATGACTTGGGAATTCAGCATGCTATGAAGATGCTGAAATCTGAATTTGACATGAAAGATCTGGGAGATCTGAAGTATTTCTTGGGTATTGAGGTCGTACCAGCTGAAAATGGCTTATGGCTGATGCAGAAGCACTATGCCATGGAAATGCTTAAGAAGTATGGCATGGCTGAATGCAAACCACTAGATACACCTCTGGACCAGAATGTAAAGCTAGACATGAACACTGGGGCTGAAGTAGAAGATGTCACTATGTACAGGCAGATGGTCGGCAGTCTGATTTACTTGACCATCACTAGGCCTGACTTGAGCTATGCAGTAGGGCTGATAAGCCAGTTTATGCAAAAGCCGAGAAAGCCGCACTTGGATGCAGTTAGACGCATCATGAGGTATGTTAAGTCCACTGTAGACTATGGGCTGTTCTATGTCAGAGATAAGCCCTTGATACTGATTGGATACACAGATGCAGATTGGGCAGGATGCTCAACTGATAGACGATCTACGAGTGGCTATGCCTTTGGCTTTGGTAGCGGCATGATCAGTTGGAGCAGCAAGAAGCAGCCTACGGTTGCTTTATCTAGTACTGAGGCAGAATACAGGGGGGCTACATTGGCAGCATGTGAGATTGCTTGGCTGCTCAAGCTTATGGCTGACTTGGATATTCAGGTTGATGCTCCAGTGAAACTGTTATGTGATAATCTGAGTAGTGTACTCCTGGCCATGAATCCAGTTTATCATGCCAGGACAAAACACATAGAGGTACACTACCACTTTATTCGTGAGATGGTCCTTGCAGGAAAGGTTGATCTTATGCATGTGAGGACTGATGAGCAGGTAGCAGATATCTTTACCAAGTCTTTGGGTAAAGATAAGTTCTGTGGTTTTAGACAGCTACTTGGAGTACATATGCTGTCTTGAGCTTGAGGGGGAGTGTTAGAATATCAAGCTCTGGGTGTGTTGACCGACATGAGCTGGACACAGCTAGTCTAGCCATAGTAGTTAGATACATTAAATAAGTCGGTGCCTTTGGTGTGAATGGTCTTATGACCGTAGGTTGTATCTTTTCACTATAGAGTGTGGTTTTGAATATAGTGTGAGTAAGAGAGGAAGCTTGTTGCTTCACTCTGCCTTTCATCACTCTACCTCTTTGAACCTGAACAACTTGGACGCTACTTTCATGACATTTTCTAAAAGCTACAATTGACTAGACTTAGGCCTCTTGGAAGAACCTATAGTGACTAAAGCATGAACACTCCCTTGCTCTTAGGAGGAATCAAAATTCGTATTTGTTAAAGCTTTCAAAGCAGTTGAGGAGTTAATTGCAACCGAGATATCCAAGGAACAAGCAATCCAACATCGTCTCATTATGTCACATAGCAAGAACACGATCATGGCCACTATTAGGACGAACCTTTAAGAAGCAAGCTCGTTGCAATGTCGACTACAAGTCGCAGCGCATCCACCTAGCTGTGGGTAATGTCCACATAGTTACAGCCTTCAGCAAGGGTGGTGTGACTCCTTCCAAGTCCGCAAAGCCATCGATGGAGAAACCCATCATCAAGAGTAAGGAGGGGGGTCATCACAACCCACCAAGCCTCAATGCCAGTAACCCACTAAACCCAACACTAACACCCATGAACCCCAGTTCAAATGGGTACCTAAGCACCGAGGACCACTACCTAGGAACACAAACCCACGGCCTCGCAAGGCTAATGTCCCACACTCGAAACCTAGAAATCCAAGATGGAACCCTAAACATCAACGTCAGTCAACCGCAATGGGTCCCAAGGCCTTATTGCAAGCGCAAGGCTACATGCGAGTAGCACTTGGATTTGGCTGCTTAAAGCCAAAACAACCAAAGACCCTACTCAAATTCCGTCCTCAAGCTTGACCACACGAAACATCATGCTGGAGACACTCAAACCACAAGAAAATCAGGACGCCAAATCCATGGAACCACCAAAACCTAGCTCAACAATGCCTAAACCAATCTATCGCCCACAATCGCAGTCTACTACAAATCCAACTCCCAAATCTAGCATTGATGATACCCCTCAAATCTTTGATGTATCTACTAGCATGACAGCCACAACTACAACCAAACCCATCGATCTTGAGGCCCAGCTACAACCTAAGGAGCAAACCAAGCTGCAACCAGTAACTATTGAACTCTCTAGTTCTATCAAGCCTCCACCACCTACCAGGCTTAGACCCTCTTATGAGCGGTGATCAATTCTAACACTGATTTAGCTGAAAATACTAGGGATGACTTGGTTGCTTGCCTCCGACACTTGGACGCTACTTTCATGACATTTTCTAAAAGCTACAATTGACTAGACTTAGGCCTCTTGGAAGAACCTATAGTGACTAAAGCATGAACACTCCCTTGCTCTTAGGAGGAATTAGAATTCGTATTTGTTAAAGATTTCAAAGCAGTTGAGGAGTTAATTGCAACCGAGATATCCAAGGAACAAGCAATCCAACATCGTCTCATTATGTCACATAGCAAGAACACGATCATGGCCACTATTAGGACGAACCTTTAAGAAGCAAGCTCGTTGCAATGTCGACTACAAGTCGCAGCGCATCCACCTAGCTGTGGGTAATGTCCACATAGTTACAGCCTTCAGCAAGGGTGGTGTGACTCCTTCCAAGTCCGCAAAGCCATCGATGGAGAAACCCATCATCAAGAGTAAGGAGGGGGGTCATCACAACCCACCAAGCCTCAATGCCAGTAACCCACTAAACCCAACACTAACACCCATGAACCCCAGTTCAAATGGGTACCTAAGCACCGAGGACCACTACCTAGGAACACAAACCCACGGCCTCGCAAGGCTAATGTCCCACACTCGAAACCTAGAAATCCAAGATGGAACCCTAAACATCAACGTCAGTCAACCGCAATGGGTCCCAAGGCCTTATTGCAAGCGCAAGGCTACATGCGAGTAGCACTTGGATTTGGCTGCTTAAAGCCAAAACAACCAAAGACCCTACTCAAATTCCGTCCTCAAGCTTGACCACACGAAACATCATGCTGGAGACACTCAAACCACAAGAAAATCAGGACGCCAAATCCATGGAACCACCAAAACCTAGCTCAACAATGCCTAAACCAATCTATCGCCCACAATCGCAGTCTACTACAAATCCAACTCCCAAATCTAGCATTGATGATACCCCTCAAATCTTTGATGTATCTACTAGCATGACAGCCACAACTACAACCAAACCCATCGATCTTGAGGCCCAGCTACAACCTAAGGAGCAAACCAAGCTGCAACCAGTAACTATTGAACTCTCTAGTTCTATCAAGCCTCCACCACCTACCAGGCTTAGACCCTCTTATGAGCGGTGATCAATTCTAACACTGATTTAGCTGAAAATACTAGGGATGACTTGGTTGCTTGCCTCCGACACTTGGACGCTACTTTCATGACATTTTCTAAAAGCTACAATTGACTAGACTTAGGCCTCTTGGAAGAACCTATAGTGACTAAAGCATGAACACTCCCTTGCTCTTAGGAGGAATTAGAATTCGTATTTGTTAAAGATTTCAAAGCAGTTGAGGAGTTAATTGCAACCGAGATATCCAAGGAACAAGCAATCCAACATCGTCTCATTATGTCACATAGCAAGAACACGATCATGGCCACTATTAGGACGAACCTTTAAGAAGCAAGCTCGTTGCAATGTCGACTACAAGTCGCAGCGCATCCACCTAGCTGTGGGTAATGTCCACATAGTTACAGCCTTCAGCAAGGGTGGTGTGACTCCTTCCAAGTCCGCAAAGCCATCGATGGAGAAACCCATCATCAAGAGTAAGGAGGGGGGTCATCACAACCCACCAAGCCTCAATGCCAGTAACCCACTAAACCCAACACTAACACCCATGAACCCCAGTTCAAATGGGTACCTAAGCACCGAGGACCACTACCTAGGAACACAAACCCACGGCCTCGCAAGGCTAATGTCCCACACTCGAAACCTAGAAATCCAAGATGGAACCCTAAACATCAACGTCAGTCAACCGCAATGGGTCCCAAGGCCTTATTGCAAGCGCAAGGCTACATGCGAGTAGCACTTGGATTTGGCTGCTTAAAGCCAAAACAACCAAAGACCCTACTCAAATTCCGTCCTCAAGCTTGACCACACGAAACATCATGCTGGAGACACTCAAACCACAAGAAAATCAGGACGCCAAATCCATGGAACCACCAAAACCTAGCTCAACAATGCCTAAACCAATCTATCGCCCACAATCGCAGTCTACTACAAATCCAACTCCCAAATCTAGCATTGATGATACCCCTCAAATCTTTGATGTATCTACTAGCATGACAGCCACAACTACAACCAAACCCATCGATCTTGAGGCCCAGCTACAACCTAAGGAGCAAACCAAGCTGCAACCAGTAACTATTGAACTCTCTAGTTCTATCAAGCCTCCACCACCTACCAGGCTTAGACCCTCTTATGAGCGGTGATCAATTCTAACACTGATTTAGCTGAAAATACTAGGGATGACTTGGTTGCTTGCCTCCGACACTTGGACGCTACTTTCATGACATTTTCTAAAAGCTACAATTGACTAGACTTAGGCCTCTTGGAAGAACCTATAGTGACTAAAGCATGAACACTCCCTTGCTCTTAGGAGGAATTAGAATTCGTATTTGTTAAAGATTTCAAAGCAGTTGAGGAGTTAATTGCAACCGAGATATCCAAGGAACAAGCAATCCAACATCGTCTCATTATGTCACATAGCAAGAACACGATCATGGCCACTATTAGGACGAACCTTTAAGAAGCAAGCTCGTTGCAATGTCGACTACAAGTCGCAGCGCATCCACCTAGCTGTGGGTAATGTCCACATAGTTACAGCCTTCAGCAAGGGTGGTGTGACTCCTTCCAAGTCCGCAAAGCCATCGATGGAGAAACCCATCATCAAGAGTAAGGAGGGGGGTCATCACAACCCACCAAGCCTCAATGCCAGTAACCCACTAAACCCAACACTAACACCCATGAACCCCAGTTCAAATGGGTACCTAAGCACCGAGGACCACTACCTAGGAACACAAACCCACGGCCTCGCAAGGCTAATGTCCCACACTCGAAACCTAGAAATCCAAGATGGAACCCTAAACATCAACGTCAGTCAACCGCAATGGGTCCCAAGGCCTTATTGCAAGCGCAAGGCTACATGCGAGTAGCACTTGGATTTGGCTGCTTAAAGCCAAAACAACCAAAGACCCTACTCAAATTCCGTCCTCAAGCTTGACCACACGAAACATCATGCTGGAGACACTCAAACCACAAGAAAATCAGGACGCCAAATCCATGGAACCACCAAAACCTAGCTCAACAATGCCTAAACCAATCTATCGCCCACAATCGCAGTCTACTACAAATCCAACTCCCAAATCTAGCATTGATGATACCCCTCAAATCTTTGATGTATCTACTAGCATGACAGCCACAACTACAACCAAACCCATCGATCTTGAGGCCCAGCTACAACCTAAGGAGCAAACCAAGCTGCAACCAGTAACTATTGAACTCTCTAGTTCTATCAAGCCTCCACCACCTACCAGGCTTAGACCCTCTTATGAGCGGTGATCAATTCTAACACTGATTTAGCTGAAAATACTAGGGATGACTTGGTTGCTTGCCTCCGACACTTGGACGCTACTTTCATGACATTTTCTAAAAGCTACAATTGACTAGACTTAGGCCTCTTGGAAGAACCTATAGTGACTAAAGCATGAACACTCCCTTGCTCTTAGGAGGAATTAGAATTCGTATTTGTTAAAGATTTCAAAGCAGTTGAGGAGTTAATTGCAACCGAGATATCCAAGGAACAAGCAATCCAACATCGTCTCATTATGTCACATAGCAAGAACACGATCATGGCCACAAAGTAAGAAATCAAGAAGTTGCAACAACTTGCTGACAACAACTCCTCCTTCTTGTGGAAATGGTACGCTCTATGATTGCAATGGGAGCTAGAGGAATGCCAAATAATGACCAAGGTTGAACAACAACATGCAATCAAGGCATCTGAATATGACCCAACCTATGT
The DNA here is from genome assembly GCF_053477565.2 of Lygodium microphyllum. Taxonomy (NCBI): domain Eukaryota; kingdom Viridiplantae; phylum Streptophyta; class Polypodiopsida; order Schizaeales; family Lygodiaceae; genus Lygodium; species Lygodium microphyllum. Next base: position 43,158,758 of record NC_141163.1, read on the forward strand.
CACTCCAACTTCCTATAAGGTGTTGACTACCTTCGTAATCAACCCCTCGAAGAACACATTAAGGGACATCCTTATTTAGATTGCATCCTCACTAAGGAGGAGTTGCATGTTGCTAGCCAAGTGGACTCTGGTGACTTCTTGCTTGATGTCCTCACTTACATTATGCATGTAGGCATCCACCCTTTCGATATGGATAACTATGCTAAGTTAGAATATAACCCGAATTTCTATGCCTAGCTCATGCAAAAGTAAAACACTAAGATTGTGCGCTAAAGGCCGTTCATCCTCTAACCCTTTAATCCTCGGAAGGATTCTTCTTAGTTCACAAGGGGGAGGGGGTAAGGTGGGGGTAAGGTGAATAAGATGAATCAAACCAAACACATAAGGAAAACAATAAAGGAAAAGCACACATTGCAAGGGTAGAATGCAACAACTTGTGATTGAGGAAAAGGTCAATAAAATTTGAAATCAATAGACTATTGGTGGGAGGAAAAAGTCTACTTCTATACTCAAGCATTCAAGTTCAACAAGTATGTAGTCATTTCCTATTGATTGTAATTATTCTAAAAAACTCTAATGGTGAATATGGCTTCATGACAAGCACCCATCATGGCAGGCCAAGAAAAGGTTGGCAATTTGCTTTTTCAGAGGAAGAACAAGCAAAATATGGACTTTCAATGGAAACATGAGCCTTCAACTAGTTCAAGTTCCGCAACCTAGAAGACATGGCCATTGAAGAACGGGCTATGAGAGGTAGATCATTGAGCAATGCAATCTGCAAAAATACATGGAAGCAGTAGGCCAGGGGTGGACTACTTCCAATGTGTAGAATTTTTTAGGACTTTCCATAGGAACCGTGGCACTGTAACTGTGCAGGAGGAAGAGAAAACTCGTCAAGTGCAGATTGAATTGACCCCGGAGCTCGTGGAAAAGGCATTGGGCTTGTGAACAAAGTAGATAGGAAGCCAAAGAGAGATGTATGTGCCTTGCTAGGAATGGACAAGGTAAAGGTCCACACCAATGACGGCATCAACTTGGTGGATATTCCTAACCCCAAAATCCAACTCCAAGCCAAGATGGCACACGCATTGTTTTCTAGTCAAAGATACAACACCATCATGAGCCGCATCAACGTTCCCCTAATAGAGAGTGTCGTAGCAAGGTCATTAGATGAGGTGAACCTCAATGGTTTTGTGAGGAAGACCATTGAGACCTCAGCAAAAGCCTTGGCAACGAGAGGATAACCTACTAGAGGATAATCTCTCGCCATCAAAGCTAAAAGGAAAGCTTCGTCTTCAAAGGCTATAATCATCAGATTTGGTGGGGTCCTCACCGTGATCATCAAGGAGGCCTTGGGACAAGGGTAGGAAAAAGGAGGAGAAGGGGTGGATGAAAACACCAAGCAGGTTGCCACCTCACCAAGAACGAGAGGCACAGTCCAGCAAAAGAACATTGAGTGAAAAAAAAGAAAGCAAGGAACAAGAAGAGCAAACTAGCCAGGGAAAGGCTAAGAAGACGAAGAAGAAAATTGCACAAGAACGATAGGAAGAGGAGAGGAGGAAACAACAAAAGGCAGACTTGCAAAAGGCCCGCAGAGAGTCCAAAAAGGCTGAGGTGGAAAGAAGGAGAAAATGGGAAGAGGAGGAGGAGGAAGATATGGCCATTGCCATGCGCAGGTCCATTGAGCAGCAGTTCAAGCGTGACGAGTCGGAAGCACGAGAGCCCAATTAGAGAGGAAGGGCCAAGCTTAAGCACCCATGTGCGAGAGTTCATGCCATCGGCAATGCAAGAAGGTAAGGGCAAGGCCCCAATCACCTCCATTCCTACTCTCTTGATGCTCACCACCACCACTACCATCTCCACCCCCAGTTCTACGACCTAGGTGGACGCCAGCAACTTAATGGCTTGGGCTAGTACTTTGTGAATAAAGAAATGGGCCAAGAAGCAGGAGAAGGAACCCCCCTGGTAGGAACCAAAAGGCTAGTTGCGACAACAGACACCAAATCAAGGCGAGACCTGAAGAGGTAAAAGGTGGCAGGCTCCATGACCCCCATTCCCACAACAACAAAGAGGCCGCCTGAAGATTACGATGAGTATGCTATGGAGCTCCTCTCTCAATTAGAGAAAGCCAAGGAGGAGAAGAGAATTGTGAGACGACAGAGCTAGAAGCCAAAAAAGAGGCCATGGTTGCATCCTAGTTGGAGAAAACATGCCAAATAGCCATGGCCCAAAGGGAAGTTCATGAGCTGAAGGAGTAGCTACAAGCTAAGGAAGAGATAGAAGCAAAATGAGAGGCGCGAGTGAATGAAGAAACCGAAGCCATATAATGCCTACAATGGCACAATGGAGAGATTGGGGCATGCTACGAATATCTACAAGCCAAAATGGAGAATATCACTAAAGCCACGGAAGACCTAGAGGAGCTGAGGGAGGAGAGAGCTCCCATGTACGAAAGAGAATGGAGAAACTAACCCAAGAGGTTGCCTCAGCACAAAAAGAGTAACAAAAGCTAAGGGCAAAAATGGAAGATCAAGAACAAAGGCTGACAGTGCTAACCCGGAGGCAGAAGATATGAACAAGAGGGCAGAAGAATGGGCCAATCAAAATGAAAAAAGGATCAAAGCCTTGGCACACCGTCTCGCTCAAGTTGAAAAGGAAAAGATACTTGCTGAAAGCATAGCAAAAGATGCCCAAGTGAGCTTTCACACCCAACAACGTGCCTTCTTGAATACCCCATTGGGCGTAACCCAGGTAGAGAAGGGAGAGTCCATAGAGGCAATGAAAGAGAAACTGGGAATGGCTTGTAGGGCACTGAAAGCGGGACTGCACATGCCGCCACAACCTAGTGGAGTTGGCCCAAGCCTGGAAGAGCAATGCCATTATCTCCTATTGGCAGGCCTAACTTTGCATGAAGTGGATGCACTCAAGTTTCTTGAAGAGAAACGGCTAGGAGAGGAAGGTGGATGTGAACTTTGGAATGGGACCACATGAAGAAGATCTTGCCCCACCACCTCCTTCCCTGCGGCCTAAAGAGCAACAACACGTAGACACCTCTATAGAAAGGAAGGCTGCACTGAGGGAAAGAAGAAAACAAATGGTGGAGGAGACAAGGAAAAAATGGAACGCAAAGGGGGCAAGGGCACCCCAGGCACATATCCCACCATGTGAGGACAATGGCCCAGCAAGCTTCCATGCCGACCTCGTAATCTGGAAAAGGCAAGAAACATCCACAAGCCCCTTCGACCTTAACTTTCAATTCCCCAACACCTTGCGTTGGGTTTTTCCCATCAAGGTGGTGGAGGAGGTCATTAACATCGGAGGTAGGCTCGGACATAAATGACTGAAGGAGAGAGAGAAAATTTCCACATTATGGACCACTGAAGAGATCAAATTTTGGCAAGATAAGGTTTTTGATGTGCCAAGGTTTGTGCCTGACTACAAATGCCAACCTACGTGGAGAAGAAGGGTCTGCGACACCAACCTGGACACTTGGATGGCCTTTGGCAACACTCAACCCTTCGAGCAGAATGACCCAACCTTTATGCCCTACCCTCGAAGGGTGGGAGTGGATTTCGACTCCAGTGTCCATGGCTGTTACAACTTCCCATAATCTATAACCCTCATTGTACTACTTATGAAGATGCCCTCGTCTTCACATCAGAAAACTTGTATGATACCCTAATCCAATTCACTAACAAATTATCTTCATGCCCTAACCCCACCTTTATTACTACTTGTAATTACCTTAGATTTCTTAGGATACTCCTTAGGCAAGACCTCACTCTACAGGAGCGCAGCCTCCTAGTACTCCAACTTGACCCTAATGCTATAGATAGTTGTGCGATGGCTAGGCTAATGATGCAAGCTGCTCTATTGCCTTCATTTTGCTTAGCCCTTCTAGAAGACATGAATGATAGCACTTCACCTGCTACAATCATCCATTCCTCTCCACCACCACCCTTCAGGTCTGCCTAAACCTCAAGGGGTATCTCCAAAGCCATGAGTTTCTTAACAAATCTATTAAGCCCCCTTCTCCACTCACTCTGATGACGAAGATTAAACTTCTGTCACGATTATGTAACTTTATATTTTTAAAAAAAGAGAAAGAAAAAGAAAAAGAAATCACATGTAGCCACTGCAACTTGGGTTATAGTCACTACACTTAGGGGTCCTTAAATTAGGTGCATCTAGTGGCTTCAATCGGCCGACTCCGTCCCTAATTCCCTAGCATAATTTTGATTCCCCACTTCACACTTAGGGCACATCAAGTGCAGGATACACCTAGGGAGGTAACACTCGCCTATGATTAAACCCGTCACCCTAAGCTACACGCACCGCACCTCCCTTATGCACAACTAAGTCCTCTAGTGAGAGACAACACTTAGGCTTGCTCCCAGTCCCGCTCCCAGTCCCACTAGCATGAGCACAATGCACCATATGACCATGGAGCACACCCCCAAGTAGTGCACCTTCTTTTCTTTTTAGGTACAAATAAAGGCCCCAACCACCAGCTCTGGAGACCCCATCATCCATGCAATGCACATTCCATCTTATATATGACAATGTCACCATACAAGCAAAGAAAAGTAGACGCACACTGAGTCAGCCCCAATCAAAAAGTGAATGAAGAAGCTCATTTGGAACATCACAAGAGAAGACAACCACGGAGGGCCAGGATACCGATCCATCTAACACCATATTCAATTTTAAAGATGGATCCGTCCATCAGCCTCTCTCCACATAGGGATTCGTCCAACTTTATCTTTAAATTCATGTCCATAAATCCCTCCAACACCAAGGATTATATCCAACACAAGGGCCTTTTAGTTCCATAAATCCCTCCAATAGGTCCATAATCCCTCCAACACCAAGGATCATATCCAACTCAAGGGCCTTTCAGTTCCATAAATCCCTCCAATAGGTCTATAAATCCCTCCAACACCAGGGATCATATCCAACACAAGGGCCTTTTAGTTCCATAAATCCCTTCAACATGTCCATAAATCCCTCTAGCACCAGGGCTCATTCCAAACTCAAGGACCCTTCAGTTCCATAAATCCCTTCAATGGGTCCATAAATCCCTCCAACACCAGGGCTCATTCCAAACTCAAGGACCTTTCAGTTCCATAAATCCCTTCAATAGGTCCATAAATTCCTCTAGCACCAGGGCTCATTCCAAACTCAAAGACCTTTCTGTTCCATAAATCCCTTCAACAAGTCCATAAATCCCTCCAACACCAGGGCTCATTCCCAACACAAGGGCCTTTTAGTTCCATAAATCCCTCCAATAGATCCATAAATCCCTCCAATACACTTTCCAACAAGGCTCATCTACACACTCAAAAAGCCACCTAGCTACCCCAACCACACCGTCCAACTCACCATCCAGTTGTGCCATGGGACTAACACTCAACTAGGAGGGGGATAATGTTTACTGCAAAGCAAAGGAAGTGGAAAACAAGGCATCAAGAGGAAAAGCGCAAGGCGCAAAAAAGGAAAAGGATGTCCTACAAGAGAGTGGTCCCGAAAGAAATCTAAAAGCATGGGAATAACCACCAGGAGTATAAGACACAACCATGGGAGCCACAAGAAGCCAAAAGCAAGAAGGCGCACCTTTAAATATAAAGGCACAGCCAAAACCTCTGTAAAAGAGCGCCAAGCTCTCACCTATGCAAATTGTAAAGGTAGATGGGTGGTAGAAAGGAAGCTAGGAAGATAAAAAGGGGATGACCACCCAAGGGAAAGAGGATTTTGTATATAAAGTTCAAAAAGTGAATGAGAGCTCATTCTTTGGTGTGTGGAAAAGTGGACTTTTCTTCTTCTTTTCTTCTCTTGCTTGCTTGAGAGTGCATGAGAGAGGAAGTGTGAGAGTGTGAGAGAGTGAGTGTGTGAGGGTGAGGGATCTTGGAGGTGAAGCCCTCCACCATCTCCTCTCTTCTTCTTCTTCTTCTCTTCTCTTCTCTCCTCTCGCGCATGGCTATGGAGGATGGAACTTGGAGGGAGAGGTTTGAGGATACTTGAGCATGCATCACAAATCATGGAGCTATCGGAGTGCTTGAGAGAGGAAGCAACTCAATCGGGCATCAAGGTAAGCTCACTACACTCATAGAGGGGGATAGCGCACCAGATATATGAGAGGTAGCCATTAGTGCTCACTTGAAATGCTTAAACAATAAGTGGTCATATGGATATTGGTTGTTCGCCTCTATAAAAGGCCTACTCTCTATTGGACAGTTGGATGATACATGTAACTTTGTATGATGCCAGGAGGCATATTTCACGGTGGATTCCATGCCACGGTGGATTCTGTAAACTTTGTTTACCGGGGCTCATACACAAAGTGGATTCTTTGTGCGAGAAGTCGATGGGGACGCCTATCCTTTTCGGGTGTTTCGTTAATTTAGTGTGTACATGGGTAATTCCATAGCGGGTGATTCTGTAAAATACATATTAAATTAATAAACATTTATGAGTTTAGAGTGCACACTCGTAATAAATTAAGGTTAGGATTGATTTCTAACCAATTGACTTATTTATGTAGCTGAAGACTGCTAGGTATTCAATTTTGTTGGTTTAATTGTATTATTTTACTAACGATTCTGAATGCTTCAGTTGATGTGTAGGGATAGCAGCAGTGGCAGAGGAAAGCATTGGAGGATAGCGTGTATTCGAGTTATCACTTATATTTTTATGGGCACATACCTTAGGCATGGCGCCTATATTTTGTCGTGCCTATTTATTAAGGTGTTGGATATTTATTTATTATTTTTGTATGCGCATGGACGCACGATTATGATATTTGTATTTGGACATTGTATTGGGTATGCCTGACTCCTTGGGCGCCCGCCCATTAGCTTTATTTCTATTTTGCACTAAAGCAAACTCAAAAGCCAAAAGCGTGCTATTTTGTAATTTGGGCTATTATTTGAGCTTGAAGATGATTAATACATAAAATACATGCTTTGTGAAGTGCTCACACAAGGCATGGGGGGAGATTGCACCCAATCGGTCTCTTGTTCATGTTGTGCATGCTTTCTACCTTGAGTTTTGTGCAAAAAGTAGAGTTCTTTTGTTCTTGGGGACCTTCCGACGCTCAGTACGCGTGCTTATGGCATCCAATCTGTGCACCAATGGTATCAGAACGAAGCTAAGATCGAGAGCTTCCAATCGCTACCCATCTTGCTCGAAGGCGGAGCTCCTAGAACGATCGAGCTCTACAGTCAGTTTCATCATGAACGGTCGATACGGGTGGATTCCTGGCGGTTAAGAACCTCTGTCTACAGCCTTTGATCGCGAAGGACCGGCCTGAGGAAGCGGAGGACCACTCCTACATCTCTCCTTCCAAGTCGTTTTCCACAGTCAACACAGATAAGCTCCATATCTTTCAAAAAGCCTAAAGCTTAAAATTAAAGGTTAGAGAGCTTAGTTTTAAGCTTAAAGAAGCTTAAAACTAAAAATCGTCAAATTGGCGGCAGCAATAGGTCTTCTCCGTGATTTTTGGCATAGGAAAACGGCCCCCCCTCAAAAATCGTCGACTGTCATCACCAAGCTTAGTTATCTAAGCTATAAGTCATAAATCCTCCTAATCATTCAAGTTTTCCAAGTCTTGTGATTACAGCAAGTCACGAAGGTCAATCAAGTTCTCAAAAGTCAAAACTGATTTATTCCAATAACTCCTATAAGGACTATTCCTGCGCAGAAGCACAGAACTACAAAGTTGTTCCCTGGAAGACTCTGTTCGCATACGCAGACTTGCTGAACCAGTTTCAGCACACGCAGAAGGTCATACACAGATTTTACGAAGACTACAAATTTCGCAACTGTAAAAGACAAAGAACGTGAAAGCCAAACAAAAATCTATAAGCCTTGTATACCCGACTTTGAGCTACGCTCATCCCGCTAATTGGATTTTGAGAGTGTGAGGTCTTTTGGATTTTTATAGGATGACGGAACAAAACATGGATGATTTAATGGCTGAAGGCAATCTTCCTGAACCTACGATGGAACAAAAATTGGATTTAATTATGATGCAGCTTGATGAAGAACGAAGAGCCCGACAAGCTTTGCAAGTTCAATTGGCCAATTTGCAACGATCGACCACCGACAAAGATGGACCACAACCCGAAGATCTTATCCGACATACCATCGATGCGATTCTCGAAGCTCAATCCATCCGCAAAGAAACAAAGATAAGTAAAAGAAATTTCAAATTCCGTACTTTCAATGGAACTCGAGATGGAAAGACTGTACTTGCATTCATCAATCAGTTTTATGATTACTTTCATGAAGAGACATACGCTGAAAAAGAAAAAAATAAATGTGTCACTAATCATTTAGTCGATCGAGCCTCTCTTTGGTGGACCATGGTTCGTAAGAGCATAGATTGTCCCACTACCTGGAAGAATTTCAAAAAGAAGTTTATGTAGAATTTCCTTCCTCCAAAATTCCATAAAAAAGCTATAAAGCAATGGGATCTTCTTCAGCAAAGAGATCGTGAGCCTATTTCCCAGTACACCAAACGTTTTTGGAATGCCCTATTGCAACTCCGAATGCTTGAAGATGTACCTGAAGCGACTCACAAGCGTAAGTTTATTTCTGGATTACTTGGGCATTACTACGCTGAAGTCAATATGTTCAAGCCTACAACCCTTGAAGATGCAATTTCTTTGGCTCATAACATTAAAGACAAGATTCGAGGAAGAGACAAGCGTCCACAACAATTTCAAGCAAATGGTAACTATGGTTCTAAGCAATTCAATTCAAATTTTAGAAGATTCAATCAAAGTCGTTTTCCTTCATCATCTTTCCGTAAGTCTTGGACAAAACCACCTGCTTTGCCATCAAATACCAATCAAAACCCTAAGCCATCCTCACAGCCAAATCCTAATATTCCTAGACTTCCTACCATTGCCAACAATGTATCTAAAGCTAAACCTATATTGTGTTACAAATGCCATCAACCTGGACATCTAGCAGCCAATTGCCAATCGAAGAAACCACCTGTCCATATCAATTATCTTGGAGCAATGGAAGATGAAGAACATGAGGAAATGCCTGACTTTACGGAAGATGAGGACGACATTGCTACTCCTTCAGATACTTTGCCAAGTATGCCAACTCCACATTCTTTATTAACAATAAAATGTTTAGTGCATGGAAAAGAAAAGATTATTTTGCATGATGATGGAAGTTTACATGATTTTATTTCTGCAAAGTTAGTGAAAGAATTGAATTTACAAACTGTTTCTACGCATTATCGCATTAAAGCAGCATTCTTAGGCACAAGATATAATGGAACACAAGAGGTGTATGATTTAGAAATTCAAATTGGTGAATACACTGAACGAAGGAATTTTCTAGTTGTACCTTTACAGTCCAGTGATATTATCCTAGGTATGCCTTGGCGTTATCAGCATAATCCTGACATAGATTATTCCACGCATTCAATTAAAATTCATTTTCAAGGAAAACAAATTACATTGCATGGTATGCACACATCTAATAATTTTCCACTGCTTACTCATACTCAAGCTAAACGTGCATTACGTAAAAGTAGTAAATCTTATCTAATTTGGGTCAATGAACTTCAAGCTAAAGAAAGACATATGCATCCTAGGCATAAAGAATTCCTTGCACAATTTAAAGATTGTTTTGTTGAAGATTTACCACCTGGACTACCTCCACGTCGTGAAGACCACAAAATAGATTTAATTCCTGGTACACAACCACCATGTAAAGCACCATATAGGCATAACCAGATTGAATAGAAAGAAATTCAAAATCAAGTAGAGGAATTATTAAACATAGGATTAATTAGACCTAGTAGTTCTCCATTTGGCGCACCTGTTTTATTGGTAAATAAGAAAAATAATACCTATCTCATGTGCATTGATTATCATGCCCTAAATAAAATTACTGTAAAGAATAGATATCCAATTCCTAAGGTAGATGATCTTATGGATAAACTACAAGGTTCTGCCATATTCAGTAAGATAGATCTTAAATCTGGTTATCATCAAGTGAGATTAGATAAATTTGATATATTCAAAACTACATTTAGAATACAATTTGGACATTATGAATTTTTATTGATGCCTTTTGGATTGACTAATGCACCTGCTACATTTAGTCGAATGATGAATCGCATATTTTTGAAATATCAGCATTGTGTTATAGTATTCTTTGATGATATATTGGTATTTAGTAAAAATGAGAAAGAGCATTATGAATATCTGTCTTTGGTTTTCAAGTTGTTGAAAGATAATCAATTGTATGCTAATCCAAAAAAGAGTGAGTTCTTTCAAACAGAAATTGAATATCTAGGTCATATTGTGTCATCAGAAGGTATTAAGGTTGACCCTAAGAAGGTAGAAGCAATATTAAACTGGCCCATACCCAAAAATGTGTATGAGTTACGTTATTTTCTAGGTCTTGCTAGTTTTTACAGAAAGTTTGTGTGAAAGTTTTCATTCCTTGCTTTGCCTTTGACTAAACTTTTAAAGAAAGGTATTGCTTATCATTGGTCTGATAATCAACAAAAATCTTTTGATTTATTGAAACATGCATTAACCCATGCTCCTGTATTATAACTACCTGATTTCAATAGACCATTCTTTTTAGAAGTTACTGATGCTAGCAGATCTGGAATATGAGCTGTACTTATGCAAGATAATCATCCCACAGCCTATTCTAGTTGTAAACTGAAACCATCTGAACTTAAATATTCTACTTATGATAAAGAATTGTTAGCTGTTGTACAAGCTTTAAGACAATGGAAACATTACTTAATGGGTTCTGAGTTTATAATTAAGACTGACCAACAAAGCATTAGACATCTCCTTAGTCAACCCCAAATATCTAACCGATATATCAAATGGACAGCTTTCATTCAGAGTTTTCATCCCCTTATCCAATATCAACCAGGAAAAGAAAATGTAGTAGCCGATGCTTTAAGTAGAAGACCGACCATTCATAATATTTCTGTCATATCATTTGATTCCCTTATCCCTATGAAAGATACTTATCATCAGGATATTACTTTTCAAGCTGATTGGGATAAATTAGTTGGAAATAACTAGATTCCTATTGAGTCACAGCTCCATTTAGATCTTTTGTTTTGAATGAGATTCATTGTCCTCCATATCAAGGTCATAGAGGTATTATATTTACTTTGCGTACATTGACTGAAGATTTTTATTGGCCACATATGGACACTGATGTATCTAACTTTGTTTCTGAATGTATAGTTTGTCAAAGAGTTAAGAGACATCATGGTAAAAAGTATGGTTTACTAATGCCTTTATCTATTCCATCAAGACCATGGGAACAGATTTCTATGGATTTTATTACTGGTTTACCTAACACTAAAGCTAACCATGATATGATTTGGACTGTTATAGGACATGTTTAGTTAACAAGCATATTTCATTCCATGCAAGAAAACTTTAACAACATCTGAGGTAGCACAATTGTTTTTGAAAACTATTTTTATTAATCATGGTTTACCAAAAGTTATTATTTCTGATCGTGATTCTAGATTTTGTAATAATTTTTGGATTACTTTGTTTGCTAACTTAGGAACAAAGATTGATTTTTCATCTGCATTTCATCCTGAAACAAATGGACAAACAGAAGCTACTAACAGTACTATTATAGATCTTTTACGTGCTTACACTATTTCAAAACCACATACATGGGATACACATCTACATTTACTTCAGTTTGCATATAACAATACTCCACACACAGGTACAAAGAAAGCACCGTTTGAAGTGATTTATGGTTATAGATTGTCTACACCTGTTACATCTTTATCAAATAAGATTCAGAGTGCTGATGATATTGCTAACATGCACGCTACTATTTTTGACAAAGTTAAAGATATGATTGCCAAAGCCCAGCAATCATATACAAAGCAATCAAATAAGAAAAGACAGGCAATGAATTTCAAACTTGATGACTATGTTTGGTTAAGAATAGAAAAACGTAGATTACAAAGTGTAGATAAACACCCAGTTGTGAAATTAGCACCTAGATTCTATGGACCATTCAAGATCATTCACAAAATCAATGACAATGCATTTAAGTTAGAACTATCACCACATTGGAAAATTCACAACACCTTTCACATTAGTTTATTATGACCCTTTAGTGGCCAATTACCTGTACACCCTGTTTATGAAAACCCACCTTTGTTAGATGAAGAGACTAAAATCCTTGAGCCTGAAGCTATCATAGATACTGACTTTATGACCACTAGAACTGGCCCTAGATATTCTAGATATTTGGTCAAGTTTAAAAACCATATTGTTGAAGAGGCCCAATGGATGCACGCTAGAGACTTAAATGCTTTCCCCACTCTGTTAGCTCCACATTGAGCTAATAGCAATTGAGAACAATTGCTATCCCACCCCGAGGGTATGATGCGCCAGGAGGCATATTTCACGGTGGATTCCGTGCCATGGTGGATTCCGTGAGGTTTTACGGTGGATTCCGTAAACTTTGTTTATCGGGGCTCATACACAAAGTGGATTCTTTGTGCGAGAAGTCGATGGGGACGCCTATCCTTTTCGGGCGTTTCGTTAATTTAGTGTGTACATGGGTGATTCCATAGCGGGTGATTCCGCAAAATACATATTAAATTAATAAACATTTATGAGTTTAGAGTGCACACTTGTGATAAATTAAGGTTAGGATTGATTTCTAACCAATTGATTTATTTATGTAGCTGAAGACTCCTAAGTATTCACTTTTGTCGGTTTAATTTGAAGCCTTCGGCTTGTAAGATCAAGTATTGACTCAATCTCCTCTCAATTAGTCTACATTGGGGAAGCTTCAATGCAGTAGCAATAGGTATAGAGCCTCTATGCTTGTATCTGCTACCATGTATAATAATGAAGATGATGAGCAAGAGGAAAGGGGGCGCCATCTTGAGAGAAGAGAGAGGGCCGTTGCTGCGATGGGGGAATGAAGTTGAAGGGGGGCATCAAGATTATCATCGCCGTCAATTTTTATTATCTCCATGATCAGCATCGCAATCATCTCGCCAATCAAGATCATCGCCATGAAGAAGATCATCCTCTCCGTGATCATCATCATCAAATCAAAATTATTTTCTTGATCATTTCTTCCACAATCATTACCATTGCCATATTTTCCGATTCAATTCGTCACCATTCTCTCCATTTCAACGTCATCATGGCGGCCATTCGTAGAGAAACGACAGAGAAAGAGATAAAATATATATAAGCTTTCCTAAACCTTTACTTAAAAGGTTGATTAAAATAATCTCTCCAAGGCCTAGTCCATACGCGCAAGGGAGGGGAGTTACTTTTGGCAAAGTGCGGTGTTAAGTTCTAATGAAGGAAGCAAAGAAAGATTTCTGAGTGAAATATTTGGTAGATCAATATTCCTTAGTTGGATTGTAAGAGGACACGGTCTCCAAGGACGTGACGACGACTCGCGGGTTTTCCAAGTAAGTGTCTAACTGGTTTATCTAAAATAAATGATATGGCATGATAACTTCTTAGTTTAATATTTTTAAAATATGTCTTTTAATATGTTTTCTCATGCTACATGGTTGTTTGTATTTATCTGAACTGGTTTTTATTTATTAAAAATAAAAAAAAAACAGTCGAAAACACTAAAAAAAAGACTTAAAATTATCATAAATAAAATTTTATAAAATTACTGACTGAAAATTTATAAGTTCTGATATTTTTTCTATAAAGCTTTTGAGTCAAGGAATTTACTGATTTTCTATCAAAATTTTTAAAGATGTTTTGTTATATTTAAAAATTAGAAAAGAGTTATATTTTAGGGAAAAAGCATAGTTTTCCTTTACATAAAATGTGTTATTTATTGATATAAACTATGGATTCTTAGTGAAATATTGGAAACAGAATATCTGATTTGTTAGTGCATTTATGTTGTAAGGGTTAAAGAAAAGAAATAATGATTTAATAATATTTTATTAAAAAATGCTTGTATAAAGATATGGTGTTTTGGTTTTGATAAGAGAAATTACACACGGTGTGAACATTTAGGAAACATGGGAAATTACAAATAAAAAGTTTGACAACACTTTATAATGATTTATAATGTTAAGTTGCAGTTATAAAATTTAGTTTAAATTAAAACCAAAATAAAATCAAACAATTTGATGATTGGATGGCATGAGGAAAAAGCCTCAGCATCTATATTAAATTTTTACATGTTATACATTTTACAACCAATTTCTTAAATACACGGAGTGGAGGGCTACTAGGACTCATTGATAAATTAAAGGGTGCTATGGGAATTTAAAATAAATTATGAATGTGGACATGTGAGAGTATGGAAGAACTTGTTTTATTCTGGTTGATGTTTAATAATAGAAAAGAAGGAAAGGACGTTATATTCGCAAAATGAATTAAGTATTTAAAAACTAATAAGCAACGACGAAATTTATATACGGAGTGGGAAACGTCTACCAAGGGAGATTAAAATTTAGGGATTTATGGTATGTCAGAAAATTTGATTTGAATGTTTGTTTAAAATTAAACAAATAAAAAGAATTAATTTTAATCAGGTGGAGAAAAACATAAAAAGGAAATTTAAACGGAGATGTACAAATAGATCTAAGAGATCTATATCCCTGAAACAACCTTTCCAAAGTCAAACATTAAAAACATTTCCTGGATAAACCGCCACTAGCATGGCAGGAGTACATTATGAGGAGCTGCCTCTGAGAGATGGGGAGAAACCATAGTCATCTTAGGTTTAGCAATTTAGTGCCCAGTATAATTTATTGAAGTTTAGAATTTTTGCAGTTGGACTACTACAAACAACGTTGTAGATTTTAGGGAAGGCTAAGTTGAGTCAAATTAAAACAATTAGTGAAATAATCACTTGTTTAGTGCAACAACTCTTAGGAGTTGGCTTGTTAACCTGGGTAAAAGTGGCTTGGTCTTTGGCCAGTCAATAGGGGGTGTGGGACTGAAATGATAAGTTTTAAGGGGTCAATAGTATGGTTAGCCCTGTGATGTTCCTTAGCAACGTAGCACAACACTAGTAGAAAGAAATCATGAAAAGATTGTTTGTGTACTTCACATTGGCTGGTTTTTAGTTAAGTTATTTGAGCACAAAGTGTCTTACACTCTACGTATGCAATCTAAATATGGTATTAGAAGATAAATTTCCAGATGCACTACAATTATATGTCTAGGTGATGATCAACATTGAGAGTGTAAGATCCCCTTTACTGTAGGGTAATATGATATCTTAGGAAACTTATTAAGTGAGGAATGTATACAGTATCCTAGATCATTACATTTATATTATGAGAGGACTCTATCACGCTTGTATTTTATGTTGAAGATGGCATATCCTGGGGCCAATCCCCAGGGTGTAGAAGGGCCATAGGAGCCACAACACTTTGTTGGGGAGGAGCTCTTTGTGTATGTGATATGAGGTGCTAACCACCTAAATGTTTGGATACTCTCTCTGTTGAAGTTGGGATGGGCAAAATCGTCAGACTATAAATTGATACAAACACATGATTTATTTCAAGGAGGGTATAGCCTCTAGATATCCTGGCCACGAGGTCATGAGGGTGGTTTGGTGAGCATAGTATCGGGCCTATTTTAGGTCCCAATAGGTGATGTGTTTGTCGGGAGCCACTAATAAGTGGCAGTTTTTGAATATTGGTTAATAGGGACTAGTTGTTTAGTGTATGCCAAAGAGCATTGAAATAGAACCATTATTTCTTGATAATAGACACTGTCAAGCTGAGATCCAACATCAAGAAAGAGCTAAATGGGCTAGATGGAGAGTAGAGATCATTAGGAGGAATTCTCTAAGCACAATAGTCTAATATCACTACGAATGAGGAGTGTTATCAACCCAATTAATATCCTAACTAGTCGTTAGGGGAAAAAGGAAGCTGTAGCATTCCACTTTCCCCAAAAAGTCAATCTATTTCGAGTGGGAGTGTAACCCCTCTGATACAAACCCTTGTAGCAAATTTGATTATCGCTCTCGAGCAACCCATTGCAATATCTATAGGGATGCCATATTTGCTAGTTCTCCTAGGTTTCCCTCTATCCATTTTAGTGGGTTAGCAGAGGAAGATGTGGAGCTTCACATCAATGAGTTCTCGAAATTAATATTCAATTTTCAAATAAAAGACAAAGGTCATCCCATGATGTTTTATGTGACTCTAAAAGGAAGAGATGCAATGTGGTATCATGGCTTAGAAGTCAAGATCATAACCAAGATCGATTTATTCTTTGTAGCCTTTCGAAGAGAGTTTTCCCTTGAGAGAGGTGGTCAATATTGGTTGTGTATTCTAAATGTGACACGTCAAGAGCTCCATGATAATGCTCGAGCATACGCCAAGAAACTGAAATAGCTATTTTGCAAATTGCAAATCTCTATTTCTATTTCACCTATTGTCTAACTGTAGTACTTTACATGGATTAGACTTCAATATCCAAGTGCAGTTGAGTAGTGTTGCTCTTGCTAATACAGATACTACTATTACACAACTAGAGGAGGTAGAATCACGGTCACAAGTGGCGTATGCATCTAGGACAAACCTAAATTTGAGTCTAGGTCATGGAAATAAATTGGCATTGATTAGTGGAAGTCAAGGTGCCACTAGTACACCTATGATGACAAGTTTGAATAGAAGAGGAAGCACAATGCAAATTGTGCCCATGCTGCCATCTCCTCTTAATGTTGCAATACCAATGGCTAGCCAAATGGTTCCAGTAAATAATGGAAGCCAAATGACAAACTCTAATGTCGTATCAACTTATCAACCGACTGATCCCTAATCAGGTGGTTAGGCTAGTTGAACGATAAGCGAATAATCATGGTTATAAGTCTAGTGCATCAAATATTACATTGTCAATTCTACTAATCATGCAAACATGGAATGGTCTGAGGCCTCTTCATTTGAGTTTCTTCTTGTGTCCTTTGAGTGAATAAAGTAGGACAAGGGCCTCCATATCGAAAGAGCATTGTTTGATATGCTTGTTAAACAACATTCTGAAGGTTTTGTGGCAAAGGGGAAAGAGAAGATGGTATGTAAACTCAATAGGAGTTTGTATGGACTAAAACAAACACCTCGAGAATGGTATCATAAGTTTGATACATTCATGCACTCTCAAGGTTTTAATAGAAACCAAGTGGATCACTACTTATAAACCAAGAAGGCAGCAAATGGCAGCTTGATTATCTTGGTTTTGTGTATGGATGAGATCTTGATTGCACAAAGGGATGCTCATGCTTTGGACACCTTGAAGTAGAGTCTACATAGCAGTTTTGACATGAAACACCATATTGGAAAATTTGGGAATTTTTCAAGTCCCAATTTCAAATAAGTGATAAATATTTGACCACATGGCTAAATCTTGATGCATACTTGAAAGTGGGATTTGGAAAGATAGCTTATATAGTAATTAGGGTAGACTCCACCTTTAAGTAAGATAAAAATATTTGAGCATGTGGTCAAATGATAAAGGTATTGGGGGTTGCCAAAGTGTATGGAAATTCCCAAGTTCCCTAATATAGTGTTATGAAGGATATTGGTGAGGCTAACCATATTCTTGGGATGCAGATACTCAAGGATAGATTGAAGGGGCTTACCTATCTATCACAACAGGAGTATGTATCCAAGATTTTGTAGCGTTTCAATATGGAGGGGGGGAAAGTTAATGGGGTTCCATTGCCTCCATACATGAAAGTCAGTGTAGAGAATATCTCTACATCTAATGATGAAAAGGTTGAAATGACCAAGACTTCGTATGATTCAGCTGTTGGTAGCTTGATGTATGCTATGGTTGCTACACGTCTTGACATAGCATTTGAAGTGGGAGTGGTTAGTAGCTACATGGCACACCCTGGCAAGAAGAATTGGGAAGCAATGAAGGGTATCATGTGATATCTCAAGGGCATAAAGGATTTGTGCATCTGCTTTGGAAAGCAAAAGGCATATGTCGTTGGCTTTACAGATGCAGACTATGATGGTCATTAAGACTACAAGAAGTCTACTTCAGGGTTTGTATCTAGCTTCATAAGAGGATCAATCTCTTGGATATCTAGACTGAAAAAGTATTTTATAAGATTTGAAGCCGAAAAAGCAACCTGGATTCAAGCTACTTTCCGATATTGAGACAGCTACAGAGTTTGAAGATTGAGGAGAATAATTCTAATGAGAAGATTATTGATGGTCTTTACAACGGGCTGTCATGCTTAGATATTATGGAGGATCTTTCAACATTGTTGAAAACTAAAAATCAAGAGTTGTCATATGTCTTACAGGTTCATTCTCTAGCGATGTATTGTGAAATTGCTAATTTCATGCTTCAAGAAAATTTGAGTGCTGAGAATTCTCTGCAAAAGTGTTCTTTGTTGAAATATTTGAGGAAAAAGAGTTGGGTACTTTTATACATAGCCAAATTTGTGTTTACCAAGGTATTTACAACAAGGGCTGAAATTTGCAGGTTGTAGCAAAGAAGCCAGAGTATAGACAAAATATAAGACAGCTGACAAGAAGGGTAGACCAATTGCAGGACTACTACCTTTGGACAATGATGAGGATTTGCCAATGTAAACATCAATGTGATCAAGGTGCAAACAAGATTTGTTCCATTAAAGGAGGAAAGAAAGATTGGAGTCACGGGATTGTCTGATGATCAACCAACCAAAGAAGAGGAGGATGCTATGGAGAAGATTTTTGCACAAGAGAAGACCAAGCCACTAGATGCTATGATGATATACGAAAACTTACCTACTTTGATTTTTCCATATGATCCAGGAGGATGCTGTGATAACCTATGTCAACTTACCTACTTGTCATATTATCCAGATGATTTTCCATATGATCCTGGTGGAAATAATGCTGCAAGTGGTAAACAAGTTGGCACATGCCAGAGGATGTGCAGGTTTGGAGGGGGTGGATGTCATGATACTACACGTCCACCACTGCGAACCTGAAGACAGAGTTTTTTGCCAAGAATTTGAACTCATTAGTTAGCATCATTAGGAACTTATTCTCTATTGTGTGTGTATTTTTTGCTTTCATTTTTCATGATGCACGAGCACATGTAGATAGGATAGGCACACTTTCTTCAGTGCATTCATAATTTTTGCGTGGACATTGTTTGATTGTTTGCATCTCATGGACCCAACATTGCTATTTCCTCGAATCATGAATGGATGAGCGAGCATGAAGTTTTATTTTATAGCATATTTTTAATAGGGCACATTGCATTGTGACACTTGTTGAAGTGATCAACCCAAAGCAAAGTTATGGATTTCAAAGATAGGAAGCATGTAAATTCTTCTTGTCACAAGATTTTGTGGCATGTTTGCCCTACCAGTGGATCATGTCAGCCTGCACATCAAGCTTTAAAGATTGAATTTGGAAGTTGATGAAGGTTATGTTGGTGGTCCAAGGGGATGAAAGAGAGTATACTATCACTGGAACACAAATTTATAATGTAAAACAAATGCAATGTACAAAAACATGTGGAGGTTGTGAAGAGGCAATGAAAGAAGACAAATGTATCTTATTGCATGTAGAGATTGGTGTGGGAGCAAAGTTGTCCACCCATGTATACAGACTCATTGCAAGGCCTTGTGGACAATGTGATCACACCTAAAGAACTCTAAAGGATTATGTTTTCACGCCACCTACAAGCCTATTCTTGGGAAGAACTTCTTTTTGGTAGCGGAAGAAGGAGATTTTTGAAGCAATCATTGCAATCATGAAGTCTTATTTTGAAAATAAGGTAGTACGTTTGGCAAGATGGTGTTAACCTAACGCTTAAAATAAAAGCCTTAAAGGTTATTCTTTAGCCTTAAGGTTTTAAATGTTGTGCCTTAACGTTATAGATTTTACCCTTTAAGGAAAAGGTAAAGGCATAGAAAGCTTAATGCTTTATATTAAGCAAGACCCAATGTGAGGTTTGAAAAACTATATAAAGAGAGGTAGGAGAGGTGCTTGAACATCATCCTACTCTTGGTAGACGCTTCTTGTATCTTTGAAGAGGCTTCTTGATTCTCTTGAGAGGCTACTTGAATCATAAGAGGCTTCTTGAATTTTAATATGAGTTTCTTATCTTACTCTTCTTCTTGTTAAATTCCTTGTATTTTGAGAGGAGAGTGGAGAGCTTCTTGCATGGTGTTCTTGTGACAAGCGATTTTCATGAAGGAGGGCTTCCATCTCGCAAAGCGTCCCTGCAACAAGAGACTTTCAGGAACTCCTGCACGTATTTCGTGCGACATCCTCATCTGGTAGGAGGTCCTGGTCCAATTGTCCTAAGTTTGGTAGGTAAGTTTAGACTACCACTCGGATGACCTCTTTGATAGTTCTTTTTAGCTAGTACATGTTGGAGCCGTTGGTTAGCGATTCACTTTGAATTTTTGTCAAATTATGCTGGGCCTATCTCTTGAGGATTTTCATGCCTTGATTTTTTCAAGGGGTACGGTGAGAGCTGTTCTTGTGCTTTGTTGAGTAATATTTTTTGTGGAAACTTGATGCTTTTTACGGTTGTATTTTGTGCAAATTAGTTCGTGGGATTCGATAGGCTGAGTTGCCCTATCTCGTGGTTGCCAGTAATGAGAGTGGATTTTTAGAGCCATATTTTGAAGTAGAAAAGAGCTTCGGAGTTGTAAAGGACCAAATTTTCACACAAAATGAAATGATTGCGGATCGATGAGCTGGACTTTTCCCAGATAGAGTTCAATTGATACTAGGAACCCAACACAAGTCTCGATTCGTCGATCGGAGTCCAATTGCCTCCCATTTAATCATGGTAAGGTTCTGCGTTTTAAAGCAACTATATGATCCCAGAGTTGAAAAGTGCATGACGGGGGACCAGGTTTATAGATTTCAATGTTGTGAAGCTAGCCGTCCAGCTCAAATTGGAATTTGTTCGGGCCTCCATTTTCAAAAAAACCACTTTGCCAAAGTGTGAAACCTCCAAGCATGAACTAAATCTTTTGGGGTTAAAAGCTTAAGCTTAATTAAGCTTAGATTTGAAGAGTCATGCCATTTCGCAAAAGGTGGGGAGGGAGGGGGCACCGTTTTCGTGTGTGCCTATTTTTGGATTAAAAATTCCAATTTTTCTATTGTGTATCATCAAGGAAGTGCTCCAAACAGCAAGATGCTTGATTTCTTTGCCCTCCATCACAAAAAATAGATAAAAAATTGATGCATTCTATGAAGAGATCTAATTTTAGTATTTCTCTCTCCTCTCTCCTCTCTCCTCTCTCCTCTCTCCTCTCTCCTCTTGTGGTTTGTTCTCATGGATTAGTGTATGAGAGAAGGGGGTGGGCTGAGATGAAAGAAGTTGATCGTGCAGTGATGCAGGAGCATAAAGAAGCATAAATCGTAGTTGGATGGATCATCAGCGGGGTTGTTGGAAAGCATCAGAGGGTCCCCAATTGTGAAATACCTACGTTGTCGTGTTGCTGCGCATCTGAGCTGTGAACACCTCCATTTTTGTTGTGCATTTGTGTTAATTTTTGCATGTGATTTATTGTTTGTGTGATGCATTTTAGTAATCCGCAGCCAATGTATATATTTCCTGCACTTTGGATCCAAGAAATCATTAGGAATGGACTCCTAAATCTTCAGCTCTTGTAAACAGGGCTATTTTTATTGTGTGCGTGAGGTAAGAGCTGAGGCAAAGGTCATGGTGATGCATCTCTATTATTGTTCTAGGAGGCTATGTTTCTGGTACTGCCCTCTGCACAGTTCCAAGCAAGTCTAAGCTATAAGAATTCTCTGGACTGAGATATGAGGAATAATGGGAAGATATGTATTCCCATCACCCTAATCTTTATTAACACCTAAAGACGTGTGAAGCACATGTTCTCTAAGGGATCCAAATGGCAAGAAGTTCTAAGGAAAGAAAAAGCTAAGAAAAGAGGGAGAGGCATATTTTTGAAGAAAACAAAGTGGCGGGCTGCGCCTGAATTGGAATGGGGGCCCTTCCTTTTCGCTCTCTGGGGTTGTTTTGGGGGGAGTTCAGCAACTTTCGGAAGAAGGGAGGATCGTGAAGATTTTCGAAAAGCAGGGATCAGAGGGAAAAAGAAGGGGATGATCTATCTAGAGGATGGCGGTTGCTATTCTGGGGGAACATGAGCATTTTCAGGGTGCAATCGGACGCAGACAGAGGAGGAACGAGCTTCAGAATGGAAAAAGAGAGTTTGCGCTACAGCAACATCGACAAGGCTTGAAGGTCGAGTGAAGTATCTTCGAATGCATCAGTGATTGAAAGGAGCCTTATCTTCATCAATGACTTGGCCGTGAACAACTCTCTCTGTGCCTAGAAATGCCACTGCCCAGCATCCTTGCAAGTTGCTTCCATAAGACTTCATTCAAAAGCCTGACATTATTCCCTTGCCCATCTGTTCTCCTCTCGAGATTCAGATGTAAAAATATCATCATCTTGCATCTCGTATTACGCTTAACACTCACCACATCCATCAATCCACCGTAGACCGATCCAATGTAAAGCCTCTTCCATTCTTCCCGCATCAATCAAGCACCGCATTTGTCAGATCCAATTAATCAAGCACCCATTTTATCTGATCCAATGTAAAGGTTTCCCATTAAATTAGTCGATCACCACTGCGGCTCATCGAGACTTCCCACGCTCCTCAAAGCTACGGTTATATGCATTCTTTGCAACTGAATTTGAGCCAGAAATGGAACAGTCCCCAATGTAAAGCTGCGGTTATATTGCATTCTTTGCAGCTGAATTTGAGGCAGGGATGGGGCTGTCCCCATAGCAGCAATGACAGCACTCTGATACGCATTCCCTACTTAAAGCTTCTTTCTGCACCGGCTGGTTAGCTCTATGTGAAGCCCCAACACATGCTGTGGGTGGCAAAACCCCCAAATCCAGGAGGGTTGGCCCCTGCAAATGCGACTGCGGAGCATATATTCCAGAGTCACGCAACCCCCTATCATGTGATTGATGGCTTAATGTATTCGAGTAGCTCCGGAAGGTTATGTTCTCATAGACGCACAGCATGAATCCATAGAGCAGATGGATTGTATTTGCCTCTGAAGCTGTCTTTTGCAGTCTAAATCCCATCACAGAGAAGGCAGGTTTGGCCTGCACTGCTTATACAAATATCATGGAGAAGATGCCGCTCAAGGGCCCTAGTAAGGATCCCGAGACAGGGAAATTGTCTTCTCCTTTTTCAACTTATGTTGCCTATCATTTTTCTTCCGTGTGCTCTGGACCTTCTTATCCCAAAGGATCAATGGTAGTCTCTCTGAACAACAGAAAGAGATCGCAGAACCAGAATTTCCTGCAACTGAAACTGTAAGGATTTTTATGGAGTTTGAACGTGCTAAACAGAGACTATTAAGGCATTGATGAACTTGAACCACTTCGTGGAGAGATACCAGCACTGATGGCTTCTTGATCTGGCTCTCTGAATGTTATGACTTGTTAGATGTTCAAGGACTTGACAATGCTGTGTTTGATTGTACAACCTGAAGTCTTTAAATCTGTCCAATCTACTGGAAACTTCAAAGACATCCTTCATATTTGGGATTTAGAGATGCTGAACATGCCTGTAATGGTGAAAGAAAACTGTTTGATTTGAAGAAGTGAAGAATTAATTGTGAAAACATATGAGATACTACAGATTTTTCTAAACATGGACCTCATGTAATTTACTGAACAAGGAATATAGTGAACTTTGGCATCAAATTTTTGAGTTCTTCTTGATAGTCTCTTCCATTGCTGTACCTTGAACCCCGTGTTCTGCAGCTCTTGCACAATCTCTTGGACAACGTCATAATGAACGGTTTTATGAGCAAAAGGTAGATTTTATTGTTTTATGATAAATTTTTGTTGGAAATGGTTAGAAATGATTGTATTTGTTTGCCAATGCTTTGATTTATCAATCATGTTGAAGTACTCAAGAAAAATCAGTCGTATAATAATTTTATGCTAAACATGCAAAATCCGTAACTATGCAGTTCCTAGGAAAAATATGCAATTTTTGGGGTTTTGTCGTGTGTATAGTGTTCATATGGGTTGAAATATGATAAGAATATCATTCTTAGTAGGATCAATCGTTCTATATCAGTAGATAAGAAAATGTCCATATCTATCAATACATAAATAGAAAAAAAGGAAAAAATGGCAAAAACTAGATTTTTTGCATTAAAAAAATGTATGGTAGAGTTGAATCATGAGGTTTATACATATTTATCAGTAAATAAATAGTAAAAAATAAGAAAAATGTAAAAAATAGGTTTTTCACATCCGAAAAATAAGAAAAAATAAAATTTGTGTTTGTGAATGTGTGGTAGAGCTTAAGCATGAGGTTTGATATTCACAATAAAACATTGTCTTGCATCACATGGCATAATTCCTAAATTAGTTCCATTTAAAATATCTAGTTTGGTATTTGGAGGAGCCAAAACTACTCTCCCACTGGACAACCTTGAATAGTCATGCATAATTGGTAGATCACCTAAATGGACCCTTGTTGCAAATCCATTTTAGATGAGAGCCTTACCTTCTCATTGTCAACATCAAACATTGTACCACCCTTAATACTTTGTATCCACTTCACAAAATCAACCTCAATAATGGATCTAATCCTTTTCCCAAATGGTTTATTGGAAGATATTATACCCCTTAGAGACATATCCAATGCTTCAACAATAGATTGATGCATCATGAGAGCTTCATCTCATAGTATAAGAAATTCACATGTCTTAACAACTTAGAAAAATTGCTTTGTAATGGATTATTGCAAGTTGATTGTTTGTCAAGATACAATGGAAGTTCAGATTTTTGAGTAGTGGGCTATCCCATCTAGAAGAAGCAATGCATCAATACTATGACCTAATAGCAAGTGCTAATGGCACTTGGTCTTGTAATTTTTTGACCAAACATTTATGAAGAAACATCTTGGCAAAGTCCTTAGGGTCATCCAAGAAAAATATGTGCCAAAAACTTTCATAATTGTGGTAAACACATTTCTTTGGCCATTATTGAGCATTATTTCCATAGTTTTTATAAACCTTTATTCTTCATAGACCTTTACATGCATAAGACCCTTGATGCATACTAATTTTCCATAGACATAAGCTTCACTCTAGCATGCACACACATAGACACATAAAACATGTAATATACTCAACAAGATCTATAAGAAAAAACCCAATCACACCATACACTAGTAGGTACTCATAAGTTATAGCCCCAAACCTAGTATATTCGCACCTAAACCCTATATGGCAATGGATATGTAAGCATCCCTAAAAACTTATAAATATTTACTATTCTCATCTCACCTCTGAAGACATAAGAAAGGCTTACTCTCAATCCATCAGCCTCACTAATTTTGTTGCTAATGGGCAAATAAAGAAAATTTCTCACTCTATTGCCCATTGAAAAAGAAGCTACATGACACTTGTGCACATAATAATAATGCTTTTCTTTATAGATCAAGTACTCAAACCTTGAAGTTGATGTAACTCATGGAATCATGCTATCTAGGTAAGGCACTCAATCCACACAAATAAAAAATGAGCATAATTGGAAAATTTTGTATTAAACAGCTTGTGCTAAAGTGAAGTGTCCCATGCATCTATGCACAAGACAAAAGGTTTGTTGATTCAGATAATGTCCATTATCACTCAAATGCCACCTTTCATTGGTAAGATGGGACTACACTTTTCCCTCCACTCATAAGCATACTTGATAGATAGAATGAATATTGGATCAATCTCTTATAGTCAAAGAAGTCCTACATACATAGCCCTCAACTCAACTATCCACTTTTCCCTCTTAACCCAAGGTTTATGGAAAAATTTCTTGAATGTGAGCACAAGAGCTATGCATGCACAATGAGAATGTGCTCTTGAGTGCACATGCATCTAAGGTTGCATATAGCTGTAATGGGCCTCATGCCATGCTCATGCACAATGATTGTGCAACATGTGGTTCATCCTTCATTGGCATGAAAGTAAAGAGGGGGAAACTGAAAAGGGGAGAAATGAAAAGTCAAACATAAAAAAATAAGAAAATGAAAATTCAAGTCACAAACTTCTGGGAAGTGTCAACATTGTATTCCCCACATTTCCCCTTATTTTATTGTTGAGGGAAGATTTGGGCCAAGATATGGTAGAAGATTCATGTCACATCAATCTCGAATCCCAGCTCTCTCATTGGTTAGGCCTATATTTGTATATTCACTCCTTAAGGGGCAAAAAAGAGAGTCCATATTTCTCCTAATGCTACCCATCATGGAAGTATTGTATGATGAAATTCCTTATTGGAAAAGGCCTCTATTAGTTTGTTTCAGGTAAAGAAAATGAGCCATATCTAAGTAATCCAACAACTACAAAAGAACTAAAGACCTGGAAAGAATGGATGCAAAAGGAAAAAAGGTAATGTATTAGCTATCTACAATCATTAGTAACATTATGTTGAAGTATGCAAAAAAAGTAAAAACTTCACATGCAACTTGAATAGTCTTTGAGAATACAGAAAGGTACCAAAGATTCATATCAAGTAA
The DNA here is from genome assembly GCF_053477565.2 of Lygodium microphyllum. NCBI lineage: Eukaryota > Viridiplantae > Streptophyta > Polypodiopsida > Schizaeales > Lygodiaceae > Lygodium > Lygodium microphyllum. Next base: position 43,185,308 of record NC_141163.1, read on the forward strand.
GAGTTGAATACTTTGAAGAAAGGAAAGATGACTATAAATGAGTATGTTTTGAAAGTGAGAAGCATTGTAGATGCCGTAGCAACTATTGATACAATGCCTAATGGTAATGATTTGGTTTAGTCTACTCTGGGGACTTTAATAATGATAAGGCCTACATATCCTTTGTCTCTTTTGTATGTGTACATAAGTCGTTTGCAATTTTTGATAAGTTGGTCTCTCTCATGATCATTGAAGAGATCAACATATAGGGTGAATTATTTGAAAAAAGTGGTGAACAACTCCAAGAATTTTACTCAAGTTCAAGAAGAGAATGTGGCAAACGCTCTTCAAGAGGCCATGGTATGGAACATGCTAGTGATAATCAACAAAATAGGTTAAATCAACAGTTTGATAAAATGCAAGGTTCAGGAGTTATGAAAACTTTAGAGATAGGGGGAGCTCTAGAGGAAGAGATGGATAGAAAAATAAGACTCAGGCTGATGCCTTATCTTCTTAGGGGTAGCAGCTAGCCAAAATCAAGAAATAAGGAAGGTTGGAGAGAAAATAAAAGTGAGTGCAAGAAAAATATTGAATTGTTGCCTCATGAGAGCTTGGTAGGTTCTTGGGTACTGAGTTAGGATGACTTGAGGTGGTACCTTGTTCTCCTTGGGTCACTACGCTCAGATCTCTCCTTTTTACATGCCCGAGTATGAAAACTTGAAGGAAAAAATTCTCAATTGAAAATCTATGATGACCAACCTATAGGAATCCTCACCTAGTAGGATTTCTTCGTCCAGTTTTCCTAAGTTCTTGGGTCCGTAGTTCAGGCCACCACTTAGGATGACTTCTTTGATAGTTTTTTTTAGCCAGTCAATGTTGGAACAATTTGTTAGTGACCCACTCTGGGATTTTGTCAGATTATGCTAGGCCTATCCCTTGAGGATTTTCACGCCTCGATTTTGTGAGGGGGTAGGCTAAGATTTGTTGTTGTGCTTTGTTATGTATTGTGTTTTGTGGCAACTTAATGCTTTTTATGGTTTTTATTTGTGTAGATCAATTCATGGGATTTGATGGGCTGAGTCGCCTTATCCCATGGTTGCAAATGAGAGTGGATTTTTAGAGCCAATTTTCGAAGTGGAAAAGTGGCATGGGAGGTGTAAAAGACCAAATTTTCATGGAAAATGAAACGGTTGCGGATTGATGAGCTAGAGTTTTCCTAGATAGAGTTTGATTCCAGGAATGTAATATTACAGTTCAGAGAGAAAGAGATGGAGACAAAGGCACAGGCACCAGGATAGCAGACATGCTACCTTTAGTTCATTCCATTCCATCAACACAATCTCAAAAGTCAATGACCTAAATCTAACCATGGTTAAGTCAATGGGACTTAACCTTATTCAACTAAGGTAGAACTAACTGACCAAAGACTAGGAGCTTGAATCTCAACACTCCCCCTCAAAGTACTTCACTCCAAGTAGTTCTCTGAAATGCACAAACTTATCTTTACCCAATGACTTGGTAAAGATGTCTGCAACTTGGTCTTCTGGTCTCACATGGACCAAATCAATGTCTCGTGCAATCACTTTTTCTCTGATAAAGTGATAGTGTATCTCAATGTGCTTAGTCATAGCATGATAGATAGGATTACTACCTAGGAGCACACTACTCATGTTGTCACAATAGAGTGTGACATGCCTGACTTCCTGCATGCCCAAATAATCAGAAGCTTCATTAGCCATGCTGCCTCACATGTAGCTAGTGCAGCACCTCTATACTCTGCCTCAATACTAGAGAGTGCAATTGTAGGTTGCTTCTTACTGTTCCAGCTGACCATACTACTACCAAGGGAAAATGCATACCCACTAGTAGATCTCCTATCATAGGTACTTCCTGCCTAGTCAGCATCTGTATATCCTGTAAGCTCCAAAGACTTACCATTCTCATAGAGTAGACCATAATCTGATGTAGCCTTCACATACCTCAAGATCCTCCTCACTGCATCCAAGTGCGGCTTCATAGGCTTCTCCATGAATTGGCTAATTAGTCCAACTGAATAGCTAAGATCCGGTCTAGTAATGTTAAGGTAAATCAGGCTACCCACCATTTGTCTATACATAGTGACATTCTCAATCTCATGTCCAACATCTGCAAGTAGCTTAACATTTTGTTCCAATGGAGTGCTCAATGTTTTGCAATCCAACATACCATACTTGGTCAACATGTCTGTGCATACTGATTTTGCAACAACCAAGTACCATGAGGTGTAGAGACAACCTCAATCCCAAGGAAATATTTCAGTTCACCCAAATCTTTGACCTGAAATTCAGCATGTAACATTTCCTTGATCTTTCCAATTCCTGTGACATCATCACCTGTAATGATCAAGTCATCCACATAGATGACTAATATCACATAACCAGCCCTTGTCTTCTTTGTGAATAGGCTATGATTAGCCTTGCCCATAGTGAAACCAAGTTTCTATAGGCATGCACTTATCTTGGCATTCCAAGCTCTAGGTTCTTGCTTGAGCCTATATAATGCTTTCTTCAATCTACACACACGTGTAGGAAAATTTGGATGTACATAGCCCTGAGGTTGATCCATGTATACTTCCTCAACCAAATCACCATTGAGAAAAGCATTATTCACATCCATCTGATACATACTCCATCCTTTGGATCCTGCCAAAGCAATCACTATCCTCACGGTTGCCATTTTAGCAACAAGGCTAAATGTTTCCTCATAATCAAGACCATATTGTTGTGCATACCCTTTTGCCACAAGTCTTGCCTTGTATCTTTCCATTGTGCCATCTAATTTGCACTTCACTTTGTATACCCATTTGCAACCAATAGCCATTTTTCCTTCAAGAAAATCAACCAAATCCCAAGTGTCATTTTCAGCCAATGCTGAATATTCCTCATCCATTTCCTTGCACCAATGATCATCTAAGATAGCTTCAGAAAACTTTGTGGCTTCCTTAAGCTAGTGACTTTTGCCATATACGCATAGTGTCTCACTGTATAACCACTGTATGTAAGTCTATCCACAGGCTTCCTGACTATTTCTGATCTCCTCAACTGAGGTGCAATATGAGACTCTCCTCTCTCATGAGGTGGTATGTATCTATGTCTCACACTAGGAGTCACAACTGATGGAATACCAAACTCACTATCCAAGCTCTCAGTGCCAGGTGAATCATAACCACAAGTGTGTTGCCCTATAACATCATCAAGTTTGCCTTTGCCTTTATCCACATTTCTCATCCTCACTGACATACTTGTGTCAATGGACAAAGATGTTGAAGTCCTCAATCTACCTATCAAAGGACTAACTGATAAAGTAGCATCTTTAGAAGGCCCATAAATTTCTGCACTTTCATTTGTACCTGCATGTACATGAGTCTCTTGACACACATCATCATCATTCAGCAAGGTGATCTTCTTCTCATGCCATGATTTTAGCTCATCAAATACCACATCTCTTGAGACTAATGTCTCATGAGGAGAAGGGTTGTAGCATTTGTACGCTTTCCTATCTTGTGCATACCCAATAAAGATGGCCTTTTTTGCCTTTGGATCAAGCTTCTCCCTCTTTTCATCTACAACATGTACATATGCCAAACATCTAAAAACCTTAATATGGCTAATGTCTGGCTTTATCCCATAAAGCCTCTCATGAGGAGTCACCTCATGTATACCTGCTGTTGGTGTACAATTCATGACATACATTGCAATCATTACAGCCTCTATCCAATATGCATTTGGTAGGCTTTTTTCATTCAACATGGCTCTAGCCAATTCCATGGTCACCCTATTTTTCCTTTCTACCACACCATTTTGTTGTGGTGTGTACCTGCATGTCAATTGCCTTTTAATCCCATGAGCTGCCAAGAAGTGATCAAAGCCTTTAGAAACATATTCTCCACCACTATCAGATCTCAATCATGAGATGTAGCAAGCCAATTCTTTCTCCACATGTCTCTTGAAGTCATGAGTAGCATCCATGACATCACTCTTGTGCTTCAGCATATACAACCATGTGTACCTACTATAGTCGTCTATAAATGACACATAGTAACGTGATCCCCCAAGAGATGCATTTTGTGAGGGTCCCCATACATCAGAATGTATAAGCTATAATGGTCTAGTAGTAGTGCTTACATGCCTCATAAATGGAAGCCTTCATTGCTTCCCAAATTGACATGATTGACATACATGTCCCAATTCCGCATGCTTGAAGTTAGGGAGTCCAAGTAGAACTTGCTTATGCTACATATTCTTCAGCTTTTGAACATTTACATGAATGATCCTTTTATGCCATATCTCAATGTCCCTAATTGCAGCATTGTCATATGAGTACATAGCAACATTTAATGCTGGAATTGTTGTATCCAATGTAAACATCTTGCCATTTCTTTTGCCTTTAGCAATGAGTCTGCATCCTTGACCATACTCTTCAATGTAGCATCCATCTCTATTGAATCTAACTTGTAGGTTCTGTTCAGTCATTTGTCCCACAGAAAGCAAGTTTTTAGTTATGGAGGATACATGTAACACATCATAGAGACTCTTTTTCTTGTCACCATGCATCATCAGGGGAACAATACTTGTATGCATAATGTCATGCTGCATATCATCCCCTATGCAAACATATCCATGAGCACCTTCTACCAATGTGTCAAACCACTCTCCATGAGGAGTCATGTGGTTAGATGTCCCCGAGTCTATATACCATACATCATCTGCTTTGCCCTGTGTAGGCAACCCTTTCTTCACATGTTGCATAGCAAATAACCTGTCATCCTCCTGCATACCACTAGAAGAAGCATAATTACCATGTTGCTTCCCTCTTTCTCTTTGATCATTTTTCTTCTTGTAGAAATCCTTAGCTACATGTCCATATTTGCCACAATAATGGCAATCCTTATTTGGATTTGATTGTTGTCCATGACTCATTTGAGGCTGCTGCTAAGTGCCTCTTCCTCTAGGTGAATAACCCTATCTTCCACAAGCATTTGAGGCACCTCTATTTGCTTGAGGCTATCTATTTTGCCATCCAATAGGTTCTTGTCCACATGCTACATATGCATTTCTAGCACCTCGAAGTAGAAGACACTGTCCCTGCTGTTTTTTTGACCCACTGGAACTTGTATTGAGTCTAAGTTTCACTTCTTCATTCAATAGAAGTGCCACAAGTTCATCAAAGTCAGGCTACTCCTGACATACTGAAATGGAAGTATCAAACTGCTTATACTCCTATCCAAGTCCATGGAGGGTAGTAGCCACCAAATCATCATCGTCAACTTCAGCTCCAATTGAGCCTAGTTGTTCTGCAAGGGATCTTATTTCACTAACATAGTCTTCAATAGACCTTCCATTCCTAGATATGTGGCTAAATGTTTGCTTCAGTTGTGTCTTTCTCGCATGAGTGACATGCCCATAATTCTTCATCAATAAGTCTGAAGCAACTTTTGGGAAAGTACAATTCGCAATTTGCGTAGCCTTTGTGTCTAACACACATACCAACAACCAATGCAAGACCTTACTGGCCTTTTCCAACCAAGTCCTATGTGCCTTTAACTAATCTTGTGTTGGAGGTCTATCCTCCAGTAGCTTGGGCTCATCTTCAAGACCTGTGATGAGGTCCCAATAGTCTCTTCCAATTAAAAAATTAGACATCCTGAATTTCCATAGAACAAAATTGTTATAGTCCGCTTTTCACCAACTATCTGAGTGATAGTATCCCTTTCTCTTGTGTTTGCCATTTCAAAGTCTTAAGATTTGCAAAACCAGTCAATTTCTCAAAATGCCAGTAGGCAATATACTTCAGTGACCATTTAGTGCCATACTACCAACATCTATAATCAGCACCTCTGAACTCCACAAATACATTCAATTCCAAAAACTGCACAGATTTCAGCTTATAGGACTGCATAAGATCTAATACATGCAGGAAATACATCCTAAAAAATCCTTCTACTGCTCATTGAGACATCATGATATTCTGTCTCACAGAATTATCACATAACCATGAGTGCTTTACTCCAAATTGCTAATTTCACCATGCATACCCTGTTGATAAAAAATTGTTGCAGAGACAGTTTTTACAAGTAACAAACACCAGACTCAAATTCAGAGTGTAGGTGCCGCCCAGAGCTGTAAACCTGTAATTATACTTCAACTTATCTTTAAATTTGAGAATGAAAAAGGCCTCTAGTTACATCCAGAAGTATCTCTTCAATGCTGACAGACAATCAGATAAGCAGGATGAAGTAGTCTCTGTACCTATCCTTTGTTGAACACTTGCACAAGAAGTAAGATCACCATCGACAAAACTAATCCACAGATGCTGATCAATAACCTCTTATTGATCATTAAGGCAGCCATTCTGTAGCCTTGCCATAAAAAAAAGCAGTTGTAAATGCAGCTAAATAAGCCTAGCGCCAGCAGGTAGCCTGAACAACGTGGGTGGCTTTAGCTGTGCCTTGTCCCCTCTTATAGCCGATCCAATTGAGCTCACAATTGGTATGTCTGAACTTGTTCTTGAGATGAAAGTTGGCCTTTTAGAAAAAATCTCAGTGTCTGATTGCCTACAGAATATTATTACTCAATTTCCAAGCTTGCATCAATCCAAATGATTCTAGATGCGTGAAGCAGCTGTCTCATCTTTGACCATTGCACATTGACAGAGCTACATCACCCTCCAAAGGCATGACATGTATAAAATATTTCTCACCTCATAATGTGGTAGCTGAACCTGGTCAAGTTCATAGGGTATGTTGCAGAAGGATCCGAAAGGATCCTCGTGGTTGAATATGTTCTCAATGGAAATCTATGCCAACACCTTGATGGTTAGTTTGGTACAGTTCTTGACTTGGGTACAAGATTGAACAATGCTATCGATGTAGCACATGCAGTTACCTACCTGCATCTATATGCTGATAGACCTATCATCCACTGTGACATAAAGTCCACTAACATCCTGTTAACCAGAGCTAAAGTTGCTGATTTCGGATTCTCTCATCTTGGGCCTTGGGAGCTTGATTCCACCCATGTCTCTACACAAGTGAAGGGGACTGTCGGTTACCTGGATCCCGAGTATCACAGAACTTACCACCTCACACATAAGAGTGATGTCTACTCCTTTGGGATACTGCTTGTTGAAATGCTTACAGGCAGGCATCCCATTGAGTAGAAACGTGAGTGAAGTGAGAGAATAACTGCAAGATGGGCATTTGACATGTTCCACGATGGCAAGGCTCTGCAGACACCGGACCCAAAACTTGAGAAGAGTCCATCTACCAACTTGATGGTGGACTCTTCTTATTCATCATCTTCACAAAAGCCTCTTTCGCAACTTCTTCAAAGCTCTGATACCATATTACAGTTCAGAGAGAAAGAGATGGAGACAAAGGCACATGCACCAAGGTAGCAGGCATGCTCCCTTTAGTTCATTCCATTCCTTCAACACAGTCTCAAAAGTCAACTGTGTACAATAAACATTAAAGATCAAAATGACCTAGATCTAACCATGTTGAAGTCAGTGGGACTTAACCTTATTCAACTAAGGTAGAACTAACTGACCAAAGACTACGAGCTTGAATCTCAACATGTAACACAAGACTTGGTTCATCAATCGGAGTCTGTTTGACCCACCATTTAATCCCCACAAGGTTTCACATTATAAAGCAGCTATGTGATCTAGGAGTCGCAAAATGCACGATAGAGGCCAAGTTTATAGATTTTAATGCCACAGAGCTGCCTGGCTAGTCAGATCTCACATCACAATCCGTTTGGGCCTCCGTTCGGTTAAAAAAATACTTGTAGTGTGAAAACTCCAAAATTGAACTATAAATTTTAAAGGTTAAGCTTAATAGCTTAATTAAGGGAAAAAAACTCAAAAAGATGATTGGGGGGGGGGGCAAGGGGAGGGGAGCGTCTTTTTTTCGGTGCCCCTTCTTGATTAAAAATTGGATCCTTGTGGCTATTGGAATTAGGTTGAGGAAAGAGGGCAACAAAATGAACAATTTCGATACTTCCCATTGCAAAAATCATATTAGAAAATGATGCATTCTATCAAAAGATTGGTTTTTAATCTTTCTCTCTCTCCTCTCTCCTCTTGTTGTGTGTTTCCATGGTTGATTCTATGAGAGAAGGGGGTGGGCTGAGATGAGAGTTTTTGATAGTAAGACAATGCCGGAGCATAGATCAAGGTTGGAAGGACTATTAGTGGATATTGGGAAGCATCAGCAGGCCTCCAATTACGAGATACATACAATATAAGATGCGGTTTTATGAGTAAGTGGTAGATTTTATTATTTTATGATAAAAATTTTGGTTGGAAATGATTGCATTTGGTTGTCAATTCTCAAATACATCAGAAATGTTAAAGAAATCAAGAAAAACTAGTCATCTAATAATTTATTTATAAACACACAAAACCCATAACAGTGTAGTTTTAAGGAAAATCATATAGTTTTGGGGTTTTCTTGTGCGTATGGTGTTCATATGGGATCAAATATAATAAGAAAAAAATTCTCAATAAGATCAATCAGTCTAAATTAGTAATTCAAAAAATATTGATAATTATTGATGGGACCTGAAATGGGCCGGCACTGGCTATAGCACTAGCCGGACCTCATGCTCATGACACACAAACACCCTCACGGCCTCGAGGACCAGAAGCGTCAATCTAATGCTAAGGGACAAACCGCCCTAAAGCTTAATTCCCGCATTTATAGTTCATAATCCAACATTTCCCTAAAACTCCTCAAAGGGAGAATCCTTACACATTGGCAATGCCACGATCACACACACATATAGGAGGCACTCCACTGACTAATAGTCGGATCCCCACTACAGCTCTCCTACATCCCAGGGATTGGCCCTTTGATGCATTGCTAAACATATAACACATATGAGCACAAACTCCTCTCAAGGTACCAATATTTTACGTTCCAGGATGTACCATTCCTCACTACAATTTTCCCTTAGGACCCAACGACTAACCTACAGCGTGGGACGTCCTCTCATGCTCATCGTTGGTCACAACCTAAGGAAGACAGGTGCCATGCATCCAGGAGGTTTTTCTGATACCTTTTAATTGTTATGCTTAATGCAAATCGTGTATGGCTATGTGCTCAGACAAAAGAAAAATCAGCATCGTGCATCATGCATAAAGCATTCTTTCCATAATTTTCACTAGTGCGTGCTGCGTTGAAAGGAGGCACTGAGCCATATGCTCATGCTACCATCCTCTTTATTCAAACTGTTTCCTATATGCCAAGTGTAATGCATAAATCAGATCTTTTCTTTATCTTTTAGCGTTTCAACCCCTTTTCATCCAACTTTTAGCATTTTGCATCATTGATCGGTTAGATACGGTTTCTATGCATTTTTCCCCCATTAAAAGAACGATAAATACGCACAAAACATAGAAACGGGGAGAAACCGAGGCCAACCTCGTGCTTTTCCATCGTTATACATTACACAAACATAGATATAATTTTTCCTAATTTTCCTCAGCCCATTTCCTATTTTTCCCTATTTTTAAACCCATTTTTCCCCATTTTTGGGCAATTTTTCCTATTTTTCTTTAATAAATAATGATTGAAAATAAAGGTTGATTGTGGGATATGGCCCTTAGGTTCATTGATAGCAAAAACTCAGATTTAGTTGGTGTGACATATCATATTTCTCATTTATATAGCAAAAAATCCAATTTTACCCTTAAAATGCGTGTTTTTCATGCATTTTGACACTAATTCCTGCCATGTAGCCTTATATTTTCTGATTTTCAGGTTGCAAATAGTTGAATCTCATGGAAAAAAAATATTATAATAGACTTTCATCCCATATGAACAAGATTTCATAAAGCAAATACCATAAAAAGATCATTTTTATTTGTAAAAGTAGCATTACCGCTTATTTTCAGATCTCGGTTTCTTGGTCTTGATTACGGGACTGATTTCCAACATGCATTTAATGCTTAGCATATTCAAGAACAGCACTCTTCATGTCTTCATCCATCCGGAAGTAATCCGGTCTCATCCGGACAAGCTTTCCTCCACCATTCTTCATTGCCTTCTTCCACACAAGAACAGCCCCTTAAGGGAGAGAGAGGGAGGAGAGAGAAAGACTGAAATCAGAGATCTTCATCCAGGCCACCATTTGACGGGCGAGAGGCGATGATAGAGTTAGCATACAGGAGGTAGAAAAGGCCCATGATCTGTTTGATAGGTTGTATACAACCTCCATGATGCATCCATCAACATAGAAGCGCATTTTTCGGCGCATCCTGGCGTGCTCTCTCTCCACGTTTTTTTCCTCCCAACTTGCCCACGATTTCATGCTACATCAAATGCTACATGCCCCCCCAAAGGTCATGACCACTTGGCCAAAGTTTTGTCCACCTCTTCAAATCTTGCCCATTTGTTGGCCATTTCCCCGTCCGGTGTCCAAATCGAGTGCTGTAAATTTTTGCACGTCCGACTTGACATCCCGCACTGGTTAGAAACTCCTGACAACCCACACGTCAGTCTGAAAAATTATCAAAAATCAACAAGTGTCGCTCGGACGCCTTTAAAGCACTTGACGCTTAAAATTGTCTTTCCCTTGATATTCATAATTTTTAGCTATTTTTAAGCACTTCTCGGCATCAAAACTCCGCTCTTATTGGCGACCATGGGATAGGGCGACTCAGCCCATCGAATCCCACAACAGATCTGCACAAAACAACCAAAGGAAGCATCAAGCTGATACAAAATAGATACATACTAAACACAGCACAATGCTCACCCTACCCCCTGACAAAACCAAGGCATGAAATCCACAAGGAGTAGGCCTAGCATAATCTGATAGAAGGTCCGAAGCTAGTCACTAATCGACTGCTCCAACACGGCCAAACTAAAAAGAACTATCCAAGAGGTTGCCCTAAGTGGTGGTCTGAACTACCTAGCTAACTAAGGACAACATAACTAGGAGCTCCTACTAGGCGAGGACTCCTATAGCCTAATCACGAAGTACTTTCTTTGACCACATTTCTTCTTTTAGGGTTTTATTTCCATACTGGGGCATGTAAAAAGGAGGGAGCTGAGCGTAGTGACCCAAGGAGAACAGGGCATCGGCCTCAGGTCCTGTCTCGGTACCCAAGATTCTACCAAGCCCTCGCAAGGTGACACTTAATCCTTTTTTGACGCTCACTTTTATTTTCGCTCCAACCTTCCTTACTTTCTTCTTATCCAGCAAGATGCCACCCCTAGGAAGACAAGGCATTGGCCCTAGGTCTGACTCGTCCCTAGGAACCTACCAAGCCCTCGCTAGGCGATGATCAACTGCTCAGACATTTTCCTTTCTTTTCTTTTTTGTGATAGGGATTAGAACCCCTTTTTACACACCTTTGTATATATTTATTGTCTTTAAGTTATTCAGGATTTCTTTTCCTTTATCATTATGTTCTTCTGGTATGCTTCTCTAACGGCCTCACAACTAACAAGAACTCCTAGAACGGCTGCCTAGCAGGCTAGCAAAACAGGGTCACTAGGACTCCCATCTAAAACATGTCTTTCAATGCTTGACAATGTCTTTACAGGAGGCAACGACTACTCAGACCTCCCTCAAACATACGTAACCTAAACTTTTCAAGCCTTGGACACCGGTCCCCAACAAGAAACGAAAAACCCCTTAACAACTACACAAACACATATAACATAAAAGCCACAGTACTCATAAAGAAGAGATATCACCTGGATAGGACCACGAGAAGCTTCCACGCAACAAAAGGCTCCTTCTAAGCTCTTCTTCCGAACCTGGCTAGCACAAAACTAAAACAAACAACCATTAACCGCACCTGTACTAAACAGAAAACTGGCCCTCTTGGCCTAATAACATAAAGCACTTCACTACAAAACTTAATTTGTCATCACCATATCAACCATCGTCTGCCATATATCGCATGCTCTGATAACATTCTCCACAAGCGACCGGGTCCTGTTTCATCATTGATAATGATATCCAGACTTGTTTTTTTTTTTTTTTTTTTTTTTTTTTTTTGTTTTTTGTTTTTTTGAGACAGAGTTTCACCATGTTGGCCAGGCTGGTCTCACTGTCTCTCTCTCTCTCTCTCTCTCTCTCTCTCTCTCTCTCTCTCTCTGTGTGTGTATGGTGACTGTAGTAGTAGTATTATAGTAGTATAGTGGTAGTGTAGGTAGTGTAGTATAGTACTGTAGGTAGCCTGTAGTGTAGGTAGGTAGGTTACTGTAGGTAGCCTGGGTACTGTAGGTAGGCATAGTATAGGTAGGTAGGTAGGTAGGCATGTTACTGTAGGTAGCCTGTAGGTCTGGTGTATTGTAGGTCTAGCTAGTGTAGTTTGGTCTGTAGGTGTATGTTGATGATAATTAGGGCCCCTGGATGCTCCGTCAAAATATAATGTGTACGTCCACAATGGGTTTACACAGCCTACCCTCAAGAACTCCTCTATTCGTAATTATGGTAATCAAAGTTTAGCATGTTGAGAGGATAAACTGACGCTCCATCCCACCTTCTTCATTGAACTCAACAGGGATACTCGTCAACAGTCGTAAGCAGTGATGGCAGAAGACTTTGATCTCCCACACAAAGGTTCTGTCTTCTTGCTCAATCACTTTGTATCCTTTGCCCCACCAGATAAGTTTTCCCTGATGGTATCTCTGCTCCAGATATGGGTGCTCCAAATAAGGAATTAACCACCCCATCAACTGGCTTTAAAGCTCTTTTGCAGGTCTCAAATCATCCCCAGCATGGACCTGCAATGCATTTTCTTTGTATTAGCATACTTAGAAATAATAAGGTTTAATCTTATTAAGATTAACCTTATTTTTAAACTCTACTCCCTGTAGATCAGCTAATAGAGCCGTAAACCTATTTTTCCCTAGCCTGACAATCTTGTAGGGCCCATCCCATTTAGGTTCCAGCTTCCCTGGAAATAGCTCCCTACGCGCATCATAGTAGAGGACTAATTGCCCTTTTTTAAAGGTATACTTCTTTGCTCTAAGGTCATGCAACTGCTTCATCCGACTTTTAGCTACCTCCTGGTGTAATAAGCTTTGCAACTTTAGCTTATCCAGGTGGGCTATAGTCGTGAAACGTTCAAAAAGAGAATCCTCATCTCCCAAAGAATGGTTAATTGCAAACCGTATGGTTGGCAACTCAATTTTAAGGGGTAACACACACTCTTCCCCATAAACCAATTTAAATGGAGTATGGCCGGTAGCGCGCTTGAACGTTGTATTGTACACCCATACTGCCACATACAACTTCCTGTCCCAGTCTCGTTTCTTCTCAAAGACTATTTTAGACAAGATACCCACAAGCTGCTTATTAGTACTTTCAACTTGCCCATTTGCTTGCGGATTATAAGGAGTCGTTTTATTGTGCTTGATTTGCCAAGCCTCAGTCAAGCTTCTGATCACTTTGTTCAAAAAATGGGTTCCACGGTCCGACACTAATTCTTTCAGTGGACCGAAACGGCAGATAATCTGCTCTAAAAGGAAACTTGCAGTCTCTTTTGCATTGTCCTGCCTCGTCGCTCGCGCTTCTGACCATTTTGTAAAATAATTAGTGGCTACTATAATATACCTCTTCTGAGTAGTAGACGACGGAGTAATAGGACCCACAAAGTCAATGCCCCACTTCTCAAATGGAAGGATAGCCATGATAGGCATAAGTGGGCGTTTCCTATTCTCTCTATTGTCATGTCTTTGACAGGTATCACATCTCTTAACATACTCAAAAGAATCTTGGAAGATGGACGGCCACCAATATCCAGCTCGTAAATCTTTCTGCGCCGTCAACTGTCCCGCAAAGTGCCCTCCACATGCAGAGTCATGACACTCCTCCAAGATGAAAGGAACCTCATCAGGCATCACATATCGGCGGTAGATATCATCAACACCTTGCCGATATAGTGTCCCTGCGATCAAGGAAAACTTCAATGCCTATTGTTTGATTTTCCTCTTTTCAGACTTTGACAAACCAGCTCCCGTCTCTCATGTTGATAGATAGTGTGTAATAGCAGCATACCAAGATGGGATAGAAGCTGTATCAATTTTAAACATTTCCTCAATATCATTTCCTTCAGCCAAAATCTCTTTCGGCTCCCCGAAATCCACAAGGCATTCCACAATACCCTGCAACCTTGGTGGCTTACTCTTAATCTCATAATCGAACTCCTACAAAGTGATTAACCACTTTGCCAAACGATCAGACGGCTGTAGCTTGTTCATAAGCAATCTCAGCCCTTCCGCCTTCGTATAGAACACTACCTTTTCATAGAGGATGTAGTGCCTGAATTTCTTAGTCCCAAAGACCATCACAAGACACAACTTCTCCATGTAGGTATAATTGATCTCTGAAATGCCCAATTTCGGACTAGCAAAAGCTATCGGATGATACCACTTTTCCTCCCAGAGTTGGGCTAAACAGCAGCTTATACTATGCATGGTGGCTCTGCTAAAAATATATAGAACACCTCACCTCTTTTAGGTGCTTTTAAAACGGGTGCTTTTACTAGCTCCTGCTTCACATCCTCAAAAGCTACCTTGCAAGGGTCGCTCCATTCAAATGAACAGCTAAAGGATAATAAATTCATTAATAGCAACGTTCTTTCTGCCAAGGCATTTATAAACCTCCGACAATACCCTATCGATGATAGAAAGCTATGGACCTCTTTCGGAGTGCGTGGTGGACTCATAGCAACCATGACCTTGATCTTTTCAGAGTCAGTTGCTATTCCCACTGAATAGACCACATGGCCCAGCAATAGCCCATAAGGTACTCCAAAGACACACTTCCGTGGGTTAAGAGCGATATAAAATTTTCTGCAATGCTCAAAGCACTTTCTCAAAATAATCAACATCCTTTCCCTTATAGTTGGCTGCCCCCAGGTCATCAATAAATACTTTCAACTCATCTGGGGAGATGTCACCAAAGGTCTTGTCTACTGTTCGTTGCCACGATCCAGGTGCATTGCATAAACCAAAGGCCATCACATGGTACGCAAAAGTACCAAAAACAGTAATAAAAGTTGTTTTCAACTTGTCCTCCTCTGCAATTTCCATCTGGTTATATCTTGCAAAGCAATCCATGAACGAATATATCTCCCTACCCGCTAATTGATCCAAAATCTGGTCAATAAACGGCAACGGGTAGTAATCTTTAACCGTCTGCTTATTCAGCTCTCTAAAATCCACACATAATCGGATCTGGTTGTTTTTCTTCTTCCTGATAACAACTGGTGAACACCATTCTATGTGTTGTACAGGGAAGATTAACCCAGCTTTCCTTAACTTCTGCAACTCCTCAAACAGCCCGTCTCTCAATTCAAAAGGCATACGCCTTACCTTCTGCCTCACAGGACGACTGCCTTCTTTTATAGGAATAGTATGAACAGCTAGGCTGGGAGGAATACCTCTCAGCTCATCATAACTCCAAGCAAAGATATCGCGGAATTCTTGGATCAAGGACACATAGTCCTCCCTTTCTGCTGAACTGAGCATGGATCCTAATTTAATTGGCCGCGAATCATTCGGTGTGCCAAGGTCCAACTCAATCACATCCGCGTCTCTTATCCTATCTTGCGGCTCTATCGGCTCATTTAGAGTTATCTGATAAATATCCTCTGTAGTGGACCCCTCTTTAGATTCGTCACTGGATGATGTCTCACTACCAGATGGATTGTCTGCTGTCTCTAATTCAGTAGAGGATAAAGGAACTCTCTCACTTTGACGAGACTCAGGATAAGCATCGACTACTACTCGATTAGCACCTCTACCTAGAACCACTCGACCGGCAGGTATATCGACTTGACAGTCTGTTCGTAAGATCCAAGGCCTACCTAGCAAGACTCGATAGCTAGGACGTCCTGCAAATCTTATCACCCTAAAGTCCAAGAAACATTCTACACTTGCAACTGTAACATGGACCTTAGTAACGCAACCTTCTGGTTGTCTTAGACTATCATCAGCCATTCTCAGAAGGGTGGAGCTGTCTTTCTGGATGCCTAGACCCAACCTCTCCATCAATTCTGAACTCATGATATTGACGGAGGATCCAGTGTCTACAATGGTATGTTCCACTAATATTCCATCCACATAAGCTGGAACCCTAGGGCAGTTCTTTTCAGCATGGTCAAACCAATCTTCTCCTACTTGCGCGATGCCCAAGGGTTCTACAATATACCCAATACACAGGATCTTCTTAAATTCCTTACGTACTCCTGGAGATAATTTAATCAATTGCAAGAGGTTCACATTTGGTTTAACTTCATAAAGAGAACTCGCTAAATCAAAGTCATGATAAGTAGCCAAAGCTCTCTTTTCTCGCCAAACCATCCTCTCTTTTGGTCTTTGGAGCGGTTTCAGTGCTTCTTTCTTAGCTCTTGCCTTCTTTCTTGGCACTTCCTCATCCTTCTTAGGGTCGCCTTTCCTGTCAACCGGCCTTAGGGATCCACCTTCCATGCTAGGACTCTGGACTTGTGTCCCCTTATCCCCTTGTTTAGAGTTTGCCTCAACCGATTTTGTATTATCTTTGTCAACCTCTTTAGCCTTTTGGCCTCTTGTCACGGCTCTTAAGTTAGAGGTTTCAGCATCATTGACTCGTATAGCCTCAATAAGGCTGACTCCGTTGCCTTGTGGCAACTCTTCTATATTTGTTTTTCCCCTCTGCAATATTTGCCTTGGTGCATCATTCTGGATTCACTGGGCCCGGCTGTTTACTCCCTTGTTGGAGAGAACTAATCTTACTCCAACAGGTAGCAACTAAATGGCCCGACTTCCCACAAATGTCACATTTCACATTTGGACAGTTTCTGGGGAAGTGCTATCCACCACACCATTTACAACTAAATCTAGAGGGTCCACCCACTTCAGGGCGTCGACTCCGTATCAAATTTTGTTGCTTCTTCAAGAAATTAACGTCGACGGCTATTTGTCAATATTGTTTGGAAATCATGTCGGTATAATGCTTCATCATGTCCTTAACTTTGCCAAGGACATTAGATGCACTCGACTCGTAGCCTCAGTCGTCGACCCGTCGTTCCATTGGCCTGCCAATCTGATTTGGCATTAGCTGTTGACCCACAGGAACAACATTCGAATTTGAAACTTGGCCTCCAACATTTGGTGGAGCCAACTGACTTGCCATGGGCATAGTCACACTGGGAGGAGCTGGCAATAAAGGTACATTCGAAACCACACTCCCTCTCCCAATAGGGTTATTCATAGGCATCCCTTGACTTCCATTCGTCAATGATGGATTGCCGCCAGGTACTAAAACCCCATTAACATTCATTCGAGAGGAGTAGGCCGTTTGTAATCGTGCTTCTACTCCCTTTGCTCGTGTAATAGCGGTGTCTATATCTGCCAAGGCCACACTGCTCAATTGTACTTGGATATTAAAATCCAACCCATGCAAAAAGTATTGCAATTGGGCAGCCGACGGAATGGGAATGTAAGTCTGCAACTTACGAAATACTTCCTTCAACTTCTTGGCATATGCTTTCACGTTCTCGTGAGGATCTTGGCGCGTTACATTCAAGACCCGCAACCAATATTGGCCACCTCTTTCAGGGGCATATTCCGCTCGGAAAGGTGCATAGAATTGATCAATTGTGGTTATGGTTCCAGACTCTATGCTGTGATACCATACCGCAGCCCTTCCTTTTAACGTCATATTGAAGAACATCATGAGATGTCCCTCGTCTTGGATGCGATAATTGAACATCAATCTCTGAAATTCACAAATGTGAAATTCTGCATCCTCTTCCGCTAACCCATTAAAAATGGGTAAGGGAACTCCTAAGGCTGGTAAATTCGGCGTCCCTGTAGGAATCGCAATAGGCTGTGCCATGGTGACAATCGAATTAGCAGTATTAGCAGTAGGAGCTTGAAGTGACGGATTCACACCCCCACTTGAAGTGGGTAAACTTGGTGGAGGAGAGGAAGATCTTGCACTTCCTCCTGCACCTAATGGAATAGGTGGAGTAGTTAAATGACTAAGACCACTGCTTTGTATACGTACTGGGCTACTCCTTTGGGGAGAATAACGGCTTATGATCTCTAACCGCTGCCTAGCCCTCTCAGCACGTTCTGCTTTCTGGATTTCGGCTTGACAGTCCTTGTCAGAGGACATAAACCAACTTTCTTTTGGTCCCTAGAAACCCTAGATCCAAAAACCACCACTTATAAGTGGCTCCCGGCAGACGCACCACTGATGGGACCTGAAATGGGCCGGCACTGGCTATAGCACTAGCCGGACCTCATGCTCATGACACACAAACACCCTCACGGCCTCGTGGACCAGGAGCGTCAATCTAATGCTAAGGGACAAACCACCCTAAAGCTTAATTCCCACATTTATAGTTCATAATCCAACATTTTCCTAAAACTCCTCAAAGGGAGAACCCTTACACATTGGCAATGCCACGATCACACACATATAGGAGGCACTCCACCGACTAATAGTCGGAGCCCCACTGCAGCTCTCCTACATCTCAGGGATTGGCCCTTTGATGCGCTGCTAAAAATATAACACATATGAGCAAAAACTCCTCTCAAGGTACCAATATTTTACGTTCCAGGATGTACCATTCCTCACTACAATTTCCCCTTAGGACTCAACGACTAACCTACAGCTTGGGACGTCCTCTCACGCTCATCCTTGGTCACAACCTAAGGAAGACAGGTGCCATGCATCCAGGAGGTTTTTCTGAGACCTTTTAATTGTTATGCTTAATGCAAATCGTGTATGGCTATGTGCTCAGACAAAATAAAAATCAGCATCGTGCATCGTGCATAAAGCATTCTTTTCATGAATTTCACTAACGCATGCTGCGTTGAAAGGAGGCACCGAGCCATATGCTCATGCTACCATCCTCTTTATTCAAACTATTTCCTATATGCCAAGTGTAATGCATAAATCATATCTTTTCTTTATCTTTCAGCGTTTCAACCCCTTTTCATCCAACTTTTAGCATTTTGCATCATTGATCGGTTAGATACGGTTTCTATGCATTTTTCCCCCTTTAAAAGAACGATAAATACGCAACAAACATAGAAACGGGAACAAACCGAGGCCAACCTCATGATTTTCCATCATTATACATTGCACAAACATAGATATAATTTTCCCTAATTTTCCTCGGCCCATTTCCTATTTTTCCCTTTTTTTAAACCCATTTTTTCCCATTTTTGGGCAATTTTTCCTATTTTTCTTTAATAAATAATGATTGAAAATGAAGGTTGATTGTGGGCTATGGCCCTTAGGTTCATTGACAGCAAAAACTCAGATTTAGTTGGTGTGACATATCATATTTCTCATTTATATAGCAAAAAAATCTAATTTTACCCTTAAAACGCGTGTTTTTTATGCATTTTTACACTAATTCCTGCCATGTAGCCTTATATTTTCTGATTTTCAGGTTGCAAATAGTTGAAAATCATGGAAAAAAAAAATACTATAATAGACTTTCATCCCATATGAACAAGATTTCATAAAGCAAATACCATAAAAAGTTTTTCTTTGTAAAAGTAGCATTACCGCTTATTTTCAGATCTCGGTTTCTTGGTCTTGATTACGGGGCTGATTTCTAGCATGCATTTAATGCTCAGCATCTTCAAGAACAGCACTCTTCATATCTTCATCCATCTGGAAGCAATCCGGTCTCATCTGGACAAGCTTTCCTCCACCATTCTTCATTGCCTTCTTCCACAAAAGAACAGCCCCTTAAGGGAGAGAGAGGGAGGAGGGAGAAAGACTGAAATCAGAGATCTTCATCCAAGCCACCATTTGTCGGGCGAGAGGTGGTGATAGAGTCAGCATACAGGAGGTAGAAAAGGCCCATGATCTGTTTGATAGGTTGTATACAACCTCCATCATGCATCCATCAACATAGAAGCACATTTTTCGGCGCATCCTGGGGTGCTCTCTCTCCACGTTTTTTTCCTCCCCAACTTTCCCACGATTTCATGCTACATCAAATGCTACATGCCCCCCCCCAAAGGTCATGACCACTTGGCCAAAGTTTTGTCCACCTCTTCAAATCTTGCCCATTTGTTGGCCATTTCCCCGTCCGGTGTCCAAATAGAGTGTTATAAATTTTTGCGCGTCCGGCTTGACATCCCACACTAGCTAGCAACTCCTGACAACCCGCACGTCAGTCTGAAAAATTATCAAAAATCAACAAGTGTCGCTCGGGCACCTTTAAAGCACTTGACGCTTAAAATCGTCCTAGCTGGAGCCGCCGCCTTCGATGCTGAATATTTTTCCCTTGATATTCATAATTTTTAGCTATTTTTAAGCACTTCTCGGCATCAAAACTCCGCTCTCAATTATCAATAAATAAGTAAATAAAAATAAGGAAAAAATAAAAAATAGGTTTTTGAAGACTGAAAAATAGGCAAAAATTTACATTTGTGTTTGTGAATGTATGATTAGGTTGAGACATGAGTTTTAGCCACAGTTCAAATCTATCTCTATGTTAAAATGGGTATTTATTGCTTTTACAAAGGAAAAATACATTAAAAACCGCCTTGTAAAACTACCACCAAATGCACAACCTTAAGCGGCGGTAGGAGAAGGGGGGTGTTAAGTGCTTATAGTACGTTGAATTCTTATGTTTTTTCTAATGTACCGCATATAGGACACGTGGTTTTGAAAGTTAAGAGAGAGTTCAGTAGCATGAGCATGCACTTAGTGCTGGCCCTCGACAACAAAGCTGTCTCTTTTAGAGTAAAGGCATAAAAAGACATGGTTTTGCACCTTCACAATGTTGGTTGTCAATAAGAAATTTTTTGAATACGATAAATCATACACATTTGCATTGCATGCAACATATGATATCATCCTGGATGCACAACAATTATTTTCATGAACAATGACCTACATTGAGGAGGTGAGGTACCCTCCTGGATCAATTGATTAAAAGAGAGAATTATGTGTCATAAATGCTTTACGTGTTCATGGTGCATGTTGGGGCCAATCCCTGAGGTGTAGGAGAGCCGTAGTGGGGCCACAACAATCAATTGAAGGGTGCTCCCTTTGTATGTGCTTACAAGGTGTATTACACTGATATGTGTAGGAACTCCCTCTAAGGAGAGTGGGAAGGGTTATCCATTGGATTACAATCCATACAAATGTAAAGTTCTGTATTAGAGGTTAGAGTAGTATATCCCTTAGACCCTCCTAGTTGCGAAGCTATGAGGGGTGGTTTGGGTGTGTTGTAGACTCGTAGTGAAGGCCTAGGTAGTGCCTTAGAGCTAGTTTTAGGTCCCAACAGATGCATCAATCAATGCATCTGTGTCCTAACCATCAATTTGCATAGCAGAAAACCTAATGACATCATAGATCAAAACCTCTAAATCTTTACAATCCTCAGGCACTACTTCTATATTAGCATTTAGAGTCAATATATCTACATTTGAAGCATCAACCTACATGTCACATAGTATAGAAGCATGCTTGGAAAGAATCTTTGCATCATCAATAATGTCTAGCTATGTGTCTACATCCATATTATCCTCTATCTCTATTACATCTAGCAATGGGAGCTTATACAATCCAATAAACAAATCAAGATTCTACATATAAACCTTAGGTTTTTTACATTCTTCCCATACTTTAAGAGCATGCTTGTATCCATCCTAGGTTGTGCATTCTATCTTTAGAACATCTTCTTTTAACCCACTTTCACCAATCTTGTCATCCTCTAGGATATTGAATTGTTGCATTCTTTCATCAAAAACTTTGAGATAGATACATCTTGTCCATTAAATAGACCCGCTTCCTCTATGATCAATTGAAGTGTTTTATTGAAAATTCTTTCATCTACTCAAGTTTTTGTTTAGTAATTTCATGTTCCTACATATCTATGACATCATGTGGTAATTGCATTTGAACTGCCTTCATAAATATTTGAGTTTATTATGTCTTGGAGTCCATATCCAAATATTTACACTTAGCTACTTGTACACAATCTTTTAACTATTGCTTTTGTTGTATGTGAATGTCCTTAATAAAGTCAAAGTCACTTTCATGGTTTCTATGGTCTCCCATCTTGACATGACTTCCATATTGGGTTCACCACTTATCTCAAAAGGATATGCTCATAGTTTAGAAAGATGATAGGTGTCTATAGAGAAATTCAGGAAAGAGGAGAAGAGATATAGAAGAGCACAACACAATTCTTATATGTAATTATTATAAAAAACCCAACCCTTGGTATTCCCAAGATTATAATACCCTAAGTACTTGAACAACATCTGATCAAAACCCTGAAATAATATAATAAGAAGTGCTCTTCTTTCACCCCTCTCTTCAATACTTTTAGTTTTCAATCCCATACTCTTCATATGTCATGTCAGAGTGTCCTTCTTTGGGAGTCTATCAAACTTAGCTCTTGCTTAGATAGCACAACACTCAGTATCCTATTGGTTCATGATCAAGGAACATTAAGACACATTCCTAGTTCTTGTCAGTCCTCTTATGGTATCAACTTGAAAATGACTAGCCATGCATGAGTGCTTCTAGGCTAGCCACCTAGTTGCCAAACTCATGGATAAAGTCTATAACCACCTTCAAGACAATAAAGGAGATCTATTCATTCCAATGTCCACATGGTAGTAGTCTCTCAAATTTCCTCTCCTTAACAATAGACTTTTGTTGGTATTCATCCTCCACATGCCTCTTTCGCATCAAAGATAATGATTGGAAACCCAAACATACATATTTCATGTAGCCTTGGTTAGGACATTAGTAGCTTTGTTGATGCAGCTTGCAAAACTCGCATTGATCTTGAACACTCAAAGAATTGTGTTATTATATATCAAGGTGGATAGCCTTCTTATCAAAATGTTATTAGCTTTCACTTTCACAAAGCATACTGAAGGTAGAGAAACATCAAGTCTAAGCATATTCCCAACTTCTTCAAGATGAAAGGCTATATCATTCTTGATATCTTCTTTAAAAAAATTCATGTTGAATGTCATTGATGCTTTAACTAGTTGGAAAATCACCCTTTGCATACTTGAACATGCTCTTAGACTTGAGTTAAACCCAGTCATGGACACTTAGCCTTCACATGGCTTATCTTCGGATAGATGTTTTCTCTTTAATCATTCTCATACTCCCTATATGTTGATTTAGATATTTCTTCCAAGCATTTGTCAAGTCATGTTCATGCACATACTTGGTATCTTAACTTTCTAGCGTCCCACTAAGTTATTGCATAACCATGTCTATCTGGATCTAACCTACGTAATCAAACCAAACAACCTATAAAGAGTAACATCACACAAAACCAAGCAACTTAAAATCCCATGGTAATAGAGAAATCTATGTTTTTGCACGGTGTCAGAGCATTTGGGGCTAAAAGTCTACCACAGGGGTAAGAGATAGCAAGGTGAAGGGAGATTTAGGGAGAGGAGTAGATGGAAGAGAAAGGGTTTGAAGAAATAGAAGATGTAAAATAATACTCACATAAATAAATAGAAGATGTAGAATAATACTCACAGAAAAAAATAGAAGATGTAGAAGAATACTCATAGAGATGAAGCCTATCAGTTTATTTCTACATTATGAGAAGATAAAACTCTTGTAGACAAAAACGTGCATAAAATAATACCTTCATCTATGTTTCTTAGATCGCCAATCTGATCTTCCATTGACTCCAAAAGGGGGGTAAAATACCAGCACATTTGGCCAGAAGATCACTCCTTCATCTCCCAATTCGGAGTGTTGTACACTGCTTGAAAAGTACGATCACACATTGCGCGATTTTTCCAATCGCTCTTTTTACATAAAATCCTCCCAAAATGGCTGAAAGCTATATACTTTCTTTTACATGTCATCCTATTCTAAAAGTTGTCTACATTTTTTGGATTTTTATAAGAGATAATATCTAATATATACCAAATTGGTTAAACTTGTCCAAAAATCTAGTATTTTTGAACCATTCACACTATGGATACTAACACTAATTTCTAAAATGGCATTGGCTCTCTAGATCAATAAGAAAGCCACACTCTAGAGTTTTTCACATTGTAACCGCATAGTGGCACAACATCCACCCCCTCCTAACCTGCACATCCTCCGGCATGTGCCAAAGTTTTATGGATGTGCAACGTTAGAAGAAGTATTTTCTACCATGTCAATGTCTTCATCTTCTACCTCTTCTTTTTTCATATTCTCATATTCATGCTCAGCAAAATCTTGAATGACTTCATACATCTCTAAAGTGTCAACATAAATCACCTCTTTCTCTACCTTGTTTTCAGTATTAATTGCTGTAGAAATTTCAGCCACCTGTATCAACATCAATCAGCCATGAAAACAATCCTAAAATACCTTCATTTGCAGCCATCAAACCATTTGTCTTCGGTTCTTTTTCAACCCATCCTACATATTTCTTTTCAGCCATGCACATGGCTGAAATATTCTTAAAACTGCCAAGACTACATGTTGTCCATTCCTGCAATCTAGACACAAACACAGTTTTCCCCTTTCTTGGAGGCATAGTTATCTTTCTAGAGGTACTTCCATAGCCTCCACTTACAACAGTGCTGTCTAAAAACCTTAAACTCGCGTGCATTAGGTGGCATAGGATTATCCTGCAGCCTATCCCGATTGTGGGGATGATTCACACAAACAATGAGAAATTGTACTGCCTTTGTATTGTCTTTACTCTGAATCCGAGCATATGAAGAACTATCATCCAAGGAGTTTTTCTCTAGCCTTGATTCTAAAATATAAGTTTGCCCCAAAATCATTGGATAACTACATGAAACATGCACAAAAAAATAATATTCATCCCTCACATCTCCAATAGTCACAGGTACATTCGGACAAGTCGCATAAAGATCCCCTGATGAATTATTTGCTGCCTGCATGCGCCATCCCAGATCTACATCAATCAGCCAACCTCCATTCTTATACAAGCTGCATGCCATAACATTGATTTTGGAAAGCCATGATCCAAGAGTGCTATGCAAGGCGTCTCTCTTTCTCCCACTTTAACAATTGTCTCTTTGTAGCACGAGCCCAATGAGTTGCGTGAATAATGACTGATTGGAATAAAATGAGAATCTTCTTATTCATGTGCTTAATGATGGACGTCCCCATTACACATAGCCTTCTCTCTATGCTTAGTGCTACCCATAATACCATTTTCAGCCACAAGCTTGCTACCTACACTTCCTTTGAACCCATTTTTAGCATTAATGTGTTCCAAAATAGCATTACATGCATCATCGTATTCCCTCTGAAGATGATTCTGTATGTCTTTGTCAACATGCATCAATGCTTGCAAAACTTCACCATCAAAATATCTTTTTTGTTTCAGCATATCAATGAAAGCATCATGAAATTCACGCTTTGCGATTCCAAGTACTTCACTGAGAGTGAACTCCACTCTACTTCCAAGTATGCAATCTTCTAAGACTTTTTAAAGGTTTGTGATAGTCTCAAGATCTGATTGTAACCTGTAACTGGGCTGCTTGCCCCTTTTCTTCTCTTCTTATTTCTTCTCTTGAGATGCATTCTCCATAACATGCTCAGGTATGGATTTTTTAGCCTCTTTTTGCTGCTCCATTTTACTTTACGTGATGCTTTTAAATGGACCTGAAGAGGAAGGACTAGCATTGTCCTCGTCTCTTCTTATCTTTTCTTCCACAAGAGCTTCTTGATTATAAATCTCAACCAAATAAGCATAGGCTGAAAATGAATCCACCGGTGCACTCCATCATGTTCTCCCTCGTATACTCTAACTTGCATTAGCTAATTCAGACTTTGCTGTTTTGCCCTTTTCCATGCAATCTAATGCTTGCATTCAAACACGATATTTTGCTTCAACCATGTCTCCTTTACGAGCTTCATCAATCCTTTCAATTCTCAACCCATATTTGGCTGTATCTATGGAAACAAATGTTGTCCTTGCAGTCATATCTTTCAACCTCTTCTACATGCTACCATTTCCAAAATTTGGCTCTATTGGAAGACCAGTTTCTATTGCATGTCTTTTTCCATCTTTCCAAAAGACTAACCTTTTTGCTTCCGCTTCATGGTAGATTGTACAATCTCGCTTTTCATGCTATAAATTGTCACACCAAATGCATATCCTCTTGTATCCTTCTCTATATAACCTTTGGGCTATTGCCCGAGCCTTCTCTTCTACCTTAGCATCCAACTTTTCAACCTTTGCATAGATTTTTGTCAAATTGAGCCTCAAATTACGCATGCCTTTGATTAATTCATCCACAACATCACCTTTAAGAGACGTACCAATAGGTATAGCCGGTTGTTCCACCATAGCTATAGGTGCCTTGGCTGCAATTTTAGCCCTCTTTTGAGTGCTGATGGGTGTGGTGCCTGTACCCCATCTTAATTTCATCCACTCTCTCTTTACCAACATATGCACTCCGTCAATTACATTAGCCCAATCTGACTTCAGCCCCATTTCATAAGAGGCATCTTCTAAACATTAGTTAGCTTCTCCTGCAAGACGGGATCTGCAGCCCTTAGAAGCAAATCAATTTTCTGACTCTCCAATGATTGCTGCTCATCCGCATCCAACTACGCATACCGACTTTCAAATTCACGGAGAAAAGATGTAGCAGCCAACCCTTTATTGGGCTTTTCAATCCAATCGATAAATGTATTTTTAGTTACCAATCCTGCATCTTCCAATAAGAACTCTTCTCTCAAAGCTTTCTTGAAAGTTGCATGAGAGCTTAAAAGATAAGTGGGTTGCCTCTTATCCACCCAGTCTTCAACCCTCACTGAGAGAGCTAAATAAGGGCACCACCTAGCCAAAGGGAGGATGGGCTAGGAAATCCCTTTCCTAAGTGAATGGAAAGAAACAAAACACAACTTCACGAGAGAAATTTTGTAGCCCATCTCAAGGAAAATGAAGATGATGGAAGGTTAAGAGAGATGATGGCTCCTAATTTCTCCCATGAACATATATATAACATGAGAAAAGGATTTCCCACCAAATAGAGCATATGGCAAGTCTTACTTAATAAGTTTAAGTATGAATGTACAGGGAGAATTAGAACATAGTACATATGATCTGGACACCATATGATCTAGACGTCATATTAGAATATGAGAGAGAGGGAGAGAGATGAGAAGAGAGGGAGACAAGAGGAGAAAAGGTAGAGGAAGCTTGCCATTATGTATTCATGGAATGCTATATAATAAAGAGACTCACTCATAGCTTACCTCAAAGAGATGGACTAGCATGAGGGTATTGCATAATGTGCTTAGTGGCTCCCCTTTGGGCTTGGTGATCTAGAGTGCTCTCATGTGCTTGTGATTGTGTCTCTTTACATCCCCATGGACACCTTATATAGCCTCCATGAGAGATTAGACTAAGCTAATCTTCTTGATTAACATAATCCTAGATGATGTATGGCATCTTTGATAATATGGAGAATAGTGGATGGGACAAGTCCCCACCTTGGTCATCATGCAAGAAGCCAAGAGTGGTGGTAGACAAGCTAGAGAAAGGGAGCTAGATTACAAGAGGTGGGTGCCCAAAGCACATTATTATAATATATTTATAAGAAGGATAAAATGAAAAGTTGATGCGATAAGAATGAAAGAGAGAAGAAAATTGGATGTAGCCAGCAGTTTGCACCTTTGTAACTTCAAATCGGTGAATAATTTGAAAAAACTTTCTTTTGCAACTTTCTAGATTAGGTCAAAACTGGTTGATGGGCTGCACGAGAACTTTCTTGAAATTTGATTTTTCCTGGGATTTATTAAAATTATTAAAAACTGCTTTCAAAAGCTACTTTGACTTTAATTCCTTATATATATATAAATACATATAAGCATGTGACAGAGGGGGTCCATACTTGTAAGCTTTTATGTAAGATCCAAATAACACCATGATGGGACATTGACTTGCGTACAAGGGTGAGGTGTCCTCTAATGATAGTGATAGATCCCAAATCTTGGTGATGCAGGTGGAACCCAAGTGTAATTTGAAGGTTAGTCATTTGAAAAAAATCTATGTACTCACTCAACCCCTAGGTTTAATCCATTTCCATCTTCACTAAGATAACCCATCCCTTTTATCCTTTACATTGTCATCCCTCCTAAGAACTTGTTTCCCTATACATGCTAGAGTTATCATAACCGAGAAGCAATGTAGCATACCTAGTGCTTGAAGAGTAAACCCAGAGTGATAAGATGTAGGGTTTAAGCTATGGGTAAGGCTTTTGATAGGTGTTTTGGCCAAATTTTGTGATAGAAATTCGGTTTGTAAAAAATCTGGATCATTAGCCCTCCCCTTAGGTTAGAGGCATTCATGTCTCTAGCTTGCAAATGATGGTCCAATAGAGCAGGGAGGACTACACCCCCTCATTGGTGGCTCTTTGTTGAATGATTGCTCTAAAGTGTTCCTAATTCATTGAAAATAAGGCTTGAGTCACCATCCATTTACCCTTGTCTTGTGAACCCTCCCATCCATGTCACCTAGCTTATAGCTGCCATTTGAATATCTCCTTATGACCATGAATGGCCCTTCCCACTTGAACACACATTTAGCATCCTTTCTATTATCAAAGCGGTTATCATAGTGTAACACAAGTGATCCTTCCCTTATGTGCTTGGTAGCCAACTTCTTATTAAATGTCTTCCTCTTCTCTTCAGCCTGCATAGAATAATGTTGAATTGTTGCTTCTCTGTCTAACTCCAGCCTCTCTAGATCCAAGATCATTTCCTCTAACTTCTTATCTTGATTCTTGTCTCGACTAGCTACTAAAACACATAAGCTGGCTAGTTCTACCTCTATAGGAGGCAAAGCCTCTTGGCCATAAATGAGGTGAAATGGAGTATAGCCACGTGAGGTTTCGAATGAAGTCATGTAGGCCCAAAGAGCTACACTCAAATTTTTATCCTAGTGCTTGGGGTGCATGTGTACTTTCTTGATAATTATGTTACAAATCAGCCCATTCACCTTTTCGACCAAACATTACATTGTGGGTAGTAGGGAGTAAAATGCCTATGCTTGATTTTTAGCCTTTCCATTAGCTCCCCCACTAGATTAGTCCTAAAACTAGGACCCTGATCAGAGATAATTTCTAAAGGTGTGCCAAAACCGTAATAAATATTTTCAAACAAAAAATTTCCAACTTCTTGGGTTGTGATCCTACTAGTTTGCTGAAGCCTCAGCCCACCTCGCCATGTAGTCCACATCCATTATGATGTATTCCTTGCCAGACTGAGTTCGTAGGAGTGGCCCTATTATTTTCCATTTCTCAAATGGACCATATGTAGTTATGGAATTTTGTTCCTCATACACTAGCTTCCTTAGTCTGGCCTTTTGGCGGCCTTTTGGCAAGTATCACAAGTGCAGCACCAATATTGCACATCTCAATGCAGACTAGGCCACATAAAACTGACTTGGAGAATCTTTCTATTGGTTATTTCTTGAGAAAAATCTCTACCACAAACCCCCTCATGGAAACTCTTAATCACATCCATAATCTCCTTTGCTCTTGACACCCTTCTAAGCACTACATCCTTTCCCTTGCAATACAACACATCATTTATCAAGTGGTATTTAGTGGCCTTAGTAGCCAACCACCTTTTCTCACTCTTATTCATATGTGTAGGTGCCTCACCATGCTCAAGAAAATAAAGCACATCTTGTAGTTGAAACTTACCCTAAAACAAGGGGAGCTTTACTCAATGATGACCACCATTACCTCTTTCAAATTTTCAGCTGCTAGAGCATCTGCATCGTAGTTTGTGTGCCTTGGCACAAAATAGATTTGGGCTTTCTGTAGCTTCCTCATGAGAGTTTTAGCTTCTCTCGTTTTCACAGCTAAGTTATCATTTTAACAAGTCCAGATTCCTTTCATTTTCTTAACAATTAGCATAGAATCCTCAAAAACATTAAGTCGAGTGACACCATATGAGAGACACCACCTCAAACCTAAAAGAAAGGCTTGATATTTTGCCTCATTGTTAGAATGTACATCCTCCAAGCTATTACCTTCTCCATAAAGTTTGTCACCTTTGGGATTAAACACTACTATTCCTACTGTTGCTCTCTCTTTAATACTCTTGTAGGCACCATCAAAGTAGAGGGCATGGGCGTTCTCCACTCGTGGCAGGTCCTCAAGAGGAGGTGTCTCCTCTTTTACCTTTACCTTCTCTTTTTTCTTCTTTTGATGGCATCTATGGGTCAACAAATCAGCTAGGCAGGCCCGAGTAGAGTCCTGCACCTTGAAGGTGTAGTCAAACTCTTGAGTTGTATCACCCACTTAGCAATTTTGGCTGAAACATCCATGTGCTGTAAGACATAGAGAAAATTCTCTTCTATTGTGATCACTATGAATGGCCTAGGGAGAAGATAAGGACAAAACTTTCTTACAGTAAACATTAGAGACAAAACCATCACCTTTGCCATCTTGTACCCTCATTCTAATGTTGTCATAACTCTGCTAGAAAAGTAAACCAGCCTCATCAGGCCAGTTTTAGCATCCTTTTGTATTAGTGCTATCCCTAGAGAATCTTTCCCAAAACTCAGGTTAACAAAAAACTCTTGATCCCACCAAGGCTGTAAAATTATGGGAAGGGTGCTGAGAGTCTTCTTCACCTCATGAAAACACCTTTCACTTTTGTCACTCCACAAGAGCTCCTCAGAGTGGGTCAACTATTGCAGTGGAAACACTAATTGGTAGAGGAGATGAATGAAGTGCCCCATATATCGCACCTTATGAATGGAAGAGGTTAGTTGCTTCACAGAAGATGGTGATGGCACCACCAATAGGGCCTTAACTTTGTTTGGACTCGCTTCAATGCCCCTCTCACTTACGACATGCCCTAATAAAGTTACACTACTTTCGCCAATACGCCACTTCTCATGGATTTCATTTGAATCAAAAATTTTGGCGATCGGAGTTCCCTAACTCAAGATATCGTCATTTCTGTAACAAGGGGTCTGGTGGATTGCACTTGGGATGGCAGGCAACAAGGGTAAAGCAAAGGCCCAGGAGGAATTTCAACATGAAATAAGGGACTCTTGTGCCTCAATGAACGATCCTAGCTCAGCCTAGGAGGATCGTGAAGACATGTTTGAAGAGGGTGCCCCCGAGATAGACCGCTTATCTCTGCTCAACCAAACCTTATGCCAATATGAGACTCATCATGCTGAACAACATCGAGAGATGGAGCAATGCCACAGGGAGATGGAAACCCACCAAGATCACCATCATTCTGAGATGATGGTGATGGGACCTAAAACGGGCCAGCATTGGCTCATGCACTAGCCGGACCTCTATCATGCGCTCAGCAACCCCACGGCCTCGCGGCCAGGAGCGTGGATGACACATACATCATCTTCCTAAACATCTTGCGTTTGTATCACATCTCGTAGTCCAACTATTAACACTCCTCAGAGGGAGTCCCAACACATTGCCAAATAGCACGAAGTACAAACATAGGAGGTCCTCCCACGGCTGACTGCCGCTACCTCACTGCGACTCTCCTACACCTTGGGGATTGGCCCCTCGATGCGTCACTAAACATATATAACACAATATTGCACATAGTCCTCTCAAGGTACCAATTGATCGTATCCAGGAATGTACCTTACCTCACTTTACTTCCCCCTTAGACCCAACGCCTAGCCTACAGCTTAGAACAACCTTACTCACTCAACATTGGTCACGATCCTCTAGAAAACAATTGCCATGCATCCAAGAGGTATTATCTGATACCCTTTAAATTTCATGCTTCATGCAATTTGTGAATTTCCACGTGCTCAAACAAGTAAAAGTCAGCATTTGTGTACATGTGGAAAACATTTCTTTCAGTGATTTTGACTATCGCTCGTATGCGGCGTTGCATGAACCTAGCACCGAGAAATCCTCGTGCTACTAGGTCCTTAATTTTTAATTATCGACCAACCTAAATGGTATGCATAAAACCAACAAGCTTTTCATCATTTCATTCAGTATTTAAACACCTTTTATACACTCTACCCCCTCACCGGTTTAGGTTGTGCATGGTGCATAGGTTTAGGGTTCATTTTCCAAATTTTTTTTGTATAAAAAGAAATAAAAACTCACTAAAACATAAAGGTAGGGCTGAATTGAGGCTAAACCTCATACTTCAAATCCCCCATACATCTACAAACATGGTTCTTATTTTTTCTTAATTTTCGGCACTCAAAATTCATTTTTCCTTTATTTGTCTCCATTTTGCCTATTTTTCTTGTATTTTTCTGCAATATTAAATGACTGAAAATTCAAAATGAATTGTGGGATGTGGCCCTTAAGTTCATTTGCAGCAAAAACACAAATTTAGTTGGTGTGTCTTACTATATTTTTCATTTATATATCAAAAACACCCAATTTTCCCATATTTCACGTGTTTTACGGGTTTTACACTATTAATTTCATCCATGACACTTATGATTTTCTGATTTTCTCATTTCAAACAGTTGGAAGACATTGCAAGCAACATTATAATTCATAATCATCCCATGGGAACAAATATTCATAAAGCAAATTGCATAAAACATCAATTTCCTTTGTAAAAATGAGATTACGTTCTTTGCGGGTTGCGGGTTTTTATTTGCCATATCTCAGGACTGATTTCCAACCACCATTAATGCTCATGACAGTCCACAATCAGCAATCTTCCTTCCTCTTGAACCACGGAGCAATCCGGTCTTCATTGGACAAGCATCCACCATCCATTCTTCTTCTTCTTCTTCACCACATGAATCTGCCCTTAGGGGAGAGAGAGGGAGGAGAGAGAAAGACTGAAATCAGAGATCTTCATAGAGACCGCCATTGGAGGAGCAAAGCATGGCAATATGACCGGCATCCAGGGGGGATTGAAGGGCAATGATCATTGGCATGGGTTGTTTGCAGCAGGCATGATGCATCTCCATCCACATAGCGCAAAAATCGGCGCCTTCCTGCTCACGCCCTCCTCCTTCTTAATCACGTTTTTTTTTTTTTGCCTTTTGGTTGGGGTGTTAAAATGTCCCCAAAGGGCACCCCCCCTTTGGTCCATGTTGTGGCCACCCTTTCAAATCTTGACCATTTCTTGGCTCCTTCCCCGTCCGAACTCCGAATTGAGCTCTAAAAAATCTTGGGTGTCCGGCTCGGCATCCTGCATTGGCCAGTAACTCTTGTCAACCCGCACGACAGTCTGAAAAATTATGAAAAATCAACAAGTGTCACTCGGGCGCCTTTAAAGCACTTTGGCGCTTAAAATCGTCCTAGATCGAGCGCCGCCTTCGACGTTGAATATTTTTCCCTTGATATTCGTAATTTTTAGCTATTTTTAAGCACTTCTCGGCACCAAAATTCCGCTCTCAGAAGGCCAAGATGGACTTACTCATAGAGCGCATGGGCGCCCTCATCCCCGCCATTGCCCCCCCTCGGATCGACCCAAGGAGTATGTCCCTCCCCGTGAGGCTAATCGCCCTCTCCCCTTGGAGACCGGGCATAGCCCACAAGGTCTCGGTGGTACCCATGGCATTCCCCATAGCACTTATGAGACGGGTGAGCCCTCCACTCGACATGATGAGCCCCTCCTTCCCTCCCCTGTTATAAATCCTTCAAGCCCATCCTTGGCACCTCAACTCCCATGTAACGGAAGCTACTTGCACACTCAAGGGAATGGCTCCAATGCAAATCTTGGGCAGCATGGAATGCATGGAGTGCATGGGCAGAAGCATGCATATGGCAATGAGCAGCATGCACATGGCAATGGGCAACATGCATATGGGAATGGGCAGTATGCATATGGTAATGGGCAGCATGGACATTTTGGAAAGTAATGTCCTAATGGGCAATTTGATCCTCATGTAATGCACGGGAAGCATGGACCCCATGGAAATTTTGGACAGCTGGGGATTGGATAGCATGGCATGTATGGGCAACATGTAGCACATGGCATTCATGGGCAGCAAGGCCCAAATGAGCTGCGTGATAAGATTGTGTTTACTAAATTCAATGGGCAGTCTTCATCCCCAGTTGAACTAGAGGAATGAACCTCTAAATTGGAAGCCTATTTTCTCATCTACCCCCGTACCGATGAGGCAAAGATCATTTTTTTCTCCCTTCATTTAGAAGGTTTTGCCCACACATGGTGGGGATTCGTTCAAAGAGAAAATCAGCAGTTTCGTGATTGGGAAGAGTTCAAGATGCATATGATCCAAGTTTTTGTCTCCCAGGTGGAAAAAGAATGCTTGGCTAGGCAATGATATCAGTTTGATCAGCGAAATCTCACCGTGAGGGAGTACACCAACCAATTTATGAACCTATCCATGTATGTTGAGGCAGTCAGTGATGAGGCCAAATTACATAAATACATTTATGGGCTAGATGCACATCTCTCAGCTGATGTAATGGCTCAAAAGCCAGCCACCCTGTTTGCAGCCATAGAATTGGCCGAATGCTATGATCGAAAATACCGCCGCAATGAGGGCATGCAGCCCATTGCAAGACAGCAAAGATACCCTATCATGCAACCCCCATATGCTAATAATTATCACAACAACAATGCAGGGAATGGCAACCCAAAAATTCCTACTTACCCCACTTTTAATGCTGAAAGGGAATATGGCAGTTTTGGGACAACACCACCCTCCAAAAGTGATCCAAAGTATGTTGAAAATAGGATAAGAAATGGCTTCAGCCCTAACGGTCAAAATTTCATTCCTCCTGAAGTTATCAAGGATAGAAAAGCCAAAGGCTTGTGCTTTAAATGAGGGGATAAGTACACGTCTGATCATGCATCCAAATGCCTCTTTAAGAACGCCAATGTCAAGTTTAATAGCATGTATGTGCTAGAAGATAGTGACAAGTTAGAGGAGGACTTGCATGACAAATCTCCCATGATGACACCTGTGATGGGACCTGAAATGGGCCGGCACTGGCTATAGCACTAGCCGGACCTCATGCTCATGACACACAAACACCCTTACGACCTCGCGGACCAGGAGCGTCTACCAAATGCTAAAGGACAAACTGCCCTAAAGCTTGATTCATGCGTTTATAGTTCATAGTCCAATGTTTCCCTTAAACTCCTCAGAGGGAGATCCCAAAATACTTAGGCATAATGCCTCGTCACACACACATAGGAGGTTTTCCTTCCGATACCATGAACCATGCATAGTGCATAATGTGAATGGTTTAGTGCACAAACAATAGAAAATCAGCATTGTGCATCGTGCTAAACCAATCTTTTCATGATTTTCATGCTTTCTATGTTTTTGTTCGTATTTATTGCTTTCTATGTTTTTGTTCGTATTTCTGGAAGGGCCACGTGGGGGGGGAAAGCTTCTGACGGCGTGATGGGCAGATGGCAGGGCCTGCGACTGCAAGCGGCGTGCTGGGAGGACAGGCAGCGGACGGCCAAGTCAGGCGGCAGTGGCTCCTCCCTCCTTCGATGGCATCATTTTCCTCTGCCCAGGCGGCTAGCACAGCGAGTGTGTCCCCCTCTCCGACCTTCAAACGGCGCAGGAAAATCTACCTTCATTATACATTACACAAACACTTATGTAATTTTTTGGAGTTTTCTTTTTATCGTTTCCTAATTTTCTCCCATTTAAAATCCATTTTTCACCATTTTTTGGTATTTTTCCTCTATTTTCCAATAAAAATGACTAGAAATTGAGATTGATTATGGGCTGTGGCCCTTAGGTTCCTTGACATCAAAATTTCAGGTTTTATTGATGTTATATCTCATGTTTCCCCTTTATTTTGCAAAAAACCCCCATTTTGCCTCTTAAACGCGTGTTTTACGGGTTTTATACCATTAATTTCAGTCTCATAACACTTATGATTTTCTGATTTTCTGAGCATAAACTGATCAAACTCATAGCAAACAACAACATAATGCATAATTAGCCCATGGGAACAAATATTCATGAAGCAAATTGCATAAAACATCAATTCCCTTTGTAAGAATAAAATTACCGTTCTTTGCGGGTTGTGGGTTTTTATTTGCCATGGTTCGGGACTGATTTCTAGCAGCCATTAATGTCCATGACAGTTCGGAATCAGCAATCTACCCTCTTGCATCACGGAGCAATCCCATCTCGGTTGGACAAGCATCCGTCGATCCTTCTTCTTCCCACATGAATCTGCCTCTAGAGGAGAGAGAGGGAGGAGAGAGAAAGACTGATTTCTATTCTCTCTCTACAACCCACCATTGGACTCGCGAAGACCGGCGATACGGAGTGAAGGACTAGTGTACCAGCCTTGCCTTACCATTGCCATGGCTTCTTTGCAGCCATGAAATCGATTTTTTGGGGGGGGGGCGTCGTTTTTTCCTACGCGATCTGCTCCATGCCATGCCGCCCTACTTTTCATTGAATTTTTGGGGGTGGGAGGTCCCAAGAGGCACCCCCCTTGGCCCCCAACTTAGACACCCTTTCATTTCTGGCCTATTTTTTGGGCACCCTCCCGGGTTTTTTACATATTTCTCGCGTCCGGCACCCGATCTGCGATCCGAAAAATTCTGGGCGTCCGTCTTGATGTCCCGCACTGGCCGGTAGCTCCGCTGACTTGCACAGGTGCACAGAAAAAATACTAAAAATCCAGAAGTGTCGCACAGGCGCCCGTCAAGCACTTAATGCTTAAAATCGTCCTAGGTCAAGCCGCCGCCTTCGACGTTGAATATTTTTCCCTTGATATTCGTAATTTTTAGCTATTTTTAAGCACTTCTTGGCAGCAAAACTCTGCTCTCAACTTGCTGAAAATGCTGAATATGAGGAGGATAATGATACCGATCAGTTTTATGACTCACCGGACGGGTTCCCTTTTGACCCCGGTGGCTTCCCCATTGATGACGTGCTTGGGAATGACCCTTGGCACCCCTCATTCACCACTATATCAGCTTGCTCGATCTCCATGGATGCATGGATCGGCTCTAGGAGTCCGAACACCCTACGAGTGCATGGTAACATTGATGGGCAAGAGTGTATACATCCTCATAGATAGTGGCAGTACGCATAGTTTTGTGAATAAATTGACTCTTGGCCATTTGCCATGTGTTCCCACTGAATTATAGCAACCTCTTCGGGTTCAAGTGGCCAATGGAAATGAGGAAGTGAGCTCCCATGTATACACACAAGTGTCTCTTATGCTGGTTGAAAATTACACAACAAAGGTGGACTTAATTACCCTTGATATGGGCCC
Organism: Lygodium microphyllum; assembly: GCF_053477565.2. Lineage (NCBI taxonomy): Eukaryota > Viridiplantae > Streptophyta > Polypodiopsida > Schizaeales > Lygodiaceae > Lygodium > Lygodium microphyllum. The sequence goes on from NC_141163.1 coordinate 43,222,497, forward strand.
CGTGGATGTTGATTTGGGATATGATTGGCTTCAACAGTTGGGAAAAATCTCTATGGACTTCTCTTAGCTGTATATGGAGTTTGTAATGCATGGGCAGCTTGTACACTTGGAGGGAATCAAAGAAAATGCAAATTTTCAGCTTATAACAGCAAGACAACTCAAAAAAGAATTCAAGAAACGCTCCCAAATCTTTGTCTTGCATTTGCATAAGGATAATGATGACCAATACACCTTGGGGAAGAAAAATGCAGCACTAAAAGCGCTTTTGGCTAAATATGAGGACCTATTTCATCCCCCCACTACACTTCCCCCTCAGAGATGGTGGATCACCCAATTGACTTGGAGCCCCATGCCAAGCCCATCAATAAACCCCCATATCGACTCTCTAAATGCAAAAGACAGAAAGTAGCAAATCAAGTCAAGGAGCTCACTGAGATGGGATTCATAGAGCCTAGCTCTTCCCCTTATGCCTCCCCGATTCTATTGGTTAAGAAAAAGGACGGATCTTTTCGATTGTGCATTGACTACCGTGATCTCAATAAGATCACCGTAAAAAATAGATACCCCATCCCTCGAATTGATGACTTGCTTGATGAACTCAAGGGAGCACGCTACTTCACCAAGATTGATTTACGATCTGGTTACCACCAAATTAGAATGAGGGTGGGTGATGAAGTCAAAACAGCCTTTCGAACTGACCGTGGCTTGTACCATTTCCTTGTCATGCCATTTGGGCTCACTAATGCACCCGCCACATTTCAGAGCTTAATGAACAAAATATTGCAGCCATGGATTTTCCAGTTTGTGTTGGTATTCTTTGATGATATACTCATTTACAGCAAGTCACTGCATGAGCATCTGAAGCATGTCAGGTAAATTTTTGATGTACTGAGAGAGCACCGACTATTTGCCAAAGAAAGCAAGTGTGTCTTCATGCAAACAGAGGTTGAGTACTTAGGACACATTGTTAGTGAAAAAGGCATCCAAGCTGATCCTAAGAAAGTGCAATGTGTCCGGGTGTGGCCCACCCCCACTACCACTACCTCCTTGCGTGGTTTTCTTGGCCTCTCCTCTTTTTATTGGAGATTTATTCACCATTATGCCATAATTGTACCCCCTTTAATAGACAAGTTGAAAAAAGAGGCTTTCTTATGGGATGAATTGGCTGACTACAGTTTTCAGCAGTTGAAAGACTTGCTCACTTCAGCCCCCGTCCTCGTATGCCCCGACTTTTAAAAGAATTTTACCATCCAGTGTGATGCTAGTGGACGGGGTATTGGTGCAGTCTTGCTGCAAGAACACGGGGTAATAGCATTTGAGAGCCAAAAATTGGATGATAAAGAGAGAGAGTTGCATGTCTATGATCAGGAGATGTTGGCAATTATTCATGCTAACAAAAAGTGGCATCACTACTTGTATGGCAGCAGATTTAAGGTGAAAAGTGACCACCGTGTGCTCAAATACTTCTTGACTTAGCCCAACCTCACTCCCAAACAACGTAGATGGGTGGCTACCCTACAAAACTATGACTTTGAGATTACCCACACCCGTGGCAAGGACAATGTAGTGGGTGATGCACTCTCTCGCATGTGGGTATGCAAGGTTTCATCCATCACTGAACTCCACCATGATTGGATTGAAGAGCTCCAAGAGGCATACTTGCTTGATGCTGAATTCAGCCCTCTTTTCCAAAAATTATAGCAAGGTGTCATGGATGACAATTCCCAATATCAGCTCCACAATGGCCTCATTTGGATCTATCCCCACAACCTATCATCCCCAAATGGATGGGTAGACCGAGAGACTCAATAAGTGGCTTGAAACTTATTTGCGACATTTTTGTCATGATATGCAGAATTCTTGGGACGTATGGCTGCACTTGGCTGAATTTTCTTACAACAACTCCAGTCATTCGAGCATTGGAGTCTCTCCCTTCGAAGCATTATATGGTTATCGGGTGCCCCTTCCTACCGTGATCTTCAATGAAAAGCTCAACCCCCTTGGAAAAGAAGAGTTGGACCGCATGCAAGCTCTACTTCAACAATGAAGGTAAACCTCACAAGGGCTCAAAAGCACATGAAGCTCCATGCTGATGCAAAAGGAAGACCCCTTGACTTTCAAGAGGATGAATTGGTACTCCTCAAGGTCCCCAAGTCCCGTTATGCCACATTAAAGGACGGTTCTTGCAACAAGTTGCACATCGTTACTATGGGCCCTACAAAATCATTAAGAAGGTCGGGGACTTGGCTTACCATCTCCAACTCTCTCCCACTACTAAGATCCATGATGTCTTCCATGTGAGCCAATTGAAACCTTTCATTGGCACTCCCAAAGATCATGTAGAGGAGCTACCACCCATAGATGAGGAGGGCCTTATTCAGTACATTCCTGAAGCGGTCATTGGGCAACATGAAAAGCAACTCCGCACCCATTCCATACATGAATACCTAATCAAATGGCAAGGCCTACCAATAGAGGAAGCATCTTGGTGCCTAGCATCTATATTGGATGAATTTCCACACCTCAAGGAGGCCGTATTGGCTGGAACTTAACCATGATACCTGTTTTGGGCTGTAGTCTACATCTAGGCAGCCACCTGTTTTGTACCAGTTTTGGTCCTGGTCCATTTTCAGCCTCATCCTCCATACATGGGCTGAAAGTACACCTCGAGGGCTCCCTATCAACACCTTACTTGCCCCGATCGGAGTTCCCTAGTGGAAGTTATGGCTATTTTTCTCCAGCCATACCATCTGGGACATCACATTAGTAATTCCTGGACAGCCCTTTATTTTGTAACAGTTTTGGTCCTGACCTGATCAGCCCCGCCCCACCCATGTGGGCTGAAAGTACATCTCATGGGCTCCGTAACGACACCTCAAGTGTCCCATTCAGAGTTTCCCACACAAAGTTATGGCTGATTTCCTACAGCACGCCATTATAGTCCATGACTACATCCCTTGTTTTTTAGGACAAAAGCTTTATGAGACGAGATGGTTTGTAATGAACGGGGATCATGGAAACATGGCAGGGGAACATATCAGTCACACTTACGGTATATAAGGTGTAAGAGGGTATTTCGAGGCATCACAGAAATTATCAAGAAACTCCCTTTTCACCTTCTCAAGCTTCCATGGCTTCTTCTTCTTCTTTCTCTTCTTCTTCCTTTCTCCCTCTTTCTCTCTCTTCTTCTTGCCTTTCTCTCTCCTCTCCCTCTTCTTCTGCAGTCCTTCTCTCTCTCCTTTCCCTTAGTTAGGACAGTTAGATCTCTTTCATTACAAGAGGGAAGTGATCTCTCTTTGTTATAGCATTTAGCAGCTTGTAGTCCCCACAAATCTGCCATTTTCCATTCTTCTTGGGTGTCACTACTACAAGTGAAAACCCACTTTGAGTCCCTTACTGGATAGATAAAGCCTACCTTCAAAAGTCGCTACACCTTAGTGAGTAGAGCATTTTGTTGAACTACTTCCAACCGTCGTAGTCGCTGCACCACTGGCCTTGCTCCATCTTTTAGATGATTAATGTGATGTTGTATTGTCATCGCACCTATGATGTGTTCATAATCAAAAATAAAAAGTGAAGAGTGTTTTATCACCACTTCCATGTAGGTTGCCTTCTCCTCAGCTGGTAGATCCTTAGCCAACATTTTTTCTAACCCCTCCTTCTCGACCTTTGGAAGCTACTGCGGAATTTCACTACTAGAAGGCCCTTTCAATGTAATCCCCATCACTTCTAGAGAGCTTTCTTTTCCCTCATTAGAAAACTTACCCTCTATCGTAGATGACCAATCCTCGCTAGAACTCCATTGATCAGCGGTGGTCTCTAACGCAAGATCCTCCTATCAGCCCTCCTTCATGTTGTAGATAGTGCTCTTTCATTTTTTCTCCAGCCCCTTCTGTGGCCTTAACTCTAAAGCCCCTGTCTCCCAATCTTGTCTGGCTTTTATTCCCATTAGCCATGGTTACCCAAGAGTGAGTGGATAGTCATCCTCCTTCACTGGAATCACATACATGTCAAGCTCCGATTGCACTCCACACACCTTTACCTTGACTGACTTTATAACTCCCAAAAAATTTACTACTACATTGTTAGCCATTTTGGCTTCAAATTCAATAATTTCACTTATTTCTAATCCCAAATGATGCATCAACTTTTCCATCATGACACGAATCTCTGCATCTCGATCCACATATGTCTTTGATACTCTCTGTCCATTGATTTCGGCTTCCACTAGAGCACAATATCTTTCATTTTTCTAGCCTTGATTGCATTCATGTTTCTATTCTTCATGGGTCTAATGCTTACCATCTTTGACCATTGTCGCCATATTGTTGGAGATAGATATAATAATTGTGGCGAAAAAAAAATTGGCCCTTGATCCCTCACATCAGTAAGCCAATCATAAGCTCTAGTACCTTTACCTAGGGAAAAATTGTCTAGCTCAATGCGTCGGTGTGAGCGAGACCTCCTCTTTTTACTACCGTGTGTCTTTGAAGCCGTAGAAGACTCTGCCTCTTCTTTCATATTTTCAACCTCCTTTGGTGGTGTAGGCTCTATCCTCTCAATTCTGCGGGCTTTCTTCACTAACATTGCTTCAACCTCTACTACTTTGGCCTTGCCTTTGACATCACTCTCATCCAAACTAAATCATTCTGATGTCACGATTCTTTGGCAGCAGCTGGATAGGCAAGGGCTACACCTCTCCAAGAAGTGGTCGAGAATGCTGGAAAATTTGAACCCGTAGTGGAGGCTCTGGATTCGGTGGAACAAACCTCTCCCTAGGTGGTGTTACTTGTTGTCCCCTCCTTGGTTGGAACTCATTTCCTGGAAGATGCCTGGGATGAGGGCAAAGGTACATACCATGGCTAGTCTTTCCACAATTATAGCAAACATACTCTCTTTCTTGTCTCCTTGGGCCCTGATTGCCTTCATTTGCAAGGGGAGGGGACCGTACTCCTTGCACTAAATTCAATGAAAGGCTTTCAAGTTGATTAGTAATGCATTTTAGGAGCTCTTATTGTGTCATTTCTGGTTCGAATGGGGCCTCTGCTATTTCTCTAGGCCTTGGCATGGTTGGTAAATCCTGCATGGGCTCAACTCTCCCCTTCAACTGGGCTTGATACTTCAATTTCCTATTCTTTCTCCCTAGCATAAGTGACTGATTCTTCATAGGATGTGGGAAACTTGCCTTTGACCTTCTCCCTTAGTAGAGGATGGAGTCTGGCCAAAAAATAATCTTTCTTAAGGCAATTAGGTATTCTCTCCCCCTCGACTAAGGAGGCTGTCTTCATATGCTTGGTACTCCCCTGGTAAGGTTTGGCGAAGATCTAGGAGTTGTCTCCAAAGATCTTCCAAAGACTCTGTATCTTGGTACTTGTGCAAACCCCTTGTAGCCTGTGGGAGAGCTTGATACCACACTCAAGCATCACCCTTTAGAACTAAAGAGAAGGCTCGTACTTTGGTTGCTTCATCATCCCGGCCTGTGACTAGGAATGCCATTTCTAAGTCATCTAGAAAGTCTAGTAGAGCTTTCTCCCCTTTGTGCCCAAAAAATCTTGGAAAAGCCATGATAGGAAGATGTTGATCTAGCTCAATACAAAACAAAGATGAACACGTCTAGGCCCAAGTCATATCTTATTAAGGGTAGAATAAATGGATTCATAGATGCATTAATCTCAGCAATATGACGAGGGCCCAATAAGTCCCTCATGATATCTTGGAACCTGAGCTTTGTGTTAGCTATTATGTGCATGGTCTGCCTAGTAAGAGGACGTATAGGTCCATATAAATCCCTATGGTTCATGGAATGCACTTAGAGTAGAATGAATATGTGCACATTAAAGGAGATGTTATAATCCAAAATAGGGAATATTATGGGGTCAAGAAACAACAAGATCTCTCTCAACCTCTCAGCTCCAAAATAGAAGACCAACCTTTGTTGAAAATGTATCTTCCTACTAATGCATACATCCACCCTAATGTTTTGAATCGATTGAAAGTAGTAGAAAATAGGATTATTCATTTATGCATTAACTACAAATTTTCACTACAAACTTTCATGAAGCGAGTTGTTGAAGCTCTGGCCTCTTAGATCCCACCATTCGAGAGATATGAAGGATTTGCTCACCACCACTGATTAGCCTAGCTTTGGTCTAATCATCATCAATCTTGTAATGTTCATAGGCTTCGATAGCTACCTTCTCAATTACTTTGAGCCTTCTTGCTAGTAGTAGTTGAAGCACATCACCATATGTAGCCTCTCGCCAATACCGCACACCATTTATGTGTAACTCCCCCTCCAAAAACTTATTAATCCCCAAATTTGAAAGCGCATTCACCACTTGAAGATGAGGCTCCTTAGGGAGTTTCTTTACATTAGACACAAAGCACTCAACACATTGCCTTGACCTAAAGACTTGATGAGAGCAAGATTTATCTTGAAGTAAAGAAGGGTGTGTGTAATTAACTTGATTGACCCGCATACGTGCCATTTTCCGATAAAGATTCTTATTCTCTTGAGCTTCTTTTGAAGACAATAGTGGTACTCTTAAGCAATGAATCCCTTGAATAGGTTTTGACGAGGATTCCTCCTTAGTGATCCCTTGACAAACACTCGTTGAAGAAGATGACAACTCCTTAGATGTTTCTTCCTTCATAGAACTTGTAGAGTGTAGCTTGAGAAGTCCTCAGCGGAGGCACAAAAAATGAGAGCTGAAAAGATGAGTGGGTTGCCTCTTGCGCACCTAGCCTCCAATCCTCACTAAGAGAGCTAAAGAAGGGCACCACCTAGCCAAAGGGAGAATGGGTTATGACATCTCTTTCTTAAGTGAATGGAAAGAACCAAAACACAACTTCACAAGAGAAAATTTGTAGCCCATCTTAAGGAAAATGAAGATGATGGAAGGTGAAGAGAGGTGATGACTCTTAATTTCTCCCATAATCATATATATAACATGAGGAAATAAGGATTACCCACCAATAGAGTATATGGTAAGTCTTACTTAATAATTTTAAGTATAAATGTACAGGGAGAATTAGAAGAGAGTACATATGATATGGACACCATATGATTTAGACGTTATATTAGAATATGGGAGAGAGGGAAAGAGATGAGAAGAGAGGGAGACAAGAGGAGAAGAGGTAGAGGAAGCTTCACAAGGAGCTTTAGACACCTATCCATATAGAAAAAAACGAGAAATTTTCTAGATACTTATCAAAGTATCTAGAAAAAGTCTCAACTAGTAAAAGTGGAATACTTTACAAGTTAGTGATATAATAAAATATTCCTATATAGGAATTTAAAAATTCTCTAGTTATCCATGTACTGAAATTTTACCATATAAACAGACTAGTTAGAACTAATCATATAGTATTTTTTATATATAAGAAAACTAGCTACAATCATGTAGATAGTTTTAAGAATTACTATTATGGTAAAAAATATAAATTAAAATAATAGAAATAATTAAAAGATGTTATCTTCATTAATAAAGAGGTCAATTCAAGATGCATATATCATCAATACTCAAAGGTTTATTATGATTTTTTGTGACGTCAATTTTCTCTCTATAGAGTAATCAATCCACGAGAGTTTTTCTCATGGGGACTAACAATGTTTGCTCATTGCGTCCTCCTAAAAAAGTAGGATCTCTCTAGTTAATAACACCATATGTAGATTTTAATGATGCATATAGCTCATCAATGGATTGGATGTCTAAATATTTGAGGAGAATGGTTTCTTGGTCTTCCTCTTTAAAGGCATTAACAACCTGTATTTTAGAAATACAACATAGATTAGTGTGCTACTACATTATAAGTTAATTAGCTACTCTATTGTCTTAATATAATAACATTGAGTTACCGATGAAGTTCTTGATGGCAATTCTATATTAGAAGGATCCACACTTTTTGATGGCTCAACATGGTTGAGAGCCTATAGTATAGACAAGAAAAAATTTCAACAAAATTAAATTATGCCACATTTAGTAAAAAGAAATGCAAAGAAGTACCTTAGATAATTTCTTATTTTAGCCCTTACTCTCCTTTTGTTGTTGCTTGCTTTGCTGCATTTTCTTGCTCATCTTATCATAATAAGTTTGTAATTAGATATAATTTATTAAATGCATATATTAAAATAAAATATCAAGAGATGGCTAAGCATACCTTTCGTACACGAAAACTTTTCCATGCTACTTCAACCTCCTCAGGATCTTGGATCATATCTTGTGGAAGAGAGTGTTCACTACTACATGAACCCTATAATACAAGAAAAATAAAAATTAAAATAGAATATCTTTTAATTTAAAAGTATAAAAAATTTAAGAATAATGTATATATTCCTCATACAGATGGAATTCCTTGTAGTAGCTCCATAAAACTATAATCTGAGTTTAAATAGTCCTGAAACATAGGTTAAGTGTTAGAGACAATCAAATGGAAAAAAACTACAAACCAAGGTATAATAACCATTTTATTATTTTTTTGACATTTTTCGAAAGCAGAAATTGAAACAAGAGGCGGACCATCATTGTGAGATTGCAACTAGTACAAGTAAGAAAATTGAAGTCAATATCAAAAACTAAAAACTCTAAATATTAAAATATTTAAATGAGTGAACGACGTACATACATGTGTTGCACTGTTCTCAGAAAAGATACATTGTTCTTCCACCGTAAGTTGTGGATAATACACCTCGTCACTTATATCCTAAAATTTTAGAGAAAATATAATGAAAGATAAATATATCTAAGAAACTTAAAGTGAAATTATTATAATAAAGATAAAGATAATAAAAATTATACAATAGAAAAAGAAAACTTGAGATGAAAATTGCAAAACTTACTGGTTTTTGTTGCATATCTACTTGCTCGAAGCTATGATTCTTCTATTAAAAAAACATAGTTGTGCCAATCAGCACCAATTTCTTATGTATATAATCTATGGTGAGAAAATTTTGATAAATAAGTATGCTTATCAAATATATATCCACCAAATATGATCTTTTCCTCTTGAGTTTCTTTCTGAGATTTTGAGCAACAGAAAGATAGTACAGATATACATCCTCCTTTTTCCAAAGGTAAGTAGCACCAGGAAACTCAAGGGGTAAATTTTGATCATAGTTTTGATCTATGATCTCTAAAATTCTATGTTTGTCATCTTCATTATTATGAAACCGCAAATCCTTGCCAATCTCATGGCTCTTGCCCTAATTATACACTTTTCTGTGATTAGCACAATACCTAACATTTTGCGTATCTCGATAGTATTTTAGTAATGGTTTTCCAAACTCATCTTGGTCTTCTTGACTAATCCTTTTAGGTGGTTTGAAAATCTGGTCATATGTAGGAGTCTTCATCAAAGATACATCCCCTATTTTTATACTCTTGATTTTCTTTTGAGGTGGCAACTGGACTCTTTTACTTTGTATTGAAACTGGTTTGCTCATGCTCACTGTTTGTTCAGAATTATCATTCTTTGATTTTAGTTCCTCAATTGTTTTTTGGAGAGTGATGATAGTTTGCATCATTGAACCTAGAGTTTGTTGACTTGGGGAGGTCATGAGACAAGCTAAAATTAAATCAAGAAACTATGTTAATATTCAACCAATAAAGAATCAATCAATCATATAAAAAGGATACAACAATGATCACACTCTCTTTTTCTCTCTCTCTCAATGATTTTAATGGTTTTTTAAGTTTTAAAGAAAAATACCATACAACAATACAATATACAACTATACAAACCATGAGACAAGCTAAAATCAAACAAGATACAAGCTAAAATAAAATTTACAACTTTTTATGCTAGTATTCCTCAAACAAGAGATTAATATATCCATACATTAATCTTCTTCAAGAAAGAAAATTTCTCATTCTTTATAAAAAGAAATAACAATAATCACACATGCACACATGCACACATACACACAAAGGTCCAACTACCTATACATGAGACACAACATGAGCTATATCCACGAGATACCGTCCTAATATACAAACACCCATAGATAAAGCATTATGATATACACAATGGGATGGCGATCAGATAATGATGTCCATTATGACCAATGCTACTAGCACCCATTTCGATCTCCAAGAATGCAACACACACACACACTCTCTCTCTAAAGTAGTCAAGTTACATCACATGATCATCTCCACACTATTGGAACATCTATAGACTCTCCAATTGATAATGTTACTCTCCTTCTCTGTGTAACTTCAAAGTTTGACATTACCATGCTACACAAGTTTCAATCCCTCCAAATATCTTCATCAATATCAATTCTCCATGTACTTCTATTATGATCACACTTCAACCATGACAATTTGCACCTTTTTTCTTCATAATTTACCTCTCTTATCATTGCATGAATGTACTCCCCATCCATTTCATCATCATGTTTTCTTGCCAACACAATATCATATTTTTCTAACCAAGGAGTTATACAACCAACTGCCCCTATTTGTAATAATCTTGTTCTTTGAATTAGTTACCTCATATGCAACAAGTCTATTATGTAAAGGTAAAGGAACAAACTTATGCAATAAAGAACTCAATGGTCTTATGCAATCCCATGTAAATGGAAGTCGTTGAGTTTGTAGTACACTTATTCCCATGATTGGATTTATCAGTAAGAATTCTTCATTTTCTTTTACAGTTATGCATTGCTTGTAATATTCTCCAGTAAAAAAGGTGTAATACTCTCCATCCCATTGAATGGAAAAAAAATTAGTGAGGCTTGCTTTCCAATGACCTATACTTTCTAACGTACTACAAAAAGTGTCAGTTTTTACCACGACGTCATCTGTGATCTTGTATATTTCTCCATTATAAAGAATTCTTCTATATGTGGTAACTAGATGTCCTACTAGTGCATTCTCTTGAAGACCAAGAAATTGCGCAATATATTTTTGTTCTTCTGATGAAAGGGGCCTACATTCTCTTCTCTTTTTTGTGATTAAAATGCCTTTTTCACGCATCATTATGTTACAAGGATATTGGGAATCATCTCTTTTAAAAAGTTTCCACATCTCCTTTGCCTTCTCAATTGAAGAAACCTCCACAATGCCATTCTCATGAAATGAATAACAACACGGTGTCTGATAATCAGTGAAAGCATAACCATCAAGTAAAACAAGATAGGTAGATACTTGTATAAGCATTCTTTCATGTGGCAAAAGCCCATCTACTTCCATTTCTAATAACTTAAATATTGAGGTGAAGAATGTCCTCTTATAATAATTTACATAAGATATTTTGTTAAAGCGATTATTAGTCTTTACCGCTATATATAATGCTACCATTCACTCAAAGTCACAACACCAATACACATCATGCGATCCATGTCTCAATATGTCATCTAGTAGTTCTCCATTTCCTGCAACGTGTTCTAAGGGAGAAGAAGTAGCACCAAAGGCTTCTTCCTTTAGAACTCTCCAAGCATAAAACAAAGTATGTACAACACCTAAACATTCTTTTGACCAACCAATACATCGACTATAACTATAGAAGGCATGTGCAATATCTATGAGCAACAAACCTAGGCCAAAAATTGACTTTGGTATCTCATCAACTATACCTAAAATATATGGTAAGCACCATTGGATGAACTTTTGGTTCTCTTCGGGCTTAAAGCTTTCATAGTACTTACTTGGATTACGAGGCCACCGTCCATGATGAATAGAGGGTGGAGAGAGCTCGTAAGCCTTTTCACAACAAAAATCTATCATCTTTTTCTTTTCATTGGACATGGCTCTCATGAGTACTCGTATGTATTTTTGAAATATATTTAGAGATAACACATGCATCGCATCATATACCAAGTCTATTGACAAGTTAAAACCATACAAATCATACAGTTTCCATAGAATAGACTCTCCAGCTAATCCTGCAAGCTTTAGTTTTCCATCCTTTTCAGCTTGTGTGGATGCCCTCTTTGAACTTGATAAGGCATCAACCATTTCACCTATGGACCGTTGGGTTGGAGGATATCTTGCTTGATATCGACTACCATCGTAAAGATAACGTCCTTGGAATGAGGGATTACTAGTATCAAGAGCAGCTTGGGCTTTGTCTCCACGACAAAAGAATTGCTCACCATCTTTGAAGGATCCTATTTTGCATTGTGCAGGATGATCCCCTGTAACCATCATTAGCATTAATCTAACAACACAAAAGTTTGATTGTCCCATTGGATTTTCAAAAATCTTTTCTACAGGGTAGTTGTATGACACTTGCATACCATTTATGTAAAGGTCTTGTAGCTCACTAATAAGTGGTCTTAAAAAAGTTTGAAATACATCAGGAGTATTACGAATAAATTTAAGCAACTAAAAGGTATGAATAAAACAAGAATAATGCCTAATATGGAACCCTTCCCACCATTAAGGACCTTAATTTCAACCACACCACAGTCCTTTTGAGTGGTACGAGAGGCTTGGAAGCCATCCCAATGTAAAAGAAGTGCCAAGTTTCAAGGATCACCTCTACACATTTTCTTTTTACATTTGTTGAGATGTCGACATTTTACAAACAAAATTATACTCTTGCATCTCTTGGTCAAAACCTTGTTCTATAACTATTGAAAAACAAGACCTTGGAAAAGTTGTATATACTTTCCCACATGTAGGGTTGTTGCACGCAACAACCATCTCATACTCAACATCAGGATTCCAAAAATCTTGATACTCACGACACTTTGTTCCATCCCAAAACTCGTTTATGAATTCTGGTTGCATATGGATATCTTTCCCTAACCATCTTGTTTTATGAGCTAGGTGTAAGCTTGCTCTTTCTTGTGATGATGAAGAGTCCAAATGGGGCTCTAGAGCAACATACTTGTCAAAAGTAATGGTGGTTGTCATAGAGGAAGGTTTATGGGGGAGGGGTTTGAGTGTAAAGGAGGTGGTTGAGAGGTTCCCTGATTAGTGGAGTATATAGGAGGAATATTGTGACTCATGAGGAGAGTGTAGTGAGTTGTATATAGAAGTCAGAGACCTATAGCAATAGTTTATTGTGACTCATGAGGAGAGTGTAGTGAGTTTGGTGCCATGGTTAACAAGTCAGAGACCTATAGCAATAGTTTATTGTGACTCATGAGGAGAGTGTAGTGAGTTTGGTGCCATGGTCAACAAGTCAGAGACCTATAGCAATAGTTTATTCTAGACATTGCTAATTAGCAAGGGTGTGGTTGATTCCACATACACCCTTGAACTACACATAAACTACATAGACTAGTACTTTGAATTTTTATTTTATTTTTGCTTACATACATATGTCCAGAGCTACAAAAGCATCATAGATCCACCATACATATATCCAAAGCTACATACATATATCCACCACACATCCACCATCCAAAGCTATAAAAGCATACCTGAAACTATTGGTCGAGGAAATTGTTGTAGCATTTATTTTATGAATCACTACATTGGCACAAGTACCTAATATATTGGAGTAAATCGTCTTTTATCCTTTATGAATATATCACTGCATCCTGCAAAAACATCAAAGGCAAAGTAATTAGTAGGAGACCCGATAAGGACACATCGGATTAGATATGTACATTCATGTCTAGCAGGGCAAGCATGCCTTCCAGCACCAAATGCAATATCAAAAGCCACTTATAGAGAGACAATATGTAAAAAAATAAATCAATGGGTGTGTTGAAGTGGAAAAATCTGACGGAATGGAGTGGAAAAATTATGTAGACATCAAATGGAGGGGGGCAGACTCTCATGAGGTTGAATGAGATTGAATATAATCAAAATTTATTCAAAGATGTTGAGGAGTTTAACATCCTAACTTTAAACCTCAAGTTTGTTTTGATCTTTGGCAAGCCCTTAAACTTGTAATGATGTTGAGGCCACCATAAAAAAGCCTTGGGCACCATAAGATTGGCACGTTAATTACAAGCAACCTGAGCTAATTCCCAGATGCATATGGTTGATCTGGTTCTGATATTGGGGATGATGATGTCGAGATGCTATTTCCCATGCTTCCTTCAAGGATTTCATATCAAGAACTACTTAAAGCCACTGGGGGCTTTAGTGACCATTTGGGTGAAGGAGGCTGTGGACGTGTCTATAGAGGGGTTCTTCATGGCGGAAGGAGAGTGGCAGTTAAGAAACTAGATGTCGTGGTCACGCGGGGCAAGGAATTCCTAGCAGAGGTGGCCATCATAGGTGGAACATTCCACTACAATGTAGTCAAATTGCATGGGTTCTACTCAGAGAAGTCCAACAGACTTCTTGTGTATGAGCTCATGGAGAATGGATCCTTGGATAGGTGGATTTTCCCTGGCAAAGAGAGAGACATCTTCTTGAAATCGAACACTAGATATGGAGTATCCATGGGGACTGCACGCGGCTTGGCATATCTACACAAAGGGTGCGCACAACCCATCATTCATTTTGACATCAAACCTCAGAACATCCTTCTAGACCATGATTTCACGCCCAAGCTGGCTGATTTTGGGCTCTTCAAGCTAGTGGGGTGAGAGGCCTCCCACATTAGGACTGCGTTGAGGGGCACACCGGGCTACATTGCGCCCGAGTGGTTCTCGCACGGCATGGTGAGTAAGAAATGTGATGTGTACGGCTATGGGATGGTGCTGCTGGAGCTGGTAGGGGGTAGGAGGAATGCAGACCAATCCCTGGTGGGGTCTGATGATGGGGAGTGGTACTTCCCATCATGGGCTGCCATGAAATGCAAGGAAGGGAGGATGTTTGAAGTGGTGGACAAGAGGCTACAGAGGGGGTATGACCCAAGCCAAGTGCAGAGGATGGTGCATGTGTCCTTTCTGTGCATACAGATTGATCCTAGCCTAAGGCCCACCATGGACACTATGTGCCAGATGCTCGAAGGAAGCAGGGAGCTCCTTGGAGAGCCAGCTCCTTTTACACCCATCATTCAGCCTCACTCATGGGACGAAGTGTCTAGTGATGTAGGCATCGGTATAATGGCTGCCTCAAATTACAACTCTTGTTCCTTCCCCGATAGCATGAGTGGCATAGAGGCTCGCTAGGGCCATCATCCATCAACCCCCATGTTCTCTCTCTCTCTCTCTCTCTCTCTCTCTCTCTAGCTTCCATTTCAATATAACGTCTCATCGGCCTGCAGATGCTTATTCCCAGACACATATGGATGATCGACATCTGACCGCCCAATCATTGCTCACAAGGTACTGATCAGCAATATAGTCCATTGCAATTATAATATATGAGAGCTTTCAACTAATTATTACAAAGTATTGATCAGAAGCAGAGAGGATATTATAACGATTTACATTTGTTAGCTTACATATCTAGTCTGATCGAGAGCTTTCTCACCTATCGGCTACAATATATAAGTCCATCACATATGTACTCTGTCATATTCTTGTGCCGACATCATGTACTCCTCCTTTAATATTGGCTTTTAAGCCACAGGCAGCTCGGTCGTGCAAAAAGCAACGTCGACTATTGGTAGCCTTGTTTTCACTCAAGCATGTAGAACAATGGGAGCACAAGCATGCAGAACAATAAGAGCACGAGTACGCAAAACAATGGGAGCACGAATCATGATGGGAGGATGAGAGATTAGAAAGAGGAGATGTATAGGAAGTACAAGAAAATGAAGAAAATATCCGTTGGCGGGAAATGGAAACGGATTTTCCTTTAAGGGTAGCTTCACATACATTACACTTCATGAAGGGTTTTTTCTTTAAAGTTAGCTTTAAGGGTAGCTTCACAAGGAGCTCCTTGTGACCACCATCATGAGAGTCCGTATTAAGTAGCCACTGCGTGGTCAAAGTTACCAGTGTTCAAGATGGCACTCACAGCTAATATGGCATTTTAAAATATCTATCTTAAATTTGAGCAAGGGATGTTTGGGGATGACTAGAGCATCACTTTTCTTTTTTCTTATGGTGAACAAAGAAGCGATGTCAATGGAGTGCCATTGTAGATATCAGTTATAAGGCTAGTAGGCTCATATTTTCTCTTTCCAAGTAGGTTGGAGTGGAGTAATCATGTTAAGATTTGTCTTTGGCATGCAATAGCTAGGCATAACTTCAGAGGGTGAAATCCCAACCTAGATACTAGGATTAGAATAATCAATGTCAAGGTTTCTTAGGGCCTTCTAGAAGCATGGTTACTTGTTATTGGCTTGGAAAACTAGATGGTTTTTTTTTTAAATTGTTACAAATATATATATCATCTCTCACTTGACTTGGGTCTCACCTATATATACTAACTCTACATCAATATGAATCATTCTTTGGGAGCATGTCTTGTGTATCTCTCTCGTACACACTCTCTCTCAACATGGTATCAGAGCTATGGATGCGTAGCAACAACAAGGAAGATAAGTTGTTTATACTTGATTGAATTCTTTGCACAAGTGATGATTTGATACATGAACTTGTTCAAATTAGAAGTATTAGTTAATTTTGTCTTTATAACAAAACCAGGTCTGGGTGCGTAGCTCTCGTCGTGCTCTCGAATCTTGTCAAAATCGCTTGTCAATCAGAGTTCTGGATCAAAATTTATGACAGTTCAGGATTCAAGACAACAATTCTGCTCGAATCTGCGATTCTTTATTTAAAATTGTAATTCTAATTACAGTTCGTTAATCCCCAATTATAGTTCATTAATCGCTCTTCTTCATTAATGACGTTGTTTACGACAAGCAAACATCTTGCTATTTTTAGCGATGTTTTATTATCGTTCACATTCTTTGCTCGACCGAAATAGCACTTTTCTTATATGCATCATCTCGTCTTGCACGTTACGTCTCTCTATTTCGGGCTTTCTTTTTAGTCACTCAATACTTTTCGTCGTTCTTACGTGCATCTCCCTATTTTGATTGTCATGTGTCTCAACTACGCTCGTCTTGATCATGGTTTGCAGATTCTGCGATCTCATCTTATTTGTTTTCTCTCGACATACAGGCATGGCCAATTTCATAATTGTTAACGGATATGCGTCTGGCCAACGTTCGGTTCCCTTCTTCCAAGGACAAGGCTTTCCTGGGTGGAAAGAAAAGATGATGCTAATTCTTGAAGGTGACGAATTATTTGATATTATTTTGGGCGACCTATCTTGCCCAGATCAACCTATTGATGTGATGAATAATAATTCTGTGATTATTGATGGCCCGTTATTTGAGCAATGGAAAATTGATCATAATGATTGGATTCGTCGTGACAAAGTGGCTCGTTGTTATATATTGTCCGCACTTCGTAACTCACTTATGTTGGATGTCTTTCATCTGGAAACCTCTCATGCTGTTTGGGAGTATCTTATCTCAACGTTTGAGAAGAAATTGGTCACCGAAATTTTATATCGCCAAACTTGTTTGAAGAATCTTCAATATAAGGTTGGTACTTCTATGCACTCTCATATCGAGGCTTTTAAAGGCATTATCAATCAACTTGGTGCTGCCGGCGCTGCTGTTGCTGAAAATCAGATTGTTACTCAACTTCTTCATACCATCAAAGATCCTTTATATGACAATATCATCACTATTTTGTCTAACAAGGATGATATCCACTTTGACAAAGCATGTATATCTCTTATTGAATATTCTGTAAATGCCCCGAACAATGTAGTATGCTTAACAATTATGATATTCGCTTGTTTTTTAGATTTAATATAAAAGAGAATGAACACTTAAAGCTGAAAATAAAAATTACTCACAAAATTACAGCCATGAAAATGTAAAAGTAATGGAGACAAGATTGAGGGTTGAAGATGGGCAACCCCCCTCGAAGGAATGTATTTCTACTCAACCCAAGTCCCTTAGGGAAGAGCTCAGTTACAATCAACGTGAGAGTGCGAAGAAGTAATTCTCACTCTCACAAGATCATACAAAGATGTACAAACGCACATGCATTATCTATTATGCAATGATAAGAAGTGATTTCTTTACAGTATGAGAGAAGAAAAAGGGAAAATCAGCCTTTCTCCATCGTTGATCAGCAGTACATGGATAGGGCTTGCTTCTTGTTGCTAAAATGGAAGAAAGAGCTCGAGAAGGAGGTGCTGTAATGAATTTACAGGCTTGCTGTCCTATAAAACAGCAGTGATAGAAGAGGGAATATGGAGGAATTTGATAATGGAGAAGTGGGGGATGATGATGGGGATGGATGGGGCCAGTTTCTGGCTATCTGTGGGTGCTGTACATGAGTTTACAACAAAGAAAAATGATGTTGAATGAAGAAAAACGAGCTCTTATTTATAGGAGAGGGGAGAGCTAGTACAAAAGGGGAAAGTGGAGTAGCACAAGACAAGTGTCCAGCCACATGTCATGAGATGTGACAAGTGGTGGGACACTTGGAAACTTGTGTGACAAGTGTCTTGACACTTGTCTCTTCTCTATGGACTTCCTTTTTGGGTTGAATACTGTCAAGAATAGAAACAACCAAATTTAGTAAGCACAGTCAGAGTACAGAATTTACTATTTTTAGAATGATATCCCTATTTTTTAGGACTAGCATTTTTAGGCTAATTCGAGGCTCCTAAAATTTAGGAACCTCCTAAAATTTAGGGATCTCCTAAAATTTAGGGACCCCCCCAATATGGGTATCATATGAAAGCTTTTTCCGTGTACATCGCAAAAATGGTATCCGAATCTTCATGTGACTTTCCTATGCAAAGAAATGTGTATTTCAAGCTTTCAGCCCACACATGCACATTATACAAGCATTTCATGATCATGCCATCTTGTTGATTGTAACTGTCTGTTCTGGTGGATCTAGCCCACACTTCAAGGCATCAATCCTTTCTGTGTGCGAGTCTAACCCTGATATGCGTGAGTTCTAGTCACAGGCGCCCAATCGGGCCATATAGGTGGAAGTGTGAACTATCTTTTCTCTAACCCACCGCATGGGTCCACCATAACCTGTGAACCACTCATCAGTGGCCAGCTCCAATGCACTTTTATTTATATCTAATTAGTGCAAATGAAATAAATTTAATAAATCATTATATAGACAAATTAATGAAAAAGGATACAAATTCTGCTTCTATAGATTTGTGACATATTCTCAACGTCATGAGCATCATTTGGAAAAATCTGATGATGTTTTGGTCACTCGCAAACAAATGGATTTTGATGCTGCTTTTGTTGCTCGCAAGCGTCTCGCTTCACGTTTTCAGCAGGATGGATGCTCTAATCAAGGTAGTAAATCTTCTCGTCTTGCTTATCCTAACAAACATTGTTCTTATTGTGATAAGAAAGGCCATGTGGCTTCTGATTGCTGGGCACGTCAATATGATGAGGAGCATGGAGTTACTACAAAGCAACCTTGCTCGTCCAAAAGTTTTCCTCCTTGTGATTATTGTGCACATACAAATCATCCATCTCGTCGTTGTTATAGACACAGATATGATGAAGAACGTTCTTGAGCTTATATTGTTCAACAAACTACAACTGATGATGATCATACTCATCAGGAGCTCAATTTCGTCCATCATGATATCTCTCCAGAAAAGGTACTTCATGTTCATGATTGTTCTCTATTCATTGTTGATTCAGGTGCCACTGGAAACATGACATACCAATTGCAGTGGCTTCACAATTATCATTCTCTTCCTATCAAGAAGTTTGTTTACCTTGCGGATGATACGACTTGTCAAGTCAAAGGAGTGGGTGATTTATATCTGGGGACTGTTTTATCCACTAGAATATTAAGAGGAGTTCTTCATGTTCCAGATTTGCAAAGAAATCTTCTTTCTGTTGCTCGTCTAGTTGGTCTTGGTTTGTTTGTTGGCTTTGATCATAATCAATGTCGTATAGAGAAAGACGAACATACTATAGCAGTGGCTCCTCGACATAGTAATGTATTTGAGTTATCATTGAACGATATAGTTGCAAATGTTGTTACTGCCCTTGGAGATGCAGATTGCAAATTATGGCATCAACGATTTGCACACTCCGATTTTGCCAAAATTCTTTATCTTCATCGCCATGGTCTTGTGCAAGGTATGGATCTTAAATCTCATCCACGTATGGGAATATGTGAGTACTGTGCACTTGGAAAACACCATCGTTCGCCTTTCCACACTTCTACTTCATCACATTCCTGTGCTCTCTTGGATTTGGTTCATACCGATATTTGCGGTCCTTTTCCTGCCTCAAAGTCTCAATATCGATATTTTATAATTTTCATTGATGATTTCTCACGGTACACACATGTCTATCTTCTTCGACATAAGTCTGAGGCTTTATCTATATTTAAACAATACAAGATAAGTGTGGAGCTTCAAACTGGATTCTCTATAAAGACGCTTCACAGTGACAATGGCAGTGAATATGTATCCAATCTATTTGATGACTTCTGTAAGGATCAAGGTATTCATCATGAGTTTACAGTTCCTTATTCTCCTCAGCAAAATGGTGTTGCTGAGTGCAAAAATCGTACTATATTTAATGCTATACGTTGCGTGCTTATACACTCTGGTTTGTCTCGAAAGTTTTGGACTGAAGCACTTCTAACAGCCGTTTTTATTCAAAATCATCTTCCAACAACTGCACCTGCTGGTAAAATTCCTATAACAATCTGGACAGGGAAGGCACCTTCAATCTCTCACTTTCGCACATTTGGCTGCATTGCTTATATTCATGTGCCCAAGGACACTCGACATAAGTTGGATCCTCTAGGTTTGAAGGTTATTTTTCTTGGTTATTCAGATAATTCCAAAGGTTACAAATTTTATGATCCTTCTACTCAAAAGGTTATCATTAGTCGTGATGCTATATTTGATGAGAAGACTATGGGTGGCACATGGTCGTCAGATGTTTCAGATGATACACAGTCTTTGCTTAGTGCATTTCCTTACTTGCTTTGTGAGTCTACTAATTCTGATGATCATAAACCTCCTTCACCTCCAAAGAAGATTGATGAAAATTTGGAGATCTATATCAATCTTCCTATTGAGAAAGCATGGATTCTATTCTATTGAATATGATGTCTTTGATGATGCTATGTCTATCCAAGAGGATCCAATATCGTATATGGAAGCTATCAATTCGTCTCAAAGGGATCAATGGCAAGAAGCTATGCAAGCTGAGTACGATTCTTTAATCTCCAAAGGTACATGGATTCTTACTGAACTCCCCCCAAATCATGTTCCTATCAAATGTAAATGGGTTTATAAAACCAAGACTAAAGCTGATGGCTCGTTTGATAAGTTCAAAGCACAACTTGTTGCAAAAGGTTACTCGCAGATTGCAGGAGTAGATTATGAAGAAACATTTTCTCCCATTGTGCGCTCCACAACTGTTCGTATGATTTTGGCTTTTGCAACACTATTTGATCTAGAAATTCACCAAATGGATGTTAAAACGGCTTTTCTCAATGGAGATCTTGAAGAAGAAATCTATATGGAGTAACCTGAAGGTTTTATGATTGCAGGAAAGGAGCATCTTGTATGCCAGCTTCATCGTGCATTATATGGATTGA
The DNA here is from genome assembly GCF_053477565.2 of Lygodium microphyllum. Taxonomy (NCBI): domain Eukaryota; kingdom Viridiplantae; phylum Streptophyta; class Polypodiopsida; order Schizaeales; family Lygodiaceae; genus Lygodium; species Lygodium microphyllum. Next base: position 43,243,942 of record NC_141163.1, read on the forward strand.
AGCAAGCCTCTCGTGCTTGGTATATTAAGATTGATCAGTTCCTCACATCTAAAGGTTTTGTTGCATGTTTTGCTTACCCAAATATTTACATCAAAAGGGAGGACAAATGTTTTATTATTCTTGCTCTATATGTTGATGATACTATTCTTGTGTCAAATAATATTGCTTTCTTGGATGCTATAAAGAAGCTTTTATCGACTGCATTTGAAATGGTGGATCTTGGTGAGATACATTCTTGTTTGGGTATTCAAGTTCAACGACACCGATAACAAGGCATTCTTATTATTTGCCAGACAAAGTTTATTAATGATATTGTTAAGAAGTTTGGGTTGACAAATGCGCACTTTGCCAACACTCCCATTCTTTCGAGCTCTACCAAGGGTACATCTACAATACGCAATGAAGAATCAGCCATTCATCAACCTTTTGCTAATCTTGTTGGTTGTCTTCAATTTATTGGTTTAAACACAAGACCAGATATTTTATTTGCAGTTAACTTTTTGGGACAATATCTTTCTTCCCCTTCCACTATTCATTGGAGTGCTGCAAAACGTATTCTTAAGTACCTCAAGGGTACTAAGAAATTTGGTCTTATTTATCGTCGTCGAGAGGATTCTTCTTTATCTTCTTCAACTTCTCTTTACCTTATTGGATATACAGATGCTGATTGGGCAAGTTCACACTTATCCATGCGATCTACAAGTGGGAATTGTTTCTTTGTAAATGGACGTTTGGTTTCTTGGTCCAGTAAGAAACAACGATGTGTTGCGGTTTCTACAACTGAGGCCGAATATGTTGCTACATCATTAGCAGCTTGCGAGCTAGTTTGGCTTTGACAACTACTTTTGCAGATTTGCGACATCCTTCATCATCTAGTACACCTCTTCTATGCGATAACCAAAGTGCTATTAGTCTTACCAAAGACTATATACAACATAGTAAATCAAAGCATATTGCTATTCATTATCATTATGTTTGACATGAAGTCAAGAAAGGTTCCATTATGGTGGAGCATTGTCCCAGTGATCAAATGGTTGCAAACATCTTCACAAAAGCTCTTAGTGAAGCTCCTTTAGTTCATTAAGACATGCACTTGGTATTGTTCCAAGTTCTTGTCTCACTGATTGAGGCATGTATCATTGTATTCAAGAAAACTTTATAGTAAATCATTTTTGTATCGTAGGTATGTGTAGGGGCTCGGGTTTTTCCCTTGTTCTCCCCAAGGGTTTTTTTCACTCGCAAGCCAGAGACCTTTGTTTGAGTGGGGATGTTACAACTATATATATCATCTCTCACTTGACTTGGGTCTCACCTATATATACTAACTCTACATCAGTATGAATCATTATTTGGGAGCATGTCTTATGTATCTCTCTCGTACTCTCTCTCTCTAAACAAAAATTTGTTGGGGAGATGGGATAGTTTCTTGCTCCAATCCATCTAAAAATTTAAACAAGCCTTTAGGTTCAATTTCTAGTCAACATCTTTGAACCTCAAGTTGTTTTTGTCTCAAATGAATTCAAAGATGGGGAGAATTTGGGAATAAGCAAAGATAAGGATTTTGCTGAACAGAGGAGATACCCTTCAATTATGTAAAAGTTACTATCAATGTCTTTATCTCATTGGTGCACATAGGGCTTGCTCCCTAGAAGGTACATGTTGTGAAGCAAGATTTGGATGCCATTGTGATTAGGTATGTATCATATGTAGTGAAAGGTAATGTCTTGCTCCTCATCTTGATGATGGAGAAGTTGCCCAAAAATTTTGAAGGCAATCTACTTTTCTACGAGGTTAAGATCCAAATGGAAAGCTAAATTTTCATATTCTTATCCAATTTGTGTTTTATTTTTTTTAAAGATCTCCAAAGCAAAACCATGAAACCATCTCTTATCTATAATAATATACCAACAACGAGTCATTGGGGTATTTGTTGAGATTTTAAGGTGCCAATGTCAACAACATATGCAAATTGATTTGAAGCATTGGGTAGATAGGAATATTAAAGGATATATAAGATCCAATTAGAAACTAGATGTTGGAAACGGGACTATTAGAGATGTAGACTCTATTAGATATGTAAATAATTCCACGAGTCTTGGTAGCTAATATTATAACTGATAAGACAAAACATTTTTAATTTAAAGAATCTTGAGTGTTACCAAGATCCCTTTAAGTCTTCCAAAACAACTTTCTATGCTAGGGGACTATTTCAAAGGACTATGTGGTGAACAATGCATTACATGAATTTATGCAATGGGGCTAAGTCTCCTCCTCCTAGTGATCTAGAATTGTACACATGCTTTCGTCAATTACTAGAATTTCTTCAAACTATTTTGATAGAAAAAGATATAGATAATTGCATGTTAGGCTTTAGATTTGCAAGTATAGTCACTATATAAAGGGGGCCATTAAAGTTTTTTAGTTGTTATCTTCAAGATAACACACAAATTCAAGTGTATCCACCTATAGGTAGTCTGGATCAACTCAAGCTAGCATTGACCATCCCTCTCTCATTGTTGGCCATTACCCTGGTTACAATGTGGGAAACAAGAGTCCTACTTCACTTCTAGTGTCTTATATGATAATCTAGGCTATGGATCTTCAACCTTCATTAATTTCACTGGATTCATGATGCCAAAATTAGGCCTTTCTTGTGCATGTATTTTTGGTCACTGTTGCATGTTACTTGACTCACAACATACATAATGTACAAGATAATCAAATAAATTCCTCCATCATATGCTCAGTAATTAAGGTCTGATGCTAGAAATCTTGAAATCGCCCAAATTCTTTAGAATCAAGCAACTACAGCTCCAATTTTTCTACTTGGAAGCCTAGATCCCTTAGCAACTTTGCTAACTCATTCAATCTTAGGTAAATAAGCTTGCTTTTGCTCACATTAGTCACAACCCCAAATAGCTCTAGAAAACTTTCATACACTTTCATCAAATACATCTACTAATTGTCTCTCTACTTGCACAATATTGGCAAGTTATTGTTGGCAAAGAATTGGGAGACCAAGTGTCTTGTTAATGGTATAGGAAGCCCCTTTCTTACTCCATGTTGCACCTTCAAATCCAAATTCCTAAGCAAAGGGTTATTGATTATGGTTGCAAAGAGTAATGGGACAATGGGACACCCTTTGGCATCGACATCTTTACCTCAAATGGACCTAAGCATAGACCATTTACAAATACATTCCAAAGAGATTGAAACATCCCTACATAAGTTCCACGATTCCTCCTCCATCATCTATCATAGTGATGAACTCTTGTTGCTTCTATTGCTTCATCAATTCATAAAATTAATTGGTCGAAGAACCAGTCCCATAAGATACCATTTCCCTTAGACTAAATTTTGGCAACTTCACCTTTATGTTTTTGCAAATCCTCCATGTAATGCTCCACTCCTTTGACAATTTGATAAAACATCCCATTACTAGAACACTTAGAAAGAGTCATAATAATATAGTCACTGCATTGCTAACTACTAACATGCAACCCTCTTTGAAGTCAATCTTGATCTTTGCCATACATATTGGTAATCTCAGTTATGATAGCAATGGATCTCATCTAGTTCTACATTGGATTAGCCATTGGATTGTTGGTTTGTTTCCAAGCATCCTTTAGCTATAAGTTGAATCCTTCCCTTTCTAAAAAGGAGGTGTTGAAAGAGAGGGGCTTCAATTTCTTTCTCCTACTAAACACATCCTTCTTGGATGGAATTCCTAGGCACCTCACATTCCAAGAGATCATAGTGAGCCAACTAATTAACATTATACCTTTTTTCGAATCCAAAATAGCAAAATAGCCTTGTCAACAAAACATTTGCAAGAAGATTTTAAAGGGAAATTTTTTATTTCTTACCTCCATTCAACTTCAAAGAATTTGGTGGTTGAAATTATTTGTTTCCATCCCGCTTTAACTTCAGCATCTCTAGGATCACGACTAATAATTAGGTTCCTCCTTTTGAGGCTTGTTTGTTTCCTTGAATTTACCCTTCTCAACCTGTGTTTTTTCCTTTTTGCTTCTTTTGAAGTTCTTCCTTATCTCCACTATTTTCTCCTTTGCTTCTTCTTATCTCAATTCCTTTTTGGGCATTCCTTTGCAAAGCACCCATCTTCTTTGCATTTGAAGCATGTATCCAAGAAGAGGGAGAATTTGACATTGACCAACAACTCAATCCCATTAGGATAAAAAATCTAGAGCATCTCAGGGCGAGAGGTCACTTGCTCCACTAGTTGATATTATTGTAAGAACATAGAGCACTCTACCTAGCACTTCTACTAGCACATTACTTCTCCATCTAGCAAAGTAGGAAGTCCATGAAAACTAGCCCATATTGGGTTTTCAATTTTCAAGACCTCCTTAGGAATAAAATCATGATGCCATGGAAGCACGTAAATAAGGCTCACTTTAAGCCAAACAAGTGAACCCAAAACCCAATCTCTTTTTGCTTTAGATGAAAGAAAGACCCAAAAAAAGTCTAATGGCAAGCAAAACAATGTGAGCACTACTTTGATCCATAGGTGAGCCAAAACAATCTAGCAAACTCATCCTCAAGGTGGACCTTCCCTTAAAATACATGTACATGTTGCATAGAGAATACTTAGCATTGCTTTGCCGAATGCATGGCAACAAGGATACCACTCATGCACATAGCACTTGCTCCCCAAATTCTATTGTGACTCTTTTTTAATTCTCATTGAAACATTTTTTGTCACCCCACATCTTCTTCTCTAGCTCTTCCATATTCATGCTAGCAACAACAATGTTAGCATAATCCATCTCCATCCCATTGTCTTGCTTCTATTCCTTTATGTTAGTGCTATTGTTCCATCATCTCTTACTCCTTGTTCACCCCAGGAATATGCTACATGCATGAAAGTGGGAGTATATGCCACATGTTGGTAGGAAATGTTGCTTTTTTAATGAACTTAATACAACTACCCTAGGTAATAGACCATGTGCCATGACTATCTATTGAGAGCTCCCCTCTTCAAGTTTCCGCATACTCAAGAGGTTCTATGTCTTTCATTGAAGGAAAGGCTATTACAATTTGAATTGTTTCTATTTTGCTAATGGATGGATATGCTCCTTGTTTGTAAGGGGCTCAAATAACTTTTGATAACTATTTGTGCTTGTATGGATGCTAGGTATATCCCACACTTCAGGGGGGATTTGAGGGGAATTTCAAGATTTAGAGCCATGTCATTGAGTTGAATTGAATGAGATTCTTCTTTGTTTTAATGTGACAAGGAAATATTTATATTGTTAAAAATGATATTTTATTTGTGGATGTGTAAACTATTTGTGCTATGTGAGTAAGAATTAAAAGTTATCAAAATGCACAAATGTATCTTATAGCACATGTACATTTTGGATGCATACAAACATATCCATTACAAGTGTGTATCGACATTGTCTTATTTGAGATTGATTGCATGGCTAATGGTTAGGCCTATCAATTGTGATGTATATTACTTAACATGACTATATAAGCATGACTATGTTAGATATTCTATACAAATTTGTTTTGATTTACTATGCATGCACATTATCCTATGATCCATAGCTTCATAATTTTATCTAATAAACATGGCTATATTAGGTGATATATAGAAATTTGTCTTGCTTTACCATATAGACACTTATTTTACTAGTTATAGCTTCACATCTATCTAGTAAAATTAAAAACCTAGTTCCAATTTAAAAAACCCTAGTTACTAACTAGAAAAAAATGTGTATTTACTAGTTATAAGGCTATTTACCATCTAGTTTAGTGTCTAAAGTTCCTTGTGCTTGCCATTGTGTATTCATGGAATGCTATATAATAAAGAGACTCACTCATAGCTTACCTCAAAGAGATGGACTAGCATGAGGGTGTTGCATAATGTGCTCTTAGTGGCTCCCCTTTGGGCTTAGCGATCTAGAGTGCTCTCATGTGCTTGTGATTGTGTCTCTTTATATCTCCATGGGCACCTAATATAGCCTACATGAGGGATTATAGTAAGCTAATATTCTTGATTGAGATAATCCTAGATGATGTATGGCATCTTTGATAATAAGGAGAATAGTGGATGGGACAAGCCCCCACCTTGGTCATCATGCAAGAAGCTAAGAGTGGTAGTAAACAAGCTAGAGAAAGGGAGCTAGATTAAAAGAGGTGGGTGTCTGAAGCACATTATTATAATATATTTATAAGAAGGATAAAATGGAAAGTTGATGTGATAAGGGTGAAAGAGAGAAGAAATTTGCCTGCACCCAACAGGCTGCGCCTTTGTAACTTCAAATTGGTGAAGAATTTGAAAAAAGTTTCTTCTGTAACTTTCTAGACCACCAGGTCAAAACCGGTGGAGCTACGCGAGAATTTTCTTGAAATTCAATTTCTCTGGGATTTATTAAAATTATTAAAAAAGATACCAAAAGCTACTTTGACTTTAATTCCTTATATATATATAAATACATATAAGCATGTGACAAAGGGGGTCCATGCTTGTAAGCTTTTGTGTAAGATCCAAATGACACCATGATGTGACATTGTCTTGTATACAAGGGTGATTTGTCCTCTAATGATGGTGATAGATCCCAAATCTTGGTGATGCAGGTGGAACCTAAAGTGTAGTTTGGAGGTTAGTCCTTTGAAAAAAATCTTTGCACTCACTCAACCCCTAGGTGTAATCCATTTCCATCGTCACTAAGATAACCCATCCCTTTTACCCTTTACATTGACATCCCTTCTAAGAACTTGTTTTCCCACTTGCTAGAGCTATCATAACCGAGAAGAAATGTAGCATACCTAGTGCTTGAAGAGTAAACCCAAAGTGATAAGATGTAGGGTTTAAGCTATGGGTAAGGCTCTTGATAGGGATTTTGGCCAAATTTTGTGGTAGAAATCGAGTTTGTAAAAAACTCGGATCACTGCCCAATTAGCATCTCTTCTATGTAACTCATCAATCCAATCATGCAAAGCATGCAGGACCAAACGGGAGAAATACTGACTCCATGCATACTGTGGTACCCCATGAAACAACATCTTTTCTTCATACAATCGGATGAGGACCAAAACATTTTGACCCTTAAACTGCTTCAATTCTTGTCCCACTATTTGTAGCGCATTCACAAGCTAAGGAATCAAAATTTTTTGCTTCCTACCAAGTTTGCATTTGCTGTTGTAACAACTATTGTTGCTGTTGTTGCTGCAACAAAGCAATCATTTTTTGTAAAGCATCACCTCCACTTGAGCTTGCAGAATCCCCCATCTTTACATACATGTTGTTGAATTTTACATCGGTTTCACCACTGTTAGAGCATTTGGGGTTGAAAGTCTACCGCAAGGGTAAGAGACAACACGGTGAAGGGAGATTCAAGGAGAGGAGTACACTGAAGAGAAGGGGTTCAAAGAAATAGGAGGATACTCAAAGAGATGAAGCTTGTTAGTTTATTTCTACATTATGAGAAGATAAAACTCTTGTAGACAAAAACGTGCATAAAATATTACCTTCCTCTATGTTGCTCAGATCGCAAATTTGATACTTCCATTGGCTCTGAAAGGGGGGTAAAATACCAGCAATACCATATTGGAGAATATGGGAATTTCCCATAAGTTTAAGACACGTGGTCAACTCTTTGGATTTGTCATAACTTGAACACTATAACTCTAAATCAAGCGCTCTATAGCTCAATAGATTCCATTTTTCAAGCGCTTTCCGATGATTTTGAGAAACTTATGGGCATGTTATCCGGGTGCCACATTTTTAGTATTCTAAAAATGGGAATTGGGAGATTCCCAAACTCACTAATATTGTGTTCAGCACACTTGGCAAGAATTCTGCCAAATCACTCCATCTCCTAGTTCCGAGTGTTGTTCACTACCTAAAAACTGCGATCGTGCGTTGCGTGATTTCGCCAATCCCTCTTTGAGAGCGGAATTTTGAGCTCAAAATGTGCCTAAAATTTTCCAAAAAATCCGGAATTTAGGGGAAAAATATTCAACGTCGAAGGCGGCGGCTCCAGCTAGGACGATTTTAAGCACCAAGTGAAAGACGGTTTTTAAAACGAGCCCGAGCGACACTTGTTGATTTTTGATAATTTTTCAGACTTCCGTGTGGGTTGTCAGGAGTTGCTAGTCAATGCGGGATGTCAAGTCGAACGCGCAGAAATTTACACCACTCAAATCAGAGCCAGGACGGGGAAATGGCCACAAAATGGTCAAGATATAAAAAGGTTGCAAACAACCTACCCAACTGATCATGGCCCCGATCTTCTTTTTTCTTGCTGGTCTTATCGCCTATCTTCGCCCATTCAATGGTGGCGTGAATGAGAAGAGCCAATTCTAGTCTTTCTCTCTCCTCCCTCTCTCTCTCTTAAGGGGCTGTTCTTGTGTGGAAGAGGAAAATGAAGAATGGTGGAGGAAAGCTTGTCCGGATGAGACCGGATTGCTTCCGGGTGGATGAAGACATGAAGATTGCTGATTTTGAAGATGCTGGACATTGAATGAGGGCTGACATGCAGTCCCGTACCAAAACCGAGATCTCAAGTCATGAAGCCTAAGCGGTAATTCAATTTTTATGAAGAAAAAATGAGAGAGAGTGTGAGAGTGTGAGGGAGTGCATGTGCGAGGGTAAGGGACTGTGGTGGAAAAGCTCTCCATCTTCTCAACTCTTCTTCTATTCTCTTCTCTTCTCTTATCTCGCATGCACAACTATGGAGGATGGAGCTTGAAGGTAGAGGATTGAGCTTTCTTGAGCTTACATCTCGAGTCGTGGAGCTACCAGAGTGCTTGAGGGAGGAGGCTACTCAATTGGGCATCATGGTAAGCTCACTACACTCGTAGGATCGAGAGTGTCTATGGCTCGGTTAGAGATAGCCATTAGTTGCTCGCTTGAAATGCTTGAAACAATAAGTGGTCCGTGGGTCTTGGCAGTCAAGCATGAGCTCCCACTTCATTTTAGTTTCGTTGCCCGGACCAACGAATTCAAGCTTGATGTGCACTTGCGTGCTTCAAATTGAGCATCAAAGTAGGGTTTCATCCCCAAACTGGTGCTTGATGTAGGTAGTAGATTTGGCAGTCAAGCGTGAGCTCCCACTTCATTTTAGTTTCATTGCCTGGACCAACGAATTCAAGCTTGATGAGCATTTGCGTGCTTCAAATCGAGCATCAAAGTAGGGTTTCATCCCCAAACTGGTGCTTGATGTAGGTAGTAGATTTGGGAGTTTAATCTTTGAAGCAAGTAAGTATTTTGAGTTTTTAATGAGTAGGCAAGTAGGTTAATTTATTTCAATACTTGATTTGTGATTTTTGTTGCATTTAGAGTAGGATAGGACCAAGAAATCAAAGTGAATCATTTTAGGGTTGTTGTTGTAAACAAGGCAAAAACAAGGGAAAAAAGGGATTGAAATCCATTGACAAGGCAAGAGCACAAACGGGGCAATAGTCAGCCCACTAGATTAGGGGTTTAAGACCCAAGGGAAGGGGGGTGAAGGCTCATTTGCATTTGCGGCACAGAGAGAGAGAGAGAGAGAGAGAGAGAGAGAGAGAGAGAGAGAGAGAGAGAGAGAGAGAGAGAGAGAGAGAGAGAGAGAGAGAGAGAGAGAGAGAGAGAGAGAGAGAGAGAGAGAGAGAGAGAGAGAGAGAGAGAGAGACCTAGGTTTTCTTGCAAGTGCAGGAGACCAAAAAGGGACGGGTTGTATGAGGAACTACCGAAGTTGCAGAAAGCGGGTTTGATCTTCCCTGTTCAGCATACTGAATGGTGCTCACCAGTTGTGATCAAGAAGAAGAAGAATAATCAAATCCATCTCTGTGTAGATTTTAGAGAGTTGAATAAGTAGACCGTTAAAGATTACTACCCGTTGCCATTTATTGATCAAATTTTGGATCAACTAGCGGGTAGGGAAATATATTCATTTATGGACTACTTTGCAGGGTATAACCAAATGGTGATTGCTGAGCAAGAAAAGTTAAAAATGACGCTTATTATAATCTTCGGTGCTTTTGTGTACCATGTGATGGAATTTGGGTTGTGTAATGCACCTGGTTCATGGCAAAGAATAACCGACAAGACCTTTGGTGATATCCCCCCAGCAGAGCTGAAAGTATTCATTGATGATTTGGGGGCAGCCACCATAAGGGATAGGCAGTTGATCATTTTGTGAAAGTGTTTTGAGTGTTGCAAACAATTTTTCATAGCTCTTAACCCATGGAAGTGCGTCTTCGGAGTCCCTTATGGGCTCTTGTTAGGCCATGTGGTTAGTTCCGTAGGGATTGCAAGACTGATCCTGAAAAGATCAAGGTCATAGTCGCCATGAGTCCGCCACGTACTCCAAAGGAAGTGCATAGCTTTCTGTCATCAGTAGGGTATTATCGGAGGTTTATCAATGCCTTGGCAGAAAGAACGTTGCCGCTGACAAACCTATTGTCCTTTAACTGCTGTCAGTTTACATGGAATGATGCTTGCAAAGTATCTTTTGATGATGTGAAGTAGGAGCTTGCCAAAGCACCTGTTTTAAAAGTACCAAAAAGGGGCGAAATGTTCTATATATTTTCAGAAATAACTATGTATAGTATCAGGTACCATTTGGCCCAAATTCGGGAGGAAAAGTGGTACCATCCGATAGCTTTTGCTAGTCGGAAGTTGGGCATATTGAAAATTAACTACACCTATATGGAGAAGTTGTGCCTTGAGATGGTATTTGCGACCAAAAAGTTCAGACACTACATTCTTTATGAGAGGGTGGTTTTTTATACGAAGGCGGAAGGGCTTCGATTGTTGTTGAATAAGTTACAACTGCCTGACCATTTAGCAAAGTGGTTAATCACTTTGTAGGAATTTGATTATGAGATTAAGAGCAAGCCACCGAAGCTTTAGGGCATTGTAGAGTGTCTTGTGGATTTTGGAGAGCCAAAAGAGGTCTTGGCTAAAGGAAGTGACATAAAGACTTTGTTCAAGATTGATACGGCATCTATTCCCTCCTGGTATGCTGCTATAACGCACTATCTTTCTATGCGAGAGACTGGAGCTACTTTATAAAAATTGGAGAAGAGGAAAATTAAACAACATGCATTGAAATTTTCCTTGATCGCAGGCACATTATATCGGCAGGGTGTTGATGATATCTATCACTGATGTGTGATGCTTGACGAGGTTCCCTTTATTTTGGAAGAGTGCCATGACTTCGCTTGTGGAGGGTACTTTGCTGGGCGGTTAATGGCACATAAAGCTTTAAGAGCTGGATCTTGGTGGCCGTTCATCTTCCAAGATTCCTTTGAGTAGGTTAAGAGATGTGATACCTGTCAAAGACATGATAGTCGAGAGAATAGGAAACGCCCACTTACACCTATCGTCGACTACTCAAAAGAGGTACATTATAGTAGCAACTTTACAAAATGGTCAGAAGCACAGGCAACGAGGCAAGACATTGCAAAAGAGACTACCAGTTTCCTACTTGAGCAAATCATCTGCCGATTTTGGTCTGCCAAAAGAAATAGTATCAGACCGTGGAACTCACTTTTTAAATAAAGTGATTAAAAGTCTGACTGAAGCTTGGAAAATCAAGCACAACAAGATGACCCCCTATAATCTGCAAGCAAATGGACAAGTCAAAAGTACCAATAAGTAGCTTGTGGGTATCCTATCTAAGATAGTTTCCGAAAAGAAGCGAGAGTGTGATATAAAATTATATGTTGCGGTTTGGGCGTATAATACGATGTTTAAACGAGCTACTGGCCACACCCCGTTCAAATTAGTTTATGGGAAGGAGTGTGTATTGCCCTTATAAATTGAGTTGCCGACGATTAGATTCGCAATCAATCATTCTTTGGGTGATGAAGATGCCCTATTTGAGCAGTTTACGACTATAGCCCACTTAGACAAGCTCAAATTGCAAAGTTTGTTGCACTAGGAGGTAGCTAAATGTCAAATGAAACAATTGCATGATCTGAAAGTGAAGAAATATACTTTTAAAAAAGGGCAGTTAGTTTTATATTACGATGTGCGTAGGGAGCTATTTCCAGGAAAGCTGGAACCTCGATGGGATGGCCCTCACAAGATAGTTCGGATGGGTAAAAATAAGTCCATAGTTCTATTAGCTGATCTATAAGGAGTGGAATTTAAGAATAAGGTTAATCTTAATAAGATTAAACCTTATTATTTCTAAATATGCTAACGCACTAAATGCATTGTAGGTCCATGTTGGGGTTGATTTGAGACCTGCAGGAGAGCTTAAATTGGTTGATGGAGCGGTTAATTCCTTATTTGGAGCACCCATATCTCGAGTGAAGATATCATTAGGGGAGGCTTACCTGGTGGAGAAAGGGATATAACGTGATTGAGCAAGAAGACGGTACGTTTGTGTGGGAGATTAAAGTTTTCTACCATCACTGTTTACAAATCTTGACAAGCATCCCTATTGAGTTTAATGAAGAAGGTGTGATGGAGCCGTCAGTTCATCCTCTAAATATGTTGAACTTTGATTATCATAATTACGAATAGGGGAGTTCTTGATGGCAGGCTGTGTAAACCCATTATGGATGTATACATTATACTTAGATGGAGCATCCAAGGGGCCCTAATAGGAAAAGGAATTGTTGGAGTAGTTATCCGAGATCCCCAACGTAGAGTTGCAATGAAATTAGTTGCTTATCTCGGGGTAGGATTTACTAATAACATGGCGGAGTACAAAGCCCTGATTATGGGATTGAATATTGCCAAAAAAGGTGGCATTAGGCGGTTGTTAATAAAAGGGTATTCCCAGTTGATCTTGAATCAACTTAATGGGATATATACAGTCCAGAATCCTCTCCTTCATATGTATCATCAAACTGTTATAACCCTACTTGATGAATTTGAGAGCATATCTCTTCAGCTGATTCCATGCTATTGGAATCAATTTGCAGATTCCTTAGCTAATTTTGCTTATGAAGAGGACCTCTTTTTCAACTGTGGTCCTAGTCTAGATGTTGTTATTGATAATGAGACAGGACTTGGTCGCTTGTGGGGAATGTTATCAGATCACGCATTATATGGCAGGTGATGGTTGATATGGGTGATGCAAAGAGTAGCGAGACCCATCTACCACTATTATCTTGGACCCGTAGGTTGATCCGAAGACATGTTATGCACACGCCTCTTGCTATATATGCAGGAGGTATGGGCCATAATTTGATGCATTTAGTTTAGGGCTGAGAGCCCTAATTTTCCCCTTGGAATGGAGCGTATTTACGCATATTTTCCTTCTTCCAAGGAGGGATTTCTATGAGCTGTTTTGTTTGATTCCGTTAGGCCAAGAGGGCCAGTTTCTTTAAGTAGTTAATGTCTGATTTCTTTAGGCCAAGAGGACAAGTTGTTTTTGGGTTTTAATAATCTATCTCTTTAGGCCAAGAGGGCCAGTTAGTTTGTAGTGAAATGTGCTATTTCTTTAGGCCAAGAGAGCCCTATCTCTGTTTGGTGCAGGTACGTTTAATGCTTTGTTATTTTAGTGATTGCGCCATACAGGTTGACGAAGTCGTTGGAGGGAGCCTTTGCTGTGAAGAAGCTTCTTGTGGCCATTCCAGGTGGTTTCGTTTCCTTTTCCAGTTTTTCCCTTAAGCAATTAATGATATATGTGCGGGTAAGGGTTATTTTATGTTGTTTGGTAGGGACCGGCAATCAAGGCATGAAGTCCTAGGTTTAGGTTAGGTATGTCAGGGGGAGGTCTGAGTAGTCATTGCCTCCTACAAGGCTTTGTTAGGCATCGAAAGACCTGTTTTAGATGGGAGTTCTAGTGACCCTGTTCTGGTGACCTGCTATGCAGCCGTTCTAGGAGTTCCTGTTAGTTGTGAGGTAGTTAGAGAAGTCTACTAAAATAATGATGGAAAGAGAAAAAACCCTAAAGATCTGAAAGACAATATATGAATATATGGAGGTGTGTAAAAAGGGGTTTTGACCCCTATAAAAATAGAAAAGGAAAGAAAAAAAATCCTTCAGCTGTTGTTTATCGCCTTGTGAAAACCAACACAGGACTTGAGGCCGATGCCTTGTTCTCCTTGGGCCACTATGCTCAGCTCCCTCCTTTTTACGTGCCAGTGGAAAAATAAAAACCTAGAAGGGAAAAACTGTGCTAAACAAAATAATACCTCTTGATCACACTATAGGAGTCCTCGCCTAGTAGGAGCTCCTGGTTGAGTTGTCCTTAATTAGGTAGGTAGTTCAGACCACCACTTAGGGTGACCTCTTTGATAGTTCTTTTTAGCTTGGCTGTGTTGGAGCAGTTGGTTAGTGACTAGCTTTAGACTTTCTGTCAGATTATACTGGGCCTATTCCTCTTGAATTTCATGCCTTGCTTTTGTCAGGGGGTAGGGTATGAGCTGTGATGTATTGTGTTGTGTATTTTTTGTATCAGCTTGATGCTCCTTTTTGTTGTTTATGGACAGATCTATATGTAGGATTTGACGGGCTGAGTTGCCCTATCCTGTGGTCACCAATGACAGATGATTTTTAATGCCGAGAAGTGCTTAAAAATAGTAAAAAATTACGAATATCTGGGGAAAAATAGACTTCGTCGAAGGCAACGATGGCAATCAAGATGATTTTAAGCGGCAAGTCCCTAAAGCACTAGTGCTTATTTTCATGGAAATCAAATAGTGGGGGATGGCCGAGCAGGAGATTTCCTAGATGTAAAATGACGTCAGGAATCCAACGCAAGTCTCGAATCTCCATTCCGAGGTCGTTTGATCCTCCATTTAATCCTGGCAAGGTTTGGGGTTTTGAAGCAGCTACTGGATCAAGAAGCCGAGAAGAGTGTGACAGGGCCCAACTTTGTAGATTTCAATGCCATGGAGCCATCCGTCTAGACGGATCTCGATTCCGATGTCGTTTGCCCCCTCAAAACTAAAAAATCCATTTGACCGGAAGTGTGAATGCAAAAAAGCATGAACTAGATATTTTGGGTATTTAGCTTAAAGCTCTTAATTAAGAGCTTAAGGGCAAGAAATGCCCATGAAATGAAACAATGGGGGAGGGGAGCCTCAGTTTTTTACGCCCCCTCTTTTCTCCCCTCATGATGCATTTTCTGATCGGTAGAATCGTGGGCTTGGAATGCTTCTATCCTTCGCCCTCCATCGCCAGAAACAGATTAAGAAAAGATGCAGTGAGTGAAGAGAACAAAAACCATTCTTTCTCTCTCCTCCCTCTCTCTCCTGCATAGAGACTATTCGTGTGCAAGAAATCAAGAAGAAGAGGGGATGAAGAATGCTTGTCCGGTTGTGATCGGATTGCTTCAAGATGAAGAGGAGGCTGAGGAAAGAGGTTCATCACTGAAGAATGGTTGCTAGTCGGTGGTCTATGGGCTGCTCAAAATAATGATTAAAAAACCCGCAATACGCAAGACACGTGGTATGCTTCAATTTTACAAAGAAATTTGATTGTTTTTGTTGTTTCATGGTCCAAATGTTGTTCATATGCAATAAAATTTTGTTTGAACCTTGTTTACATCATGATTGAGGGTTGTAACTACAAAAATACAGAACTTGTAATGATTTAGAGTCGTTATTAAGTCTTTAAAACCCGTAAAATGTCATTTTCAATGGAAATTAGTGGTTTTTTTCGATTTTGAGTTGGAGAAAAGGGATGAAAATGGGATAAAATCAGAGAAAATGTTAACTTTCAGTCAAGATGATAAGCCAATACAAATAAATCAGAAAATATCTATTTTCCATGAATAATAAATAGAAAAAATAGCCAAAAATGAAGAAAATTAGGGTTTTCGTGCTTTAAAAATATGGAAAAATAAGATTTATGTGTGTGAATGTTTGGCAAGGTTAAAGCATGAGGTTAATCCTCATTTTGGCCTTGTCCTTTATGTTATAGTCCGTGTTTATCACTTTTTACATACAAAAATGATACAAAACAACCATTTACACCTATGCACCGCAGCAACACCTAAGCAGTGAACGGAGGGATGAAGGTTGTGTGACGATCTAATTGGTGAAAAGATACAAATTCTAATTTCCCTCTTTGTGCATAGCATTTAGGGATCGTTCCATAATTAGATATAGGTGACTGGTAGCATGTAAGTTCTAGTGCTAGTCCCTAAAGCAGTGCAACACGTAACGCTTATTTAAAAATTCATGAAAGGGTTGTTTTTCGCACCTCACATGGCTGGTTTTTTAATCATAAAATGGTTGTGCACAATTGTCATACACCTTGCATCAAGCATGCCATGTGGTATCTCTTGGAATGCATTGCACTTGTTTGATAAACTTTGACCAACGCTCAGAGGACAGGAAACCCAAGCTGTAGGTTAGACGAGTGCTTCCGGGTTGGGGAAAGTCTTGTGAGGCAAATAAAAATCTCCTAGAACGCTGAATTATGAAAGAGTGGAGTTTGTGCGAATGTCATATGTGTTAGCGACGTATCTTGGGGCTAATCCCTGAGGTGTAGGAGAGTCGCAATTGAGCTGCGGCAATCAACTGAGAGGTGCTTTCCTATGTGTGTATTACGAGGCATTATGCCTATATGTTATGGGATCTCCCTCTGAGAAGAAGGGAAGGTGAATGTTGGACTACATATTGGATACAAACGTAAAATTGTCATAAGCATTTAGTACAAAGTGAGTTTTAGACGCTCCTAGCCCGCGAGGCCGTGTGGTGGGGTTGTCTGTTGTATGCATGAGGTCTGGCTAGTGCCATAGCCAGTGCTAGCCGATTTTAGGTCCCATGAGAAATTCATGAAATTCAAGAAGGGCAATAGAGTAGTGATCTTGCTAGGTGAGAAGAGGCAAGGACAAGAAAATGAACCCATAGAAGGGCCTACCAAAGTCAAGGAGGTTGAACTGGCTAGGGAAGGGGAGAAGCCCCGATATGTTTTCATAGCTAACGACTTGACCGAGCAGGAAGAAGCAAATATCATTGTACTCCTACGAGAGTACATAGATATATTTGCTTGTTCTCTCAACGAGCTGAAAGGAGTAGATCCGATTGTAGTGACTCATAATATTCCCATGACACCAAATGCAATGCAGATCAAGCAACGACCATATCTAATGAATCCCAAGAATGCTCATGCAGTCAAGGAGGAGATAGAGAAGGTATTAAGAGCTAAATTCATCTATGAAATTGAGCATACGGACTAGGTTTTGCTTATCATAATTGTCTTAAAAAAGAAGGGAAAAATCAAAGTGTGCGTCAATTACAAGAAATTCAATGTTTCTACGAAGAGAGATAACTATCCACTACCACACATTGAACATATGCTCATGGGAGTGATTGGCAAAGAGGCCAACAATTTCTTGGAGGACTTCTCAGGTTACAATAAGATGCAAGTGCATCCTATGATGACAACCAGATTCACTACGAAGTGGGACGTCTTTGCCTACATATGCCCTTCAGGGGGCTCTAACAAATGCACCCACCACATTCCAGTGGCTCATGTGTGCTATCTTCAATGACATGCTTAGGTGAGAGCTAGAAGTGTTCATTAACAATCTATGTGTTCAGTCAAGTTGGAGGGAACACATGGACAACAGTCTTTGAATAATGCAGATTATATTATCTCTCATTGAACCCCCTTAAGTGCCAATTTTGGGTGAAACATGGATGCATCCTAGGGCATGTGGTGTCGAAAAACAGCATTGCCACCAACTTCTTGAAAGTCAAGGTTATTTTCAACCTTCCACCACCAACCAACTACAGGGAATTTTAGTGCTTCCTAGGATATAGAGGGTACTATTGGTGATTCATGTTGAGCTATACGCTAATCACTAGACCACTCTACAAACTGTTGATAGTATTCGAATATGGAGGGAGGGATGCCGATGCACATACGAAAAGTTGAATAAGGCTCTAACAATTGTGCCAATCCTAAGAGCCCCAAATTCGACCTTAACCTTCCACGTACATATTGACGTCTCAAAGTTTGCCGTGGGAGTTCTTCTATGCTAGCCTAATGAACTCAACCTAGACTATCCAATGAGCTTTGCTAGCAGACAACTTATGAATACCAAGGTGAACTATTCCACAACTGAGAGAGAAGGTTTGGACATGTTGTTTGCTATGAAGAAATTCTAGCATTATCTTTTAGCCACGCCTTTCACTTTCTTCATAGACCATTAGGCTCTATTATATCTCATGAACAAATCTTGTGCTACTACATGCATAGCCAGGTGGCTACTACTTCTACTAGAATTCGACTTCTCCGTGGTTGTATGCAAGGGGAAGCAATACTACATGGTTGATCACATGTCCTGCATACCCATAGGAGAAGCCGTTAGATAAGGTATCATAGATAACTTACCAGACGCCTCGGGGAAGTTACTATATGTATATCCTCTGCATCATGTGCGTTCAAGACCTATTTATAAATATCCTTATTTGTGAATTTTTTTTGAATAAAACATAATCCTTTTCTATTCAATCTATGAATAGCCCCTTTGTATTACAGTCTTTTGTATGTAAAAATATATATAAAAATGGTATTTTAAAAATACCTTATTTTGAATCCACATGATGCACACATATATTTATGAGTAACTTACCCGAGCCAAATGCACATCTTTTTAACTTGTCTAGCGAGAAGGATTTATTTAGAGTTGACTTGATGCCATGCTAGGCAGATGACATAGTCCAAGTACTAGGGCACGGACTACCTAAAATACCTATCGAGAAGGTTGGTCTTAGGTGACTTATCCCCAACATACAACCCTATTAGTTGATAGCCAGTCATCTCTATGGGTTAGGATAAGATGGCTTATTACGACAATGTGTGTGTGAACATGAGATGCATGACATACTTGTGGAGGCACATGGGAAAATCACTGGAGGACACTTCAATGGAGACATGATAGCACACAAGGTGCTGCAGTATCAACTGCAGTGGCCCACATTTTTTTGTGATGCAGCACAATTTTTGAATCACTATGATGAGTGCCAATAAACCAAGGTCTTCCTTCACAAGAATAGGATGGAGCTAACCCTAATCATCACAAGGTAACCATTCGAAAAATGGGGGAATGACTTCATTGGGCCGATTAGTGCTACAACACAACACTCGAAAGCCAAGTATACCATAGTCACCAGACTACCTCACAAGGTTCGTATAAGCACAAGCCACCAGGAAAAATGACGCTAGGACCAAGGCCAAGTTCCATTGAACTAGTTAGTGACCAAGGCACGTACTTCATCAATGAAGTGATTGCCCACCTCCTACCTACCTTCATGATCATCCATAGGAAATCTTCATCCTACTACCCTCAAGATAACAACTAGGCTAAATCCACAAATAACATCTTATTGAACATCTTCATCAAGGTTGTCTCTGCTTCTCACAGTAATGATTGGGATAATAAGTTGATGGAAGCCTTATATGGGCCTATC
Source organism: Lygodium microphyllum (assembly GCF_053477565.2). NCBI lineage: Eukaryota > Viridiplantae > Streptophyta > Polypodiopsida > Schizaeales > Lygodiaceae > Lygodium > Lygodium microphyllum. Next base: position 43,263,289 of record NC_141163.1, read on the forward strand.
GAATAGCCTATAAAATGGTTGTGGGGATGGAGGAAGACTCCCTTTAAGTTGATCTACAGCACAGAGGGCATTCTACCAGTGGAATTCTTTGTCCCTAGGCCCTTGAGACTAGCCATCCAAGAGAGATGAAATGGAAAGGAGGCATGGTGGAAGGAATGCCTAGTTGAGCTAGAACACCTATCAGAGGCTTTCTACCCATGCACTAATTTGCAAAAAGGCACGATGTAAGAGCTGGTTTGACAAGGATGCCAAGTAGCAAGATTACAAATAGAGCAACCTATTATTATTATACTTAGTGGTGAAAGGCCATAAACAAAAGATGAATTTTAGGGGATTAGGGCCTCTCAGAGTCCGCACCATAAGCCAAACCATTAATGTAGAGCTCAAGTCCCTAGATAGAGAGGGCATAGGCTTCTTCAATGGTAGCCACATAAAGAAGTACTATCCTCCCACACATCTACTACATGAGCCTCCGATGTTAGAGTCCCTTTCGAACATACAAGTGGCCAGATATTGATGTTGAAGATGAGGAAGCAATAGCACCAGCTTACCTACGCATAGTGGTCATAGCCCAAAAAATGCATACTTTTGATGCGTTGATTGATGAGGTGGCTGATTTTAATATCTTTACTCATGATCATTAGACTCTCATTGGTCGTCCACAACTATAACCCATGAATGCTAAACTCAACCCATTTGGGGATCAATCATACACGCTTGGGAAAGTGCAAAGTTGCAATCTCTATCGAGTCTAAGAACATACCCATGGTATTTTATGTGTTACCAAACACAAAGGATGCTGGTAAGGAATCACTATTAGGATGCACATTTAAGAAGCAAGCACATTCTAATATTGATTAATGAGTCGTGGTGCATTCATACTTGCCATCAACAACCTATGCATAGTGACAACTTTTAACAAGGCAGTGCGGCTCCATCAAAGCCCACAAAGCCACCAATAGATAAATCTACAACCAAGTCTAAGGAGGGGGATTGTGACTTTTCACAACCCACCAAGCCTCAACGTGAGCAAACTAGAAAAGAGTAACCAAGGCTAATGAACCCAAGTTCAAATGGGTGCCTAAGCATCAAGGACTGCCACCTAGAAATAAGTAGATATGACCTCATGCTACTAGAAACTCATTCTTGAGACCTAGCAGGCAAAGAAGACATTATAGGCATAGATAAATTGTCAAGCCACTATGGGTCCCCAAAACCCTATTGCAAGCTATTATGAGGATAGTACCTAGATATAGGTATCTAAAGCCAAGATTTCCAAGGACACCACTCAAGTTCCACCCCCAAGCTTGTCTACACAAGACGACACAATAGTTAAGGAACCCAAACCATAGGAGACTCAAGCTGTGAAGCCTATACAGCCCAAAACCGCTAAGCTTGTAGAGCCTCAACAAGTGTACTGATAGAAATCCTAGCTTGCTGATTTGAAACTACCTCAACCTAGCTTGGCTAGTGTCCTAAGGGCATTGCAAGCATCTAACATCACAATATTAGCATCACAAACCACACATATAGCACAAGAGGCTAAATCACACCCTCAAGATCAACCAAAGTCATAGACACCAATTGCTTAGCTATCTAGTCCAACTAGTCAAACCCCAACCTCTTGTTGCAGGCCTTAAACCCTCTTATGAGTTGCAATCCATCCTTACCTTGGCCTCTGACTTAGTTGAAAAGATGAGGGATAACTCGGTCACTTGCATTCGATGTTTGGATGCTACATTTACCATGCTTGCTAAAAGCTATGAGCGATTAGACTTAGGTATTTTAGAAGATCCTTTAGCAACAAAAGTGCATACAACATTGCTCTACACCTCGGAAGAATTGGAATTCATGTTTGTTAAGGCCCTCACCATAGCTGAAGAGTTAATTGCCAACTAGATTGCTTGCATGAAAGTGTCAAACCAATGACATATCACATCTTATGACAAGAGCATGATTTCTACCACAAACGAAGAAATTGAAGAGTTGAAAAACCTAGCAGACAACGACTACTCTTTCTTGTGAAAATGGTATGCTCTTGGACTTCAATGGGGAAAGAGGGCTACCAAATTATAACCAACGTTGAGCAGACACACAATCAAAACCTGTGAGTATGATGACCCAACTTATGTAGCTCCCACCTTCTATAAGGTATTGGCCATTAGTTGCAACTAACCTCTAGAAGAGCATGTAATGAACCACCCCTATTCGGATTGCATCCTTACTGAGGAAAAGCTACACATTGCTAGCAGAATCCACTACACGGACTTCCTAACAGATGTCCTCACCTACACTTCTATGCTTGGCTCATGCAAAAGTAAAGCACCCCTGAGCATGCGCTGATTGCCCTTAACTCTTCAACCTATAATCCTCGAAATGATTCACATCATTTTTGGGGGGGAGTGGATAAGGTGGAAATAAATTGGAAATCAAAACACCAAAAAGAAAGCAAAACAAGTAGGAAAAGGAAACAAAACAATAAGAGAACCTCAAAATTGAAACCTAAAAGAAGAAAGAAGATAAAAGTGATTTTATGCTTAAAAATAATAAGGAAGAAATGCTTGCTTGGAATAAATAAATTCCTTGAAGTGAAAATTGTGTAGCAATCCCTTTGTCTTATTGTGGAGAAAACGATCTTGCAAATGAAGTAATGGAAACTTGTTGTTGTGCTATGACAAGAGCTAGAAATGGCACAACAACAAGACCACATCTGCCATCGACTTCCATTCACAAAAGAAGAGAGAATATGATACATCATTGTTCTCTAGAACCGGTCCTATAAAATCAGATGAAGTTCAGGACCATCCATAATGTCGACAAGGTGGTGGCCAAGGAGAAAGTAGCTAGAAGAATCATAAAATAGTGCAACCTAGCAAAGTACATTGAGAAGTTTGGGTAGGAGGTCAACTACAATCGGTGTGTAGAGTTCTTGAGAACCTAGGACTCTGATAGAGCATGTGGCACCATGATTGTGGAAGGAGGTGAAGAGGCCAAATAGGTGCACATAGTAGAGCTAAGTAAGTCCTTGATGGACAAGCCGTTGGGGTTAGCACACAAGGTGGAGAGGAGACCAAAAAGAGATGTCTATGCCATGCTCAACATGAACATGGACCAAGTCCTAATAAACGATCGGACTAGCATCTAGGATATCAGTGGCCCTTGTTTTCAGGCCAAAGGTACAACTCACTCATGCACAGGATTGGAGTGTCTCTATTGGAGAGCCTTGCAGCCCATTCACCTGATGATATTGAGTGGAATGGCTATGTGCGGAAGAAGATTGATCAATCTGCTAGAGAACTAGCCTTAGGGAGCAAGCTAGATGGTGGAGAATCCATAGCATCAAAAGTTGGAATAGAAAGAAAGAAACTTGTCTCAAAAGCTTCATTCATAGGATTCGGTGGAGTACTAAACTGCCCTCATCCAAGAGGTAGTGGGAGAGATGGTAAGTGAAGAGGAAGTAGGAGAGACACTCAAGAGAACACCACCTCATGAGCAGGAATAGTCTAGCAAAAGAACAATAAGCAAGGGATAAGAACAAGAGACACAATCTAGCCAAGGAGGGCTTAAAAAGCCAAAGGAGAAGACTCCCTAGAAGCAGCAACAACAAGACAGGGAGAGAATGATGAAAAATAAGAAGGCCGACTTGTAGAAGGCACAAAAAGAGTCAAAGAATGCTGAAGAAGAGAGATGGAGGGAAGAAGAAGCCAAATTGCAAAGGATACAAGAGGAGTCTAAGGGAGCCAAAGAGGAAAGAAAGAGGAGAGTAGAAGAAGATACTGAAGACCTATTCAGAAAGGAAGATGAAGACATGGCTCAAGCATTATGCATGTTGGTAGAGCAGCCCTGTAGGGAGGAGGAATTTCCTACCATGAGCCCGCGAGGAGAAGAAGGCCCAAGCATTAGTGCCCCACTGCCAGAAACGTTAGCAACACGAGTAACAAAAGGCAAGGGCAAGAGCCCATTACATCCAATTCCATCTGTTCTTGTGCCCACTGCCCCAACTATACCACACCCACCCAAGGCACCTCAACCATAGTGGATGCAAGCAATCTCATGGCTTGGGTGCAATTCCTAGTAAATAAAGTGGAAGAGATAGCTCCATATTCAAGTGGAGGAGCCCCGACAACTGTAACAAAGAGACTAAGAGTAGCTATAGATGCCAAATCAAGATAAGACCCAAAAGAAGCAAAAAATAGAGGTATCCACAACATCTATGCAAGTCATCTAGCCCATGTAGGAGGTGACAGAGTATTAGTAGAAAGCAAGGGGCAAAGGCTATGAACATGAGATTGGAAGCCCAACAACACACCTTCCTCAGTACCATCTTGGACTTCACACAGTTAGAAGAGGAGGAGCCCATTGAAACTCTAAAGAGGAAGTTGGAGATTGCCCACAAAGCCATAAGGCATGGAATTTGTCCAACCACAAGGAGCAGGAAACCAACCTGAGTCAATAGGGAAACCAACCTGAGTCAATAGGAGCAATGAGATTGCCCATAAAGCCATAAGGCATGGACTTTATCCAACCACAAGGAGCGGGAAACCAACCTGAGTCAATAGGAGCAATGAGATTATTTGTTTTAAGGACAGGGGGTGACATTCCAAGAGGTGGAGCTATTAGGCTTTAAGGAGGGAGAAGGACCACAAGAGCCCATGAGGGAAAGAGATAAACATGTGCCACTTCTAGAAGCATGGCTAGATTTTGAGATGGGGCAACAAGATGAGGAGAAAGTCCCACAACCTCCCTCTCCACAACTAGAAGCATAGCAGGAGTTGGACAAAACTATTGAAAGAAATATGGATTTCAAGAAGAAGAGAATGAGGATGTTGGAGCAAGCATGGAGAAGGTTGAGAGCTCAACCAATAGTAGCCCTAGAAGTTCCCATTCCATAAAGAGAAGATTGTTTACCAATGAGCAAGAATGCGGATCTTGCAATGTGGGAGCAGAAAGAGAACAACCACCAACATTTCGACTTTACTTTTTGATTCCCCTCTACATTGAGCAAAGTGCTATCAACCAAAGTGGTAGAGAAGGTAATCATAATAGGTAGAAGGTGCTCGGAGACAGGTGGAACCAAGACTGAGAGAAGAATTCAACATTGTGGAGAACAGAAGATCAAGATTGCTGTTATGGAGGTGCCTAGGACTATGAAGGGGTACGAGTCCTAGCCAAAGTGGAGGAAAAGAATCTGGGATGGGAACACGGATGCCTAGATGTCATTCTGTAACACCCTACCCTTCCAGAGAAACAACCCAACATACATGCCATATCCAAGAAGGGTAGGAGTAGACTTCAACCCCAACATCCATGGCCTTTCTAATTTCCCTAAAATATACAATGTAAATGCCAGTAAGCCAGAGGAAGCCCTTACCTTTTTTGAGTATGACTTATGGACCTCAATTTTCCATTTTCTTAGGGAGTTTTCTTCTTGCCTATATCACACCTTTATCACAACTTGTAACTATCTTTGGCTGCTTAGAATACTACTTAAACATGACCCTATACCACAAGAATACCACCTTCCACCCCTATTTTTTGACCTAAATGAGGCGACATAGGTAGTTGTGCCATGGCTAGGTTTGTGATTAAAGCCACCCTCCTTTCATCATTTTGCATGGCCCTCGTAGAGGACGTGAATGATAGCCACTTTACCACAGACACAACGTTGGCCAAACAACGACCATATCTGATGAATCCCAATCATGCTCATGCAGTCAACGAGGAGATGGACAATCTATTAAGAGTTGGATTCATCTATGAAATTGAGCACATGATTTGGGTTTCACCCATCCTAATCATCCTAAAGAAGAATGGAAAAATCAAAGTGTGCATATACTTTTTAGGAAAGTCAATGCTGCTACAAAGAGAGATAACTATCCACTACTGTACACTGAGTATATACTCGAGAGAGTGGCTAGCAAAGAAGCCTACAGTTTCCTAGATGACTTCTCAAGTTACCATTAGGTGCAAGTGTATCTTGATGACAAGCATAAGTCCTTTTTCACTATTCGGGTGTCTTTGCCTACATAGTCATGCCCTTTGGGTTGACAAATGCACCAGTCACATTTGAATGGCTCATGTGTGCCATATTCAAGGATATGCTTACGCGAGCGCTAGAAGTGTTCATTGACAATTTGTGTGCTCACTCAAGTTGGAGGGAACACCTAGACAAACTCCAGTCTTTGAACAATGAAAATTGTATCGTTGCTCATTGAACCCCCTTAAGTGCCAATTCTGGGTGAAACACGGATGCATCCTGGGGCTCATAGTGTCTAAGAATAGCAATGCTACATCGACTTCTCAAAAGTCAAGGTTATTGTCAATCTTCCACCACCAACCAACTACAAGGGAGTTTAGTGCTTCCTAGGACATATAGGATACTATCGACGATTTGTATTGAACTATGTGCTAATTGCTAGACCACTCTACAAACTGTTGATAATATTCGAATGGACCAAGGAATGCCAACATGCATACAAAGAGTTGAAGAAGGCTCTAACAACCATGCCAATCCTAAGAGCCCAAAATTGGAACATAACCTTCCATGTATATATTGACTCCTCAAAGTTTTCCATGGAAGCCATTTTGTACTAGCCTCGTGAACACAACCTAGACTATCTAGTGAGCTTTGCTAGCAGAGAATGCATAGATACCAAGATGAACTATTCCACAATCGAGAGGGAAGGTTTGGCCATGGTGTTTGCTGTGAAGAAATTTTGGCACTATCTTTTAGCCATGCCTTTCACTTTCCTTGTAGACCATCAAGCTCTATTGTATCTCGTGAAGAAATATTTTGCTACTAGACACATAGCCAAGTGGCTACTACTTTAGCTAGAATTGACTTCTTCGTGGTTGTATACAAGGGGAATATCATTACATGGCTGATCACATGTCCTGCATACCCATGGGAGAAGCTACTGAACAGGGTATTGTAGATGACTTACCAGATGCACATATTCTTAACCTATCTAGCAAGAAGGATTTATTTAGAGCCGACCTAATGCCATAATGGTGGGTAGATGACATAATCCAAGTGCTAGAGCACAAACTACCTGAAAAACCTATCAAGAAGGCTCGGCTTAGGCAACTTGTTCTCAAGATACAACCCTATCACTTGTTGATAGTTGGTCAACTCTATAGGTTAGGGAAAGATGGCTTACTACGACAATGTGTGTGTGAACATGAGATGCATGACATACTTGGTAGAGATGGTATTAGAAAAGGGGAGAGAGAGAGAGATGGACATAAGGCATAGGCTCAAAGGGTAGCACACATGCTCCCTGTCAGTTCCATAGCATCAACACATAGTCTAAAGTCAACTATATGTACAACACACATACAATGATCAACAAACCTAGATCAAACCATGGCTAAGTTAGTGGGACTTAACCTTATTCAACTAAGGTAGACAACTATGAGCTTGAATCTCAACACTCCCCCTCAAGCTCAAGTGGGGTACTTCACTCCAAGTAGTTCTCTGAAAATGCACAAACTTATCATTACCCAATGACTTGGTAAAGATATCTCCAATCTGGTCTTCTGTCCTCACATGGATCAAATCAATATCACCTGCAATCACTTTTTCTTTGATAAAGTGATAGTGTACCTCAATGTGTTTAGTGCTAGCATGATAGTAAGGATTACTAGCTAGGAGCACACTACTCATGTTGTTACAATAGAGTGTGACATGCCTGACTTCCTACATGCCCAAATCATCAAGAAGCTTCATGAGTCATGCTGCCTCACATGCAGCTAATGCAACACCTCTATACTTTTCCTTAGTACTAGAGAGTGCAACTATAGGTTGCTTCTTATTGCTCTAGCTAACCATACTACTACCAAGGGAAAATGCATATCCACTAGTAGATCTCCTATCATAGGTACTTCCTTCCCAATCAGCATCTGTATATCCTATAAGATCCAAAGGCTTACCATGCTCATAAAATAGACCATAATCTAATGTAGCCTTCACATACCTCAAGATCCTCCTCACTGCATCCAAGTGTGGCCTCATAGGCTTCTGCATGAATTGGCTAATCAGTCCAACTGAATAGCTAAGATCCGGTCTAGTAATGGTAAAGTAAATCAGATACCCACCATTTGTCTATACATAGTGACATTCTCAATCTCATGTCCAACATCTACAAGTAGCTTAACATTTTGTTCCAATGGAGTGTTGAATGCTTTGTAATCCAACATACCATACTTGGCTAACATATGTTGTACATACTACTTTTGCAACAACCAAGTACCATGAGGTGTAGTGACAACCTCAATCCCAAGGAAATACTTCAATTCACCCAAATCTTTGACCTGAAATTCAGCATGTAACATTTCCTTGATCTCTCCAATTCTTGTGACATCATCACCTGTAATGATAAAGTCATTCACAAAGATTACTAATACCACATAATTAGCCCTTTTCTTCTTTGTGAATAGGCTATGATCAGCCTTGCCCATAGTGAAACCAAGTTTATGTAAGCATGCACTTATCTTAGCATTCAAAGCTCTAGGTGCTTGTTTCAACCCACATAATGCTTTCTTTAATCTACACACATGTGTAGGAAAGTCTGGATGTACATAGCCCTCGAGCTGATCCATGTATACTTCCTCAGCCAAATCACCATTGAGAAAAGAATTCTTCACATCTATCTGATACATACTCCATCCTCTAGATGCTGCCAAAGCAATCACTATCCTCACGGTTGACATTTTAGCAACAGGGCTGAATGTTTCCTCATAATCAAAACCATATTGTTGTGCATACCCTTTTGCCACAAGTCTTGCATTGTATCTTTCCAATGTGCCATCTGATTTGCACTTCACTTTGTATACCCATTTGCAACCAATAGACATTTTGCCTTTAGGCAAATCAATCAAATCCCAAGTGTCATTTTTAGCCAATGCTGAATATTCCTCATCCATTGCCTTGCACCAGTGATCATCCAAAATAGCTTCAGAAAACTTTGTGGGTTCCTTGTAGTGACTTTTTCCATATATGAATAGTGCCTCACTATGTAACCACTATATGTAAGGCCTATCCATAGGCTTCCTGACTCTTTCTGATCTCCTCAATTGAGGTGTAGTATGAGACTCTCCTCTCTCATGAGGTGGTCATATCTATGTCTCACACCAAGAGTCACAATTGATAGAATACCAAATTCACTATCCAAGCTATTAGTGCCAGGTGAATCATAACCACAAGTTAGTTGCCCTATAACATCATCAAGTTTGCCTTTGCCTTTATCCACATTTCTCCCCCTCACTGACATACCCGTGTCAGTGGATAAAGATGCTGAAGTTCTCAATCTACCTGTCCAAGGACTAACTAATGAAGTAGCATCTTTAGAAGAAGGGCCATAAATTTCTACACTTTCATTTGTACCTACATGTACATAAGGCTCCTAACAACCATCATCATCATTCATCAAAGTGATCTTCTTCTCATGCAATGATTTCAACTCATCAAATACCACATCTCTTGAGACAATGTCTCATGAGTAGAAGGATTGTAGCATTTGTACTCTTTCCTATCTTGTGCATACCCAATAAAGATGGCCTTTTCTGCCTTTGGATCAAGATTCTTTCTCTTTTCATCTAGAACATGTACATATGCCAAGTATCCAAAGACCTTAAGATGATTAATGTTTGGCTTTATCCCATAAAGCCTCTCATGAGGGGTCACCTCATGTATCCCTACTGTTGGTATATGATTCATGACATAGACTGCAGTCATTACAACATCTGCCCAATATGCATTTGGTAGGCTCTTCTCATTCAACATGGATCTAGCCGATTCCATGATTACCTTGTTTTTCCTTTCTGCCACACCATTTTATTGTGGTGTGTACCTACATGTCAATTGCCTTTTAATCCCATGAGCTACCAAGAATTGATCAAAGTCTTTAGAGACATATTGTCCACCACTATCAGTTCTCAAGCATGAGATGTAGCAAGCTAATTCTTTCTCGCTTGAAAAGCATCCATGACATCACTCTTTTACTTCAGCACATACAACCATGTGTACGTACTATAGTCATCTATGAATGACACATAGTAATGTGATCCCCCAATAGACACATTTATGAGGGTCCCCATACATCACAATGTAGAAGTTGTAATGGTCTTGTACTAGTGCTTACATGCCTCATAAATGGAAGCCTTGATTGCTTTCCAAATTGACAAGACTGAGATACATGTCCCAATTCCGCATGCTTGAAGTTAGGAAGTCCAAGTAAAACTTGCTAATGCTGCATATTCTTCAGCTTTTGAACATTTACATGACCGATCCTTTTATGCCATATCTCAATATCCCTTATTGCAGCATTGTCATGTGAGTACATAGCAGCATTCAATGCTGGAATTTTCCTATCCAATGCAAACATCATGCCATTTCTTTTGCCTTTAGCAATGAGTTTGCATCCTTGACCATACTCTTCAATGTAACATCCATCTCTATTGAATCTAACTTGTAGATTTTGTTCAGTCATCTGTCCCATAGAAAGCAAGTTTTTGGTTATGGAGGGTACATGTAACACATCATAGAGACTCTTTTTCCTGTCACCAGGCATCATCAAGGGAAGATTACATGTATGCATAATTTCATGCTGCCTATCATCCCCTATGCAAACATATCCACGAGCACCTTCTATGAATGTGTCAAACCACTCTCCATGAGGAGTCATGTGGTTAGATGCCCCCTTGAGTCTATATATCATACATCATCTGCTTTGCCTTGTGTTGGCAACCCTTTCATCACATGTTGCATAGCAAACAACCTGCCATCCTCTCGGATACTACTAGAAGAAGCATAATTACCTTATCGCTTCCCTCTTGCTCTCTGATCATTCTGCTTCTTGTAGCAATCCTTAGCTACATGCCCATATTTGCCACAATAATGAAAGTCCTTATTTGCATTTGATTGTTGTCCATGACTTATTTGAGGCTGCTACCAAATGCCTCTTCCTGTAGGTGAATAATCCCCTCTTCCACAAGCATTTGAGGCATCTCTATTTTCTTGAGGCTACCTATTTTGCCATCCAGTAGCTTGCTGTCCACAGGCTGCATATGCATTTCCAACACCTCTTTCTCTAAAATTTGATCTTCCTCTTCCACCTCTACCCCATTGATTGGAGTAGAAGACATTGTCCCTGCTATTTTTAGACCCACTGGAACTTGTCCAAGTTTCACTTCTTCATGCAATAGAAGTGCTACAAGTTCATAAAGTTAGGCTGCTCTTGATGCACTGAAATGGAAGTGTCAAAGTGCTTATATTCTTGTCCAAGTCCATGGAGGGTAGTAGCCACCAAATCATCATCCTCAACTTTAGCTCCAATTGAGCCGAGTTGTTCTGCAATGGTTCTTATCTCACTAACATAGTATTCAATGGACCTTCCATTCCTGGATATGTGGCTGAATTTTTGCTTCAGATGTGTCTTTCTTGCATGAGTGACATGCCATAATTCTTCATTAATAAGTCCCAAGTAGCTTTTGGGGAAGTACAATTTGCAATTTGCATAGCTTTTGCATCTTACACACATAATGACAACCAATGCAAGACCTTGCTGGCCTTTTCCAACCAAGTCATGTGTGGCTTTAACTGATCTTGTGTTGAAGGTCTATCCCTTGGTAGCTTGGGCTCATCTTCAAGACCTGTAACTAGGTCCCAATAGCCTCTTCCAATTAAAAAATTAGACATCCTGAATTTCCATAGAATGAAATTGTTGTAGTCCAAATTCTCACCAATTATTTGAGTGATAGTACCCTTCTCTCATGTGTTTTCCATTTCAAAGTTTTCAGCTTGCTAAACCAGTCAATTTCTCAAAATGCCAACATGCAATATACTTCAATGACCTGTATTAAAACTAGTTTTTACTGTAAAACTACAGCAATAACCACTATTGCATTTTCAGACAGTACATGTCTTTTATTCCCATTTAACTACAGCAACACTGCATCAACAACCATAGGAGACTTAAGCTGCGAAGCCTATACAACCCAAAAATGCTAAGCTTGCAGAGACTCAACAAGTCTACTGCAACAAAAACCACAACTTGCTACTTCCAAATTGCATCAAGCTAGTGTTGCTAGTGTCCCAAGGGCATCACAAGCATCTAAAAGCACAACATCAACATCGCAAACCATGCCTATCGCACAAGAGGCTAAATTGTGCCCTTAGGATAAATCGAAGTCATAGACACCAGTTGCTAAGCTATCTAGTCCAACTTGCAAGCCTTAAACCCTCTTATGAGTGGTGATCCATCCTTACCTTGGTCTTTGACTTAGCTAAAAATATATGGGATGACTTGGTCACTTGGATTTTATGTTTGGATGCCACATTTACCATGCTTGCTTAAGGCTATGAGCGATTCAACTTAGGTCTTTTAGAAGAGCCTTTAGCAACAAAAGTGTGTACAACACTGCCTTGCACTTGGGAGGAATTGGAATTCATGTTCGTTAAGGCCCCCACGATAGCTGAAGAGTTATTTGCCAATGAGATTTCTCGCAAGAAAGTGTCAAAAAATTGACTCATCACATCTTATGCCAAGAACACAATTTCTACCACAAATCAAGAAATTGAAGTGTTGAAAAACCTAGCTAACAATGACTCCTATTTCTTGCAAAAATGGTATGCTCTTTGACTTCAATGGGAGTAAGAAGGCTGCCAAATTATGACCAACGCTAAGTAGAGATGTGCAATCAAAACCTCTAAGTACGACCCAACTTATGTAGCTCCCACCTTCTATATGGTATTGGCCATTACTTGCAACTGACATCTAGAAGAGCATGTCATGACCCACCCCTATCTCTACCACTAGCTCACCTACTCCCTAAGTGGTGCGCAGATTGGACGCAGATAGCTCACGTGGTGAATCCTGGAAGGTCCCCAAGAACAAAGTACTCTACTTTTTAGCACAAAAACCCATGTAAAAGCAAGCACGACATGAGACAAGAGACAAATTGGGTTCAATCTCCCCCATGCCTTGTGTGAGCACTTCACAAAGCATGTATTTAATGTATATTTCCAATCTTCATGCTCAATAATAGCCCAATTACAAAAATATGACAAGCTTTTAGCTTTTGAGTTTGCTTTCTACCAAAAATAGGAAAATAAAGCTAATGGACGGTGCCCATAGAGTCTGGCACGCCCAATCTCAATGTCCAAATAGAAATAACATATCCAGGCGCATAAGCGCATACAAAATAATAATAAATAATCGATGTCTCAATAGACATAATAAAATATAGGCGTGGCGCCTATCAAAATATAGTCCAAGAGTCGAAAACCCGCTAGACTTCAATGCTTTCCTCCGCCACTGCTGCTATCTCTACACATCAACTGAAGCATTCACAATCGTTAGTAAAATAACACAATTAAACCGACAAAAGTGAATACCTAGCAGTCTTCAGCTACATAAATAAATCAGCTGGTTAGAAATAAATATTAACCTTAATTTATTACGAGTGCGCACTCTAAACTCATAAACGTTTATTAATTTAATATGCATTTTGCGGAATCACCCGCTATGGAATCACCCATGTACACACTAAATTAATGAAACGCCCGAAAAGGACGGGCGTCCCCATCAACTTCTCGCACAAAGAATCCTCTTTGCGTATGAGCCCCGGTCATCTAAGTTTACGGAATCCACCATAAAACCTCACGGAATCCACCGTGGAATATGCCTCCTGGCATCATACCCCCGGGGTGGGATAGCAATTGACCTCAATTGCTATTAGCTCAATGTGGAGCTAACAGAGTGGGGAAAGCATTTAGGTCTCTAGCGTGCATCCATTGTGCTTCCTCTACAGGATGGTTCTTAAATTTTACTAGATATCTAGAATACCTTCGGCCAGTTCTAGTGGTCATGTAGTCAGTGTCTATAATGGCTTCTGGTTCAAGTATTTCAGTCTCTTCTTCTAGTAAAGGTGGGTTTTCATAGACAGGGTGGATAGGTAATTGTCCTCTAAATGGTCTCAATAAACTAATATGAAATGTATTATGAATTTTCCAATGTGATGGCAGTTCTAACTTGAATGCATTGTCATTAATCTTGTGAATGATTCTAAATGGTCCGTAGAATCTAAGAGCTAATTTGACAACTGGATGTCTATCTACACTTTGCAGTCTACGCTTTTCTATTCTAAGCCAAACATAATCATCAACTTTGAAATTCATGGCTTGTCTTTTCTTGTTGGCTTGTTTGGTATATGATTGTTGGGCTTTAGCAATCATATCCTTTACCTCATCAAAAATAGTATTATGCATAACAGCGATATCATCAGCACTTTGTATTCTATTAGACAAAGATGCAACAGGGGTAGATAATCTATATCCATAAATAACTTCAAAAGGTGCTTTCTTTGTAGATGTGTGCGGTGTATTATTGTAAGCAAACTGTAATAAATGTAAATGAGTATCCCATGTCTGAGGTTTAGAGATAGTGTATGCACGTAAAAGATCTAGAATGGTGCTATTTGTGGCTTCTGTTTGTCCATTTGTTTCTGGATGAAATGCAGATGAGAAATCAATCTTTGTGCCTAGATTTGCAAACAGTGTAATCCAAAAATTATTACAAAATCTAGAATCTCTATCTGAAATAATCACTTTCGGCAATCCATGGTTAGTAAAAACAGTTTTCAAAAATAACTGTGCTGCTTGTGATGCTGTTAAAGTTTTCTTACATGCAATGAAATATGCTTGCTTACTAAATCTATCTACAATTGTCCAAATCATGTCATGGTTAGATTTAGTATTTGGTAAGCCAGTAATGAAATCCATAGATATATGTTCCCAAGGTTTAGATGGAATAGACAAAGGCATTAATAGTCCATACTGTTTACCATGATGTCTCTTTATTCTTTGACAAATCAGACATTCAGAAACAAAATTAGATACATCTGCATCCATATGCGGCCAATAAAAATCTTCAGTTAACATGCGTAATGTAGAAATGACACCTCTATGACCTTGATATGGGGGACAATGAATTTCATTCAAAACAAAAGATCGGAATGGAATAGTAACACACAGTCTCTTTTCAAAGAACATGAATCCATCATTATATGACAATGAATCAACAGGAATGAAATTATTTTGAACTAATTTTTGCCAATCAGAATAAAAAGTAATATCTTGGTGATATGTGTCTTTCATAGCAATTAAAGAATCAAAAGATATGATAGAAATATTATGAATTGCAGGTCTTCTACTCAATGCATCAGCAACTACATTTTCTTTTCCAGGTTGGTATTGAATGATAGGATGGAAACTTTGAATGAATGAAGCCCATTTGATATGACAGTCAGAAATTTGGGGTTGGCTAAGTAGATGTCTAATGCTTTGCTGGTCAGTCTTTATCATGAATTCTGAACCCATTAAATAATGCTTCCATTGTTTTAATGCTTGGACAACTGCTAAGAGTTCCTTGTCATAAGTGGAATATTTAAGCTCAGAGGGTTTCAGCTTAGAACTAGAATATGCTATTGGATGGTTGTCTTGCATTAGCACGGCTCCTATTCCTGATCCGCTAGCATCGGTCACAACTAAAAAGAATGGTCTGTTAAAGTCAGGCAATTGTAGAACAGGGGCATTAGTTAATGCACGTTTGAGTAAATCAAAGGATTTCTGCTGGTTTTCGGTCCATTGATAAACAATGCCTTTCTTAAGAAGTTTGGTCAATGGTAAAGCAAGTAATGAGAAATTACGTACAAACTTCCTATAGAAACTAGCAAGACCAAGGAATGAACGTAATTCATGTACATTTTTAGGAACATGCCAATGCAATATTGCGTCAATTTTCTTAGGATCAACTTTTATTCCTTCTTTTGATACAATATGACCTAGATATTCTATTTCTGTCTTAAAGAATTCACTCTTGTCAGGATTTGCAAACAATTGATTTTCTTTCAGTAATTGAAAAACTAATGATAAATGCTCATAATGCTCTTTTTCACTTTGACTGAACACTAAAATATCATCAAAGAAAACAATCACACAATATTGATATTTTAGAAAAATACGGTTCATCATTCTACTGAAAGTGGCAGGTGCATTAGTTAATCCGAATGGCATAACTAAGAATTCGTAATGGCCAAACTGTGTCCTGAATGCAGTCTTAAATATGTCGGATCTATCAAGCCTCACCTGATGATATCCAGATTTAAGGTCAATTTTACTAAATATAGAAGATCCTTGCAGTTTGTCCATAAGGTCATCAACTCTAGGTATAGGATACCTATTCTTTACAGTGATCTTGTTTAATGCTCGGTAGTCAATACACATCTGATAAGTATTATTCTTTTTCTTGACTAAGAGCACAGGTGCACCGAATGGAGAACTGCTAGGTCGAATTAAGCCTCTATTGAGTAATTCTTCAACTTGAGTCTGGATTTCTTTTTGCTCTATTTGATTGTGCCTATATGGGGCTTTGCAAGGTGGTTGTGTGCCAGGTATTAGGTCAATCTTATGGTCTTCTGGACGTGATGGAGGTAAACCTGGTGGTAGGTCTTCTGCAAAACAGTCCTTAAAATATGCGAGAAATTCCTTATGCCTAGGGTGCATATGATTTTCCTTTGCGTGCAATTCATTCACCCAAATGAGATATGATTTAGTATTCTTGCGTAGTGCACGTTTTGCTTGAGTATGCGAAAGCAGTGGAAACATATGAGATGCATGCATACCAAATAATGTAATAGATTTTCCTTGAAAATTTATATTCATTGTGTGTGTGGAATAATCTATATTGGGATTATGTTGGTGTCTCCATGGCATTCCTAGAATAATGTCGCTTGACTGTAATGGGACAACTAAGAAATTTCTTCTTTCAATATATGGACCAATTTGAATTTCTAAATCTTGAACTTCTTGTGTGCCATTGTACCTAGTGCCTAAGAATGCAGCTTTTATACGATAGTGCGTAGGTACAGTATGCAATTTCAATTCCTTTACCAATTTTGCGGAAATAAAGTCATGGGTACTACCGTCATCATGCAGTATAATTCTTTCTTTTCCATGCACCATACATTTCATAGTTAACAATGAATGTGAAGTAAGCATACCTGGTAAAGTGTCGGAAGTAGTAGTAGGATCATATTCTTCTTTAGTGAAATCCGGCATATCCTCATGCTCGTCTTCGTCCATAGCTCCAAGGTAGTTGATATGTGCTGATGGCTTCTTTGAATGACAATTTGCTGCGAGATGCCCTGGCTGGTGACACTTGTAGCATACGATGGGCTTGGCTTTGGTCACATTATTTGCAATGGCTGGGAGTCTGGGTATATTTGGATTTGCTTGTTGAATAGGCTTAGGATTTGGATTGACAGTGGATGGTAATGCAGGTGGTTTAGGCCAATTCTTGCGGAAAGATGGTGATGAGAAACGACCTGGATTAAACCTTCTGAAATTGGAATTGAATTGTTTAGATCCATAATTACCGTTTGCTTGGAATGGCTGTGGTCGTCGATCTCTTCCACGTAACTTATCTTCAGTGTCGTGAGCTAAGGAGATGGCATCTTCAAGGGTAGCAGGCTTGAACATATTCACCTCAGCGTAGTAATGTCCAAGAAGTCCAGACATGTACTTCCGCTTATGTGTCCTCTCTGGTACGTCTTCAAGCATGCGTAGCTGTAGGAGTGCATTCCAAAAACGCTCTGTATACTGTGGAATAGGCTCACGATCGCGCTGTTGAAGTAAATCCCATTGCTTGATAGCCTTCTCATGAAATTGCGGTGGTAGGAAATTTTGCATGAACTTCTTCTTGAAATCTTCCCATGTAGCAGGACATTCTATGCTCTTGTGGACTACAGTCCACCAAAGTGATGCTCTGTCTATCAGATGATTAGTAACACACTTGATTTTATCTTTCTCGGGATAAGTTTCCTCATGGAAATAGTCATCAAACTGGCTAATGAATGATAAAACAGTCTTTCCTTCTCTTATGCCATTGAAAGTGCGAAACTTGAAACTTCGTTTACTTATCTTGGATTCCTTGCGAATGGTTTGTGCTTCAAGAGTGGCGTTGATGGTACGGCGAATCAAATCTTCAGCTTGAGGTTCTTCTTTATCAGTGGACGCTCCTTGTAGCTTTGTCAATTGCACTTGCAAGGCTTGCCTAGCTCTTCGCTCTTCTTCCAATTGCAGCATGATAAGATCCAGCTTTTGTTCCATGGTAGGCTCGGGTAGGTCGTCTTCAGCCATAGGATCATCCATATGTGGGGTAGTCATCCTGTAAAACTCAACAAACCTTTCTCACTCAAAATCAGTTAGCGGGATGAGCGTAGCTCAAGTTTGGGGTTACAAGGCTATGTATTTTTGGGTATTTTCTTCTTTAATTTTCAGAAATTCTGTAATATTTCTGTCTCCGTTTGCTGAAAGCACTTCAACGAACTTGTAGATAGGTAGAACAGCTTGCTGCGAACAACTTTCCAGTTCAGAGTTTTTGCATACGAACAAGTCTTCTATGAGTTTTAAGCGTTAGTCAGTTCTGATTTAGTCTGACTTGCAGAGTTGCAGACTTAGCAGACTTGCAGAGTTGTTGACTTGTTGGACTTAGGCCGACTTGCAGAACTTGCAGTACTTGATTCCTGTCGACTTACTGAACTTGACTTCTGGAGTGCGAGACCCGGAGTTTACAGACTTGTTTGCCTTGACTGACTTGCAGAGGATTGTGTGACTTGAAGGAAGCTTAGTGGTTTAAGCTTTAACTTAAAGATTTAGAGGGAGTAATGGGGAAGAATCAGGCCGCCGTTTTTTCGTGAAGGGGGGGAGGGGCCGTTTTTGCCCGCGCGGATTTTTCGGGGCCTCCTCTTGCCAGTCGACTTGATGATTGTGAAGCTTTATAAGCTTCTTAAGCTTAAGATTAAGCTTTAAGGTAATAATAAACTTGATTATGAAAGATCTTATCTCTGTTTGCAACGACTTGATGAAGAGAATGGATGAGTGGTCCTCCGCCGACAGAGATTGGTCCTTCGCGATCTGACAGTGGAAACAGGGGTTCTTGATCGCCAGAAGTCTGCCTGTATCGACGGTTCGCGACGAGATTGACTGTAGAGGCCGTTTGTTCCTGGAGCTCCGCCTTCGCCCGAGATTGGTAGCGATTGGAAGCCCTTGATCTCTGCTCAGCTCTGATACCACTGGTGCGCAGATCGGACGCAGATAGCTCACGTGGTGAATCCCGGAAGGTCCCCAAGAACAAAGTACTCTACTTTTTAGCACAAAAACCCATGTAAAAGCAAGCACGACATGAGACAAGAGACAAATTGGGTTCAATCTCCCCCATGCCTTGTGTGAGCGCTTCACAAAGCATGTATTTAATGTATATTTCCAATCTTCATGCTCAATAATAGCCCAATTACAAAAATATGACAAGCTTTTAGCTTTTGAGTTTGCTTTCTACCAAAAATAGGAAAATAAAGCTAATGGACGGTGCCCATAGAGTCTGGCACGCCCAATCTCAATGTCCAAATAGAAATAACATATCCAGGCGCATAAGCGCATACAAAATAATAATAAATAATCGATGTCTCAATAGACATAACAAAATATAGGTGTGGCGCCTATCAAAATATAGTCCAAGAGTCGAAAACCCGCTAGACTTCAATGCTTTCCTCCGCCACTGCTGCTATCTCTACACATCAACTGAAGCATTCACAATCGTTAGTAAAATAACACAATTAAACCGACAAAAGTGAATACCTAGCAGTCTTCAGCTACATAAATAAATCAACTGGTTAGAAATAAATCCTAACCTTAATTTATTACGAGTGCGCACTCTAAACTCATAAACGTTTATTAATTTAATATGCATTTTGCGGAATCACCCGCTATGGAATCACCCATGTACACACTAAATTAATGAAACGCCCGAAAAGGACGGGCGTCCCCATCAACTTCTCGCACAAAGAATCCTCTTTGCGTATGAGCCCCAGTCATCTAAGTTTACGGAATCCACCATAAAACCTCACGGAATCCACCGTGGAATATGCCTCCTGGCATCACTAAGCCTAATGCTCTAGCACACACATAGCCATTCTAACCAATCTCATCGGGTAAATGGGCTACTAGGCTCTCCAACAGAGGCACTCCAATCCTGTGCATGAGCGAGTTGTACCTTTGGCTTGAAAGCAATGTGTGGATGACCTTGGCCTGAGTCTCACTTTAGGGTTAGTGATATC
Source organism: Lygodium microphyllum (assembly GCF_053477565.2). Classification (NCBI taxonomy): domain Eukaryota; kingdom Viridiplantae; phylum Streptophyta; class Polypodiopsida; order Schizaeales; family Lygodiaceae; genus Lygodium; species Lygodium microphyllum. The sequence continues at coordinate 43,283,464 of NC_141163.1, forward strand.
CTGGATGCTGGTCTCGTTGTAGGACCTGGTCCCTATTCATGTTGACCATGGCATGTACATCTCTTTCTAGTCTCCTCTCCACCTTGTGTGCTAATGCCAGTGTCTTCTCCACCAAGGCCTTGCTGAGCTCTACCTACACCTATTTGGCTTGTTCGACTCTTCCCAGAATCATGGTGCTACATGATCTTTCAAGCCATAGGTTCTCAAGAACTCCATGCACTAATTGTAGTTGGCCTCCTACCAAAACTTCTCAATGTACTTTGCTAGTTTGCAATGTTCTATGATTCTTCTGGCCGCTCCCTCCTTGGCCACTACCTTTTCGACATTATGGATGGTCCTCAACTTCAGCTGATTATAGGTGTGAAAACTCAGATCTAGGACATGGCTATGACAGAAGCTATGGAGGTTGAAATAGGAAGAATGAACTCATGAAGACATTGATGCTAACAAGTCAAATTGTCACACAAGTGAATTAGGTTCCAAGATTGAGACTTGGACTCATAAACACAATCTTGTGTGTGGACAATGACAAGGATATTTTACTAGAAAGAAAAGATTACTTTCATTACATGGAAAAAGAGTGCAAATACAATGCTTTATAGGAAATTGAATAGTAGCACTTCTCCTACTATGCATATGGGATTCTAGTTTTGAGCCCTCACTACTCCTTACAAAGGGACTAAAGTAGGTGTGATTGCAAAAACCTCAACAATAGGCCGAGTTCTCGAGGGAAATTCCATATCGTCTTCTCTCTTCTTATGTGAACAGAAGTCGATGGTGGGCATTGTCTTGCTTTCCTGCCATTTCTAGCTCATGTCGTAGCACAACAAGCTTCCATTAGTTCATTTGCAAGATTTTTTTCTCCACAAGAAGAAAAAGGGATTGCAACACAATTTTCACTTCAAGTAATTCATTTCTTCCAAGCAAGAATTTCCTCCTTATTCTTTTTAAGTATAAAATCACTTTTATCTTCTTTCTGCTGTTAGGTTTCAGTTTTGAGATTCTGTTATTACTTCTTTTTCCTTTGCATAATTGTTTTGTTTGATTTTTGGTGTTTTGATTTCCAATTGATTTCCACCTTATCCCCTCCCCCCCCAAGAATGATGTGATTCCTTTCGAGGATTATAGGTTGAAGGGTTAAGGGCATTCAACGCATGCTTAGGATGCTTTACTTTTGCATGAGTCAAGTATAGAAGTGTGGGTTGTACTCCAAGTTAGTATAGCGGTCCATGTCGAAAGGTCGAGTGCCTACATAAGTAATATAGGTGAGGACATCCGTTAGGAAGTCATAAAATTTGATTGTGCTGGCTGAGAGCAGAGTTTTGATGCCGAGAAGTGCTTAAAAATAGCTAAAAATTACGAATATCAAGGGAAAAATATTGAACGTCGAAGGCGGCAGCTCGACCTAGGACGATTTTAAGCGTCAAAGTGCTTTAAAGGTGCCCGAGCCACACTTGTTAATTTTTTGATAATTTTTTCAGACTGCCGTGCAGGTTGTCAGGAGTTTCCAGCCAATGCGGGATGTCAATCCGGACGCCCAGGATTTTTCAGAGCTCGATTCGGACACCGGACGGGGAAATGGCCAAGAAAACGGTCAAGATGCGAAGAGGTGGACAAAACTTTGGTCAAGTGGCTAGTGCCCTTTGGGAGCCCAAATTTTAGATGTAGCATGAAACTTTTGGGAAAGAGGATGCATCAAATCATGGAGGATGAAGGCGCTATCAGGCGACCGAAAAATGCGCCATCATGTTGATCATGCAATCTTCAGCCTGCAAACAACCCCCCCCAATGATCATGGGCATTGATTCCCCTCTGGATGCTGACTCTATCGCCGTGCTTCGCCCATCAAATGGTGGCCTCAATGGAGATCTCTGATTTCAGTTTTTCTGATTTATGCATCTCATGATTTCAGTTTTTGCCCCTTTATTGATTTATGCCTGCCTCAATAAAACCTAAAATTTTGCTGTCCAAGAACCTAAGGGCCATAGCCCACGATTAATCTCAATTTCTAGTCATTTTTTGATTGAAGATAATAGAGAAAAAATACCAAAAAATGGTGGAAAATGGGTTTTAAATGGGAGAAAATTAGGAAGCAATAAAAGGAAAATTCCAAAAAATCACATAAGTGTTTGTGCAATGTATAATGAAGGTAGAGCATGAGGTTAGCCTCGGTTTACCCTCGTTTCTATGGTTTTGTTCGTGTTTATTGCTTTCTCTACAAAGAAATACACATAAAACGACTCTTACACCTATCAACGATTGCAAAACATTAAATGGTAGGGTGAGAGGGGAGTTTGAGCATCAAAGTACAATCTTAAATCTGATTTATGTGTTGCATCATGGCTATAGGACGTTGTTTTAAAATAAAGGAAAAGGCAGCATGAGTGTAAGGCTCGGTGTCTCTCCTCGTTTCAATACATAAACGTTAGCATGTAAATCATGAAAAGATTGGTTTCGCACGATGCACAATGCTGATTTTCTATTGTTTGTGCACTAAACCATTCACATTATGCACTATGCATGGTTCATGGTATCGAAGGAAAATCTCCTGGACTGCATAGCAATTGTTTTCTTAGGATTTTGACCCACGCTTGAGAGTGTGAGGTTATCCTTTGTCATAGGGTAGAGGGTCAGTTTCCTAAGGGACTGTGAAGTGAGGAAGCATGGTATATCTCCTGGAAATACGAGAAATGTAAAAGAGAGGAGTTTGTGCTCGTTTGTGTTATATGTTTAGCAGCGCATCAAAGGGCCAATCCCTGCGATGTAGGAGAGCTGCAGTGGGGCTCCGACTATTAGTCGGTGGAGTGCCTCCTATGTGTGTGTGATCATGGCATTGCCAATGTATAAGGGTTCTCCCTCTGAGGAGTTTAAGGGAAACGTTGGACTATAAACTCTAAACGCAGGAATTAAGCTTTAGGGCAGTTTGTCCTTCAGCATTAGATTAACGCTCCTGGTCCGCGAGGCCGTGAGGGTGTTTGTGTTTCATGAGCATGAGGTCCGGCTAGTGCTATAGCCAGTGCCGGCCCATTTCAAGTCCCATCAGTGGTGCGTTTGCCGGGAGCCACTTATAAGTGGTGGTTTTCGGATCCAGGGTTTCTAGGGACCAAAAGAAAGTTGGTTTATGTCCTCTGACAAGGACCGTCAGGCTGAAATCCAGAAAGCAGAACGTGCTGAGAGGGCTAGACGGCGGTTAGAGATTGTAAGCCGTTATTCTCCTCAAAGGAGTAGCCCAGTACGTATACGAAGCATTGGTCTTAGTCATTTAACTACTCCACCTATTCCATTAGGTGTAGGAGGAAGTGTAAGATCTTCCTCTCCTCCACCAAGTCTACCCACTTTAAGTGGGGGGGTGAATTCACCCGTTCAAGCTCCTATTGCTAATCCCATTATCACCATGGCACAGCCTATTGCGATTCCTCCAAGGACGCCGGATTTACCAGCCTTAGGAGTTCCCTTGCCCATTTTTAATGGGTTAGCGGAAGAGGATACAGAATTTCACATTTGTGAATTTCAAAGATTGATGTTCAACTATCGCATCCAAGACGAGGGACATCTTATGATGTTCTTCAATATGACGTTAAAAGGAAGGGCTGTGGTATGGTATCACAACATAGAGTCTGGAACCATAACCACCATTGATCAATTCTATGCAGCTTTCCGAGCGGAATATGCCCCTGAAAGAGGTGGCCAATATTAGTTGTGGGTCCTGAATGTAACGCGCCAAGATCCTCACGAGAATGTGAAAGCATATGCTAAGAAGTTGAAGGAAGTATTCCATAAGTTGCAAACTTACATTCCCATTCCGCCGGCTGCCCAATTGCAATACTTTTTGCATGGGTTGGACTTTAATATCCAAGTACAATTGAGCAGTGTGGCCTTGGCAGACATAGACACCGCTATTACGCGGGTAGAGGGAGTAGAAGCACGATTACAAACGGCCTACTCCTCTCGAATGAATGTTAATGGGGGTTTACTACCTAGCGGCAATCCATCATTGACGAATGGAAGTCAAGGGATGCCTATGACTAACCCTAATGGGAGAGGGAGTGTGGTTTCGAATGTACCTTTACTACCGGCTCCTCCCAGTGTGACTATGCCTATGGCAAGTCAGTTGGCTCCACCAAATGTTGGAGGCCAAGTTTTGAATTCTAACGTTGTTCCTGTGGGTCAACAGCCAATGCCAAATCAGATTGTTAGGCCAATGGAAAGACGAGTTGACGATCGAGGCTATGAGTCGAGTGCATCTAATGTCCTTGGCGAAGTCAAGGATATGATGAAGCATTATACCAACATGATTTCCGAACAACATCGACAAATAGCCATCGACGTTAATTTTTTGAAGAAGCAACAAAATTTGATAGGGAGTCGACGCCCTGAAGAGGGTGGACCCTCTAGATTAAGTTGTAAATGGTGTGGTGGATAACACTTCCCCAGAAACTGTCCAAATGTGAAATGTGACATTTGTGGGAAGTCAGGCCATTTAGCTGCTACCTGTTGGAGTAAGATTAGTTCTCTCCAGCAAGGAAGTAAACAGCCGGGCCCAATGAATCATAGAGCGCAAGGAAATAACTTGCAGCAGAATGATGCATCAAGACAAATATTGCAGAGGGGAAAATCAACTATAGAAGAGTCACCACAAGGCAACGGAGTCAGCCTTATTGAGGCTGTACGAGTCCATGATGCTGAAGCCTCTAACTTAAGAGCCGTGACAAGAGGCCAAAAGGCTAAAGAGGTTGACAAAGATAAGGAAAACCGGTTGAGGCAAACCCTAAACAAGGGGATAAGGGGACGCAACTCCAGAATCCTAGCATGGAAGGGGGACCGCTAAGGCCGGTTGACAAGAAAGTTGACCTTAAGAAGGATGAGGAAGTGCCAAGAAAGAAGGCAAGAGCTAAGAAAGAAGCACCAAAACCGGTCCAAAGACCAAAAGAGAGGATGGTTTGGCGGGAAAAGAGAGCTCTGGCTAGTTATCATGACTTTGATCTAGCAAGTTCTCTCTGTGAAGTTAAACCAGATATGAACCTCGTGCAATTGATCAAATTATCTCCAGGAGTACGCAAGAAATTCAAGAAGATCTTGCGTATTGGGTATATTGTAGAACCTTTGGGCATAGCACGAGTAGGGAAAGATTGGTTTGACCATGCTGAAAAGAATTACCCTAGGGTTCCAGCTTATGTGGATGGAATATTAGTGGAACATGCCATTGTAGACACTGGATCCTCTGTCAATATCATGAGTTCAGAGTTGATGGAGAGGTTGGGTCTAGGCATCCAGAAAGACAGCTCCACCCTTCTGAGAATGGCTGATGATAGTCTAAGACAACCAGAAGGTTGCATTACTAAGGTCCATGTTACAGTTGCAAGTGTAGAATGTTTCTTGGACTTTAGGGTGATCAGATTTATAGGATGTCCTAGCTATCGAGTTTTGCTAGGTAGGCCTTGGATCTTATGAACAGACTGTCAAGTTGATATACCCGCCGGTCGAGTGGTTCTAGGTCGAGGTGCTAATCGAGTAATAGTTGATGCTTATCCTGAGTCTCCTCAAAGTGAGAGAGCTCCTTTATCATCTACTGAATTAGAGACATCAGATGATCCATCCGGTAGTGAGACGTCATCTAGTGATGAATCTAAAGAGGGGTCCACTACAGAGGATATCTATCAGATAACTCTAAATGAGCCAATAGAGCCGCAAGATAGGATAAGAGACGCGGATGTAATTGAGTTGGACCTTGGCACGCCGAATGATTTGCAGCCAATTAAATTAGGCTCCATGCTCAGTTCAGCAGAAAGGGAAAAATATGTGTCCTTGATTCAAGAATTCCGCGATATCTTTGCTTGGAGTTATGATGAGCTGAGAGGCATTCCTCCCAGCCTAGCTGTTCATACTATTCCTGTAAAAGATGGCAGTCACCCTGTGCGTCAGAAGGTAAGGTGTATGCCTTTTGAATTAAGGGACGGGATGTTTGAGGAGTTGTAGAAGTTAAGGAAAGCTGGGTTAATCTTACACGGAATGGTGCTCACCAGTTGTTATCAGGAAGAAGAAAAATAACCAGATCCGATTATGTGTAGATTTTAGAGAGTTGAATAAGCAGACGGTTAAAGATTACTACCCGTTGTCATTTATTGACCAGATTTTGGATCAATTAGTGGGTAGGGAGATATATTCGTTTATGGATTGCTTTGCAGGATACAACCAGATGGCAATTGCAGAGGAAGACAAGTTGAAAATAACTTTTATTACTGTCTTTGGTACTTTTGCGTACCATGTGATGGCCTTTGGTTTATGCAATGCACCTGGATCGTGGCAACGAACAACAGACAAGACCTTTGGTGACATCTCCCCAAATGAGTTGAAAGTATTTATTGATGACCTGGGGGCAGCCACTGTAAGGGAAAGGATGTTGATTATTTTGAGAAAGTGCTTTGAGCACTGCAGACAATTTTGTATCGCTCTTAACCCACGGAAGTGTGTTTTTAGAGTACCTTATGGGCTATTGCTGGGCCATGTGGTCAATTCAGTAGGGATAGCAACTGACCCTAAAAAGATCAAGATCATAGTCGCTATGAGTCCACCACACACTCTAAAAGAGGTACATAGCTTTCGTTGATAGGGTACTATCGAAGATTTATAAATGCCTTGGCAGAAAGGATGTTGCCATTAACGAATCTATTATCCTTTAGCTGTTCATTTGAATGGAGCGACCCTTATAAGGTAGCTTTTGAGGATGTGAAACAGGAGCTAGTAAAAGCACCTGTTTTAAAAGCACCTAAAAGAGGTGAGGTGTTCTATATATTTTCAGCAGCCACCATGCATAGTATTAGCTGCTGTTTAGCCCAAATTTGGGAGGACAAGTGGTATCATCCGATAGCTTTTGCTAGTCGAAAATTGGGCATTTCAGAGATCAACTATACCTACATGGAGAAGTTGTGTCTTGCGATGGTCTTTGGGACTAAGAAATTCAGGCACTACATCCTCTATGAAAAGGTAGTGTTCTATACGAAGGCGGAAGGACTTAGATTGCTTATGAACAAGCTACAGCCACCTGATCATTTGGCAAAGTGGTTAATCACTTTGCAGGAGTTCGATTATGAGATTAAGAGTAAGCCACCGAGGTTGCAGGGTATTGTGGAGTGCCTTGTGGATTTCGGGGAGCCGAAAGAGATTTTGGCTAAAGGAAGTGATATTGAAAAAATGTTTAAAATTGATACAGCTTCTATTCCATCTTGGTATGCTGCTATTACACATTATCTATCAACAGGAGAGACTGGAGCTGGTTTGTCAAAGTTTGAAAAGAGGAAAATCAAACAACAGGCATTGAAGTTTTCCTTGATCGTAGGGATACTATATCGGTAGGGTGTTGATGATATCTACTACCGATGTGTGATGCCTAATGAGGTTCCTTTCATCTTGGAGGAGTGTCATGACTCTGCATGTGGAGGGCACTTCGCGGGACGGTTGACAGCACTGAAAGCTTTACGAGCTGGATATTGGTGGCCGTCCATCTTCCAAGATTCTTTTGAGTATGTTAAGAGATGTGATACCTGTCAAAGGCATGACAGTAGAGAGAATAGGAAATGTCCACTTACGCCTATCATGGCTATCCTTCCATTTGAGAAGTGGGGCATTGATTTTGTGGGTCCTATTACCCCGTCGTCTATTACTCAGAAGAGGTATATTATAGTAGCCACTGATTATTTTACAAAATGGTCAGAAGCGCGGGCAACGAGGCAAGACAATGCAAAAGAGACTGCAAGTTTCATGTTAGAGCATATTATCTGCCGTTTTGGTCCATCGAAAGAATTAGTATCGGACCGTGGAACCCATTTTTTGAACAAAGTGATCAAAAGCTTGACTGAGGCTTGGAAAATCAAGCACAATAAAACGACTCCTTATAATCTGCAAGCAAACGGGCTAGGTGGAAAGTACTAATAAGCAGCTTGTGGGGATCTTGTCTAAAATAGTCTCTGAGAAGAAACGAGACTGGGACAAGAAGTTGTATGTGGTAGTATGGGCGTACAATACAACGTTCAAGCGAGCTACCGGCCATACTCCATTTAAATTGGTTTATGGGGAAGAGTGTGTGTTACCCCTCAAGATTGAGTTGCCAACCATACGGTTTGCAATTAACCATTCTTTGGGAGATAAGGATTCCCTTTTTGAATGTTTTACGACCATAGCCCACCTGGATGAGCTAAAGTTGCAGAGCTTACTACACTAAGAGGTGGCCAAACGTCGGATGAAGCAGTTGCATGACCTTAGAGCAAAGAAATATACCTTAAAAAAAGGGCAATTAGTTCTATATTACAATGTGTGTAGGGAGCTGTTTAAAGGAAAGCTGGAACCTAAATGGGATGGCCCCTATAAGATTGTCAGGTTAGGGAAAAATAGGTCTACGACTCTATTAGCTGATCTACAGGGAGTAGAGTTTAAAAATAAGGTTCATCTTAATAAGATTAAACCTTATTATTTCTAAGTATACTAATACAAAGAAAATGCATTGCAGGTCCACGCTGGGGATGATTTGAGACCTGCAAAAGAGCTTAAAAGCTGGTTGATGGGGCGGTTAATCCCTTATTTGGAGCACCCATATCTGGAGCAGAGATACCATCAGGGGAAACTTATATGGTGGAGCAAAGGATACAAAGTGATTGAGCAAGAAGACGGAACCTTTGTGTGGGAGATTAAAGTCTTCTGCCATCACTGCTTACGACTGTTGACGAGTATCCCTGTTGAGTTCAATGAAGAAGGTGGGATGGAGCCGTTAGTTCATCCTCTCAACATGCTAAACTTTGATTATCATAATTACAAATAGAGGAGTTCGTGATGGCAGGATGTGTAAACCCATTATGGACGTATACATTATATTTTGACGGAGTGTCCAGGGGCCCTAATAAAAAAGGGAGTGTTGGAGTAGTAATCTGAGATCCCCGACGTAGAGTTACGATGAAGTTAGCTGCTTATCTCGGGGTGGGATTCACTAACAATATGGCGGAGTACAAAGCCTTGATTATGGGACTGCATATTGCCAAACAAGGTGGTATTTGTCGGTTGTTAGTAAAAGGGGATTCCCAGTTGATCCTGAATCAGCTAGATGGGACATACACAGTGCGGAATCCCATTCTCTGTATGTATCATCAAACTGCGATGACCCTACTTGAGGAGTTTGAGAGAGTGTCTTTTCAGCTGATTCCACGTTACTGGAATCAGTTTGGGGATTCATTGGCAAATATTGCTTATGAGGAAGACCTTTTCTTTAACTGTGGTCCTAGTTTGGATATTGTTATCAATGATGAAACAAGACCCGGTCACTTGTGGGGAATGTTATCAGAGCATGCAATATATGGCAGACGATGGTTGATATGGGTGATGCAAAGAGTAGCCGAGACCAATCTATCGTTATTATCTTGGACCCATAGGTTGATTAGACAACATGTTATGCGTACGCCTCTTGCTATCTATGTAGGAGGGATGGGTCATAACCTTATGCATTTAGTTTAGGGCTACGAGCCTGTTTTTCCTCCTTGGAAAGGAGCCTATTATTGTATATCTGGATTCTTTCAGGAAGGGATGTGTAGGTGTTATTCTGTTTGATTTCATTAGGCCAAGAAGGCCAGTTTTGTGAGGTTTTGAATGTTTTATTTTGTTAGGCCAAGAGGGCCGATCAAGTTTTGTAGTGAAGTGCTTTATTTCATTAGGCTAAGAGGGCCAGTTGTCTGTTTAGTGCAGGTGCGGTTAATGGTTTCTTGTTTTAGTTTTGTGCTGGACAGGTTTGAAGAAGAGCTTGAAAGGAGCCTTTTGTTGTGCGAAAGCTTCTCGTGGCCCTATCCAGGTGATATCTTTCCTTTATGAGTACTGTGGGTTTTATGTTATATGTGTCTGTGTACTTGTTGGGGGATTTTTCATTTCTTGTTGGTGATCGGAGTCCAAGGCATGAAGCCCCGAGGTTTAGGTTCAGTATGTTTGAGGGAGGTTTGAGTAGTCATTGCCTCCTGTAAAGACATTGCCAGGCAGCATCGAAAGACCTATTTTAGAAGGGAGTTCTAGTGACCCTGTTCTGCTAGCCTGCTCGGCGGCCGTTCTAGGAGTTCTTGTTAGTTGTGAGGCAATTAGAGAAGCCTGTCGGAAGAAGAAAATAATGATGATAAAAAGAAACTTTGAATATCTTAAAGACTAAATAAATAAAAAGGTATGTAAAAAGGGGTTCTAACCCCTATCAAAGAAAAGAAAAAAAAGGAAAATTTATAAGCAGTTGATCATCGCCTAGCGAAGGCCTGGTAGGTTCCTGGGGACGAGCCAGACCCGGGGCCGATGCCTTGTCTTCCTAGGGGTGGCATCTTGCTAGAAAAGAAGAAATTAAGGAAGGTTGGAGCAAAAATAAAAGTGAGCATTAGAAAAGGATTAAGTATCGCCTTGCAAGGGCTTGGTAGGTTCTTGGGTACCGAGACAGGTCCTAAGACTGATGCCATGTTCTCCTTGGGTCACTACGCTCAGCTCCCTCCTTTTTACATACCCGAGTATATCAATAAAATAAAAACCCTAAAAGAAGAAATGTGCTACAAGAAAATACTTCTTAATCAGGCTATAGGAGTCCTTGCCTAGTAGGAGCTCCTAGTTGTGTTGTCTTTAGTTAGGTAGGTAGTTCAGACCACCACTTAGCGCAACCTCTTTGATAGTTCTTTTTAGTTTCGCCATGTTGGAGCAGTTGGTTGGTGACTAGCTGCGGACCTTCTATCAGATTATGCTAGGCCTACTCCTTGTGGATGTCATGCCTTGGTTTTGTCCGGGGGTAGGGTGAGCACTGTGCTGTGTTTAATACATATCTATTTTGTATCAGCTTGATGCTCCCTTTGCTTGTTTTGTGTAGATCTATTGTGGGATTCGACGAGCTGAGTCGCCCTATCCCATGGTCGCCAATGAGAGCGGAATTTTGATGCCGAGAAGTGCTTAAAAATAGCTAAAAATTACGAATATCAAGGGAAAAATATTCAACGTCGAAGGCGGCGGCTCGACAAGCGTCAAAGTGCTTTAAAGGCACCCCAACGACACTTGTTGATTTTTGATAATTTTTCAGACTGCCATGTGGGTTGTCAGGAGTTGCCAGCCAATGCGGGATGTCAAGCCGGATGCCCAGGATTTTTCAGAGCTCGATTCGGACACCGGACGGGGAAATGGCCAAGAAAACGGTCAAGATGCGAAGAGGTGGACAAAACTTTGGTTAAGTGGCTAGTGCCCTTTGGGAGCCCAAATTTTAGATGTAGCATGAAACTTTTGGGAAAGAGGATGCATCAAATCGTGGAGGATGAAGGCGCCATCAGGCGGCCGAAAAATGCGCCATCATGTTGATCATGCAATCTTCAGCCTGCAAACAAACCCCCCCAATGATCATGGGCATTGATTCCCCTCTGGATGCTGACTCTATCGCCGTGCTTCGCCCGTCAAATGGAGGCCTCAATGAAGATCACTGATTTCAGTCTTTCTCTCTCCTCCCCCTCTCTCCCTTAAGGGGTTGTTCTTGTGTGGAAGAAGACAATGAAGAATAATGGAGGAAAGCTTGTCCGGATGAGACCGGATTGCTTCCGGGTGGATGAAGACATGAAGAGTGTTGTTCTTGAAGATGCTGGACATTGAATGAGGGCTGACACGCAGTCCCATAGCAAAACCGAGATCCCGAGACACAAAGCCTAAGCGGTAATTCAATTTTTATGAAGAAAAAATGAGTTTTTATGCTATTTGGTTGATGAAATATTGTTCCCATGGACTGATTATGCATTATGTGGTTGTTTGCTATGAGTTTGATTAGTTTATGCTCAGAAAATCAAAAAATCATAAGTGTTATGGCTGACATTAATGGTATAAAACCCGTAAAACACGGGTTTAAGAGGCAAAATGGGGTGTTTTTGCAAAATAAAGGGGAAACATGAGATATAACATCAATAAAACGTGAAATTTTGCTGTCCAAGAACCTAAGGGCCACAGCCCACAATTAATCTCAATTTCTAGTCATTTTTTATTGAAGATAATAGAGGAAAAATACCAAAAAATGGTGGAAAATAGGTTTTAAATGGGAGAAAATTAGGAAGCAATAAAAGGAAAATTCCAAAAAATCACATAAGTGTTTGTGCAATGTATAATGAAGGTAGAGCACGAGTTAGCCTCGGTTTACCCTCGTTTCTATGGTTTTGTTCGTGTTTATTGCTTTCTCTACAAAGAAATACACATAAAACGACTCTTACACCTATCAACGATTGCAAAACATTAAACGGTAGGGTGAGAGGGGAGTTTGAGCATCAAAGTACAATCTTAAATCTGATTTATGTGTTGCATCATGGCTATAGGACGTTGTTTTAAAATAAAGAAAAAGGCAGCATGAGCGTAAGGCTCGGTGTCTCTCCTCGTTTCAATACATAAACGTTAGCATGGAAATCATGAAAAGATTGGTTTCGCACGATGCACAATGCTGATTTTCTATTGTTTCTGCACTAAACCAATCACAATATGCACTATGCATGGTTCATAGTATCGAAGGAAAATCTCCTGGACTGCATAGCAATTGTTTTCTTAGGATTTTGACCCATGCTTGAGAGTGTGAGGTTATCCCTTGCCATAGGGTAGAGGGTCGGTTTCTTAAGGGACTGTGAAGTGAGGAAGCATGGTATATCTCCTGGAAATACGAGAAATGTAAAAGAGAGGAGTTTGTGCTCGTTTGTGTTATATGTTTAGCAGCGCATCAAAGGGCCAATCCCTGCGATGTAGGAGAGCTGCAGTGGGGCTCCGACTATTAGTCAGTGGAGTGCCTCCTATGTGTGTGTGATCGTGGCATTGCCAATGTATAAGGGTTCTCCCTCTGAGGAGTTTAAGGGAAACGTTGGACTATAGACTATAAACGCAGGAATTAAGCTTTAGGGCAGTTTGTCCTTCAGCATTAGATTGACGCTCCTGGTCCGCGAGGCCGTGAGGGTGTTTGTGTGTCATGAGCATGAGGTCCGGCTAGTGCTATAGCCAGTGCCGGCCCATTTCAGGTCCCATCACTGGCAATGTGTAGGTCTTCCTCAATAAGGATGCAAAGAGTCCCTAGCATGAAAATTTGGAATTCAAAGAAATGAACCTACCTCAAAAGCTTCATTCATAGGGTTCAATTGAGTACTAACTACCCTCATCCAGGAGACAGTGGGAGATGTGGTAGGTGGAGAGGAAGAAGGAGAGACCCTCGAGAGGACACCACCTCATGAGCAAGAATAGTCTAGTGAAAGAAAAATAAGTGAGGGAGAATAATAGGAGACACAGTCTAGCCAAAGGAGGGCTTAAAAAGGCCAAAGAAGAAGACTCCCCAAAAGTAACAGTAAGAAGTCGAGGAGAGAATCACAAAAATAGAGAAGACTAACTTGCTAAAGGCACAAAAAGAGTCAAATAATGCTAAAGAAGAGAGACAGAGGAAAGAATAAGCCAAATTGCAAAGGATATAAGGGGAGTCTAAAAGAGCCAAAGAGGAAAGAGATAGGAGAGAAAAAGAAGAGGCAAAAGAGCTATGCAAAAAGGAAGATGAAGACATGGCTCAAGCATTACACATGTTAGTAGAGCAACCCTCTAGGTAGGAGGAGTTGGCTGCCATAAGCCTGTAAGGAGAAGAAGACCAAAGCACTAGTTCCCAAGTGCTAGAAAGTGTAGCACCATCAACATAAGGCAAGGAAAAGAGCCCATTATATCCAATTCCATCTATTCTCATGCCTACTACCCCATCTACCACACCAACCCAAGGCACCTCAGCCACGCTGGATGCGAGCAATCTCCAAGTGGCTTGGGTGCAATTTCTAGTAAATAAAGCACAAGATGTAGCTCAAGATTCAATTGAAGGAGCTCTGACAATTGAAACAAAGAGACCAGCCCCACTGTAGATGTCAAATCAAGACAAGACCCCAAGAAGCAAAAAATAGAGGCATCCACCACAACACCCATCCCTATAATAGTGCCACCATCCATGGCTATGATGAGTATATCAAAGAGCTCATTTCATAGCTAGAGAGGGCTTAGAAATAAAAGAAAACAGTAATGACCAAGTTGGAAGCTTAAAAAGAAACATTGGTAGCCTTTCACCTAGAGAGGACTCGCTAGGTGGCTGATTATCAAAAAGAGATAAGTGAGCTGAACGCAAAGCTCAAGGCCAAAGAAAGAGACGAAGACAACTGGCAAGAAAGGCTATATTGTAATCCCAATTTAACCCCAATATAGATTACAAGGCATGAGTGTGTGTTGTAATCTATATTGGGGTTAAATTGGTGACGCCATGGCATTCCTAGAATTACATCAGCAAATTGCAAAGGTGCTACTAAAAATTTTCGCTTTTCCTTATAAGATCCAATACTAATTTCTAAATTATGAACTTCTTTAGTACTATTATATCATTGTCCTAGAAATGCAGCCTTAATTTTATAGGCAGATGGAACAATTTTAAGTTGTAATTTTCTAACTACTTTTTCTGAAATGAAATCATGAGTACTTCCATTGTCATGCAAAACAGTCATATCATTATAATTGATTTTACATCGCATTTTTAATAAGACATACATAGAAATTTTACCAGCAAGGTCTTCAGGTTCATTAGAATTTTCGCCCATAAGTGTAGCCTCATCGAATTCGGGCATTACTTCAAGGTCTTCGTTGGATTCTTCAGCTCCAAGAAAAGTCAGATGCGCCATGGGTTTCTTCCAATCACGAGTGTTGCCCATGGGACAACAACTCGCAATATGACTAGGACGCTTACAATTATAACAAATTACATTTTTGGAAATGGCATTAGAGACATTTGGGTTAACATTTTTAGGTTCAGCAAATTTAGGCAAATTTGAAGGTAGATTGGGAGGTTTAGAATTGGAAATTGATTGACCATGATTATTAAGAGCATTTCACATCCATGTCCGTCTATTAAAATGATTCTTTCCATATTGAGAATTGAAGTTACGGAAATAATTAAAACGAAAGTTGTTACCCATGTTGTTATGGTTGGATGCCGAAAATTGCCTTCGGTCTTTAGACATCTTCTTTTCAGTGTCCTGAGCTAGGGATATGGCTTCGTCCATAATATTGGGCTTGAACATGTTGACTTCGGCTTGGATGGATGGAATTAAGCTGTACATATACTTTCTCTTGAAGGTAGACTCAGCCATTGGCTCCACCATTTGGAGCTGTAAGAGAGTGCTCCAAAATCTTTCTATGTATTGAGGGATAGACTCACGTTCTCGTTGCATGAATAGGTCCCATTGTTGTTGCATGCGGAGCTCAAATTGTGCAGGGAGAAAATTTTCAAGAACCTTCTTGCAAAAGGCATTCCATGTGAGAGGACGATCAACGCTTTTACGCGTGACATCCCACCATAATGCAGCTTTCTCAATAAAATAATGAGATGCACATTTAATTTTATCACTTTGTGAGTATTTCTCATTGTCAAAATAAGCTTCAAACTAACTTAACCATGACAAAATTTTGCGACCATCTTTAAGACCATCAAACACAATATTAGTGAGTTTAGGAATCTCCCAATTCTGAATACTAAAAAGGTACCACCCAGATAACATGCCTATAAGTTTCTCAAAACCATATGATGTGATCTATCATTGGAAAGCACTTGAAAAATGGAATCTATTGAGCTATAGAGTGCTCGATTTGGAGTTATAGTGTTCAAGTTATGATAAATCCAAAGATTTGACCACGTGTCCCAAACTTATGGAAAATCCAAAGATTTGACCACGTGTCCCAAACTTATGGGAAATTCCCATATTCCCCAATATGGTGTTATCTTGGACTCCTTTCAACTAGTGTGGACATCCAAAGTAGCGTTGATGGCGCGAACTAGGTTGTCATCGTTGGTAGAAATTTCAGTGGCAGGACGCTTGAGAGACTTCAAGTCTTGCTCCAATTGTACACGATGTTGACGCTCTTCTTCAAGTTGCATGGATATTAAATCCATAAGATGCTCCAGAGTTGGCTCAGGAAGCAGTGATGCAGAGTCAAAATTGGTAGTGTCAGATGGCCCTTCGTGTGACATGATTGCTTGATGGAGAAATCCGGAGATTTAGGACGCCTTGCAAATGAAAAGACGCCTTGCTTATCATTGAAGAATTTTGGCATGTAAGACCAAAATTTTAAGCAGCCTTTGGACAAGAAATTATGGATGGAAATAGGCAAGAAAGGTGGAACTTTTTTATGGGAATTTTGTGTAATTTATGAAGCTAGAAAGAACTGTGCGAGAACTGCCTCTATGAAAGAGATAGTCAACTATGACTTGTGAAGATTTGCAGAGTCTATGTATGACACGGAGTGAGAGAAGATGAAGTTGATTATGTAAGTGATAAAAGAGGTAATGTAATTTGCTTAATAAGGCTTTAAGCCTTAAGAAAAAAACTTGACGATTTAGGACAAGAGGACGTTGTAGATGTTGCCGTGACAGCAAAAAATGCCCCTCCCCCAACGAAATCAAAACACATCAGTTGGCCAAAAATTTAGAAAATCATGTTAGAATAATAACCAACTGAATAATTACAACTAGCCACATAAATCAATTAATTTTGGAATTCCATACAATAATTAATTCACAAAGACGTTAATACTCATGTGGATAAAATGGTATCACTCACGTTCACAGTTACATCGATGCTCGGAAAGGATAGGCGTCCCCATCAACCTTCCACCTAAGAAAATTCTTAGGAACGTGCCCCGCATTGACGGAGATCCATTTAAGGTGCTCATTCCGCCAACGTACACACAAAGGACAACCATTTAAGGTGCTCATCCCTTTGCGTAGGTGCCACCTGGCAACATAACCCAGTGGGAGATATGTTATCTCGGGCATGCTATGAGAATGAAGATGGGATGATGGATGAGGAGAAAGAACATGACTTTATTGCGACTGAAAATGATTTTGTAAGAGTGAATTTAGCAATGCAAGGTGTTGCTACAGCATTAACAGAATCTTGGACAACAAAGAGAAGACACTTTAGATGTTTTGCATCTTGTGTAGAAGTGCTTCTGGAAGACAAATATATAGGAGAGTGGCTGAGAATTAGTCAATACCTCAGTACATTAACAAACAAATATGAATGGTCGGATGAGGAGTTTAAAAAGATTGAGAGGAAAACCTATAGGTTTTTCTTAAAATATGTATGGAGAAGGGAATGAGGATGTTGGAGCAAGTATGGAGAAGGTTGAGAGCTCAACCAATAGTAGCCCTAGAAGTGCCCATTCCACCAAGAGAAGATTGTTTACCAATGAATTGGAATGCGGAGCTTGTAGTGTGGGAGTAGAAAGAGAACAACCGCTAACCTTTTGACTTTACTTTTCAATTCCCCTCTACATTGAGCCGAGTGCCATCAACAAAAGTGGTGGAGAAGGTGATGAGAATTGGTAGAAGGCTTGGAGACAAGTGGACCCAAGAGAGAGAAAAATTTAACATCGTGTAGGGGATGGAAGGGCATGATATACTAGGAAAATAATGTTATGGAGGTGCCCAGGAATGTGAAGGGGTATGAGTTCCAGCCAAAGTGGAGGAGAAGAATCTGGGATGGAAACATGGACACCTGGATGTCATTTTGTAACACCCTACCCTTCAAGAGAAACAACCCAACATACATGCCATATCCGAGAGGAGTGGACTTCAACCCCAAAATCCATGGCAATTATGATTTTCCCAAAATATACAATGTAAATGCAACTAAGACAGAGGAAGCCTTACCTTTTCCAAGGATGAATTATGGACTTCAATTGCCCATTTTCTTAGTGAGTTTTCTTCTTGCCAGGATCTCGCCTTCATCACAGCCTATAACTATCTTAGGCTGCTCAGAGTACTACTTAAACATGACCCTACACCACCTCCCACCCCTATTTTTGTAAAAATATTACACGGCGCAGCGAACAGAATCTGAGAAAGAGATAGAGAGTACACAACAGATAAGAGGAGAATCAGTAAAATTCTTTAACTCCAAACAACTGATACAAAGATGGCTCTGTCCACCCGTGCGCTTCCAATGAATGAAGCTTAGATGGCGATCTAGACAGAAGATAGGTGAAGAGCTTAAGGCTAGCTGGAACAACAACTCTGACTGGGTGAAAGATAAGTGTGAGATGGCTGCGAAGGGGTTTAGCTTTTATAGCCCGCGAAGGTCGTTAGGTCGGCCTGCTGACCGACCTACCATATGAGCCTCCACTAGTCGGCCAGGGAATATTCCAGGGAATATTCCCTTTACCATCGGGCCGGGGGCGCTGCCCCCGGACCCCCGCCAGGGGGGCCGCTGGCCCCCCTGGGACCCCCCAGCCAGGGGCCGCTTCCGCGGCCCCCGGACCCCACAATAGGGGCCCCTTTTAACTCCCTTACCACGCAACTCAATGCAATGTGCCTCGAGTTGCTACCAGCTTAACCACTCCGTCTAACCCAAAGATTAGACCCACAACAGTCACCTTTTTTGCCATCCGGTCACATAGACCTCATCTGATATACAAGTCAGGACTCAACCAATGTCCGGGCTCACATTTGGCTTCTCCTCATAATGGGGGCCTTACAACTTTGAGCACCATGGATCATTGGTAGCACCTAATGAGGGTGGGGCATTGATCATATCTAACACCCCCCCTCAATGTCCACCCATAGGTGAACTATCTCCTCGGCCCAATGCCGAGTCTCTGAAGATGAACTTGAAGCAGATCCTTCGTAAGTGCTTTGGTGAAGATATCTGCTCCATTCTCCTCTGTTGGACAGTAGACCAATTCCACTATCCCATCCTCCATCAAATCACGCACATAGTGATACTGGATCTCTATATGTTTGGTGCGTGCATGAAACACTGGATTTTTGGCAATGGCGATGCAACTCTGATTGTCACATCTCAGCACAGTTGGTTCTTCATCCTGCACTCCCATATGCCATAGAATCCTTCTCAACCATACGGCCTCACATGCAGCAAAACAAGCTGCCTTGTACTCTGCTTCGGTAGAAGACAATGCCACTGTTGGTTGCTTCTTACTAATCCAAGAGAAAATTCCTGAACCCAAAGAGAAACAATAACCAGAAACTGACTTCCTGGAATCAATGTCTCCTGCCCAATCTGAGTCACAGTTCCCCACAAGAGAAGTTCCGAAACTGTATGTGATACCATAGTCAAGAGTTTTCTTCAAGTATCTGAGCACCCGCATCCCAGCTTTCCAATGACTCTCATGAGGTTTGTTTGAGAACCTGCTCAAAACACCAACAGCAAAACTGATATCTGGTCTGGTGTTACACAAGTAGATTAGACTGCCGACCAACCTCCTATACCTCCCAATGTCTGCTAGTGCTGATGTATCCTCAACGGATAACTTTACATTCACCTCCATAGGTGTAGCTATCTCCTTGCACTCGGTCATGCCAAATGCCTTCAAGATCTCCCATGCATACTTCTTCTGAGAGATGAAGATCTTTCCTGGCTCTTGCCAGACTTCAATCCCCAAACAATAGTGCAGCAAGCCCAAGTCTGTCATTTCAAACTCAAAACTCAAAGCCTTTCGAGTTTGGTTGATCATATCTTCATAGTCACCTGTAATAAGAAGGTCGTCCACATATAGGACAATCACTACAGACTTTTTACCATCCCTGTAAACATACAAGTTAGCATCTGAGGCACATCTTTTGAAGTTTAGGTTTAAAAAGAACCTATCTATCCGTTGGTACCATGCTCTGGGGGCTTGTTTCAGCCCATACAATGCCTTCTTCAGTTTACACACTTTGTTCTCAGAATGGGGGGCCTCAAACCCTGGTGGCTGAGCCACGTACACCTCCTCCTTGAGGTCACCATTTAAGAACGCTGACTTAACATCCATTTGGTACACTGGCCACTTCTTGTGGGCAGCCACTGCAAGTACCGTGCGAATAGTGGTCATTCTGGCAGTTGGGGCAAATGACTCTTGAAAATCAAACCCTTCAACTTGTGAAAATCCTTGGGCAACCAGTCTAGCTTTGTACTTTTCTAAGGTACCATCAGCCTTGTACTTTACCTTCCAGATCCACTTGGTGCCAATAATCTTCCGCTTTGCTGGCCGATCCACTAGCTCCCAAGTGTCATTCTTCATTATGCTGTCATACTCCGCCTGCATAGCAGCCTTCCATGATGGATCTGCAAGTGCTTCTTCTAAGTCAGTTGGCTCCTTTACTTCTCTCATAATCTCAACCATCAAGGCCATGTTGACTATGTGAGCAGAAGCCCTCCTTTGCTCCTCTATTCTCTGAGACCTCCTTGGTCCGTCTGCCTTCTCCTCAACAGATGCAGGCATAGGATTATTGTGGTCATAGAGCTGCTTCACCCAGCGCGGCAATGGCTTTTCCGGTGGGGTGATGTCAGGTTGGTGAACTTTTTCCTCATCATCTGAAGATGATGCTTCCTCCTCCTTAAGGATAGGGATAGCTCTCGGGACAGGTTCATAGTGGACTACTTCTTCGCTTGATGATAAAGTGGAAGACCTTGCCTTCTCCTCCTCCACTGTATGCGGCTCCTCCTTGAACACCACATCACGGCTCGCGATGATCTTCTTTGCCTCTTGGTCATATAACTTGTAAGCCTTCTGCTCATCACTATAACCCAAGAAGATACATTTTCTGCTTTTTGGTTGTAACTTGTTTCTCTTCTCATCTGGAACATGTGCATAACATTCACATCCAAAAATTCTGAAATGTGAAACAGATGGTTTCTTACCAGTGTAAGCCTCATGAGGTGTTTTTCCCTTGAGAGCCTTTGTGTAGCTCCGATTTAGAATGTAGACTGCAGTATTAACAGCTTCAGCCCAAAAATGGTTAGGCAATCCCTTGCCCTTTAGCATGCATCTTGCCATCTCCACAATGGTACGATTCCTGCGTTCCACAACACCATTCTGCTGAGGTGTGTGAGGCGTCGTCAATTGACGCTTGATCCCTTTGCTCTTGCAAAAGCCTTCAAACTCCTTTGAGTTGAACTCACCACCACCATCTGTTCTAAATTTCTTCACACTTTTCCCTGTTTCATTCTCAACAAGTATTAGCCATTCTTTAAACTTACCAAAAGCTTGAGCCTTATCACGAAGGAAGTACACCCACATCTTCCTACTGTAGTCATCGACAATCAACATAAAATAAGAAGATCCCCCCAAGGCCTGTGTAGGCATCTTACCACACAAGTCAGCATGCACCAACTCTAGAGGAGCATGTGCTCTATTCTTGCTTTCTTGTGGAAATGCCTTTCTCTGTTGCTTGCCCATCATACAAGCTTCACATGGTTCCTTCAATTCAGTTATTGTAGGTAGGTGAGCAACCATACCTTGCTTTTGCATCTCCTTCAATACTGCAAATCCGATGTGTCCAAACCTTTCATGCCAAAGCTTACTTGTGCCCACTCCAGCGGTGGCTGTAAGAGCACTTAGCTCATACAGGTTGTTCCTTCTTTCTCCTTTGCCAACAATTGTGCCAGCACTATCAATAATTTCTGCACCTGTCTTCTTGAACCTCACTTCATGACCAAGATCAGTTATGGCAGCAACTGATAAGAGATTTCTCCTGATTTCGGGAACATACAACACATTTGAAAGCTTTTTGACTTCACCATTTGCAGCAACAAAAGAAATAGTACCTGTGCCCGCAGCAGGGCATTTAGCATCATTTCCAACCGTCACAGTGATGGATTCTTGTAGAGGCTGCATAGAACTGTATAGACCTTTCTTGTTGGTCATGTGACGGGAGGCCCCACTATCCAACACCCAAGAGTCAGTGGTAGATTCTTCTTGCGCCGAGGAGCACACTTCCTCAATGGTCGCCATGAATAATTCCAACTCTGCTTCAGCCGTATTGGCTGTCTCTTTCCCTTTACTTTTAAGGGTACCATTCTTTTCATCTGCCTTCTTGACACGACAATCTGCAATTGCATGTCCTTTCTTCTTACAGTAGAAGCACTCTCCTTGAAACTTCTTCTTGCCGCCCTTCTTCTTTTTGTCACCATCATTTTTGGTGGAGGAAACACCTTTGCCTTTTGCATTGGCAGAGAATGCAGCATCTCCATTGTTGCTTCCTTCTCGGGCTTTCAGCCTCAACTCCTCCTCCATTAATAATGCACAAAACTCCTCAAAAGTCAAAGCTTGAGGTCTCACCTGAGTATTAAGGGCAGTTACTAGTCCATCAAACTTTTGTGGACAAATCCGAAGACACCTCCGAGCTAGCTCTTCGCTAGTCTTTTGTATCCCAGCGCCAGCCATCTGGTCGCGTAGATTCTTAATCCGAGTGATGAATGCTTCAACCGTCTCTCCTTCAGCAAACTTCTCCGCTGCTAGTTGATTCTCCAAGTTTTGAATCCTTGTTTGGTTTCGTGTTTCATACTGACTCCTTAGTACATTCCAAGCCTCCGACGCTTTGGTTGTATGCTGAATCAGAGTCAAAACACTGTCAGAACAGCTTGTAACTAAGGCACACAATGCATCTGCATTCCTTCGTTTCCAAGCTCGTAGAAGATCTGCATTCGGAGGAATCATCACACTAGGATTTGATGGGTCGGGGGTAGGCTGTGGTTCTGCGTCAGTCCCCAGCACAGTCTCCAGAAGCTCATAAGAATCAAGGATAGTAGTAATTTTGAACTTCCACAAGGTGTAGTTTGTACCATCTAACTTGCCTTCGCTGAAGGTTGGTGGACGAATCCTCAGTGTTTGAATAGCCGGTACAGCAGCACCACCTCCTGCACCGCTTCCGGATGCGCCAGAACTGCTTCCCGGAGTCGACATCGTTTCTCTTTGCTGTTGAAGCCTTTGCCTCTTGCACGCTCTCCGATCTCTAGAGCCCCCTGGGCTCTGATACCATGTAAAAATATTACACGGCGCAGCGAACAGAATCTGAGAAAGAGATAGAGAGTACACAACAGATAAGAGGAGAATCAGTAAAATTCTTTAACTCCAAACAACTGATACAAAGATGGCTCTGTCCACCCGTGCGCTTCCAATGAATGAAGCTTAGATGGCGATCTAGACAGAAGATAGGTGAAGAGCTTAAGGCTAGCTGGAACAACAACTCTGACTGGGTGAAAGATAAGTGTGAGATGGCTGCGAAGGGGTTTAGCTTTTATAGCCCGCGAAGGTCGTTAGGTCGGCCTGCTGACCGACCTACCATATGAGCCTCCACTAGTCGGCCAGGGAATATTCCAGGGAATATTCCCTTTACCATCGGGCCGGGGGCGCTGCCCCCGGACCCCCGCCAGGGGGGCCGCTGGCCCCCCTGGGACCCCCCAGCCAGGGGCCGCTTCCGCGGCCCCCGGACCCCACAATAGGGGCCCCTTTTAACTCCCTTACCACGCAACTCAATGCAATGTGCCTCGAGTTGCTACCAGCTTAACCACTCCGTCTAACCCAAAGATTAGACCCACAACAGTCACCTTTTTTGCCATCCGGTCACATAGACCTCATCTGATATACAAGTCAGGACTCAACCAATGTCCGGGCTCACATTTGGCTTCTCCTCATAATGGGGGCCTTACAACTTTGAGCACCATGGATCATTGGTAGCACCTAATGAGGGTGGGGCATTGATCATATCTAACAATTTTTTGATCTAAATGCTGGCATAGATAGTTGTACCATGGCTAGATTAATGATGTAAGCCGCCCTCCTTCTATCCTTTTGCATGGCCCTCTTAAAGGACATGAATGAAAACTACTTTGCTAGATGCAATCACCCATTCTTGTCCACTACCTCTCTCAATATTTATATAAACTTAAAAGGATACATTCAGGGCAAGTACTTTCTTGGCAAGTCCCTTAATCCCCCAATCTCCTCCTCCCACAACCACAATCATGAGAACTAGTTCTCTGCATACCTATTATTTTTATAATAAGAAAAAAGAAAAGAGAATTAAAAGACAAGGAAGAAGAAAATTGGCTGAAAAGAAAATAAAAAAAGAAAGAAAACAATACATCTCATTTTTGTTGAGCGTCACAATCACCATACTTAGGGGTCCTCAAGTTAGGCGTGTCGGTGGCCTTGATCGGCCTAAACCCCTAGCCCATTTTGTTCCCTACTTCATGCTTAGGGCATATCAAGGGAAAGACATACCTAGGGAGTTCACACTCGCCTATGGTTAGACATGTCTCCCCGAGAGCTACACCCACTATACCTCCCCTATGCATGAACTAGGTACTCAAGTGTGGGACAACACCCCAGGCTCAACGGAGCTCCTAGTTCCACTAGAAAAACACAATGCACCACACCCTAAGGTAGACACACCCCCTAGCTAGTGTACTTTTCTTTTCCTTTTCAAGTAAATACGAATGCAACAACCACTGACCTCAGAGGCCCCCATCAACCACTCAATATACCCTCAGTCTCCAAAGCCTCGACCGTTTTAACATGCTTCTCTTCCACGTCAAATCCCCGCAAGAACCCCATCATCAACCACATGACAACCCTTCAATCATTGAGCCCTCACCAACAAAGACCCACAAGCTCCATGGGACTAGTACTTGACTTGGAGGGGGGTAATGTTTCCCCTAGTGTAAGACAAGGAAAAAGTAAGTAAAAATAAATCCAAGAAAATTCACAAATGCGGACCCGATGGAGGAAAAAAGAGAAGAAAAGGAAAAAGGTGCAAAGGAAACCTCAAAGAAGGCAAAGGGAAAATGCATATTTTAAAATGCAAAGCCGCTCCCAAATTTTGTAACAGAGCACCACGCTCCTTCCTATGCAAATTGTAAAGAATAGACGGGCATAGGTGAAGGGATAATGTAAATAGAAGGGAATAGGAAAAGAGGACTTTGGCAAGATGCCTGGTCATGTAAAAAGGGAATGGGTGCCCAAAGGGATAAGGGCATATATAAAAACCAAAAAGTGAATGGAAGAGATTATTCCTGGTGTGTGGCTAAAGTGGCTCTCTTCTTCTCTTCTCCTTGCTTGTGCTTGTGCTTGTGGTTGAGGGAGGGAGTTTGAGAGTGTGAGGGAGTGAGTGTGTGAGGGTGAGGGACCGTGGTGGAGAAGCTCTCCATATTCTCCTCTCTTCTTCTATTTTATTCTATTCTGTTCTATTCTATTCTATTCTATTCTATTCTATTCTATTCTATTCTATTCTATTCTCTTCTCTTCTCTTCTCTTCTCTTCTCTTCTCTTCTCTTCTCTTCTCTTCTCTTCTCTTGCACACGTGGCTATGGAGGATGGAGCTTGAAGGTAGAGGATTGAGCTTGCATCTTTGATTTTGGAGCTACCAAAGTGCTTGAGGGAGGAGGCTACTCAATCAGGTATTAAGGTAATCTCACTACACTTGTAGGATCGAGTGTGTACGGCTAGGTGAGAGATAGCCATTAGTTGCTCAATTGAAATTCTTGAAACAATAAGTGGTCAGTGGGTGTTTGTGGTGGTCAAGCGTGAGCTCCCACTTCACAATCTTGTAATGCTTTTATATTCATTCATCAAAAACTTTGACATAGTTAGATACATCACATCCACTAAATAGAGCCCCTTCCTCTAAAACTATCTAAAGTGCTTTCATTGCTAGTTCTTGTATCTACTCACATTGCTATTTAATAATTTTGTATTCATGTATATCTATGACTTGAATGGGAACTACATTTGTGCACTTGATAAAAAGATATTTTCTTTATAACTCTATCCCTGGTGCAATGCTAGATGAGATCCCATGAAGCCAACAATCCCAATGCCCATACGCTAGCTGTGGCTAGTAGCACTTGTAGTTGATGTTGAAAGATATGCCCTAGTGATGATGTCATTATTACCTTTTTCCATCAAAACTTGCATGTTTAGTCACTTCGAGGTGATGACTGTAGCTCTACAAGCTTGTTCCTAGACTCACACCATCAACTATTGATATGTGTCTTATTATGGTTCTCCAATCGAATGATTACACTCTTGAACACTACCTGGTTCATAATTAAATCTTCCTATATATAGGAAAAGTTTGAAGCCCAAAAGCAATGACAAGCCTTCCACTGAGCTAATAGATTGAATATTGTACCTTCTTCATATCATATTGCATATCACCCTTCTATGCTTGAGATTGTCCACATTGGATGCACAAATGGCAAGCTTTCAACCTTGATGTCATCTTGATTCAAGCACAACAATCTGAATTCCACTCTTCGTCGATGCTATGGCCAAACTCAACATTGGTTGTCACTCTATTGAACTTTCATCAGCAACATAATTAGACTACAAGTATTTATGTTTTTCTATCATCCATAGATTTTCTCTTCCTCATGCAGGCTCGATGTTGGTCTTTCAAGCTTTAACAATAGCCATATGTCTAGATGTCCATACAATGTACACTAGAAGAGCATATGTAGCATATTTAACCAATTGGCCCCTTTTACCTTTTGACTTGTTGGTTTCCATAAATGCCCTTCTAGCCATAAAAGCGCTCTTCCAATACAAAAATAGCATCCTCCTCTATTTTCCAAAGGCTCATAACAGTTTTTTCTTTTCCTACATGCACAAAAGCTACAAGCTTTTGTGAAATATTTTTGGTGGTAAGGAACCATTAAGGCTTATAGCCATATAGACTGACATTAATTATAAGGCCCCATAATTTCCCTAGCCTTATAATCGCTAATGCTAGTGTGTAACACATTCAAGCACTTTCAGAAGTGAAGTACATTGACGACTCAATATCCTTGCATGTTTTACTATTTTCTCCTCTTCTACTCAAGGTAGTATTTCCTTCACCTTGAACTCGAACCCAACACATAATGTAGCCAGAGGTTTCATATGAAAGACAATAATCGACAATATAACAATCCAATAGTCTTCCCTTATCTAGTATTAGGGCCTTTGAGAAAGTCTATCCTAGGTCACAAAGGGATTGGATGGCTCCTAGGAGAATGAGGGGTTTACTAGCTAGAGCCCCTCTGCTACCCTTACCTCTCGGTGAAGGACTACCACCACTAACCTTAGGGGAGGTTTAGTGGGTAGATATAAATTTTCCCATGAGGGCACAAAAACTTTTGTGCAAACACAATCAAGCAATCAATTTATCAACAATAACTAGGAAAACATTACTTTTTCATAATATTAATCCAATTAGTCACTCAAATATTCCATAAAAACTAGCCAACCAACTTATCCTTGGCTAGAAAAAAATCATATTTGTTTTGTTTTTAAAACAATAAGCCTTATCATAAGACCAATTCACTGTCATTTGTATACTTTGCAATCAGATAAAGTTCCTAACCATGTTATTCAAGAAATTTGTGCTACTAATTCTCCTTGTCACATCTCAAGTCTCTTTATAACATCACGACTTTTCTTTGATTGATGTAATATTTGTCCAAGCACAACCACTCCCTAAACATATCACAAGGAACAATCCCTTCCAATTTCCTAAAAAGAAGTCAATAGTCTTATAACCCCCCTCTAGAGACACAATAACTTGAGAATACTGAAGTATTAGCTATGCTAAGGATAAGGCTAGTTCTTTACATGCATTCTACTTTATTATAATCACAATAAATGTGCAATTGATGGTTCCTACAAGTAGTTTTCTAAACTACCTTGACGAAAGTCAAATTCGTAAGGGGTCAAAATGCACAATTTCTAGGATTGTTCTATATTTTAGTAATTTGGTCTTTACTAGCAAGGTATTCTAATCTTGGGTAAGTTACTCATGAATATATGTGTGTATCACGTGGGTTCAAAATAAGGTAATTTGAAAATACCATTTTTGTATAATTTTTTACATACAGAAGGGTGTAATGTAAAGGAGTTATTTATAGATTGAATAGAAAAGAGTTATGTTTTATCAAGGAAAATTTCACAGATAAGGATGTTTATAAATAGGCCTTGAACGCATGTGATGTAGAGATTACACATATAGTAACTTCCCCGAGATTCTAATTGATAATAAAAAAATTAGCTACTTTGATTGGGCAATCATAACACCTAGATTTTGCTTGGAGATGGAGGTACTTCACTTGCTTGTGCAAGTTCATGACCTACTCGTACTCTACTCGTATAGTGATCCTCTTCAAAGCCATAATGTCCTCTCCTTTGAGTCTTCGATTTCCTTGGTTTGACTTGTTCCACAAACCTTGCTCTTACTTGCAACAGATTTTTGAAGAAGAAAAAGACTCACATATGCTTGAGGAATTGAGAATTGGATTTTAGGACCCAATTTGGACCCATTCTTGAAGTGTTGGAGCCCGTTTTTAGAGCCAAAAAGTGTTCGAGAGGCATTAAAGAGCTAATTTTCATGAAAAATCAAACAGTGATGGATGGCCAAGCTGGAATTTTTCTAGATGCATTTCGAGGTTAGGAATCCAATGCAAGTCTCGGTTCGTCGATCGGAGGTCGTTTGGCCCCCCATTTAATCCTCGCAAGGTTTGGCATTATAAAGCAGCTACTGGATCGAAGAGCTATAAAGTGTGCAATGGGGCCCAACTTTATAGATTTCGATGTTAGGAAGCCAACCGTCCAGTCGAATTGGGAATCGGAGTCCGTTTGCACCCCCAAACAGGCCGAAAACTCTTTCGCAGTAGTGTGAAAGTGGTTTTTTGAAGTGAACACATTTTATAAATGAAATGAAATGAAACTCTAAATGAAGAAAACATGCAAAAAACATGTCGAGATGCAGGGAGGGGTATTTTTTTATTTGCGCCCCATTTTTTTTGGGGATTTGTGTGCCTCTTGGATGCTCAATCATGTAGAGAGAGAGAGAGGGAGATCTCTAATCTATGTAGAGAGGGCAAGATTTTGATGGTAACCATGTGTAATATGATGAAGGGAATGAAATTTTGATTTTTAGTATTTCTCTCTCCTCTCTCCTCATGCTGCCCATTCATATGGATCAATTCAAGAGAAAAGGGGGTGGGGTGTGGTAATGAATTTGGATCAAATGATGATAATGAAGTGGTAAAGGATATAGATCGGCCAGGAAAGTGTGTTAGCGGCAAAGGAGAAGCGTTAGCGGCCTCCCGATTTCGAGATACGTGCCTCGAAACCCGCGGTTCTTATGCGTAAGCCATCCTTCTTTTTGTTTTATGAAAAATAGTTGAATGAAGTGTTTGATAATGATTGCTCTTGATTTCCTATGTTGCATTCTCTATGAAATGTAGAAGAAACCATAAAATTTAATGATATAATGATTTCCCGTAAAACACGCAAAACCCGCAAGTTGCGGTTTTTATGAAAATGATAAAAATTGGGGGTTTCATTGGGTTTTTTGGGGTCATATGAGATAAAAATAAATAGAGAAATATTTTTTAGCATAATTGATTAGAAGAAACCAATAACTATGAAATATTATAAATTTTGGGCAAATAAATAAGAAAAAATGGGAGGAAAAATAGATTTTTGCGCTCAATAATTAGGAAACAATATGGTTCATGTTGGTGAATGTGTAAAAAGGTTAAGGCATGAGGGATAAGCCTCAGTTCAGCCTTGATTTTATGTTAGAGTGCATTTTTATTGGTTTCTATATGAAAAATGACATAAAAATGAACCCTACACCTATGCAATGTCGCAAAACCTAAATAATTAGGGGGAAGAGGGGTTATGAAAGTGAGTAATCATTGAAAATGTTTTAAATTCTTATTTATTTGATTTATGCAAAGCATGTAGGTGGATGATCATTTCAATTTAAAGAGACTAGTAGCATGAAGAAATTCGGTGCTAACCTCTAGCAATGTCACAATAACGCGTAGGTTGAAAATCATTAAAGAATTGTTTTTCACACCATGTGGCTGATTTCTAATCATAAAATGGTTTCACACAATGGTCATACACTTTTGCATTTTTCATGCCACATGGTATAAAACGTGGATGTATAACACTTGATTGCCCAATAAATGACCCAACGTGGAGTGTGTAAGGATACCCTTGTTGTATGCGAAATGATCGTTTCTTGGGAAAAGTACTTGGTGAGGAAATATTGAGGTCTTTTGGATCATTCAAAATCAAGGATTGGAGACTGTTCGTATGCCCTTTATGTTAGAGGAGCGCATCGAGGGGCGAATCCTCTCGATGTAGGAGAGCAGTGGGGCCACGGCATTCAACCAAAGGGGGTGCCTCTTTTATGCTTGTGTTACGTGGTTTATTATACCAAGATGTATAGGATCTCCCTTTGAGGAGAAGGGAAGGGTAAATCATTGGACTATATTCCATTACAAACAGAATATCTCTAGTAACGATTATGGTAGTGGGCCCTCGGATGCTTGTGGCCATGAGGCCGTGTGGGGTTGTCTTGAGAGTGTTATAGAGACCCAACTAGTGCTATTTATAGTGTCGGGCCCATTCTAGGTCCCAACAGGGATCTTGTGTCTTCTTGATCTTCTTAGATCACACCTATGTACTAGATTCAATCTCTCTCTCTTTCTCTCTCTCTTTCTCTCTCTCTCTCTCTCTCTCTCTCTCTCTCTCTCTCTCTCTCTTTATCTCTATCTATTTATCTATCTATCTTTATCTATCTATCCTCTTCTGTACCTACATCTCTCTCTCTCTCCCTCTACCCTTCTCTTTTTCCTTCTTCACCTCCTCTTCTTCCCTTTTCTCTTCCTCTTCCCATCTCCTCTTTCTCTTCCTTTTCCACTACTCCCTCTCTCTCTCTCTCTTTCTGTCTTATCTCTCTTCTCATCTTCTTCTCTACCTCTACCTCTCTTTCTCCCTAACTTCCTTATCTCTCTACCCATCTCTCTCTCTCTCTCTCTCTCTCTCTCTCTCTCTCTCTCTCTCTCTCTCTCTCTCTCTCTCTCTCTCTCTCTCTCTCTCTCTCTCTCTCTCTCTCTCTCTCTCTCTCTCTCTCTCTCCTCTTCTCTATTCTTCTTACTCCTTCTCCTTCTACTTCACTATCTTCTTTACTATCTCTTCTCTATCTTCTTCTCTTCTACTCTTCCCATCTCTTCCTTCATTTTCTTCTATCTATTCTCTACTCACCTTCCCTAACTCTTTTTCTCTTGTTCTTGGGTAAAAAGGGTCCCCTCAATGCTAATGTGCTAAGGATTTATAGCCTTGGATAGATTCTATCTCTCTCGTATTGAGCATGGTATCAATGATGACCACTATTATGGCTTGTTGATTAAGGATTTTATAGCCTTAGTGTGGGGTGAATATGCTCTCGTCTTGCTTGGCATGTATTGTTCTTCTACGAGTTCTCTCGCATCCTTTTTGAGTGTTATTATCAAGGCTCTCCACACACTCATGGTTAACATGGCGGGATGACCAATTTCATGCAACTAAGCTGAGGGATTAGGTGGTTGCATGGCATGGTGACAACATGAAGATGAGATGAGAAGATAATGGGCAAGCTGGTAGCGCACTTTAGTCATTTGATTTGGTTTTCTTCTTCTTTTTCAACTTACAAAGGTTGGTAAAGATTTTCTTTAATTCCCCCCTTAAGTTCCCTTCACACATGGGGAGGAAAACATGGCGAGATATTACATTGACAATTAGGAAGAGTTAATGATATGATAGTGGTGGCTATTGGTGGATGATACATAGGGTGGTAACTTGACTTCCATACATGATGGTGGCTCAACTTCTTAGTGATTTGACTATACTACTTGGTGATGCAAAGTTGATGATGACTCAATCATGCACAAATGATTATTACTAGCTTGAGCACCACCAGGTTAGTACAATCATTGGATCGATCAATCAACAACTTGTATTCAAGACAATAGAATTAAGGACTCAACATGAGGCACACAACATAAGGGATGCACACTATCCAATGTACATGAGTTCATAGCATGTAAATCGAGGCAATGACCTAACCTTCAACACACACCAAATGAGGGCATGGCACAATGCAAACTTCTTTCCTACATTGAGAATGATGAAGACCCTAATTGAGACACTATGTGCTTATGTAGTCAATACTTTGACAGATAATCCAACCCATTGTTCACAAAACACTGAGGTCTTTTACTTAAAAAATGGAAAAAATGTGTAATTTGATCCAAAGATCACTCCAATTTTTAGTTAGAGGTTTTTGTATCTACTATCGATTTTTTTTTCCTGAGAACATTGATCCCGACCTAACCTAAATGACAATATAAGCCTATCAATCGATGATGTAAGATTTTATATAGATGAAGGCCAACTCACTCAATGAGGCTACTTATCCTATAGTTGTACCTATAGTTGTACATATAAAATTATCCTTATTGCATGAGATAATGGGACAGGATCCTTTGAATTCCAAAGAAAACACAAACTTCAAGCCTAGCATGAATATAAAGCAACAAGAAAACCCTTTTTTTTTAATTTTTTAAGAATACCTTAATGTAGCAATGCATTGTGCAACATTGCCTTGCATTTTCTTTTCCCAATGAGCTTGATAATGAAGGTGAAGGGACATGTGTTTTGTGTCTTCATGTATTTGTGTTTTCTATGTGTTCTATCATGTTTTCCTCCTTTTTTGTGTTTTTGAGGTTCCTTCTTTCGTCTTTGTACTCTTCTCTGCCCAAGTTCTCTTGTCTCACTTTTGCATCCTTTCTATCTAGCTATGCATATTTCAAAACATGTAATTTCTTAATGCAATCAATCCCTTGATTGTGCCACACTCAACACCAAACCTCCTAGTCCATCATATAGTAGCCATGTGAGAGCCTTGCCAGTTGTATCGTCCTTTATCTTGATAATAGAATCAAATTATTGTGCTAAATGCATAATAGTTGGGGCGTTGGATGGACCTCTATTCTTTTAGAAGCTGCAACTCACTTTGGCATCAATCTCTTACCTTGCCTTGTCGACACTTCACTCTAGCAAATAGTGTATCTCCTCGCTAACCCTAGAAAACAAGAATACAAGATTAGCTTTGAGGTGTAGTGAACCCACCTATTTTACCTTCTCATGTAATAGTCTAATGTCTCAAACCCTCAATGATGTTCTCATGACCCATGTAGCAGAATCTAATATCTCAAACCCTCAATGATGTTCCCATGACCCACGTAGTAGAATCTAATGCCATCACTACTTTGCATCCACCACCTAGAGATGGAGAAGAAAGAAAGAAAAAATATGGAGAAGAGCTTTTGCACCTCTAGTCCTTCACTCTCTCACAACCTCAAAACCTCATACACGACTCTAAACTCAACCCTCTTCCTATGAATGGATAAAGAAAAGAAGAGCAAGAAGAAAATGTAGAGCTAAAACATAGTTGCAAACCTTTTGGTAAATATTTCATCTTGGGATCAACATTTGGAATCTTTATGAAGATTCTGTTTCGAAATGATTTATTTTCATATGATATTTTAAAACCACTCATTTTTTAGTTGATTTTTTAAAATGGTATAAAACATTATAAATTTTTGTATTATATGTTATTTGTCTTCTTGAAAAGTAGTAAAGCCACTTGCTTAACTCACCAAATGACCAAAAGTTTCTCATCCCAAACAAGGACCGCTCACCAAAAAATATGTTTCATATTATTGTAGGTGAAATGACTTTGAAATCTTCTACACAAAAATATCAACATGATTTTTTCAAATGTAACGATTCTCTTGAAATTAAATTTTTGTTTTGTGTTAATGCAAGTGGATCAATACATTTACAAGCCTGTAATAGATTCACACCCTTTAGATACTATTGGGCCCTATAACTTTCTAGTGCCTATGTAGAAGCATCACATATCAAAAGAGCTTTAAGTGGTTTATGTGGCACGACATGTGCATATTAGTTTGGTAGCTTGCATGACCTTTTTTCTCAAATCACCACATTTCCATTATAGTCCTCCAACTAAAGTAGCACAACCTATTTTTTATAACACTTTCTCTAGTCATGTCTTGTTGCCCATAAATTCTTCAAGAAAAGAACAACATTTGCTACAAACGTGTGCTATTAGCTCCTTTTTTGTTGCCATAAACAATGCTTGTATTTTCTCATAGATTTATATTTTTTCTTGTATGCTCACACTAACCAAAATAGAAATACATCCACCCATACCCACTTGTAGTAATGCTACTCTTCATGTATTCTTCCATTGGTTAAAGCCCTTTCGACATTTTTAAATGGACTAAGGTCCGTGGAAGCTGCTCTATAAAAAATAGGACTAACTCTAGAAGATGAGCATCAATTAGAAATTCTAATTTGGTGTTTCTGTTTTTGAGTCAAGCCATTAAAGCCTCTTTATTAAATATGTCTCTTCCATGGAATCCCCAATTAGGATTAAGAATAATCCCAACTTGGCTTAATTATGTCTACCCCCTTAGGCCTTCAATATTTGACACATCTCTAACTTTCATTACTTGTCTTAACTAATGCATACTCTCGTAAATGGAAAATATACTCAAATAATGAAAAAAGTGTATAGTGAGGGAGTATGTGGGTACACAAATAAAAGCATGATTTGCATTAAATAAACCATGTTACACATTCGGGAAAATGAATCTAACAAATCATTCTACCTAGCCTCTACTATAATGCATGTACATTACTTAGTCACTTATCATTGTCTTGAAATGAAAATTTATATGCTACCATGTTACTATTATCCTCTCTAGGGAAGCATTAAAAAGAGTCTATCCCTTGAGAATAGGAACTTCATCTTTCTATTTACAAAGTATGGTTGTTTGTGTTACTAGCATGCTAATTCATCAATGCATGTCATGCAAACTAAAACTTATGTCTATGCTGTGGATTTAAATCATCATTTTACATAGCATAGAAACTTCAATTCCCACTAGCTTAGAGCTTGTCAAAGAAGTATAAAAAGACTCATTTTGGAAATCAAACTCTCCCTACCTTGCAAAAAATATGTACTTCACAACAACAAATCTTATTACATGTGGCAACTGCAAATAAGGTGACCTTTGGGGAGCATATATTTTGTGAAACTGTACTTTTGCTAGTATTGAAAATTTTCATGAACAAAGAGGCTTTCAATAGATGGCCAATTGGCTACTTTTTCTAGAAATTTGAGAATAGCATTCAACACTTTAGTAGGTTTAGAAGTAAGTTCTAACTTTTTGAAAGAAGATTCACAACACTTTGTATTGTTAAGGAGAATCTATACACTCTTCATTGTGATTGCTAAGATTATTTCATTCTTCTAAAAATATATTAAGATATATTTTCAAGGATGTATAAGTTTTATTCCATATCTCCTTTTAGAATTAGTAAGGATTTTCTACATGACATGAATTTGAAACATTTGAATATTTAAAAATCATTCCTCCCTTAAAGGAAATTTATGTAACCACCATTTATATATAATTAATGGATGATTAATGCAATAACCATTAAAAATATGATTATAATGACTTTAACTATTTAGAAAAATATTTCTTATCTTTGTGCATTAAATAGATTTTTTCACTCTTTGTATAAGACATACAATGAAGCATACATGATTTCATGATGCATCCTTAGACATATAACTTCGGATATATCATGTTTTCCATTCTCAATGAGTTTTGTCAAGTACAAGAACATAGTTTATGAGTTTTTCTTCATCCATGTGAAAATCTCCTTCATAAACACTTTTGTTTATATACCATAATGCACTTACAAGAAATGATGCATCTTCAAAGAAAATAAGATCTGAGAGTGTCCTTTTATGTAAGCTTTCCTTTAGATAGTTTTGAAAATCTTTTCTGAGTACTTTCTTGGCTTCTACTATAGTGACTTCATTTTCTCTTCTAAAGTCTTTCAAGGATAAATCTGCTTTGTTTTTAACAAAAATACATGGCCTTTGTAATTCCATTGCTTTTTGGGCAATGTCTATCTCAACTTCAGTCAATATGTCACTAATGACCAAAACATAGAAGTCAAAGGCATAGAGGTTATTTTGGAAAAAGTAAACACTTTTTAAAAGTTGCCCAAATTTTCCACTTGTTGGGATCTCCCAAAAAGAAATTTTATTATCGGTGGTAATATACTTTTGAATCTCTCTCTTCTTGCCCTTTGAGAATGATATATTAGCACCTATAACCAATGGCACATAATATGCCAAAATGTTGTTAATTGTTTCCTTAACAAGCTTGTAAAATACAAATGATTCATATCATAATATTATCGTGCCCTCCTTGAGGACCACTCTATAAAAGAAAGTCCTCTACTATCAAAACAATGAATTCCTTTTATATATATTTGATATTAAATTTAAGGGGATTAAGAAGATATGTAGCCCCATCAAGAGACGTAGGTAAAAAACAAACACAAACCAAAGTAGAATGAGCATGCCAAATCAGTACAATCGTATTGCTATTTAGCTAGGTGTGCCTTTAAATATAAATGGATTGGTGAGAATGTACAAAGTAGGAGTTGCTACTAGTAATCCAAAACTAAGATTATTGTACACATTTCAACTCTTGGTAATAACAGTCACAGTCTTTGATTTGGTTGTGTTAGTTTGGCTTCATAACCATGAGCAACAAATTAGGAATTGTTCAAAACAAAAAACTAACATATGTACACATTTTGGGCCTAGCAACAAGAACAATACTAAAGAATTATTGACACCAAATATTTATATACATTTTTAGCTTGACAATAACAACAAGAATTACAATAAATAAGCTCTTAAAAACCAATGAGATGTGAAGACAACAAGGACATAACTACATTAATGTGGATGATAGCAATCATCAATGCTTCCACTAGCATACCAAAACATGTATTCTTATAATGAAAATCACAAAATCCTCATCCCTACCAATAGCATCACATTAAAAATGACCCACCTACAACAAAAGGTATCAAATGTGGAAATTATCAGTAGAGCACTTTTTGTTATAAATCTAACCTCGACTTTGGACTAGGATACCACCTAGGCCCTTGATAAGGGTGGATTTGCCAGCTCCTGTTTTTCCTATAATTGCGATGTTGAATTGTTGGGGATGATAGTCCTTTCCAAGCCTCATGGTTGATAGCCTTGTACACCATAACTTTTCTATATATGCCACCAAACCTTTCATTTTTTTTACACATTACATGTTTCCTACATAGCACCCTGCTTTTATAACAAAAGCATCTCTTACGTCAATTTCACAATACGTAGTCAAGGCAACACTAAGGAATAAATCTAGCATACCATCTATCTAAGCATGAGATGTATGTTGAGATCCCAAGGTTTTCTTCCTTTCAAGTTAATCATGGTATAAGCAAGCGCCAATGTGACAAAAAAATGACGTGAAAAGAAACACTTCTATAGGATGGAAACTAGTATGTTCACTTTACCCACTTGTTTCGTACCTTGCATGTTTATATGAAAAGGAAGTCAATTTTTTATTTATGATTAGTTTCTTGACAAGTTTAATCATAGCTTCCAAAATATCAATTCCTTGGCTATCATGCTCGCTCATGTATTAGATAGTACAAATTTTTTTGAATCTAAGTTACTATCATTATTTAGATTTTAAATTTTAATCAAAGCTAAGTCTACAATACGTCATTATAACTTTCTTTTGCTACCTAAGGCATCTCTCTTGCTTTCATACATGATGCATATAACTTTCTTTTGCTACCTAAGTCATCTTGCTTGCATTGATAACATGATGCATGCAAGGAAACCTTTTCACTTCAAAACCTTGAAGGGAGTAGATACCTATAGGTAACTTAGCATATGTAAGAAGAAAATATTAAAAGTGTACTTATTTTTTAAAAATTTGAAAATGATATTGAGAAAAAAATTGAATTTAGATTCTCACATAAGGCAACAATAATACGCTTAGCTTCGCATGCCTCTTTGTATATGTGGGTGCATTTATACATAGAAATATGTTATGTTTTAAGTGTGCATACATGCATCTACATGTATGTATGTGTATGTACTTATGTAAGGATGTATGCATGCATGCACACATGCATATACATATGAAAGCATGGTTGTGTGTGTGTGTGTGTGTAAACTATTGTGATGTATTGCTTGTAGACATGAAGTATCCCGATTGGTTTAAGAGCAATTCGATGTGTTAATCATTTCACGATTCCAAAGGCACCTAATATAAATGGGAGAGTTAAGCCAATTGTGTCACCATGAATCTCTCTCTCTCTCTCTCTCTCTCTCTCTCTCTCTCTCTCTCTCTCTCTCTCTCTCTCTCTCTCTCTCTCTCTCTCTCTCTCTCTCTTTGTGCATGTGTATGTCTAGGTGTGTCTATGTGTATACATATACACCTATATGATACATATTATATATTCTTTCCAAGTAGCAAGCTCCCAAATCCTAATAAAAAATCCAATGTGTGTTCAAGATGCAATATCTCCTTTGTAAGTATTCAATAAATGAAGGGAGCTTTAAAAGCATTCAATGAATGAAAGGCTAGGCTTTCAAAGGCAAGCTCCATCACTCACTAAAACTATGGGCGGTATTTGTTTGTAGAAAATGGCTAGGTTCGATGGTATAAACTTTTGCTTTAGCATGCCATGCTTTCAAATGCTTACTTAAAAATCTAGCTTAGTATAACTTTTGATTGAAGTATATACAATAAATTTACATAATCCATTAACTAAGTCTATGTTCCTAAGCGAGTTAAGAGCTAGGCGCCAATGAGACAATTTATGTTTACTTCAACAATTACTAAAAAGTAGTGTGAAGGAAATGCTTTCTTGTCGAGCTAGTCCTTCCATCATGCGAGAAAAGCTAGACCCCAAAGGGTGAGAAATCTATGTGAATGTTCCACACACATACACGCACACTTACTAATCGTCCATGCTCCTCTGATATGCAAGTATATACATGACATGCACATGCACAAATATACACACATTTGGTACATGACCTTGCTCCTCTTTTACACATGCACACATGGACTATAGAAATAAAAGGTCATGACCCCTTGTCTAGCATAGATCTCCCTACCTACTCAAACACCCATACACTTATATGCTTATGTGGTTGCACACACTCAATGGCTCACTCACTCAAATTCCTACTACCTTGCTCCTCTTAAACACATTTGTATGATTGAAGTGTCTTTTTAGCTATTTACATATGTGGGCATTTTTTCTTGTTGTTAGATTTGCAAGCTATCAAACCCACTCAACATGTTATTTACACCTTGTGGATGGCATGCATACTAAAAATAGGTAAGTTTGGAAATGGAGGGAATATAACTTGTTCACGATCCTCTTTCTACACATTTAATCAGTGATACACATGAAGATACATATACTAACACTCATTTACATACAAATATTGACACATACACTCACTTACACATATTTGACACATGCATCTTGAATTGAAGCATATCTCGTTGAATTTAAATGTAAGAACGATAGGCTAGTCTAAGATAATAGTTATTTACCTAGTTTTTGAGGAAATATAATAAGGTTAAAAATGTAAACATCCTATAGCCCAAGGTATCTTATTCTAGAGCATGGTGTAACTAAGACTATTAACCCCCTCATATGCACATTAGTATTTTTTCCTTTATTATGAAATGCACACTTATATAAAAATTAATATTTGTCTCTTTATTGTTAACACACACACACACACACACACACACACACACACACACACACACACACACACACACACACACACACACACACACACACACACACACACACACACACACACACACACACACACACACACACACACACACACACACACACACACACACACACACACACACACACACACACACACACACACACACACACACACACACACACACACACACACACACACACACACACACACACACACACACACACACACACACACACACAACTCTAATGGTATTAATTTTTCTTGTTTACTCAAAATTCACCTGAGGTATTTTTGAGGGTAGTAATAATTGGCCTAACAAAATTCTAGTGATTATTTCCACTAAATCATGCACATCGTTTTGTGGATATTGTGTTTGTTTTGATAATAAAACAAATAAATTATTGAGCCCTCCCATTGTTACACATTTTCCAAAAAATAATATTTGCATTAAGGAAAGTGGGAGCCACCCTTTGTGAATGGTATCAATGTGCATTGGCATTGCTTAAGAGCTCTAGCAAGCACGAGATTAATTTCGAAACCTAGTTGACACAACTTGGAAGGCATTAAATGTTGAACAACAAGTGATTTTTTAAAATGGCTTAAGGAATACGAAAGTGTAAAAGCAAGACATCAAAAGCTAAGGTTTAGAAGAGCTTTGAATAAACACAAGAGCAGGTAATATATATACATGGTGTCATGATAAAGGGGGGTTTGGAAGATGGCGGGCTATGTCTAGGCATTTCTCATCAGCATGTATCGGGTGGTCGCCGAGTAGATCCGATGTATAGTTTGTATCTGAGTGAGAGTACGATTGTTGATCATCAAAGTTTGAGGGGGTGATCGACCTACTAACCTGAAAGCGTTTCTCTGCGACATTCTAGGGTAGACGTATGATGAAGAAGGCAAATGTGAAATAACACGTTATGCTTACCTGAAGCATGTACTCCGAAATGATTGACAGCATTGAGGCCTTTGGGAAAAATTATGGAAGAGATAAACTAACCATGATCGCTAATACGTATGAATCAACTTGGTGGTTCGAGTGTCCAAGAAGGTGATAAGCATGTTATTCTAAGGGCGCAGCTATGATGTGGCTCACAAGTTTCATAGCTTAAATTTTTGAGATCATCATAATTGTGTTATAATAGTTTTGAAGCAGCTGAGTGGAAGAACAATTTTATGGTCTTTTACCAGAGTGACAATAATGAAGACCACTTTGGAAGTGATATTAGCTATAGTTTTTGGCTAAGGGGACATGTTTTCTTAAATGCTTATATGAAGTAGATGCCTTTAAATCCTTGAGGACTATAACTTGTTTATTGCATTCTTGATGCTAATCGAGATACTAGAATTTCTTCAAATGTTGCTCGCATTTAGAGGAAATTGGCATGAACATACACATGAATATTGGATAGTGTTGCTCACTACAACATTTGGTCAATAGTATTGGTTTTTTTTTAATTCATGTGTCTTAGGGACACTAAAATTTGCTAGAGAGAGTGACATATTGAAGCTAAACACTCAACCAAAAACCTGTACTAGTGCTCCTTTGCTTTCGTATCTCCGGTTATGCGAGAGTTTTCTACTGGGTCACCGCTCGTGAAACATCCTTTTCTGGTGCCCCCACTGAGGAGTATCGAGAGTGGTTCAGTGTTATTCTTGGGAAATTATCGGTCATAGGAGTGGTGACTTTCCACGGGAGATTGGATAAAGATGTTAATGCTTGGGATGATTATGTGGAGTAGCGTATATAGATATTTCATATCATGGATGATGAAGATATGGTGGATTTTTCTTTAAAAGGATTTGAAAACTATGCCTTGAAAGTTATCAATTGTATCCCACATGATATTATCAGCAATTGGGAAAGTCTCTCATTATTTATACAAAGTTTTTTCTTTGTTCATCCTGCAAGTTTTGGCATGAGTGATTGTACATATAGAAAGTTTCAGGGAATGTACCCACTTCGACTCAATGATATTACTAGAGAAATGGGATGCTATTATGAAGATTATATGGATATACTGGGTCTGATTTGGAAAAAGTACATAATTTGGCATATGGACTAGTATATTAACAAAGCTATGATCAATATGTTCAAGAGAATACATGCATGTATGAAGATGAGGGGAAAGGATGCATATCAGTGGATTATTCTTTTGATATGAAGAAAGCTCAATTTTTTGCAAGTATTACTGTCTTTGATGGTGGCAGAGAAGAGGGGAAGGGCTTTCATGAGTCCCTCACTTCTTTTAGTAATATAAGAGGTGTTATGTCTACCAACTTTGGTTTAAACTCCTTGGTTTGCAAGGAGGATCTTGATGTTTCTTTTAGATTTGGTGACGTGTTGAGTGATGTTGTTAGTCATCATGATGAAGTAATCCATGATGATTGTGGTAATGTCTCTAAAATTGTTGACGGTGATGAGTTGGTTGTAGAGATAGGTGTTGAAGGAAGTAGACTAGAAAACATGTCATGTATGCTAGAGGGGATAAGGGAATTCTCGATTAGTACTCCTTGGAGTTGGATGATGCTTCTAGTTTTGAGAATATATTTTTTGGATAGTTTGCGAAGTGATAATGATGATGAGCTTGTTGTATGTCAAGATCTGATGCAAAGTGATGTGCATGGAGTAGATTTTTCACTTGCTATCTTTTCCTCTACTTTTGATAAATATATGTTTCATGACTTGTACTTGTAGGGTATGTTTTCAACATATGGTAGTTCTGGAAAAGAACTTCATATGGATGTTATTGAGATGGCAAGCTCAACAAATGCAAACAATGGACCGTGTGGCTAGATAGATCCACATGTCTACACTTAGCACGGCGATGGTCATTTATATGATCCTCACATGGCCACTGACTTATCACTTATTATATTTAGTTTGTTGCACCTACCTACAATTGGCATAGTTATAGCACCAGTCTATTAGTATAGTCAAGTATACATTTTTTGAC
The DNA here is from genome assembly GCF_053477565.2 of Lygodium microphyllum. Lineage (NCBI taxonomy): Eukaryota > Viridiplantae > Streptophyta > Polypodiopsida > Schizaeales > Lygodiaceae > Lygodium > Lygodium microphyllum. The sequence goes on from NC_141163.1 coordinate 43,325,821, forward strand.
ATAGTAGGTTTCTTTCCTTTATCTTATATCTTATCTATACTTTGTGTACATTGTATTGTGTGGAAAGAAGAAGAAGAAACTAGCAAGAAAACGTTTTGGCCTCTATCTCTCTTCTTGTGTTCTTGAGTGAGCTTCCTCTTGTGTATATGGTGTGTTTTTGGTGCAGTAACTCAAGCAAGTCTCCTCACCATGCTATTCTTGACATGGTATCAGAGCGGCACCATTAAGAGAGGTTGGTTTTGAAGGCTAAAGTGAAGGAGAAAAAGCAATGATTCAAGCAAGCAAGCAAGCAATGGGTACAAAGCTCTCCCATTCTTCCACTATTTCTCTTGGATAGTGCTTGTGAAGACACTGAAAGCAAGGCAGAATGAAAATCTCAAATTTTTGTGAGTTTTCGTGTACAAGCAAAGCATTGTGTATTTTGCAGAGAGTAGCCCTTTAGGGCTTTCTTGTTGTTTTTTTGGGGATCTGAGGCTATTGTGGGCCCTGTTTTAGATATGCAAGTTTGCAGACAATAGTTTCAAGGCATACTATAATTTCGATTGTGTCAGTCAAAAGTGAGTGCACAAGCTACAAATTTCAAACTGTAAGTTTTGAGGTATTTTCCATGAAGCAAACATAAGATTTATCTATAAATAGGTTGTAGATTGCATGTATTGTTGAGTAGTTATCAATGAAAAATTGCTATATTGCTATGCACTTGTTATGAAAGGTTGTAGAAGACTTGCTTACTATTTTGTATCATTTTTGTGATAATGATAGAGAACAATGGAAACCCTATCATTGAGAAATTGGACAAGAACAACTACCCATCATGGAAGTTCCATGTGACGAACTTTCTTATTGGAAGAGGTCTTTATAAGTTTGTTTCAAGTGAAGAAAAGGAGCTAGAGCTAAGTACTCCTACGATTGCGTAGATGAATTAAAGGCATGGAAAGAATGGAATGCAAATGACAAAAAGGTAATGCATTGGCTATATGTAGTCATTGATAATTCTATGCTAGGGCATATCACAAATGCATAAACTTTACATGCACCTTGAATAATCTTTGAGAACATGTTTTTAGTAAATACAAAGGCACAGAAGATTCAAATCAAGCAAGAGTTGAATGCTTTGAAGAAGAAAAAATATATGTCAATGAGTATGTTTTGAAGGTGAGGAGCATTGCTTGCAGATGCTTTGGTAGTGATTGATGCAATGTCTAATGATGATGATTTGGTTTCATCTTCTTTGGGTGGCCTTAATACCTTAATAATGAGAAAGCTTGGAAATCATTTGTTAGTTTGGTATATGTATGGAATCCATTCCTAGATTTTGATGAGTTGGTCTCTCTCATAATTACCAAAGAGATTAATATGCAGGGTAGTTTATCTGAAAAAAATAGTGAACATGTCCAAGATTTTTATTCAAGTTTAGGAAGGGGATATGGAAAATTGTCTTTGAGAGACCGTGGTATTGAATATGGTAGTGATAACAAGCAAAATACGTTAAATTAGCAATTTGATGAAATGCAGGTTTCACGAGGCTATGGAAACTTTAGAGGCAAGGAAAGATCTAGAGGAAGAGGTGAACAACAGAATAGAGGTTTTGACAATTCTGGTATTGTTTGTCATTATTGTGGCAAAACTAGTTGTATTTCAGCCTATTGCTATGCTAAGAAAAATGATACGTACTGGTAAATTACAACAAGGAAATTATGCATCATCTTCATAGCAGAATGAAGTAAAAAATTTATTAGACATACATATGTGTAAAGACTAAAATTAATGTAGTTCAAATGATTAGTTACAAGGTTGCCTACTTTTAGAGTTGAAGAATTTCACGTGTATGAAGCATATGAGTTTGGTAAGTAGGTAAGACAACCTTTTTTGCATGACAGGGATGTGAGCAAAAATATACTTGATGTTGTGCATACAGATATTTAGAGGCCTACATAGAATATATCTCTTGGTGGTAGTAAATATTTTCTCATGTTTATTGATGAATGTTCAAGGAAGGTGTGGGTATATTGGTGTGGGTATATTTTATCAAGGAAAAGAGTGATACATTTGAGCACTTCAAATCTTTTAAGACTACCATTGAGACATAAATATGCTTGAAAGTTAAGTGCTTGAGATCAAATAGAGAGGGAGAGTACCTCTCTCATGAATATAGTGGCTTCTTGAGGTCTCACAAGATAAAGAGATAATTTACTTGCAAGTATATCCCACAGCAAATGGGATCGCAGAAAGAAAAAATAGGCATATTGCAGAAGTTACACATGCATTGATGGATGAAAAGAATATACCAAAATATTTCTGGTCTGAACCTATTCATACTATTGTCTATATTATGAACATAACTCCCATATAGTTGCAATTCATGGGAGGACCCCCCAAGAATGCCTTACAAGCAAGAAGCCCAATATGTCACACTTGAAAGTGTTTGTTTGTATTGCATATGTTCATGTGCCAGATGAGTTGTGAAAGAAGCTTGATCCAAAGCTTGAAAAATATATTTTTAATGACTACTCTCTAGAGCACAAAGGGTATCATTGTTGTAACCCTATCACATGTGGGTTTAGATGAGCAAGGATGATCTAGTGGTGACTCATTGGGTGATGATGATGATGATGATAGTTATGTGCAAAAATAAAAGCAATAATCACATAGCCTTAGTGGACCAGAAACATTATCTGGCACTATACCTACAATTAGCCCTTGGTCTCTCAGACTAAGGAGTTTCCCTATATTGTCAAGTGGATCTGTAAGTGTTAGTTTGAGAAAGTGGATATGAAGTTTGGAGGCAAGGATTGGAGTGAGCAAGATGATAAATCAATTTTTGTTGACATAATTTCTATGGAGCACCTCATTTGGGATAGTAGATTGGAGTATTCACATGCACATGAAATATATGGCTCTTATATGTTACCTTTAGGTCTATAGAAGTGTCTAGTATGGGATGAAGAGGATATAATCTATGTGTTCGATCCATGAGTTTAGTTTGTATTCTTTACAGGGCAATTTGATGAGAGTGGAATTATTTACATTTTTTATCCAGGTGGACACCTATGCATCAAAGTTGTTTCCTCATGTGCTATCCTCCACTCATACTTGTAGTAGGTTAATACATATAATTTTGGTGTACAAAAGAGTTACACCTACTATAATGGAACTATAATGTAGAGTAATGTATTTATTTCCATTTATACATAAAGTTAAACAAAACCATTAAAATCTAAGGACATAAATCAACACTCATTAAAGCCAATATTGAGGCCAAAAGGGTCTTGTAAGGATTTGGATTAATTCTTTAGTCACATCTCAACTAGATTAAAAAAGAGAAAAATTGACACCTTATTAATTGCTCAATTTTCTCTAATTTTAAGGCGTATTAAAATAATGGTACTAGCTCTCTTTTCTCTCTCTTCCTTTTGCTTTCGCATTCAATAATCTCATTCCCAAAGATTTCAACTTATACCTTGATAATGATGTCCCATTGCCCAAAAAATTTGATTACTACCTCTACATGCTCATTTTTTTTGTCGTAATTATACTTTATTTTTGGACTAAAACTTTTCTAATTCATCCACTTTTCTAAGTTTTCCCTAGGTTCTACATATTCTTTTTTAAATTTTTTCATTGTTTCCTTTCTTCCTCCTCCGGTCATTCTCATTCTCTATGTTTGTCTATGCCATTGGAAGATGCTTGAGATATAATTTCCATTGGTATTGTTAAGAGTTTAAGAAGTATAATATTGTTTATGTATTCACATGACCTATTGGAATAACAAAAAAGGTTGACAAAGAAAATTGACATGTAAAAATCTTTATGGTTTTAAAAGTCATTTTTATAGTGATAGACTTGTCTTCTTACCTTAATTTTTTCTTACTATTGCTCTTGCTCTTTTTATGTATTTGCATACTTCATTGGAACAAACATGCCATGTCAATTTTATGAAAATAAGAAAGAAAATTTTGAAATTAATTGAAATTCTAATTGTAAGGGATTAAGAAGTATTTTTCATTATGGTAGCACTTTGTCTTCTTTCTTATTATTGCTCTTTTACTTTTCATGTAATCTTATGTGCTATTGGAAAAGGCTTTGTATGCCCATTGGATTAGACTAAGCAAGAGGTTTGTTGATGTAATTGAAATGCTAAATCAATTTCTATTTGTGTTTGCACTTGCATTGGTGTAAGAAGTCACTCATAACCATATCTTTCATTGGGTCTTTCACTTTCTTTTGCTTTCAAGAAACATGGATGAAGCTCCGATGAAAAAGAGGAGACATATTCATATTAGTGTGAAAGAAGAATATTCCACATGGAGAGGAAAGAGCCATAATATTCTTTACGATGAAGTTGAATGTGGAAGGTTGAGAGATAAAGACAAGAAGTACACTGATCTATGGGTAAATGGAGGTTAATATCCAATAGATTAATTAAGATGTCAGCCATCCAAATTCAAGATTCTTCATGATACAATCAAGTCTATTAGAGATAGAAATGATGGCTTATTGGGATATTGTAATCATTTGGTATCTCAATATGTGATTGAGGTTCATAATTTAAGGTAGTCACTTTATCACAACCATTCTTCTTGGCAGGCAAAGTATGGACAACAAGTGAATAGATTGGTTGAGGCAAACATAGAGTTCAAAATAATGAAGGAGGAATTGAGAAGTTTAAGGAGAAAACAAATCACAAAAGGATCAAGTGAAAAAATCAAAAGCCTCACTAAACAACAGCTAGTTTCATGTTCATATAAAGGTATTTCAAAAGCCTTGATAATTTAGCACCAAAAGGTAGGGGCTTCAAGTTAGCAATCAAATAGAATATGACAAGTATTGATTTCAAGAATTTTCATTTTATAAGGCAACTAGCATGCAAAAACAAAGAAGAGATTATCAATTTGCTACAAGACTCAGCTTCAATCTCTCTGCAGAAAGATATGTGAAAGGAGCTAAGTAAGGATTTTCAAAACATAGTTGATCAACCACAATAAATTTTGAAAGCACCTGACAACACTTCAATAAGTAGACAAGGATATAGAGAAAGTGAGAACAGTGTGGTTGTAAAGAACCTTTGTTGAAATTGTCAAAGTAGTTTAGTTTTTCTTAGAACATATATGTTTGTAGAAGAGAGGTAAAGACAAAACCTAGCAATCACAAAGCTCATAGGTATCTACAAGCATATTAAAGATTCAATGCATTTTACAAAGGAAAATGAAGGAGACATGTTGATTCTTTAGTAAAATAAACTCAATGATATATAGTTGGATCTAAAGAGCATACATGTTGCAATGGTACATGTTTATATTATAAATCTAGAGAATACAAAGGCAAATCATATTTATATTGGAACTAGATGAGGCACAAGTACTCAAAAAGATAGAATGTATAAGTATTGTACTCATGAATAGGATACTACAACATACAAGGGATTTGTCATCGTAGGACAAGGTTAAAACCATTCAATCTAATAATGATCTAGTGTACTGACAACACCATATTCAAGCTAGGACTTTAAACAATGCAAGAAGGAATTTGCAAAGTAGTGCCTTCCAAGAATTGCAAGATAGAAATTAGGAGGCCATCCTTCAAATTCCATCTTAAAGAGTACATATTTCTTAGTAAAAATTAGGATAAATGCTCAAATTGCTATAGCTTAAATTTCTATTCACAAAAAATTAATTTGCATTCAAGTGCATTCACATGCACAAAAATACTTAAGTGTACTTTCATCAATGGGGAGAATGAGTTATCTAGGAGAATTCTGATGGGCGTCCTCGAGTTTTACGCCCCCTTTTGGAGCCAATGGAACCATCAAATTTTCCCTCTAAGAAGCAAAGAAGAAGCTAGTTTTTTGTGCGCATTTTTGGTCTACCAAGGAGCGCCAAGAGATCTAATGCTTGGAGATTGCTTCCGAGTACTCCCAGACAAGGATTTTGTTTATCTTCTTAGGTTCTATCAGTACACACTACTTTGATTCATTGAGCTTTATCTTTATCTTGTGTATCTCTTATCTATTCTTTTTATTTTCTTCTATCTCCTATTCTCTACTGCCTTCTCTCTCTTTGATCCTTTATGGATACAACCTTTTGACTAAAACCCCTCCGACATTGGTGAACTCGATGTAAAAAGTCATCGGAAGGAAAGATAGGATGGGAGAACTGTCAAGCACAATTTTTAGTGATGTTTTGCAGCAGTTAGTGCAGAATATGAACATGCTTAAGCATGTACAGCAACAACAATAGGCGATGTAGGCTTTTGCTTAAAACAAACTGTTGTGATAAATGCTCTCCTGGCAATAGAGCATGAGATGAAATTGTTTAATGGCAGGAATGTATTTGCATATTTGCATGTCTATGCTCAAAATATGGAGTTCTTTGGGATGGCTCAACTTGGATGGAGCTAGTATTTTGTATGGGTCACTATATATGAATTGAAAGCGTGAGTTACTAAACTTTACATACATGATGCTAACTGAATACCTTTCAAGAAGAAACTCAGGGAAGAATTTTACATTCAAGACACAAGTTTGATTATCCACTGCAAGACTTAGGAGTGGGTTCTAAAACCTAATAAGGGTCTTGTCACTACAGAGTTATTAAGAGAATTTGAAAGTTGATTTGAGCAATTAGATCTTGTAGAACACAAAACCCTTGCAAGTTAGGAAATTGAATTATTTCTACAAGCAGTAGATCTTGAGCTTCAAGAGAAGCCTGATGATTTGTTAGAGGATCAAACTATAGAGAGAGGATTTAAAACATGGTGGAGGCATATTAAGAAAGTTATTACTGCACTAGTGAAAAAACATAAAAGGGAGAAAGATTGCATGCATCTAGCTTACCCATTGTTACAGATAAAATAGTTGATGTATCCAGTACGCCACCCACTTGTGTAGCTAACCTTATGGCTGCACCTGTTGTTACTACTGTTAGGGAAGATGTATTAGATGAATTGGTTAAAGACATATGGGATCTTCAGTTGAAGGTTGCAAAATTGGATGAGAAAGGACAAGAGGAAAGGGGATGGACAACAGCTCCTAAACTAGGGAAAAGATATATGTGGTGTGATAGTTTGCAGCATGAAACGAAAGATTGTGCTGCTTATCAGGAGGCCTTGGCACGATAGCTCATCTTTTGGAAAGATGACAATATCCATGCAAAAGAAATGGGATTGCCTCTTTATTTTAATTTTGAAAAGGGAGGTATGCAACGATTGTTTGAAGACTTGGCTATTTGAAATGCTTATGCGACTGTGCATGCTACTACTTTTGGTCTACATTTGGATAGAATTCCTGGCCAAATGATGGTTGGTCCAAAGGCTGCAATATGGACACATGCTTTGCATGCAATTGAAAAGAGGAAAGTTAGTGATACTGAAATCTCTCATGTGGGGCAAGAAATTCGTGACATAATTGGTTGGAAATCAGTGGTACATGCATATTCACTAGATGCATATTTAGCAAAAGGGAAAAACACAGATATACTTGTGGAACAAAAATAGAAGAGAGATAAAGATAATGCAAGGATATCTAAGAGAGTGACAAGAAGGTGTGGATCCTCCTAAAGCTGCAAATTCGCCACCTCCCAAGCATGTTACGAAAGAGGTTGGATAGGACTGAGAGCGGAATTTTGGTGCCGAGAAGTGCTTAAAAATAGCAAAAAATTACGAATATCAAGGGAAAAATATTCAACGTCGAAGGCGGCGGCTTGATCTAGGACGATTTTAAGCGCCAAAGTGCTTTAAAGGCACCCGAGCGACACTTGTTGATTTTTCATAATTTTTCAAACTGTCGTGCGGATTGACAAGAGTTACCAGCCAATGCGGGATGCTGAGCTGGATGCCTAGGATTCTTCAGAGCTCAATTTGGAGTCCGGACGGGGAAATGGCCACAAAATGGTCAAGATATGAAAAGGTGGACACTTGGGAGGCCAAAATTGAGCATGCCTTTTGAGTTTGGACCCCCCCCCCCCCCCAAAATTTTATGCACCTTATGAAGCAAAAAACGTGGAGAGAGAATGAGGGATGAAAAAACGTGGAGGAAGATGGCACCCAAAATTTGTACTTCATGGCATGGAGAGGGTGATGGCTGGCTGTGAATAACCCCCCCAATCGATTATGGGGCTTGAATCCCTCCTGGATGCTAACTCTATCGCCGTGCTTCGCTCCTCCAATGGCGGTCTCTGTGAAGAATTCTAATTTCAGTCTTTCTCTCTCCTCCCTCTCTTTCCCCTAAAGGCAGATTCATGTGGTGAAGAAGAAGAAGAAGAATGGATGATGGATGCTTGTCCAATGAAGACCGGATTGCTCCGTGGTGTAAGAGGAAGGAAGATTGCTGATTGTGGAATGTCATGAGCATAAATGGTGGCTGGAAATCAGTCCCGAGATATGGCAAATAAAAACCCGCAACCCGCAAAGAACGGTAATTTCATTTTTACAAAGGAAATTGATGTTTTATGCAATTTGCTTTATGAATACTTGTTTCCATGGGATGATTATGCATTATGTTGTTATTTGCTATGATTTTGATCAGTTTATGCTTAGAAAATCAGAAAATCATAAGTATTGTGACTGAAATTAATGGTGTAAAACCCGTAAAACATGCGAAATAGGGAAAAATGGGTGTTTTTGATATATAAATCGAAAATATAATAAGACACACCAACTAAACTTGTGTTTTTTCTACAAATGAACCTAAGGGCCACAGCCCACAACTCATTTTGTATTTTTAGTCATTTAATATTGTAAAAAATACAAGAAAAATAGGAAAAATGGAAAAAAAATAGGGGAAAAATGGATTTTGAGTGCCGAAAATTAAGAAAAAATAAGAACCATGTTTGTGGATGTATGGGGGGTCTGAAGTATGAGGTTTAGCCTCAGTTCAGCCCTACCTTTATGTTCTAGTGAGTTTTTATGGCTTTTTATACAATGAAAATGTGGAAAATGAACCCTAAACCGGTCAATAATGCACAACCTAAACGGGTGAGGGTGTAGAGTATATGAAAGGTGTTTAAATGTTGAGTAAAATGATGAAAATCTTGTTGGTTTTTATGCATAGCATATAGATTGGTCGATAATTAAAAATTAAGAACCTAGTAGCACGAGGGTTTCTCGGTGCTAGGTTCATGCAACGCCGCATATGAGCGATAGTCAAAATCATTGAAAGAAATGTTTTCCACATGTGCACTAATTGTGATTTCCTTAATTGTTTGAGCACGTGGACATTCACAATTTGCATGAAGCATGAAATTTAAAGAATATCAGACGATACCTCCTGGATGCATGGCAATTGTTTTTTAGAGGAACATGACCAACGTTGAGTGAGTAAGGTTGTTCTAAGCTGTAGGCTAGGCGTTGGGTCTAAGGGGGAAAGTAAAGTGAGGAAGCATGGTATATCTCCTGGAAATACGCGGATCATAAAAGAGAGAAGTTTGTGTGCGATAATGTGTTATATATGTTTAGCCACGCATCGAGGGGCCAATCCCCAAGGTGTAGGAAAGTCGCAGTGAGGTAGCGGCATTCAGCCGTTGGAGGACCTCCTATGTTTGTGCTTCGTGCTATTTGGCAATGTGCTGGGAATCCCTCTGAGGAGTATTAATTGGGTTAGAGTTGGACTACGAGACGTGATACAAACGCAAGATGTTTAGGAAGATGATGTATGTGTCATCCACGCTCCTGGCCGCGAGGCCGTGGGGTTGTTGAGTGCATGATAGAGGTCCGGCTAGTGCATGAGCCAGTGCCGGCCCGTTTAGGTCCTATCAGTCCAGAAACAAGATAGCAAGCAAGAGGGCAAATAACTAGGGTATAAGTTGCAGGCTAATATTGACACATCCATGGATGCCTTGAAATGTCTTGTAGTGGAAGATTCAGCCATTGCATATGTAGATTTTCTTAATGCATTTGAAGAGGTTTAGGAAGCTCATGTTTTACTTGATATAGGGACTCAGAGGGGGATTGGTGAAGTGTTGGATGTACATGATTTGCAAGATACAGTTATCATTTCTGAGATAATTCATGAGCAAGAGTCTATACAGATAAAGGATCCTATGTGTAATGCTCCATAGCTTGAAATTGTTTCGGATACTTTGTCAAAGGTCTTGATAGGAAATTCAAAGATACTTTAAGATATGGACTACTTCACTATTTTTGGTAATGGTCAGCATGTGTTAGATGCAAGTGAGGCTCAATTTATGTTTGATGTGGTACATAATTGTCAGTATAGGAAAAATTCCATGTGTTGGACTCTGAAAGAGCAGGCATATTGCTATGTATTTGTTAATGGGTGTATTTTGAGCATATATATGGAGGTTCCACAACCTCTAGTGTATGATGCATACCAAGGTCTTATGACCATAGAGGGGATACTAGGTGTGGCTCAAGAGTTATGCTAGTCATTTTGATATATGATCTCGGGGGATGCCTTCTTATGTGCATGATTAGCAGAGCAAGTTGATGCTATGGGTGTTTGACCTGAGTGGTGCATCGATGTCAAATACTAGAGGATGTGTAGATTCAAAGGGGGTGGATATCATATTGCTACGCAGACATAGTGTAAACAAACCTAGAGTGTATCATCATCCAGCTTTCTTATTAATCTAGAGAGTCAATGTTATCTTAGTCATTAGTGCTAGTGTCCATAGTATAGATGGTTCAAAAATATAGGATTTTTGGACAAGTTTATCCTATTTTTTATATTTTGGATATTATTTCTTGTAAATATCCCAAAAAGGTGTAGAAAACTTCTAGAATAGAGTGACATGCAAATAGCAAGTGTCTTTTCAACCAGTTTTGGAAGATCTCATACAAAAAGGAAGGGGCTTCTGAATTCGCGTGTGGCAAGCGCACGATCGTAGTTTATATGCAGCAAACAACACTTTGAATAGGGAGAAGAAAAAGGAGTGATCTAGGAGAATTCTAAATGGGTATCCTCAAGTTTTACCCCCCTTTTGGAGCCAATGGAACCATCAAATTTTCCCTTTGACCAGCAGAGAAGAAATTAGTTTTTGGTGCATGTTTTCTACTAAGGAGCTCCAGGAGATCTAATGCTTGGAGATTGCTTTTGAGTAGTCCTAGACAAGGATTTTGTTTATCTTTTGAGGTTCTATCAATACATAGTGCTTTTATGCATTTAGCTTTATCTTTATCTTGTGTACCTCTTGTCTATTCTTTTTTTTCTCTTCTATCTCCTATTCTTTGTAACAAAGCATAAAATACCTTAGTCTAGGATATGCTAGGGTTTGGTATAAAAGGTGGAGATGTAACATGTGAAGGATATTTTTGCCATTTTCAAGAATACAAGATTGAGGGATCCTTCCTCGCACCTATCATAGGGGTGTGTACCCACCATAGCAAGACATTTTCATGCCTAGCCACCTTGGCTATGGTTTCTTTGGCATATTTGGCGTATTCTTGTATTTTCTAGTTATTTTGTTTGCTGTGAGAGTTGCCTCTTTTATATTGGTATCAGAGCATGGACTTTGATCCATGGAAAGGGTCATTTTCATGGTGGATCTAGTCACAGACTTGGTATAGGGTAACTAGGAGGATAAAGTTTGGTCACAGGACTAGTTACAGTTCAAACCATGACTAGCCATGGCTATCTGCATCAAGTCGTCACTATTTTGGAGGTTCATGGAGGCTTTATGGTAAAAATAACAGCTCGTGCTCAACTCATAGGTCATTTTGGAGGGGGATTGGACTAATTGAAGTTAAATAGGGATTAGGGAGGAGTGAACATGGTTAGTTTTTGTTAACCAAGGGTTTCTTCTTCTCTTTCCTCTTTCTCTCAAGCTTCCCTACAAGCTACCATGGAAATCTCTACTCATATCTCCTTCCAGGAACTTCCATCCATCAAATGGCTTGGTAGATTTTTCTACAGGTCATGAGCTTTATGTAGAGTACCCATATGGTATATTTGGACTCCATTTGATGCTTGTTGTAGAGGAGTATGTCAATGACAAATTTGCGCTAGTTTTCATCATGTCTTCTTACTACATGATCAAAACGATTTGATGTTTGAGGCCTTGAGCACCATGGCAAGGCTAGTTGGAGCACTATAGGGGCAACAAATGCATCCTTCTTTCTCTTCTCTTCAAGATTGAAGCTTATCTCAAACCATAGCTATAGCTGTAAATGGACAACATGAAGATTTCAAGAATTCCTTGAAGTATTAATGGGATTTCAAGATCTATGGCTTCCTAGAGATGAAGGCAAGCTTCTATGATTGAAATAGATCTGACATTGGAGCTCTTTGAGGAGATTTGAAGCATTCTTGCTCTCTTGAATTGGGGCAAATAGGGACAGCCACTCAATTCTTCAAAAATTTTGGTCTTACAAGGTTCAAGCCATGGGGCTTTTGTGTTCTACAACTCCAAGAAGGTTTGATTGAAGCCACTCCATCAAGAATCGGTCTATATTGGGGCATTTCATCAAGATTGAGAGCATTTTCACTCTCTTGAATGCTTGAGTATGGTATCTTCATCAATTCTTGATTCTATCACGAATTTGGATTCTTCAAGGCTCAAAGCATCTTCTCCTATAAGCATTATGGATATTTCTTCAAGCATTGGATTCTCTTGAATCATTGGAGCTCTCTATTGGAAGTAATGCTTATGCTACATGGAAGAAACCATTATGGGACAAATTTCTGCTTGAATCTGAGCATATACCTTTCAATTTGGATCAATTTGATGATGGATTTAATAGAGTATTGACCGACTGTGGTTCATCTACCATTCTTCAAAAACAATCAAGAGGTAATTCTTGTTCTCAACTCTTAATTTCCCTATTAATCCACTTGTTCAAGCCTTCCAATTGCTGAAAGGAAAGAAATTAAGAGTAAATCATTGATATCATGATCATGTAGTACCTTGCCTAGGGCTGATTGATGTTGTTTACTGATTTCTAGCTCTGTCCATTCATAAATTGATGCCCAAATGATTGCATAGAGTGATTCATTACTCATATTTTGTGCCTAACTTGTACTTGACATGGTTGAGCTAACATTGATGCTTAGGACTGAAAAATGCCAATGAAAATGGTAAGTGGGATATTGTAAAAGTAGTGAGTCACTGCAAAGGGTAATTCCCTATCCGTAGCTCTTTTAATTTTAGCAAAACTTCCCATTTCCCACTTGCATTTCATCAAAGAATCAAAGGCTTTTTTTGTCTATGCATAGCATCACTGTTTTCTTAGCCTAGAATGTACTTGCCATGTCGATACCCATGAGGAAAAGCGGATGCCAGGCGAGTTGGGAAGACAAAAAGAAAGGTGACCTCCCGTAGTCTCGGAGCCCACGTACTTTTCAAGTCTAGGTGCAAGTGCAAGTACATCCATTTGACAGTGATGATTGGCAGAGATATTTCAGTTACGTCATGGAATTGCAAGTGTTAGAAGTTCTATTGGCACAAACAAGAACATGGCATTTCATACTCTCTTGATACCTACAGGGTCACAGTTTTTCACAGGTTCATACAGCAGATACCCACTATTTACATGTCATTCTTGAGCCCTACAGGTGCCCAACTACCCTCTCCAAGTACCTACAAGGGTTTGCAGGGTTTATTCTTACACAGGGAACTCCTATAGGTCCAAACATGGCACTTACAAGTTGTTGACAGGTTGCAGGAAATTCTAGGATAGCAGTAAATATCTTATTACAGAAAATTATGTATGATCCATAATTGTATCTTGATAGCTTGTTGGATAGAGGACATAATAAGCTTCGATTTGAATCAAGAAGCTCAGTGGTTTGACGTCTGTAGCTCAAGATATTCCAATTTTAGTGACAGTGGGTACATCTAGACTTCACCTAGACATCATAATAGGGACTCACTATTTGTCAGTATTTCACCTAAGATCTTCATCCCAAGTTGAAATCTCTTCAAATATCTATATCCCTACATCATAAGATTTCTTTGGAGCTATTAAGCATCGAGATTGAAGCAATAATTTTAGAGATACAAGGTATTTTGTGATTGACAGTCCATTATTATTGCAACCACTTCCAATGGCCAAAGGCAAAAGGAAAGACCAAGTGATGGAGACAATTCAAGAAGACATTAGAGAGTATGACAATGGACAAAATAACACTAATGAAACCTGAAATCAAGACCAACATGATCGGATGGTGTAAGTGTTGGTAATGCCCATAGTGTGCAACTTGGAAATGAAGAGAACCAAGCATTCCATGAACCTTTTGGGAATCTTACACTTTCAAATGAGTTACATATGCTAAGTATTGGAATGTCTCCTTTTGAAGCTCTATATGGTTACAAAGTGCAAGTACCCTCCCCCTTATTCCATGAAGATGTGAATCCACAAGCTCGTGAGGAGCTAGAAAAGATGGAGGCTCTTATGAAGCAATGCAAGGACAACATTCAGAAAGCTCAACAGAGCATGAAAGCCTATGTGGATGAGAAAAGAAGACATGTGGAGTTTGAGGAAGATGATTGGGTATCCTTGGAGGTTCCCGAGTCATCACGATATTCTTCTCTCAAAGGACGGCACAATAAACTTGCTCATAGATTTTATGGTCCTTACCGCATTGTCAAACGAGTTGGGGATCTTGCTTATCAGCTCGATTTACCTTCAAGCAGAAGAATTCATAATGTTTTTCATGTGTCTCATCTTAAAAAGTATGTTGCTCCTCAAATCCAAGTTCTTGAAGAACTCCCTCCCTTGGATGATGATGGTTTGATCATCTATGATCTTGAAAAGATTATTGGTAAGAGGGAGAAGGTTCTAAGGAAACGAATTCTTGTGAAATACCTTATCAAATGGAAAGGTTTTCCTATTGAAAAATCTTCTTGGCAACAAGCATCATACTTGGAGCAATTTCCATGGCTTTTACAAGAAGACAGTTCATGAATAGAATAGTAAACATCTTGCTGTAATAATTTCCTGTCAAAAAATTAATTGCCTTATCTTTGTCAAAATTTGATTTTGAAGGCATGGCTAGATACTACATATTGTCCTTTACATTTCTATATATAGCACATGAAAATTGGTCATTTCTAGCTCAAGATATGGCCAATTTTGTATATAGCCTGTTTTGGACAACTTACAACAGTGTGTTCCATTTACATGGCCATTTCTTCATCAACTTCTTGATTCTTCATCAACATAAGAGCTCTACTTCAGCATGATTCCATATGCTTCAAGCTATCCTTGTAATCATCCTTATAATTTGTTCCAAATTCAGCTTTGAGGACAAAGCTCTTCTAGGTCGGGATGGCTTGTAATAAAGCATAAAATACCTTAGTCTAGGATATGCTAGGGTTTGGTATACCTTGGCTATGGTTTCTTTGGCATATTTAGTGTATTCTTGTATTTTTCAGTTATTTTGTTTGCTATGAGAATTGCCTCTCTTACATTCTCTACTTCCTTCTCTTTGTGATCCGTGGTGTGGATACGACATTTCAACTAAAACCCCTCCGACAACATGATGCCATCCTCAAGGCTGCCTCAGTTACTCTTCACCCAAAGTGCATCCACACTACCTAAGGTGATCGATCACTGTATGGTACATTCGATTTCAATATTGGAAGGTTCACCCTTATTGCAGGTGCTTGAGTTGTAATCTCTATCCTAGAGCTAACATATGATAAGAAACCTATACATTCCCAATATGGTTTAGTATTGGAGGGCCCGGGATGAGCAAGACATGGGTGGTAGAACAAGACATGAGTGGTAACCTAGTTTTAGATTGATTCACTTTTGAAGTGATTGTATATATGAAAATAAAAATTAAAAAGTAGCTATGTTTCTCAAATAGATTGTTTAGTAACCATATCTTAAGGAGGACATACCAACAAACTCTGTGCACACATTAATTAACAAAGCTATTTGTATATGTCATCATAGTATGATATCATGCATGTTAAAAATACTAAAATACACCTCAATACTATGAGAAGTGGATGCCAACCATTAGGACCAAAAACACTTCAAAAAAGACACTTGTAAGAAAATGATTAAGTTGCTAATTAGTTGAGATTTTGGAAGAATGAAAACACCAAATTTGGTTGCTCAGATGTGATTAATGAGAGAATATTGAGTTCATTAAAGAGATTAGCCATTAATTGTCCCTCATCTTTAATTTATGTTAGGGTCTACCTATATCGAGGTTTGTCTACTCCCGTGTCTTCTTTTCACACGCTCTTTCTCCATTCTCTTTCGTCATTCTCTTCTTTTTTCTCATTTTCTTATCACTGTGATTGTTGATCAGCTAAAATTTTTAGCAATACCTTTGCAAGTAATACAGATGCGAGCACGTGCAAGTAGTACAAACTTACCATCCAACTAGATCTAATTTATTCATCTTGGAGAAGTATACATCGTCAAGTACTAAAACAGATGAGATGGAGGCTAATTGATTGCGAACTCAAGGAAAGAAACATATAGATTTTTGGGTGGATGGAAATATTTATCCCAAGGATCCTTCAACAGGTAAACCTCCTAATTTTTGAAATATTCATCATTACGTGAGATATGTTGGGGAAGGTTATAATGGGATGCTTGGATATTGTAAAAGGTCATACTCTACATCTTACACATACATGGCTCAAATGAATGAAATGAGAAAAGCATTATTTATTGCACAAACAAGCATTTCTGAGCTTACAAATAAGATTGACGTTTTGGAAAATGCTAATAAGTCATTATAAGACAAGCTAGCACACTTAGAGAAAACTCCAAAAGGATTCAGAGAGAGAAAGAGATCCTTAAAAAAATAACTAGCTTATATATGAGAGTAACGAAAAGAAGACTGAATCTTACAAAGAATATGTCTCTAACATGTCAGGTATTAATATTCGAGAGAGTGAGGAGAGAATCAATTTTTAAAAAGATACCATGAATAAGAATGATATTTTGAGGATTTTTAGGTCACCTCAAAATATGGATTTGAGAGGCCTAACTCTCAAAGAATTGGTCAAGGACTTAAAGAACACAGTAAAACCAAATTAAATTATAGAGACATGTGATACTGTGGGCATTAGTCGAAAAGGTTATCATCTATCTCAAGATTATGGTTTTAAAATCTAAAATGTAATAGAATAACTGCATTTGGGCTACCTCGATCCCTAAGAGTATCGGTTGTAAGGATTGCGATGAATCGTAAGATTCCACAAGCTTTCGGGGAATACATTCATATTGAAGCATCTATGCCATATGAAAGGACAAAAAGAAAATCTAGTTTTGAATACAATGCATTTAACAATATATGGGTTGATCTAAGAAGAGTGCAGATTGCAATGGTTCACATGTATAGACTTACGTTAGAGAAATGCCACATTGTTTTGAAGTTTTCCTTGAAGTTAGATGAAGCATAGATTCAAAAAGGACAAAAGATAAAAAGAGTAAGCATTTGCATCATGAATAGAGTATTGGAATACATCAATGGCGGGGGTCAAGCATCACTGCATAAGTTCCAATCTGAGATGGAGATTTGGTGGGTTGATGGAGCTTAGGTACCATTTGAGAATCATCAAACACTCAAAAGGTTGTTTACTAATATAGGTATTCCAAACATTATTAAGTCTCAAAGTGAAGGAGAAGTGTTGGTTGTTGATGGGGTTGGTAATTTTAATGTGGAATGGCACATGGGCACTGACTTGAAAACTATCAAATGTATGCTTGGAATATGTAATGGGACAAATGCAAAATATCCTTGTATTTATTGCATGGAAAGTGTTGGGTCTAAAGATTGAGCAACTTTCGCCTTGTACGAAGAGCCCCAACTAGAAACTCTATAGATCTAAGTAAAACAAAAAACAAGGAAGGTATATGGGATCCAATTCTTTCAATTCTTCTTACAAATGTTCATATATGTACTTTGCATGCAGAGATTAGAATTATTGATAAACTTCTCAGGTTGCATCTCGACTATGCATACTCAATTAAGCCTTTGTCTTTATTGGATGAGTGTATTGACAAATGTGAGGCATTACTATCCAAAATGGGTTTTCATGGAGGTCAAGTTCACTTAAGAAAAGATCCAACACTTTTAGGGAAAACAAGAGATGTCTTGGCTGATGTCTCAATGGAAGGCTCAAAAGCTAGACATTTTTAAGGAAACCATATAGGAAAACATGTGAGCATTACTTGGGAGCATTGGAGAGAGCTGTCTGGGATAACGACAAACCTTGCAGGTACACCACGACTTACATTTCTAAGGATGGAGGTTTGGAGACACCTCGATGTCTTCCTAAAGCTCCTCAAGTAACAAACGAAAACCTACACGTATCTAGAAGAGTTTAAATGTTCGATTACAAATCTTGTTCAACAATAAAGGAGGCATGGGGAGAAAAAGATATCACAATTTATTTGGTAAGAGAGAAAATTTAATCCAAGATTTCCTCGATGAAATTTCCATTGGCATAAAATGATCATTACTCTTATGAATTTGCAGCATATCCTTCATATCCATGGGCCTTACTTTGTGGAGGAGCAATGCCCCCTAGCAACTTATAGTGGCCAAGGCATGGAAAAATCTCACTATCAAGCACATACAAGTTTTTTTAAAAGCACAAGACATGGAGGAGGAGTTACAAAAAGCAATGCTCTTGAGCTATTCAATTGGTTTTTCGATGATAGCTTCAAAGAATGAATACTTCAACTTGAGAATTCATATTATTTTCCAAGAAATAAAAGTACAAAGCTAGCTCTCAAGAGCCTTTACATCATCCTCCCCCTCCGGGATATTTCCTCTATAATGCAAAAATTTTCTTCTCTTGTAGCCAACTATTGATTTTATATCAGTTCGATTTACTGCCAAAGCATAAGATGAGAGGGCCAGAAAGTATCCTTGCTCTAGAAGCAGAGAAACCCTGACCATAACCTCAAATGAATGTTGAAATAAAACATATTAATGTACATCTTACAGAATTTGAGATAATAGTACCAATTTATTTTCATCATTCTCTAGCTTAGTTGGATTCCATATGTTAATTGATGATTGTGCCTCATTTGTATCTTCCAATTCTTTAACATATTGCAACTCTTCTCTTCCAAAATTGGAAATTCCAAGTCGGTCTTGAAGGCCATGGAACTCCTCTTCAGTAATTCCATACTCTTTCTCAGCATTCTTTGCCTTATGAAAACAAAGAGAAAGGGTATCCCTTGCTTCAATAAACATGTCGTCCATAATTTCGTGTGTCAAGTTTAACTAACTCTTCTTTTGATTCATTTTCAACATCGACAATGCCATTTCCAGTATCAAAAGTTGAAGAGCCTTTGGATGTCTGCTAGCATTATGTACTCCTTGTCCTTGATAGGGAAAGTTGGAAGTGAAGCAACAGTATAAAAAAAAGAGTCACATACAAGATCTGCATTTGTATGGTTATCTTCAATAATGGTCTCAGCTTTGAATTGGGCAACATCTAGTTTGCCAGCAATATATGCTTCTTACTCAGGGTCCAAACATTCCTTTGCATCCTCGTCATTTGCTACCTTGTCCAAAAGGAAAAAGATGGAACATTTTGGACCCTCTAGTTGTTGTTAATCAAATTCAATAGGATATTTAACAAGAGTATACTCAATGAATGCAACTATTTTTAACATTAGCCTGCATTTCCTAGAATGAGGAGAACAAAACAAATATGAGGTACAAAACCTGTCAAGAGAATGAGATGTACACTTTCTTGAAAACAAAGCCTTCTCTGAAGGTGAGCTCCTAATAGGTATGTCAACATATTCCTTTGCATCCTTTTCAACAACCAAAAATGCAAGGCTTTCAAACTCAACAAACTCCTCCAGGAAAAACTTCTTGCATGAGTTTAATACATGGTCAATATCCCAGTCAGGGTTGAAAATACCCTTTGTAGTTCCGTAATAAGATAGCGCCATGCCATTCTGAAGAAGAAAGTCTAGGAGCCTTTCTGATGGAGAAACCTCTGTGATCTGAGATAATCTAGAAACCCTCAATGGTGACTTGCCTTTGACTGGAGACTTCTTGGAAATTCCCACACTTGTTGTTGAACAAGGGGAGGAAGCTGTGGGAATTTTAGGGAAGAAGGAAGCAAAACTATAAGCCTTTGTTGACCTTGATGACAATCTTCTTCTTGCGATATTTCATGTTGGGTTCACCAATGTCAGAGGGGTTTTAGTCGAAAGGTCATATCCACTGAGGATCAGAGAGAGAAGGAAGTAGAGAATAGGAGATAGAAGAAAAGAAAAAGAATAGACAAGAGGTACACAAGATAAAGACAAAGCACAATGAATCAAAGCACTTTGTATTGATAGAACCTAAGAAGATAAACAAAATCCTTGTCTGGGACTACTTGGATGCACTCTCCAAGCATTAGATCTCCAAGAGCTCCTTGGTAGACCAAAAACATGCACCAAACATTAGCTTCTCAAATGGCAAACCTCATAGTTACATTGGCTCTGAAAGGGGAGTAAAATCCCTAGATACCTGATCAGTAAATTCTCCCAGATTGCTCCTTCTTCTTCTCCTCATTTCGGAATGTTGTTTGCTGCTTATAAACTGTGATCGCATGCTGCACAATTTTAGAAGCCCTTCTTTTTTTGCATGAAATCTCCAAAATTGGTTGAAAAAGCAACTTGCTTTTTGCATGTCACCCTATTCTAGAAGTTTTCTACAAATTTTAGGATATTTACAAGAAATAATATCCAAAATTCAAACTTGTTAAAGATTTGTTTTAAGATAGGCCAACCTTTCATTGTCTTTTCACCAAGTAAAATTCAATGAATGCATAGCAAATTGATACACATTACAAAAGACTAGGAAATTATGCCAAGATTTGCCTTGACTCTATATATGACAAAGTAGATTAATTTAACACAGCTATATATATGTTGAAGATACAGCAACTCAATGAAAAAATAAAAAGAAAACCAATAGTATTATTTTTATTATTTATATATAAGGACATTTTTTTACTCAAAGGTTGAATGATAAACAAAATAAACCATGGAATTTCTGAAAGGAGATAGCTTCATATTTGGGTGGATCACTTAAGATATCTAAGGCTAGATACTCATCAGTGGGGAGATTGGTAATTTCCTCCACTTGATAACCAGAGACGAGGATCTATGGATGAATACAACTCATTGGGTTGTATGACCTAGATAATCCTACTCTACATCCATTGGTAGCCTCCCCCTCATGATACTCATATCCCCTTCCTAAACTTGATTAAAATTCTTGGACATGTTCACTATTTTTTTCAAATAAACTACCCTACATATTGATCTCTTTGGTAATCATGAGAGAGACCAACTCATCAAAATCTAGGAATGGATTTTGTACATATACCGAAGTAACAAATGATTTCCAAGCCTTCTCATTATTAAGGTATTAAGGCCACCCAAAGAAGATGAAACCAAATCATTATCATTAGACATTGCATCAATCACTACCAAAGCATCTACAAGCAATGCTCCTCACCTTCAAAACATACTCATTAACATATATTTTTTCTTCTTCAAAGTATTCAACTCAAACATACTCATTAACATATATTTTTTCTTCTTCAAAGTATTCGACTCTTGCTTGATTTGAATCTTCTATGCCTTTGTATTTACTAAAAACATGTTCTCAAAGATTATTCAAGGTGCATGTAAAGTTTCTACATTTGTGATATGTCCTAGCATAGAGTTATCAATGACTAAAGATAGCCAATTCATCACCTTTTTGTCAGTTGCATTCCATTCTTTCCATGTCTTTAATTCATCCACGCAATTGTAGAAGTATTCAGCTCTAGCTCCTTTTCTTTACTTGAAACAAACTTGTAAAGACCTCTTCCAATAAGAAAGTTCGTCACATGGAACTTCCATGATGGGTAGTTGTTCTTGTCCAGTTTCTCAATGATGGGGTTTCCATTGTTCTCTATCATTATCACAAAAATGATACAAAATAGTAAGCAAGTCTTCTGCAACCTTTCATAACAAGTGCATAGCAGTATAGCAAGCATATTTTTTCATTGATAACTACTCAACAATACATGTAATCTACAAGCTATTTGTAGATAAATCTTATGTTTGCTTCGTGAAAAATACCTCAAAACTTATAGATTTGAAATTTATAGCTTATACACTTACTTTTGACTGACACAATTGAAATTACAGTATGCCTTAAAACTATTGTTTGCAAACTTGCATATCTAAAATATGGCCCGCAATAGCCTCAGATCCCTAAAAAAACAACAAGAAATCCCTAAAGGGCCGCTCTCTACAGAATACACAATACTTTGCTTGTACACCAAAACTCACAACAATTTGAGATTTTCATTCTGCCTTGCTTCCGATGTCTTCACAGGCACTATCCAAGAGAAATAGTGGAAGAATGGGAGAGCTTCTTACCCATTGCTTGCTTGCTTTCTTGAATCCTTGCTTTTTCTCCTTCACTTCAGCCTTCAAAACCAAACTGATGCCAGGAGGCATATTACAAGGTGGATTCCGTGCCACGGTGGATTCTGTGAGATTTTACGGTGGATTCTGTAAACTTTTATTACCGGGGCTCTTACACAAAGTGGATTCTTTGTGTGAGAAGTCGATGGGGACGCCTATCCTTTTCGGGCGTTTTGTTAATTTTATGTGTACATGGGTGATTCCATAGCGGGTGATTCCGTAAAATACATATTTAATTGATAAACGTTTATGACTTTAGAGTACGCACTCGTGATAAATTAAGGTTAGGATTAATTTCTAACCAATTAATTTATTTATGTAGCTGAAGACTGCTAGGTGTTCACTTTTGTCAGTTTAATTGTATTATTTTACTAACGATTGTGAATGCTTCAGTTGATATGTAGAGATAGCAGCGTGGAAAGCATTGGAGGATAGCGTGTATTTGAGTTATCGTCAATATTTTGATGGGCACATACCTTAGGCATGGGCCTATATTTTGTCATGCTTATTTATCAAAGCGCTTGATATCTATTTATTATTTTTGTATGCGCATGGGCGCACGATTTAGATATTTGTATTTGGACATTGTATTTGGGTATGCCTGACTTCTTGGGTGCCCATTAGCTTTATTTCTATTTGGCACAAAAGCAAACTCAAAAGCTAAAGCGTGCTATTTTGTAATTTGGGCTATTATTTGAGCTTGAAGATGATTAATACATAACATACATGCTTTGTGGAGCACTCACACAAGGCATGGGGGGAGATTGCACCCAATTGGTCTCTTGTTCATGTCGTGCAAGCTTTCTACATTGATTTGTGTGCAAAAAGTAGAGTTCTTTTGTTCTTGGGGACCTTCTGACGCTCACTACGCATGCTTACGGCATCTGAACTGTGCACCAGTGGTATCAGAGCGAAGCTGAGTTCGAGAGCTTCCAATCGCTTATCATCTTGCGCGAAGGTGGAGCTCCTGGAATGATCAAGCTCTACAGTCAGTTTCATCGCGAACGGTCGATACTGGTGACTTCCTGGCAGTCAAGAACCCCTATCTGCATCCTCTGATCGCGAAGGACCGGCATGAGGAGGCGGAGGACCACTTGTACATCTCCTTCTTCAAGTCGTTTTGAACCAGAGACAGTTTGCTCCATATCTCCAAAAGTTTTAAAGCTTTGAATTAAAGCTTAGTAATAATCTTTATAAGAAGCTTATAAAAAACTTCAAATCAACTAATTCACGAACGATGGCAAGAGGATCTATTGGGCGGCGTCGAATCAGTCGAGGATATATTCATGTCCTAAAAATCCACGACGGCTCAAGAAGCTTAAAGCTTCCTAGTCTTCCAAGTCTACTAAGCAAGCCCCCAAGTTCTCTTACTTCTACAAGTCACCTAAGTCTACAGAAGTCATAAAAGGACTTACTCCAACTATCCCCATAAAGGCTGTTCACACGCAGAAGCACAGAATCAGAGAATTGCTCTCTGGAAGACCCTGTTCCTATTTGCAGACTTGCTGAACTAGTTTCAGCAAAGGCAGAAGGTCATACAGAGTTCATACGCAGTTTCTACAAAGACAACGAACACCGCAATCACAAAATACAAAGACTACAAAAGCCCAACAAAATATATAAGCCTCGTATACCCGTCTTTGAGCTACGCTCATCCCCGTAATCAGATTTCGAGAGTGTGAGGTCTTTTGGATTTTACAGGATGACAGAACAAAACATGGACGATTTAATGGCTGAAGGTGATTTACTCGAACCAACAATGGAACAAAAATTGGATTTGATTATGATGCAGCTTGATGAAGAACGAAGAGCCCGACAAGCTTTGCAAGTTCAATTGGCCAATTTGCAATGACCTACCACTAACAAAGATGGACCGCAACCCGAAGATCTTATACGACATACCATCGATGCAATACTTGAAGCCCAATCCATCCGCAAAGAAACAAAGATAAGTAAAAGAAACTTCAAATTTCATACTTTCAATGGATCTTGAGATGGAAAGACTGTACTTGCATTTATCAGTCATCAACAATTTTAGAGACATTACCACAATCATCATGGATTACTTCATCATGATGACTAACAACATCACTCAACATGTCACCAAACCTAAAAGAAACATCAAGATCCTCCTTGCAAACCAAGGAGTTTAAACCAAAGTTGGTAGACATAACACCGCTTATATTACTAAAAGAAGTGAGGGACACATGAAAGCCCTTCCCCTCATGTAAACTCTTGAACATATTGATCATAGCTTTGCTAATATATTCCATATGCCAAATCATGTACTTTTTCCAAATCAGACCCAGTATATCCATATAATCCTCATAATAGCATCCCATCTCTCTAATATCATTGAGTCGAAGCAGGTACATTCCCTGAAACTTTCTATATGTATAATCACTCATGCGAGAACTTGCAGGATGAACAAAGAAAAAACTTTGTATAAACAATGAGAGACTTTCCCAATTGCTGATAATATCATGTGGGATACAATTGATAACTTTCAAGGCATAGTTTTCAAATCCTTTTAAAGAAAAATCCACCATATCTTCATCATTCATGATATGAAATATCTATATACGCTACTTCACATAATCATCCCAAGCATTAACATCTTCATCCAATCTCCCCTGGAAAGTCACCACTCCTATGATCGATAATTTCCCAAGAATAACACCAAACCACTCTCGATACTCCTCAGTGGGGGCACCAGAAAAGGATGTCTCACGAGCGGTGACCCAGTAGAAAACTCTCGCATAACCGAAGATACGAAAGCAAAGGAGCACTAGTATAGGTTTTTGGTTGAGTGTTTAGCTTCAATATGTCACTCTCTCTAGCAAATTTTACTGTCCCTAAGACACAAGAATTTAAAAAAAACCAATACTATTGACCAAATGTTGTAGTGAGCAACACTATCCAATATTCATGTGTATGTTCATGCCAATTTCCTCTAAATGCGAGCAACATTTGAAGAAATTCTAGTATCTCAATTATCATCAAGAATGCAATAAACAAGTTATAGTCCTCAAGGATTTAAAGGCATCTACTTCATATAAGCATTTAAGAAAACACGTTCCCTTAGCCAAAAACTATAGCTGATATCACTTCCAAAGTGGTCTTCATTATTGTCACTCTGGTAAAAGACCATAAAACTGTTCTACCACTCATCTACTTCAAAACTATTATAACACAATTATGATGATCTCAAAAATTTAAGCTATGAAACTCATGAGCTACACCATAGCTGCGCCCTTAGAATAACATGCTTATCACCTTCTTGGATACTTGAACCACCAAGTTGATTCATACTTATTAGCGATCATGATTAGTTTATCTCTTCCATAAGTTTTCCCAAAGGCCTCAATGCTGTCAATCATTCTGGAGTACATGCCTCAGGTAAGCATAACGTGTTATTTCACATTTGCCTTCTTCATCATACGTCTACCCTAGAATCTCCCAGAGAAACGCTTTCAGGTTAGTAGGTCGATCACCCCCTCAAACTTTGATGATCAACAATCGTACTCTCAGTCAGATGCAAACTATACATCGGATCTACTCGGCGACCACCCAATACATGCTGATGAGAAATGCCTAGACATAGCCCAAACCCCCCTTTATCATGACACCATGTATATATATATTACCTGCTCTTGTGTTTATTCAAAGCTCTTCTAAAGCTTTTATAAGGCTTCAAGCCTTAGCTTTTGATGTCTTGCTTTTACACTTTCGTATTCCTTAAGCCATTTTTAAAAATCACTTGCTGTTCAACATTTAATGCCTTCCAAGTTGTGTCAACTAGGTTTCAAAATTAATCTCATGCTTGCTAGGGTTCTCAAGCCATGCCAATGCACATTGATACCATTCACAAAGGGTGGTGTCCACTTTCCTTAATGCAAAAATATTTTTTGGAAAATGTGTAACAATGTGAGGGCTCAATAATTTATTTGTTTTATTTTCAAAACAAACACAATATCCACAAAACGATGTGCATGATTTAGTGGAAATAATCACTAGAATTTTGTTAGGCCAATTATTACTACCCTCCAAAATACATCAGGTGAATTTTGAGTAAACAAGAAAAATTAATACCATTAGAGTTCTGTGTGTGTGTGTGTGTGTGTGTGAACAATAAAAAGACAAATATTAATGTTTATATAAGTGTGCATTTCATAATAAAGGAAAAAATACTAATGTGCATATGAGGGGGTTAATAGTCTTAGTTATACCATGCTCTAGAATAAGATACCTTGGGCTATAGGATGTTTACATTTTTAACCTTATTATATTTCCTCAAAATCTAGGTAAATAACTATTATCTTAGACTAGTCTATGAATCTTACATTTAAATTCAACGGGATATGCTTCAATTCAAGATGCATGTGTCAATATGTGTATGTAAGTGAGTGTATGTGCCAATATTTGTATGTAAATGAGTGTTAGTATATGTATCTTCATGTGTATCAATGATTAAATGTGTAGAAAGAGGATCATGAACAAGTTATATTCCCTCCATTTCCAAACTTACCTATTTTTAGTATGCATGCCATCCACAAGGTGTAAATAACATGTTGAGTGGGGTTGATAGCTTGCAAATCTAACAACAAGAAAAAATGCCCACATATGTAAATAGCTAAAAAGACACTTCAATCATACAAATGTGTTTAAGAGGAGCAAGGTAGTAGGAATTTGAGTGAGTGAGCCATTGAGTGTGTGCAACCACATAAGCATATAAGTGTATGGGTGTTTGAGTAGGTAGGGAGATCTATGCTAGACAAGGGGTCATGACCTTTTATTTCTATAGTCCATGTGTGCGTGTGTAAAAGAGGAGCAAGGTCATGTACCAAATGTGTGTATGTTTGTGCATGTGCATGCCATGTATATACTTGCATATCAGAGGAGCATGGGCGAGTAGTAAGTGTGCGTGTATGTGTGTGGAGCATTCACATAGATTTCTCAACACCCTTTGGGGTCTAGCTTTTCTCGCATGATGAAAGGACTAGCTCGACAAGAAAGCATTTCCTTCACACTACTTTTTATTAATTGTTGAAGTAAACATACATTGTCTCATTGGCCTCTAGCTCTTAACTCGCTTAGGAACATAGATTCACTTAATGGATTATGTCAATTTATTGTATATACTTCAATCAAAAGTTATACTAAGCTAGATTTTTAAGTAAGCATTTGAAAGCATGGCATGCTAAAGCAAGAGTTTATACCATCGAGCCTAGCCATTTTCTACAAACAAATACGGCCATAGTTTTAGTGAGTGATGGAGCTTGCCTTTGAAAGCCTAGCCTTTCATTCATTGAATGCTTGCAAGGCTCCCTTCATTTATTGAATACTTACAAAGGAGCTATGGCATCTTGAAAACAGATTGGATTTTTTGTTAGGTTTTGGGAGCTTGCTACTTGGAAAGAATATATAATATGTATACATATAGGTGTATATGTATACACATAGACACACCTAGACATACACATGCACAGAGAGAGAGAGAGAGAGAGAGAGAGAGAGAGAGAGAGAGAGAGAGAGAGAGAGAGAGAGAGAGAGAGAGAGAGAGAGAGAGAGAGAGAGAGAGAGAGAGAGAGAGAGAGAGAGAGAGAGAGAGAGAGAGAGAGAGAGAGAGAGAGATTCATGGTGACACAATTGGCTTAACTCTCCCATTTATATTAGACCCTTCTCGTGAGTGTTGCAATGATTTTTTTTGTGTTTTGAAAGGTGCCTTTGGAATTGTGAAACAATTAACACATCGAATTTCTCTTAAACCAATCGGGATACTTCAGGTCTACAAGCAATACATCACACAATAGTTTATACACACACACACACACACACACACACACACACAACCATGCTTTCATATGTATATGCATGTGTGCATGCATGCATACATCCTTACATAAGTACATACACGCACATACATGTAGATGCATGTATGCACACTTAAAACATAACATATTTCTATGTATAAATGCACCCACATATATAAGAGGCATGCGAAGCTAAGCGTATTATTGTTGCCTTATGTGAGAACCTAAATTCAATTTTTTTCTCAATATCATTTTCAATTTTTTTTAAAAGAAGTACACTTTTAATATTTTCTTCTTACATATCCTAAGTTACCTATAGGTATCTACTCCAAGGTTTTGAAGCGAAAAGGTTTCCTTGCATGCATCATGTATCAATGCAAGCAAGATGACTTAGGTAGCAAAAGAAAGTTATATGCATCATGTATGAAAGCAAGAGATATGCCTTAGGTAGCAAAAGAAAGTTATAATGACGTATTGTAGACTTAGCTTTGATTAAAATTTAAAATCTAAATAATGATAGTAACTTAGATTCGAAAAAAGTTGTACTATCTAATACATGAGCAAACATGATAGGCAAGGAATTGATATTTTGGAAGCTATGATTAAACTTGTCAAGAAACTAATCATAAATAAAAAATTGACTTCCTTTTCATATAAACATGCAACATACGAAACAAGTGGGTAAAGTGAACATACTAGTTTCCATCCTATAGAAGTGTTTCTTTTCGCATGCCATTTTTTGTCACATTGGCACTTGCTTATACCATGATTAACTTGAAAGGAAGAAACCCTTGGGATCTCAACATACATCTCATGCTTAGATAGATGGTATGCTAGATTTATTCCTTAGTGTTGCCTTGACTACGTATTGTGAAATTGAAGTAAGAGATGCTTTCGTTATAAAAGCACAGTGCTATGTAGGAAACATGTGTAAAAAAATGAAAGGTTTGGTGGCATATATAGAAAAGTTATGATGTACAAGGCTATCAACCATGAGGCTTGGAAAGGACTATCATCCCCAACAATTCAACATCGCAATTATAGGAAAAACAGGAGCTGGCAAATCTACCCTTATCAAGGGCCTAGGTGGTGTCCTAGTCCAAAGTCGAGGTTAGATTTATAGCAAAAAGTGCTCAACTGATAATTTGCACATTTGATACGTGGGTCATTTTTAATGTGATGCTATTGGTAGGGATGAGGATTTTGTGATTTTCATTATAAGAATACATGTTTTGGTATGCTAGTGGAAGCATTGATGATTGCTATCATCCACATTAATGTAGTTATGTCCTTGTTGTCTTGACATCTCATTGGTTTTTAAGAGATTATTTATTGTAATTCTCGTTGTTATCAAGCTAAAAATGTATATAAATATTTGGTGTCAATAATTATTTAGTATTGTTCTTGTTGCTAGGCCCAAAATGTGTACATATGTTAGTTTTTTGTTTTGAACAATTCCTAATTTGTTGCTCATGGTTATGAAGCCAAACTAACACAACCAAATCAAAGACTGTGATTGTTATTACCAAGAGTTGAAATGTGTACAATAACCTTAGTTTTGGATTACTAGTAGCAACTCCTACTTTGTACATTCTCACCAATCCATTTATATTTAAAGACGCATCTAGATAAATAGCAATACGATTGTACTGATTCGGCATGCTCATTCTACTTTGGTTTGTGTTTTTTTTTAAGCTATATCTCTTGATGGGGCTACATATATTCTTAATCCCCTTAAATTTAATATCAAATATATATAAAAGGAATTCATTGTTTTGATAGTAAAGGACTTTCTTTTATAGAGTGGTCCTCAAGGAGGGCATGATAATATTATGATATGAATCACTTGTATTTTACAAGCTTGTTAAGGAAACAATTAACGACATTTTGGCATATTATGTGCCATTGGTTATAGGTGCTAATATATCATTCTCAAAGCGCAAGAAGAGAGAGATTCAAAAGTATATTACCACCGATAATAAAATTTCTTTTTGGGAGATCCCAACAAGTGGAAAATTTGGGCACCTTTTAAAAAGTGTTTACTTTTGCCAAAATAACCTCTATGCCTTTGACTTCTATGTTTTGGTCATCAGTGATGTAATGACTGAAGTTGAGATAGACATTGCCCAAAAAGCAATGGAATTACAAAGGCCATGTATTTTTGTTAAAAACAAAGCAGATTTATCCTTGAAAGACTTTAGAAGAGAAAATGAAGTCACTATAACAGAAGCCAAGAAAGTACTCAGAAAAGATTTTCAAAACTATCTAAAGGAAAGATTACATAAAAGGACACTCTCAGATCTTATTTTCTTTGAAGATGCATCATTTCTTGTAAGTGCATTATGGTATATAAACAAAAGTGTTTATGAAGGAGATTTTCACATGGATGAAGAAAAACTCATAAACTATGTTCATGTACTTGATAAAAACTCATTGAGAATGGAAAACAGGATATATCCGAAGTTATATGTCTAAGGATGCATCATGAAATCATGTATGCTTCATTGTATGTCTTATACAAAGAGTGAAAAAATCTATTTAATGCACAAAGATAAGAAATATTTTTCTAAATAGTTAAAGTCATTATAATCATATTTTTAATGTTTATAACAGGATATATCCGAAGTTATATGTCTAAGGATGCATCATGAAATCATGTATGCTTCATTGTATGTCTTATACAAAGAGTGAAAAAATCTATTTAATGCACAAAGATAAGAAATATTTTTCTAAATAGTTAAAGTCATTATAATCATATTTTTAATGTTTATTGCATTAACGATCCATTAATTATATATAAATGGTGGTTACATAAATTTCCTTTAAGGGAGGAATGATTTTTAAATATTCAAATGTTTCAAATTCATGTCATGTAGAAAATCCTTACTAATTCTAAAAGGAGATATGGAATAAAACTTATATATCCTTGAAAATATATCTTAATATATCTTTAGAAGAATGAAATAATCTTAGCAATCACAATGAAGAGTGTATAGACTCTCCTTAACAATACAAAGTGTTGTGAATCTTCTTTCAAAAAGTTAGAACTTACTTCTAAACCTACTAAAGTGTTGAATGCTATTCTCAAATTTCTAGAAAAAGTAGCCAATTGGCCATCTACTGAAATCCTCTTTGTTCATGAAAATTTTCAATACTAGCAAAGGTACCATTTCACAAAATATAAGCTCCCAAAAGGTCACCTTATTTGCAGTTGCCACATGTAATAAGATTTGTGAAGTACATATTTTTTGCAAGGTAGGGAGAGTTTGATTTTCAAAATGAGCCTTTTTATACTTCTTTGACAAGATCTAAGCTAGTGGGAATTGAAGATTCTATGCTATGTAAAATGATGATTTAAATCCACATCATAGACATAAGTTTTAGTTTGCATGACATGCATTGATGAATTAGCATGCTAGTAAAACATATAGAGTGTAACCCAAACAACCGTACTTTGTAAATAGAAAGATGAAGTTCCTATTCTCAAGGGATAGACTCTTTTTAATGCTTCCCTAGAGAGGATAATAGTAACATGGTAGCATATAAATTTTCATTTCAAGACAATGATAGGTGACTAAGTAATGTACATGCATTATAGTAGAGGCTAGGTAGAATGATTTGTTAGATTCATTTTCCCCAATGTGTAACATGGTTTATTTAATGCAAATCATGCTTTTATTTGTGTACCCACATACTCCCTCACTATACACTTTTTTCATTATTTGAGTATATTTTCCATTTATGAGAGTATGCACTAGTTAAGACAAGTAATGAAAGTTAGAGATGTGTCAAATATTGAAGGCCTAAGGGGGTAGACATAATTAAGCCAAGTTGGGATTATTCTTAATCCTAATTGGGGATTCCATGGAAGAGACATATTTAATAAAGAGGCTTTAATGGCTTGACTCGAAAACAAAAACACCAAATTAGAATTTCTAATTGATGCTCATCTTCTAGAGTTAGTCCTATTTTTTATAGAGCAGCTTCCACCGACCTTAGTCCATTTAAAAATGTCGAAAGGGCTTTAACCAATGGAAGAATACATGAAGAGTAGCATTACCACAAGTGAGTATGGGTGGATGTATTTCTATTTTGGTTAGTGTGAGCATACAAGAAAAATTATAAATCTATGAGAAAATACAAGCATTGTTTACGGCAACAAAAAAGGAGCTAATAGCACACATTTGTAGCAAATGTTGTTCTTTTCTTGAAGAATTTATGGGCAACAAGACATGACTAGAGAAAGTGTTATAAAAAATAGGTTGTGCTACTTTAGTTGTAGGAATATAATGGAAATGTGGTGATTTGAGAAAAAAGGTCATGCAAGATGTAAAGCTCGAAGAAATATTTGGACCATGCAACACCAGAGAATTAATGTTTTCCTCCTTATGATACAAAAATGGAATGAGCACAACTGCAACATATCCATATAATTCTTGTATTTTTGAATGAATGCTAAAGACATTATGAAAATGGAACTTCTGTCTACCAAACTAATATGCACATGTCGTGCCACATAAACCACTTAAAGCTCTTTTGATATGTGATGCTTCTACATAGGCACTAGAAAGTTATAGGGCCCAATAGTATCTAAAGGGTGTGAATCTATTACAGGCTTGTAAATGTATTGATCCACTTGTATTAACACAAAACAAAAATTTAATTCCAAGAGAATCATTCATTTGAAAAAATCATGTTGATATTTTTGTGTAGAGGATTTCAAAGTCATTTCACCTACAATAATATGGAAAATATTTTTGGTGAGCGGTCCTTGTTTGGGATGAGAAACTTTTGGTCATTTGGTGAGTTAAGCAAGTGGCTTTACTACTTTTCAAGAAGACAAATAGCATATAATACAAAAATTTATAATGTTTTATACCATTTAAAAAAATCAACTCAAAAGTGCATGGTTTTAAAATATAATATGAAAATAGATCGTTTCGAAACAGAATCTTCATAAAGATTCCAAATGTTGATCCCAAGATGAAATATTTACCAAAAGGTTTGCAACTATGTTTTAGCTCTACATTTTCTTCTTGCTCTTCTTTTCTTTATCCATACATAGGAAGAGGGTTGAGTTTAGAGTCGTGTATGAGGTTTTGAGGTTGTGAGAGAGTGAAGGACTAGAGGTGCAAAAGCTCTTCTCCATCTTTTTTCTTTCTTTCTTCTCCATCTCTAGGTGGTGGATGCAAAGTAGTGATGGCATTAGATTCTGCTACGTGGGTCATGGGAACATCATTGAGGGTTTGAGATATTAGATTCTGCTACATGGGTCATGAGAACATCATTGAGGGTTTGAGACATTAGACTATTACATGAGAAGGTAAAATAGGTGTGTTCACTACACCTCAAAGCTAATCTTGTATTCTTGTTTTCTAGGGATAGAGAGAAGATACACTATTTGCTAGAGTGAAGTGTCAACAAGGCAAGGTAAAAGATTGATGCCAAAGTGAGTTGCAGCTTCTAAAAGAATAGAGGTCCATCCAACGCCCAACTATTATGCATTTAGCACAATAATTTGATTCTATTATCAAGATAAAGGACGATACAACTGGCAAGGCTCTCACATGGCTACTATATGATGGACTAGGAGGTTAGCTGTTGAGTGTGGCACAATCAAGGGATTGATTGCATTAAGAAATTATATGTTTTGAAATATGCATAGCTAGATAGAAAGGATGCAAAAGTGAGACAAGAGAACTTGGGCAGAGAAGAGTACAAAGACGAAAGAAGGAAACTCAAAAACACAAAAAAAGAGGAAAACATGATAGAACACATAGAAAACACAAATACATGAAGACACAAAACACATGTCCCTTCACCTTCTTTATCAAGCTCATTGGGAAAAGCAAATGCAAGGCAATGTTGCACAATGCATTGCTACACTGAGGTATTCTTAAAAAAGAAAAAAAAACTTTGGGTTTTCTTGTTGCTTTATATTCATGCTAGGCTTGAGGTTTGTGTTTTCTTTGGAATTCAAAGGATCCTGTCCCATTATCTCATGCAATAAGGATGGTTTTATATGTACAACTATAGGATAAGTAGCCTCATTGAGTGAATTGGCATTCATCTATATAAAATTTTACATCATCGATTGATAGGCTTATATTGTCATTTAGGTTAGGTCGGGATTGATGTTCTTAGGAAAAAAAAAATCGGTACTAGATACAAAAACCTCTAACTCAAAATTTTGGAGTGATTTTTGGATCAAATTACACATATTTTCTATTTTTATAAGTAAAAGACCTCAGTGTTTTGTGAACAATGGGTTGGATTCTCTATCAAAGTATTGACTACATAAGCACATAGTGTCTCAATTTAGGGTCTTCATCATTCTCAATGTAGGAAAGAAGTTTGCATTGTGCCATGCCCTCATTTGGTGTGTGTTGAAGGTTAGGTCATTGCCTCGATTGACATGCTATGAACTCATGCACATTGGATAGTGTACATCCCTTATGTTGTGTGCCTCATATTGAGTCCTTAATTCTATTGTCCTGAATACAAGTTGTCGATTGATCGATCCAATGATTGTACTAACCTAGTGGTGCTCAAGCTAGTAATAATCATTTGTGCATGATTGAGTCATCATCAACTTTGCATCACCAAGTAGTATAGTCAAATCACTAAGAAGTTGAGCCACCATCATGTATGGAAGTTAAGTTACCACCTTATGTATCATCCACCAATAGCCACCACTATCATATAATTAACTCTTCCTAATTGTCAATGTAATATCTCGGCATGTTTTCCTCCCCATGTGTGAAGGGAACTTAAGGGGGGAATTAAAGAAAAGGTTTACCAACCTTTGTAAGTTGAAAAAGAAGAAAAAAACCAAATAAAATGACTAAAGTGTGCTACCAGCTTGCCCACTCATCTTCATGTTGTCACCATGCCATGCAACCACCTAATCCCTCAGCTTAGTTGCATGAAATTGGTCATCCCACCATGTTAACCATGAGTGTGTGGAGAGCCTTGATAATAACACACAAAAAGGATGAGAGAGAACTCGTAGAAGAACAATACATGCCAAGCAAGACGAGAGCCTATTCACCCCACACTAAGGCTATAAAATCCTTAATCAACAAGCCATAATAGTGGTCATTGATACCATGCTCAATAGGAGAGAGATAGAATCTTTACAAGGCTATAAATCCTTAGCACATTAGCATTGAGGGGACCCTTTTTACCCAAGAACATTGTAAGAAGGAGAAAAAGAGAGTTAGGGAAGGTGAATAGAGATAGAAGAAAATAAAGGAGGAGATGGGAAGAGTAGAAGAGAAGAAGATAAAGAAGAGATAGTAAAGAAGATAGTGAAGTAGAAGGAGGAGTAAGAAGAATAGAGGAGAGAGAGAGAGAGAGAGAGAAGAGATGGGTAGAGAGATAAGGAAGTTAGGGAGAAAGAGAGGTAGAGGTAGAGAAGAAGATGAGAAGAGAGATAAGACAGAAAGAGAGAGAGAGGGAGTAGTGAAAAAGGAAGAGAAAGAGGAGATGGGAAGAGGAGGAGGTGAAGAAGGAAAAAGAGAAGGGTAGAGTGAGAGAGAGAGAGATGTAGGTGCAGAAGAGGATAGATAGATAAAGATATATATATATATATATATATAGAGAGAGAGAGAGAGAGAGAGAAAGAGAGAGATTGAATCTAGCACATAGGTGTGATCTTAGAAGATCAAGAAGACACAAGATCCCTGTTGGGACCTAGAATGGGCCTGACACTATATATAGCACTAATCGAGTCTCTATAACACTCTCAAGACAACCCCACACGGCCTCACGGCCACGAGCATCCGAGGGCCCACTACCATAATCGTTACTAGAGATATTCTGTTTGTAATGGAATGTAGTCCAACGATTTACCCTTCCCTTCTCCTCAGAGGGAGATCCCATACATCTTGGTATAATAAACCACGTAACACAAGCATAAAGGAGGCACCCCCTTTGGTTGAATGCCGTGGCCCCACTGCTCTCCTACATCGAGAGGATTGGCCCCTCGATGCGCTCCTCTAACATAAAGGACATACGAATAGTCTCCAATCCTTGATTTTGAATTATCCAAAAGACCTCAATATTTCCTCACCAAGCACTTTTCCCAAGAAACGACCATTTAGCCTACAGCAAGGGTATCTTTACACACTCCACATTGGTCATTTATTGGGCAATCAAGTGTTATACATCCAAGTTTTATACCATGTGGCATGCAAAATGCAAAAGTGTATGACCATTGTGCGAAACCATCTAGCACCGAATTTCTTCATGCTACTAGTCTCTTTAAATTTAAATGATCATCCGCCTATATGCTTTGCATAAATCAAATAAATAAGAATTTAAAACATTTTCAATGATTACTCACTTTCATAACCCCTCTTCCCCCTAATTGTTTAGGTTTTGCAACGTTGCATAGGTGTTGGGTTCATTTTTATGTCATTTTTCATATAGAAACCAATAAAAATGCACTCTAACATGAAATCAAAGCTGAACTGAGGCTTATCCCTCATGCCTCAACCTTTTTACGCATTCACCAACATGAACCATATTTTTTCCTAATTATTGAGCGTAAAAATCTATTTTTCCTCCCATTTTTTCTATTTTTTCTTATTTATTTGCCCAAATTTTATAATATTTCAGAGTTATTGGTTTTCTCCAATCAATTATGCTCAAAAATATTTCCCTATTTATTTTTATCTCATATGACCCCAAAAAACCCAACAAAACCCCCAATTTTTATCATTTTCATAAAAACCGCAACTTGCGGGTTTTGCGTGTTTTGCAGAAAATCATTATATCATTAAATTTTATGGTTTCTTCTACATTTCAGAGAGAATACAACATAGGAAATCAAGATCAATCATTATCAAACACTTCATTCAACCATTTTTCATAAAACAAAAAGAAGGATGGCTTACGCATAAGAATCGCAGGTTTCGAGGCACGTATCTCGAAATCGGGAGGCAGCTAACGCTTCTCCTTTGCCACTAACACACTTTCCTACCCGATCTATGTCCTTTACCACTTCATTATCATCAGTTGATCCAAATTCATTACCACACCCTACCCCCTTTTCTCTTGAATTGATCCATATGAATGGGCAGCATGAGGAGAGAGGAGAGAGAAATACTAAACATCAAAATTTCATTCCCTTCATCATATTACACATGGTTACCATCAAAATCTTGCCCTCTCTACATAGATTAGAGATCTCCCTCTCTCTCTCTCTCTACATGATTGAGCATCCAAGAGGCACACAAATCCCCAAAAAATGGGGCGCAAATCAAAAAATACCCCTCCCTGCATCTCGACATGTTTTTTGCATGTTTTCTTCATTTAGAGTTTCATTTCATTTCATTTATAAAATGTTCACTTCAAAAAACCACTCACACTACTAGGAAAGAGTTTTTAGCATATTTGGGGGTGCAAACGGACTCCGATTCGCAATTCGACTGGACGGCTGGCTTCATGACATTGAAATCTATAAACTTGGGCCCCATTGCGCACTTTACAGCTCTTTGATCCAGTAGCTACTTTATAATGCCAAACCTTGTGGGGATTAAATGGGGGGTCACGACCTCCGATCGATGAACTGAGACCTGCATTGGATTCCTAACGTTGAAATGCATCTAGGAAAACTCCAGCTTGGCCATCCACCACCATTTGATTTTTCATGAAAATTAGCTCTTTAATGCCTCTCGAGCACTTTTTGGCTCTAAAAACGGGCTCCAATGCTTCAAGAATGGGTCCAAATTGGGTCCTAAAATCCAATTCTCAATTCCTCAAGCATATGTGAGTCTTTTTGTTCTTCAAAAATCTATTGCAAGTAGGAGCAAGGTTTGTGGAACAAGTCAAACCAAGGAAATCGAAGACTCAAAGGAGAGGACATTATGGCTTTGAAGAGGATCACTATACGAGTAGAGTACGAGTAGGTCATGAAGTTGCACAAGCAAGTGAAGTCGCTCCATCTCCAAGCAAAATCTAGGTGTTATGATTGCCCAATCAAAGTAGCTAAATTTTTTATTATCAATTAGAATCTCGGGGAAGTTACTATATGTGTATTCTCTACATCATGTGTGTTCAAGGCCTATTTATATACATCCTTATCTATGAATTTTTCCTTAATAAAACATAACTCTTTTCTATTCAATCTATAAATAACTCCTTTACATTACACCCTTCTGTATGTAAAAAATATACAAAAATGGTATTTTCAAATTACCTTATTTTGAACCCACGTGATGCACACATATATTCATGAGTAACTTACCCAAGATTAGAATACCTTGCTAGTAAAGACCAAATTACTAAAATATAGAACAATCCTAGAAATTGTGCATTTAGACCCCTTACGAATGTGACTTTCGTCAAGGTAGTTTAGAAAACTACTTGTAGGAACCATCAATTGCACATTTATTGTGATTATAATAAAGTAGAATGCATGTAAAGAACTAGCCTTATCCTTAGCTTAGCTAATACTTCAGTATTCTCAAGTTATTGTATCTCTAGAAGGGGATTATAAGACTATTGACTTCTTTTTAGGAAATTGGAAGGGATTATTCCTTGTGATGTTTAGGGAGTGGTTGTGCTTGGACAAATATTACATCAATCAAAGAAAAATCGTGATGTTATAAAGAGACTTGAGATGTGACAAGGAGAATTAGTAGCACAAATTTCTTGAATAACATGGTTAGGAACTTTATCTGATTGCAAAGTATGCAAAAGACAGTGAATTGGTCTTATGATAAGGCTTATTGTTTTAAAAACAAAACAAATATGATTTTTTTCTAGCCAAGGATAAGTTGGTTGGCTGATTTTTATGGAATATTTGAGTGACTGCTTGGATTAATATTATGAAAAAGGAATGTTTTCCTAGTTATTATTGATAAATTGATTGCTTGATTGTGTTTGCACAAAAGTTTTTGTGCCCTTTATAGTTACCCACTAAACCTCCCCTAAGGTTAGTGGTGGAAGCCCTTCACTGAGGGGTGAGGGTAGCAAAGGGGCTCTAGCTAGTAAACCCCTCATTCTCCTAGGAGCCATCCAATCCCTCTATGACCTAGGATAGACTTTCTCAGAGGCCCTAATACTAGAGAAGGGAAGACTGTTGGATTGTTATATTGTCGATTATTGTCTTTCATATGAAAACTCTGGCTACATTATGTGTTGGGTCGAGTTCAAGGTGAAGGAAATACTACCTTGAGTAGAAGAGGAGAAAATAGTAAAACATGCAAGGATATTGAGTCATCAATGTACTTCACTTCTCAAAGTGCTTGAATGTGTTACATACTAGCATTAGCAATTATAAGGCTAGGGAAATTAGGGGGCCTTATTATTAATGTCAGTCTATATGGCTATAAGCCTTAATGGTTCCTTACCACCAAAAGTATTTCACAAAAGCTTGTAGCTTTTGTGTATGTAGGAAAAGAAAAAACTGTTATGAGCCTTTGGAAAATAGAGGAGGGAGCTATTTTTGTATGGGAAGAGCGCTTTTATGGCTAGAAGGGCATTTATGGAAACCAACAAGTCAAAAGGTAAAAGGGGCCAATTGGTTAAATATGCTACATATACTCTTCTAGTGTACATTGTATGGACATCTAGACATATGGCTATTGTTAAAGCTTGAAAGACCATCATCGAGCCTGCATGAGGAGGAGAAAAGCTATGGATGATAGAAAAACATAAATACTTGTAGTCTAATTATGTTGTTGATGAAAGTTCAATAGAGTGACAACCAATGTTGAGTTTGGCCATAGCATCGATGAAGGGTGGAATTCAGATTGTCCTGCTTGAATCAAGATGACATCAAGGTTGAAAGCTTGCCATTTGTGCATCCAATGTGGACAATCTCAAGCATAAAAGGGTGATATGCAATATGATATGAAGAAGGTACAATATTCAATCTATCAGCTCAGTGGAAGGCTCTATTTAGTGGATGTGATGTATCTAACTATCTCAAAGTTTTTGATGAATGAATATAAAAGCATTACAAGATTGTGAAGTGGGAGCTCACACTCGACCGCCACAAAGACCCACTAACCACTTATTGTTTCAAGAATTTCAATTGAGCGACTAATGGCTATCTCTCACCTAGCCGTACACACTTGATCCTACAAGTGTAGTGAGATTACCTTGATACCCGATTGAGTAGCCTTCTCCCTCAAGCACTCTGGTAGCTCCACAATCAAAGATGCAAGCTCAATCCTCTACCTTCAAGCTCCATCCTCCATAGCCACGTGTGCAAGAGAAGAGAAGAGAAGAGAAGAGAATAGAATAGAATAGAATAGAATAGAATAGAATAGAATAGAATAGAAGAAAAGAGGAGAATATGAAGAGCTTCTCCATGACGGTCCCTCACCCTCACACACTCACTCCCTCACACTCTCAAACTCCCTCTCTCAACCACAAGTACAAGCACAAGCAAGGAGAAGAGAAGAAGAGAGCCACTTTAGCCACACACCAAGAATAATCTCTTCCATTCACTTTTTCGTTTTTATATATGCCCTTATCCCTTTGGGCACCCATTCCCTTTTTACATGACCGGGCATCTTGCCAAGGTCTGTCAAGATTGTGGGAGAGAAGGAAGGAGTCTCACTTGTAGCTTTCTTGCTTGCACAATGGGGGAATACACACAAAGGTGGAGGCTGAAAACAGTTTTCCTCTTCTTAGTTGTGTAAGCCAAAAGAACTCTAGTACATAGAAATAGAAGAACCCTATATATGGGTCTCAAACCAAACTCAACTAACTAAGGTGGCATACTAACTGAGCCACGAACTAGAGTAGATAAGGATAGCTGTCATCTAGCTATTATTCATGGGCGGTGTACCAACCGCATCTGCAACTGACAAGTCGGTGACATAAATACACAACGGTCACCCTGGCGTATCATGAGTGGAGCTCGATATCTCAACACTCCCCCTCGAGCTCAATCCCAATTCCTGCACACCAAGCAGGTCTCTGAACTTGTGCAGCTTCTCTGCGCCCAATGCCTTCGTGAATATGTCAGCTACCTGATCCTCTGTGCTGACATAAACTAGATCAATAAGACCTAGTAAAACCCTCTCCCGTACATAGTGATAATGCACCTCAATGTGCTTTGTTCTAGCATGATAGACTGGGTTATTTGCCAAGTGTATACTACTCATGTTGTCACAATAAATGACAACTGGCCCATCTGTAGACTGATGCATATCATAAAGTAGCTTATGCAACCAAGCTACCTCACATGCAGCCATTGCTGCACCCCTGTACTCAGCCTCTGTGCTCGACAAGGCAACTGTAGGCTGTTTCTTGCTGCTCCAAGTGACTGCAGCACTCCCAAAAGAGAACACATACCCACTGGTAGATCGTCTATCAGAAATACTACCAGCCCAATCAGCATTAGTGTATCCATGTAACTGTATCTGAACCCCAGTCTCATAAAATAGTCCATACTGCAATGTGGACTTCACATACCTGAGTATGCGTCTAGCCGCATCCAAATGCGGTTTCCTTGGAGCCTGCATAAACTGACTTACCAATCCAACAACATAGCTCAAATCTGGCCTGGTAATAGTCATATAAATCAAGCTTCCTACTATGCGTCTGTACATAGTAGGGTCTTCCAGAAGCTCACCTGCATCTGCGCTCAGCTTCACATTCTGCTCCAAAGGAACTGAAATAGGCTTACAGCCTGTCATCCCATATTTGGACAGCATGTCCAATCCATACTGCCTCTGCAAGAGCTGTATCCCACTTGGTGATCTAATCACCTCAATGCCCAAGAAATAACGCAGCTCTCCCAAATCCTTCATCTCAAACTTCTGCTTCAATAGCATTTTCACATGAAGAATATCTTCATCACTGTCACCTGTCATAATCAAGTCATCAACATAAATGACAAGTAGCATAATACCTTTCTCTGTTTTTCTCACATAAAGTGAGAAATCTGCCTTGGAAATCTGAAAGCCAATAGTGACAAGATACTGTCCTATCTTGTCAGACCATGCTCTAGGTGCTTGCTTCAAGCCATACAAGGCTTTCTTCAACCTGCAAACAAACTCAGGATGAACAGCATGCACATAACCTGGTGGCTACTCCATATAGACCTCTTCTTGCAAATCACCATGCAAGAAGGCATTCTTTACATCCATCTGATGTAAAGACCATCCCTTTGATGCAGCCATAGCAATGACTACTCTTACGGTTGCCATCCTTGCAACCGGACTGAATGTTTCTTCATAGTCAATGCCATATGTTTGTGCATACCCCTTGACTACTAATCTTGCCTTGTATGTGTTCACAGAACCATCTGGATTGTGCTTCACCTTATAAACCCACTTACAGCCAATTGCATTCTTACCTTTAGGCAAAGGTACCAATTCCCATGTAGCATTTGCTTCCAACGCATCCATTTCTTCATCCATGGCTTTCTCCCATTTTTCTTTTCCCATGGCTTGCTCAAAAGAAGTGGGTTCTGGTTCCTGTATCACTTTGACCATATATGCATAGTGAATGGCTGTAAATCCATCATATTTTAGCCTATCCACAGGATACCTAGCTCTCATAGACCTGCGCAAAATAGGTTCACTCCCAGGTGCTCTCAAAACATCCCTGGTCTTCCTTACTCCAGGTGTAACAATAGAAGGAATACCCAACTCATCATCAATGCTCTGTTCTGAGCCACTGGATTCACCATCCACATAAGAGTGACCTACATTCACATCAAACATGGGCTGATCAACCTTCTCTTTTCCTTTTCGTGATACCTGCATACCACTATCTGCATTGCTTTGAGAAGATTCTCCTGATCTCAATCTGACTGTCCATGGCGAAGAATGGGAACCACTGCTAGAGGACGCTCCAGGTCCACTAATATTTTGTGACTGCTGCTGTGAATTCTGTGCAGCATTACCATTTTGTGCATCTACATCATCAATCACATTTACTGGTTTATACCAGCTACTCATCTCATCAAAAACAACATCTCTGCTCACTGTAAACTTACGAGTAGAAGGGTTATAGCATCTATACCCTTTTTGCTGCAGAGAGTAACCAATAAAGATGCACTTCTCAGCTTTTGGATCCAACTTGGATCTCAACTCATCTGGCACATGTACATAGGCAATGCAACCAAAAATTTTCAAATGAGAAATATCTGGTTTCCTACCAGTATACCTCTCCTCTGGAGTCATCCCATGTATTGCTGCAGTGGGAGTCCTGTTCATTATGTAGACTGCTGTAGCAACTGCTTCAGCCCAATAAAAATCTGGCAGGTCTTTTTCATTGAGCATGGCACGAGATACCTCTCCAATATGCCTATTTTTCCTTTCTGCAATTCCATTTTGTTGTGGGGTATGACTGCATGAATATTGCTGCTTTATGCCATGTTCCTGCAGGAACCTTGCAAACTCATTTGAGAGGTACTCTCCCCCTCCATCTGACCTTAGGCATTTTATTTGCATACCTGTTTCTTTTTCAGCCATAGCTTTAAGAGTTTTGAAATGCCCAAAAACTTCACTTTTCTTTTTCATAAAATACACCCAAACTTTTCTGCTATAGTCATCAATAAAAGTGATAAAATAATGACAGTCTCCAAGAGATGTAGCTTTAGTAGTCCACACATCAGAGTGGATTAATTCCAATGGCTTCTTACTCTCTTGAACATGTCTAGGAAATGGTTTCCTTGCCTGTTTTCCAAATTGACAGGCTTCACATACCTTATGCATTTCTGCAACCTTGAATTTAGGCAATCCTGCAACAATATTTTGGGCCTGCATTGATTTAAGTCGCTGTATATTAACATGACCAATGTGTTTATGCCAGATATCAATATCTGCAACTACACCGGTCCCATGTGCAAACATTGCTGCACTCAATTCAGGCATGTCTGCATCCAATGTAAACATTCTGCCCTTCTTCTTTCCTTTTGCTATCAAGCAAC
Organism: Lygodium microphyllum; assembly: GCF_053477565.2. Taxonomy (NCBI): domain Eukaryota; kingdom Viridiplantae; phylum Streptophyta; class Polypodiopsida; order Schizaeales; family Lygodiaceae; genus Lygodium; species Lygodium microphyllum. The sequence goes on from NC_141163.1 coordinate 43,369,900, forward strand.
CTTTATTTTTCATATCCTCAACAAAGCATCCATGAGGATTAAATCTGACCTGCAAGCCCTGCTCAACCATTTGACCAACAGAAACCAGATTCTTGGTGATATTCGGGACATGAAATACATCGGACATGTATTTCTTTTTTCCATCTTGCATAGACAAAGGAAGTTTTCCAATCTGCACAATAGGATGTGCAGTATCATCACTAGTCTCCACAAATCCTGGTTTTTCCATTTTCCTTGCATCCTCCATCCATTCTGCATGACCTATCATGTGGTTTGATGCACCTGAGTCAACATACCATACATCATTGCTTTCTTATGCACTTGTCACAGAATTGTTCATGTGCTGCACCATAAACAAATGCTCATTTCTGTCATCACCTTGTCTACTAGAAGATGCATAATTCCCTTGTTGCAATTTTCCATTCATGATGTCATTCTGCTTTTTATAGCAGTCTTTAGCCATATGACCCATTTTACCACAGTAGTAGCATTCAATATTACTGTTTGCATTTTGGCCTCTTTGCCATCCACCACGACCTCTTTGGCTCCCCCTGCCTCTAGAGTTACCACGTCCTCCTCCATAGGACTGGTTTTCTTGAGTTTGCTGCATATTTTGATTTCTACCACGGCCTCCAAATCGGCCTCCTCTACCTCTGCCTCTACCTCTTCCAGCATTTGAGTAGAAGACAGCTTCTTTTGCAGTTCCTCCTGAAGAAGATGCACCACCATTTCTCTGGTCCTTAGAGATTAGAAGAGCAATCAACTCCTCAAAATCAGGAAATCTTTCACCAACTGAAATGGATGTCCGAAACTGTGCATAATCCTATCCTAGAGCATTCAAGGTCACAGAAACTAAATCATCATCTTCCACTGGCGACCCAATGGAAGCAAGTGCATCTGCAATCTTCTTCACCTTCATGTGGTAGTCATTGATGCTCATACTTTCTCTTTGCACATTATGCAACTCTTGCTTGAGCTGCATTTTCCTGGCTTGCGTATTTATGCTACACATTTTTGACAAAGTATCCCATGCCTCCTTTGGCGTACCTGCATCCTGAATATGCACAATCATAGAGTCTGAAATGCTGATAGACAGCCAATACATAACTTTCCTGGCTCTCTCATGCCATGCTTTAAATGCCTGCATTTGCTGTTGATTGGGAACATCAGGAAGAACTGGTTCTTCTTCATTTCCTGCAACAAATTCCCAATATCCTTTTCCCATAAGGAAATTCGTCATTCTAAACTTCCATGCTTGGAAGTTGTTCTTGTCAAGCTTTTCAGTGACAATCTGTGAAAGAGAATCAGACGCCATTACAGAACACTGCAAAAAATTCTGTCACTGCAAAAAACACAGCTTCACCCTCACAAGGGCAAATCTGCAAAACTGGTGAAAGTGGTATTTGACCACACAGTCACTTCCTAGTGACGATTTTGCATAAACAGGAACCAAGGATGATTTTTAACTCCCAATATCTCTGCACACAAGCATACGATGCAATCTCTGTGGTAACTTTTCACCGACCTGTAGAACAGTGGTCGCATAGCATAAACCAGGGCCTTTTCCTGAGTGCGTGCAGAAAACTTCCGCCTTCAAAACAGGCCCCGAAATGGCCTCAAATCAAAATAACAAGGTCGCCGAGGGCTAAAGCCCTCGCCCGCAGCATATACTGCCCTCTTGCTTCACTGCGAAGGGCGTCTCAACCTGAGACAATTCGCTCTTGCAATTTCCAGCTGTGCTACTTACAGAGATCTGCTCCCAAAACAGAAAATGAAAGCAACACTGCTCCTCTTACCAAAACACCGCGAGCTTGGCTTGCTTTCTTGAGCTCCTTACCACGAACAAGGCTCTGATACCATGTCAAGATTGTGGGAGAGAAGGAAGGAGTCTCACTTGTAGCTTTCTTGCTTGGACAATGGGGGAATACACACAGAGGTGGAGGCTGAAAACAGTTTTCCTCTTCTTAGTTGTGTAAGCCAAAAGAACTCTAGTACATAGAAATAGAAGAACCCTATATATGGGTCTCAAACCAAACTCAACTAACTAAGGTGTCATACTAACTGAGCCACGAACTAGAGTAGATAAGGATAGCTGTCATCTAGCTATTATTCATGGGCGGTGTACCAACCGCATCTGCAACTGACAAGTCGGTGACATAAATACACAACGGTCACCCTGGCGTATCATGAGTGGAGCTCGATATCTCAACAAGGTCCTCTTTTCCTATTCCCTTCTATTTACATTATCCCTTCACCTATGCCTGTCTACTCTTTACAATTTGCATAGGAAGGAGCGTGGTGCTCTTTTACAAAATTTGGGAGTGCCTTTGCATTTTTAAATATGAATTTACCCTTTGCCTTCTTTAAGGTTTCCTTTGCACCTTTTTCCTTTTCTTCTCTTTTCGGGTCTGCATTTGTGAATTTTCTTGGATTTATTTTTACTTACTTTTTCCTTGTCTTGCACTGGGGGAAACATTACCCCCTCCTAGTCGAGTACTAGTCCCATGGAGCTTGTGGGTCTTTGTTGGTCAGGACTCAATGATTGAAGGGTTGTCATGTGGTTGATGATGGGGTTCTTGCGGGGATTCGACATGGAAGAGAAGCATGTTAGAACGGTCGATGCTTTGGAGACTGAGGGTATATTGAGTGGTTGATGGGGACCTCTAAGGTCAGTGGTTGGTTGCATTCATATTTACTTGAAAAGAAAAAGAAAAGTAAACTAGCTAGGGGGTGTGCCTACCTTAGGGTGTGGTGCATTGTGTTTTTCTAGTGGAACTAGGAGCTCGATCAAGCCTGGGGTGTTGTCCCACACTTGAGGATCTAGTTCATGCATAGGGGAGGTACAGTGGGTGTAGCTCTCGGGGAGACATGTCTAACCATAGGCAAGTGTGAACTCCCTAGGTATGCCTTGCCCTTGATATGCCCTAAACATGAAGTAGGGAACAAAAGGGGCTAGGGGTTTAGGCCGATCAAGGCCACCGACACGCCTAACTTGAGGACCCCTAGGTATAATGATTGTGATGCTCAACAAAAATGAGATGTATTGTTTTCTTTCTTTTTTTATTTTTTTCAGCCAATTTTCTTTTTCCTTGTCTTTTAATTCTCTTTTCTTTTTTCTTTTTATAAAAATAATAGGTATGTAGAGAGCTAGTCCTCATGATTGTGGTTGTGGGAGGAGGAGATTGGGGGATTAAGGGACTTGCCAAGAAAGTACTTACCCTAAACGTATCCTTTTAAGTTTATAAAAATATTGAGAGATGTAGTGGACAAGAATGGGTGATTGCATCTAGCGAAGCAGCTTTCATTCATGTCCTCTAAGAGGGCCATGCAAAAGGATAGAAGGAGGGCAGCTTGCATCATTAATCTAGCCATGGTACAACTATCTATGCCAGCATTTAGATCAAAAAATACGGGTGGGAGGTGGTGTAGGGTCCTGTTTAGGTAGTACTCTGAGCAGCCTAAGATAGTTATAGCTTGTGATGAAGGCGAGATCCAGGCAAGAAGAAAAATCACTAAGAAAATGGGCAATTGAAGTCCATAAGTCATCCTTGGAAAAGGTAAAGGCTTCCTTTGTCTTAGTGGCATTTACATTGTATATTTTGGAAAAATCATAACTGCCATGGATTTTGGGGTTGAAGTCCACTCCTCTCGAATATGGCATGTATGTTGGGTTGTTTCTCTTGAAGGGTAGGGTGTTACAAAATGACATCCAGGTGTCCATGTTTCCATCCCAGATTCTTCTCCTCCACTTTGGCTAGAACTCGTACCCCTTCACATTCCTGGGCACCTCCATAACTTTATTTTCCTAGTAATCATGCACTTCCATCCCCTACACAACGTTAAATTTTTCTCTCTCTTGGTTCCACTTGTCTCCAAGCCTTCTACCAATTCTCATCACCTTCTCCACCACTTTTGTTGATGGCACTTTGCTCAATGTAGAGGGGAATCAAAAAGTAAAGTCAAAAGGTTAGCGGTTGTTCTCTTTCTACTCCCAAACTACAAGCTCCGCATTCCAATTCATTGGTAAACAATCTTCTCTTGGTGGAATGGGCACTTCTAGGGCTACTATTGGTTGAGCTCTCAACCTTCTCCAACATCCTCATTCCCTTCTTCTTGACCTCCACTTCTCTTTAAGTAGTTGTGTCCAACTCATGCTGTGCTTTTGGTCATGGAGAGGGAGGTTGTGGGACCTACTCCTCATCTTGTTGCCCCATTTTGAAATCTAGCCTTTCTTCTAGAAGTGGCACATATTTCTATCTTTCCCTTAGGGGCTCTTATGGTCCTTGTCCCTCCTTAAAGCCTAATAGCTCCACCTCTTGGACTGTCAGCCCTATCCTTAACAAATACTCTCGTTGCTCCTGTTGGCTCAAGCTGGTTCTCACTCCTTGTGATTGGACACACAGTCCATGCCTTATGGCTTTATGGTGATCTCCAGCTTGCTCTTTAGAGTTTTAATGGCCTCCTCCTCTTCTGACTGTGTGACATCCAAGATGGTAATGGGGAAGGCACATTGTTGGGCTTCCAATCTTGTGTTCGCAGCCTCTACTACCCTACTTTTTGCTAATACTCTGTCACCTTCTACATGGGCTAGATGATTTGCTAGGTCTTTTACTCTTCCTTCACTCTAGGTCACCTACACTTCATCCTTTTGTTTCATCTCCTCTAGGCTCTCAATCTGCCTTGGGGCTAAGGGTGCTATCATTGGCTCTTGTCTCTCTGCTTTTGGGTCCCTTTTTTGTTCTCCTCCTCCAAGTACTCGATTTCTATTTCTAGCCTTCCTTGCTCCTTTATCTCCATTAGCAATCTATTGCTCATTTGCTCCATTTCTCTTTGATGCTCTTCTCCTACCTGAGCTCTCTCTCCTTCTCCTGCTGCAAGCTGATCAATCACTTCATCTTAAAATCTTCTCATCTGCCTTGTCAAGTCTTTGTATTCCACGATTAGTAGCTTATATTGTCCTTGTTAGCCAATTAGATCTTGCATTTCTTCTGTGAGCCTTTCTTGCCAGTTGTCTTTGTCTCTTTCTTTGGCCTTGAGCTCTGCCTTCAGCTCACTTATCTCTTTTTGATAATCGGCCACCTAGCGAGTCCTCTCTAGCTGAAAGGCTACCAATGTTTCTTTTTCAGCTTCCAACTTGGCCATTACTATTTTCTTTTCTTTCTAAGCCCTCTCTAGCTATGAAAGGAGCTTTTTGATATACTCATCATAGCCATGGATGGTGGCACTATTATAGGGATGGATGTTGTGGTGGATGCCTCTATTTTTTGCTTCTTGGGGTCTTGTCTTGATTCAACATCTACAGTGGCTAGTCTCTTTGTTTCAGTGTCAGGGCTCCTTCAATTGAATCTTGAGCTACATCTTGTGCTTTATTTACTAGAAATTGCCCCAAGCCACTTGGAGATTGCTTGCATCTAGCGTGGTTGAGGTGCCTTGGGTTGGTGTGGTAGATGGGGTAGTAGGCATGAGAATAGATGGAATTGAATATAATGGGCTCTTTTCCTTGCCTTATGTTGATGGTGCTACACTTTCTAGCACTTGGGCACTAGTGCTTTGGCCTTCTTCTCCTTACAGGCTCATGGTAGCCAAGTCCTCCTACTTGGAGGGCTGCTCTACTGACATGTGTAATGCTTGAGCCATGTCTTCATCTTCCTTTTTGCATAGCTCTTTTGCCTCTTCTTTTTCTCTCCTATCTCTTTCCTCTTCGGCTCTTTTAGACTCCCCTTATATCCTTTGCAATTTGGCTTATTCTTTCCTTTGTCTCTCTTCTTCAGCATTATTTGACTCTTTTTGTGCCTTTAGCAAGTTAGTCTTCTCTATTTTTGTGATTCTCTCCTCAACTTCTTACTACTACTTTTGGGGAGTCAACTTCTTTGGCTTTTTAAGCCCTCCTTTGGCTGGATTGTGTCTCCTATTATTCTCCCTCACTTATTTCTCTTTCACTAGACTATTCTTGCTCATGAGGTGGTGTCCTCTCGAGGGTCTCTCCTTCTTCCTCTCCACCTACCACCTCTCCCACTGCCTCCTGGATGAGGGTAGTTAGTACTCAATTGAACCCTATGAATGAAGCTTTTGAGGTAGGTTCATTTCTTTGAATTCCAACTTTTCATGTTGGGGACTCTTTGCATCCTTACTGAGGAAGAGCTACACATTGCCAGCACAATCTCAAAACTGAAACCTAACAACAGAAAGAAGATAAAAGTGATTTTATACTTAAAAAGAATAAGGAGGAAATGCTTGCTTGGAATAAATGAATTACTTGAAGTGAAAATTGTGTTGCAATCCCTTTTTCTTCTTGTGGAGAAAAAAATCTTGCAAATGAACTAATGGAAGCTTGTTGTGCTACGACATGAGCTAGACATGGCAGGAAAGCAAGACAATGCCCACCATCAACTTCGGTTCACATAAGAAGAGAGAAGACGATATGGAATTTCCCTCGAGAACTGGGCCTATTGTTGAGATTTTTGCAATCACACCTACTTCAGTCCCTTTGTAAGGAGCAGTGAGGGCTCAGGACTAGAATCCCATATGCACAGTAGGAGAAGTGCTACTATTCAGTTTCCTATAGAGCATTGTACTTGCACTCTTTTTCCATGTAATGAAAGTAATATTTTCTTTCTAGTAAAGTATCCTTGCCATTGTCCACACACAAGATTGTGTTTATGAGTCCAAGTCTCAATCTTCGAACCTTATTCACTTGTGTGACGATTTGACTTGTCAGTGTCAATGTCTTCATGAGTTCATTCTTCCTATTTCAACATCCATAGCTTCTGTCATAGCCATGTCCTAGATCTGAGTTTTCACACCTATAATCAGCTGAAGTTGAGGACCATCCATAATGTCGACAAGGTGGTGGCCAAGGAGGAAGCGGCCAGAAGAATCATAGAACATTGCAACCTAGCAAAGTACATTGAGAAGTTTTGGTAGGAAGCCAACTACAATTGGTGCATAGAGTTCTTGAGAACCTATGACTTGATAGATCATGTACCACCATGATTTTGGGAAGAGTCGAAGAAGCCAAATAGGTGTAGGTAGAGCTCAGCAGGCCTTGGTGGAGAAGACACTAGCATTAGCACACAAGGTGGAGAGGAGACTAGAAAGAGATGTACATGTCATGCTCAACATGAATAGGGACCAGGTCCTATGACGAGACCAGCGTCCAGGATATCACTAACCCTGAAGTGAGACTCAGGCCAAGGTCATCCACACATTGCTTTCAAGCTAGAGGTACAACTTGCTCATGCACAGGATTGGAGTGCCTCTGTTGGAGTGCCTAGTAGCCATTTACCTGATGAGATTGGTTAGAATGGCTATGTGCGTGCCAGAGCATTAGGCTTAGGGAGCAGGTGAGCTAGTGGTAGAGATAGGGGTGGGTCATGACATGCTCTTCTAGATGTCAGTTGCAAGTAATGGCCAATACCCTATAGAAGGTGGGAGCTACATAAGTTGGGTCGTACTTAGAGGTTTTGATTGCACGTCTCTACTCAGCTTTGGTCATAATTTGGTAGCCTTCTTACTCCCATTGAAGTCAAAGAGCATACCATTTGTGCAAGAAATAGGAGTCATTGTTAGCTAGGTTTTTCAACTCTTCAATTTCTTAGTTTGTGGTAGAAATTGTGTTCTTGGAATAAGATGTGATGAGTCATTTTTTGACACTTGCTTGCGAGAAATCTCATTGGCAAATAACTCTTCAGCTGTCATGGGGGCCTTAATGAACATGAATTCCAATTCCTCCCAAGTGCAAGGTAGTGTTGTACACACTTTTGTTGCTAAAGGCTCTTCTAAAAGACTTAAGTTGAATCGCTCATAACTTTAAGCAAGCATGGTAAATGTAGCATCCAAACATAAAATCCAAGTGACCAAGTCATCCCCCATAATTTTAGCCAAGTCAAAGACCAAGGTAAGGATGGATCACCACTCATAAGAGGGTTTAAGGCTTGCAAGTTGGACTAGATAGATTAGCAACTAGTGTCTATGACTTTGACGCGCAATTTAGCCTCTTGTGCGATAGGCATGGTTTGTGATGTTGATGTTCTGCTGTTAGATGCTCGTGATGCCCTTGGGACACTAGCAACACTAGGTTGATGCAATTTAGAAGTAGCAAGTTGTGGTTTTTGTCGCGGTAGACTTTTTGAGTCTCTACAAGCTTAGCATTTTTGGGTTGTATAGGCTTTGCAGCTTAAGTCTCCTATGGCTTGGGTTCCTTAAGTGTTGTGCAATCTTGTGTGGATAAGTTTGGGGGTGGCACTTGAGTGGTTCCCTTGGTGATCTTGTCTTTAGGCACCCATATCCAGGTATTTCCCTCATAGTAGCCTTGCACTTGCAATAGGGTTTTTGGGACCCATCATGGCTTGACTATTCATCAATGCCTATAATGTCTTCTTCGCATCCTAGGTCTCAAGTATGAGTTTCTAGCAGTGTGAGGTTGTGTGTGCTTATTTCTAGGTGGTGGTCCTTGGTTCTTAGGCACCCATTTGAACTTGTGTTCAACTTAAAGGGAGTTTGCCCCTCCACATCTATTTTATAGGCTATTCAATAGGCCCATGAGGCTTCCATCAGTTTGTTGTCCTAGTCATCATCACTACACGAAGCAAAGACTACCTTGGTTAGGACGTTCACTAAGATCTTATTTTTGGATTCAACTTGGCCATTTGCTTGAGGGTAGTAGGGTAAAGATCTCCTACGGTTGAGCAGGAAGGTAGACAAGAGGTGGGCAATCACTTTGATGATGAAGTGCCTACCTTAGTCACTAACTAGTTCAATGGGATAGCCAAATCATGAGATCACCTACTCCCAAAAGAACTTGATCATGGTCCTACCATCATTTTTCCTAGTGGCTTGTGCTTCTCCCCACTTGGTGAGGTGGTCTATGATGACTATGATATACTTGGCTTATGAGTGTTGTGCTATAGGACTAATTGACCCAACGAAGTCAATCCCCCATTTTTCAAATGGTTACTTTGCAATGATTGGGGTTAGCTCCATCATGTCCTTGTTAACAGGGACCTTGGTCATCGACTAGCACTCTCATCAGAGTGCTTCACAAATCATGCTGCGTCACACAAAAGCGTGGGGTACCACAATTGAGACTGCAACACCTTGCATGCTATCGTGTCTCTCATGAAGTGTCCTCCAGCAATTGCATCTCTTGAGATTCAAGCTCACAGTTTTCTACCTTAGTTGAATAAGTTAAGTCCCATTGACTTAACCATGGTTTGATCTGAGTTTGTTGTGTGTTGTACATACAATTGACTTTAGACTGTGTGTTGATGGAATGGAACTGATAGGGAGCATGTCTGCTACCCTTTGAACCTATGCCTTACGGCCATCTCTCTCTCTCCTTTTCTAATATGATATCAGAGCAGTCATGATTGTCACTGTATCAATGAAGTGAACAAAAGATATTGCCACAGCAAAACTTGAATCTAGTCAAACCCACTCGCTTTGCTACACATGAAGCACCCATTTGACTTTGCAGGTTGTTTCTCTGAAGCTATCTTATTGTCCTTGGATGCTCCAATTTTTCATTAGCCTAAGTCGAAGCTCCTGCCCCTCGATGCTAATCACCTATAGTTGGTCTTGGCTCTAGCATTGTTACTGTAATAGAGATTGTGGTAGCCGCATCTAAAGTAGTCTTGGTCTATCTCACTACGAAAGCATAACATTGAGAGCACAGACGCATTGAAAACAATGGCAAAAGCAAAGTGGGTCACTTCTTAAAAAGACGATTGATTGCACCTTCTCTGACGCATTCTGAAAGCGTTGGATTGGTCTGAACTTGTTAAAAAGACAGTCAACTGCACCTTCTCTAATGTATTCTGAAAGCGTTGGACTGGTTTGAACTTGTTCGCAGACTGATGCAAGCAGCACAATGCTATAGGTTCTGCCCATATAACACTTGCGGCCTCAGAAGCTGATAGCCTACTTGGTAGGATTTCCCAGGTTCACCTCCATATTAACATTTTGCCCAACTGGATGGACGTATTCTGAGAAGATTGCCCCAGAAGATTATTTCTACAATGAATGTAGGGCGGCTGTAGGAGAGGGATTGTATGCAGTCACATTTCCATCAGTGGTGGTTGAAGAAAAGTGGTTGAAGGGGTTGCATTAGTACACACAGAGCCCCATTGACCCGGAGAGAGACCACCAGTGTGGGGACTGTTGAAGAACATGCCACAAGTATGATTGTCTGCTACAACTAGCACAATGGCCCTACTGTACCTCCATCAGGTGAAAAGTCACGGCTTGACAGCAACTCCCTTGGTTTGAGGGCATCTGTAGAGAGGCCCTACATTGCATCACATGAGGTAGATGTGAATGCCATGGAGCTTGGAAGCAATGTGGCACCTGATGATCTGCCTAAGTGATGTGGAGATGCAGTAGTAGAACAGTCCTTAGCTATGAGCTCAATTGGATTGGAGAGAGCAAAAATAAGAGGTTTCTCATTGAGGGCTGCTCAAGCATCTAAATTACCAGCTGCATTTGAAGGTTAAGCTTATCTAGTGCGTAGTAGTCTGTTGATCAGCAAGAGCTGCATGCTTTACAGCTATCTGAACATGTATGGTTAGGTACTTTGGAGAATAACCATCAGTATTCAATATGGACAGCAAGAAAGAAATGTGCCAGTTTTTTTTTTGGACTATTAAAACAATTTAGCAAGTCATGTTTACCTTGTACAATAGGTCATGAGTAGTAAATTCAAGGGTACAATTGGTATCAGTGAAGCTTGTATTTGGCTCATGTTTACTGCAGCAGTGAATGTATCAAGCAGGCTTGAAGCTCATTGAGTCTATCATGAAATGTACTTGATTCTCTCTTATGCACTAACAGTGATTAATGGTAGCCCATTGTTGATGAATGGCACACTTGTGGAGAGTATGATGATTGAGTAGAGCTCTCATGAATAGGTCAGAAATGCTATGGCAAATGTATTTGAGCAGTCAACTGAATATCTATTTCGTGCATGTATTGGATCTTATGCAATCATCATATTAGATTGGAGTGCAAAGTTGTTGATGCAGTGTCATTGTAGTTAAATGGGAATAAAAGACATGTACTGTCTGAAAATGCAATAGTGGTTATTGTTGCAGTTTTACAGTAAAAACTAGTTGTAATTCAAGTCACTGAAGTATATTGCATGTTTGCATTCTGAGAAATTGACTGGTTTTGGAAGCTGAAGACTTTGAAATGGAAAACACATGAGAGAAGGGTACTATCACTCAGATAATTGGTGAGAATTCGGACTACAACAATTTCGTTCTATGGAAATTCAAGATGTCTGATTTTTCTATTGGAAGAGGCTATTGGGACCTAGTTACAGGTCTTGAAGATGAGCCCAAGCTACGAAGGGATAGACCTCCAACACAAGATCAGTTAAAGGCACACATGACTTGGTTGGAAAAGGCTAGCAAGGTCTTGCATTGGTTGTCATTATGTGTGTCAGATGCAAAAGCTATGCAAATTGCAAATTGTACTTCCCCAAAAGCTACTTGGGATTTATTAATGAAGAATTATGGGCATGTCACTCATGCAAGAAAGACACAACTGAAGCAAAAATTCAGCCACATATCTAGGAATGGAAGGTCCATTGAAGACTATGTTAGTAAGAACCATTGCAGAACAACTCGGCTCAATTGGAGCTAAAGAGGAGGATGATTTGGTGGCTACTACCCTCCATGGACTTGGACAGGAATATAAGCAGTTTGACACTTCCATTTCAGTGCATGTAATATTTTCACTCGAAATATTAAAGAACCTTGATCACCACACGCCTGCGCAAAAGCCGTGCAAAGTCATCTCCCGCAATGGAATAATGATAGTGACAAAGTTCTTACCCCGCACACGCAATAACGAGCGCATCCGCATTGTGCAAATGAGGCCGGGGCTTAAAAATCGCAAGCCGCACAAGAAACACCCCTTACATAAAGGCAAATGGATAAATTATTAAAGTAGTGTAAATTTTTTATTAATTACCCCTCCCCTCAGCCGATGCATGGCAGGGGGAGAGGGAGTGTGTGGAGGAGTGAGTTAAGTGGAGAGAGGGAGGAGTGTGGTGTGGGGATGCATGAGGGAGGGAAGGCATGAAGCCTCCACGTGGTGGATCTCCCCCTCCCCCCCCCTTCCTTAAGCACTATATAACCTCCCCCTTAGCCTTGGGGGGAGGCATGAACAAAGAGAGAGAAGGAAGGACTGTTGTTGCTGCCATGCTGTGCCGCCACTGCCCGTCGCCACTCCACCATGAAGTCCGTCTATAGCCGCTAGGCTGCCGCCCATACTCCCCACCATCATCGTCATCAATCATTACCCCCCTCCACGTAGCTTCTGCTCAGAAGTAGAATTTTCTTAGAAGCTTCTAAAGGCAAGCCTCCTTAAGCCTTGTGCATACGGCTTATCCCCGGGGTTTAAAATCCAAGCCTCCAAGACCCTGATCCTGCGCGGGAGAGGAAGATCGCGGTCTGTGAATCTTCAGGTCGCACGAGTAACCCAAGGAAAGCTGTTGCAATAAAAAAATACGCTGCGTAAATGGCCCCAAAACAAAAGATGCAAGGTGCACACGCGGGAGGTTCTTCCCCAAGCATACGCGTGGACATCCCCACGAGCCCTCAATCGCAGGTTCTACAAGTTTAATTCCTTGTAAAAGAAATCCATTAGGCACCCTTAACTCCATGGGAAGAATGCATTTACACTTGTCTCTAATTCATGTAGTAAAGATAAAAATACATTTGAGAAATTATCTCCTTGAACGATGGACAAGGGTTGGTGCGTGTCATGCAATTGGGTTGCTTGCATTTCCAAAGTTATGAATGTAAATTACTTATTCGTCTTACGAGCTTAGTCGCATACTGCCCTTTTCGTGCATTTCTAAAGTGACAAACCTAAACGTATATTGCATAGGTTAAAAGGATGGAAAATTTGTTTAAATTCACCATGGTCTTCCTTGCAAGAAAGAACAAGCATATATTGCATTTAGGCAATAACTCCCTTGTTGTGATTCGCATGAGGAAAAATCGTTAACATATGTTAGATGTTGTCCAAAGAATTGCATGGCATGGAAATGAAACTATGGACTTGCATGTTGCATGCGAAGATGCTTGTAGGATGGATTAAGTCAACATTAGTCTTATAATATTCGTCATGCATGAACTTCATTTATCGAAGTTGCATCTAGAAAAGGTTGCATGTCATATCAAAGCCTGAATTTCGATTGCATTAAACGAAAGGTTGTAGGCAAAACTCTTGATGTAAATCTATGTAGGTTTTGTGCAAGTTATTTCCTGAATTGTCAATCATCATGATTTTTGCAAGAAAAAGAAATAGTTATTACAAATCTTATAGTTGCATAGAAGTAATGAATCACATGCTTACATGTAATGTGATGTCTTGCAACTATTTACACCTTTAGAACAAGTTTAGCATCTCTAAGAAAGGATCATTCCTTGTCTCAAGACAAGTAGACCAATTTAGCTAAATCAATTGTAATGTTATAACCCTCTAGGGATTCGTAAAAGCATGACTAGATGGTACGATGAACACCTCAAAGTGCTAGGTAAGGTTTAGCACGTTAGAAATTCTGCCTAGTATTGCACTTGGGACACCAAGTCGAGACCTTGAAACCCAAAGGTCCTACCCACATTCATGGAATGTTTGGGTTAATTGGATGCCCATACACTAACGATCTAGGGCTTTACCCTAAGGATCGAATGACTCAATACTAGACTTCCAATTAAGTCTAGAATCCGTAGGACCAAATGTTATTGGCCTTGTAAGGTTAGGGATTGGGTTGGGTAAGAAGACACCCCAAACCCTACATCTTGACTAAACATATTTCTTGACCAAGGAACGTCATTGATGGGAGATTGAACCCACAAGTTAGATGGGACTCCTATGCAACAAGATTGCAATGTCGCATGGTTTTCTGTTAAATCACAAATTAGAGTTGCCACTCCTTAGAACAAGGTTGGTAGGTTCTAGCGCAAGTCTAACTTGCAAAAGGATGAGTAGTCATCCTGCTACTAAGTTACCAAGTTAAGGTAACGAGCAATTGAAAAATCAAGTTAGAGCGACAAAGTCGCCAGGATTTACGGTCTTAATTTAAGGAACCTAAGGTGTTGCTAATTTGGATTGACGGGGTATAAACCCTAACCCAAGGATAAAAGGGTAAACAAACAAACCCGTGGGGACCTTGCCAAGTCGCAATTGATCCCGGATCGAACGGTGGATGCATTTGGAGAGAAGGATTCACTCCTTAGCAGTTGGCCAAGTAAACGACCACTAGTTTGATTGTGTTTGTACAGTTTAGGAGTAGTGTTTGTATTGCTTTGCTCAAGGAACTAAAGATGGAAAAATAAATAATGCTTCAGGTTGAAGGCCTGGAGGGAGAGGCAGCATCAGTTACCCCCGACTGTCTACCTGACCCTAACCAAGGGGGTTGTTAGCCGTGCTGGGAACGTGGACCGAACCTGCCGCAAGAGGTCTCTCCGTTGGGTGCTACTTGGAGCAGGAGGGCGGTTGGGTGCCAGAGGGGGCTTTGGCCGTAAATCCCTTGCCTTCCGGCCCTTGCACAAGAGGCCGCAAGATTGGATCTCGAGGCTTGCATACTAGTCTACGGGCAGAAACTTGGATTAGTAATCCCTGAGGATTGCTGGATTGCCTTCGAGCGGATTATGGATTTCCTTCAGGCGGATTATGGATTAGCCTATGGCTGGATTATAAGATGTAATCCAATGATAAATAAGATCAATTTTTGTAAAGGAACTTGTTTGACATTGTTTTTCTATGTCAATGCTAAGATTACGTGAAGGAACCAGTGACTAAAAGGCTAATTAAGGAAACTGTTTTTTGTGTGTCAAACTAAATATGATAGGTAATTAGATAACTAAAACAACCTTGAGGAAAGTGCGATGGATATGGCCATGGGTGTAACGTGTCCACCTGTTATCTTCAGGACACGTCTTAGCAGTCCATCGAAAAGGATGTCTAGGAAGCTCCACCCGGCACTCCCATGGAATGTTACGGGGTTTGCGATCTAGGACTCTCCGCGTCTGCCACGTAGCGGAAGTATTCCAGCCGTTCCCACTTAGGCCCTACCTGAATTAGGATTTTTCCTATTGGTCATTTCCTAACGGCAACTAGCGTCGAACCCGAGAGAACTACTTTACGCAGAAACACCAGGTCCGAAGCGAATTCACGCTGCACTTGGTTCAAGGAGAATGGGAAACGAGAGGGATGCGAAGCTCAACCTCTCTGCCATAAGGCATAGTCCCATTCCGTTCCCCTAAAACAGTGTAAATCGGGATCATTTATAACTTAGACTCTAGGTCAACGCTCTCACTATTCGTGTCCTTTGAACGACCTTCCTGCTGTTCATCGTGATTTGAGAAAAGTTCCCAGCCAACCAGGACCGCCCATTCGTAGGACGGACCTATGGCCACATCCACCGCACTTTCCTCAAGTTGTTTTAGTTATTTAATTACCTAACACATTTAGTTGGACATGTATCAATCAGCTTCCTTAATTAGCCCGTTAGGCACTGGTTCCTTCACGTAATCATAGCACTTGACATAGAAAAGCAATGTCAAACAAGTTCCTTTTTAACAGGTTATCATATTTATCTTTGAAATACATAAAGTCCATCCCGTAGGCTTATCCATAATCCGTTCGAAGGCTATCCAGCAATCCACAGGGATCACTAATCCAAGATTCCGCCCGTAGACTAGTATGCGGGCCTCGAGATCCAATCCCGAGTCACGTTAGCCTCTTGTGCAGGGCCTGGAAGGTGAGGGATTTATGGCCACAGCCCCCCCTGGCACCCAAGCGTCCTCCTGCTCCAAGTAGTGCTCAACGGAGAGACCTCTCACGGCGAGTTCGGTCCACCTTCCCAGCATGGTTAACAACCCCCTTGGTTAGGGTTAGGCAGGCAGTCGGGGGTAATTGAAGCTGCCTCTCCCTTCAAGCCTTCAACCTGAAGCATTAGATATCCATTTATCCTTTAATTCCTTGAGCAAACAAAGCAAAACAGTGCTCTTAAAGTTGTTACAAGCACAAACAATTCCATTGGTTGCTATTTTTGGCCAACTGCTAAGGAGTGAATTCTTCTTTCCGAATGCATCCAACACTCGATCCGGGATCAATTGCGACTTGGCAAGATCCCCTATATCCTGGGTTAGGGCGTACCCTATTAACCTGACTTGATAAATACCTTAAATTCATATATTATCCCGATTTATTGATTGGTCTTTTGCTTCCAAGTAATTATCTTTACCCAAGAAAGGTACTATATCAGGACAATTATTCATCCTCTTGCAAGATAAACTTGCGTAAGAATTTGCCAACCTCATTTCGAGGAATTGGCCATTCCCTTGTGATCAATTCACAAGATTGTGCAACTCTACTACTTGTTGCACAAGTGTCACATCAAGCTATGGGACTATTTACCCATCAAATGGAGTCACGAAACAATCTGTTTCTGATTACATTAGGCTGACATTGTCAGTCCTAGGGTTCCAAGTTCCATCTTCTTAGCAAGAGATTCTTAGGGAAAAACCCTAGATCACTTCTCGAAAGTATGTTCCAATGTCTCTAGATTCTGTGAATGTGGGCAAGTCTTTAGGGTATAGGGGTTTCAGCTTTGGCAACAGGAGCGACTAGGTCACGTGTTAAATCCTAGTTAGTTCTTTGGAATATGTTGCATTGAATTAACTCTTTCTAAACGAGTCCCTTCGCGGTTTTTAGATGTTTAGGTTTAAACCAACTTGTCTATTCTTGAAGATAATTACGCTACCATTTTTATAACCACATGATTCATTTCCTACGTATAAATTGAATTACAATCCTAACTTTTCGAATTAAAATCAAAACATATGATAAGTTATAGCATAATTCTATTTGATCTCTTTATAACATGCATTCATGCTTCTAAACTTTAGGGTTTTTTTTGTTTGAACCATGCAGCCTTTTCTAATAATTACGCAGTAGAAAACGATATTTATACCAATTGACTAGAGTTATGTAACTCAAGAATCATTTCATGCCTTGCAATTTCCTACGGATTATTAGCACTTTCCATAATGACTCATTGCAAAGAAGATATGTCTTAATAATGCGACATGCAATTTATACTCCCATGCCTAATCGAAGTGCACTATCTTAATTTCGTTTTGTAAAGTTGGGCATTAATCAATCTAATTAATGCATGAAGCCACTTGCTAGAAATGCATAGAAATCTTATGCTTGCTTTATTTTGTTTGTTTTATTGAAAAATATACTAATGACCGAACTCTTCCATCGTGAGCTATTTCTTTTAAATTAACAAAGTATTTAAGACGAAAAGTGCATCCTATCTCCAAAAATCATCCACGCACGATTGAATTATAATGACGTAAATAAAAATTAGGAAGAAAAACCTAGACTTGTGGTGAGATGTCCACGTGGATGTTAGGAGACGATCCTCCTGCGGCTGTGCCTTGTGCTTTCTTAGGAGCCATTGCGAATGCGGCCTTTCCATCTTGGATGCGGCTTTGCGAAACTTCCTTTGTAATTCCACCGTCCTTTATGAATTTTTTTTCCTTCCTTTCGTAGAAGCTCCGGTGCAAATTGTATACATGGAAAGGGGTTTAACACTCGGGCTAATTGGGAGATTGAAGAAAATCCAAGGGAAAAAGCTTAATGAGCCTTTTTAAAGGCCCCGGATAGGACCCACAGGAAAGGGGGTACTAACTGGACTTTTAACGGATTGAAAAAGGGGCCAAAGGGATATAAAAGTCCTTAAAAATGGATATCTCCGTGGAGGGGGAAAGAAACCCACGGAAAGGGTTTAAAATCCTGGGAAGGGGGGTAGGAAAATCTTTTGAGATTAAGGCTTATTAAAGCCATGGGAATGGGGCTTTTTATTTGATCCCGGGGGTAGTTTTTAGGATGCCCTAGGTGGGTAAAAAGGGGGGAAAAGGAAGGGGTGTATAAGACCTTTGAAGGGATATTTTATGTGGGGGGAAAAAAAGGGTTTTACCGAGCCCACGTGAACAAGAAGCCTACAAGGACAATTGGGGGGGTTTGTAATATGAAAGGGCTTAAATAGGCCACATGAAGGGGGGCTTCTTAGGAGGCTATAGAAGATTCCTAAGAAGCTTGTGATGCTTCTTAGTAGAGTCGTGGAAGCCCCATGTGGCGAGAGAGAAGGCGTCGGCGCGACTGACTGACGGCTGTGAACTCCTCCCCTCCATAGCAGCTCCTCGAGACAGCGGAATGATGGCCTTTCTCCTCCCGCTCGGCAGCAATGCTTCGATGGGAACGTCAAAAATCTCTCCCTCTCGATGGCAATCTGACGACGTCCTTCTCTTTTTTCACGGCAGCCACCTCTACCCCCTGGCTATGCCCCATACCATTTATATAGGTGAGGGGAGGGGGATCTTCCCTCCCCCACGCGTCAATACACATGGATTCTCCCCCCTGCAAGCTCCAGCAAGGAGCTTAGTGGCTCTTGCTAAACCCTTCTCCTCCAGCACGACACTCGGCTGGAGGAGAGAGGGATTACAAATTTTTTTTTTGCCATTAATCAATTATCCTCACGACTTATAGAGGAAGTTCACGCATGTTTTTGGAAGATCAAAATATTACATTCTCTCCCCCTTGGAGGAATCGAGATATCCTCATCTCGAGATAAACTGGGGATATTGATGGTTGAGAGAGCTTTCATTTATCCAAGTGGCATCCTCCTCGGGATAATCTTTCCACTGGACGAGGCATTCTCTCAAGGTTCTGGATCTCATTTGTCTCTCCCTAACATCTAAGATCCTGTCAGGCCTTAGTTCAAGGACTCCTTGACTAGGCATTACAACTTTTTGGTCATCAAGTACATGGTTAGGATTAGATACATACTTCTTCAATAGGCTGATATGAAATACATTATGAACCTTTAGGTTCTCAAGGAGTTGTAGTCTATAGGCATTAGGTCCTAGGCACTTGAGGATCTTGTATGGTGCACAATACCTTGGACTTAGCTTTTTGCAATCTCCTAAGGATAGATAACTCTTCTTTGGACGTACGCGAATGAAGACCATATCTCCTTCTTAAAGGTTCTATCTTGTCACTTCAAATCCAGGTATGCCTTCTATCTATTCTTGGCGGCCTGGATGTCCTGTCTTATTGAATTTATTTGATCATCCATCTCTTCCAACATCTGCCTTGAAGCTTCAACCCTCAAGGTTGGATCTGAGAAGTTTAGGGGACTTTGACAGTCATGGCCATACAATGCTTGAAAAGGGGTCATCTGAATGCTTTGTTGGTAAGAAGCATTGTAGGCAAATTCAACCAAAGGCAAGTATTGAATCCACCTTTTTGGCTCACGACAACAGTGTGCTCTAAGCATATCCTCGATAACTTGATGGACTCGCTTGGTTTGGCCATCCGTTTGGAGATGGTAAGATGTGCTAAAGCAAAGTTGAGTCCCAATGGCTTCAAAGATAGCTCTCCATAAGTGTGATGTGAAGAGAGAATCACGATCACTAATGATTCTTCTGGGTAGCCCATGTAGCTTGAATATCTCCTTGATAAACAATCTTGCAATATCTGAGGCTTTATAGTTTGTCTTTACTGGAACAAGATGTGCAACCTTAGTCAACATGTCAACCATAACCATGATGGAGTTGTATCCTCCCTAAACTTGGGGTAGGCCAACAACAAAGTCCATACTGATGAATTCCCATTTCATTTGGGGAATGTCAAGCGGTTGCAACTTCCCTGGCATTTTGACATGTTCGGCTTTGATACATTGACAAGACAAACACTCGGTGACATATTTGAGAACGTCACCTTTAAGCCTCTCCAAATGGTAGCTCTTCCTAACTGCATTGAGAGTCTTGGCATAGCCAGGATGTCCTGAGAAAGGGGAATCATGAGCTTCCCACAATATCTTTTGCTTAAGTGACTGGCTTGCCGGTATACATAACCTCGTTCTATAGTAGACAAGTCCACTATTGATAGAGAATTCATGATACTTAGCCTGCAGCTTTTGATCCTAATCCTTGATGGAGATTTCCTTTAGCATCATTTGATAGACTGGATCATGGCATGCTTCCTCCCTAGCTAACTCAAGTATTGGGTTGTTCGGCATGGATACCTTTGTAGCTAGAGATCTGGCTGTTGATGGGTTCTGCAAGATTAGGGAATTAAGGAATGCTTTGCGACTGATGCATCAGCAACTACATTCTCCTTCCCAGGTCGGTACTTGATTTCAAAGTCATACTCCTCCAGCACTTCAATCCACCGACGTTGCCTCATGTTGAGCTCGTTTTGGGTAAAGATCCATTTGAGACTCTTATGGTCAGTCACTAGAGTAAACTTGTTACCCAATAGGTAGTGTCTCCAAAGCTTTAAAGCATGGATGATAGCTAACAATTCCAGGTCATAGGTAGCATAATTCTTTTCATGACTCTTCAGCTTCCTTGAAGAGTATGCTACAGGATGACCTTCTTGCATGAGCACACATCCTAAGGCAAGCGTGCTAGCATCTGTTCTACCTTGAACTCCTTATTGAGTCTAGAAGTTTTAGGATAGGTGGTAATACCAAACTTTGCTTCAATCTATCAAAGCCGATTTGTTCAGGAGTTGACCATGCAATGGATGTTTGCTTCTTCAGTAAGTCTGTCAGAGGTGCTGCAATCAAAGCATAGTTTTTTATGAAGACCTTATACCATCCTGTCAATCCAAGAAAGCTGCGTATTTCTTTGACAAATGTTGGTATTGGCCATTCTAGTACATCTCTGACCTTGGCTGGGTCCACTAAGATTCCTTCCGCTGATACGATGAATCCCAGATATTGAATCTGACGTTTGAAGAATGCACACTTCTTCATCTTAGCATACAGCTTATGTGACCTCATTGTCTCAAGGACAATCCGAAGTTGGGGTTCATGATCTTCTTCCTGTTTAGAATAGACTAAAGTTTCGTCGAAGAAGACGAGCACGAAGTCATCAAGATATGGCCTAAAAATATCCTGCATTAACCTGTTGAAGATGGCAGGTGCATTCATAAGCCCGAATGACATAACTAGGAACTCGAAGTGTCCATATCTTGTATTGAAGGCCATCTTGGGGATATCTTCTTCCTTGATCCTTAACCCAACCTGAGATCAATCTTGGAGAAGATCTTTGCACCCCGAAGACGATCAAGAAGCTCATCTATTCTAGGAATAGGGTACTTGTTTTTTACAGTTGATTGATTCAACCCTCTGTAATCAATACATAGTCGAAGTGTTCCATCTTTCTTTTTCTGGAACAGTACTGGAGCTCCCCATGGTGAGCTGCTAGGATGGATGTAGCCTTGATCTAGCAGTTTCTTGAGTTGTTCCTTCAGCTCAATTGCTTCTGGGATAGACATTCTATAAGGTCTCTTTGCAATTGGCGTAGCTCCTGGTACTAGCTTGATCTCATGATCCACTTCTCTTTGAGGCGGGAGTTCTGTCAACTCTTCAGGAAATACATCCATGTATTCCTTTAGCCAAGAAGGTCCTTCACTAGACTCTTGCTTCTGATCTAACATGTTGAGCTTAATTAAGTAGACATGTAGTCCTTTTCTGACTCCCTTTATAATCCGAGATGTTTTGGCCAATTGAATTTTTGGCTTTCCTGCCTCACCTTGAGTTGTGACTAAATCCCCTTCAGAGTTTCGAAAGGAAATTTGACCCTTTCCACAATGAATGTGGGCATCATTAGGTTTAAGCTAATTCATTCTGAGTAGACACTCATGGATGCCTAAATTCATGACTCTGAATTTGATCGAAGTCGTCTTTTCTCCCAGAAAGAATTCCACCTTAGCAGTTTGCATGGTACAAGTAACCTCACGACCATTTGCCAATTCCACAAGCAAGATAGGTGCTTCTACTGTGGCTATTCCTAATTTTTTGCACAAGCTGGTGAGATAAAGGAATGTGTACTGCCACAATCAATCAAGGTTTTAAAACCTTTACCTTGGTAGTCCAACGGTGTTTGAATCACCGAGAACTGGCAATTCGGCCCTTTCTTATGAAGAGCGGCATGGACTATCGCCCTTTCAAACTCTGCTTCCATGGTCGAATCTTCTTCTTCTTCGCACATTTGCCTATTGGCAACGCAGGTGGTTCTTCCTCTGCCTCAGGTAGTGGCTCCCTAACCACGGCCAGTTCCTTGGAAAGATGCTTGGCGATGTCCTCCCCCAAGCTTGGGACATTGCCTCTTGAAATGACCGGGCTCATTGCAATGGAAACAACGGAGGTTTCGGCCACTGCTTTGAGTAGGGACAAAGTTGTTGACATTATTAGTCCTTGCTCTCTTTCCTTGTCCCTGATTCTAACTTTGAACTCTCTTCATTTGAGGCTTGAATGCTCCTCTATTTGGCTCATTATAAGACCAAGTTTTGTTACCTCTTGGTCTAGCCTGCACCTCCTGAATTATAGGGGCAGCTCGAATGAGTGCGTCCTGTAGATCCGATGGGTGCATAGATTCGAGATGGGTATTCACTGGTGGGTTTAAACTAGCACAAAATTTTGACACCTGCTGTGTCATCCATCTGTGGCGCATACTTAAGAAGTGAGACAAATTTGGAGTAGTATGCATCAAGAGTGAGTCCCAACTGTTTTAGCTCGTAGAACTCATTCATTTTCTGTGTGCGATATGCAGGTGGTAAGTATCTTCCCTGCACGGCTTTCTTCAGCTTCTCTCAAGTAACGGATCCTTCCGCAATCCCTTGATCTCTACACCATTGCTTCCACCAAAGCCTAGCTTCGCCGGTGAGCTTCAGCATGGCAAGCATAGCTTGATTGGCGGATGTAGTACCGGCTGCTTCAAAGTAATCCTCCATGGATTCAATCCAAATTTCAGCATCTTCTTGGACGGACCTGCCTCTCCCGTCAAATTCGGGTGGCTTAATTTGCTTGAGAAGAAACACCTCCTACATGGGCTAGATGACTTGCATAGATGTTGTGGATACCTCTACTTTTTGCTTCTTTTGGGTCTTGTCTTGATTTGGCATTTATAGCTACTCTTGGTCTCTTTGTTACAGTTGTTGGGGCTCCTCCACTTGAATATGGAGCTATCTATTGCACTTTATTTACTAGGAATTGCACCCAAGCCATGAGATTGCTTTCATCCACTATGGTTGAGGTGCCTTGGGTGGGTGTGGTATAGTTGGGGCAGTAGGCACAAGAACAGATGGAATTGGATGTAATGGGCTCTTGCCCTTGCCTTTTGTTACTCATGGTGCTAACCTTTCTGGCACTGGGGCACTAATGATTGGGCCTTCTTCTCCTTGCGGGCTCATGGCAGGCAATTCCTCCTCCCTAGAGTTCTGCTTTACCAACATGTGTAATGCTTGAGCCATGTCTTCATCTTCCTTTCTGAATAGGTCTTTAGTATCTTCTTCTACTCTCCTCTTTCTTTCCTCTTTGGCTCCCTTAGACTTCTCTTGTATCCTTTGCAATTTGGCTTCTTCTTCCCTCCATCTCTCTTCTTCAACATTCTTTGACTCTTTTTGTGCCTTCTTCAAGTCGGCCTTCTCATTTTTCATCATTCTCTCCTTGGCTTGTTGTTGCTGCTTCTAGGGAGTCTTCTCCTTTGGATTTTTAAGCCCTCCTTGGCTAGATTTTGTCTCTTGTTCTTATCCCTTGCTTATTGTTCTTTTGCTAGACTATTCTTGCTCATGAGGTGGTGTTCTCTTGAGTGTCTCTCCTACTTCCTCTTCACTTACCACCTCTCCCACTACCTCTTGGATGAGGGTAGTTTAGTACTCCACCAAATCCTATGAATGAAGCTTTTGAGACAAGTTTCTTTCTTTCTATTCCAACTTTTGATGCTAGGGACTCTCCACCATCTAGCTTGCTCCCTAAGGCTAGTGCTCTAGCAGATTGATCAATCGTCTTCCGCACATAGCCATTCCACTCAATATCATCGAGTGAATGGGCTGCAAGGCTCTCCAACAGAGAAACTCCAATCATGTGCATGAGTGAGTTGTACCTCTGGCTTGAAAACAAAGGCCAGTGATATCCTAGATGCTGGTCCTATCGTTTATTAGGACTTGGTCCATGTTCATGTTGAGCATGGCATAGACATCGCTTTTTGGTCTCCTCTCCACCTTGTGTTCTAACCCCAATGGCTTCTCCATCAAGGCCTTACTTAGCTCTACTATGTGCACCTATTTGGCCTCTTCACCTCCTTCCACAATCACGGTGCCACATGCTCTATCAGAGTCCTAGGTTCTCAAGAACTCTACACACCAATTGTAGTTGGCCTCCTACCCAAACTTCTCAATGTACTTTGCTAGGTTGCACTATTTTATGATTCTTCTAGCTAGTTTCTCCTTGGCCACCACCTTGTCGACATTGTGGATGGTCATGAACTTCATCTAATTATAGGACCGGTTCTAGAGGACGATGATGTATCATGTTCTCTCTTCTTTTGTGAATGGAAGTCGATGGCAAGGGTGGTCTTGTTGTTGTGCCATTTCTAGCTCTTATCGTAGCACAACAACAAGCTTCCATTACTTCATTTGCAAGATCGTTTTCTCCACAAGAAGACAAAGGGATTGCTACACAATTTTCACTTCAAGGAATTTATTTATTCCAAGCAAGCATTTCTTCCTTATTATTTTTAAGTATAAAATCACTTTTATCTTCTTTCTGCTTTTAGGTTTCAATTTTGAGGTTCTCTTATTGTTTTGTTTCCTTTTCCTACTTCTTTTGCTTTCTTTTTGGTGTTTTGATTTCCAATTTATTTCCACCTTATCCACTCGCCCCAAAAATGATGTGAATCATTTTGAGGATTATAGGTTGAAGAGTTAAGGGCAATCAACGCATGGTCAGGGGTGCTTTACTTTTGCATGAGCCAAGCATAGAAGTGTGGGTTGTACTCCAAGTTATCATAGCAGTTCATGTCGAAAGGCCGAATGCCTACATGAGTAATGTAGGTGAGGACATCTATTAGGAAGTCAGTGGAGTGGATTCTGCTAGCAATGTGTAGCTTTTCCTCAGTAAGGATGCAATCCGAATAGGGGTGGTTCATTACATGCTCTTCTAGAGGTTAGTTGCAACTAATGGCCAATACCTTATAGAAGGTGGGAGCTACATAAGTTGGGTCGTCATACTCAGAGGTTTGATTGTGTGTCTGCTCAACGTTGGTCATAATTTGGCAGCCCTCTTTCTCCCATTGAAGTCCAAGAGCATACCATTTTCACAAGAAAGAGTAGTCATTGTCTGCTAGGTTTTTCAATTCTTCAATTTCTTCATTTGTGGTAGAAATCATGCTCTTGTCATAAGATGTGATATGTCATTGTTTTGACACTTTCATGCAAGAAATCTAGTTGGCAATTAACTCTTCAGCTATCGTGGGGGCCTTAACAAACATGAATTCCAATTCTTCCGAGGTGCAAAGCAATGTTGTATGCACTTTTGTTGCTAAAGGATCTTCTAAAATACCTAAGTCTAATCGCTTATAGCTTTTAGCAAGCATGATAAATGTAGCATTCAAACGTCGAATGCAAGTGACCAAGTTATCCCTCATCTTTTCAGCTAAGTTAGAGGCCAAGGTAAGGATGGATTGCAACTCATAAGAGGGTTTAAGGCCTGCAACAAGAGGTTGGGGTTTGTCTAGTTGGACTAGATAGCTAAGCAATTGGTGTCTATGACTTTGGTTGATCTTGAGGGTGTGATTTAGCCACTTGTGCGATAGGTGTGGTTTGTGATGCTGATATTGTGATGTTAGATGCTTGCAATGCCCTTAGGACACTAGCCAAGCTAGGTTGAGGTAGTTTGAAATCAGCAAGCTAGGATTTCTA
The DNA here is from genome assembly GCF_053477565.2 of Lygodium microphyllum. Classification (NCBI taxonomy): domain Eukaryota; kingdom Viridiplantae; phylum Streptophyta; class Polypodiopsida; order Schizaeales; family Lygodiaceae; genus Lygodium; species Lygodium microphyllum. Next base: position 43,395,694 of record NC_141163.1, read on the forward strand.
TCAGTAGACTTGTTGAGGCTCAATAAGCTTAGCGGTTTTGGGCTGTATAGGCTTCACAGCTTGAGTCTCCTATGGTTTGGGTTCCTTAACTATTGTGTCATCTTGTGTAGACATTGACCGTTTATCTTTTCCTATAATGTCTTCTTTGCCTGCTAGGTCTCGAGAATGAGTTTCTAGTAGCATGAGGTCATATCTACTTATTTCTAGGTGGCAGTCCTTGATGCTTAGGCACCCATTTGAGCTTGGGTTCATTAGCCTTGGTTACACTTTGATAGTTTGCTCATGTTGAGGCTTGGTGGGTTGTGAAAAGTCACGATCCCCCTCCTTAGACTTGGTTGTAGATTTATGTATTGGTGGCTTTGTGGGCTTGATGGAGCCACACTGCCTTGTTAAAAGTTGTCAGCCACGATTCATTAATCAATATTAAAATGTGCTTGCTTCTGAAATGTGCATCCTAATAGTGATTCCTTACCAGCATCCTTTGTGTTTCGCAACACATAAAAGACCATGGGTATGCTCTTAGACTCGGTAGAGATTGCAACTTTGCACTTTTCCAAGCGTGTATGATTGATCCCCAAATGGGTTGAGTTTAGCATTCATGGGTTATAGTTGTGGACGACCAGTGAGAGTCTAATGATCATGAGTAAAGATATTAAAATCAGCCACCTCATCAATCAACGCATCAAAAGTATGCATTTTTTAGGCTATGACCATTATGCGTAGGTAAGCTGGTGCTATTGCTTCCTCATCTTCAGCATCAATCTCTGGCCACTTGTATGTTCAAAAGGGACTCTAGCATCGAAGGCTCATGTAGTAGATGCATGGGAGGATAGTACTTCTTTATGTGGCTACCATTGAAGAAGCCTATGCCCTCTCTGTCAAGGGTCTTGAGCTCTACATTAATGGTTTGGCTTATGGTGCGGACGGAGAGGCCCAATCCCCTAAACTTCATCTTTTGTTTATGTCCTTTCACCACTAAGTATAATAATAATAGGTTGCTCTAGTTGAAGTCTTGCTACTTGACATCCTTGTCAAACCGGCTCTTACATCGTGCCTTTTTGCAATTAGTGCATGGGTAGCAAGCCTCTGATAGGTGTTCTAGCTCAACTAGGCATTCTGTCCACCATGCCTCCTTTCCATTCCATCTCTCTTGGATGGCTACTCTCAAGGGCCTAGGGACAAAGAATTCCACTGGTAGAATGCCCTCTATGCTGTAGATCAACTTAAAGGGAGTCTTCCTCCATCCCCACAACCATTTTATAGGCTATTCGGTAGGCCCATATAAGGCTGCCATCAACTTATTATCCCAATCATTACTGTGAGAAGCAGAGACAACCTTGGTCAAGATGTTCAATAAGATGTTATTTGTGGAGTTAGCCTAGTTGTTGTCTTGAGGGTAGTAGGAAGAAGATTTCCTATGGATGATCATGAAGGTAGGTAGGAGGTGGGCAATCACTTCATTGATGAAGTACATGCCTCGGTCACTAACTAGTTCAATGGAACTTGGCCTTGGTCCTAGCATCATTTTTCCTAGTGTCTTGTGCTTATATGAACCTTGTGAGGTAGTCTGGTGACTATGGTATACTTGGCTTTTGAGTGTTGTGTTGTAGCACTAATCGGCCCAATGAAGTCAATCCCGCATTTTTCGAATGGTTGCCTTGTGATGATTAGGGTTAGTTTCATCCTATTCTTGTGAATCGGGACCTTGGTTTGTTGGCACTCATCATAGTGCTTCACAAATTGTGCTACATCACGAAAAAATGTGGGCCACTGCAGTTGATACTGCAGCACCTTGTGTGCTATCGTGTCTCCATTGAAGTGTCCTCCAGTGATTTTGCCATGTGCCTCCACAAGTATGTCATGCATCTCATGTTCACACACACATTGTCGTAGTAAGCCATCTTGTCCTAACCTATAGAGATGACTGGCTATCAACCGATAGGGTTGTATGTTGGGGATAAGTCACCTACAACCAGCCTTCTCGATAGGTCTTTGAGTTAGTCCGTGCTCTAGTACTTGGACTATGTCATCTGCCCAGCGTGGCATCAAGTCGGCTCTAAATAAATCCTTCTTGCTAGACAAGTAAAAAAGATGTGCATTTGGCTTGGGTAAGTTACTCATAAATATATGTGTGCATCACATGGATTCAAAATAAGGTATTTTTAAAATACCATTTTTATACATTTTTTACATACAAAAGGGTATAATACAAAGGGGCTATTCATAGATTGAATAGAAAAGGATTATGTTTTATTCAGGAAAAATTCACAAATAAGGATATTTATAAATAGGTCTTGAATGCACATGATGTAGAGGATATACATATAGTAACTTCCCTGAGGCGTCTGGTAAGTTATCTATGATACCTTGTCTAATGGCTTCTCCTATGGGTATGTGGGACATGTGATCAACCATGTAGTGTTGCTTCCCCTTGCGTACAACCATGGAGAAGTCGAATTCTAGTAGAAGTAGTAGCCGCCTAGCTATGCATCTAGTAGCGCAAGATTTGTTCATGAGATATAATAGAGCCTGATGGTCTACGAAGAAAGTGAAAGGCGTGGCTAAAAGATAATGCTAGAATTTCTTCATAGCAAACAAAATGTCCAAACCTTCTCTCTCAGTTGTGGAATAGTTCACCTTGGTATTCATAAGTTGTCTGCTAGCAAAACTCATTGGATAGTCTAGGTTGAGTTCACTAGGCTAGCATAAAAGAACTCCCACGGCAAACTTTGAGATGTCAATATGTACGCAGAAGGTTAAGGTCCAATTTGGGGCTCTTAGGATTGGCACAATTGTTAGAGCCTTATTAAACTTTTCGTATGTGCGTCGGCATTCCTCACTCCATATTCAAATACTATCAACAGTTTGTAGAGTGGTCTAGTGATTATCGTATAGTTCAACATGAATCACCGATAGTACCCTCTATGCCCTAGGAAGCACTAAAATTCCCTGTAGTTGGTTGGTGGTGGAAGGTTGACAATAACCTTGACTTTCAAGAAGTTGGTGGCAATGCCGTTTTTTGACACCACATGCCCCAGGATGCATCCATGTTTCACCCAAAATTGGCACTTAAGGGGGTTCAATGAGAGATAATACGATCTGGATTGTTCAAAGATGGTTATCCATGTGTTCCCTCCAACTTGACTGAACACACAGATTGTCAATGAACACTTCTAGCTCTCGCCTAAGCATGTCCTTAAAGATAGCACACATGAGCCACTGGAATGTGGTGGGTGCATTTGTCAGAGCCCCCTGAAGGGCATGACTATGTAGGCAAAGACGTCCCACTCGGTAGTGAATGAGGTTGTCATCATAGGATGCACTTGTATCTTGTATCCTTAGAAGTCCTCCAAGAAATTGTAGGCCTCTTTGCCAATCACTCCCACGAGCATATGTTCAATGTGTGGTAGTGGATGGTTATCTCTCTTCGTAGAAACATTGAATTTCTTGTAATTGACGCATACTTTGATTTTTCCCTTCTTCTTTAAGACAATTATGATAAGCAAAACCTAGTCCGTATGCTCAATTTCATAGATGAATCTAGCTCTTAACACCTTCTCTATCTCCTCCTTGACTGCATTAGCATTCTTGGGATTCATTAGATACGGTCATTGCTTGATCTGCATTGCATTTGGTGTCATGGGAATATTATGAGTCACTACAATCGGATCTACTCCTTTCAGCTCGTTGAGAGAACAAGCAAATATATCTATGTACTCTCGTAGGAGTACAATGAGATTTGCTTCTTCCTGCTCGATCAAGTCGTTAGCTATGAAAACATATCGGGGCTTCTCCCCTTCCCTAGCTAGTTCAACCACCTTGACTTTGGTAGGCCCTTCTATGGGTTCATTTTCTTGTCCTTGCCTCTTTGCACCCAACAAGATCACTACTCTATTTCCCTTCTTGAATTTCATGAATTGCTTATGGGACCTAAAATGGGCCGGCACTGGCTATGGCACTAGCTCGACCTCATGCATACGACAGACAACCCCACCACACGGCCTCGCGGGCCAAGAGCGTCTAAAACTCACTTTGCACTAAATGCTTATGACGATTTTGCGTTTGTATCCAATATGTAGTCCAACGTTTACCTTCGCTTCTCCTCAGAGGGAGATCCCATAACATATAGGCATAATGCCTCGTAATACACACATAGGGAAGCACCTCTCGGCTGATTGCCGTAGCTCCACTGCGACTCTCCTACACCTCACGAATTAGCCCCAAGATGCGTCGCTAACACATATGACATTCGCACAAACTCCACTCTTTCATAATTCAGTGTTCCAGGAGATTTTTATTTGCCTCACAAGACTTTCCCCAATGGAAGCACCCGTCTAACCTATAGCTTGGGTTTCCTGTCCTCTCAGCATTGGTCAAAGTTTATCAAACAAGTGCAATGCATTCCAGGAGATACCACATGGCATGCTTGATGCAAGGTGTATGACAATTGTGCACAACCATTTTATGATTAAAAGACCAGCCATGTGAGGTGCAGAAAACAGCCCTTTCATGAATTTTAACTAAGCGTTACGTGTTGCGCTGCTTTAGGGACTAGCACCGAAACTTCCGTGCTATTAGTCACCTATATCTCATTATGTAACCATCCCTAAATGCTATGCACAAAGAGGGAAATCAAAATTTGTATCTTTTCAGCAATTAGATCATCACACAACCTTCATCCCCCCTCATTGTTTAGGTGTTGCTGCGGTGCATACGTGTAAATGGTTGTTTTGTATCATTTTTGTATGTAAAAAGCGATAAACACGGACTATAACATAAAGGACAAGGCCAAACTGAGGCTTAACCTCATGCTTTAACCTTGCCAAACATTCACACACATAAATCTTATTTTTCCATTTTTTTTAGCGTGAAAACCCTAATTTTCTTTATTTTTGCTATTTTTTCTATATATTATTAATGGAAAATAGATATTTGAGTCATATCATGCTAAGCTTGTCTAGACATGCTAGATGTCGAGCAATGGTGAGTAGTGCAACTCGAGAAAATTGAAATGAGGTTGACACATGATTATGAAATATCAAAAGGTAAGTGCTAACTTCAACATAAATTGAAAAACTTGACAACTTGAATGATGGAAGGTGAACCCTGGACTCAGGTAGACATAGGTTGTATTGATCATCTAAGATAAAATAGACTAGGGGTACCCAAGTCTACCCGGGTTGTATTGATCATCTAAGATACAAATTGAATAGACTAGAGCTACCCAAGTCAACAATACTAATATAAGGAAGTACAACACAAATTCTATTGAGATGTCAAGCAATCACATTAGCAAGGTGAGTCAATAGCCCATGTTTAGAATGGAATTGAGGGTCATGAAAGCCTTCTAACCTCTAACATTTCTCAAGTCCCTAAAGCATCATATCTAACATCAAAACTAACACATTGGTTTTTCAAAGGATTACATATGAAAGTGCAAAAAATACAATGGGGGCTCCATGAGAACTCCCTCAAGTGTGCATACCATACTTGAAATTCAAAATTATGCATGTTTTCAATCAATAAAATCATGTTGAGCTAACCCTTATCATCAACACAAACTCTAATAATGATATAGTAAATGCGGTTTCCCGATTCCGCCTCGCAACGGAAGGTCCACGGCCCCACTAGGATCGACATGAAATCTGGGTTCTTAGGGCCAAGGTCTCCTAAAATATCATTCTAGCATCATGTTTTGGACATCCTACTTTACGCAAAGATACCCAATCCGAAGCAGATCCATACCACACTTGGTTCAAAGAGAATGGGAAATGAGAGGGATGTGCTGCTCAACCTCTTTGCCCATAGGGCATAGTCCCATTCCAGTCCCCTAAAACAACATGAATTAGGTTCTAACTTAACAATACCTAAAGCTGAACGGTGATAAATCCTTGTGAGAAGCCTCCCAATTCTCTGGGACCACCTTGTCGTAGGACGGCCCCGTCGAGGATTCCACCCACCCACTTCCCTTGATAGCTTTAGTTTTCTAATTAGGTCCTACCACATTTATGTGCGACATTTAAAATCAGCTTCATTAATTAAGTCTTTTAGGGCACAAGGTTCGTTTATGTGATTTACACTACAAACACGAAAACAAAACAAGCAGTCCTTTTGTCAAACAAGTTCCCTAACTTATCTTCAATTTAATCTTTGTTTCCTGCCCATACAGGAGAATTATAAATCCCTTCTGTCCAACAAAAGTACCCGGTCCAAATCACATGGCACCAAAATTTCCATCCTTTATCTAGAATAGGATCTTCCAACGCCCTAGACGTTAGGCTCATGGTAGTCTACAACTCCGTTCCGGACTCGACAAGTGGTGTCCAGAGCTCCACTCACCCCGAGCGACCTAGGAGTGAGACACACTTTCCATGGTTGGCCTTTTCACCTCTCGACCTTCGGCCTGTGACTCGAGCAGTGCCCTCTCGGGGCAATCCACAGTGTGATCTTGGAGATGATCCACCTATGCAAATATCATTCCTTAATTAACCAATTAAGAATCAAGCATAATCAAGGCAATCAACCCTATTATCATCTTCTAGGAAAACATTCCTTTATTCCCATGGCAACTTGTGATTATAGACCCTTTCCATGCATTTGCCATCAACACAAGCCTTGGAATATTTATCCAAATCACAATGCAACAATCAATTGGTTGAAAGAAAAACATTTAGGGTGTTGTTCAATCAACCAACAAAACTAATTGTATTTTTTCCAAACAATACAAGAATAGACACGATAATAATTCCATTGCATATTTGCTCTCCCCCTTGGGATCAAAGAGCAAATCTATTCAAAATTTACTTAATACTTGTATGCAAAATTCCTAATATTATTCTTTTTACGATTATGCTATTATAACCCATGACCGATTGCTCTATCAACAAATAAACCATATGCAACTAAGTGCAAATTAACTTCCCTTGATACATGCACTTTGCAAACTCCATCTTTCAAATATGTGAGAAGAGGCCTATCCCTTCCCATGACCTATTCTCATCCATCATAGTATGGAGCCTAATGTATCTCATGCGAGAATCAAAACAAGCATCTATCAATTTGGAAATACCTTACTTACGACTTGTACCGCAATTGGATTGACAGTGATGCCTTCGCTCGAAGCTTCATTGCTGGTTGTAGGATTGTCATCTGCATGCGACATTCTTCACTTGGAGATCATCGTCCGCAAGTAGACTCAAGAGATTAAGAAGGCATGATAGATTCGATATGTAAGAGTGTAAGAGAAGATGGTTAAGTTGAGGATCGAGATTGAGGGAGTTGTGTAGCCTCTCAGGGTAAATCTTCTCTCTCTCTCTCTCTCTCTCTCTTTATCTCTCTCTTTCTCTCTCTCTCTCTCTCTCTCTCTCTTTCTCTCTCTCAAGCTCTCTCTCACAAGGTCTTGGAGGGGTGTCCTTCTCTCTACCTCTCTCTCACAGCCTCTCGAGGTCTTCTTATGTTCTCTTGTGCCTCCCCATGCCTCATATTTAGAAGAATTAGAGAGGGGATGAGACTGAGAACAAGAGTGGAGGGGCTCTTGGAAGAATCAATGATTTGATGCTTAGATCATAAAACTCATGGTTCCATTTACTCCAAAAGGGGGGGTAAAACTTCAAGAAACTTGATTGGAAAGCTCTCAGTTCACTCCTTTTCTCTATTCGAAGTGCTATCTACCTATAGACTGCGATCGCAGCCCGTACGATTTCGCCAATCACTTTTCTTTATTTTTTTATTTTTATAAAATATCCAAAAGTAACTAAAACATCTCTTGTCTTTTCTTTTAAATGACATCCAGTTCTATATTTTTAGGATAATATCTAAAATATACTAGTTTTTTTTCCAAAAATTTAATATCTTCAGACCATCCATATTATGCACATTATTATTAATGATTAATATGCCTCATAACTCTCGTTCACGTTGTAACTTCTGTGAAGGGTGACTATGGTCCTTGTTAATCCGAGGAAAATATCGCATTTACGACTCTCGATTTTTTAAATAAAGTATTTTTAATTAAATAAAAATTGTTAGTTGTTAATGTTAGTTAGTTTTTACCTTCGTTAATCTTTAGTTAGTAATCTTACTAACTTATTAATTGACTAACTAAATTTTGAACTAACCAACTAACTTTTATTGTGTGAAAATATTACATCCTCCTCCCCTTTGAGAAATCGAGATGTTCTCATCTCGAGAGAATTTGGGGAAGACAAGCATTAATGGGGCTTAGGGCATGTGGGTTAGGACCCACCATACGTCCGTTGCGCTACTCTTAATGTTTCAGGTAGTGCAACTAATATTATTACAAGAGTAAGATTTATTCTCAGTATAAGTTATGCTACATATCGATTAAACTTCTAGGATTTTTAGTCATCCTGATAAGGTGTAGTGGGCTCTAGGTCTTCGTCTTCATCTGATTCCTCTATATATCCATAGACTACACCTGTGTAGCTTCGTTTTCTTAGCGGCTCAATGCCTTCTGGACTTAGATTAGGGTAGTTTACTTGGATGTGTTCTAGCTCATTGTAATGGAAGCATTGACGGTAGGAACACCTCCTACGGATGTGCCCTATCTCTCCGCACGTATGATATCTCTTACCCTGATCTCGGGAGTCATCTTTGCTACAATTTCCCAATTTAAGTTCTTTGATGATTGGATTCGCTTGTTTAATGCATCTTGCAAGTCTGCTGGATGCATCACTTCAAGATGGTGGTTTAGAGGAGTGTTTAGGCCATGGCAAAACTTGGATACTTGTTGTGCAATATCCATAGGCGGTGCATATTTTAGTAGGATTACAAACTTTGAGTAGTAAGCTTCCAGGGTTAATTCCAACTGCTTGAGCTTGAAGAATTCATTCATCTTCAAAGTCTAGTAGGTTGGCGGAAGGTATCATCCGCGTACAATATCTTTCAGCTAAGCCCAAGTGACAGCGGCTTCAGAAATACCTTGATCTTTGTACCATTGCTTCCACCATAACTGAGCATGGCCAACTAATTTGAGTTTGGCTATCATTGCTTGATTCATGGAGGCAATTCCCAAAGCAGAGAAATAGTCATCCATCGACTCAATGCATGTTTCCGCCTCTGCTGCGACATCTAACCCTTCTCCATCAAGCTTGGGTGCCTTAATTTGCTTGAGAAGGAATTTCTTCTCTTGCATGTTAGCATTCGTGGGTGCAGAAGGTGCCTGATAATCAAGCTATACCACTCAGGTTATTTCTGTTTAGGATATGTCTATGAATCATACATTAATCAATCATGCATCATTACGAAGTATTGCTCTGATACCAACTATAATGTGCTTGCCTATCGGCTATTCCTGCATGCTTTTAGCAGTCTATCGGGAGACGAGTCTAAGCGACGCCGCTCGGCACTCCCATGGAATGTCACGAGGTTTATTGCCTAGGGTTTTTCGAGTCTGCTCGTAACGAAACATCCATGGCCGACGAGCCCACTAGGATTGACCTGAAATCTGGGTTTCTAGGGCCAAGGTCTCCTAACAGAATTCTAGAGTCGGGTTTTGGATATCCTACTTTATGCACAGATACCCAATCCGTAGCAGATCCATATCGCACTTGGTTCAAAGAGAATGGGAAATGAGAGGGATGCATTGCTCAACCTCTTTGCCTATAGGGCATAGTCCCATTTCGATCCCCTAAAACGGCATGAATTGGGTTCTAACTTAACAATACCTAAAGTGGAATGGTGATAAATCCTTGTGAGAAGCCTCCCAGTTCTTTGGGACCACCCTTTCGTAGGACGGACCCGTCGGGGATTCCGCACACCCGCTTCCCTTGATAGCTTTAGTTTTCTACTTAGGTCCTACCACATTTATGTGCGGCATTTAAAATCAGCTTCATTAATTAAGCCTTTTAGGGCACAAGGTTCGCTTGCATAATTTATAGCACAAACACGAAAACAAAACAAGCAGTCCTTTTATCAAACAAGTTCCTTAACTTATCTTCAAGTTAATCTTTATCTCTTGCCCATACAGGAGAATTATGAATCCCTTTTGTCCAACAGAAGTACCCAGTCCAAATCACATGGCACCAAAATTTCCATCCTTATCTAGAATAGGATCTTCCAACACCCTAGACGTTGGGCTCATAGCAGTCTACAACTCTGTTCCAGACTCGACAAGGGGTGTCCAGATCTCCACTCACCTCGAGCGACCTAGGAGTGAGACACACTTTCCATGGTTGGCCTTTTCACCACTTGACCTTCGGCCAGTGAATTGAGCAGTGCTCTCTCGAGGTAATCCACCCGTGCAAATATCCTTCCTTAATTAACCAATTAAGAATCAAACATAATCAAGGCAATCAACCCTAATATCATCTTCTAGGAAAACATTCCTTTATTCCCATGGCAACTTATTATAGACCCCTGCCATGCATTTGCCATCAACACAAGCCTTGGAATATATCTTGGAGATGATCCAGCCGTGCAAATATCCTTCCTTAATTAACTAATTAAGAATCAAGCATAATCAAGGCAATCAACCCTAATATCATCTTCTAGGAAAACATTCATTTATTCCCATGGCAACTTGTCATTATAGACCCTTGCCATGCATTTGCCATCAACAGAAGTCTTGGAATATTTATCTAAATCACAATGTAACAATCAATTGATTGAAAGAAAAACATTTAGGGTGTTGTTCAATCAACCAACAAAAATAATTGTATTTTTTCCAAACAATACAAGAATAGACGCGATAATAATTCCATCGCATATTTGCTCTCCCCCTTGGTATCAAAGAGTGATTCTATGCAAAATTTACTTAATAATTGTATGCAAAATTCCTAATATTATTCTTTTTATGATTATGCTATTCATAACCCCTGACCGATTGCTCTATCAACAAATAAACTATACGCAACTAAGTGCAAATTAACTTCCCTTGATACATGCACTTTGCAAACTCCATCTTTCAAATGAGGAGAGGTCTATCCCTTTCCATGACCTATTCTCATCCATCGTAGTATGGAGCCTAATGTATCTCATGCGAGAATCAAAACAAGCATCTATCAATTTGGAAATACCTTACTTATGACCCGTACCACAATTGGATTGATAGTGATGCCTTCGCCCGAAGCTTCATTGCTGGTTGTAGGATTGTCATCCGCATGTGACATTCTTCACTTGGAGGCCATTATCCGCAAGTATACTCAAGAGATTAAGAAGGTGGAATAGATTCGAGATGGAAGAGTAGTCTCTCGGGGTAACTCTTCTCTCTCTCTCTCTCTCTCTCTCTCTCTCTCTCTCTCTCTATCTCTCTCTCTTTCTCTCTCTCAAGATCTCTCTCACAATCTCTTGGAGGGGTATCCTTCTCTCTACCTCTCTCTCGCAGCCTCTCGGGGTCTCATTACGCTCTCTTGTGCCTCCCCATACCTCACATTTATAATGAATTAGAAAGGAGGGGATGAGATTGAGAACAAAAGTGGAGGGGCTCTTGGAAGAATCAGTGATCTGATGCTCAAATCATAAATCTGATGGTTCTATGGGCTCCAAAAGGGGGATAAAACCCCAATACACTTGTTACTTGATTAGAAAGCTCTCAGTTCATTCCTTCTTTTTTTCTCTATTTCGAAGTGGTGTCTACTGCTTGTAGACTGTGATAGCAGCGTGCACGATTTTACCAATCACTTTTCTTTATTTTTTCCTTTTTATAAAATATCAAAAACTAACTAAAAAATTACTTGTCTTTTCTTTCACATGACATTCAGTTCTATCTTTTTAGGATAATATCTAAAATATTCTAGTTTTTTTTGCCCAAAAATCTAATATCTTTGGACCATCCATTCTATAAACATTATCATTAATGATTAATATGGCTTATAAATCTCGTTCACGTTGTAATTTCTATGAAGGGTGACTATGGTCCTTTTTAATCCAAGGAAAATATCGCATTTACGACTCGAGTTTTTTAAATAAAATATTTTAAATAAAAAAAATGGTTAGTTATTAATGGTAGTTAGTTTTTACCATAAGGATACACAAGTAGGATGTGAGATCATTGAGCAATGAGGCGTCCATGAAAGAAACCTACAATGCAGAGCTCCCTTTCGTTCATGTCTAGTAGTGGGTGTTGGAGCAACTTAGTACATTGAGTCAATGGGCCTCAATGACATATCATAAGGATGTTGGATTATAGTAGGTTGGATCACTATTAAGCAAACTAATTGCTCGATGCTGCTTAGCTAAGGTGGAAATATGGCTACATTTTGTGGCCATTTTGAGGCACTGTTGGTACTCATTCTGTTCAAAGTGATTGGATGAGGTGCACTATCATTTAAGTTCTTCAATCTTGGTAGGTCCTTGAAGTTTTATGCGGTACGTAGATGGGAAGAATACAACATTTTTGTAGTTGATGTTGGAGTAGTTAATAAGAGATTTGCTCTTGAACATGTATGCTCTTATTAAGTAGATGCTTATGCTCTTCTCATGTGGGGTGCCATTGTGACATGAGTGTGGTCATAATAGCATCAAATAGACCTCATCCTAAAATTTGTATGTGTGCTTCTTGTATTATAGCCTTGATTTTGTGCTCATAAACACATATGTAAAGAAGACCATATTGTCCCATTCGATAGAGTTGATCAACAATCATCTAATAGTTAGAGACTTGATCATGAGACAAGTGAGATGCACCTTTTCAATGGGCCTCTCTAGAAATCTATTTTCTAATTTATGGATGATCATATATTCTACCCAATGTGATGTAAGGTTTACTTTGAAGAGTTGAGACTCTTGTTGAATACAAAAAAAATGGGCATTGTCAGGCAGTTTATCACCAATCCCAATTTCTTCCTCTCTATTAGTGATGTGAGACATGTAGTCAGCAATAAAATGTTGCTTTTCCTTATGTATAACTATGGAAAAATCACATTCTAACAAAATAGAAGCCATCTACCAATGGCCCATAAAGGCTTGTCACCAAATAGGGTAGTATTTGATGGCCTACAAAGAATATGAAAGTCAATAAGTAGTATTGGGACTTGTTAATGACACACATACACCATTGTTAGTCCTTCTTTTTCTATAATGGAATAGAATGTTTTAGCTTCAGAAGCTATTTCCTAGCAAATCTCATTGGAAAGTCTATTTTATGCTTACCAATTTGGCACAATATGACTCTAATTGCGATTTTGGATGCATCGATATGCACATGAAATGTATGTGGAAAGTGATTGTCCAATCGAAGTATCATAAAATTTGTGCAATGTTGAGAGTCTTTTTCAAAGCTTCATATGAAGCCTGGGATTCCTCCTTCCATTCCTAGATAATTAATAGCTTGTAAAGAGACCGTGTTATAGAAGCATAGTTCCATTCCTCCTTCCATAACTATGTATGAGGAAACACTAGATACCTCTAGCCCAGTCTATCCCTATAAAGCATTGTACTTGCTCTCTTTTTTAATGCAATGTCATAGTACTTTTGTCCTTCCAATAAAGTGTCTGTGTCATTGTCAACACACAAGATTGTATTTATGAGTCCAAGTCTCAATCTTGGAACCTAATTCACTTGTGTGATAGTCAGCCTTAATGTTTATGTCCTCATGAGCTCATTCTTCCTCTTTCAACCTCCATAGCCATGTCCTAGATCCATGTATTTTCACAATCTTGTGACTTCTTTTGGTTCTTTTTTACTAACTCATTTTCAAGTGTGATATTTTAAAGGTTCTACACCTAAGATGAATTGGGAGTTTTTGGCTTTGTGAGACCTAGATGATAGTGGTATTTTAGGATATGAATCATCGAAGAGGATCTCAAAAGTGGAAACCAATTCTAAAGGTTGATATCCTATTCATTTGTAGTCTAATATATCTAGGTGCTCTAGTTACTCAAGTTTTGATTTAAGCCTAATTATACCCACATCAATGAGCAAAACTTCTATATATGAGTGCTTTGGATTAGGTGAGATGTGCTCTATCATTGGGCCATTGGCATTGTAGTCGACTAAGTTGTTGTGTGTGTCTTCTTCATCATTTGTAGATTTGCCACATTTGTCTTCGATGTCAATCCTTTGATCTCATTTGGGGCTAGAGATTGGCTTTAAGTTTGTAATGGAAACATGACCTCCACTAGCCTAGAAACTTACACAATTCAAGCCTATTTATTGGGGTAGTACAATCCTTGATGAGAACTTGTGGCACTAAGTTAGGGCCATCATGAGGAGAGGCACTCTGACACATTCTAATTGAGGGTTGATTGTCTAGACAATAGAACCTTGTTATCCTCATTGACTTAGGCATTTGTGAGCTTCTCGATATTCGGATTCCTCTATGAACTAGAGTGAAAGTATATGCATCTAGTCTTGCTCATCTTTGGGGGATGGAATGTAGCTTTAGAGAGGCTATTAGACAAGAGAACACTAGTATCTTCTTGCAACATGCTAGATATTATATCTAGGTCAACTAGGGATGTTTTCCAAGTTTCCATTTTTATTTGTATTGTATCCTTCTTATTCCTAGAAAGACTAGCTCATTATCCAAGTCCTCTATGAGTCATGGCTTTTGCATCCAAAGATGTTCAAGCAACAAATTATAGTTGACCTCTTTCATAACAACAAAGTTAACTGAAAAGTATACCTCGGTTATTTTGACTAGCCAATCCTTCAATATGCCTTGTATGTGGATCTTAAATCCATCAATGCCAATCAAATTGAAGTGAATTGGCTTGGTTGGAGGATTTTCCCAAATGTGGAGCATGTTCTCTTTAGCTATACCAACTCAATCCTAGTGTTAATGATTCCTTTCTTAGTAGAGTCCATGAGGGCTTCTAGTACTACATGGTGCTCTATGCCTTCACAAAATGTGTTAATACCCAAGGCTCTAGTGTAGGTACAGTTGGATAGCTAGGTTGTATATCATGAGTTAATATCGTAGAGTCTATGCCATCCAACTTTTGAATGCTTGCTATATGGTGGCGATTCCTTTAATCAAATTTCCAAGTGAAATTTAAGCATTCATGGGCATTGTCCTGGGGAGTTTGCCATGAGTAGATTATGGAATCACATAAGTGCAGAGGTGTTTTTTTTTCCAAAAAGTGCATAAGCTTGTACATTAGGGTAGGTCCCCATTAACGTTTCCCTCCAACCTTATAATAAGGGGAGGGAGATGGGGCTTTTGTTGGGGGAAGAGGGTTAAGAAGGTAGGGGGAAGGGGGAGGGGAAGGTGTGGGAAAATTATATAAATATTTTTATAATTAATGTAGTCCTTTCTTTCAATGTCTAGGAGGTATATATAATCAACCTACCCTTGGCCATAGATGTGGATCCATAATTAGCCAAATGAATTAAATGCACCTCAATTCCAACAATCTTAGTTAATCAATAATTCAAATTTAGTGTGTTAGATAATCACTGAGTGCATGTGAGGCACTTTTGTATCCATTCGGTCTTCTCTCTCCGTCCTTTCTTGCAAAGATGGTGGATTTTAGAGAAGCAAGGGTGTTAGATAGTCTCTTCCCCACTCTCTCTTTCTTTAATGCACAAGAAACCTCTTGCTTGGTAGATACAACCAAAAACTTTAATTCTCTATAGAGACTTCGTAATAAACTCTTACCTCTTGTTCAATGGCAAATTAAAGCTCTTTCTTTGGCTCAACCTATGGTAGCTCCACTTGCTTCTCCTCATGGATTCCCCCTCTTTGCAGTGGATCTTCCTCTCTCTCAACCATTCCTTTCCCTATTGAGTGGTGTTGCGAGTATGGTGTCATATGTTGAGTAATTTTGGGTATGTATACCATGGTAACTTGTTGTTAACCATAAGAAGTACGTAAAGGAGCCTAAATTTTTGAAAACGTTCTTCAAATTATTAAGCATAATATAATGTGCATGAAGCATATGGATATTCAAATTGCCAAATGGTTGCAATAATTTTATTGACTAATCATGTAAATCCATAAGCTAGGAGTGATCTTGTGCAAGTTGTAATGATAGCATAGACTCACGTGGAAAAACCGCAAAGGTTCCATTTCATTCTCACCATAGGAAAAGCATGCAATGAGAGGTAACCAATCTTGAGGCCTTAAAGTGGGCTGGATGCCCATGGGAAAGGGGAAACCCTAATCCTAGAATTGATGTATGAAAGTGTTGAGCTTAAATGGAAATGGCCATTCTTGTATGTGCAACCTTGCTTCTCTAATTTCTTGCTCTAAATCTTACATATGTGAGAGAGTGTGTTGTGAGATTATGAGAGAGAGAGAGAGAGAGAGAGAGAGAGAGAGAGAGAGAGAGAGAGAGAGAGAGAGAGAGAGAGAGAGAGAGAGAGAGAGAGAGAGAGAGAGAGAGAGGGGTGAGGAACAAGGAGAGTGAAACCCCTAGCCTTCTCTTTAGTACTCTCTCATGCCCACCATGCTTTCTCTTGCATGATGAGGGTAGTAGAGGGTTTAGGGGGCAATGGAATGCTCACTTGGATCATGGAATAGGTCTTGCAACATTCTTGGTGGGAGGCACATGACCCTATATGCTCGATACAATTATTTGTTTTACCCACATGCAAGTGACTAGGTGAAAGCTAGACAATGATGTGTGTGTTCAAGCTCTTGAAAGAATAAGAGTGTGCCTAATGGCTCCCACATGTTGAGTATGTAGTCTAATATTTTGGTTCTATTGTTAGGACAAAGGACACATGGACAATGGATTACTTGTATAGTTTTCCCACAGAATAGGAGGATGCTAGCTGCATCAACCTTGAAACACATGCAAAAACTAGTTAGTTTTGATCGAGCCGCCGCCTTCGACGTTGAATATTTTTCCCTTGATATTCGTAATTTTTAGCTATTTTTAAGCACTTCTCGGCATCAAAATTCCGCTCTCATACTCTAATTGAGTAACCCAATAGTACAATGTACTACAATCTAAGTCAAGTAATGTAAAGAGACTTAGTCTAACTATACCAGCTAAGTTTGACCAACTTTATTGCAGACACATGTCATCCAGCTAATCTACTACTGGGCATGGAGTTAGCAGGTGTAGCAGGTCGACTGAGCTTGCATATCTCAACACTCCCCCTCAAGATCAAGTCACTTCTTGTATCCCAAGAACCGATCTAAAATGAGTGAACTTATCTCTATTAAGGGATTTGGTAAAGATATTTACCACTTTGTCTTCACTCTTCACATGTATAAGGTCTATCCTACCTCCAAGCACCATTTTCCTAATGAAGTGGTAATGGACCTCTATGTGCTTTGACATGGTATGATAAATTGAATTTCTTACTAGAAGCACACTACTCATGTTATCACAATATATCTTGACTGGTTTATCTACACAAATCCCCAAGTCATCCATCAACTTAACCAGCCAATTAGCCTCACATATAGCCAATGCTACACCCTTGTATTTTTCTTCTATACTTGAGAGAGCCACAGTAGGTTGTTTTTTACTACTCCAACTGACCATGCTACTTCCAAGACCAAATGCATATCCACTACTGGTCAATTTCCTATCATACATAAAGCTAGCCTAATCTACATCATAATAACCTGTGTGCTCAGCAGGCTTACCATGCTCATAGAATAGTCCATAAGATATTGTACCCTTCATATATCTCAAAATCCTCTTCATAGTATCTAGGTGAGGTTTCCTTGGTTGCTGCATAAACTAGTTTATCAAACCAACTACATAACTCAAGTCCAGTCTAGTGATAGTGAGATAGATCAGACTACCAACCATCTGTCTATACATAATCACGTTCTCTATCACATTTTCTCTATCAAGAGCAGGCTTTACATTTTGCTCTAGTGGTGTGTCCATGGGTTTACATTTCAGTATGCCATACTTCTCTAACATATTCTATACATACTATTTTAGTATCATCCATATCCCATGAGGTATACACATGCCTAAGAAAAGTTTCAGCTCTCCCAAGTTGTAATTTGAAATTCTTTCTGCAACATAGCTTTTACGTCATCAATGCCCTATATGTCATCACCTGTGATCACCAAATCATCTACATAGAGCACTAAAATCACATATCCTATCTCTGTTTTCTTGCTAAATAGACTGTGATTAGCTTTGCCTAGCTAAAATCCAAGTGTTTGCAAGTAGGAAATAATCATGGCATTCCATGCTTGCAAGGCTTGCTTAAAGAAATGCAATGCTTTCTTCAATCTACATACATATGTTGGATAATCAGGATGCACATAGCCCTCTGGCTGATCCATATAAATATCTTCTTCCAAATCACCATTTAAAAAAGCATTTTTAATGTCCATCTAATAAAGATTCTAGCCTTTAGATAAAGACAATGCTATAACAATCCATACAATTTCCATCTTAGTAATGGGACTAAAGGTTTCCTCATAATCCAGCCCATACTATTGGGTGTGTACTTTCACTACCAATCCAGCTTTGTACCTTTCTAGTGAGCTATCAAACTTACATTTCACTTTATAGACCCACTTACATCCAATAGACACTTTGCTCTCAGGAAACTCAACCAAATCCCATGTTCTATTTTTCAACAAAGCCTCATATTCATCATCCATAGCTTTGCACTAGTTCTCATCCTTACTACTTCTGCAAAAGATGTAGAATTTTTGTATTTTAGTACTTCTATCATGTATGCATAATTTCTCACTGAGTATCCACTGTAGCTAACCCTATGCACAAGCTTTCTTTTTCTTTGCAATCTTCGCAAACAGAGTGAACTAGATTATGCTCTCTTATGAGGTGGTACATATATTTGCTTAACCCCAGGTGCAACCACTACAAGTATTCCAAACTTGCTATCAAGACTCTCACTACAGTCATATCCTGAAGTTAATGGACATGTAACAACATTAGAAACCTTCTCTTTTCTTGTATCTCTCCCCCTCATTGAGGTATCCATGTCAATGGATGGAGACCCATGGTGGCTATGTAGCTTGCATGTCCAAGGACTTACATTGCCCATATGCATCTTGAATAGGTCCACTGATAGAAGAAGTGACTTTTTGTCCATTTTCAGCTTACATGCCTTGTGAAGTGTTATCATATACTATAGCCTACTTAGCACCACACCAAGATTCTAACTCATCAAATATGACAGCATGACTGAGCAATATCTCTCATGTAGTCAAAACAATGCACTTATATGCCTTCTTTCCTGTGAGTATCCAAGGAAAATACAGTTTAGTACTTTAGGGTCAAGTTTCTTATGTTTGTTATTAGGAACATGAACGTACGCAATAATACCAAATACTTTCAAATGTCATATGTCACGCTTGTAGCCATATAGCTACTCATAAGGTGTCTTTTCATGTATTCTTTCAGTAGATGTTCTAGTCATAATATAGACAGTCGTAAGTGTTGCTTCAGCCCAATACGAAAAAGGCATATCCTTCTCATTTAAATGGCCTTGGGGCTGCCTCTATAATCACCCTATTCTTTCTTTCAGCAACTCTGCTCTAGCGTGGAGTATAGCTATAAGTCGATTGGCTCCTGATCCCATGCTTTGCTAAGTATATGTCAAACTCCTTTGAGACATACTCACCAGCACCATCAAATCATAAGCATGAGACATAATAGTTAAGCTTATTTTCAACATGAGCTTTAAAATTCATCAAAATATCCCATGTATCCTTCGGTGAGTTGCAATTCATTATTTGCATAACCATAGCATCATAAATACATAGGGATAGCGAATGGAGTACCCTATGAGCTCTCTCAATCTATGCTCAATGTGCCTTAAGCTGATCAGGAATTGCATTCTTGTCGGGGAGTTTCGGCGGCTTAGCCTCCGCACCTGTAACCAAGTCCTAGTAGCCCTTGCCAATGAGAAAATTCTCCATCCTAAAATTCCAGATAGCATAGTTATTGTTGTCTAATTTTTCACCCACTATTTGAGTTATGTTGTAAGCTCTTTCAACATTTTCTATCTCTGCAACTCTATGTATTCAATGCAATATACAACCTATAAATGCTTGCCTCCTTGCAGTTTAGGATCAAACTCCTTCTAGTTCAAGATAGTTTTTCTACAGTTTCAAGAATAATTTTCATGCACTTTTAGGATAGTTTTCCTACAATTTCAAGAATAGTTTACTTGTTGTTTCAAAAAAATGCCATGAGTAACCAATAGTGAAAAACAAAATCAAATGAGTATAAACCAAGCTCAAATGAGCTCAAAACATTCTATGCTAGTGGTAAAACATCTAGACATGATAGCATATTCATGTAGACTTCATCTCCTACATATCTTGTATGCAACCAAGCTATATAACAATAGATAGAAAAGTAGTTTGTAATTACCAATAACCAATCCTCGATGCATTAGGGAAAAAATGAACTCACAAATGGGCCCTTAACAATAATATAGTTTAAGATGTGGGCCTTTTGGATTGTCCAATAGGAAGGCTAGATGTTGACATCCATGGAGGGTGAATCTTCTCTCTCCAAATCTTGGGTTTTCTATTAAAAAAATGGGTAGTGGGGGATTAAAAAAAGTGAGAATGAATAGTACACAAAATTTGAGTTTCTTTCACCTCGTATTTCTCCCCTTTATTGGAAAATTTTCAAATTCGATTTTTTTCCCTCTCGTGAAATCAATTTGACCCAAAAGTTGAGCAACATACCACTTTCCCTCTCTTCTCTATACTCATGAATTTTCATCTCCATTGAAGCTCCCTACTGAGAGTAATTAGGGGTTTGAGCATTTTTCTTATCTCTGCACTTTCTTCTCCATGGAGCTCCATATTTTGGAAAAAACACAGGTGCCCATCTCTCTTTGCATTTTCTATTGTTTGCTATTTTTTCAATAGGGTTTGATGTCATTTCTTACTGTTATTGTTGTTTTATTGCAGAGGTTGTTTGGGGCAGGAGACAAAGGTGCTAATCTCTCTCTCCTTTCTTTCCCCCCTCTCTCTATGTGTTGTTTCTATTTTATGTTGTGTTTTCAATAGAATTTTATGTTGGTTCTAATTGTTGTTTTCTTACAGAGTTTATTCGGAGCAAGAGGCAAAGGTGTTAATCTCTCTCTCTATTTGGTTTTATTTTTGCTGATATCTTTTCAATACAACATAATGTTAGTTCTAACCCTTGTTGTTGTTTTATTGCAAATATTATTTTGGGTGACATTGCGTAAGTGCTTATTTCTCTCTCCCTCTCTCTTTCTCTCTCTATGTTTCCTCTTTTCTATTGTTTTTTCAGTATACCTTCATGTAAATACTAACTCTTGCAAAATTGTCTTTTGTAGAGATCAATTTGGGCAAGATTGGATAGGTACTCATTTCTTTCTCTCTCCCATATACTCACACACTCTCTCTTTCTTCCTCTTTGCATTATCCCTTTTCTACTATCTTTACAATAGGGTTTGATGCTAGTTCTAACTTAAGGATCAATTGTTGTTGCAGCACTTAATACAAGGTAGAGCAGAGATTTTGTAGCTCAATTTACAAGTAAATCTGCCATATTTTGTGGTGCCAAAATTTATTCATTTAATTAGTGACTTTTATGTTTGATGAGAGTGATGCTTTCTTATGTCCATCATTTGCAATGGGTTTTGATTAGCAATGATTCAATCTTATCTTCAGTACATCAGCTTATAGGTAAATTGGCCATGTTTTGTATTGCTTCTATTCATACAGTTATCTAGATATTTTTTGCTAAAAGGGATTCATGCAAGTATTCTTGTTAAAAGGGATTCATGTAGGTGTTTTTTTGTACATGCAGGTATTGTACAAGGTTTAGGTGAAGTATATAATTCTCGATCCACTATTTTGATGTGGTGAGTGATTTCTTTGCGTTGGATGATATGGATCTACTGGAAGTCAATGGCTCAAAAATCCTCTGCTTTTTTGGTCCTATGTGCCCATTTGGATCTCCATGCCAATTGGCTATGATCTATGAAACTCTTGTATCATGTCATCCATATAACACACAATGTGTTGAGTCTTATAATATCTTAGGTGTCAATCCAATGTGCCTATTAAGATTTGCATGCCATGTGCCTGCTATCCTTGTAACAACTACTCTATAATACCCACATTTCATACAATGTATTGAATCAAATCAGACTCCTCTTCATTATAATAAAATTTATTTTGGTGAAATTCTCTGAGTATTCTTGTGGTATCCTTTTCATTATATTTTATGTAAATGCTATGATTAAAGTGATGCCTTGCAATTAAATCTATACTTTGTGTTGATGTATATATCCATATGCGTTTCAGTATCGATGTTTATGTCTATTTACAAAAGTGTAAACATCTCTTAATGCCATGTTGATTTGTATGGCATATTGGTGATTACTGGATAGACCTAAAATGCTTATTATTTACGGGTTAATACATACTTCTTTACATCTAATGTGTAGGTTATAATGCCTGAGAAAAGAACAAGCATTCTCTCGATAGAAATACATACAAAAAATGATGAAGAAGGGAATTGGATTACTTATACGTATCATTGCTCGTCTTGGGTACATATGCATCAAAGTATGAAGGGAGCTTTCAGGGTGAAAGCATTTGCAATTGCAGATGTATCAAAGCACTGGAAGGATAAAATTTTAGCTCTCAGACAAAGGAATTTTGATTCTCACCTTGTAAGAGAGGCATTTGTACAATTTTTATATTTTCTTGGGAAGGGATTAGAGCCATGCATTGATGTATGCAAGCACAAGGGTTGCTTAGCGCAAGGGTAATTTATTTATCAAAAGCAAGATATTTAGCTCAAAGATTGAGTGTAAAAGCAAGGGAACTTGCTTGCTATCCAAACACAAGGCCTACTTCAATTAATGTGAGCAACAAGAGAGAGAAGATCAGAAGACATTTTCTTCTGCATTGATCATGATAAAGAGACCCGACCTATTTTTTCAAATTTTGAGTAACTTTGGATTGCATTTTTGGAGTTGAGGTTCTTAATCCTTAAGCCTTAATAATCTAAGGATTATTCATTTGATAAGAACCCCTTTTCACACTTAGTCAAGGCTTGAACTAGTTAGAATGCAAGAGATTTAGCTCAAAGATTGAGTGTCAAAGTAGGGGGAACTTGCTTGCTATCCAAACACAAGGCCTACTCCAATTTATGTTGGAAACATAAGAGAGAAGATCAGAAGACATTTTCTTCTCCATTGATCATGATAAATGTATCTTAGGGACTATTATAAGCATATCATCAACATAAAACACCAAGATAATAAGGCTAACATTATGGGCCTTCTTTTTGTATAGACATGGATCCATATCATTATAAGAATACTTGTGTGAATACATAAAAGCATCAAACTTATGGTACCACTCCCTAGGTGCATACTTAAGAACATAAAGAATTTTTTTCAATTCGTACACTAACCATTCCCTTCCTTTCTTTGCAAATCCCTTAGGCTACTATTGCATATAAATCTCATCACGCAAGTCTCCATCTGAGAAAGTCATCTTAACATCTAGCTAATAAAGCTATAGATCTAAGTAAGCAATGAAGGCCAAGACCAAACATAGGGTAATCATCTTGAATACACAAGAAAAGTGTTCAGTGAAGTCAATCCTATGCCCTTCCTTAAAACCCTTTGTAACCTATATAGCCATATGTAGTAGTGTGACTAGAGGTAATCGTCAACTTATACACCACTTGCATGGCAATGCACATTTTCCATCAAGAAAGAAAACTAAGTCCCATGTATGATTCTTCTACAGTGAATCTAACTTAGATTTCATAGCCCTTTCCTAATAATGAGAATCACCTCTTTGCATAGCCTTCTCATAGGTAAGTGGCTCAACAAAGTATGACACCATGACATAATCCATAGAGGACGCATAGTGATCAAGAGGATGTGAAGCTCTAGTAGAGCACCTCAAAGATAGTCATGGGGCTTGTATGTCATGTCCTCTCTATTTAATATCATGATCTTGTACAATGGATGGATGGTGGGCTTTCATGTCATGTCCTCTATATTTAATAGCATGATCCTGTACAGTAGGCAAATCATGGGCTACTACATCATCAAAGACTACAAGTTGTATCATGGGGGCTAGCTGCATGGCAATAGAAAGCTCCTCCTAAAAGATCATGTTATGTACCTCTATCACCTTCTTTGATCTCATATGCATCTTATCCTTATGGAAGATAGCATTATGGCAATGGATAATCTTTTGAGCCTAAAGATCCCAAAGATGATAGCCCATCTCACTTGCATCCCCATGTCTAAGAAATATACTTTGATATACTTCTAGTCCAACTTATTGTGCTTGACTTTGGGAATATGGAAGAAAGTCAAACATCATCCAAAGACTAACAACTATGCATACAAGGGAGGTTTCCCAGAACATACCTCCTTTGCAACTCTACTGCCAAGAGTAGTACATCAGGATCTTTTAATGAGATGTATTGCAGTAGCAACTATCTCAACCCAAAAGTACTACAATAAGACTATATAATTAAGCATACTATGGACTCATAGCTACTCAAAATCCTTTGATATATATGTACCCCCTAATATCATATTGTAGGTATTTCAGCCTACATCCCAACTGGTTCTTGACCATAACATGAAAGAGCTGAAACATAAGCAAAATACCTTATTTTTTCTTAATGGGGTAGATCCAAACCTTATGCAAAAAATAATCTATGAATGTAACAAAATACTTCCCACAACCCAAGGTTTGATAGGGTATGGGTCCACAAACATTGGAATGCATAAGGGGCCAAAGGCTCACCCACACGTGTAGAACAATACTTCTTATATGTCAGTCCTAAAGATAATGATCACAAGATTCAAAACAATAATAGTCAAATGGCTCTTTTCAAATTAGCTCCTCGTTGTCTTTCTCCATTCAAAATTTTCTATGTGCCTTCCTCCTATTTTTTTACACTTATTATCTATACAATTTCTTTTTGTTTCTATCCATAAGTATACATATCTTTGCACAAGAGTGCATTCATTTACTTAATTGAATGAAATAGTCGTAGTTTCCAAAACAAAGGAAATGTCAACACAAAACCAATGCAAACAAATAATGTCAATGTCTATACCTTAGGAAGCTTTAAAATCCTCAATATCCTCATAAACCCATAAAAAGTTCATAGTCAAGAGGCATAACTATAATATCCTAAAGACTATCATACCTATAGCTTCCAAAAATGGACAATAATATATTTTAAGCTAATTTACCTCATTTTCCAAATAATTCCAATAGGAAAATATGGAAAGTATTGGTGCAAAAGAAGCAAGTTAGGCAATTGAAAACAAAGGGTATAAAGCCAAAAGATTGGGATAAAGATGATTGGGATGAGCTTGATGAGTTACAAAAGTCCACTATCATATTGTCTTTATCTAAGCACGTGTATTTCTATATTATCTCTATTGAGGGTGATGCATATGATTTATGGAAGAAGACCTATGGTGATCTTTATGACAAGTAGAGACATGTATCTCATTTGTATTGGTTGAAGAAGCTTGTGGATCTTCATATGAAGGAAGGTACCCCTATATCTATTCATTTGAATGTGTTCCACTCTCTTTTTAGCAAGCTTATATTGCAAGGCATCAACTTTGAGAAGTCTTTATTCTTGCTTGTCACACTACCAAAGGATACATTTCATACTGCCATGAGTGCTAATCTCCCTGAGGATGGTTTTAAATGTAGTGATATAGAGAGTACCTTACTCATAGAAAAACTAAAGAAGAAGAATATTAATGCAGCCTACACTTCCCATGCACTTAATCTTAGAGGCGAAAATGGTGGAAATGGTAATAATAACTATGATAGAGATTCATACCCCAATAGGGGCAAGTCTCAATCTTATGGGCAATCTCATAGTTAGTTGTGTCATTATAATCTTGTTTGACGTATCGTTATTATTGACAGTAGGGTCACATTAGGCTACAGTACAATAAAATGCACAATAATAGGTGCAATGAGATAGGCAAGGGAAACTATAGGAAAATGTAAAGTCTATTGAGATTGTACCTAAGTCAAGTGTGAAGATTGAGGAGATAAATACCTTGGAGTATATTTGTTATGGCTATATTCTTGTAGCTTCATCTCTTGATGCTACTTAATTGACCGATGCACCATTCTTTTATTCTTAATGTTGGCTTCTTGATTTGGGGGACTTCCTTTCATGTTATCCTGCATCACCATTGGTCACATAGCTACTATATTGTTAAAGTTTTTATTAGATTGGGAGATGAAATTGCATTGGATATCATTATCATGAGTGATGTAAGATTGTAATATGGTACTAGTGCTCCATTTGTGCTTCATGATGTATGCCATGTTTGGGCTTTGATGAAGTGCTTATTTTAGCTTAATAGCTGGATGATGTCAAGTATCATGCATCTCTTGGTGATGAGTCTTCATGGAAGATTATCCATGGTAGTCTTGTTTTTATTAGAGGTGTTAAGGTTGGTAGCCTTTACCCTTTGCTTCTTTTTTGGTCTGTTCATATTTTTGGCTTTGACCGCCCCATACACTCCACCGTTGAATGGTATTGTAGAGCACATGAATATGAATATTTAGAAAAAATTCCATAATATGTTTAGTCATATAGGCTTACCCCTGAGGGGTTCACTATAGACGTTGTATGGTATCACAAAGTGTAAGGGAGGGGGGTTTTGGAAGGGGACACTTAACCGTATACATTAGAGGTAGACCCCTCTTAATTTCCTATATTGAACTTAAATTTAAGGAAGGGATAGAGGGAAAAAAGAAGGGGGGATGCATTTGATCACCTCTCTCCATAGACTGGTTTCTCCATGGCATACAAGAGACCTTGACAAGTAAGGTTAAAACCCTAAACCCTCACATAGTAGGGTTATTGAATTAATCATAGTGTGAGAGGGGGCAAGTTGGCACTCTCCCATGGTTTTGGTAGAGAGATTCAACTCTCCTTCTTCCAAAGAGAGCTTTGTGTCTACTTAGTGTAGTCACTTTAAGTATAAAGGGGTTTGATTCCCCTACTCTCTCTCCTCATGTGGTAAGGGGGCACAGGCACTCAAAAACATTGTGGCACATACTTCAATGGTATCCAAGTGCCACTACATAAATCACTTTGTGATATGACCATCTTAGATGCGAGGGAAGAATGTTGTATTTGAGAGTGAAACTCGGGAAGCAACCTTTGCATTAACTCAATATTGGCTGTAGCATTGCGGGCTCTCCATTGATGGATGTGATCAAGGTGAGCTAATCGATGGTTTCAATACCAACAACGAGAGGTTCCAAAGTCGTGCATTCAAGGCCTATTTATAAATATCCTTATCTATGAATTTCTCATGAATAAAACATAACCCTTTTCTATTCAATCTGTAAGTAACTCCTTTATATTATACCCTTTTGTATGTGAAAAATTGTATAAAAATAATATTTTTAAAATGCCTTATTTTGAACCCACGTGATGCACACATATATTCATGAGTAGCTTACCCGAGGTACTTGGTGCACAGATCGGTCGTCGCCGAATGCGTACGTAGTGAGCATCAAAAGGTCCCCAAGAACAAAAGAACTCTACTTTTTGCACAAAAACCCATGAAGAAAGTTTGCACGACATGAACAAGAGACCAATTGGGTGGAATCTCCCCCCATGCCTTGTGTGAGTGCTCCACAAAGCATGTATTTAATATATTATTCATCTTCAAGCTCAAATAATAGCCCAATTTACAAAATAGCAGGCTTTAGCTTTTGTGTTTGCTTTTGTGCCACTAAATAATTAAAGCTATTGGGCACCCAAGAAGTCAGGCAATACCCAAATACAATGTCAAATACAAATATTTAAATTGTACGCCCATGCACATACAAAAATAATAAATAAATATCAAACGCTTTAATAAATGAGCACGACAAAATATAGGCACCATGTCTAAGATACGCACCCATCAAAAATTGATGATAATTTGAATACACGCTATCCTCCAATACTTCCCACTGCCACCGCTACTTGCTCTGAACATCAAACTGAAACATTCACAATTGTTAGAAAAATAATACAATTAAACCGACAAAAGTGAATACCTAGCAGTCTTCAACTACAAAATAAATTGGTTAGAAATCAATCCTAACCTTAATTTATTACGAGTGAGCACTCAAAACTCATAAATGTTTATTAATTTAAATATGTATTTTGCGGAATCACCTGCTATGGAATCACCCACTTACACATTAAATTAACAAAATGCCCGAAAAGGATAGGCGTCCCCATCGACTTCTCGCACAAAGAATCCACTTTGTGTATGAGCCCCAGTAATAAAATTTTACGGAATCCACCGCAGAACCTCACGGAATCCACCGTGGAGGAATATCCCTCCTGGCATCAGTACTACCTTGTCCATTTTGTATGAAAATAAAATATTTGTTCATAAATAGGGGTTTTTTTAGAAGTCCTTGCATGCAAGTGAAATGTCTTCTTTACTATGAGTGAGCCCCCTGGACTTACCACAGTAGTTTTGGGCTGATATAGTTACTACTATTGTGCATCTCATTACCAATGTACTGCTCTTGGTGGTGTTGCTGTAGGGGAGGTATGGTCTAGTAAACCTCCCTTATATGCACACTTGCATGTCTTTAGATGTTAGGCTCTCTTCTATATTTCCAAAGATAAGTATAATAAGTTAGATTGGAAGTCTACGAAATGCATCTTTGTTGGATATGGGTATGCAAGTGAGAGAGACTATAATCTTTGGGATCCATCGGCTCATAAGATTATCCATAGCCACCTATGATGTTATTTTCCATGAGGATAAAATACATATGATACTACATCAGATGGTTGAGGTACATATGGTGATGCTTTAGGAGAAGCCTCTTGTTACACTATAGTCAAACCCAATGAGATACCCTAGTGGAGTTTTTGATGATCTGATGGCCTAGGATCCACATGTTGTGTAGGATCATGATGCTAGATAGAGAGGATAGGCCCTGTGGACCCCACATCTAATTTTGAGATGTTATGCTAGAGCTTCATGTCCTCCTCTTTTCGTTATGAGCCCTCTATGGATGATGTCATGGATGGTGATAAAGTCTATTGAGTTGCTTACTTATGAGGAGGCTATGTCCAGATGTGATTCTCATTCTTAGGAGAGGGCTATATAGTATAAGTTTGATTTGCTACAAAAGAACTATACATAGGGCTTAGTTTCCTTGCTTGATGGGGACTTTGTTTCCTTGATGAAAAGCATGCATTACCATGCAAATGAGTGTATATGTTGAAGAGTATACCCCTAGTCAACCTAAGCTGGCATATAGGATCAAATTAGCTATGAAGATATTTAAACAAGAAAAGAGAGTCGATTTTGATGATATATTCTCTTGTGTGGTCAATATGATAATCGCTTAGTCTTGGTCTTGGTTTCTCAGTTGGATTGGATCTCTATCAAATGGATGTTAAGATGACCTTTCTACATGGAGACTTATGTGATGGCATTTATTTGCATCAACCTAAGGGCTTTCTAAAAAAAGGAAATGGGCACCTAGTGTACACATTAAAGAAGAGTGTTTCGGGCCTTAAGAAAGTACCTAGAAAGTGGAATTATAAGTTAAACTTTGGTGTATTCATGTATTCACAATAGTATTCCCACAATGATATGGATCTATGTCTATACATGAAGAAGGCCTGCAATAGTAGCCTTACTATCTTGATGCTTTATGTTGATTATATGCTTATAGCTAGGAGTTCTCGTGGTGAGCTAGATGGCTTAAAGACTCTACTCAAGAAGATCTTTAAGATAAAGGACATGGGACATGCCTTGGTACGTGCATTACACACAAATTCTCTAGGGGACTTCTCTCCTTGTTCGAAAATGAGTACATTCACAAAGTACTTGAGCAATTCCATATACATGATGGTAAGCCTATTAGTTGTCCTTTATCTTCTTATGTGAAGATAAAGGACAACCATATACATGATGGTAAGCCTATTGGTTGTCCTTTATCTTCTTATGTGAAGATTAGTCAGGGTGATTAGCAACACTTAGATGGTGGGAGGGTTGACATGGCCAAGGATCTATATGCATCTACAGTGGACACTTTGATGTATGCCATGATAGCCATTTATCTTGACGTAGCATTTGCAATGAGAGTTATGTCACATTATATGGCTACACTTGGCAAGTGACATTGGGACACTGTGAAAGATGTCATGAGATACCTTAAAGGCACTATGGATACATGTATTTGCTATAGTATCCACCAAAATACATGAGTCATGGGTTACATTGACTAAAATTTTGTAGAACATGCACATAGTAGGAAGTCCATCTCTGGGTTTGTCTTTACCTATGTTAGAGGTACTATATCTTGGATATCTAGGGTTGAAAAATACATTGCCTTATCTACTATAAATCTAAGTACATTGCAATCATTAAGGCTTGCAAGAAGGCCCTATGGTTAGGCTTGTAAGATCTTGGTATGATAGTGACTTCTAGACTGCATTCAAATTCAATGAGTATCATTCAGTTGGTTTGTAATCCAATCTTTCATGTGAAGACAAAGAAAATTGAGGTGTGCTATCACTTCATTAGAGAGATGGAATAGCATCTCTCTAATGAAGTCCATTGAGCTTGTCAAGATCTCTAAAGATATGAATCCTACAAATCTACTAAATAAAAGTCTCCCAGTGGAATGATATACCTTTCTTAGAATAATGATGGGCATAAAATGAGATGATTCCCTTCCTCGTCCTATTGTACTCTATATACATGTACTTTTTCTCTTTTTTTGTTTACTCCTCACTAAGTCACATTCGTGTTAAAATGGGATGTTGTTAATGGCTAAACATTGCATGTGTCTAGCTGCCTATATTTCCTTGTATATAGTACTCGCACACTTATATATTGTACGTAGAAGATCCCCATCACTATCACTTTATTATTTTTCCTTTTAGTGGCAATAGAATAAGAGAAGGCAGGTCACACATTGTGATTGTTAGAGTTTCTGTATATCAATCTCTCTCTTCTTGCTTAAACCTCCATAGTTGTTACTCTCTTCTTGCTTCCACTCATGCTTCCACCTTTTGCTCACCTTTAAAAAAATTATGATATGCATGTTAGACACTCGATGCAAGTATGATAAGTATAAATGAATTAAGAATTTATGTATAACCTATCTATGTGTACATATGCTACATGAAATACAATTAAAATTATTTAGTCAAAATTGATCTGCCCATCCTAAGCTTAGGGTCATATCAAGAAATATTGGTCATACGATATAAGCTAAGAAAAACCCTTTCCCATAATTCACAGAGATCTCAAAGTTCCTCATTCTCACCTTCCCCGGTCTAGGTTCTTATTGAGCATCGGACATCTCCATGTGTATACATGCAATTCAAGAAATGGAAAGGGTCATTCAAAGCTAAAGAAAGATTTAGAATATAATATATGAATTAAAATACTTGGATGGAAAGGTAGATAAACAAAGGCTCAATGCATATCACTTAAAGCATATGTTTCAAGTCCAATGACTCTTGGACTAGAAAGGGAGAAAGGGGCTGACTATATGCAAGAAGATTAAAAGAATAAAGAGGAGAAATGGTTGAAAGAAATACCAATACTCTACAAAGGTTGCAATGCAATGAAGCTTGTAGGGTAGGGAAATCGCTAAATACATAATAACTATGTGAGAAACACAAAAAAACATCTAGCTATGCAAGAGAAAGGTAAGCCTTTTACTCTTAATTACATATATTATATGTTTCTTGAAATTTTGTAGGTTCAGCTTTATTTTTGTTTTGCTAGGCTAAGTTTTCTACATTTCTTCAAATAAGATATCTCCTCATGCACTTAATCCTTGGCCAAGAATGTATTACTTTTCGTAGCTTTCTTAGAAGGTCATGATTGATGTGGATAAGGAAGTTGATAATGAGGTAATAGTTTCTTACTCTTGATCTCACATAATTCATGGAGAAAGGGACACATGCACCCTCATGATATACTATTTTATTTTCATGGCACTTGAGGGTCATCTTCTAACTTTCTCCAACAAATTCCATGCCAATGGGAGCGTCTACACTTCCTTGTATGATCATTACACATTACACAGCATGAAGCTTGCTATAGCCAAATGCAACACAATTAGTTATTGTTAACTTTTTTAGTAATTTCTTATGTGTGTAGGGTGGAGCATTTGTCTTATTTAGTTATTTTAAAAATGGCCAAAGGGCTTCATCATCAAGTAATCAAAGGTACACCTATCTACATTTAGTTTGATGTTTGGTTTAGTTTTTTTATTCTCATGGTTTATTAGAATCATAATGTAGTTAATGCTTAGATACGACTAAATCTTCTATAAGTCCAAAGAGGATAGTTACCAAAGATTATGAATGATACTTGACTTAGGAGAAAAAGGGAGACTTTACTTGGGCTATGCCCATACCTTTTGAAACTAGTTCCCATGCTCATGACTTAGGAGAAAATTTGGGTTGATTGAAGTGCATGTAAGAAGGAAGCTACTTTGATGTGATTTAGAGATGATGTATGTTGAAGTTCACTACTTTATATGTCATGTTATTCTATGAATCTTGTTTACTATATTATACTAGATTATGTACAGGCACATGTATATGGGTAGGCTATGCATCTCCCTTTACGTATATATTTGCCTATACATATATGTGTCTAAATCCTAACGTGTATCTAAATGCTATGTTGTACCACTAATTTTGTTATGCTATGTTTTGGTAGATGTCTTGTGAGAGTGATAGTAGTAGTAGTATGAAGGGATCTTTTTCTTCTTATGATACGTTTGACACTCATATTAATGAGAATCACATCTTCCATCTTGGTATGCACTAAGGTAATATTTTTGCGTATGGAATTGCCATCATTATGCAAGAAAAGGTAACTCAATAGATTGATTCCATCTTTGAAATATTTTGTACATCAAATCCAGTGAGGGAGGGGATTATAATATCCTTACCTAAAATGTGTGGCAAAGTCTTTTACACAACTTTGATTAGCTCAACATCACAATGGTCTAGTATAATGGCGATTCAATGTTTGCTTTTCCATGTAGTATGGCCTTTTCATTTGACACTCTATTTCATCATGAATTTCTAGTATGGATCATCTCTCATGATCTCCCTACTTGGTTGGCTGATGAAGCTAGGATTTTGGTAAATTCTCTTGGGAAAGTATTGTATGTACTTATCCCAACATTCCTATAGATATACTAAAGCTCCAGAGAAAGGCATGTACTCATTGAGACTACATGATAGATCTCCCCTTAGTCCTTGGAGCTTAAATTCTCTAATAGCTTTGAGATTGCCTCTCACATGTTCCCTCATAGGACATTCCCTCTCACATGTTCCCTTTCCAAACAATGTATCTAATATGTGAAGGATTGTCCATCAAAGCATAGAAGAACCCTTGATGCTATGTCTTAAATACTAAAAGATAAATCCTAAAACTACGCACAATCAAGGCCTAAACCCTAAACCCTAAACCATAAACTCTCTCACATGTTACTTTCGCAAACAATGTATCCACTTCATGAGGGATTGCCCATCAAACAACAAAAGAATACTAAATCCTAAACCCTAAAACTTAAATCCTAAATTCTAAACCAAGCCCTAAACCCTAAACTTTAAACCCTGAATACTAAATCATAAACCTTAAATCCTAAAACCTCTTCTCTAAAGATCCATTGGGCAAATTTTAAGTGCATAGAGAGTGGCTCACCTCCTTTGAGTTCCTTACCATGGTTATCCTTGCAAGTCTAGTGTCTAGTACCACAACTATATCACCACATTCTCATGAAGGAATATATTAAGCTTGTGTAGCCTATATTTCTAAATATATGTATATAAACTTATTAACATGCTTGTAAACTTGTTTTTAAATGCTCTATTAAACTAGTCAAAAAACACACTTTTAAATGCTCTTATAAACGTGCAAAAACAATGAACATCCAAATGTGCGAACAATAGGACTATGTTTCTTTGTTCTCTATATTATATAAGTAACCATTCATATAGGCACATATGATTTTGCATAATATTCACATGTTCAAAGAAGACGTGCAAGTTTCAAGTAGTTGGCACATATAAACAAGATTTTTCATGGCTATATATGATGCATCCAATAATGTGCATCAATTGCTCGCATTTTTGCTCCAATCTTGTTGTAATGATACCCATACAATGACATCATTAAGCTTAAGGGGTTTATTAACATATAAACCTCCCTATCACATGTATTTAGGACCTATTAATGCAAACCCCTTATATATAAATTTCCCATGAATAGAACACAGATTTCCATAAATAGAATACATCCTTTTTCAATTTAATTTATTAGTACTCCCTTTAAATGATATGCTTTTGTATGTAAAAAGTGTATTAAAAAGTGAAATATC
Source organism: Lygodium microphyllum (assembly GCF_053477565.2). Taxonomy (NCBI): domain Eukaryota; kingdom Viridiplantae; phylum Streptophyta; class Polypodiopsida; order Schizaeales; family Lygodiaceae; genus Lygodium; species Lygodium microphyllum. The sequence continues at coordinate 43,429,955 of NC_141163.1, forward strand.
CCTTTCTTTGAAGCCGTGTGATTGACTTACATATTTTTGGTGACCCAAAACAACACAACCCCCCCTTGCCCCCAAGTCATTAAGGCCTCCATCCATGCACTTTTCACCCGCTCACCTAGAATATTTTATTTGTTTATTTAGTAATACATTGTGCTTAGCATACATGTTTCTTTGTTGTATCTTAATACAAGTTCCTTAAGATAGTTTTTCTTAAATAATCAATAATACATAAACGATACTTTTATAATGAAAAATAAAATTTAAAACTTATCTTTATAAACATGAAAATTTCATAGGCAAACCAAGTTTGTAGGTGATTTAGGATCAGTCCTTCTTGTCCTTAGTACAACCTAAAAGACGACACATCTCATCCTAGGTAACCGATAATGTGCCAAGCTAGTTAGTAACTCTCCCAAAATGAAACACTCAATCCTTTTGCTACTTCGAGGGGATTGCACACCACTTTCCTTCCTATATTCTATTGTCATGTAAAGAATAAAGAATAAAGTGACATTGAAAGGTTGGGTTGTATTCACCACATATCTTGTGTCCTAAATGCTATGGGGTTTTTAATCAACTTGCTAAATTCCTAGTGAAAACATAGTCCCTCTATAGTAGTCATTTAACTCTAAGGCTAGAGAGAAACCCTCGAGACACCTCAAGCACATTATAATCAACCTTACTAATGGCTCTCAATGATTGCACATGTAAGGTACCAAGAATCAATAGGAAAGCAATAACAAAACATTGCATCACATAATAAGCATGCTACTAGAAAACCTTAGTAATGTATCTTGTTATCTCATGAAGCCATTCTTTTCTAGATAATAATTGCTTGCTTTAATTCATACACATGTCAATTTGAACCTAGACAATGACAAACTGATTTATGGTGTAGAAATTATGCCATCTAATGTAGCAATGTTGGCTATCTCCATGCTTGGATTTATGTTCATATTGTTTCTTAGGGCTCTAGCAGCAATGAGGTTGTAAAACTTTAAAAAGGATTAGTTTTTTGTAGGAAAATGTGGTAGTCTTATGAGAGTTAGTCAAAACATTATTTGGGTTATCATTTCTCTAAGACTTTAAAAGCTTTTGGTTAGAGAGAACTGTGTCCTTGAATGCTACTATTACCTTTGGGATATATGATAGGCCAAAAAAGAAAGTATATGTTTCTGAATGGAAAGTGAGAGTGTAGTTGCACGTAGACCTCACAAACATTTCAAATGTAAAATAGGTCAAGTTTCAAATATAGAATAGGTCAAGTTTTCATTGTGTGGCATGCCCTTTTTCTCTCTTGCTTACTAAAATTATAGTCACCTTTACTTTCAATTGCAAGGAGTGACTAAAAGCATGGCTGAACTCCAAAGGGGGAAAATATATTCCTTGTTTTGTTAGGGTGTCAAGAGGCTTTTAAAAAAACAATTAAGGACGATTTCTTTTAGGAGGGTGGTGATACTGTGGTCCAGGAGGAAAGCAAAAGCAAAGCATATACTCAGAGAAGGTGGTTGGAGGAAGCGAGCATGTAAATGAGGGCGGAAGGGTTATTAGGGGGCAGGAAGTGAGAGGGGATCTGTGCGGAGGAGACACAGAGAGAGAGAGAGAGAGAGAGAGAGAGAGAGAGAGAGAGAGAGAGCGAGAGAGAGAGAGAGAGAGAAAGAGAAGGGTTATTATGGGCAATGTGTTGCAGGCTGTCAAGGGAACGCCCGATGGGCTGAGGAAGCTGATAGAGAGGGTGGTAGGGTGGTGGGCGGCGCTGGCGGAATGGTGGAAGAACCGCACCATCCAGAGGGCCAGGAAGCGGCTGGTGCAGAACGGCTTCAACGCCGCCACCGAGTTCAACGTGGCGGTGGTGGGCATGGCCGGAGTCGGCAGGTCTACCCTCATCAACGCTCTCTGCCGCGACAGCAGCCCAGGTAGAATTTACACACGTGAACGTGCACGAGAGAGAGAGAGAGAGTATAGCTCCCAAGCATTTTCTGAATTTCAAGCCTTTCTTTAAAAAAAGAAAAAGTTTAGTCGCTAACATATCAAAATATATTACACCATAAATATCCGAGCTGTGGCACTAGTGACCTTAATCTGTGCAATATAGGTGTGAGATTTCTGTAATATTCATGTGACATGTAAGTTGCAAGATGTTTCTCTTGAGAGCACAATGTGCATGTAATTCAACTTTTTGATGTTGTTGATGGAGGGAGAAATGTGCTTGAAAATCTAAAGATGGACAAAATTTGAGAATTATAAGTTTCAAGAATCTCGATCATAGGAGTTGCTAATTAAATGTTGGCCAGCTCCCATTTATTTATCTTGCTCCATCCTACTTGTAAACTCCCAATAGGATCTAAGTTTATAGGCTATATCCTTGATATGTGTCACTTATCTTGCCCCATCCTACTTGTTGTAAACTCCCAATAGCATCTAAGTTTATAGGCTATATCCCCCTCGAAAATCAATTTGTGCCTTACTTCCCAAATTAATTGCAGTCCAAAATTTCTAAACGAGTGCAAACCAAGGGCCTCTTTGCTTCTCTTTGTTCTAACCTCTCCAAAGACACAACTTTTCTTGCTATTGTCCCATCCCTGCAAGTTTTGCCTCTCAAATACTCCGATTCTCCAAACTTGTGAAGCTATGCACCCGTTTCAAAATGCATGCATTACTTGTTTCTAGCAGAAAATTTGCATATATTGTGGTTTGTTTTTTTGTAATTTGCAATTTGAACATAATATGGTGATTCATTGAATATACTGTGGTTTTTTTTTTGTTCGTAATCTAATGGCTAAAATGAGTGGACAACAAAAGTCGAGGCAGGCATGGATGATGGATAACCCTAAAAGCATTAAAATCAATTAACATTTCACCATGGCCGCGAAAATATAGATGCGGCAAGGTCATCGGCGACAGGGGAGGCAACACAAATGAAGAAACATGTGATCAGGAATGCTACGCGACAGGGAAAGGCGGTGGCGTTGTGGGAGATTCCAGGAGCTGGAGTTGTGGGGCAACCGGCAAGGGCATATTTTGAGATAAATAAGCTGCATGCCTTCGACTGCTACGTTGTGGTGATAGGGGATCGAGTGACGGAGGTGGACATGGATGTGGCGAGGAAGGCGACGGCGCTGGGGAAGCCCTGCATATTCGTGAGGAACAAAGCGGACATCGCTTTGAGATCCCTGGAGGCGGAGGCGGAGGCGGAGGCGCAAGCTGACCCGGTTGCGAAATTGCGGGAGGACTTCAAGAAGAGCCTGGATGACAACTTGAAACAATCGGGTTTAGATCCCGGGATCTACCAGCATTTCGTTGTCAGCGCATTGCTCTATGTTAATGAGAATCTCCAGAAAAGTCTCAATGCCACCCAACGAACCCTCCTTACGCAACCTGTCGATGCTCTACGGTCGCATTTGACTTCGCCCCACACTCCCACGTAATAATGCGTCAGCAATTTTAACATTTTTATAAAAAAAACATTTTGCTTTGTAAAGCTTAAATTATCATCTTGCCTGCACGTTCATCCTCCAACATTTGAGCATTAATGCTTTCTTCTACATCACCATTTCTTGAAGCTTAGGTTATGATTGCTGTCATTATTTCTTCTCTCTATTAAGCAACGGGATTTACAATGAAAAATAAAAAGTTTATTAGAGCTCCTAACTGTATTTCCTCTTTTAAGTTTCATATAATGAAATTGGAACAATGTTGGAAAATCAATAAGCAAATATTCTTAAACTAGCAATTTGTTGTCATGCCGCCCTCTCACATCCCATAGAGGATAAATATTTTGCCAACCTCTTGAAGGCCCTCTCAAATGCCATAGAGGATTAATATTTTGCCAACCTCTTTAAGGCCGCAACTTGAGCTACAAACTTCAAAACCTTTTTAATGCCTTGAGCTCTAGACCTTCATTCTTGGCATTTCTTAATCGAAGACAGGGTTTTGGGCCCTCAAGGGTTCGGTCCAAATATTTGTGTGTATCACGTGGATAAGGAATTTTTCAAATACTATTTTACACTGTTTTTAACATACAAAAGGGTGCCATATAAAGGAGTTACATACTGATTGAATAGAAAGGGGTTTATGCTTCAATCATGAAAAATTCGCACATAAGGGTATTTATAAATAGGCCTTGAACACATGTAACATAAAGAATATACATATAGAGAACCCCCTTAGTTTGGGGTATTTCAAATGCAATGGTGCCCTCCATTTTTCTTAGTTATCACTCAAAACTTAATATCTAAGGTAGATATAGAAGGTTTATACTTTGGAGTCTCATTGATAGTGAAATCTTTCCTTCATTAGAATTTAGTTGCATGGTCCTTTTGAGAGTATACAATTTTTATTTTCCATAGCTTCATTCAACCCTCTATAACTATCTACGAAATAGTCTCCATTTTACATATTAACCTAAACCTAAAATCTACATCATCAGACAAATTTTTTATATCTTGTAGTCACGTTAATATAAAACCCTATTGCACTTTATCTCACCATTTGAATAAAATGAATCTCAACATCTGAATGAAAGATACAACGTTGAATAAACATTTTATACTTGAACAGAAATCTATATTAGCAAATCAGTCCATATCATATTTTTAGCATTACATAACCTAAAATCTAGGTCAGATACAAAAGTTTTAAATCTTATAGTCATGTTAATATAAAACCCTATTGCAATTTATCTCACCATTTGAATAAAATGTATCTCAATATTTGAATGAGAGACACAACATTGAATAAACATTTTATACTTGAACAAAAATCAATATCAACAAATGAGTCCATATCATATTTTTAGCGTAATCATAACCTAAAATCTAAGTTAGATACATAAGTTTTATATATTGTAGTCATATAAATACAAAACCATATTGCACTTTATCTCACCATTTTGAATAAAATGCATCTCAATATTCAAATGAAATATACAACATTGAATAAACATTTTATACTTGAACATAAATCAATATCAGCAAATCAGTCCATATCATATTTTTAGCATAATCATTAGGAAGCATGTGTTATAAAAAATGGTTTAAATATGCTATAAGGTTGATATAATTGAGTGCGTGCAAAAGTCAGTTTCACCCTTAATCCTAGTAGATAGCTTTCAAGCTAGTTACATAATTGTTAATTACGAAGTAGCATATAACTGGCATATTCTTAGTATAAATCATTGCATAATGCACTACATTAATTGCACCCACCCTCTTGAGCTTATGTGCATTTATATGGCATCCATCAAGCTTCATGAAAAATTCCAAGGTTGAACTTGAACTTGAAAAGAAATAGGAGATATTCATTAATACGAGAATAGTGCTCTCTATGTTTTATATTACATGTACCACAAATCAATACTTTTCTTTGTACTATACTCAATAAAGAATCATTGACTAATTGAATCCACACTAAAAACATTTCATGCTCATCTTATAGCTCTGAGCCTATGAGGTTTAGATAAGATTATAGATGTTATGGAGTTGTGTGTAAGCACACTCACTATCGTATTGCATATTATCTCATCTCATGGACATATGCATCCCCTCGATGCATGGCTTCCATAGCCGTGAGACAGACACAGAAAGTGAGAAAATCCTCCAATCACTCAAGAGAATAGCTCATTTTACCACCACACTAATATATTTAGGTAGATGTATAGACCCTATATCTAGACTAACCTTGGTGAGTCCATTGACAGTTATCACTAATCGTTTGACACTTTGCTCCATGTGCCCATACACTCATCTGTTGGCAACCTATCAAGGATCGCGATGAAATGGTTACATTCTTGTGATCTCATAATAATAACATGTCATTAGCTTTGATATTTCACATTAATAACTTCAGAAAAAATATTAACAGGGTGAAACTTGTTATGCCAGTGAGCCGGCAAGGATTCGTATATATTCCCATGGGTTTTTTTTGTATTTTCATGAGCTCGACAAGCTCATCGGGATATTGAAAAAATCTAAGGAGCTATCTAACCCTTTAAAAAGCACTATATATAGAGGACCCTAACTATATTTCTCACTTTTTTAGCTTTCAAGTGAGTGTCTTGGGGAGTGCATCCTTCTTAGGTAAAGAACTCTCTTATATGGAAAAAAAACCCCGATAGTATCTTGAGTCATGCATTGAGTGGATGGTTTTGAGAATCTTCCAATGAGCCAAATTCCATTATTTGCATAGGGATGCTTGTAAACAAGGAACCAAAGCATGTGCAAAAAAATTTAGTTACTCATTCAAGCAAGAGTAAGAGATAATAATGGATTGTGTGCTAGACTTAGTTCTTGTTTTTAAGCAAACATTAGTGTATCACAAAGTACTTTATATATTGGATATTTGGTCCTCCTCACATGGGCTGGTAGCATCCTAGACATATAGTATTGCGTTAGACAATGTCAATCAGACATATGTGCACTTTTTTTAATGGACTAAAGTCCTAAGTTTTCAATATTAGCTCATAGTGTGGTTGCTGTTTGATGCTATTTGGATTATGTTGTTCTTAACTTTGCAAAATTAGCTCATTGGCATTTATTTATCATTAGTTTAAACATGTTCTTTAATGTTATTTTAATTACTTATAAGTTGGATGTATAAATTTCTTATTAATTACCTATATAAATTTTCAACATAAGTATGTGTACACAACATATATGCATGTGTCTATGCATGTTCATGTGGTATAAAAGCTATCAAATTTTAGAGTATATTGCGTATTTACTTGTGCTATGCATACTCTTAATATATAAAAGCTACTAATGTTCAAATCATTATTACATGTTTACATATCATTTTAATAATTAATTTTATGTCACATGAATTATGTGCTCATTAAAAGTAGATAAAAGTTTTATTAATACCTTTATAGAAGCACTTACCCATTTTTCATTGCAACCTCTTTATCTTTGTATTTGAGCAACCATGAATCATTTGTAACTAGTGAGAAGAGTACTAAAATAGACAAGACATCATAATAGCTATTCAAGAAGCTGAAGCAGTTCTAGAAAAGGTTTTTAAGAAAACATATGATTTGGGTTGTAGAAAGATTTATCTTTAGATAATCATGAATTCAAGAATAATTTAGAAACTTTCAAAGACATTACTAGGCCCACCTTTTCATAATTATTGTAGTGATGCATTGAGTATACTCTCAAGAATAAATAAATTTACATCAAACAATTGTTTTCCTCTTCAAATTTTTTAATGAAAGAGAGTTAATGATATACGTAGATTTCACTAAGATAGAAGAACAAGCTTATTTTCATATATACTTCCCTTGTCCACAGAGTGGCAGTAACTATCTACTTTGAGGACTCGAGGTACTTGTACAAAAGTGAGCCTAACCCTCTACCTTAGCCAACTCTACGCATATCATCAATTCTCTTTTACAACATCCTTTGAAAAAAAAAAACTATCATTCATAAAATCTCTTACTCTTGAAAACATTTTCAATACATCACCAAAATAATAATGAATAAATGAGCTTAAGCTTTCTAGATTGCTCTTGAATTTGTGCTCATCTAAGGATGAGTCTTTTTGTAACCCAAACCTATCTTTACCAGGAAGATTCTCCTTGCTATTGCTCCAGTTTCTTAAATACTATTTATACTATCATGTCTATTTTGAAACTCTTCTCATTATCTATGTGAGATAACATAATACATATTACTTCCATATCAAGTTTTGATCCATATGCACCCCAATTCCATGATGAAAACTGAAATAGAATCAAATATATTGAGTCCATGATGCATGCCAGTCGGAAAACCCTTTCATTATGCATGTGTGTATATGCATGCATACATGCACACAATCATGCATGTACAATAAGTCAAACACATACAAATAAAAACTCCATCATAAAAATAATATGTAATAAGAAAAGGAATGCCTCATGAGTCCTCATGATATGTATATGGCAAGTTCATGATGCATGCCAATAGGATGACCCTTTCATCATGCATGTGTACATACATGCACATATACACATACTTATGCTTGCACACTAAGTGGTAGGAGAAGATTTCCATTCATGCCATGCATATGCTAGATTCACAGTGCATACCAAATCAATAGGCCTCCCCTATCATACACACAAAATGAGAGAGAGAGAGAGAGAGAGAGAGAGAGAGAGAGAGAGAGAGAGAGAGAGGATAAATTATCCAAATGAGAAGGAGTGGGCTATCAATGGCTCCACATGGCTCTTATATAGGTTTTTGAAAAGTTTGCTGGGATTTTGGTAAGTTTTGTTGGGCCCACCTAGAAATTTTTCAATCCTAATGGGCTTTTTCTCAATTATCAAGTCACTTTAACCTAATCAAGTATAAATAATAATCAATGCAAACATGTTAACAAGGTAATCATGTTCCCTTTTTACATAGCATTTTAATTAACTATGCAAATATTCAATGCCTCATCCTATGCCTTTACATGAACTATCCCTTGAACCCTTAATCCCCTTGTCATGATATTACTTTCTCCTTTTGGAAGGGTTCTTTTCCTTGAATATAAAAATGGGAAATCTCTCCCTTAGTGCAAAACTCTTTTACCAAGTAGAATCTTCTTTAGATCTATCCTTCAATTTGACCAGAATCCATAAGTACTACTACTTTCTTGGACCTCATCTCCTTGTCATGATAGGATTGATCATACCCTATTTGCTCCATCTTATTATTAAACACTCCATATCCTTCTTTGCCATCTTGAATATAACACATCATTGTTTGCAACCATTGAACAAAAGTGCCTTTTGAGACATTAGAAACAAACTTTTTTCTTTATATACCTTGGTGATGTGCAATAGAGGTACGAGATAAGTGTCTATATCCCATATAGACCTTTTCTTCCATAGTTCACATGCATAATTTGTTTAAAATGAAACAAACAAAGGAGAATCAAATAGAGAGTCCTTCTCATATTTTTCACCTTATAACTATCCTTGTGTGCATGCAACATGCTTAGAAATGCCTTTCATAGCAACATGCTTCCTTTCAACAAAAGAATCCAAAGTGAAAGAGAGCTCTTTCTATCCTTGGTTGTGGTTGCAGCACATCCATTGTTGCCTCTTCCAAAGTACCATGATTCTTCTCAACATTATCTTTCATAGTGCATCCTCCATCTTTCTAGCAAAAGTCAACTTTTAGTGACTTGGCATTTCACTCCAAGGATGTCAACTTGACAATCTTCATCTTTGAGAGCTAGACGAGTGTTGGATAAAGAATCTTGCATCCATCGCTCAAAAGGAAGATTATATTCAATACTAGGAAAGATCATGGGTGCCTTCGTGTTCTCATTGCCTTATCTTTGACTTCTTTGACATGCATCGAGCTTAGTGTTTCTACCACATCATGAACATTTGTATCCTTACATTCTTGTTGATAAAAAAAATCCTCTTAATACAAAAAGAATCATCCAAAGTATACATATCTTCTTGTATATAGGATTGGTGTTCATATTTACTTTCATCAACACAAACATCATTAACTAATTTACCAACTCCACGTTGTTGTGCTGCTATGCACACAACGTGTAAAAAAATCTAGAGTGTGGCTTCCTTTTAGATTTAGGAAGCCAATGCCACTTTTGACATTAGTGTTAGTGTCCATGGTTCAAAAATATTATATTTTAATCAATTTTTAATATTCTAGATATTATCTCTTGTAAAGAAATCTACAAAACTATAGACAACTTCTAGATTAGGATGACATGTAAAAGGAAGCATGTAGCTTTCAGCTGATTTGAGAGGATTTTATGTAAAAAGAGAGATTAGCAAAATCGCATGACATGCGATCACTGTTTTCAGGCAATGAACAACACTCCGAAAGTGGAAGATGAAGGAGGAGTGATTTGGTAGGATTTTGGCATGTGTCCTGGTATTTAACCCCCCTTTCGAAGCCATTGGAAGGATCAGATTGGCGATCTGAGCAACATAGAGGAAGGTATTATTTTGTACACGTTTTTGTCTATTAGAGTTATATTTTCTCATAATGCTGAAAGAAACTGATAGGCTTCATCTTTGTTAGTATTCTTCTATATTTTCTAATTCTTTTTGGAAGTATTCTTCTACATCTTCAATCTCTTTGAACCCCTTCTCTTCCGTCTACTCCTCTCCTTGAATCTACCTTCACCCTGTTGTCACTTATCTTCAAGAATTTGGCTTGAAACCTTCAACCCTTCTCTTATCTCTACCATCTGTGGAGTCTAAGCTCTTGAACCCCCATACATTCTTCTCTTTCAAAACCCATGTGGTGACCTTCAACCCTACACGCAGTGACATTGGTTAACCCGATGTGAAGGTCAGTGTAAGCGAACTCCAAGATGGGGGATTCTTCACGAGATACTCTACAACAATTGGTGTGCATACTACATCAGACTCAACAACAACAAATCCAAATGTTACAACAATAACAACAAAGGCAAGAAGAAGATTAGATTGATTCCACAGCTATCAAGGCCCTAGAAGAAGTTGGGCATGAATTAAAACAATTTAATGGTAAAATGTCTTTATTTTCATTTGTTTGTATGTTGAGAAAATGCTCCTCTTTTGTGTACCGCAACATGCATGGAGCCGTTATTTGGCCAAACTAGCCAAGCATGGTCTTCAAGAAAGAATCCATGGTCTTTTCCAACAAGATGCGAATTGGGCTGCATTCAAAAAAGCCCTACGTGAAGAATTCTTCTTATAAGACTCTGGCCTTATAACAAAGAAAAGTTTCACTGAATGGGTTGAAAAACCCAACAAAGGTTTAGCTGCAACAGCTCTATACCATGCATTTGAAAGTAACAACTTGATGTTGAAGACCAACAAAGTATAGAAGGTCAAAAGATTGAATTATTCCTTAAGGCTGCAGATCCCATTTTGCAAGAAAATCTTAATGATCACCTAGAAGATGCTACCTCTGAATTAGGAGTCAAGATTGCATGGACAGATGTTACAAATGCAATTAACCTGATTGCTCAAAGAGAGCGGATTGGACTAAGATTGGCCTCTACTTCAACTTCAACAACTCCATTGATGGAGCTTGTTTCACCTTCAAAATCCCCTATTCGTTTGACTAATCAACCAACTCTTTCTTCTTCTGTTCCTTCTAAAAATGATGTCATGGATGAACTTATTAAAAGCATGCGTGACCTTCATTTGAATCTTACAGAAATTAATTCCAAAGTAGAGAAGCTGGATGTCAAAGTTGAAGAACGAGGACGATCATCAACTTAAAGACCCATGAGAGAAGGCTTTAAGAGGTGTTGTATTTGGTGCGACAGCCAACAACATGACAAGAGGGAGTGTTCTACCTTCCATGAGGCTCAAGCACATAAACTTATCTTTCGGAAAGACGAAAAAATCCATGTAGTTGAAACCGGTCTTCCACTGGAACCAAATTTTGGCAATGGTGGAATGAAGAAAATATTAGAAGATTTAGCTGTAAAAAATGCCTATGCAGCAATTGATGCAGCTACCTATGGGCTGCAAATTGAGCCAACTAAATCAAGTTTGAAAGCATGTAAAACTAATGTGCAATCTAAAGTATGGATGCATGCACTAGATCAAATGGAATGTGGTAAAGCAGCCAAAGAAGATTTGGCTAACGCCAGTCAGTGCATTCGAGGAATAACTGGTTGGAAAGAACCAGTAGATTCTTTTTCCACCTTTGCACATTTGGTTGACGTCAATCATAAAGAAGTCTTGATTGAAGAAAAGAGAAGAAGAGAAGATGTGAACCATGGCCTTCCTCTTCTGGCCCTCCAAAACAGGTAACTAGAAGAACGCCTAAACAACCAAAGCTTGCTGAAAATATAACCCCAGATCAAGAGATGGAAGATGCGCCACAAACAAAGAAGACCGAAGGAAAGAAAAAAGGCAAGCAGCCAGGCTACAAATTGCAGTCTGACATAGAACCTGCAACCGATCTCAAATAAGTCCTAGAAGAACGAATTCTAAGAAGAAAAATTGAATTCACCTTAGGTGAAATTCTTGGAATTGCCAAACGTGAATTCCATGATGTAATTATTAATGTAATCAAAAGGAAAAGACAATATGTTGGTGATGAAGCTGAAGAAACAGTGCATGCTTTTTTGCAAGTTCTTCGAGTTTTTGTGCAGGATGAAGAGAAGTTGACTTCACAAGGAATTCATCTTGAAGCAGTTAAAGAATTAATTGTAGCAATTGAAGATTAAGATAAAGAAAATATAAATGCAAAAATTAAAGAAGTGAAAGCTAAAAATGTAATGGTCAGCTGGTCCAAACTAGTTGGGTAGCCCGCCTCTCAAAAAGAATGCCATCTACAGCACATGCATGAGGAGGAAGAGGCTCGATTCATTCCAAGCAGTCACTACTCCTGTACGCATTGGGCAAGAGTAACAACAGAGATAGTAGTCAAAATTGGAGAAAAAGAAACACCATGTATTGCACTCTTAGACCATGGCTTGGAGATAAACATCATGGCAAGGAGTCTTTATGAAAGTGGCAGATGGCCCATAGATGTTGATCCAGGATGGCAAATGAGAGCTGCAAACAACTCTTTGGAGAGTTATATGCTGCATGTCCTAATGTGCAGGTAACTATTGGAGACATAAAAGACAGTTTTCACTTTTTTGTTCAAGACTCTTATAGTTACCCTATCATTCTTGGGCAACCTTACATTTCTGAAGCCCGCTTGGAAACAAAAGATCTTGATGGGGTCTTCCTATGCTCGAATCCGAAGCAAGGATAATGAACGAGCTCTCCAATTTCTTACTAATGCCCGATTATCCTATGCCTCCTAATGCCCAAGAATTCAAGGGTTTTCGGGCTGCACTACTATAAAAGGAGGCTATGGTAGAGCATCATGTAAAAAGATTGAACCTCCTTATGCTACATCAACTGTGTCTCTAGTAAATTTTTATGTATGTACAACCAATAGCATGGACTGTTATAAGTCTCTTCCGACCATGACTAAGGTTGAAAGAAAATATTTATGTCATGTAAAAAGGAAGCTGAAAACTTATGACATGATGGCTAAAAATGAAGATATTGCAAGCATTTTTTTTGGACTAATCACTACTGACACATTGGATGAAATATATGTAGCTGCTCATGCAGAAAATCAGGTAGAAAATCAGTCCATAGAAGTATGTACATTAGATTTTTATCAAACAATTCAAGAATTTGTTGAGCAGGAATACCTTGGTTTTCTCAATAAGGTTGAAGCGCAAGTGGAGACAAAACACAATACGATGGATAAGAAAGTCAAACCTGTGGCAGTCCCATTGCCTCCTAAAAGTGAAGGGCTGGCTGATAGGGCAGCAAATTAGCCAAGTCTTCGTGATCCTTCCAACATTGGTTACAAGTTCACATTTGAAAGTATAAAAGAGCTCAAAATATGTGAAAATTCTTTCCTTTCGCCGCTAAAAAACACTCTTTTATGCAAATGCTAATGAAACATGGAAAAGCTTTTGCATTTCAACCAAGTGAAATAGGCTGTGTGGATCCAAATATTGTGGCTCCTATGGTCATTTTTATGATCCTACATGTGCCTTGGAATCTCAAGCCTATTCCTGTTCCAAGGGCGCATTTGCCCAAATTACTGGAACTTCTAAATGAAAAGATTAGAACGAAGATTTTAGAACCTTCTTCAGCGCCCTACTCAAACCAATGGTTTATCGTGCCCAAGAAAAATGGATCTTTACGAGTCATTCAAGATCTACAGCCTGTGAATTGTGTCACACTCCAAAATGTTGGTTCGGGTCCAATTGTTGATGAGTTTGCTAAAGCTTTTGGTGCACAAAGAGGATGCCATAAGCGTGCATAGTGAGCGTCAGAAGGTCCCCAAGAACAAAAGAACTCTACTTTTTACACACAAAACAATGTAGAAAGCTTGCACGACATGAACAAGAGACCAATTGGATGTAATCTCTCCCCATGCCTTGTGTGAGCGCTCCACAAAGCATGTATTTTATGTATTAATCATCTTCAAGCTCAAATAATAGCCCAAATTACAAAATAGCACGCTTTTGGCTTTTGAGTTTGCTTTTGTGCCAAATAGAATTAAAGCTAATGGGCGCCCAAGAAGTCAGGTATACCCAATTACAATGTCCAAATACAAATATCTAAATCGTGCGCCCATGCACATACAAAAATAATCAATAAATATCAAACGCCTTGATAAATAGGCGCGATAAAATATAGGCGCCATGCCTAAGGTATGCGCCCATCAAAATATTAACGATAATTTGAATATACGCTATCCTCCAATGCTTTCCACTGCCACCGCTGCTAGCTCTACACCAACTGAAGTATTCCTAATCATTAGTAAAATAATACAATTAAACCGACAAAAGTGAATACCTAGCAGTCTTCAGCTACATAAATAAATTGGTTAGAAATCAATCCTAACCTTAATTTATCACGAGTACGTACTCTAAACTCATAAACGTTTATTAATTAAATATGTATTTTGTGGAATCACCCGCTATGGAATCACCCATGTACACATAAAATTAACAAAACGCCCGAAAAGGATAGGCGTCCCCATCGACTTCTCATACAAAGAATCCACTTTGTGTATGAGTCTCAGTAATAAAAGTTTACAGAATCCACTGTAAAACCTCACGGAATCCACTGTGGCACAAAATCCACCGTGAAATATGCCTCCTAGCATCATACCCCTGGGGTGGGATAGCAATTTTTCTCAATTGCTATTAGCTCAATGTGGAGCTAACAGGGTGGGGAAAGCATTTAAGTCTCTAGCGTGCATTCATTGGGCCTCTTCAACAGGATGGTTTTAAACTTGACCAAATATCTAGAATATCTACGGCCAGTTCTAGTGGTCATAAAGTTAGTATCTATAATAGCTTTAAGCTCAAGGATTTCAGTCTCATCATTTAGCAAAGGTGGGTTTTCATAGATAGGGTGTACATGTAATTGGCCTCTAAAGGGTCGTAATAAACTAATATGAAAGGTGTTGTGGATTTTCCAATGTTGTGGGAGTTTCAGTTTAAATGCATTGTCATTGATTTTGTGTATGATCTTGAATGGTCCATAGAATCTAGGTGCTAATTTCACAACTGGGTGTTTATCTACACTTTGTAATCTACGTTTTTCTATTTGTAACCAAACATAATCATCAACTTTGAAATTCATGGCCTGTCTTTTCTTATTTGCTTGCTTTGTATATGATTGCTGGGCTTTGGCAATCATATCTTTAACTTCATCAAAAATAGTAGCGTGCATGTTAGCAATATCATCAGCGGTCTGAATTTTATTTGATAATGATGCAACAGGTGTAGACAATCTATATCCATAAATAACTTCAAATGGTGCTTTCTTTGTAGCTGTATGTGGTGTATTGTTATATACAAACTGAAGTAAATGTAGATGTGTATCTCATGTATGTGGTTTTGAAATAGTGTAAGCACGTAAAAGATCTAAAATAGTATTGTTAGTAGCTTCTGTTTGACCATTAATTTCAGGATGAAATGCAGATGAAAAATCAATCTTTGTTCCTAAGTTAGCAAACAAAGTAATCCAAAAATTATTACAGAATCTAGAATCACGATCAGAAATAATAACTTTTGGTAAACCATGATTAGCAAACACAGTTTTCAAAAACAATTGAGCTACTTGAGATGCAGTTAAAGTTTTCTTGCATGGAATGAAATATGCTTGTTTGCTAAACCTATCTATAACAGTCCAAATCATATCATGGTTAGCTTTAGTGTTAGGTAAACCGAGAACAATGAATCTCATTCAAAACAAAAGATCTAAATGGAACTATAACACATAATCTCTTTTCATAAAACATGAATCCATTATTGTAAGACAGTGAATCAATAGGAATCCAATTATTTGCAATTAATTTATTCCAATCAGCATGAAAAGTAATATCCTGATGATAAGTATCTTTCATAGGGATAAGGGAATCAAATGATATCACAAAGATATTATGAATTCTCGGTCTTCTACATAAAGCGTCGGCTATAATATTGTCTTTTTCTTGTTGATATTGTATAAGGGGATGAAAACTTTGAAAGAAAGCTTCCCATTTAATATGTTGGTTAGATATTTAGGGTTGACTAAGGAGATGTCTAATGCTTTGTTGGTCAGTTTTGATCATAAATTCAGAACCCATTAAGTAATGTTTCCATTGACATAATGCTTGTACTACAGCTAGCAATTCTTTATCATATGTAGAATATTTAAGTTCAGATGGTTTCAGTTTACGGCTAGAGTAGGCTATGGGATAATTATCTTGCACAAGGACGGCTCCTATTCCAGATCCACTAGCATCAGTAGCTACTAAAAAGAATGGTCTATTGAAATCAGGTGGTTGTAATACAGGAGCATGTGTTAGTGCATGTGTGTTAGTGCATGTTTCAATAAATCAAAAGACTTTTGTTGATTATCAGACCAGTTATAAACAATACCTTTCTTTAAAAGTTTAGTCAAAGGTAAAGCCAGTAATGAAAAATTTCGCACAAACTTTCTGTAAAAATTAGCAAGGCCTAGAAAAGAATGTAACTCATGCACATTTTTGGGTATGGGCCAATTTAAAATTACTTCTATCTTTTTAGGGTCAACCTTAATACCTTCTGATGAAACAATGTGACCTAGATATTCAATTTCTGTTTGAAAGAATTCAATCTTTTCTGGATTAGCATACAATTGATTATCTTTTAACAACTTGAAAACTAAAGACAGATGTTCATAATGCTCATTCTCATTTTTACTGAATACCAATATATCATCAAAGAATACTATAACACAATGTTGATATTTCAGAAATATGTGATTCATCATTCGACTAAATGTAGCAGGTGCATTAGTTAGACCGAAAGGCATCACTAGAAATTCATAGTGTCCAAATTGTGTTCTAAATGCAGTTTTGAATATATCATATTCATCCAATCTTACTTGATGATAACCAGATTTAAGATCTATCTTACTGAATATGGCAGAACCTTGTAGTTTATCCATAAGATCATCTACCTTAGGAATTGGATATCTATTCTTAACAGTAATTTTATTCAGGGCACGATAATCAATGTACATGCGATAAGTATTATTATTATTCTTTACTAATAAAATAGGTGCGCCAAATGGAGAACTACTAGGTCTAATTAATCCTTTGTTAAGAAATTCCTCTATTTGATTTTGAATTTCTTTTTGTTCAATTTGGTTATGCCTATATGGTGCTTTACATGGTGGTTGTGTACTAGGAATTAAATCTATTTTGTGATCTTTAGAACGTGAAGGTGATAGTCCAGGTGGTAAATCATTAGCAAAACAATCTTTAAATTGAGCAAGAAATTGTTTATGCCTAGGATGCATATGTTTTTCTTTAGCTTGAAGTTCATTCACCCAAATTAAATAAGATTTGTTACTTTTACGTAATGTACGTTTAGCTTGAGTATGAGTAAGAAGTGGAAAATTATTAGATGTGTGCATACCATGCAATGTAATTTGTTTTCCTTGAAAATAAATTTTAATTGAATGCGTAGAATAATCTATGTCAGGATTATACTAATGACGCCAAGGCATACCTAAGATAATATCACTAGACTGCAAAGGTACAACTAGGAAATTTCTACGTTCAGTGTATTCACCAATTTTAATTTCTAAGTTATGCACCTCTTGTGTTCCATTATATCTTGTGCCTAGGAATTCTGCTTTAATGCGATAATGTGTAGAAACAGTTTGTAATTTCAATTTTTTCACTAAATTTGCAAAAATAAAATCATGTGTGCTACCATCATCATGCAAAATAATCTTTTCTTTACCATGCACAAAACATTTCATTGTCAACAAAGAATGTGGAGTTGGCATACCTAGCAAAGTATCCGAAGTAGTACCAATGTCGTCATCATCTTCCGTAAAATCAAGCATTTCCTCACGTTCTTCTTCTTTCATTGCTCCAAGATAATTGATATAGAAAGGTGGCTTTTTCGATTGGCAATTGGCTGCTAGATGTCCAAGTTGATGGCATTTGTAACAAACTATAGGTTTGGCTTTAGATACATTGTTGGTAATGGCAGGAAGTCTAGGAATATTGGGATTTGGCTGTGAGGATGGCTTAGGGTTTGGGTTGATATTTGATGGCAAAGTAGGTGGTCGTGTCCAAGACTTATGGAATGAAGATGGAAGAAAACCACTTTGATTGAATCTTATAAAATTTGAATTGAATTGTTTGGAACCATAGTTACCCTTAGCTTGAAATTGTTGTGGACGCTTGTCTCTTCCTCGAATCTTGTCTTCAGTGTCATGAGCCAAGGAAATTGCATCTTCAAGGGTTGTTGGCTTGAACATATTGACTTCAGCATAGTAAAGTCCAAGTAGGCCGACATAAACTTGTGTTTGTGAGTTGCTTTAGGTACATCTTCGAGCATGCGTAATTGCAGTAGGGCATTCCAAAAACGTTCAATGTATTGGGAAATAGGTTCATGATCTCTTTGCTGTAGAAGATCCCATTGCTTAATGGCTTTTTCATGGAATTGATAAGGAAGAAAATTCTACAAAAACTTCTTTTGGAAACTCTCCCAGGTAGTGGGACAATCAATGCTCTTGCGAACCATAGTCCACCATAGAGATGCTCGATCAAATAAATGATTAGTGACACATTTAATTTTATCTTTCTCAGCATATATCTCTTCATGAAAGTAATCATCAAATTGACTGATAAATGCAAGTACAGTCTTTCCATCTCGAGATCCATTGAAAGTATGAAATTTGAAGTTTCTTTTACTTATCTTTGTTTCTTTGTGGATGGATTGGGCTTCAAGTGTTACATCGATGGTACGTCGTATAAGATCTTCAAGTCGCGGTCCATCTTTGTCGGTGGTAGATCGTTGCAGATTGGCCAATTGAACTTGCAAAGCTTGTCGGGCTCTTCATTCTTCATCAAGCTGCATCATAATCAAATCCAATTTTTGTTCCATCGTTGGTTCGGGTAAATCACCTTCAGCCCTAAGATCATCCATATTTCTTTCCGTCATCCTGTAAAATCCAAAAGACCTCACACTCTTGAAATCTGATTGGCGGGATGAGCGTAGCTCAAAGTCAAGTATACAAGGCTTATAAATTTTTGTTTGGCTTTTGTAGTCTTTCTCTTTTGTAATTGCGGTATTCGTTGTCTTCGTAGAAGTTGCGTATAATCTTCGTATGACCTTTTGTGTTTGCTGAAACTGGTTCAATAAGTCTGCAAATAGGAATAGGGTCTTCCAGAGAGCAATAAATAGTTTCTGTGCTTCTGCGTATGAACAGTCTTTATGGGAATAGTTGGATAAGTCTGTTTTGAACCTCTGTGACTTGCAGGACTTGGAGAAGTAAGTAGGCTTGAAAGACTTAGATGATTAAGCTTCTTTAAAGCTTAATTGACTTAAGCTGACTGTCAACGAATTTGATTTTAGGAGGGGGGATTGTTTTTCGCCGCCGTTGCTGACAAATACATGCCGCGTTACCAGTCGAAAAGAATTGGGCCCCTTAAGCTTTTAAATAAGCTTATTAAGCTTTGACTTAAAGCTTTTAAGCTTTTGGATATGGAAGAAGAGCTTACTGTTCACTGTTTCAAAACGACTTGAAAAAGAAGATGCCTACGTGGTCCTCCGCCTCCTCAGGCCGGTCCTTCGCGATCACAGGATGTAGATAGGGATTCTTGACCGCCGCCAGGAACACACCCGTATCGACCGTTCGCGATGAAACTGGCTGTAGAGCTCGATTGTTCCAGGAGCTCCGCCTTCGTGCAAGATGGTAAGCAATTGGAAGCTCTCGATCTCAGCTTCGCTATGATATCACTAGTGCACAGATCGGATGTCGTAAGCGCATATAGTGAGCGTCATAAGGTCCCCAAGAACAAAAGAACTCTACTTTTTGCACACAAAACAATGTAGAAAGCTTGCATGACATGAACAAGAGACCAATTGGGTTCAATATCCCCCCATGCCTTGTGTGAGCGCTCCACAAAGCATGTATTTTATGTATTAATCATCTTCAAGCTCAAATAATAGCCCAAATTACAAAATAGCACGCTTTTGGCTTTTGAGTTTGCTTTTGTGCCAAATAGAGTTAAAGCTAATGGGCACCCAAGAAGTCAGGCATACCCAATTACAATGTCCAAATACAAATATCTAAATCGTGCGCCCATGTGCATACAAAAATAATAAATAAATATCAAACGCCTTGATAAATAGGTGCGACAAAATATAGGCGCCATGCCTAAGGTATGCGCCCATCAAAATATTGATGATAATTTGAATACACGCTATCATCCAATGCTTTCCACTGCCACCGCTGCTATCTCTACACATCAACTGAAGCATTTACAATCGTTAGTAAAATAATACAATTAAACCGAAAAAAAGTGAATACCTAGTAGCCTTCAACTACATAAATAAATTGGTTAGAAATCAATCCTAACCTTAATTTATCACGAGTGCACACTCTAAACTCATAAACGTTTCTTAATTAAATATGTATTTTGTGGAATCACCCATGTATACACAAAATTAACAAAATGCCCGAAAAGGATAGCCGTTCCCATCGACTTCTCGCACAAAGAATCCACTTTGTGTATGAGCCCCGGTAATAAAAGTTTACGGAATCTACCATGGCATGGAATCCACCATGAAATATGCCTCCTGGCATCAGCTTTTGCAAGTAGAGCAATTTATTCTATGGGCAACCTATATTCAGGATATGACCAATTTCAGCTTTCATTAGAAAGTCGAGACATTACCACAATGAAGATACCTCTTGGATTCGTCCACATGTGCACTCTACCACAAGGTGCAACAAACTCTGTAGCCCATATGATGAATGCCATGCATAAAGTCTTAAGGGACTTTATTCCAAAACTTGCTCTTCCATTTCTTGATGATGTACCTATCAAGGGATGTGAAGTCAATGAAAAGAATGAGGAGCTTGACGAAGATGACTGTAGGAAATTTGTAGTTAACCATATTCATGATTGTGATAGGATTTTGACAAGGCTAGAAGAGGTACATCTTACCCTTTCTGGAGCTAAGTCGATTTTTGGAGTAGAAGAAGTCCTAGTGGTCGGTCATCTATGTGGCCCCTATGGACGCAAACCTTCTCCAATCAAGATAGATGCCATCAGAAGAATGCAAGAAAATGTAAAAATGTTTCAGAGGTGAAAAGATTTATTGGCGCATATGTATTCTATCTCATATGGATACCATATTTTGCTCATGTAGCCAAAAATCTTTATCAATTATTAAGAAAAGGCCAAAGATTCTCTTGGGATAATGAGCATACTCTCACTATGTGTAAATTAAAGAAGCTATTAATTTTAGCCCCCACTCTCAAAAGGGCTAATTATTCAAATGGTCAACCCATTATCCTTACTGTGGATACAAGTCCCATTGGGATAGGATGGACTGTTGGCCAAGAGGATCTTGAAGGTAACATGTATGCAATTCGTTTTGGAGCAAAATTTCTCAATGAACGTCAAAGAAGGTATGCACAAGTAAAAAGGGAATTGTGGGGAGTTGTAACAGCATTAAAGTGTGATCGTGAATACTTTATAGGTGCTTCCGTAGTGGTAGAAACTGCATGATTGCCAACTATTCTACACCCGGCATTGCTATGCTAAGATGGATTGCATATATTAAATCTCTTAACCCCAAATTAAAACATATTGCAAGAAAGGCGAATCTAGTTTGCTGACATGCTATCACATGCAAGATATGACAATGAAGAAGAGCTGATGCAAGAAGATGAAGCTGAAGAATCTATACTTGTTGAATTTCATTCCATGGCTGCTAAAAATACATTTTTAGTTATTGCATATATTGGTCCAAAGCGAAAAACAACACGATGGTCAACTAGAAGCCAACATGCTCATTGCATTACTCAAGTTCTAGTTCATTTCCTTGAAGAAGATTATGAAGAAGATTGGCTGAAGATCGGCCAATATTTGAGCATAATGAAGAAGAAGGAGATTTGGACTGATGACGAGTTCAAGCATATCAAGAGGAAAGCTTATGGTTTTTTTCTTAAAGAAGGACATCTATCTATGGAAGCACGTAAAGAAGAAGAAAGGAGCACCTGTCCAAGTTTTAGGTAACAAAAGATTGCAAAAACTGGTAATGAAGGAATTTCTTGAAAGCCTCTGGGCTGGCCATAGAGGCAAATGGGGAACCTTTAGTAAAGTGAAAGAAAAATATTAGTGGCAAAACATGTATCGGTACATAGAACATTTTGTTGAAACCTGTTATGTGTGTCAAATGTATTCTATGGTTAAGCATCAAGATGGGTTACAACCGACTTATCCCGTGTGTATACATTATAGATGGGTTATTGATCTTGTAACCATGCCTATAGGAATATGGAATATGTAGTATCTAGTGCTTGCAAGAGAGGATCTAACCAATCAAGTTGAAGGAAATACCTTAACAACCAAATCCACTCAAGCTATTTGTCATTTTTTGCTTAAAGAAGTGTTTTGTAGATATGGTTGTGTGAATAAAGTAACTGTAGATAGAGGAGTTGGATGCTGATGAGGCACACAACTTCTTTGCTCAATTGGGTATTAAGTTGGCTTTAACATCAGCCTACAACCCTGAAGGCAATGGAAAGAGTGAGAGAGGTCATCAACCTATTCTCAAAGCTCTAGCAAAGTCTTGTAGAGGAAAGATCAAATAATGGCCTAAAATGCTACATTTTGCATTATGGGTTGACCGGACTACTCACATTTCAGTGACTGGCTATATGCCAGTTGAACTTATGCATGGACAACAACCAATTATGCCAATTGAAAAATCTATTCTCACATGGAGTCTTCTACCTTGGGAGGACGATATCAGTAGAGAAGAGTCACTGACTTTGCACATATGGCAGCTAGAAAGAAGGCTTGAATATATTTAAGCAGCTATTGAGAAGCTAAAGACAACAAGACTAAAACACAAAAGATTTGATAAGCGACATCGACTTTGGTCAAGAGAAATTCAAGAAAATGACTGGGTGCTTGTCTATGACAACAGGTTAGACAATCAATACAATGCTTCTAGGAAGGTGGTGAAGCATTGATTTGGCCCATATGTGGTAAAGGTCATTCATGACAATGACACATATTCATTGGCTGAATTGGATGGAACAAGCATGAAGATACCCATAGCTGGAAAAAGAATCAAGCTCTTCAAACGAAGAGAAAGTTCAACATATGAGCTAGAAGACTTGAATATAATTCAAGAGCATGAAGACATAGAGGAAGAAGAAGAGGCAGAAGATGAAGACATTGACTTGGCAGAAGATACTTCTTCTAACACTGCAAATCCGTAAGACTTTGGCATATGCCAGTGGATGTGTCGTGCACACCATGTAAAAAAATCTAGAGTGTGGCTTCCTTTTAGATTTAGAGAGCCAATGCCATTTTAGACATTAGTGTTACTGTCCATGGTTCAAAAATATTAGATTCTAGTCAATTTTTAATATTCTAGATATTATCTATTGTAAAAAAATCTACAAAACTATAGAAAATTTCTAGATTAGGATGACATGTAAAAGAAAGCATGTAGCTTTTAGCTAATTTGAGAGGATTTTATGTAAAAAGAGAGATTATCAAAATCATGTGACGCGCGATCGCTGTTTTTAGGTAGTGAATAGCACTCCGAAAAAGTGGGAGATAAAGAAGGAGTGATCTGGTAGAATTCTGGCCAGGTGTCCTAGTATTTAACCCCCCTTTTGGAGCCATTGGAAGGATCAGATTGGCGATCTGAACATCATAGAGGAAGGTATTATTTTGTACACGTTTTTGTCTATTAGAGTTATATTTTCTCATAATGTTGAAAGAAACTAACAAGCTTCATCTATGTTAGTATATTTCTATATTTTCTAATTCTTTTTGGAAGTATTCTTATATATCTTCAATCTCTTCAAACCCCTTCTCTTCCATCTACTCCTCTCCTTGAATCTACCTTCACCTTGGTGTCACTTATCCTCAAGAACTTGGCTTGAGACCTTCAACCCTTCTCTTATCTCTACCATCTATGGAGTCTAAGCTCTTGAATCCCCATACATTCTTCTCTTGCCAAACCCCTATGGTGACCTTCAACCCTACCCACAGCGACAACATGACCAAACTCAATAACACCATCACACTCACTATGCAAAACTCCATTAATATCTCAAAACCCATCACCAAATTCACAAGAGGTATCTAAACCAAAATCATCAATATCATCAAATGAGACACTTATATCTCGTGTATTACAAAAAATTGTAGAAGACTTAGGAGTGCCCTCCTCCTCATCTACATCATTACAATCAATAATAATATTGGCATAGAACCCATCTTCATCCTCTTCTGAAGAGGTACCCACTGATATACATTTTCTATCTCTTCTGCAAGCATATTGTCTTGTCTTTTGCATAGGAAACACTATTGCAACTTCGAGATACATAAGAAGCCAAATGTTGTACCCTTTGCCACAATAGATACAAAACATACATTAGGGGAGATTTGGATTCAACTGTAGGGCTTTTAGTTTTAGAGAGAGAAAGCCTCTTAACCCATAGGGTGAGAGCTACCATTATGGTAAAACAGAGGTTTTCAACTTTCGAAGTCTTTTATCTCATATTTAAATATTTTCAAAATAAAGCACTTTGAGGTATTTTTGGAGAAAAAAATTATGGAGCCACAATTTATAAGATGTATTACTACAATGAAAGATGCTAGATAGAGACATTTCTTGTTAGTCCAAATAGCCTTGTAGTCTCCCAATCATTTTCTCCAAATTCTTAAAGAATATACCCAAACATATTCCCCCCATTGTAGTATTCCTCTACTTTTCTTGAAAATCTCAAATGGTTTAGAAAAGTGTATGTCATCCCTTATTTTTTGTATAGGATTTGTAATTCTCTCTTTTTGCTCGACATCCTCTTCTGCTTTATCTTCTATTTCAATGGAAGCTTCACATCCTTGGTGTCCTTTATCTTCTATCAAAGCAATCACAGTATACAACAATTTTGACTTGGACAATAATAGGTGGATTCCTACTACCATCTCTATTGGTTCTTGGGTTATGTTATAGACAAAGAGAAGAGGAGGAAATGTGAAAATGAATTCATTGACACTTACAAGGGGTGATTTACAAATTTTAAGCTTCAAGAAATTGGAAAAAAAATCAAGTAGAGCTTATATAACATGCATATATGCACTCAGAATTGTGCTTATAGAACTTGCCCATTGAAATGCCACACTATAGACCAAACTGCAATTTTATTAGAATATTTCAATAGGCTTCAAACTCAATTTTATGTTTTAGAAATTTGCAAAAATTTGTCTATGTTTATAGATATATATACATTAAACCTCCAAGATTGGCAACCTATCAAAAGCATAGTTGAAAGATTTGATGAATTTCATGGATCTATTGTTGGGGGAGCATTTATAAAAAGTGACCTTAAATAGATCATTGGTGGAGGAAGGTGTTTTCTTTTATTTCAAAGTTTAGAATGCACCATCAAGCATAACAAGATATGAATCTCTTAGTTCTCCTTCACTCCCGTCTCTATATAGCATAGAGTGGCTAGGTGAAGATCACAGTCTTCATACCACTATATGTTCTCATAGACTTCTTTTATGCTGATGAAGTTTGAAAAATATCATCAATGTTCTTATGTGAATTGGAGAAATTCATGGATTTCTTAGGTCAAAGCTACTATATAGAAGAACTGTGTGGGATTATGTCTAAAGTGCAATAGAAATCAATTTTTTGAAAATATATGATTACAACATAAAATTTCATTTTGACTTTCTATTATATGAGATGACATTATGTGGATAGAAAGCTTGTAGCAATTGATCAAGACTTATAGAATGACATTGATAATCCTATGATGATGTTAGAGATTTGATTAGAGGATGATGCTAAGTGTAAGAGTAAATGTATTCTTACATCAAGTGCGAATGGATCTAGTAAATGAGGATATAACTATCCTTATTACTTATTCGTTCAAGTGCAATGGTTACAAGGTAATTAGATATATGTGATTCAAAATTGTGTGGCATTGTCCAAGATAGATATCTTTTCATTTTCTAATAAACCTAATCAAGGTAAACCTTATATGTAAGTACCTAAAGGAAACTAGAGAAATACTTTATCTAGGGACATTATCACAAAATAAGTTTTCCTCTTACCACAACCTATCTATTACTAATATACAGTAGTTGTAACAAGGATAAAATGCAATACCAAAATAATTTTAATTGTATTATCAATGATTTAATTTGATTACAAGACTATTTTTTATATACAATAAGATAGCTTATGATTTGTATACAAATTCGTAGCATATTTACAATCTTTGCACTCTTTCTACATCTAAAATCTCAAAGTCATCGATATTTTCCTCTACCTCATCATTCAACTTCACATCATCCAAATGTATAGTTTTTGGATGGGATTCAATCTTTATAACTTGTATGGGAGGTGGATAAGGGTAGGAGATGCATAGGCACGTGATATGGAGACATTTCTGTGTGTTGTGTAGTTGATAAGACTCTCAACTATCTATGCTTTGAAACAAAAGAAGGTCTTCATCTATATAATTTATCAAATGATCACCATACAAGAAATTGTACAAAATGAGGCTAACTATAAAATCATTAACACTATGCTAGGTTAGTTTAAGAAAAATTAATCTTACATTGTTGGTTTGGATCTCGAGTAGATGCTCTAGGAGTAGTTTGATGTTATAGCAAACTCTCCATCTATGGCTATGCCTGTCACATTGCAGTGGAAATCTGCAATAGACTATGCCTATATTCTTTGGTATTTTGTTGTCTTGGATGATAGCCTCAAAGCCTTTCATAAATTTCTTAATGAACCTATTTTGATAAAAGAAAACAATGTTAGTAGCTCTATCTCTTTCTCCCTCCTCCCTCTCATGAGCTTAAGGAGCTTATGTCTTCGTCTTATCCTAGTATCTATATATCGAGTTGGCCAAAGAGAATCTCTTTGTCATGATATTAAATACTATTAAGCTCCAATGAGATCTAAAAAAGGCGAGGATAATAAAATTCCAAAAATTATATTTGAGATATTTCAAAAAAAGCATACCAAATAGTTCCTTACCTTTCATGGTATACCATCACATGGTACTATATGAGGTCTAAGTTGCAATCTATGTACGATGGGCATACATCTACAAGAGATGTTCTCTTCTTCATCAAGACTATAGATAGCAAGGAGTCTAGGACAAAAACCTTGTCTTATTGATTGAATTAAGCTAAAATATTTAGCAAACAATAAGTTTTAAGCCATCTGATAGACCTTAAGACAACATTCATCACATGATTGTTGACCTCCTTATGGAGGTTTGCAAGCACCAAAATGTTCTCCTCTCCAAATTGGATGGAAATCAATTCCTATTACTAGTGTAGCCTTTGTTGAGGTAGTGCAATGTCAAAGGATGGGACCAAGTACATCAAGCACCTCACCATTCTGCTTGTGCAAACCAATGTGCCTCTCTCATGAATCTCATTGATCTCATTAATATCATTGGTCTCCCTGGTCTCTACCTCAAATATCTCCCTTTTTTCTTGGAATGTCAGTATTTTTGAGCATTTAGCCTCATGTGGTGGGACCATGAGGGTTCTTTTGTGACATCATTGTTGAGATATGCAAGCTGAGTCAATACTTCTAACAAATATATCTAGCAGTAGCTTAGTTGGATGACATGTGTGTGTAAATAAGTTGGTTAGACTTAGCTACTACAATTAGACTAAGTCTCTTCACCCTACTTGAGTTAGGTTGTAGTACATTGTACTTTGTGTTACTCAACTAGAGTAAGAGTAATGGAGCAATGAAGAGAAGATGAGAGTATACTACTCTCACTGTTCTACCCTTATGTCTATCTTTCTCTCTCAATACTTGAATATGGTATTAGAGCCATGAACCCTTATGACCCAATAAAGTTTGTGAAGCGTGGAAGCTTGACATTGGAGTTGCAAGAGCTAGAATGAAGAGACCCATGAGTGGTCAATAGGAGTAAAGGGTTGTCTCAAAGTGTTGGCAGCCATAGCGCAAGATGATCTAGGCATGTTTTTGTGGTGTACCTACCAAACAGTGTGATCAGAGCCTATTGAGGCTTGTTTGCAAGGGCTATTGGCACACATTGGAGCTTGTGGTAGTGAGCATGGATGACAATATTTACAGCACCATAAAAAAATGTGACCAAAATAAATTGCACTTTGTTTTCCTTGGCTTTAGAGGGACAACATTAAATAGTCCAAGATAAACAATGGGAGAGTATTTGAGCCCTTGATTTAATGGGTATGTTTTGCATAGGCAAAGTAAGCATCATTAGCAAGAGCAGAGAAAAAATGTAAGCAACAATCCGAGAATTTGCATGAAGTATTCAACATGGCGCTTATGTTTGGTTGGAATGAAGAGGGAAATATGAAGAACTTCAAGACAAGCATGTGAGTCTTGCGTTGTTATGCAAATAGCCTATGTGGTAGAGGCCACTAACCAACTTCATAACTAGCAATGGTAACATCTATTAGTTACAACCCTCAGTTCTACCTGAAAGGAAGTGTAAACAGTCCTAGGAAATCAACCTACATAATGCTTGTTTTGTATTAGATGGATTTAGCCCTCAAATGCTTGTTTTGTATCAAATGGATTCAGCCCTCAAATGCTTGTGTTTAGCATAGACAAGATCATGAAATGTTTGGCAATGTATATGCCTACAATCATGTACACTATGGCATGATTAATAGGGGCTAAATTTTCAGTTCTAGAATACTTTTATAGATCTAGAAATTGTAGGCTGAAATTTGTATGTGAATATATGATAGTTATGCTTGACAGTTGAAGCACTATGATGCTTGCTTAGTACCCATCAATGCCTAAAATTTTCCACATGGGATGTGGATGTCTTTTGAGATATTGTGGGCTATAAATGCTCTAAATCTAGACTATTTTTAACTACTGGTTACAACATTGAGCTAGCTGAAAATTGTCTATTATAATTATGAAAAACTAAGCAAGCATTTATGTCTATGTGATCATGTATTGTTCCCTATGAGTCATGACACATGTCTTATGAGATTTGAGGATGTTTGTGGCTTGAAATTGCTTCAATTTTGAATAGAGAATTGTTGGTGAAAATCACAGAATGTGATCTATAAATGTTTTTGGCAACATACATATATGTCCTGCATATGCAATGAATGAAACCTACTTAGCATGCTACTGATGATGAACATGGTTGTTACGACATATGTCTGGAGATGTTTGCCATGTTTTTGAGCTAAGAAATCATTGATTTTTGCAGTCAAAATACTATCATCAATCCAAGGACTGAAAGTTTCATATGTAAATTGTACTTGGTCTATAGGGAGTTAGGCACTATCTATTTCAAAATGGCATTGGATACATAGAGCTATAGAGATGGAAAGGGTTATTGGGACTTCGTTATAGGTGTGGAGGCTGAGCCCAAATTCCCCAAAAATAATCCAAGAATTAATCACCTTAGGGCACATCGAGCATGGATGGAAAGAACCTAAAGAGTATTGCACTAGCTGTCTTTATGTATCTTTCATGCAATGGTCATGCAGATCATGAATTGCAAATCGCCAAAGATGCTTGGATTATTTTAATGTGATACTATGTCATGACTACTAGTGCACAAAAGATTCAGCTGAAGCAAAAATTTAACATGACGGAAAGAAAAGGATGGTCGATATAGGAGTATATGACTAAGATAAATACCATTTTTGATCAATTGGCTCTAGTAGAGTTGAGCTAGATGATGAGGACTTAGTGACTATGACCTTGAATGGTCTAGGTCCTGAATATAAGTCTTTTGATATGTCAATTTTAATCAGGGCTGAAATGCATGACTTTAATGATTTGGTATCCTTGCTTATCCACGAGGAAGTGCAATTGGATTTGACTAAGAGCTCGAGTAGATCAAAAAATAGAGATGCAACTTTTTACTCTAATAAAAGAGGCCATGTCCATTGTGGCAAAGATTCTAGCCGTGGTTGGGGAACCTAGCAGCATGCATCTCAGCATGGGTAGAGTCGGCAGGGATTTGCTTGGTAGAGATGGTGGATACTTCCATGCAAGGGGGAGATCTCAGTCTAGGGGTAGAGGATCCTATTACACTCAGTCTACTCATGAAAATGCTAACAAGCATAAATATTGCCATTATTGTGGCAAGCATGGCTACATTGCAAAAGAGTGCTGGAAGAAGCAGGCTGAGCAGAAGGGTAGACAACAAGGACACTATGCATCTTCCCTAGCCATGCAAATCCTGAGACTAGTGAGAGATTGTTTGCTATGACTTATGTACACAACAAAGGCAAGAAGCAAGGAAAGTTTGATGATGTTTCTTATATAGATTCTAGTGTCTCAAACCACATGATACCACATGGCAAGTGGTTTGATGAGCTGAAAATAAGGAGGTGGTAATGGCTATGTATGACCTGGGGATGATTCTCAACATGGCATACCACACACATGTATTATCCCTTTGATTATGCATGATGGTAGAAAAAATCCCTTGCTTTATGTATTGCTTGTTCCATCAATAACCAAGAATATTGTATCTGTTGGGGTTGAGCAAAACCTGCAAGTATGATTTAATAGAGATGGATGCTACTATGTTTTCTCATGATTGGGCAAGTATCAGAGGCATTGACATATGGCATAAATGGATTGGACATATTAATGTCCAAAAGTTGAAAAATATATAGCATAAGGACCTTGTTACGGAGTTATCAATGTTTAAATATGCTGATTTGGGACATGTTTGCTCATAAATAGGCTTACAGCCTGTCATCCCATATTTGGACAGCATGTCCAATCCATATTGCCTCTGCAAGAGCTGTATCCCACTTGGTGATCTAATCACCTCAATGCCCAAGAAATAACGCAGCTCTTCCAAATCCTTCATCTCAAACTTCTGCTTCAATAGCATTTTCACATGAAGGATATCTTCATCACTGTCACCTGTCATAATCAAATCATCAACATAAATGACAAGTAGCATAATACCTTTCTCTGTTTTTCTCACATAAAGTGAGAAATCTGCCTTGGAAATCTGAAAGCCAATAGTGACAAGATATTGTCCTATCTTGTCAGACCATGCTCTAGGTGCTTGCTTCAAGCCATACAAGGCTTTCTTCAACCTGCAAACAAACTCAGGATGAACAGCATGCACATAACCTAGTGGCTGCTCCATATAGACCTCTTCTTGCAAATCACCATGCAAGAAGGCATTCTTTACATCCATCTGATGTAAAGACCATCCCTTTGATGCAGCCATAGCAATGACTGCTCTTACGGTTGCCATCCTTGCAACCGGACTGAATGTTTCTTCATAGTCAATGCCATATGTTTGTGCATACCCCTTGACTACTAATCTTTCCTTGTATCTGTTCACAGAACCATCTGCATTGTGCTTCACCTTATAAACCCACTTATAGCCAATTGCATTTTTACCTTTAGGCAAAGGTACCAATTCCCATGTAGCATTTGCTTCCAAGGCATCCATTTCTTCATCCATGGCTTTCTCCCATTTTTCTTTTCCCATGGCTTGCTCAAAAGAAGTGGGTTCTGGTTCCTGTATCACTTTGACCATATATGCATAGTGAATGGCTGTAAATCCATCATATTTAAGCCTATCCACAGGATACCTAGCTCTCATAGACCTGCGCAAAGTAGGTTCACTCCCAGGTGCTCTCAAAACATCCCTGGTCTTCCTTACTCCAGGTGTAACAATAGAAGGAATACCCAACTCATCATCAATGCTCTGTTCTGAGCCACTGGATTCACCATCCACATAAGAGTGACCTGCATTCACATCAAACATGGGCTGATCAACCTTCTCTTTTCCTTTTCGTGATACCTGCATACCACTATCTGCATTACTTTGATAAGATTCTCCTGATCTCAATTTTCCTGTCCATGGCGAAGAATGTGAACCACTGCTAGAGGACGCTCCAGGTCCACTAATATTTTGTGACTGCTGCTGTGAATTCTGTGCAGCATTACCATTTTGTGCATCTACATCATCAATCACATTTACTGGTTTATACCAGCTACTCATCTCATCAAAAACAACATCTTTGCTCACTGTAAACTTACGAGTAGAAGGGTTATAGCATCTATACCCTTTTTGTTGCAGAGAGTAACCAATAAAGATGCACTTCTCAGCTTTTGGATCCAACTTGGATCTCAACTCATCTGGCACATGTACATAGGCAATGCAACCAAAAATTTTCAAATGAGAAATATCTGGTTTCCTACCAGTATACCTCTCCTCTGGAGTCATTCCATGTATTGCTGCAGTGGGAGTCCTGTTCATTATGTAGACTGCAGTAGCAACTGCTTCAGCCCAATAAAAATATGGCAAGTCTTTTTCATTGAGCATGGCACGAGATACCTCTCCAATATGCCTGTTTTTCCTTTCTGCAATTCCATTTTGTTGTGGGGTATGACTGCATGAATATTGCTGCTTTATGCCATGCTCCTGCAGGAACCTTGCAAACTCATTTGAGAGATACTCTCCCCCTCCATCTGACCTTAGGCATTTTATTTGCAGGCCTATTTCTTTTTCAACCATAGCTTTAAGGGTTTTGAAATGCCCAAAAACTTCACTTTTCTTTTTCATAAAATACACCCAAACTTTTCTGCTATAGTCATCAATAAAAGTGACAAAATAATGACAGCCTCCAAGAGATGCAGCTTTAGTAGTCCACACATCAGAGTGGATTAATTCCAATGGCTTCTCACTCTCTTGAACATGTCTAGGAAATGGTTTCCTTGCCTGTTTTCCAAACTGACAGGCTTCACATACCTTATGCATTTCTGCAACCTTGAATTTGGGCAATCCTGCAACAATGTTTTGGGCCTGCATTGATTTAAGTCGCTGTACATTAACATGACCAATGCGTTTATGCCAGATATCAATATCTGCAACTACACCGGTCCCATGTGCAAACATTGCTGCACTCAATTCAGGCGTGTCTGCATCCAATGTAAACATTCTGCCCTTCTTATTTCCTTTTGCTATCAAGCGACCTTTATTTTTCATATCCTCAACAAAGCATCCATGAGGATTAAATCTGACCTGCAAGCCCTGCTCAACCATTTGGCCAACAGAAACCAGATTCTTGGTGATATTTGGGACATGAAATACATGAGACAGGTATTTCTTTTTCCCATCCTGCATAGACAAAGGAATTTTTCCAATCTGCACAATAGGATGTGCAGTATCATCACCAGTCTCCACAAATCCTGGTTTTTCCATTTTCCTTGTATCCTCCATCCATTCTGCATGACCTGTCATGTGGTTTGATGCACCTGAGTCAACATACCATACATCGTTGCTTTCTTCTGCACTTGTCATAGAATTATTCATGTGCTGCACCATAAACAAATGCTCATTTCTGTCATCACCCTGTCTACTAGAAGATGCATAATTCCCTTGTTGCAGTTTTCCATTCATGATGTCATTCTGCTTTTTATAGCAGTCTTTAGCCATATGACCCATTTTACCACAGTAGTAGCATTCAACATTACTGTTTGCATTTTGGCCTCTTTGCCATCCACCACGACCTCTTTGGCTCCCCCTGCCTCTAGAGTTACCACGTCCTCCTCCATAGGACTGATTTTCTTGAGTTTGCTGCATATTCTGATTTCTACCACGACCTCCAAATCGGCCTCCTCTACCTCTGCCTCTACCTCTTCCAGCATTTGAGTAGAAGACAGCTTCTTTTGAAGTTCCTCCTGAAGAAGATGCACCACCATTTCTCTGCTCCTCAGAAATTAGAAGAGCAATCAACTCCTCAAAGTCAGGAAATCTTTCATGAACTGAAATGGATGTCCGAAACTGTGCATAATCCTTTCCTAGACCATTCAAGGTCACAGAAACTAAATCATCATCTTCCACTGGCGACCCAATGGAAGCAAGTGCATCTGCAATCTTCTTCACCTTCATGTGGTAGTCATTGATGCTCATATTTTCTCTCTGCACATTATGCAACTCTTGCTTGAGCTGCATTTTCATGGCTTGCGTATTTGTGCTATACATTTTTGACAAAGTATCCCATGCCTCCTTTGGCGTACTTGCATCTTGAATATGCACAATCATAGAGTCTGAAATGCTGATAGACAGCCAGTACATAACTTTCCTGGCTCTCTCATGCCATGCTTTAAATGTCTGCATTTGTTGTTGATTGGGAACATCAGGAAGAACTGGTTCTTCTTCATTTCCTGCAACAAATTCCCAATATCCTTTTCCCATAAGGAAATTTGTCATTCTAAACTTCCATGCTTGGAAGTTGTTCTTGTCAAGCTTTTCAGTGACAATCTGTGAAAGAGAATCAAATGCCATTACAGAACACTGCAAAAAATTCTGTCACTGCAAAAAACACAGCTTCACCCTCACAAGGGAAAATCTGCAAAACTGGCGAAAGTGGTATTTGACCACAGAGTCACTTCCTAGTGACGATTTTGCATCAGCAGGCAATAGGGATGATTCTGTAACTCCCAATGTCTCCGCGCACATGCATACGATGCAATTTCTACAGTAACTTTTCACCAACCTGTAGAACAGTGGCTGCACAGCATAAAACTGGGCCTTTTCTTGAGTGCGTGCAGAAAACTTCCGCCTCCAAAACAGGCCCCGAAATGGCCTCAAATCAAAAAAACATACTGCCCTCTTGCTTCACCGCGAAGGGCGTCTCAACCTAAGACAATGCACTCCTGCACTTTCCGGCTGTGCTACCTGCAGAGATCTGCTCCCAAAACAGAAAATGAAAGCAACACTGCTCCTCTTACCAGAACACCGCGAGCTTGGCTTGCTTTCTTGAGCTCCTTACCACGAACAAGGCTCTGATACCATGTCAAGATTGTGGGAGAGAAGGAAGGAGTCTCACTTGAAGCTTTCTTGCTTGCACAATGGGGAAATACACACAAGGGTGGAGGCTGAAAACAGTTTTCCTCTTCTTAGTTGTGTAAGCCAAAAGAACTCTCTTACAAAGAAATAGAAGAACCCTATATATGGGTCTCAAACCAAACTCAACTAACTAAGGTGGCATACTAACTGAGCCACAAACTAGAGTGGATAAGGATAGCTGTCATGTAGCTATTATTCATGGGCGGTGTACCAACCGCGTCTGCAACTGACAAGTCGGTAACATAAATACACAACGGTCACCCTGGCGTATCACGAGTGGAGCTCGATATCTCAACAGTAGTATGGGATGAATTATGAGGAATCCTTTAGTCTAGTTGCTAAGATGGAAACTGCACGAACTGCTATTGCATTGGCTGCATCAAAAGACTGGAATCTTTATTAGACGGATGTCGTTCTAAATTTCTTTTTTTCGCATGAACTACCTCTAATAGGAAAATAATGATATAGCATTTTTTAAAAGGTTAATGGCAAATTTTTTTCTTATTCCCCTCTCCAGCCGACTGTCGTGCTGGAGAGGGAGGGGAATAGAAAGGATGTGGAAGCTCCTTAGTGGAGCTCGTAGGTGTGTTACACCCATGCCCGTCGACACATTAAGAGAGGGAGGATCCCCTCCCCTCCCCTATTTAAACAGAGGGCTTCCGTGATGCTAGAGGAAGACAAAGGAATGAGGGCTGCCAATATCCATGCGCTGATGACGTGCAATAGTGGAAGGAGGGAGGGCCACCTCAACACCACTCTGAGCAGTGGGTGAGAGAGAGAGGGCTTGAGGGGAGGGAAGCGCCTGAGCCGTCGAATTGCCATCATCAAGGAAGCTGTCGCTCTACTGCAACATCGTCGGTGCCCAAGGAGGAGCCACCTTCATTCTCCGTCGACGGACGGCCCTATTACCCCCCCCTCCCCACGTGGAAAGCTTCTAGAAGCTCAGAAGCTTCCAAGGGGGGGACCTTCCTAAGCCCCCTTCCTATGCCTCTTGAAACCCCCTCTCCTGCCCCCACCCCGGGTTTTTAAAACTCTCTTAGTCCCCCTTCCCTTGGGCTCCCCTTCGTATTTAAACCCTTGGCCTCCTTCCCTTGTGCCATTTTGGAACCCCCCCCCCCCACCTCGTGTTTTATCCCTTAAGCCTTTCCCTTAGGCTTTAGAACCCTTTCCCCCCGTGTTTTAACCCCTTAGCTCCCTTCCCATGGATGTTGGGAACCTTTCCTTTGGCCCCCGTGTTTAAAAATTTCTTCTAGCCTCCCTTCTCTTGAGACATCTTGAAACCCCCTATTGTAAAAATCCCCTTAAGCCCTTCCATTGTGCTCTTGAAATCTCATGAAAAATACCCTTGGAGCCTTGTTCTTTTTCCCCACTCGTAAAAGAGAAGAGAGTGTTGAGGGCTTTTAACACCTCCCTTTCCCACTCAAAAACCCTCGAGGGAGCCTTCTAAAACTACTTTCGACGGACGGTGCAAGGGAGCGACGATGGAATTACAAAGAGGAATTGTAAAGCTACTTCCACGTCCAAAAGACTACAATTGCGATGCCTCCTAAGAAAATCCAAGGCACAGCCGCCACGGGAGGGTCGTCTCCTATCCATGTGGATATCTCACCCCAAGCCCAGGTTTTCCTCCCTAATTTTTATTTGGTATTATTGTAATTCAATCATGCAAGAATAATCGTTAGAAATAGGATATATTTTTATCCTAAATGCTCACGAAAAAGGAACTTAGTCATTAATATTTTTAATGAAACATGCAAAATAAAGAAAGAATAAATGCATTTCTAGCAAATAGCTTTATGCATTGAAATGAATTATAAACTAGATTATTGTCCATTAAAATAGTATACTTTGTTTAAGCCTGGAAGTATAAATTGCATATCGCACTATTAACCCATATCCTCTTCGCAATGAATCATCATGAAAATTGCAAAGCATGAAATAATTCTTACGATGCATAAACTCTAGGAAATAATCGTTGTCAACTGTATAAATTATCAAGAAAAAGGTGGCTTGTTTAGCATGAATTTTGTTTGCAAACTATAGGAAGGTTAGTTGGAATTTAACCTAACCTATGCCTAACCTCAAATCAATACGTTACAGTAAAAATCCATTTACGTATAGACAACCAGTCATGTGGAAATGATCACGTAATTATTTTCTAGAGTTAACCAAATTGGTATGATCCTAAAACACCTAAACCGCGGAGTACTCGTTTAGAAAGAGTTGAATTCCAAGAAATTCACTAGAAAATTAACACGTGACCTAATCGTTATGTATCGCTAAAACTGAAACTCCTATACCTTAAATACTTGCCCACATTCACTAAATGTAGGGGACAGTGAAATGAAATTGGAGAGTGAGCTAGGGTTTGTCCCTAAGAATCTTACAAGATGAAACATGGAAACCCTAGGTCTAACGACGTCAGCCTAGTAACCTAAAACAGATTGTTTCGTGACTCCATTGTCTCATAGTTCGATGCGCCACTTGCGCAACAAGTGCGGAGTCATACGATCTTGTGATTGGATCACAAGGGAATGGCCAAGTTCTCGCAATGAGGTTGGCAGGTCCTTACGCAAGTTAACTTGCAAGAGGATGAATAGTCATCTCAATTTAGTATCTTTCTTGAGTAAAGAAGATTGATTGGAAGCTAATGACCAGCCGATAAACTGAAATAACTGATGAACTTAAGGTTTGACCAAGTCGGGTTAATAGGGTACGGCCTAACCCAGGATATAGGGGATCTTGCCAAGTTGCAAGTCATACCGGATCGAGTGCTGGATGCATTCAAAAGGAAGGATTCATTCCTTAGCAATTTGCCAAAAAAAAAACAATCAATGGAAATGTTTGTGCTTGCTACAGATTTTAGAGCATTGTTCGACTTTGTTTGATCAATGAATTAAAAGATAAATGGATATCTATACCTCAGGTTGAAGTCTTGAAGGGAGAGGCAGCTTCAGTTACCCCTGACTGCCTGCGTTACCCTAACCAAGGGGGTTGTTGACCGCACTAGACATGTGGATCGAACCCGCCATGAGAGGTCTCTCCGTTGAGCGCTACTTGGAGCAGAAGGACGCTTGGGTGCCAGGGGGGCTCTTGCCGTAAATCCCTCTCCTTCTAGGACCTGCACAAGAGGCTAACGTGACTCAAGATTGGATCTCGAAGCCCACATACTAGTCTATGAGTGGAAACTTGGATTAGTGATCCCTATGGATTGTTGGATAGCCTTCGGGCGGATTGTGGATAAGCCTATGGGCTTGACTCTTTGTATTTCAAAGATAAATATGATAACCTGTTAATAAGAAACTTGTCTCATATTGTTTTTCTATGTCAAGTGATAAGACTACGTGAAGGAACCAGTGCCTAACGGGTTAATTAAAGAAGCTGGTTGTTACATGTCCAACTAATGTGTTAGGTGATTAAATAACTAAAACAACCCAAGGAAAGTGCGGAGGATGGGCCATAGGTTCATCCTACGGATGGGTGGTTCCGGTTAGTGGGAACTTTTCTCTAATCACGATGGACAGCAGGAAGATCGTCGTCAAAGAATACGAACAACAAAAGCGTTGACCTAGAGTTATGATTGAACCCGATTTACGCTGTTTTAGGGGAACGGAATGGGACTATGCCTTATGGCAGAGAGGTTGAACTTTGCATCCCTCTCGTTTCCCATTCTCCTTGAACCAAGTGCAGCGTGAATCCGCTTCAGACTTGGTGTTTTTGCGTAAAGTAGTTCGCTTGGGTTCGACACTAGTTGCCGTTAGGAAAGGACCGATAAGAAAAACCCTAATTCAATCCTAAGTGGGAATGGCCAGAATACTTCCGCTACGTGGCAGACGCGGAAAGCCCTAGATCACAAACCCTGTAACATTCCATGGGAGTGCTGGGCGGAGCTTTCTAGACACCCTTTTCGATGGACTGCTAAGACGTGTCCTGAAGATACAAGTGGACACGTTATAGTTGGTATCAGAGCCGACCAAAAACGAAAATGTTTTTATGAAATCTTAATAAGAAGAAGTAAAGCAAATGTTGACGTTCCAAACATTTTCTTACCTTCAATGGTGTCTTGAAGAATTACGAAGCATGGAACAAGTTCTTGGTATTTCAAGTCATGTTCATGACTGCAATGCATTCTCCGCATTATTGACAAAGGGTTGGGATGATGAACATCCTGGAGCAAATTTATAATTGATCACCCTTATACATGGAACGAAGATGGACGGGTGCCTCAGGAATCTACTATATAGCTGCCCATCGGTTTGCTTATCTACAGACCAACCTAAAGAGGATCAAGTGGTTGGAAGACTTGAAAGTCGTGAAGCTATTCATTTTCGTGGAAGCTCATGTAAACTCAACTTTACATAGTCGAGGTCGGAGGGTTGAGATGAACTCATATGTATATGAGAAAGTAACCCGTATAATCCCCGTCAACAGGATTAAAGTGTTGGGCCTCCATGAGAAGAATGGATTCCAACGGAAAGGATATCCTGAACTTCCAATGACTTACCGATTCCTGAAGATTCATGACCCGAAACCATACTATTATACAGTTCCTGTAGATAAATGTAATACAACGTTGTTCTCCCCAAACTAAATATAACAGTTGGCTTATCATCACAAGAAATGTTGTATTCCGAAAGGGCTATGCCCATATAAATACAAATAAGACTTCCTTTTTATCAATGTCTGATTGTGCATGAGAATTGATAAAAAGTTAAGTAGCTACATTGCTTACGTGATAGAAGAATTGAAGATGTAATATAAATCAATAACGATTATCGTATAATAACGTTAAGAAACCTTTATCTAGGCACAACCCCGGGTACAGGTTCCTAGTTCGCCTTCTACATCAAGTATTGCTGTAATCTAGGAGAAGAAGTTCCTTCTCAAGCAGATCAAGCCGCCCGAGTTTGACGAGAGAGGCAGGTCCGTTCAAGCTGATGCTAAAATTTGGATTGAGTCCATGGAGGATTACTTCGAAGCAGTCCGTACTGCACCCACCAATCAAGCTATGCTCGCCAAGCTAAAACTCACCGGCGAAGCCAGGCTTTGGTGGAAGCAATGGTGCAGGGATCAAGGGATCGCGGAGGGATCCGTTACTTGGGAGAAGCTGAAGAAAGCCATGCAGGGAAGATACTTGCCACCTGCATATCGCACGCAGAAAATGAATGAGTTCTACGAGCTAAAACAGCTGTGGCTCACACTTGATGCATACTATTCTAAATTTGTCTCACTTCTTAAGTATGCACCGCAGATGGACATGACACAGCACAGTTATCCAAATTTTGTGTGGGTTTAAATCCACCAGTCAATTCCCGTCTCGAATCTATGCATCCATCATATCTTCAGGATGCACTCATTCGAGCGACGTCTATAATTCAGGAGGTCCAGTCTAGACCAAGGGGTAACAAAGCTTGGTCTTATAATGACTCGAACAGAGGTGCATTTAGACCTCAGATAAAGAGAGTTCAAGGTCATAATCAGGGACAAAGAAAGAAAGCAAGAACTAACAATGTCAACAACTTTATTCCTACTCAAGGCAACGGCCGAAACCTCCGTTGTTTCCACTGCAACGAACCTGGTCACTTCAAGAGGCAATGTCCCAAGCTTGGTGGAGGACATCGCCAAGTACCTTTCCAAGGAACAGGCTGTGGTCAAGGAGCCGCTACACAAGGCAGAGGAAGAACTGCCTGCATTGCCAATAGGCAATTGTGCGAAGAAGAAGAAGAACAAGAAGATCCAACCATGGAAGAAGAGTTTGAAAGGGCAACAGTCCATGCCGCTCTTCACAAGAAAGGGCCGAATTGCCAGTTCTTTGTGATTCAGACACCGTCGGACTATCAAGGTAAAAGTTTCAAGACCTTGATTGATTGTGGCAGTACACATTCCTTTATCTCACCAGCATGTGCAAAAAGATTAGGAATAGCCACAGTAGAAGCACCCACCTTGCTTGTGGAATTTGCAAATGGTCGTGAGGTTACTTGTACCAGGAAAACTGCTAAGGTGGAATTCTTTCTGGGAGGAAAGAAGACTTCAGTCAAATTTAGAGTCATGAATTTAGGTATCCATGAGTGTCTACTCAGAATGGATTGGCTTCAGCCTAATGACGCCCACATTCATTGTGGAAAGGGTCAAGTTTCCTTTCGAAACTCTGAAAGGGAATTAGTCACAACTCAAGGTGAGGCTGGAGTGCCAAGAATCCAATTGGCCAAAGTATCTCAGATCATAAAAGGAGTCAGAAAAGGATTACCTGTCTACTTGATCAAACTCAACAAGTTAGATCAGAAGCAAGAGTCTAGTGAAGGACCTTCTTGGCTAAAGGAATATGCAGACGTATTCCCTGAAGAGTTGACAGAGCTCCCGCCTCAAAGAGAAGTGGATCATAGTATCAGGAGCTGCACCAATTGCAAAAAGACCTTATAGAATGTCCATACCAGAAGCAATTGAGCTGAAGGAACAACTCAAGAAACTACTAGATCAGGGCTACATCCAGCCTAGCAGTTCACCGTGGGGAGCTCCAGTACTATTCCAGAAAAAGAAAGATGGGACACTTCAACTATGTATTGATTATCGAGGATTGAATCAATCAACGGTCAAGAACAAGTACCCTATTCCTAGAATAGATGAGCTTCTTGATCGTCTTCAAGGTGCAAAGATCTTCTCCAAGATTGATATCAGGTCAGGTTATTATCAGATAAGGATCAAGAAAGAAGATATCCCAAAGAGATCCTTCAATACAAGATATGGGCACTTTGAGTTCCTAGTTATGTCATTCGGGCTTACAAATGCACATGCCACCTTCAACAGGTTAATGCAGGATATCTTTAGGCCATATCTTGATGATTTCGTGCTTGTCTTCTTCGACGACACTTTAGTCTATTCTAAACATGAAGAAGATCATGAACCCCAACTTTGGATTGTTCTTAAGACAATGAGGTCACATAAGCTGTATGCTAAGATAAAGAAGTGTGCATTCTTCAAACGTCAGATTGAATATTTGGTATTCATAGTATCAGCGGAAGGAATCTCAGTGGACCCAGCCAAGTTCAGAGATGTGCTTGAATGGCCAATACCAACATCTGTCATAAAATATACGCAGCTTTCTGGGATTGGCAGGATGGTATAGGGTCTTCATAAAAAACTATGCTTTGATTGCAGCACCCCTGACGGACTTATTGAAGAAGCAAATTTCCATTGCATGGTCAACTCTCGAACAAAATAGCTTCGACAGATTGAAGTAAAGTTTGGTATCAGCCACCTATCCTAAAACTTTCCGACCTCAATAAGGAGTTCGAGGTAGTAACTGATGCTAGCATACTTGCCTTGGGATGTGTGCTCATGCAGGAAGGTCATCCTGTAGCATACTCTTCAAGGAAAGTGAAGAGTCATGAGAGGAATTATGCTACGCATGATCTGGAATTGCTAGTTGTCATCCATGCTCTAAAGCTTTGGAGACACTACCTGTTGGGTAACAAGTTTACTCTAGTAAACTGACCATAAGAGTCTAAAATGGATCTTTACCTAGAACGAGCTCAACATGAGACAACGTCAGTGGATTGAAGTGTTGGAGGAGTATGATTTTGAAATCAAGTACCGACCAGGGAAAGAAAATGTAGTTGCCAATGCACTTAGTCCGCAAGGAATTCCTTAATTCCCTAATCTTGCAGAATCCATCAATAGCCAGATCTCTAGCTACAAAAGTGTCTATGCCAAACAACCCTATACTTGAGCTAGCTAGAGAGGATGCATGCCATGATCCAGCCTACCAAGCAATGCTAAGGGAGATCTCTATCAAGGATCAAAATCAAAAGCTGCATGCTAAGTATCATGTATTTTCTATCAATAGCGGACTTGTCTACTATAGAACAAGGCTATGTATACCAGCAAGCCAGTCACTTAAGCAGAAGATTTTGTGGGAAGCTCATGATTCCCCTTTCTCAAGACATCCTGGCTATACCAAAACTCTTAATGCAGTTAGGAAGAGCTACCATTGGGAGAGGCTTAAAGGTGACGTTTTCAAATATGTCACCGAGTGTTTGTCTTGTCAACGTATCAAAGCCGAACATGTCAAGATGCCAAGAAAACTGCAACCGCTTGACATTCCCCAAATAAAATGGGAATTCATCAGTATGGATTTTATTGTAGGCCTACCCCAAGTTTAGGGAGGATACAACTCCATCATGGTTGTGGTTGACATGCTTACTAAGGTTGCACACCTTATTCCAGTAAAGACAAACTATAAAGCCTCAGACATTGCAAGATTATTTATCAAGGAGATATTCAAGCTACATGGTTTACCCAGAAGAATCATTAGTGATCGTGATTCTCTCTTCACGTCACACTTCTGGAGAGCTATCTTTGAAGCTATTGGGACTCAACTCTGCTTTAGCACCGCTTACCATCCCCAAACTGGGCCAAACAGAGCAAGTAAATCAAGTCATGGAGGACATGCTTAGGGCATACTGCTATCGTGAGCCGAAGAGGTGGATTCAATACTTGCCCTTGGTTGAATTTTCCTACAATGCTTCTTACCAACAAAGCATTCAGATGATCCCTTTCCAAGCATTGTATGGTCATGACTATCGAAGTCCCCTAAACTTCTCAGATCCAACCTTAAGGGTTGAAGCTTCAAGGCAGATGTTGGAAGAGATGGATGACCAAATAAAGTCAATAATACAGGACATCCAAGCTGCCAAGGATAGACAAAAGGCATACGCGTATTTGAAGCGTCAAGCTAGAATCTTCGAAGGAGGAGACATGGTCTTCATTCGCATACGCCCTAAAAAGAGTTCCCTATCCTTAGGATATTGCAAGAAGCTAAGTCCAAGGTATTGTGGACCTTACAAGATCCTCAAATGCCTAGGGCCTAATGCTTATAGATTGCAAATCCCTGAGAACCTAAAGGTTCACAATGTATCCCATATCAGCCTATTGAAGAAATATGTACCTAATCCTAACCATGTACTTGATGACCAACAAGTTATAATGCCTAGTCAAGGAGTCCTTGAACTAAGGCATGATAGGATCTTAGATGTTAGGGAGAGACAATTAAGATCCAGAACCTTGAGAGAATGTCTTGTCCAGTGGAAAGATTATCCCGAAGAGGATGCCACTTGGGTAGATGAAAATACTCTCAACCATCAATATCCCCAGTTTACCTACTTGATGACCAACAAGTTGTAAGGCCTAGTCAAGGAGTCCTTGAATTAAGGCCTGATAGGATCTTAGATGTTAGGGAGAGACAATTAAGATCCAGAAACTTGAGAGAATGTCTCGTCCAGTGGAAATATTATCTCGAAGAGGATGCCACTTGGGTAGATGAAGACACTCTCAACCATCAATATCCCCAGTTTATCTCGAGATGAGCACATCTCGATTCCTCTAAGGGGGAGAGAATGTAACATTCTAAATTTCTTTTTTTCGCATGCACTACCT
This sequence comes from Lygodium microphyllum, assembly GCF_053477565.2. Classification (NCBI taxonomy): domain Eukaryota; kingdom Viridiplantae; phylum Streptophyta; class Polypodiopsida; order Schizaeales; family Lygodiaceae; genus Lygodium; species Lygodium microphyllum. Next base: position 43,474,293 of record NC_141163.1, read on the forward strand.
CTAATAGAAAAAAAATGATATAGCATTTTTTAAAAGGTTAATGGCAATTTTTTTCTTATTCCCCTCCTCAGCCGACTGTCATGCTAAAGAGGGAGGGGAATAGAAAGGATGCGGAAGCTCCTCAGTGGAGCTCGTAGGTGTGTTACACCCATGCCTGCGTCGACACGTTAGGAGAGGGAGAATCCTCCTCCCCTCCCCTATTTAAACAGAGGGCTGCCATGACACTAGAGGAAGTCAAAGGAATGAGGGCTGCCAATATCCGTGCGCCGACTTGCAATAGTGGAAGGAGGGAGGGCCGCCTCGACACCACTCTGAGCAATGGGTGAGAGAGAGAGGGCTTGAGGGGAGGGAAGTGCCTGAGCCGCCGAACAGCCATCGTCAAGGAAGCTACCGCTCTGCTGTGATGTCCCCGGTGCCCAAGGAGGAGCCACCTTCATTCGCCGTCAACAAACGGCCCTATTACCCACCCCACATGGAAAGCTTCTGGAAGCTCAAAAGCTTCCAAGGGGGGCCTTCCTAAGCCCCCTTCCTGCGCCTCTTGAAACCCCCTCTCCCCCCCCCCCGTATCTAAACCCTTCAAGTCCCGTTTTCCCTTGGACTTTGGGGGTTACTTCTCAACCCCCCCCCCCCCCCCCGGCGGTGTTTTATCCCTTAAGCCTTTCCCTTAGGCTTGAGAACCCTTTTCTCCCGTGTTTTAACCCCCTTAGCCCCCTTCCCATGGATGTTGCGAACCTTTCCTTTGGCCCCCGTGTTTAAAAATTTCTTCTAGCCTCCCTTCTCTTGAGACATCTTGAAACCCCCTATCGTAAGAACCCCCTTAAGCCCTTCCATTGTGCTCTTGAAACCTCATTAAAAATACCCTTGGAGCCTTGTTCTTTTTCCCCACTTGTAAAAGAGAAGAGAGTGTTGAGGGATTTTAACACCTCCCTTTCCCACTCAAAAACCCTCGAGGGAGCCTTCTAAAACTACTTTCGACGGACGGTGCAAGGGAGCGACGGTGGAATTCCAAAGAGGAATTGTAATGCTACTTCCATGTCCAAAAGACTACAATTGCGATGCCTCCTAAGAAAATCCAAGGCGCAGCCGCGGGAGGGTTGTCTCCTGGCATCCACATGGATATCTCACCCCAAGCCTAGGTTTTCCTCCCTAATTTTTATTTGGTATTGTTGTAATGCAATCATGCAAGGTTAATCGTTAGAAATAGAATATATTTTTGTCCTAAATGCTCACGACAAAGGAACTTAGTCATTAATATTTTTAATGAAACATGCAAAATAAAGAAAGCATAAATGCATTTCTAGCAAATAGCTTTATGCATTGAAATGAATTATAAACTAGATTATTGTCCATTAAAATAGTATACTTCATTTAAGCCTAGAAGTATAAACTACATATCACACTATTAACCCATATCCTCTTCGCAATGAATCATCGTGAAAATTGCAAAGCATGAAATGATTCTTACGATGCATAAACTCTAGGAAATAATCGTTGTCAACTGCATAAATTATCAAGAAAAAGATGGCTTGTTTAGCATGAATTTTGTCCGCAAACTATAGGAAGATTAGTTGGAATTTAACCTAACCTATGCCTAACCTCAAATCGATACGTTACAATAAAAATCCATTTATGCATAGAAAACGAGTCATGTGCAAATGATCACGTAATTATTTTCTAGAGTTAACCAAATTGGTATGATCCTAAAACACCTAAACTGCGGAGTACTCGTTTAGAAAGAGTTGAATTCCAAGAAATTCACTAGGAAATTAACACGTGACCTAATCGTTACGTATCACTAAAACTGAAACTCCTATACCTTAAATACTTGCCCACATTCACTAAATGTAGGGGACAGTGAAATAAAATTGGAGAGTGAGCTAGGGTTTGTCCCTAAGAATCTTACAAGATGAAACTTGGAACCCTAGGTCTAACGACGTCAGCCTAGTAACCTGAAACAGATTGTTTCGTGACTCCATTGTCTCATAGTTTGATGCGACACTTGCGCAACAAATGCGGGGTCATACGATCTTGTGATTGGATCACAAGGGAATGGCCAAGTTCTCGCAATGAGGTTGGCGGGTCCTTACGCAAGTTAACTTGCAAAAGGATTAATAGTCATCCCAATTTAGTATCTTTCTTGAGTAAAGAAGATTGATTGGAAGCTAATGACCAACCGATAAATTGAAATAACTGATGAACTTAAGGTTTGACCAAGTCAGGTTAATAGGGTACTCCCTAACCCAGGATATAGGGGATCTTGCCAAGTTGCAAGTCATCCCGGATTGAGTGCTGGATGCATTCGAAAGGAAGGATTCATTCCTTAGAAGTTTGCCAACAAAAAAACGATCAATGAAAATGTTTGTGCTTGCTACAGATTTTAGAGAACTATTTGACTTTGTTTGATCAATGAATTAAAAGATAAATGGATATCTATACCTCAGGTTGAAGTCTTGAAGGGAGAGGCAGCTTCAGTTACCCCCGACTGCCTGCCTGACCCTAACCAAGGGGGCTGTTGACCGCGCTAGGCATGTGGACCGAACCCGCCGCGAGAGGTCGCTCTGTTGAGCGCTACTTGGAGCAGGAGGATGCTTGGGTGCCAAGGGGGGCTCTGGCTGTAAATCCCTTGCCTTTGGGGCCCTACATAAGAGGCTAACGTGACTCGGGATTGGATCTCGAGGCCCACATACTAGTCTATGGGTGGAAACTTGGATTAGTGATCACTGTGGATTGCTAGATAGCCTTCGGGTGGATTGTGGATAAGCCTATGGGCTGGAGTCTTTGTATTTCAAAGATAAATATGATAACCTGTTAATAATGAACTTGTCTCATATTGTTTTTCTATGTCAAGTGATAAGATTACATGAAGGAACTAGTGCCTAACGGGTTAATTAAAGAAGCTAGTTGTTACATGTCCAACTAATGTGTTAGGTAATTAAATAACTAAAACAATCCAAGGAAAGTGCGGAGGATGAGCCATAGGTCCATCCTACGGATGGGTGGTCCCGGTTAGCCGGGAACTTTTCTCTAATCACGAACAGTAGGAAGATCGTCAAAGAATACGAACAACAAAAGGGTTGACTTAGAGTTATGATTGAACCCGATTTACGCTGTTTTAGGGGAATGGAATGGGACTATGTCTTATGGCAGAGAGGTTGAACTTTGCATCCCTCTCGTTTCCCATTCTCCTTGAACCAAGTGCAGCGTGAATCCACTTCTTACCTGGCATTTCTGCATAAAGTAGTTCGCTTGGGTCCGATGCTAGTTGCTGTTAGGAAAGGACCAACAAGGAAAACCCTAATTCAGGTCTCTTAAGTGGGAACGGCCGGAATACTTCCGCTACGTGGTACACGCGGAAAGCCCTAGATCGCAAACCCCGTAACATTCCATGGGAGTGTCGGGTGGAGCTTTCTAGACACCCTTTCTGATGGACTGCTAAGACGTGTCCTGAAGATACAAGTGGACACGTTACAATGGACCTGAAAAATGCTTTTCTAAATGGTGATTTGGTGGAAGAGGTTTATATGGATTAGTCACCAGAGGACTATGTGCATCTCGATTATCTATCATATGTATGTAGATTGAAGAAGACATTGTATGGCTTAAAGGAAGCCCCACAAGCATGAAATGCTAGGATTACTTTCTACTTATAGATGCATGGATTTTAGCAAGGCAAAGTTGATCACAATTTATTTACCAAGAAAAAAGAGACAGGATATGTGATTTTGGTACTCTCTATAGATGATTTGGCTATCGCAAGTGATGGCATATAGGGCATTGATGACATAAAAGCTATGTTGCGGAAAGAATTTCAGATTATAGACTTGAGAGAGCTAATATTTTTCCTAGGGATTGAAGTTATGTATATACCTCATGGGATATGGATGATCAAATGCTTCCATTGGGTCGCCAGTGGAAGATGATGATTTAGTTTTCGTGACCTTGAATGGTCTAGGAAAGGATTATGCATAGTTCCGAACATCCATTTCCGTCTGTGAAAGATTTTCTGATTTTGAGGAGTTGATTGCTCTTCTAATTTCTGAGGAACAAAGAAATGGTGGTGCATCTTCTTCAGGAGGAACTTAAAAAAAATTGTCTTCTACTCAAATGCTAGAAGAGGTAGAGGCAGAGGTAGAGGAGGCCACCGTGGTAAAAATCAGAATATGCAGCAAACTCAAGAAAACCAATCCTATGGAGGAGGACGTGGTAACTCTAGAGACAGGGGGAGCCAAAGAGGCCGTGGTGGATGGCAAAGAGGCCAAAATGCAAACAGCAATGTTGAATGCTACTACTGTGGTAGAATGGATCATATGGCTAAAGACTGCTATAAAAAGCAGAATGACATCATGAATGCAACAAGGTAATTATGCATCTTCTAGTAGACAGGGTGATGACAGAAATGAGCATTTGTTTATGGTGCAGCACATGACCAACTTTGTGACAAGTGCAGAAGAAAGCAACGATGTGTGGTATGTTGACTCAGGTGTATCAAACCACATGATAGGTCATCCAGAATGGATGCAGGATGCAAGGAAAATGGAAAAACCAGGATTTGTGGAGACTGGTGATGATACTGCACATCCTATTGTGCAGATTGGAAAAATTCATTTGTCTATACAGGATGGGAAAAAGAAATACATGTCAGACGTATTTCATATCCCGAATATCACCAAGAATCTGCTTTCTATTGGTCAAATGGTTGAGTAGGGCTTGCATGTCAGATTTAATCCTCATGGATGCTTTGTTGAGGATATGAAAAATAAAGGTCGCTTAATAACAAAAGGAAAGAAGAATGGCAAAATGTTTACATTAGATGCAGACATGCCTGAATTGAGTGCAGCAATGTTTGCACATGGGACCGGTGTAGTTGCAGATATTGATATCTGGCATAAATGCATTGGTCATGTTAATGTACAGTGACTTAAATCAATGCAAGCCCAAAATATTGTTGCAGGATTACCTAAATTCAAGGTTGTAGAAATGCATAAGGTATGTGAAGCCTGTTAGTTTGGAAAATATGCAAGGAAACCATTTCCTATAAATGTTCAAGAGAGTAAGAAGCCAATGGAATTAATCCACTCTGATGTGTGGACTACTAAAGCTGCATCTCTTGGAGGCTGTCATTATTTTGTCACTTTTATTGATGACTATAGCAGAAAATTTTGGGTGTATTTTATGAAAAAGAAAAGTGAAGTTTCTATGGTTGAAAAAGAAACAGGCCTGCAAATAAAATGCCTAAGGTCAGATGGAGAGGGAGAGTACCTCTCAAATGAGTTTGCAAGGTTCCTGCAGGAGCATGGCATAAAGCAGCAATATTCATGCAGTCATACCCCACAACAAAATGGAATTGCAGAAAGGAAAAACACGCATATTGGAGAGGTATCTTGTGCCATGCTCAACAAAAAAGACTTGCCAGATTTTTACTGATTTTTACTGGGCTGAAGCAATTGCTACAGCAGTCTACATAATACATGACTCCCACTGCAGCAATACATGGGATGACTCCAAAGGAGAGGTATATTGGTAGGAAACCAGATATTTCTCATTTGAAGATTTTTTGTTGCATTGCCTATGTTCATGTGCCAGATGAGTTGAGATCCAAGATGGATCCAAAAGCTAAGATGTGCATCTTTATTGGTTACTCTCTGCACAACAGAAAGGGTATAGATGCTATAACCCTTCTACTCGTAAGTTTACAGTGAACAGAGATGTTGTTTTTTATGAGATGAGTAGCTGGTATAAACCAGTAAATGTGATTGATGATGTAGATGCACAAAATGGTAATGCTGCACAGAATTCACAGCAGCAGTCACAAAATATTAGTGGACCTGGAGTATCCTCTAGTAGTGGTTCACATTCTTCGCCATGGACAGGCAGATTGAGATCAGGAGAATCTCCTCAAAACAATGCAGATAGTGGTATGCAGGTTTCAGGAAAAGGAAAAGAGAAGGTAGATCAACCCATGTTTGATGTGAATGCAGGTCACTCTTATGTGGATGGTGAATCCAGTGGCTCAGAACAGAGCATTGATGATGAGTTGGGTATTCCTTCTATTGTTACACCTGGAGTAAGGAAGACAGGGATGTTTTGAGAGTACCTGGGAGTGAACCTACTTTGCGCAGGTCTACCAGAGCTAGGTATCCTATGGATAGGCTGAAATATGATGGATTTACAGCCATTCACTATGCCTATATGGTCAAAGTGATACAAGAACCAGAACCCACTTCTTTTGAGCAAGCCATGGGAAAAGAAAAATGGGAGAAAGCCATGGATGAAGAAATGGATGCCTTGAAAGCAAATGCTACATGGGAATTGGTACCTTTGCCTAAAGATAAGAATCCAATTAGTTGTAAGTGGGTTTATAAGGTGAAGCACAATGCAGATGGTTCTGTGAACAGATACAAGGAAAGATTAGTAGTCAAGGGGTATGCACAAACATATGGCATTGATTATGAAGAAACATTCAGTCCAGTTGCAAGGATGGCAACCGTAAGAGCAGTCATTGCTATGGCTGCATCAAAGGAATGGTCTTTACATCAGATGGATGTAAAGAATGCCTTCTTGCATGGTGATTTGCAAGAAGAGGTATATATGGAGCAGCCACCAGGTTATGTGCATGCTGTTCATCCTGAGTTTGTTTGCAGGTTGAAGAAAGCCTTGTATGGCTTGAAGCAAGTACCTAGAGCATGGTCTGACAAGATAGGACAGTATCTTGTCACTATTGGCTTTCGGATTTCCAAGGCAGATTTCTCACTTTATGTGAGAAAAATAGAGAAAGGTATTATGCTACTTGTCATTTATGTTGATGATTTGATTATGACAGGTGATAGTGATGAAGATATCCTTCGTGTGAAAATACTATTGAAGCAGAAGTTTGAGATGAAGGATTTGGGAGAGCTGTGTTATTTCTTGGTCATTGAGGTGATTAGATCACCAAGTGGGATACGGCTCTTGCAGAGGCAGTATGGATTGGACATGCTGTCCAAATATGGGATGAGAGGCTGTAAGCCTATTTCAATTCCTTTGGAGCAGAATGTGAAGCTAAGTGCAGATGCAGGTGAGCTTCTTGAAGACCCTACTATGTACAGACGCATAGTAGGAAGTTTGATTTATATGACTATTACCAGGCCAAATTTGAGCTATGTTGTTGGATTGGTAAGCTAGTTTATGCAGGCTCCAAGGAAACCGCATTTGAATGCGGCTAGACGCATACTCAGGTATGTGAAGTCCACATTGCAGTATGGACTATTTTATGAGACTGGGGTTCAGATACAGTTGCATGGATACACTAATGTTGATTGGGCTGGTAGTATTTCTGATAAACGATCTACCAGTGGATATGTGTTCTCTTTTGGGAGTGCTGGAGTCACTTGGAGCAGCAAGAAACAGCCTACAATTGCCTTGTCGAGCACAGAGGCTGAGTACAGGGGTGTAGCAATGGCTGCATGTGAGGTAGCTTGGTTGCATAAGCTACTTTATGATATGCATCAGCCTACAGATGGGCCAGTTGTCATTTATTGTGACAACATGAGCAGTATACACTTGACAAATAACCCAGTCTATCATGCTAGAACAAAGCACATTGAGGTGCATTATCACTATGTGCGGGAGAGGGTTTTACTAGGTCTTATTGATTTAGTTTATTTCAGCACAGAGGATCAAGTAGCTGACATATTCATGAAGGCATTGGGTGCAGAGAATCTGCGCAAGTTCAGAGACCTGCTTGGTGTGCAGGAATTGGGATTGAGCTCGAGGGGGAGTGTTGAGATATCGAGCTCCACTCGTGATATGCCAGGGTGACCATTGTGCATTTATGTCACCGACTTGTTAGCTGTAGATGCGGTTGGTACACCGCTCATGAATAATAGCTAGATGACAACTATCCTTATCTACTCTAGTTCGTGGCTTAGTTAGTATGCCACCTTAGTTAGTTGAGTTTGGTTTGAGACCCATATATAGGGTTCTTATATTTCAATGTACTTGAGTTCTTTTTGGCTTACACAACTAAGAAGAGGAAAACTGTTTTCAGCCTCTATCTTTGTGTGTATTCCCCCATTGTGCAAGCAAGAAAGCTACAAGTGAGACTCCTTCCTTCTCTCCCACAATCCTTACACAAAACACCCCAATACCATGACCACTAGCATTATCAAATATGGTGAACTACTTAAAAAATTCTAGACACACTAAAATAGTTGTTGAAATAAGAAGATTTTTCAACTTGTTGAAGCTTTTTGTGGCTATAGCATCCTAAAAGAAATCTTCTTTTTTCAATCTATCAATTAGAGGAGCTACAATATGGACATAATTCTTGATGAATCTCTAATAAAAAGAGCATAGTCCTAGAATCCTTACAATGAAGTAGAATTTTGTGGTATGGCTCAATCCTTCATGCATTGTATCTTCTTTGGGTATCATGATCCCCTTTTCACTAACTATGTGATTAAATATTCTATCTCATTGGCCATAAAAGTGCACTTACTTTCCTTTGCAAAAAGATTATGTCTTCCCTATGTGATGAGGATTTTTCTTACATGCTGCAAATGGTCCTCTCTATTCCTTCTATATATGAGGATATCATCAAAGGATACTAGGATTTATCTATACAAGAACGGTTGTAAGATATTGATCATGAGAATGTGAGAAGTTGCGGATACATTGGAAAGCTCAAATAGCACAACCAAGAAGTGATAAAGACCCCTTTCTATCCTAAAAGACGTCTTGTACTCATCACCTTCCTTCATCCTAATTTGATGGTATCCTAACCTCAAGTTAAACTTGCTGAACACTTTTACATCCTTGAGGTCATCCAATAAATTATTAATGCAGGGGATTGGGTACCTATACTTTATGGTTCTCTTGTTAAGGTCACTAACTAGATTGAGTTAATATTTTCCTTTTATTCTTTGGCATAGTGATAATGTTATTCATTATTATTGGGGAAACCAAATGACTACTATCTATGAGAGTAATTTCCAATTGTTTGCTATCCATGATTATTTGTTGAAAGAATAATGTCTGTTTTCCTTATTACCAAATGAATAATGACCAAGTGAAGTATTTCCATATGGCTCACAATTTTAGTTGGGCTATCCATGTAGTATCATGTCATCAAGGTTTTCATCATGCTAAAACATGTCATCTCTCCTTAGTTCCTCATGAATGTGTTGATATCGATTATTTTTTGTATTCCATACTTGATTATTTTGGGGATAGAACTGTTTTAAAAAAGAATATCATCCATGTACGTCATCATCTCTATCAACATGTTGAAAAATCTCTTACTATCCATGATTTTTGAGAAATTATAATTGGGTCTTTCTCTATTCCATGAATTTGAAGATAGTTGAAGTGTTTCTTTGGCTCTTAAAGGACCTTTATACCCATAAGTTGAATGTAAAAATTGATTGGCTACTTTAAACTTTGTATTATCATTTGGGAGTGGTACAATATTATCATTAGAAGGCTGATTGCTTTGCCATTTGCTGCCCAAGTTGCTAAGTATTGCAATCAGTTGATCAAAATTTGCATCCAATGTATGATTGTGTTATTCAAACTTTTCCAAATGGGTAAGTATTTGACCAAACTCATCATTTATCGTATGATTTATTTGGATGATTCTTTCATTCATGCTATTAGTCCTTTGAGAGTTGTTGATACTCATTTGAGTTATGTGATAGACTGACTACTTGTCAGTAAATGGTTAACTGAAGTTGTACTTTTTCAATTGCTTTGATTTTTTTCTCCCAATGAATCTTATAATATGGGGGTAAGGAAGGTTTACTAAAATGTTAAGTTAGAAAGAAGTATGAGGTAGATTTAAGTCAAAACAATAAACTATGTCTTACTATCTAGAAGTTGTCCATTGTGACCACTTGTCAGTAAAGAGAATATAACTTTTGACCCACATGTTCATTTGCCAAAAATTTTGTCTAAGATCAAATCTAATATGATTCTTGCCAGATATGGTTGTCTATGATTAACTAAAAAATGTGGCACAAAATGTGTTGGCTACCTATTGGTCCATGTGGCATTGATCTTGCTCAATATGGTGCTCAACTTGTAGATTACATTCTCCAAAATCAAGCTATGATGGTTATTCAAACTATGGAGAGCATAGGGAGAAGATGGGAGTATGAATTATCCATAGAAGCTTGAAATCAAGGTTAGGAGAAGAAAGAGAAACCCTTATCTAGCCACAAATAACTCTACTTAAGCTTTTCTTAATCCCTATATTTAGCTCCACTTAGACCAAGAACCTCCAAAATTGGCCTCCTAATAACTACAAGCTGCTAAAATGTCCAAGAAACTTCCATTCTTCTTTAGATCTTCTCAAAGAACCTTAAAGTTAGTCATGACTTGTTGCACAGAACCTTGACTAGTCATGGTTTGAAGTGTAACAAGACTCTTGACCAATATTTAACTCTAGTTACCCTCTAATGGTACTAGTAACTAGATCAAAATATTGAAAACAACCTTGCCATTGGATCAAAGCAAGGCTCTAATACCATTGAAATGAACAGTGCCTAACTTGAATTAAAAGACTCTTCAAAACTAAGAAAATCAAGAAGTGACATATGAGACAACTAGCCATAGATAAATTGAATCAAATACAATGAGAATCAGGATAAAAAGATACTAGAAAAAATCCATTCCCTACAATGGTGGATATTGAGTATCCACCCTTAATGTTGGTGAGGATCTATGAAACCCTACAAGCTGCTCCAAGAATGGATAGGTTTACAAATGATCGTGAAAAGATTTGTTACGTTGGCATCCCCTTTCCTTCTATATACCAATCTAAAATAAGCTAATTAATCAAACTATAAGGGTAGGAAATTTTCTTTATTACATAGTCTAGATTGCTTCTTTTGCATATAACTTTAACAATTCATGTGAATAGAAGCTTGGGAATGGCATCCTTGTGGTGGTCCATGGTTTTGTTTAGTTCCTTGAGGATTCACCCATGCTACTGATATCTCTCTCTTTGAGCTCTTCTTGTAGTGTAGACATGGTCTTTCTAGAATTGTTAGCCACTCGGTGCTACACACTCTCCCCAAAGGAGATTCCCTATCGCGCAATATGAGGGTCCCTTGTGATACCATTCTAGCAGTCTACTTTGTCCTAGCCATCTATACAAGAAAGAAAAAAGACTGTGTTAGAACTCCAAAAGGTGAAAAGGGTGAAATTTTGAAAAATTTAGATGAAATAGGCCAAATCCGCACTATGCAAGAGAAGGGACCCAAACAATGTGTGAAAAGGGTGAATTTTTTAAAATTTTAGATGAAATAGGCCAAATCTGCACTATGCAAGAGGAGGGACCCGAACAATGTGGGGGGTGGGGGGTTATCGAGTTTTCATACCCTCATTCCCTTGCATTGTATAATACAATCCCTCAAACTTGAATAATGTGAGCGAGGGTCCTGAAGATTTTGAACCCCTCCCCTCACGTTATGTGGTGGTACACCTCATGGACCCAAACAATGAGATGGAGGGGGAGGGGGGGGGGAGATCCTCAAGATTCGGACCCCCCCCCTCTCCCACATTGTGTAGTACACCCCCAAACTCAAACAATTCCTCGATATTTTGATGCCTCCCCCTTATTGTTTGGCATGTCCCCCCGAACCTAAACAATGCCAAGGGGGATTCTCAAGATTTTGGACCTCCCACCCTTACATTGTGTGATACCACTTGAGGACTCAAATAACATGAGGGGGTATCCTAGATATTTCAAACCTCTCTCCCCTCGCATTGTGTGGTATCCCCCTTGGATTTGAACAATGCATGGGGAGGTCCTCAAGTTTAAAGTAAATACATTCAATTTCCAAATTCGAAATTATGACTAAAAAATGTAGGGTTGGCCTATTGGATGCCATGCCAAGGCATGATGACACCCTTCAAGTAACTGGATAAGAAGACCCTTCGCTTCCTTGTTGCATCCTACTTATAAAGCTCCACCCCTTTTCATGGATCAAGAATTGGTAGCAAAGTTGATAGAGATGCCAACCTCTCGAAGGCATAATGATAGGATGGAAACTTTGAATGAATGAAGCCCATTTGATATGACGGTTAGAAATTTGGGGTTGGCTAAGTAGATGTCTAATGCTTTGCTGGTCGGTCTTTATCATGAATTCTGAACCCATTAAATAATGTTTCCATTGTTTTAATGCTTGTACAACTGCTAAGAGTTCCTTGTCATAAGTGGAATATTTAAGCTCAGAGGGTTTCAGCTTAGAACTAGAATATGCTATTGGATGGTTGTCTTGCATTAGCACGGCACCTATTCCTGATCCACTAACATCGGTCACAACTAAAAAGAATGGTCTGTTAAAGTCAGGTAATTTTAGAACAGGGGCATTGGTTAATGCACGTTTGAGTAAGTCAAAGGATTTCTGCTGGTTTTCAGTCCATTGATAAACAATGCCTTTCTTAAGAAGTTTGGTCAATGGTAAAGCAAGTAATGAGAAATTACGTACAAACTTCCTATAGAAACTAGCAAGACCAAGGAATGAGCGTAATTCATGTACATTTTTAGGAATAGGCCAATGCAATATTGCGTCAATTTTCTTAGGATCAACTTTTATTCCTTCTTTTGATACAATATGACCTAGATATTCTATTTCTGTCTTAAAGAATTCACTCTTTTCAGGATTTGCAAACAATTGATTTTCTTTCAGTAATTGAAAAACTAATGATAAATGCTCATAATGCTCTTTTTCACTTTGACTGAATACTAAAATATCATCAAAGAAAACAATCACACAATATTGATATTTTAGAAAAATACGGTTCATCATTCTACTGAAAGTAGCTGGTGCATTAGTTAATCCAAATGGCATGACTAAGAATTCGTAATGGCCAAACTGTGTCCTGAATGCAGTCTTAAATATGTCGGATCTATCTAACCTCACCTGATGATATCCAGACTTAAGGTCAATTTTACTAAATATAGAAGATCCTTGCAGTTTGTCCATAAGGTCATCAACTCTAGGTATAGGATACCTATTCTTTACAGTGATCTTGTTTAATGCTCGGTAGTCAATACACATCCGATAAGTATTATTCTTTTTCTTGACTAAGAGCACAGGTGCACCGAATGGAGAACTGCTAGGTCGAATTAAGCCTCTATTTAGTAATTCTTCAACTTGACTCTGGATTTCTTTTTGCTCTATTTGATTGTGCCTATATGGTGCTTTGCAAGGTGGTTGTGTGCCAGGTATTAGATCAATCTTATGGTCTTCTGGACGTGATGGAGGTAAACCTGGTGGTAGGTCTTCTGCAAAACAGTCCTTAAAATATGCGATAAATTCCTTATGCCTAGGGTGCATATGATTTTCCTTTGCGTGCAATTCATTTACCCAAATGAAATATGATTTAGTATTCTTGCGCAGTGCACGTTTTGCTTGAGTATGCGAAAGCAGTGGAAAAATATGAGATGCATGCATACCAAATAATGTAATAGATTTTCCTTGAAAATTAATATTCATTGTGTGTGTGGAATAATCTATATTGGGATTATGTTGGTGTCTCCATGGCATTCCTAGAATAATGTCGCTAGACTGTAATGGGACAACTAAGAAATTTCTTCTTTCAATATATGGACCAATTTGAATTTCTAAATCTTGAACTTCTTGTGTGCCATTGTACCTAGTGCCTAAAAATGCAGCTTTTATGCGATAGTGCGTAGGTACAGTATGCAGTTTCAATTCCTTTACCAATTTTGCTGAAATAAAGTCATGGGTACTACCGTCATCATGCAATATAGTTCTTTCTTTTCCATGCACCATACATTTCATAGTCAACAATGAATGTGAAGTAGGCATACCTGGTAAAGTGTCGAAAGTAGTAGTAGGATCATCTTCTTCTTCAGTGAAATCTGGCATATCCTCATGCTCTTCTTCGTCCATGGCTCCAAGGTAGTTGATATGTGCTGATGGCTTCTTTGAATGACAATTTGCTGCGAGATGCCCTGACTGGTGACACTTGTAGCATACGATGGGCTTGGCTTTGGTCACATTATTTGCAATGGCTGGGAGTCTGGGTATATTTGGATTTGCTTGTGGAATAGGCTTAGGATTTGGATTGACAGTGGATGGTAATGCAGGTGGTTTAGGCCAATTCTTGCGGAAAGATGGTGATGAAAAACGACCTGGATTAAACCTTCTGAAATTGGAATTGAATTGTTTAGATCCATAATTACCGTTTGCTTGGAATGGCTGTGGTCGTCGATCTCTTCCGCGTAACTTATCTTCAGTGTCGTGGGCTAAGGAGATGGCGTCTTCAAGGGTAGCAGGCTTGAACATGTTCACTTCAGCGTAGTAATGTCCAAGAAGTCCAGACATATACTTCCGCTTATGTGTCGTCTCTGGTACGTCTTCAAGCATGCGTAACTGTAGGAGTGCATTCCAAAAACGCTCTGTATACTGTGGAATAGGCTCACGATCGCGCTGTTGAAGTAAATCCCATTGCTTGATAGCCTTCTCATGAAATTGCGGTGGAAGGAAATTTTGCATGAACTTCTTCTTGAAATCTTCCCATGTAGCAGGACATTCTATGCTCTTGCGGACTACAGTCCACCAAAGTGATGCTCTGTCTATCAGATGATTAGTAACACACTTGATTTTATCTTTCTCGGGATAAGTTTCCTCATGGAAATAGTCATCAAATTGGCTAATGACTGATAAAACAGTCTTTCCTTCTCTTATGCCATTGAAAGTGCGAAACTTGAAACTTCGTTTACTTATCTTGGATTCCTTGCGAATGGTTTGTGCTTCAAGAGTGGCGTTGATGGTACGGCGAATCAAATCTTCAGCTTGAGGTTCTTCTTTGTCAGTGGACGCTCCTTGTAGCTTTGTCAATTGCGCTTGCAAGGCTTGCCTAGCTCTTCGCTCTTCTTCCAATTGCAACATGATAAGATCCAGCTTTTGTTCCATGGTAGGCTCGGGTAGATCGTCTTCAGTCATAGGATCATCCATATGTGGGGTAGTCATCCTGTAAAACTCAACAAACCTTTCTCACTCAAAATCAGTTAGCGGGATGAGCGTAGCTCAAATTTGGGGTTACAAGGCTATGTATTTTTGGGTATTTTCTTCTTCAATTTTCAGAAATTCTGCAATATTTCTATCTCCGTTTGCTGAAAGTACTTCAACGAACTTGTAGATAGGTAAAACAGCTTGCTGCGAACAACTTTCCAGTTCAGAGTTTTTGTATACGAACAAGTCTTCTATGAGTTTTAAGCACTAGTCAGTTCTGATTTAGTCTGACTTGCAGAGCTGCAGACTTAACAGACTTGCAGAGTTGTTGACTTGCTAGACTTAGGCCGACTTGCAGAACTTGCAGTACTTGATTCCAAGTGACTTACTGAACTTGACTTCTGGAGCGCAGGACCCGGAGTATATCGACTTCTCTGCCCTGTGTAACTTGCAAAGTATTGTGTGACTTAAGCTTAATGAATTAAGCTTAAGCTTAATAAGCTTAATAGCTTAAGCTTATTAGGGAGAGAGTAGCGACTGAAAACGGCGTAGATCGTGGAGGTCAAGAGGAGGTGTTTGATGACGACGCGGATTTTTCGGACGTCCTCAGATACCTCGTGGAGAATTTTTGTGGAGCTTCTTTAATTTCCTAAGTCTTTTAAGCTTGAAGACTAAGCTTTTTGAAGAAATAGATATGGCTTCTTACTGTTTTATCCACGACTTGTTCATGGAGATGAGGGAGTGGTCCTCCGCCTGCAGAGATTGGTCCTTCGCGATCTGACAGTGGAAACAGGGGTTCTTGATCGCCAGAAGTCTGCCTGTATCGACGGTTCGCGACGAGGTTGACTGTAGAGCCCGTTTGTTCCTGGAGCTCCGCCTTCGCCCGAGATTGGTAGCGATTGGAAGCTCTTGATCTCTGCTCCGCTCTGATACCACTGGTGCGCAGATCGGTCGCAGATAGCTCACGTGGTGAATCCCGGAAGGTCCCCAAGAATAAAAGTACTCTACTTTTTAGCACAAAAACCCATGTAAAAGCAAGCACGACAAGAGGCAAGAGACAAATTGGGTTCAATCTCCCCCATGCCTTGTGTGAGCGCTTCACAAAGCATGTATTTTATGTATATTTCCAATCTTCATGCTCAATAATAGCCCAATTACAAAAATATGACAAGCTTTTAGCTTTTGAGTTTGCTTTCTACAAAAATAGTAAAATAAAGCTAATGGACGGTGCCCATAGTGTCTGGCACGCCCAATCTCAATGTCCAAATAGAAATAACATATCCAGGCGCATAAGCGTATACAAAATAATAATAAATAATCGATGTCTCAATAGACATAACAAAATATAGGCGTGGCGCCTATCAAAATCTAGTCCAAGAGTCGAAAACCCGCTAGACTCCAATGCTTTCCTCCGCCACTGCTGCTATCTCTACACATCAACTGAAGCATTCACAATCGTTAGTAAAATAACACAATTAAACCGACAAAAGTGAATACCTAGCAGTCTTCAGCTACATAAATAAATCAACTAGTTAGAAATAAATCCTAACCTTAATTTATTACGAGTGCGCACTCTAAACTCATAAACGTTTATTAATTTAATATGCATTTTGCGGAATCACCCGCTATGGAATCACCCATGTACACACTAAATTAATGAAACGCCCGAAAAGGACAGGCGTCCCCATCAACTTCTCGCACAAAGAATCCTCTTTGTGTATGAGCCCCGGTCATCTAAGTTTACGGAATCCACCATAAAACCTCACGGAATCCACCGTGGAATATGCCTCCTGGCATCAATCTTCTCTTCCATCTCCTATCTCTACTTCCTTCTACTTCAGATCCCCGGTGGATTCGACCTTTCGACAAAAACCCCTCTGACACCATATGGACAGGTCCAACAATTTCCACTTCATCTATAAGATGCACAAGAAGGTAGATTTCTATTGTGAGCATACTCGTAGGCAGGTATTTCTCAAAGAGACACACCGTCTCCACTACTTCCCGCCTCGCGGATTCAATAGAGGACGTCTTAATCTCCTTCTGTGAGATCCATTGCATGAAAGTTGACAAGCTGTAAATGGCCCCGCATATTTCTGGAGTAAGGCATCTTGCGATCGCGATCGGTAGTACAAACTACCACAAATGAGAAAGCATTATGAACAATGGCTACACTCCAAATTGCAAAATGCACATGCCAATTACAATCCATTCGTAGTACAAACCTAACATATCTTATGCCAGTCATGGGATTTTAGCCCTGAAAATTGGTCATCTTTAGAAAATGCACACATGGAAGAACTCATTATACCCGTCGCAGTGCAAATAGACTTGACTACTTGCTTCACAATGCACTCTTCTTTAGTGGACAAAACCCAAGGAGTGCGAGGTAGCTGCATGCGACCATCAACACTCAAGTGCGGCCAAAGCGCCTCCATCTTGCCTACCTCCTTCAAATCCATTTGTGCCCCTATAGTGTCTCTCTTTCTTGTGATGTGGTCCCATAGCAAGCTACCCACATTCTTGAAAATATGCATGGGATCCAACAAGTGGTTGATCTATAAGTGGGTCCAATATGGCAACTCATAGAAAATTGAGAACCGTTGCATTCTGTTTGGATGTGACTCTGCGTGGACCATTTTCAGCTCATACCAGCTTGTAGCATTCATACGTGTTGGAGGTCGTCCAAGAAAACCTTCCCTGGGTTCATGACCCTCTGGTAAGAAAGCGGTGTGTCTTTGATGTAATCTTCTTCATGGTTCGTGACCTTTGAGAGTCTTTCTGTGGCCCACACAATGGACATGCATAATAACCTGAGGTAACCAGACCTGTTCCAACACCTCTATCCAGTGAATACAAACTTGAACGAGATAAAATATAGATATTACCAATGAAAATGGAAGCCTATTTACCTGAGCACTCTCCGAATCTCAAAAAGTCATGTATCGTCCACATGAGAATGGCTCGAATATTGGTGGACCATCAACCATCGCGCTTGCTCATATCTTGCACGATGACCCCCTCCTCCCACAAAATCTTAAGCTCATCAACTAATGGACAAAGATACACATCCATCTTTTTGACTTTGTAGGGTCCAGGGAGGAGTAAGCTAAGAATGAGATGTCCTTTCTTCGTAGTGAACCATGGAGGGATATTGTAGTTGACAAGGACTATAGGCCACACATTGTAAGAAGTTGAGCGTAGACCGAATGGGTTCACGCCATCCATTGCAAGACCGAATGGGTTCACACCATCCTTGGGTCTCAGGCAAAGCCTAGGAAGGTAGAGTCAATGTGGCTCCATGCGCGTGAATCCGCTAATATTCATTGAACTCCAATTGTGGACCTATTCTGCACATGCCATGTTGTCAAGATCGCCATGCCGGACGTACGAAACATGTGGTTTATGCGGGGGATAAGCGGAAAGTGTTTGAGAACTTTTTGAGGGATGGTTTTCCCTTGCAAGTCCTATCGATACCTGTGAGCACCACACTTTGGACATGTCTCCATAGTCTCCTATTATCCTCAAAACAGTATGCAATTGTTGATACATGCATGGATGCTATTGTAGTCCATGCCAAGCTTTTGTAAAACATGTGCATCATCACGAGACTCAGGCATGGTATTTGTAGGTGGTAATATATGACATTTCAATAACCTTAAAAAAATCATAAAATACATTGAAAAAGCACAAATGTTTTTAATAATAGTGCCGAAAAGAAATCAACAAAGCGTATGTACAAGGTATCTGAACAACTCGGTCACAGTCGTATCGCTCCACCCGTATTTTGCTTGCTGACTTAGGAGTGCAAGCAGTGTCTTCAAGTGAGATACTCGGCACCCATCATATAATGGTATGGATGCTTCCTCTCTAAGCGGATTAGAAGTCTCGACATCCATGGGAATCAATGCATCGATCATTGCCTCCATCTCAGGCTCCAAGATTGTAGGTAGATCTGGAAGGCTGCTTGCCTCCTCTAGTATTGATAGTATAGATTAGGTAGTGCCTTCCAAGTGGTGGATTGGCTCATGTACTCCATCCATCGCACGCCCACGAACTCTTCTAATTGGCCGAAAAGGGTGCACTCCTCCTTGGGACAAGACGTCACCTCCCTGGATAGAAAATTTGCCAATCACACCTAATCTTCTTGTATATGGTATTCAATTAGCTTGTGAGTACAATGCATGATTGATATTAACTTTTCTTACCATTTTCTGAAAATCTGCAATCGCCTAATCAATGATCTTAGATTGAAACTCGCCAAAGCGTCGTACGTGTTCTATAGACAATTGACGTTTTTGTCTAATTGCCAGCTTGCATTGAGAGCAAGGACATGGGACACACTGATTCAGATATGCCTCACAATCTTGAACAACGAGACATTTATCATTTTCCATTTTGTCTACGTTACGACAAATAATTTGTTTTTGTTATCATTCTTTTTTTCTTTCTTAAATTATTCTCCTCTCCTTCCATCTCTCCCTCTTTTTCTCTTTCTTTATTATGTTGTATGTATTTCCTCTCCCTCTCTCTCGTTCCTTCTTTTTTTTTCTCTTCCTCTGCCTCTCTCATTTTCTTTAACGATCACAGCTACGACTACAATGAATACCACGACCATGACTATGACTACAGCTACGACCACGGCCACGACCACGACCACGACCACGACCACGACTACGACTACGACTACGACTACTACAACCACGACTACGACCAGGACCACGATGACCAAGACCACGACCACAACGATGACCACAACCACGACCATGACCACGACCACGACCACGACCACGACTACGACTACAACTATAACTACAACTACGACTACGACTACGACTACGACTACAACTACAACTACAACTACAACTACAACTACGACTACGGCCACAACCACGACCATGACCATGACCACGACCACGACCACAACCACAACCACAACTACGACTACTTATATAGAGATGAAAAGAGAGACAAGAGTTAGGGAGAGAGTAAAGTTAGAGAAGAATAGGAGAGAAGTGAGAGGGGTAGAAATAGAAAGAGAGATAGAAAGAGAAAAGAAATAGGGGGAGAGAGAAGGATTTAGGGAGAGTATAGGAAGAGAGAAAGAGGGAAGATTGAGGGAGAGAGAATGGTTGAGAGAAGAGAGAGGAGAAAGAGAGAGAGATCCGACTAGAGCATTTGACACCCATAGCCAACACACCGTGGAGAACACAAGCACAAATTAACATTGAATTATGGCAAGAAAATCCACCACAAAACAATAGTTATAATACTTGAGGTAGGATTTCAAAGTCTTACTGATTTCAATCGGTCATGGATGCCATACTATGGGTAGGTTGCACTCACTAAGAATAGAATTGGTGATTCACCTCATCTTCTCTCCATCATCAATAGAATTTCCCGTTACCATTTACAACTCACCCACCTTCTCTCCACACTATTGCACACTACAATCTCTATGAGGGCATGATATTGGGATCTCCACAGATACCAAAGCATGATCTCTAGCTTGATGGTTGCATATATACTACTACTACTCATGGAAGAAACCTTAAAATAGTTATTATGGTCAAATATATGCTTGTTAGAGCAAAAATTTATTCCTAAGATTGTTCTAAGGATGAAAGAGGGTTAATGATAAAAGAGTATCCTTCCTTGCAAGTGATTTTATATTATATTTTTAATTAAAATTGATAGTTGAAGATGAGTTTCCTAAGAGATCTTGTGGTGATGCTGTTTTAGTTTTTGCGAAGCATTAGAATGATGTTGTTTTAGTTTTTTGTATTTGTCTTTTTAAGAAGAGATTGATTTTTATGGAATATCCAAAGTTATTTTTGGATTTACGTTATGAAAAATGATTTTTTTTCTAATTGATAGGCTGATTGCCTTCGTTGTATACTTCTACAAAAGTTCTTATGCCCTCATAGGTGGATATTTGGTTGCACACTAAACCTCCTCCAAGGTTAGTGGCTAGATCCCTTCACCAAGGGGATAGTTTGAGCGTGGTGGAGGCTAGGACAAGCCCCATAAATGAAAGGTCTCTTTGTAGGAAGAACATTATGCTAGGAGGCACGTGTACTAGGGTTCTCTAGCCATATATCCCTTAGGTTTGTTGAGGAAACGGCCTAACCCCTATGAGCCTAGGATGAGCTTATTGTAAGGTCTTATTTCCTTTTCTCTCTTTCTCTCCCTCTCTCATTTCCTCTCCCTCCCTCACCCTCACCCTCTCTTTCTCTCTTTCCCTATTAGGTTCAATGATTTTTCTCTCTTTTTCTCTCTCCTCTCCCTCTCTCATTTCCTTTTCTCTCTTTCTCTCCCTCTCTCAATTCCTCTCCCTCCCTCCATCATCACCCTCTCTTTCTCTCTTTCCCTATTAGGTTTCATGATTTTTCTCTCTTTTTCTCTCTCCTCTCCCTCTCTCATTTCCTTTTCTCTCTTCATCTCCCTCTCTCATTTCCTCTCCCTCCCTCACCGTCACTGTCACCGTCACCCTCTCTTTCTCTCTTTCCCTATTATGTTTAACATCTTTTCTTTCTATTTCTCTCTCCTCTACTCTCATTTTTTTTCTCTCTCCTCTCCCTCTCTCATTTCCTTTTGCTCTCTTCCTCTCCCTCTCATTTCTTCTCCCTCCCTCTCTCCCTCCCTTTCTCACTTCCCCTATTATGTTTAATATTTTTTCTCTCTCCTCTCCCTCTCTCATTTCTTTTTCTCTCTCCACTCCCTCTCTCATTTCCTTTTCTCTCTTCCTCTCCCTCCCTCACCCTCACCCTCTCTTTCTCTCTTTCCCTATTACGTTTAACATCTTTTATCTTTTTTTCCCACTCCTCTCATTCTCTCATTTTTTTCTCTCTCCTCTCCATCTCTCATTTCCTTTTGCTCTCTTCCTCTCCCTCTCTCATTTCTTCTCCCTCCCTCAGCCTCACCCTCTCTTTCTCTCTTTCCCTATTATGTTTAATGTTTTTTCTCTCTTCTCCTCTCCCTCCCCCTCTCTTTCTCTCTCACTCCCTCTCCCTCTCCCTCTCCCTCTCTCATTTTCCTATTATGTTTAATTTCTCCCTCTCCCTCTCCCTCTCCCTCTCTAATTTTCTCTCCCTCCCCCTCTCTTTCTCTCTCCCTCCCTCTCCCTCTCCCTTCCTCTTCCTTTCCCATTTCCTCCCTCTCTCATTTTCTCTCCCTCCGTCTCCCATTTCCTCCCTCTCTCATTTTCTCTGCCTCCCTCTCCCTCTCTGTCATTTTCTCTCTCATTTCCTCTCCCTCTCTCAATACACATGAATTATACTAAAAACAAGTAAAAGAGAGAGAGAGAAAACTCCATCTCCCTCTCTCATTTTCTCTCCCTCCCCCTCTTCCTCTCCCTCTCCCTCTTCCTCTCTTTCTCTCTCATTTCCTCTCCCTTTCTCAATACACACAAATTATACCTCATTTCCTCTCCCTCCCTCTCCCTCTCCCTCTCTTTCTCTCTCATTTTCTCTCCCTCTCTCAATACACATGAATTTATATACCAAAAACAAGTAAAAGAGAGAGAGAAAACTCCCTCTCCCTCTCTCATTTTCTCTCCCTCTCCCACTCCCTCTCCCTCTCTTTCTCTCTCATTTCCTCTCACTCTCTCAATAAACATATTTTATACCAAAAACAAGAGAGAAAAATCCCTCTCCCTCTCTCATTTTCTCTCCCTCTCCCTCTCCCTCTCCCTCTCTCATTTCCTCTCCCTCCCTATCCCTCTCCCTCTCTTTCTCTCTCATTTCCTCTCTCTCTCTCTCTCTCTCTCTCTCTCTCTCTCTCTCTCTCTCTCAATATAAACAAATTATACCAAAAACAAGTAAGAGAGAGAGAGAGAGAAAAAAAAAGCAAGGAAATAATGGACAATGCACCCATGTTAAAGACTCAAAGAAGGGCTTGGCGACTCCTCTTCACAACGGCAGCTCCTCTTTGCCCTTTGTACACCTCCTCCTCTTCTTCGTGAATGGCAGCGACAACGGCGATGGCGGTGGTGGCTGTGAGAAGATTTCTTTCTCTCTTTCTCTCCCTCTCAACAAGATGGTCGCTCTCCCTCTCGCTCTCTGTTTCATGAATGCACAAAAAATGACATGCTCGAGTTTCGGCCCGCTTTTTTTTGCTTTGGGTACCATCACTATTTGTGTCACATTTGTGACGCTAATAGCGACGCAAATAGCGACGCCGCTATTTTTCTTCACTAACGCCCATCGCAATAGCCTCATATCCTTGTAGTGTAGGAGGTCATCTTCAAGGATCTCTACATGGAGCTAGAGGAGATCAATTGTCAAGTCTCATGCATGCATAGGGGCCAACAAGTTGTTGCTCAAGTTGCGAGCATTATGACTGGCCTAGTACCAGTCACATCAGGACCTATGTGAGACAAGACTTTGGGAGTTCCTCTATTGCATGTGCAGTTGTTGCAGAGGATGTTCCAATTAGGGAGCCTGAGTATGATGATGATGAGAGTGTTGTTAGTTATGGCAACTTTGGTGACCCATCTAAGGCCTCTTCTAGTGAGGGCTACTGTCCACCTTTCAATGTCTCTGAGCCTAATGATGAGGAGTCCTCATGACTCTAGACATTCTATATTTAGTCCATCTGTCATTATACATTTTGAGTCCTTTGATGAGCATTTGACATTGATGTATCTTTCTGAAGCACTCAATACATGACTCTAGTTTTTATTCTAGTCTTTAATTCATGAAACTTTGTGATGATCGATCTGTCTTTAAGTTGCACATTTTATATTTATTTTTATATATGCATATATATAATTTTACATGTATTTTTTAATGAGCATATGAAACAACATATTTTATTCTTGAATTTTTTGTGTGCTTCTGTGGTGCCGCACTAGTTCACATACGAATCATATTGTACTAAACATGTGATATGTTTCGTATTTGGACATATGAAAAAACACATTTTATTCTTGAAGTTTTTGTGTGTGCTTTGTGCCACACTAGTTCATGTATGAATCATATCATAGTAAATATATGAAACCACCATGGGACAAACTATCTATTTATAGAAAGTTTGGGGCCTCCCAAATTAGGGTTTATGTATGGTATTGAAACTCTCTCAAACCAGTCCTAGTTTAAAAGAATGGTTAAAATTTATTAACTAACTTGAATTTTAGGGTTATATATTTAAAGCTAATGACAATTTAGCAGTAAAGAAATACCCTAATGCAAAAACACAAATACAAGTATACAACAAAGCATAAATTGAATAGAACACAATTAGGGTTAGGGTAACTCAGAGACAATGAACAAAGTGTAGATCATAAATGAATGCATGTGCATAATACAATGCTCATGCAGTAATCACACTATGTAGTGAAGGAATATTGCACTCCAGACTCTCATGTCTCCAGGACCGAGGCAGAGGTAATGAGTTGGATATTATATAGTACCCTGATGGATCCCTAGCCTCTAATATGTTTTGCAACAACAAACGCAATAGTAGATACCAAATATGAGTCAAAAGAAGTAGTGAGTAGAGAGAAAACCAGTAATACAAACTCTAAGAGTAGGTGATAAGTAGAACAATATTAAAATAAAGTAAATGTAGTAGTTTAAAGTCAAACACAGGAGCCAGATGATAAGCATAGCTTGCAATGTGGTTGGAAATTGAATCATGGGGATGTCATCAATGATGTGATCAGAGCTTGAAAACTACCATCAAATGTTCCAAACACAACCTCTAAAGGATTGGTGATAGAAGGACCAATAGCAACAAAAAGCACGGACTACGAGGTAGAGGCTGGAAATAGGCACCACATGGATGGACAAAAATGCCATGCAACCTCGGTTAAGATGTCCTCCATGAATGGGTTCTGGGCAGTGAAGCTAAAGTGCTTGAAACCCATAAGCCAAGATTGGCTAAATGGAAGGGTAGGTTGTCTATTTGTAAAAGCTTTGGAAACTCCCAAATTAGGGTTTATATGTGGGACAATGAAGCTCTTTTGAGCCACTTCCAATTTAAAAGAATGGTTAAAATTCATTAATTAACTTGAGTTTTAGGGATGTTAAATAAAAGCTCATGGTAATTTAATTCAACACCTCCTCTCAAGCTCTTCTTCTTTCTTTCCCCCAAGGTGTCCCATCCCAAAGCCACCAAGGCATCAGGCAAAGGCTACATGTTGGTTTTCCAATTACCTTTCAAGACTATAGAGACAATGGTTATCTTATGAAGGGAGCCCAAGCATTAACCACAAAGAGGATAGAGAAATGGACAAAGGCTATCTTAGCTGCCTAGTAGCCTACTAACACTTGCAAAGGTGGATGGAAACACAAATAGACTATCTTTTTTAATTTAAAGAAATTTAAATTTGAGGGATTTGTTTTGTTTTCCAAAAGATTTAGCATTAAGTGAGGATTTTATAAAGATTTTTTGTCAATTGAGAAACACTGCCCCAAAGGGAGATAAGCATGGTTAGCCCCAAGACCTTACAAAATAAACAAACCTATCCCAACCACTGTTGCATGGTGATGGCAAAGGAAATAGAAAAATGATAGTGAAGCAACTATGGTGGGTATGTGGAGAGGTAAAAAAGGTACAAAAATCTCTTTATGGGCTGAAGCACGCACTGCAGTCTTGGTTCCAGAGGATGGATAAGTTCCTTTAAACTCGAAAATACCATTCTATGAACTTATATGTTTGTATCACTTCAAAGGGGATAAGCTATATCTTGCTATATGTAGATGATTTACTTATCCCTAGCTTAGACTCTACTACCATAGCAAAAATTAAGGCCCAACTTTGTGTTACATTTGAGATGGAAAACATTGGTTTATTGTCTTACTTTGTAGAGATGGAGATAGTTTGATCAAGGGAATATGCTCTTTAATTTGGTGGAATAGTGTTGCTGGATCACACATGGCATGCGGCCATGTCTCTTCCACTTGTGTAAGGATATCCTAAGTTAGCCCTTCAATGAGCACACCTATAGATCTGTAGTAGGAAATTGCTTTGGTTAGTTCATACTAGATGAGATTATGCATACTCAATTAGTTGGCTCATTTAGTATTTCACTAGACCTAGGATGTCACATTGGATTGCATATCTTCATGTTTTGAGATATCTAAGAGGTACCTATTCTTATGGGCTAGCTTATGGTTTTGATTTAAGACACATTCTGATTGGGTGGTTGATCCTGAAACCCGATGTTCCCATGGTGACTACATCTTTACCTTGTGCATGGATCCCATCTCTTGGGCCATCCATAAGTAGGAGATAGTGGCAGCTTCCATGGCCAAGGTTGAGTATGGGGCTCTCTTTGATGATACCTTGAATGCCACATAACCTTAGTGGTGGTGCTTCAATTCCAATGTGTTGCAATGACTATCCTCTACTGCAACAACCAAAGTGCAATTACACTAGTTGGTAGCCCAGCCATTACATCTTGGACACAACATGTTGAAGTACATTTTCATTTTACTAGAGAGCACATTGGGCTGGGCACCACATGCCTAGAGTATCTGCCTTCATCAGACAATTTTGTAGATATACTAACCAAGGTGGTCAATTGGTTGGTGCTTCAATACTTACTACCTAAGATCTCGACTTGGATGCTTCCTTTCCTACTTCTTTAGATTGATGGGGACAAGGTGCTTACCTTCAACCTTTCCCTCCACTTTGAGAGATGGCTTTCTTCTCTTGATGGTGGTGACAGGGTGTTGTTTATACTATTTGATGTAGACATTATTTATATTGTAATTTGTAGCTTCCATTCGCATCATCAAAATGACCATGATTGTAAAAGAATGTTTGGGCAAGTGAACAATTCCCCATTGAGGGCACTATCCAAGTGGTATCATTGCATTACAATTTGCATTAGCATGATCCCACTTGTATTTTTCTTTGCATAAATCTAGTGCATTGGCATTTTTTTCTTGTAAACATGCATCTATGTGCATTCATCTTGCAATCACACTTTGCTCGTCATAGTAAAGTACATTCGGTGTAGCACATGAGCATTGAAGCATCACTACTGACTCCTCAAGTAGATGGCCTCCATGGTACCATCAAAGAGAGCCTATACTCAATCTTGGCCATGGAAGTCACCACCATATCTTGCTCACAACTAGCCTAAGAAATGGGAGCCATACCCAAGGAAAGATATAGCTGTGATGGGAATGCTAGGTATTAGGATCTCTTGCCTTATCGGGATTTGTGTACCCTTGCAAACATAAAACACAACCATAGGTCAAGCAATAAGAATATGTATGAAGAAAAGTGCCTCAAACACAAAATGTCCTTCTTAATGCAAATGAAAATTAGGTTGACGCTCAAAATGGAAGGGTAGTAGATTGGAAACTAGAACATAGTAGTGTTTAGGGTTGGAACTAGTAAACATTGCACTATAACTACCTAAAGATGATCACAGTTTATTATCAACAGTAGTGCGAGACTAGGTGACAGCTATAGATAATCTAATAGTAGCCATTGGGGGCTAGACAAATTAGTAGAACAATGCTGATAGCCGAAACTTGTAGGACTTGAATAGGATGAATGGTGTGTAGTTTATCTATTTATAGACGTAGAAGGATCATCCCAAATTAGGGTCTTGCTTATGGGACACAAAAAATCTCTAGCACCACACACCATTTAATGAAATTTTTGGTAATTTACATGTTTTGGGGTTGTTCTAAAGAACTAATTTGTTTGTACTTTTTTTAAAGCTCAACATCTAGGTCCTTGGGTGAAGACTACCTTCTCCAATGATGGATCTATGTAAAACCAACCTCAGTTTTCCCAAGACTCACTATCAATCCAAGTTGTGTGCAGAAGTCTTGACGGACATGTATATGCCAATGTAGACCCTTCTATAACTCCGAGTCCGAAACAATGTCACTAGCATAAAGCAAAATGGATACCAATGTACTTGCTATATTCACCCCATCTCCTCCTCCTCTAATGTGGCCCTCTATCACATCAATAGAGAATCCAAAGAGTGGTGGAGAGAGAACATCCTTGCTTCACACCTATGCTGCTAGAGACCATGTATAATAGTCCTCTTGGGAATCTCTCTCTCATACAATGCATACAAAGCCCATTGTGTCTAATAGGATCTTCAATTTCTACAACCTTTGTAGCAATCTATCCTATGGAACTATGTCAAAAGCTTTACAGAAATTCACAAAGTAGTAATAGAGATTCTTCTTCTTCATTTTCATCTGCTCAACTACGGCCTGCTATGGTCTGAGCTAGAGCCCACAATGGAGCACTCAAAGGTGTGGGAGATTATTGGAAGCCTCACAAGGTGGAACATTGGGAAGGAAAACTATCAGTTGATATTTGTGAATGAGTGCCTCTTCCTATACATGTTCTTGGCAAAGTGCTACACATCCATCATCTATTCACTTCGTGGCCACAGGTACTAGTTGTAGGGTGATTCCCAAGTCCATTAGGAGCTCTAGCATCACTTCTTACTCATGTGGGGCAGCATGACTTGTTTTTCACAATGTAAGCTGGCAACACTAGTTGGCAGTATATTCCTCCTCCATGGCTTCTGTCCCTTTTACCTCCCTAGGCTGCCTTGAAAGGCTTGTATAAATGATTGTTTGGTGACTTTGAGTTAGCTCTAGATAGACTATTAAGCACATGTACTTCTTTATAGATTTCTTCTAGATAGTATATTTATCCAAGTTTTTAATTAGAAAAAAAGTAATCAATCTGAACGCATCCCTGCTTGCTCTTTGCAAATGTACTTCTCAGCTGTTAGCCTTCATCTTAGACTAAAGGCTTATTGCACTAGTGAAGCCCCAGCTAGTGAGTGCAATTTGTAGATGATGCTATAAGCTACCTACCATAGCTCACACAAACACAAGATGATGATACATGAAATTAGAGTTAACATGGAATGATTTGCAACCATCTATAGCAGGTGGTCACTATGAAAGCCATTATTGGATATAAAGTTTTGACTTCTGATTTGGTAGGTTCCTTGTTTAGACTTCTTAACATTTATATGCTCTCAATGATGGCCTTGATGTTTAGGTTTTTAGAGAGAATAGTTGGTACCATTCAACTTTAAGTCTGCAACTTGATTGTGTAAGACAAGGATGAGAATATCTCGTGCTCAAAGAGATAGGTGAGGAAACTCTTTGATTTCAAAGAAGAAGATTTGGAGACAAAGATAAAAGAAGATTCCTCATATAAATCCATGTTTGGAAAAGCAAAAAATGGAGAAAATAGTAGTTGATGGCATCTTCTATGTGCTGAAATATAGTAGTGTGGACATCACTTGGAAAAGCTCAAAGATGTAGTAGAGAGTAAGAAAAATATTGTGAAACCCTTTCCTAATGAAAAGACACGAATGTGTGATACTTGCAATGTAGCTAGGAGTTTCAGAATCATGAGGTTTCATATGTATAAAATGGTTTCTTAAATGTTAAGAAATGGCAAGAGACAAGTTTTTATCAAATCTAGTTACCAGATAGAATTTTACATGCAATACAACTTGGTATATATTAATAAAGTAATGGTCAATGGTAGAAAAATTTGACAACATAATATGGTTAAAAGAAAATGTATGAATCTGTGGAATTCTGGAACATGCCATGGGCTCAACTCTTTCACCTCTAGAAAGTTAGACTTTCTTTTTCCTTCTTTAGCAATTGTTTTCTCTTTCAAATCTATTTTTTAAGTATGAATACCTACATATGCCACATCTTGTGTGTAATGAAACGGATTTCTCTCCAACAAGAAAATGCAACAAGTTGGCAGCCAATGGGAGCAATTAACAACACCAAATCAGGGATGCGCATGCAAAGGATTAACATGTTAAGATGTAGAAACTGTAGGAAGTTTAGGTGGTGCAAGCACTTCATTGGAATTTAGGAGGTTTTGGAACATCAAAAGGTTCAACATATTTAGTAGACTTCAAATCTTCTAAACTTTTAGGTTCCTGAAAACCTTAAGCTATCTCTTTTCCCCCATAAAGGTTGGTGAAACAAAACGAGTTGAAGAGAACATTCACATGTGGCTCCTAAAGATTTGAGAAGTTGGGCTATCCAAAGGGCTAGTTTTTTGGAGGCATCAACCAACCTACAACATGAGACCAAATAGCAGACATGAGAGACAAAACTTTCCTTGCCACAAAAAAAAATAGAAAGGAATGATGAGAAGTTCCTTCAAAGAAGCAGCAAAATTTGAGATGCCACATTTGGAGAGTGTGGAGGCAAGGGGTAGAGAATAAACCAAAATTTGTTTGATAAAGACTTTGTATTAAGCCAACCCACCATCACTAAAGATTTCCACCAATGTTGCCTTTATGAAGACCCAAGTGTGGTTGGCCTTGTACGCTAGCTGATCCTTCTCTTGAAAAGAAATTGGTATATTTGATTGACCAATGTTTTGCCCAAACACAACAAATCATTAAGCATCAAATCTTGTGAACATGCATCTCGCTTCAAAGAAGAAACAAGCTACAAAGCACATAGGATTATTGAAATGATGTCCCATAAATGTTGATAGCCTTTGGAAACATGAAAAACCCATTGAAGTGATCCAAGAAATGCCCAACTATTTATAATCCTTCTTCCAATGCAAGAACCACATAGGCTAAGTGATGTGTGACATATGAGAATTTGACCAAGGAAGCACTGGTGAACAGTATGAAAGCATTGGCACCATAATAGTCTAAACTACTTTCAAGCATATTTTCAAAGGCCAAGCTTACAATTCCCAATATTCAAACTTATTAGTAATGCATGTGGAAATCCAATCAAGTATTTTCTTTGCGAACACATTAATCCCCAAAGGGTAACTCAAATGTCTACAAACTGTGCCTTTTGGAACCACATAACCTTGCCAACTTAAGGCCTAAGATTGCTTTTTGTACAGCTACTAAGAGCGGATTTGGATGCATTAATATGCCCAAATAAAGGGCAAACAAATCCCATGTTTCTATTTTCTCTACTGATATTATCACAATTATTCTTTAAGAACATAAAGGCATCATTAGCTAGAGCTTGCCCAGGTAGTTGTTGTGTAGAAGAAAGAGTCCTTGTTTCTATTTGCTCTACCGATATTTTCATAGTCACATTTATGAATATAAGGGCATCATCAACCAAAGCTTGCCCAAATAATTTTTTTGTAGAAGGAAGAGAGAGCCCAACCACCTCACCATTAGCCACCCAGCTAGAAAACATCATTAAAAAGTAGCACAATGCCATCTTTGTATCAACGATTAGAAGTAACCATTTTTAGCCTCCATGGATTAGAATGCTGAGATCTTTGGATAGGATGGTGAATAGAGAGAAAATTTAGACTCATTGCAAGAAAATGGAAGAAACTAACCATTGCACTATCTACACAACCATGAAAGCTGTCTCCATTGATCGAACACACCAAATATGATGTTTTTTTGGCTAAAATAGTCCTCAAACTACTATCACCTTACTACTCTAGTCTCTTCAAGACATGTCATCAGGAGGGTCTCTTGCTACATGGAATAGCCTGTCAATTGTTGCAGCAGCTATAACAACCTTCTCTATGTCTCTCTTAGTGCTTAAGACTCGAATGACCCACTCTTTCACTCCACCCTAGCCTTAGAAATGTCTTTTCTAATTGAATTGATAAGTTTTGCCAAGCGGTAGCCTTTGAAACTCAAACTTTCAACATTATCAGCATTATTGAGTTATTTTTAGTGTTAAAATTTTGAAAATGAATTTAATAATTATTTTAGTTCCCAAAAATTTAGTTTGATCAACCAACAATTAAATTGGCTGGGTAAATCCATCTCCCAACTGTTCTTGAGTCTTATATATTTAGCTCTTCGATTGGCATTAAATTACCATTAAATACCAAATCTCGTTGAGATGGCAAGCTCAACACGTGCGGACATTGATGATGGACCGCCTAGCTAGATAAGTCAACACGTCTACACTTAGCACGTTGGTGGTCATTATGATACTCACATGGCCACTGACTTATCACTTACTATATTTAGTTTGTTACACCTACCTACAGCTGGCAAAGATGTAATGCCAGTTGATTAGTGTAGTCAGTTATGCACTGTTTGACTTAGAAGGCCATTTTCCTTTATGTTGTATCTAATCTATACTTTGTGTACATTGTATAGTGTGTGGAAGAAGAAGAAGAAACTAGCAAGAAAACGTTTTGGCCTCCATCTCTCTTCTTGTGTTCATGAGTGAGCTTCCTCTTGTGTATACAATGTGTGTTTGGCGCAGAAACTCAAGTAAATTCCCCCATCACCCGATTCTTGACATAGTATCATAGCCACACCACTGAGAGAGGCTAATTTCGAATGCTAAAGTGAAGGAGAAAAAGCAAAGTCGAGCAAGCAAGCAACGGGTAAGAAGCTCTCCCATTCTTCCACTCTCTCTCTTGGGTAGTATGTTGTTACGCGAGCGGTGATCGAGAACAAGCCTCACTCACAACCCGATAATGAAATATTAAGGAGTGCCAGTTAGGGTAATTGACTTTGTCGAATGCACAACACAACTTGAAAAATGAAAATATTCGACGAAACCCACAAACCACACAAAACAACTCACAATGAAAGTATCAAAAATTTTGACAACAACCAAGTAAACTATATTCTCATACCTTAATAGCCTTGATCCGAAGCTTGACAACACAAAGTTTAACTTCTTCCTCTTCGACAATAGCACATCCAAAAAAAATATCTCACATGCGACCCTCCTCTCACATCTCTCACAAGATGACAAGAAAATACAAGGGAAGGGGGCCCTTAACTCTCTCCTCTCCTCTCCTTTTATAGTTTTTAACATCCTCCCTTACGTTGAATAAGCTTTTGCTTTTCCAAAAAGCCTTAGGCTTTTAATAAGGTGAAGGCTTTTTAAGCCTTTCTTCTCTTAAGGTTAAACGTTTACACGCTAAGGCACACTTTTTAAAGCTTCAAAAACTTAAGCATTAAAAAATAGCCTTAAAGGCTATTAAAACTTCATGCTTTTCTTGACGCGTTATTTGGCTCGTGAGATGGTTCATCAATATGCTTTCCTTGCTGGCTCTTTGCGTGTTTTTATAGCCATTTTGCTTTCGTGTTTCTCCTCTCCAATGTCTGACAGAGGAAATTGATTATTCCCATCAGCATAATCGTAGTCCTATCTCATCTTCCTCCATTTTATTCACCGACTTAATGTTCTGCTCTTCTGCTACTCCTTCAGGTTCCGATTCAGCCTGCGATATCGTCTGCTATTGCTTCTACTTTAGCGTCTGTGTCCGGCTTTCGCTTTGCAGCTTTGCAATTCTCCTTCTCGAATTGCAACAGCTTTCTCACTCCTCAGTCCGCCATCCATCTTCTTCACTATCTTCTTCTTGCTCCTTCACCTTTGTCTCTCTCTCTCTCTCAAGCCGGCGGACTTGCCACGGCAACCACACACATGAAGCCGAAAGGCTATCAGAACAGCAGTCTTCGGGAACTAAAACTCTGACTCACATACGCACAACACTAGCACAGACAAGGCGGCCTCCGTAACGCTGTAAGTGCTCCACCAATCGAGCTGCTGGGGAGACACCATAGCTAAATGATACACGAACACACACACACACTCTCCCTCTCTCTCTCATTTGGTAAAAGGCATTTATTTCCTCTTCTTTCATCTCACTACCTTCAGTGTTCTCTTCCCAGCCAAGAGACTGCATAAAAGCTGCTTCCTCTTCCTCCGAGTCTACAGGTAAAGCAACACCTGTACTAATCTCCTGTGAGCATTCACCATCCAAAGACCCCTTCCATGAACCAACAGTTTCGTTCATCATAGACCCATTCACTGGATTGTCATTTAAATCACCGTTACTGTGGATCACAATTGAGATCTGGCTAGAGAGAGCAGCCTGTGTTCTTCCATTTTCTTTCACATCAGAGCCATGGCATAGGTCAGAAGTAGCCTCATCATGTATTACAGTTTCAGTTCCAAAACTTATGCTCACTGAATCTTCCTTTGTCTGAATTGATGAGTCAGCTTCATTGGCACTCAAGGAAGCATTCCGATTAGTGGCTGCTTTTTTTCTAAGGGCATTGAAAATCACTTCTGTTTTGGGCTTGTACAGAAATCCATTTATCTTCTGCAATATCTTTTAATCTCACTCCAGCTGCAACATGTGAAGCACTTGCTCCTGGTTGTCTTCGATCTTGTAAGTTTCTACATTGACCCTAGCTTCATGTTCCCATAGCGTTTGTTGCCTGTGTGTTAGCATTTGCAACTCCATGTGAACTTACTTGAGAACCATTGCTCCGATCAGTTCTTTGGGTTACTGAAACTGTTACACCATCTTTATTAGACTTCCAAAATAGTAGCTTCCCTTGGGGAGTTTTAGGAGTATCTGGTCTAGCAGGGATAAGAGGTCGGTGAGAAGAATTCATCTGAATAGAGCTTGTCAACTAACTGGACCTGATGGGAATTTTCACCCCTGAATCAGCTGGCCACAAAGACTTAGATTTGTTCTTGTCCACCAAACTCATTGTCTTAGGTAAAGTTGGAGTCACCGGAATCAACTGTCGGGACTGCTTCAAGGCAAGCTCCTCCAATCTTTGGGTTTGGCCATGTATGACACCACTTGACATTCGATCTAGCGCATTGAAGAGATATGGTCTGTCTTTGGGAACATGTTCTTCTCTAACATCAGATTTGAAAGATGTGGACCGCCTTTCTTTCTTTGCCTTGAATAAAGCTTTGTTTCGTGTCTTTCTACATTGATAAGTTTCATCTCTTTGCCATTCATCTTCACTTTCACCATGGTATGAGGCCCGCAAAGATTGCTACAGATCGCACAACCCTAAGCTTGCTTGCTGAGAATTCTAAACCCCAAGTAAACAGGAGGAATACCACACCAAATTGAGCCACTGTCTCTACTTGAACAAGCTCACTAACAAAGCTCAAACCACCAGGTCCGATTGCCGATCCAGCTAAAGGATAGCCAGTGATGATGACTGGCTGGCCAAGAAAGGAAAAAATTATCCCCCCCATAGTTGCTGAGACTGTCACCACCACCATGTCTGAAATAAACCTTAAATAAAGTTGAAGCACAAGATATTTTGACTTGCAGTTGGACATAACAAAGATATTATCCTTTCCATCAATCAATGTTGGCAACTCCTTAGCTCCATTATCGGGATCAACCCTAAAGACATCTTGGATTTGAAATGCTTTGCTGTCCCGTTCTCTACTTGCGTATCTTTTTTTTTTTTCTGGGCTTATCATGACTGTCTCTTGAATCAGTTTCAAGAATAGCATGTTGTTCGGTTACACTGCTATTGAAACTGCTTCCATTTCCTTCATTGCCCTCTTGCTAGTTTTCAAGTTTTCCCCAGGATTTTCAACGGTTTTCTGATCAAATAGTAAAATCCTAGCATCGTGAAGCTCCTACAACTTTGCAAATTTATCCCTTTCAAATCCTCCCAACATGCGAGCTTGTAGAGAGATCCCACTTATTAAATAGGCCCCTGCCCAAAATTCCTCCTTCAATCTGAGCACCTGCATCCTTTTGAATGCTAGGAGCGAAACCATTCTTTTTATTTTCATGTAATGTGCCCTAGCAGAAATATGATTCGGAAAGGAACTTCGTGCACAACCATACATGATTTAAGAAAACATGCAATTGATCTATGATATGCAATCAATCAATCCATGCTACACACAAAATAATGTATGCATTGAAGAATCATGCCTAGCCTATCTAGATGTGATTGTGTGTCATGAAAAATGCAAACAGAATTCCTTATTAATTTAAAATTCCTTATCCTCACCTCTCAAATCTCATAAAAAAGATATGATATACTCGGCTCCACCCATCCAAAATCTCACAATCACTCTAGAAAATGGTGGTCCTCAAGATGTTGACCAAATATGAACAACCCTTCTCACAATTGATGGCGTCCTTCACGACCCTCTAACTCACCCAACCACCTTACACTCTCAACCAGAGGTTCCTAACTTTGTAATGAACATCCCAAATTGTACGTGTAAGAAATGTGCATGCTCAATGATAGGTGCTCTCTCATGTGCGCGTGCATCTAAAATTTACTACATATAGTTGCAGTGGACCTCATGCCGTGCTAGTGCTCAATGATGGTGTAAAATGTGCATAATCCCAACCCATGGCATGGAAGTATTTGATAAGAATAGGAGACGACCCCCGAGTGCAGTGCATCAACAAGTGCAACGTGAAGTACTCGTGAACCCATTATCTCGTGTGATGTGCAAAAGTCTTGACAAGAAAACATACCTTGTCCAAAATGTTCGGTAGCTATTGACAAACACAAGCTTCATCCAACTCAAAAAAATACCAAGCTCGACCAAGGCTATCAAGTTCCACACTCAATAATTCAAACAAAATGACAAAAGCAAATCCTAGGCTAAAACAAACACAAGAAATCCAACTACGAAACAACAAAACAAACTGTCACACAAACAACTAAGCTAGCAAAAATCAAACCTAACTACAATTTGACTAGGGGTTTTCAATTTTCAGAAAAACACTTGGCATATTTAGCCCTCCCCCTAGTCTGCAAACATTCATGTGCAGCAGTTGCTTTTATAAACGATGCAATATCTATCATTCATTCAGTTTCCTCATTCTTTTGCTGAAATTGTCGTTCTGACCACTCCTCTATTTGTATTTTCATTAACCTTGATATGTATTTCTTTAATCTATATCCATTTATCATTTTCTTATGTGCCTTCCCATCCAAATTTTCTAATGCATAAGTTCCATTTTTAAAAACTTTAGAAACCCTGAATGGTCCTTCCCACTTTGTTTGGAATTTCTTTTGAAACGTATGATCCAATTTACTATTGTATCTCAAAACTAAATCCTCTTTTTTTATATTTTTATTTTGTATATTTTTATTAATCTCTTGTAAAAAAATTTCTTGACTTTTCTCGTATTGATCACACACTTCCTGTCTGTTTAATTGTGCTTCTTGTAATTGTATCAACCTTTTTGTGAAATAAATTTTTTCCTTTCCTTTAGTCAACTTTTCAATCATCCTTAAAGCCGGTATTTCTATCTCTATAGGTAATAAGGCTTCCTTTCCATAAACCAATTTAAAGGGAAAATAGCTTGTACTTTCTTTTCTTGCTAATTGATAAGCCCACAAAGCACTTGGCAATCCAATATCCCATGTTTGTGGACAATCCTTTGTCATTTTAGACAGCATTCTTATTAACTCCCCGTTAAATCGCTCGTTGAGACCATTACATTGAGAATAGTATGGTGAAGCAAATCTTTTTTTTATTTTCATTTTCTCACAAAGATAGTCTACTAATTCTCCCTTAAAACCTGGTCCTCTATGTGACAAAATCTCTAGAGGTGTTCCAAATTTACAGCATATATCTTCATAAATAAATTTTCCCACATCTATGGATCTGATGTTTTTTACAGCCTTAGCTTTTGCCCATCGAGAAAGATAATCAACTGTTGTCAAAATATATATTTTTCCTCATGAAGTATATGGTAATGGACCAATTGCATCAATTTCCCATTTTTCAAAAATGTCATATGCAAGAATTGTTTTTCTTGTTTCAAGTTTCAATATTCTCTTACTCATTCTTTGACATTCATGACAGGATTTGTACCAATGATTAACATCTTTTTGAACATTTGGCCACATATATGCTTCAGTTAAAATCTTTTGTAAAGTTATTTTGTAAGAATAATGTCCCCCACATGCCCCCTCATGATTTGTTTCTAAAATGTGATATATTTCTTCTTTCCAGGGTACTCTTCTTAAAATTAAATCCACTCCTTTAGCATAAAGAACATTGTTCACCAATTTATATCTTCCAGCTCTTCTTAAAAACCCATATTTTTTGTTTTTTTGAATGCTAGAAGGTACTTTTCTGCAAAAATTCTTCTTCCAAGTCAAGAGGTTTTCTTCCCCTATAAAGAGGAAGATCTACTTTCATTACAAACACTTGACAAATTGCTAATTGGGCTGCATTATGAGCTTCCTGATTTTCTTCCTTGGAGATATGTTTCAAACTCCAAGCTTCAAATTGCTTTAAATCTCTTCGAATTATATTACACAACCTCTTCAATTTGGGATTTTTGATCTTCCAAACTTCGAGTATTTGCTTTACTAATAGTAAAGCACCACCTCTAATTCTCAACCTTCAAATGCCCATTCTTCGACAAAGCATAATGGCTGCTTGTAAGGTTGCATACTCAGCTTCATTATTACTTGTTGCCTCAAGTTTAATTGTTTCTTTCTTTATTAACATTCCTTGAGGATCATAAACCACTATTCCTCCTAAAGATGCTTGGTGTGCCTTACGATATGATCCATCAAAATACATCAAAAATGAGTTTTCTATTTCTGGTTTTTCTTCTTCTTTTTCTCCAAATTTTCCTTTAAGTAAAAAAGAGCTTCCTCTATAGGTTAAAAGGTCTGCTATTGTAGCCCTAGTTGAATCCTCAACCTGGAATTTATATTGAAATTCTTCTAGTTCAACAATCCATTTCATAACTCTTCTTGATAAGTTTGAGTTATTCACCAACTGTGGTAATAGTGTATAGCTTGTTAAAATAGTAAAGGATTTTGGTAGTAGATATATCCTAAACTTTCTACAAGCAAATATTACACTTAACATTACCAGTTCTATTTCTGTATATGCTTTTTCTATTTGCAACTTCACTCGACTTGCGAAATAGATAGGTCTCATATATCTAGAATTCCTTCCTTGTTGCATTAGAATTGCTCCAATAGCATCTTCCCCAACTAAAGGATTCACAAAAAACTCATTTTCCCAATCAGGTGCTTGAACTGATGATGCATAACTCACAGTTTCCTTCACCTGTTGAAACACTTCTTCAGCCACTTCATTCCACTCTAAAGGATCCTTCTTGGCTACCATATGTAACGGATAGAGTAAGTGAGATGCCAAAGGAATGAATCTTGATAGATATCTTACCTTATGAATGAATGTCATAAGTTCTTTGGTATCTACAGGTGATACTAAGGTTACTAGGGCTTCTACTTTTTCAGGATCAGGTTCTATTTCATTTTCTGAAACTACATGACCAAGAAGTTTCACTTTTGGTTGAGCTATTTTACATTTTTTTGGATTTAGTTGACAATCGTAACTATCCAATCTTTCAAATACTTTTCCAAGTTTTTCAGAATGTTCTAATCTTGTACTATGAACACAAATATCATCAATGAAGTCTCTAACAAACTTTCCTAGGTAAGGTGCTAGCACTCTATTTATCCTCCCTTGATACCAGGCTAGTCCATTACTAAGTCCAAAAGGTAAAACTCTATAGCAAAAACAACCCCATGGTGTTATGAAAGTCATTTTCTTTTGATCTTCTGGAGCAATGGGTAATTGAAAATATCCAGAATATCCATCACAAGCACTATACCTTTCAAAACCTGCAATTGAATCTAAGATTTCTTCTATGAATGGAAGCGGATAATGATCCCTTTTTGTGATGGCATTTAGAGGCTTATAATTAACACAAATTCTCCAACCTCCTATTTTCTTTGATGCTATAACTATTGTGCTTACCCATTCTGAATCTTTTATAGGATAAATAAACCCGGCCTGCAACAATTTATCTACTTCGTCTTTCAAAACTGATATTTGTTCTGAAGTTAGGGGTTTTAACTTTTGACATACTAGCTTGGCATCTTCTTTCAGTTCTATTTTTAGCCCTTCCCCTTTCATTCCTTTGATTTTTAAGTATGAGGTTACAAAAAGGTTGGGATATTTATTTATAAGTGAATGATATTGTTCTCTTTCTCCATCTGTCAAATCTTGACTTAACATTTTTTCTAGAAATTTTCTTTTTTTTTGTTGAAACTTGTGGTAGTTTCATTAATTTTTCTAATTCCTCTAATTTCCCTTCTTCATCATCTTTAAAAAACCTATCTTTTTTATTTCCTTTGGTTTTAACATTTATGTTTTGGACTTTTTTAAAATATTCTTCTTCTGAAGTTGATTTTTCATCTTTTAACAGGAACAAAAGTCCTTTTTCTTTAGAAGAAATATTTAGATTAGGACTTTTTTAAAATTTTGATACCCTTGAAACTATTGATGGTTCTATATGAGTTATTGACCTCACTCTGTTTTCTAGAGATATTTCCTTCTTCTTCTTCTTCTTTTTTGAATTATTATAGATGAGATTTTTTGGATCTGAATCACTTTCTGAACTTCCCTCCTCAGTTTCATCTTCTTCTTCCGTACTATCACTTTCCTCTTCTTCTTCCTCGCTAGTATCCTCATTCACTAATTCCTTTCTCGAGGCCATATCAAACTTCTTTGCTACTCCTCTACGGTCATAAATTTTTAAAGTTCCTTTCCCCCAATCTTGTATTGCTCCTGTTTTCCTAAGCCAGGGTCTACCCAGAATAAGCGGAAATGCTCCTAACCCTGCTGCATAACATGACAAGTAATGTTCATAGCAACTCCACAAACCTTGATTTCAAGATTTTGAATTATTCCTATGCATTTCACTTTAGCATGATTTGCAAGCCTAATTCTAAAACTGGATCCTACCACTATTCGAAGTCCAAACTGTTCTACACATGCTTGGGTAATCACACTGACTTGTGCTCCTCCATCCATGTATGCTTCTCCTATATTTTGGCTTTTGTACCAAGCATCTACTCAGGACAAATATCCGGTAACTCCTCTACACTTAAAATTCTTACATTACCTTTTTTCCTTTCTTTTCCTTTCGAATTTACTAATTTCTTCCATTTTCCTCTCATGCTAGGGCACAACTCCATCAATTGAGCAAAAGATATATCAGCTTTCCTACCCATCATATCTTTCTTTAGATCATAGTCACTTTTTCCTTCTCCCAAAGGAATATCAGTAGTACGATAATGTTTTCTAGGAGCTCTTGATGTATTTTCTTCTTTTCTCTCTTTCTTTTCTTCTCTCTTTGTTTTTCTCCCTCTTTCCTCACCAACCTTACTAGTTTCAGGTTCATCTCTCTCAGCATCTCTTCTTCTTTTAATTGCAGGCATAACATCAACCGTTTTATTTTCTTCATTTTTTTGATTTTCTAAAAGAATACAATTTATGGAACTTTTTCCTTTCTCTTCCTCATTTAACTTAGATTCTTGAGAAGTAGAATCATTTTTTATTTCTATCCCAAAATCATTCTGTTTGTTAGGCAAATTTTGAGGTAAAGGATACATATCCCTCCTTACCCTAGGTGGATATGGACAGATTGTACTTATATGACCTATCTCTCCACATGTTTAACAAGTTACCATTGATCTACGAAAATATCCTCTACCATTTCCTCCTCTTCCCCCTCTCAAATTTTCTTGATTTGGTTGTCCTATTAGTCCTCCATTACCTCTTCCTAAGGATCGACCTCTCAACGCTCCTATTAGTCCTCCATTACCTCTTCCTAAGGATCAACCTCTCAACGCTCCTAGCCTCATGTTTTGCATTTGTCCAGATAATTGATCTTCAACTTCTGGTGCTAGTTGAGTATTTTGTATAGCTAAAACTTGATAATTCTGTTCATCCCTTTGCCAAGTTTGGTCTCTATTATCTATAAGTGTTCTAAATGACTCTCTTTTTTTTATTTTCTCAAATTTTCTCTCTTTTTCTATAGCAATCATTACAGCTTCATCAAAAGTACTAGGTTCTTTGATTTCCAATTTTGTCCTCACCTCTCCTTGTAATTTTTCAATGAAATTTTTAAATTTTAACATTTTCGGGGCTCTCTCTCCTAGGCCTAAAGATACATTCCAACGATCCCAAATTCTAGTGTACTCTATGGCAAAAATTTCTATGGTCTCGTCTTCTCTCTTTTGGCATGTTTCTATTTTTCTCCAAAGGTCATGGGAAGTCTCAATTTCTTTAAAACGGTCAAGAAACGCCTATTTAGTTGCTTCATATTCCATAGGAACAGGAGGATTTCTTAGTCTAAGGGTCTTTTCATAATCTTCAAACCAATTACGACCTTTATCTAACAATTGAAATGTCAAAATTTGGAGTTTTAGTGTTGAGTCATTTATTCGTTGGATAATACATCCAAGCTCTAGTTTTTCGAGGAATTGCTGAGGATCCTCTCCTTTTTTACCATAAAATTCAGGAAAAGAACTAGCCAATTTAAAAAAACAATTACAAACAAGCAATCAATCCACAAATTACAAACAAAGTCAAAAATTTTGGCACTCCTCAACGGGGGCACTAAAAAAGAGATGTTACACGAGCGGTGATCAAGAACAAGCCTTACTCACAACCCGATAACGAAATGTTAAGGAGTGCCAGTTAGGGTAATTGACTTTTTCGAATACACAACACAACTTGGAAAATTAAAATATTCAACAAAACCCACAAACCACACAAAACAACTCACAATGAAAGTATCAAAAATTTTGACAACAACCAAGTAAACTATATTCTTATACCTTAATAGCCTTGATCCGAAGCTTCACACCACAAAGTCTAACTTCTTCCTCTTCGACAATAGCACGTCCAAAAAAATTCTCTCACATGCGACCCTCCTCTCACATCTCTCACAAGATAACAAGAAAATACAAGGGAAGGGGGCCCTTAACTCTCTCCTCTCCTCTCCTTTTATAGTTTTTTTTAAACGTGTCCACCTGTTCTCTTCAAGACACGTCTTAACAGTCCATCGGAAAGGAGATCTAGAAAGCTCCGCCCCACACTCCCATTGAATGTTATGGGGTTTGGGATCCAGGACTTTCCGCGTCTGCCACGTAATGGAAGTATTCTAGCCGTTCCCACTTAATTAGGACCGACCTGAATCAGGGTTTCCCCTAATGGTCATTTTCTAAACGGCAACTAGCGTCAAACCCCAAGCAAACTACTTTACACAGAAACGCTAGGGCCGAAGCGGATTCACGCTGCACTTGGTTCAAGGAGAATGGGAAACGAGAGGAATGCAAGGCTCGTCCTCTCTGCCATAAGGCATAGTCCCATTCCATTCCCCTAAAATAGCGTAACCCGGGATTATTGTAACTTAGACTCTAGGTCAGCGCCCTTGCTGTTCGTGTCCTTTGAAACGATCTTCTTGCTGTCCATCATAATTGAGAAAAGTTCCCGGCCAATCGAGACCACCTCAGGTTATTTTAGTTGTCTAATTACCTACCACATTTAGTTGTACATGCATCAAACAGCTTCCTTAATTAGTCCGTTAGGCACTAGTTCCTTCACGTAATCATAGCACGAGCAATGTCAAACAAGTTCCTTTTTAATAGCTTATCATTTTTATCTTTGGAATACATTTATAAAATCCAGCCCGTAGGCTTATCCATAATCCGCCCAAAGGCTATCCAGCAATCCACAGGGATTACTAATCCAAGATTCCGCCCATAGACTAGTATGCAGGCCTCGAGATCTGATCCCGAGTCATGTTGGCCTCTTGTGCAGGGCCTGGAAGGCGAGGGATTTACAGCCAGAGCCCCCCTGGCACCCAAGCATCCTTCTACTCCAAGTAGCACCCAACGGAGAGACCTCTCACAGCGGGTTTGGTCCACCTTCCTGGCGCGGTTAACAACCCCCTTGGTTAGGGTCAGGCAGGCAGTCAAGGATAACTGAGGCTGCCTCTTCCTTCAAGCCTTCAACCTGAAGCATTAGATATCTTTTCATCCTTTAATTCCTTGAGCAAACAAAGCAAACAGTGCTTTTTAAAACTGTTACCAGCATAATCATTTCCAATGGTCGTTATTTGGCCAACTGCTAAGGAGTGAATCCTTCTCTCCGAATGCGTCCAGCACTCGATCCGGGATCAATTGCGACTTGGCAAGATCCCCAAGGATTTGTTTGTTAACCCATATGTCCTTGGGTTAGGGCCGTACCCTATTAACACAACTTAACCAATACCTTAAGTTCTATTAGCAGTAAATATGTTATTCCAAATTAGTGATTGGTCTTTTGCTTCCAAGCAATTATCTAATCCCCTTATCTTGGTCACTTTTCCCAAGAAAGGTGCTATGTTAGGATGACTACTCATCCTCTTGCAAAAATAAACTTGCGCAAGAATCTGCCAATCTCATTCCGAGGAATTTGGCCATTCACTTGTGATCAAACCACAAGAACATGCGACTCTGCAACTTGTTGCACAAGTGTCGCATCTAGTCCATGGGACTATTTTACCCATAAAATGGCGTCTTTTAATCACGGAATCATGATTAGATAGGAAACATGGTTAGGGTGTCTAATTCATAACAATCCGTTCCTGATTGCACTAGGCTGACATTGTCGGTCCTAGGGTTCCAAATTCAAACCGAGTTTCATCTGATTTAACCCTTCCTAAGCGATTCCTTCGCAGTTTTTTGGTGTTTAGGGTAAACCAATTTACTTGTCTATTCATGAAGATATTGTCTTGATCAAATAGGGAAAAAAAACTAGTTGCATTACAATACCATTCACGTAAGCACATAACTTATTTCCTACGTATAATTATTTACAATCCCTAACTTTTTTTGGTTAAGATCAAATCGTATGTTAAGTTATGGAATAATTCCTATTGATCCTTCTATAACATGCAATCAAGATTCATGCTACTAAGCTTTAGGGTTTTATGTTTAAAACGAACCATATT
The DNA here is from genome assembly GCF_053477565.2 of Lygodium microphyllum. Taxonomy (NCBI): domain Eukaryota; kingdom Viridiplantae; phylum Streptophyta; class Polypodiopsida; order Schizaeales; family Lygodiaceae; genus Lygodium; species Lygodium microphyllum. Next base: position 43,518,788 of record NC_141163.1, read on the forward strand.
GCAACATTTTTCTACTTTCATTTCTAAATGAATTATTCGTATGCTGAACTTACACAACCTTTCGTAACTACTTACGTAATTGATTTGAATTTTATGCCAATTTCCTAGAGATTAATCTACTTCATGCAGCCCTAGAATCATTTCCATGCCTTGCAAATTCCTACGGTTATTAGCAACCTTCTTTAAAGAATCATTTGAAGAAAATATGTCTAATAATGCGACATGCAATTTATTCTTTCCATGCATAATTGAAGTGTACTACCATAATTTTGACTTGTAAAGATGGTCATTACTTGATCTAAATTCGTTACTTTCCAATGCATAAAAACCATTTGCTAAGAATGCATAGAGATCTTATGCTTCTTCTTTTTTAATTCATTGAAAAATACCAATGAACGAACTCTTCAATCATGAGCTATTAGCCAAAGTATTTCAATCGAAAAAGTACATCCTAATTCCATAAATGATCCATGCATAGTTGTAATATTATGACGTAAATCAAAATTAGGAAGAAAACCTCGACTTGTGGATTCGGTGAAATGCCCACATGAATGCTAGGAGATGATCCTCCTGCGGTTGCGCCTTGTGCCTTTTTAGGAGCCATCGAGACTTCGACCTTCTTGCCTTGGCTCTGCAGACTTATGATATTGGCCCGTCTCTTCCGCACGCAAAACTCCCTTTGAGATTTGGCTTTCTTGACTGATTGCACCGTCTTTCGGAATCGGGCTTTAGAAGGCCTTAGGCTTGTGGGAGTTGAAATAGGAAAGGGTTTAAAACCCGTCTAATATGGCTTTTGGGGATTGTAAGTAAAAGGGAACTTAGAAATTCCGAATATAATAGGCCTTCATGAAAAAGGATACAATGGTTTTAAAAGGCTTGTGTGGGAAGGGTTTTAAAAGGAAACCCGGGGTTAAAACCTTGTGGAAATGCTATGAAAAAGGCTTAAAACCCAACTAGTATGAGCTTTATGGGGGATGAAAGGGAAAAAAAAGGATGCTTAAAAACCCGGGGGTAATAAAACCCGCTTGATAAGGCCTATGAAAGCCCAAGGAAGGGAGCTTTAAATGGGCTTTGTGGAATGAAAAAGGGGGGAAAGGGCTTAATTCTCAGGGGGGAAAAGGCAAGGGAAAGGCTTAATTTCCCAGGGTAAAAACCCCTTGTGTAAAAATGCAAGGGGGCTTAAGGGCCCCCCCCTTAGAAGCTTCTAAGGCTTCTAACCTCAGCACGTGGCAAGGATAGGATCTTGATGAGGCCACGATCTTCAGACGGCAGCAATTTGGGACGACGCTGGCGGCGTGCTTAGCTTTAGGCGGTGGCACTTGACGCAGCAACTGGCGGCTCTACTCTCTCTCTCACACGGCAGTGACTGCAGCGTTACGCTCCTCCACGACTCCCCTCTTTCTCACCCCTTAGAGGGGGGTATTTATAGGAACAGGGGTAAAGCCTCCCTCCCCCACATGGTGCCCGCATGCCATCTCTCCCCTCCACCTCTCCTATTTCCCAACATAGCCCCCATCCTCTTCCCTCAGCCATGCTTCGGCTAGGGAAGGTGAAGGCTTTTTAAGCCTTTCTTCTCTTAAGGTTAAACATTTACACGCTAAGGCACACTTTTTAAAGCTTCAAAAGCTTAAGCATTAAAAAATAGCCTTTAAGGCTATTAAAACTTCTTGCTTTTCTTGATGCATTATTTGGCTCGTGAGATGGTTCATCAATATGCTTTCCTTGTTGGCTCTTTGCGTGTTTTTATGGCCGTTTTGCTTTTGTGTTTCTCCTCTCCAATGTCTGACACAGGAAATTGATTATTCCCATCAGCATAATCATAGTCCTATCTCATCGTCCTCCATTTTATTCACCGACTTAATGTTCTAATCTTCTGCTACTCCTTCGGGTTCTAATTCAACCTCTGCGATATCGTCTGCTATTGCTTCTGCTTTAGTGTCTGCGTCAGGCTCTCGCCTTCTCTAGCTTCCACTTTGCAGCTTTGCAATTCTCCTTCTGGAATTGCAACAGCTTCCTCACTCCTCAGTCTGCCATCCATCTTCTTCACTGTCTTCTTCTTGCTCCTTTGCCTTTCTCTCTCTCTCTCTCAAGCCGGCGGACTTGCCACGGAAACCACATACATGAAGCCGAAAGGCTATCAGAACAGCAGTCTTTGGGAACTAAAGCACTGACTCACACATGCGCAACACAAGCACAGACAAGGCGGCCTCCATAATGCTGTAAGTGCTCCAACAATCGAGTTGCTAGGGAGACGCCATAGCTAAATGATACAAGAAAACACACACACACTCTCCCTCTTTCTCTCATCTGGTAAAAGGCATTTATTTCCTCTTTTGTTAGCTCACTATCTTCAGCGTTCTCTTCCCAGCCAAGAGACCGCATAAAAGCTACTTCCTCTTCCTCCGAGTCTGCAGGTAAAGGAACACCTATACTAATCTCTTGCGAGCATTCACCATCCAAAGACCCCTTCCATGAACCAACAGTTTCGTTCATCATAAACCCATTCACTGCATTGTGATTTAAATCACCGTTACTGTGGATCCCAGTTGAGATCTGGCTAGAGAGAGCAGCCTGTGTTCTTCCATTTTCTTTCACATCAGAGCCATGGCATAGTTCAGTAGTAGCCTCATCATGTATTACAGTTTCAATTCCACAGCTTATGCTTACTAAATCTGCCTTTGTCTGAATTGATGAGTAAGCTTTATTGGCACTCAAGGAAGCATTCCCATTAGTGGCTGCTTTTTTTCTAAGGGCGTTGAAAAAATCACTTCTGTTTTGGGCTTGTACAGAAATCCGTTTATCTTCTGCAATATCTTTTAATCTCACTCCAGCTGCAACATGTGAAGCACTTGCTCCTGGTTGTCTTGGATCTTGTAAGTTTCTGCATTGACTATGGCTTCCTATTCTCATAGCGTTTGTTACCTGTGTGTTAGCATTTGCAACTCCATGTGAACTTACTTGAGAACCATTGCTCCAGTCAATTTTTTGGCTTGTTGAAACTGTTACACCATCTTTATTAGACTTCTGAAATAGTAGCTTTCCTTGGGGAGTTTTAGAAGTATCTGGTCTACCAGGGATAAGAGGTCGGTGAGAAGAATTCATCTGAATAGAGCTTGTCAACTGAATGGACCTGATGGGAATTTTCACCGCTGAATCAGCTGGCAACAAAGACTTAGATTTGTTCTTGTCCACCAAACTCATTGTCTTAGGTAAAGTTGGAGTCACCAGAATCAACTGTCGGGACTGCTTCAAGGCAAGATCCTCCAATCTTTGGGTTTCACCATGTATGACACCACTTGACATTTGATCTAGCGCCTTGAAGAGATATGGTCTGTCTTTGGGAACATGTTCTTCTCTAACATAAGATTTGAAAGATCTGGACCACCTTTCTTTCTTTTCCTTGAATAAAGCTTTGTTTCGTGTCTTTCTACATTGATAAGTTTCATCTCTTTGCCATTCATCTTCACTTTCACCATGGTATGAGGCCCCCAAAGATTGCTACAGATCGCACAACCCTAAGCTTGCTTGCTAAGAATTCTAAACCCCAAGCAAACAGGAGGAATACCACACCAAATTGAGCCACTGTGTCTACCTGAACAAGCTCACTAACAAAGCTCAAACCACCAGGTCCGATTTTGCTGATCCAACTAAAAGATAGCTAGTGATGAGACTGGCTAGCCAAGACAGGCAAAAATTATCCCCCGCACACTTGCTGAGTCTATCACCACCACCATGTCTGAAATAAACCTTAAAACAAGTTGAAACACAAGATATTTGGACTTGCAGTTGGACATAACAAAGATATTATCCTTTCTATCAATCAATGTTGGCAACTCAGCTCCATTATCGGGATCAACCCTAAAGACATCTTGGATCTGAAATGGCTTTGCTATCCCATTCTCTACTGACTCTTGCAACAGTTTCAAGAATAGCCTGTTGTTCGGTTACACTGTTGTTGAAACTACTTCCATTTCCTTCATTGCCCTTTTGCTAGTTTTCAAGTTTTCCTCAGGATTTTCAACGGTTTTCTGATCAAATAGTGAAATCCTGGAATCCTGAGGCTCCTGCAACTTTGCGAATTGATCCCTTTCCAATTCTCCCAACACGCGAGCTTGTAGAGAGATCCCACTTATTAAATAGGCCCTTGCCCAAAATTCCTGATTCAACCTGAGCACCTGCATCCTTCTGAATGCTAGGAGCAAAACCATTCTTGAAATTTTTATTTTCATGCAATGTGCCCTAGCAGAAATATGATTTGGAAAGGAAATTCGTGCACAACCATACATGATTTAAGAAAACATGCAATTGATCTATGACATGCAATCAATCAATCCATGCTACACACAAAATAATGTATGCATTGAAGAATCGTGCCTAGCCTATCTAGATGTGATCGTGCGTCATGCAAAATGCAAACAGATTTCCTTATTAATTTAAAATTCCTTATCCTCACCTCTCAACTCTCATAAAAAAGATATGATATACTCCGCTCAACCCATCCAAAATCTCACAATCACTCTAGAAAATGGTGGTCCTCAAGATGTTGACCAAATATGAACAAGCCTTCTCACAATTGATGGCGTCCTTCATGACCCTCTAACTCACCCAACCACCTTACACTCTCAACCAGAGGTTCCTAACTTTGTGATGAACATCCCAAATGGTATGTGCAAGAAATGTGCGTGCTCAATGACAGGCGCTCTCTCATGTGCGCGTGCATCTAAAATTTACTGCATATAGTTGCAGTGGACCTCATGCCGTGCTAGTGCTCAATGATGGTGCAAACTGTGCATAATCCCAACCCATGGCATGGAAGTATTTGATAAGAACAAGAGACGACCCCCGAGTGCAGTGCATCAACAAGTGCAATGTGAAGTGCTCGTGAACCCATTATCTCCTGTGATGTGCAAAAGTCTTGACAAGAAAACATATCTTGTCCAAAATGTTCGATAGCTATTGACAAACACAAGCTTCATCCAGCTCAAAAAAATACCAAGCTCGACCAAGGCTATCAAGTTCCACACTCAACAATTCAAACAAAATGACAAAAGCAAATCCTAGGCTAAAACAAACACAAGAAATCCAACTACGAATGAGTGCCGAGTTTTGAGCCCAGGATATGCCTAAAATTTTCCAAAAAATCCAGAATTTAGGGGAAAAATATTCAACGTCAAAGGCGGCGGCTCCAGCTAGGAAGATTTTAAGCACCAATTGAAATACGACTCTTAAAGGGCACCCGAGCGACACTTGTTGATTTTTGATCATTTTTAAGACTGCCATGTGGGTTGTCAGGAGTTGCCAGCCAATGCGGAATGTCAATCCAGATGCTCTGGATTTTTCAGAGCTCGAATTGGAGTCCGGACGGGGAAATGGCCAAGGAACCGGTCAAGATGCGAAGGGGTGGACAAAACTTGGCCAAAGTGGTCATGTCCTTTGGGGGTCCAAATTTTATGCCACTTGACATTTTGAAGATGAAAAAACATGCGGAATCGTGGGAAGAGGACGTGCAAGAAGGCGCCGAAAAATGCGCCATGATCTCGATGGATCATGATGGGTGGCTACAAATAACCCCCCTAACCGACAATGCCCCTTGATTCCCCTCTGTCTACTGATCATATCGCCGCCCTTCACTCGTGCAATGATGGCCTGGATGAAGAATTCAGATTTTAGTATTTCTCTCTCCTCCCTCTCTCTCCCTTAAGGGGCTGTTCTTGTGTGGAAGAAGACAATGAAGAATGGTGGAGGAAAGCTTGTCCGAATGAGACCGGATTGCTTCCGGATGGATGAAGACATGAAGAGTGATGTTCTTGAATATGTTGAGCATTAAATGCACGCTGGAAATCAGTCCTGTAACCAAGAACAAAAAATCGTAACCCAAAAATAAGCGGTAATGCTATTTTTACAAAGAAAAATGATCTTTTTATGCTATTTGCTTTATGAAACCTTGTTCATATGTGGTGAAAGCTCATTATGATATTGTTTGCCATGAGTTTCAACTGTTTACAACCTGAAAATCAAAGAATATAAGGCTACATGGCCAGAATTAGTGTCAAAATACATGCGAAACACACGTTTAAGGGGTAAAATGGGGATTTTTTGTAAAATAAAGGGGAAATATGAGACATAACATCAACAAAACCTAAAATTTTACTGTGAAAGAACCTAAGGGCCATAACCCACAATCAATTTTCATTTTTAGTCATTATTTATTAAAGAAAAATAAAGAAAATATACCAAAATTTTGAAAAAATGGGTTTAAAATTAGGGAAAAATAGAAAACGGACTGAGGAAAATTAGGAAAAATTATATCTATGTTTTTGCAATGTATAACAATGGAAAATCACAAGGTTGGCCTCGGTTTGTCCCCATTTCTATGTTTTGTGTGTATTTATCGTTCTTTTAAAAGGGAGAAATGCATAGAAACCCTATCTAACCGATCAATTATACAAAATGCTAAGAGTTGGATGAAGAGGGGTTGAAACGCTGAAAGATAAAGAAAAGATTTGATTTATGCATTGCACTTAGCATATAGGAACCGGTTTGAATAAAGAGGATGGTAGAATGAGCATATGGCTCGATGCCTCCTTTCAACGTAGCACGCGCTAGTAAAATTCATGGAAAGAATGCTTTATGCACCATGCACGATGCTGATCTTTCTTTTGTCGGAGCACATAGCCATACACGATTTGTATTAAGCATAATAATTAAAAGGTATCAGAAAAACCTCTTGGATGCATGGCACCTGTTTTCCTTAGGTTGTAACCAACGATGAGCGTGAGAGGATGTCCTAAGCTATAGGTTAGTCGTTGGGTCCTAAGGGGAAAGTGTAGTGAGGAATGGTACATCCTGGAACGTAAAATATTGGTACCTTGAGAGGAGTTTGTGCTCGTTTGTGTTATATGTTTAGCAGTGCAGCATCAAAGGGCCAATCCCTGCGATGTAGGAGAGCTGCAGTGAGGCTCCGGTGGAGTGCCTCCTATGTGTGTGATCATGGCATTGCCAATGTGTAAGGGTTCTCCCTCTGAGGAGTTTAAGGGAAACGTTGGACTATAAACTATAAATGCATGAATTAAGCTTTAGGGTAGTTTGTCCTTCAGCATTAGATTGATGCTCCTGGTCCACGAGGCCGTGAGGGTGTTTGTGTGTCATGAGCATGAGGTCCGGCTAGTGCCATAGCCAGTGCCGGCCCATTTTAGGTCCCATGAGTGGTGCGTCTACCGGGAGCTGCCTATAAGTGGTGGTTCTCAAATCTAGGGCTTTTAGGGACCCAAAGGAAGTTGGTTTATGTCCTCTGACAAGGACCGTCAAGCCGAAATACAAAAAGCAGAACGTGCTGAGAGGACTAGACGACGGTTAGAGATCGTACATTGTTATTCTCCTCAAAGGAGTAGCTGGGTACGTATAAGAGGCAGTGGTCTTAGTCACCCAATTGCTCCACATAGTCCGTTAGGTGTAGGAGGAAGCGTAAGTTCTTCCTCTCCTCCACCAAGTCTACCCACTTCAAGTGGGGGGGGTGAATTTACCCATTCAAGCTCCTATTGTTAATCCGATTGTCGCCATGGCACAACCCATTGCAATTCCTGCAGGAACGCCGGATTTACCAGCCTTAGGAGTTCCCTTTCCTATTTTTAATGGGTTAGCGGAAGAGGATGCAGAATTTCACATTTGTGAGTTCCAAAGATTGATGTTCAATTATCTCATCCAAGACGAGGGACATCTCATGATGTTCTTTAATATGACGTTAAAAGCAAGGGTTGTGGTATGGTATCACAGCATAGAGTCTGGGACCATAACCACAATTGATTAATTTTATGCAGCTTTCCGAGGAGAATATGCCCCTGAAAGAGGTGGCCAATATTGGTTGCATGTCTTGAACATAACACGCCAAGACCCTCATGAGAATGTGAAAGCTTATGCCAAGAAGCTAAAGGAAGTATTTCGTAGGTTACAAACTTACATTCCCATTCTGCCGGCTGCCCAATTGCAATACTTTTTGCATGGGTTGGATTTTAATATTCAAGTACAATTGAGCAGTGTGGCCTTGGCAGATATAGACACCGCTATTACGCAGGCAGAAGGAGTAGAAGCACGATTACAAACATCCTACTCCTCTCAAATGAATGTTAATGCGGGTTTAGTACCTGGAGGCAATCCATCATTGACGAATGGAAGTCAAGGGATGTTTATGACCAACCCTATTGGGAGAGGGAGCGTGGTTCAGAATGTACCTTTGCTGCTAGCTCCTCCCAGTGTGACTATGCTTATGGCAAGTTAGTTGGCTCCACCAAATGTTGGAGGGTAAGTTTTGAATTCTAATGTTGTTCCTGTGGGTCAACAACCAATGCCAAATCAGATTGTTAGGCCAATGGAACGACGGGTCAATGATTGAGACTATGAGTCGAGTGCATCTAATGTCCTTGGCAAAGTTAAGGACATGATGAAGCATTATACCGACATGATTTCCGAACAATATCGACAAATAGTTGTCGACGTTAATTTCTTGAAGAAGCAGTAGAATCTAATAGGGAGTCGACGCCCTGAAGAAGGTGGACCCTCAAGATTTAGTTGAAAGTGTTGTGGTGGACAGCATTTCCCTAGAAACTATCCAAATGTTAAATGTGGCATTTGTGGAAAGTCGGGCCATTTAGTTGCTACCTATTGGAGTAAGATTAGTTCCCTCCAACAAGGGAGTAAACAGCCGGGCCCAGTGAATCATAGAGCGCAAGGAAATAACTTGCAGCAGAATGATGCACCAAGACAAATATTGCAGAGGGGAAAGACCACTGTAGAAGAGTTGCCACAAGGCAACGGAGTCAGCCTTATTGAGGCTGTACGAGTCAATGATGCTGAAACCTCTAACTTAAGAGCCCTGATAAGAGGCCAAAAGGCTAAAGAGTTTGACAAAGATAATGCAAAACCGATCGAGGAAAACCATAAACAAGGGAATAAGGGGACACAAGTCCAGAATCCTAGCATGGAAGGGGGACCGCTAAGGCCAGTTGACAAGAAAGTCGACCCTAAAAAGGATGAGGAAGTGCCAAGAAAGAAGGCAAGAGCTAAGAAAGAAGCACCAAAACTGGTCCAAATACCAAAAGAGAGGATGGTTTGGCGAGAAAAGAGAGCTTTGGCTAACTATCATGACTTTGATTTAGCAAGTTCTCTTTGCGAAGTTAAACCAGATGTGAACCTCTTGCAATTGATTAAATTATCTCTAGGAGTACGCAAGGAATTTAAGAAGATCCTCCGTATCAGGTATATTGCAGAACCTTTGGGCATAGCAGGAGTAGGGGAAGATTGGTTTGATCATGCTGAAAAGAATTGCCCTAGGGTTCCAACTTATGTGGATGGAATATTAGTGGAACATGCCATTGTAGACACTGGATCCTCCGTCAATATCATGAGTTCAGAGTTGATGGAGAGGTTGGGTCTAGGCATCCAAAAAGATAGCTCCACCCTTCTTAGAATGGCTGATGATAGTCTAAGACAACCAGAAGGTTGCGTTACTAGAGCCCATGTTATAGTTGTGAGTGTAGAATGTTTTTTGGACTTTAGGGTAATCAGATTTGCAGGACGTCCTAGCTATCGAGTTTTGCTAGGTAGGCCTTGGATCTTACGAACAGATTGTCAAGTCAATATACCTGTCGGTCGAGTGGTTCTAGGTAGAGGTGCTAATCGAGTAATAGTCGATGCTTACCCTGAGTCTCCTCAAAGTGAGAGAGCTCCTTTATCTTCTACTGAATTAGAGACAGTAGATGATCCATCTGGTAGTGAGACATCATCCAGTGATGAATCTAAAGAGGGGCCCACTACAGAGGATATTTATCACATAACTCTAAATGAGCCGATAGAGCCGCAAGATAGGATAAGAGACGCGGATGTGATTGACTTAGACCTTGGCACGCCGAATGATTCGCAGCCAATTAAATTAGGTTCCATGCTCAGTTCAGCAGAAAGGGAGGACTATGTGTCCTTGATTCAAGAATTCCGTGATATCTTTGCTTGGAGTTATGATGAGTTGAGAGGCATTCCTCCCAGCCTAGCTATTCATACTATTCCCGTATAAGAAGGAGTTACAGAAGTTACGGAAAGCTGGTTTAATCTTTCTGGTACAACACACAGAATGGTGTTCACCAGTTGTCATCAAGAAGAAGAAAAACAACCAGATCCGATTTTAGAGAGCTGAATAAGCAGACAGTCAAGGATTACTACCCGCTGCCATTTATTGACCAGATTTTGGATCAATTAGCGGGTAGGGAAATATATTCATTCATGGATTGCTTTGCGAGATATAACTAGATGGCAATTGCAGAAGAGGACAAGTTGAAAATAACTTTTATTACTGTCTTTGGTACTTTTGCGTACCATGTGATGGCCTTTGGTTTGTGCAATGCACCTGGATCATGGCAATGAATAGCACAGAAGACCTTTGGTGACATCTCCCTAGACGAGCTAAAAGTATTTATCGATGACCTGGGGGCAGCCACTGTAAGAGAAAGGATGTTGATTATTTTAAGAAAGTGCTTTGAGCACTGCAAACAATTTTGTATCGCTCTTAACCCGCGAAAGTGTGTCTTTGGAGTAGCTTATGGATTATTGTTAGGCCATGTGGTCAGTTCAGTAGGAATAGCAATTGACCCTGAAAAGATCAAGGTCATAGTTGCTATGAGTCCACCATGCACTCCGAAAGAGGTTCATAGCTTTCTCTCATCGATAGGATACTATCGGAGGTTTATAAATGCCTTGCAGAAAGGACGTTGCCATTAACAAACTTATTATCCTTTAGCTGTCTATTTGAATGGAGCGACCCTTGTAAGGTAGCTTTCGAGGATGTGAAACAGGAGCTAGTAAAAGCACCTATTTTAAAAGCACCTAAAAGAGGCGAGGTGTTTTATATATTTTTAGCGGCCACCATGCATAGTATAAGTTGCTGTTTAGCCCAAATCTGGGAGAAAAAGTGGTATCATCCAATAGCTTTTACTAGTCGGAATTTGGGCATTTCAGAGATCAATTATACCTACATGGAGACGTTGTGTCTTGCAATGGTCTTTGGGACTAAGAAATTCAGGCACTACATCCTCTATGAAAAGGTAGTGTTCTATACGAAGGAGAAAGGGCTTAGATTGCTTATGAACAAGCTACAGCCTCCTGATCGTTTGGCAAAGTGGTTAATCACTTTGTAGGAGTTCGATTATGAGATTAAGAGTAAGCCACCGAGGTTGCAAGGTATTGTGAAATGTCTTGTGGATTTCGGGGAGTCGAAAGAGATTTTGGTTGAAGGAAGTGATATTGAGGAAATGTTTAAAATTGATACAACTTCCATTGCATCTTGGTATGCTGCTATTACGCATTATCTATCAACAGGAGAGACTAGAGCTGGTTTGTCAAAATCAGAAAAGAGGAAAATCAAACAACAGGCATTGAAGTTTTCCTTGATTGCAGGCACACTATATCGGCAGGGTGTTGATGATATCTATTGCCGATGTGTGATGCCTGATGAGGTTCCTTTCATATTGCAAGAGTGCCATGACTCTGCATGTGGAGGGCACTTTACGGGACGGTTGACGATGCAGAAAGCCTTAAGAGCTGGATATTGATAGCCATCCATCTTCCAAGATTCTTTTGAGTATGTTAAGAGATGTGATACTTGTCAAAGGCATGACAGTAGAGAGAATAGGAAATGCCCACTTATGCCTATCATGGCTATCCTCCCATTTGAGAAGTGGGGCATTGATTTTGTGGATCCTATCACCCCGTCGTCTACTACACAGAAGAGATACATTATAGTAGCAACTGATTATTTTACAAAATGGTCAGAAGCACGGGCGACGAGGCAAGACAATGCAAAAGAGACTGCAAGTTTCCTTTTAGAGCAGATTATCTGTCGTTTCGGTCCACCGAAGGAATTAGTGTCAGACCGTGGAACCCATTTTTTGAATAAACTGATCAAAAGCTTGACTAAAGCTTGGCAAATCAAGCACAATAAAATGACCCCCTATAATCCGCAAGCAAATGGACAAGTCGAAAGTACTAATAAACAACTTGTGGGGATCTTGTCTAAAATAGTCTTTGAGAAGAAATGAGACTGGGACAAGAAGTTATATGTGGCAGTATGGGCATATAATACCACATTCAAGCGCACTACCGGCCATACTCCATTTAAATTAGTTTATGGGGAAGAGTGTGTGTTAACCCTTGAAATCGAGTTGCCAACCATATGGTTTGCAATTAACCACTCTTTGGGAGACGAGGATTCTCTCTTTGAACATTTCACGGCCATAGTCCATCTGGATGAACTGAAGTTGCAGAGCTTATTACACCAGGAAGTAGCCAACCGTTAGATGAACTAGTTGCATGACCTTAGAACGAAGAAGTATACCTTTAAAAAATGGCAATTAGTTCTATATTACGATGCGCGTAGGGAGCTGTTTCCAAGGAAGTTGGAACCTAAATGGGATGGCCCCTACAAGATTGTTACGCTAGGGAAAAATAGGTCCACAGCTCTATTAGCCGATCTACAGGGAGTAGAGTTTAAAAATAAGGTTAATCTTAATAAGATTAAACCTTATTATTTCTAAGTATGCTAATATAGAGAAATGTATTGCAAGTCCGTGCTGGGGATGATTTGAGACCTGCAAAAGAGCTTAAAGCTGGTTGATGGGTCGGTTAATTCCTTATTTGGAGCACCCATATCTGGAGTAGAGATACCATTAGGGGAAACTTATCTAGTGGAGCAAAGGATACAAAGTGATTGAGCAAGAAGACGGAACCTTTTTGTGGGAGATCAAAGTCTTCTGCCATCACTGCTTACGACTGTTGACAAGTATCCCTATTGAGTTCAATGAAGAAGATGGGATGGAGCCGTCAGTTCATCCTCTCAACATGTTGAATTTTGACTATCATAATTACGAATAGGGGAGTTCGTGATGGCAGGCTATGTAAACACATTGTGAACGTATACACTATATTTTGACGGAGCGTCCAGGGGCCCTAATAAAAAAGGAAGTGTTGGAGTAGTAATTCGTGATCCCCGACGTAGAGTTACGATGAAATTGGCTACTTATCTCGGGGTAGGATTCACTAACAATATGGCGGAGTATAAAGCCTTGATTATGGGATTGCATATTGCCAAACAAGGTGGTATTCGTCGGTTGTTAGTAAAAGAGGATTCCGAGTTGATCCTGAATCAGCTAGATGGGACATACACAGTGCGGAATCCCATTCTTTGTATGTATCATCGAACTGCGATGACCCTACTTGAGTTTGAGAGAGTGTCTTTTCAGATGATTCCACGTTACTGGAATCAGTTTGTGAATTCGATGGCAAACCTTGCTTATGAAGAAGACCTCTTCTTCAACTATGGTCCTAGTTTGGATATTGCCATCAATGATGAAACAGGACCCGGTCGCTTGTGGGGAATGTTATCAGAGCATGCAATATATGGCAGACGATGGTTGATATGGGTGATGCAAAGAGTAGCCGAGACCAATCTACCATTAATATCCTAGACCCATAGGTTGATTAGCCAACATGTTATGCTTACGCCTCTTGCTATATATGCAGGAGGGATGGGTCATAACCTTATGCATTTAGTTTAGGGCTAGAGCCCTATGGTTTTCCTCCCTGGAAATGAGCTTATTATTGTATATCTGTATTATTCCAGGGAGGGATGTGTAGGTGCTATTCTGTTTGATCTCGTTAGGCCAAGAGGGCCCGTTTTGCGAGGTTTTACTATTTTATTTCATTAGGCCAAGAGGGCCGATCCAGTTTTGTAGTGACATGCTTTATTTCATTAGGCCAAGAGGGCCGATCCAGTTTTGTAGTGACATGCTTTATTTCATTAGGCCAAGAGGGCCAATTGTCTGTTTAGTACAGGTGCGGTTAATGGTTTCTTGTTTTAGTTCTGTGCTAGACAGGTCCAGAAGAAGAGCTTGGAAGGAGCCTTTTGTTGCGCGGAAGCTTCTCGTGGCCCTATCCAGGTGATATTTCTCCTTTATGATTACTGTGTTTTATGCTATTTGTGTCTGTGTACTTGTAGGGGATTTTCTTTTCTTGTTGGGGACTGGCAATCAAGGCATGAAGTCCCAGGTTTAGGTTCAGTATGTCTGAGGGAGGTCTGAGTAGTCGCTGCCTCCTGTGAAGACATTGGTAGGCATTTAAAGACCTATCTTAGCCAATAGTCCTAGTGACCCTGTTTTGCTAGGGATTTTTGAGCTCGGGATGTGCCTAAAATTTGCCAAAAAATTCAAAATTTAGGGGAAAAATATTCAACATCGAAAGCGGCGACTCCAGCTAGGACGATTTTAAGCACCAAGTGAAATATGAGTGCGGAGTTTTGAGCCCGGGATGTGCCTAAAATTTGCCAAAAAATCCAGAATTTAGGGAAAAAATATTCAACATCGAAGGCAACGGCTCCAGCTAGGATGATTTTAAGCACCAAGTGAAATACGACTCTCAAAAGGCGCCCCAGTGACACTTGTTGATTTTTGATAATTTTTAAGACTACCATACGGGTTGTCAGGAGTTGCCAACCAATGCGGGATGTCAAGCCGGACGCCTAGGATTTTTCAAAGCTCGAATTGGAGTCCGGACAGGGAAATGGCCAAGGAATCGGTCAAGATGCGAAGGGGTGGACAAAACTTGGCCAAAGTGGTCATGACCTTTGGGGGACCAAATTTTATGCCACTTGACATTTTGAAGATGAAAAAACGTGAGGAATCATGGGAAGAGGACGTGCAGGAAGGCGCCGAAAAATGCGCCATGATCTTGATGGATCATGATGGGTGGCTGCAAATAAACCCCCTGACCGACATTGGCCCTTGATTCCCCTCTGTCTGCTGATCATATCGCCACCCTTCGCTCGCGCAATGATGGTCTAGATGAAGAATTCTGATTTTAGTCTTTCTCTCTCCTCCCTCTCTCTCCCTTAAGGGGATGTTCTTGTGTGGAAGAAGACAATGAAGAATTGTGGAGGAAAGCTTATCCGAATGAGACTGGATTGCTTCCAGATGGATGAAGACTTGAAGAGTGATGTTCTTGAAGATGCTGAGCATTAAGTGCATGCTAGAAATCAGTCTCGTAACCAAGAACAAAAAATCGTAACCCGAAAATAAGTGGTAATGCTATTTTTACAAAGAAAAATGATCTTTTTATGCTATTTGCTTTATGAAACCTTGTTCATATGGGATGAAAGCTCATTATGATATTGTTTGCCATGAGTTTCAACTATTTGCAGCTTGAAAATCAGAGAATATAAGGCTACATGGTCAGAATTAATGTCAAAATACATGAGAAACACGTGTTTAAGGGGTAAAATGGGGGTATTTTGTAAAATAAAGGGGAAATATGAGACATAACATCAACAAAACCTGAAATTTTACTGTGAAAGAACCTAAGGGCCATAACCCACAATCAATTTTCATTTTTAGTCATTATTTATTAAATAAAAATAAAGAAAATATACCAAAAATTTGAAAAAATGGGTTTAAAATTAGGAAAAAATAGAAAACGGGCTGAGAAGAATTAGGAAAAATTATGTCTATATTTGTGCAATGTATAACGATGGCAAAGCAGGAGATTGGCCTCGGTTTGTCCCTATTTCTATGTTTTGTGTGTATTTATCATTCTTTTAAAAGGGAGAAATACATAGAAACCCTATCTAACTGATCAATGATACAAAATGCTAAGAGTTGGATGAAGAGGGGTTGAAATGCTGAAAGATAAAGAAAAGATTTGATTTATGCATTGCACTTGGCATATAGGAACCGGTTTGAATAAAGAGGATGGTAGCATGAGCATATGGCTCGGTGCCTCCTTTCAACGCAGCACGCGCTAGTAAAATTCATGGAAAGAATGCTTTATGCACCATGCACGTTGCTGATCTTTCTTTTATCTGAGCACATAGCCATACATGATTTGCATTAAGCATAATAATTAAAAGGTATCAAAAAAACCTCCTGGATGCATGGCACCTGTTTTCCTTAGGTTGTGACCAACGATGAGCGTGAGTGGATGTCCTAAGCTGTAGGTTAGTCGTTGGGTCCTAAGGGGAAAGTGTAGTGAGGAATGGTACATCCTAGAACATAAAATATTGGTACCTTGAGAGGAGTTTGTGCTCGTTTGTGTTATATGTTTAGCAGTGCATCAAAGGCCCAATCCCTGCGATGTAGGAGAGCTGCAGTGAGGCTCCGACTATTAGTCGGTGGAGTGCCTCCTATGTGTGTGATCATGGCATTGCCAATGTGTAAGGGTTATCCCTCTAAGGAGTTTAAGGGAAACATTGGACTATAAACTATAAACGCATGAATTAAGCTTTAGGACAGTTTGTCCTTCAGCATTAGATTGACACTCCTAGTCTGCGAGGCCGTTAGGGTGTTTGTGTGTCATGAGCATGAGGTCCGGCTAGTGCCATAGCCAGTGCCGGACCATTTTAGGTCCCATCAACGAAAAAACAAAACAAACTGTCACACAAACAACTAAGCTAGCAAAAATCAAACCTAACTGCAATTTGACTAGGGGTTTTCAGTTTTCAGAAAAACACTTGAGAGCGTGTGGAGGCATCAAAAGTAGGGTTGAGCAAAAATCTCAGATTGCTGTGAGATTTGTTGTGCGAGCTGATTACTGTATATTCTGAAGATTAGGCCTTTAGGGCTTTCTCGCAGTTATTTTGGGCGTTTGGGGCCATTTCAGGCCCCATTTTAGAGCTGCAAGGTTGACAGTAGTTTCAGGGTACACTATGATTTCGGCTGTATTGATCGAAAGTGGATGCGTAGGTTATAGATTGCGAATCCATAATTTTTGAGGTGTTTGCAGGAAGCAAACATAAGTTTTATCTGCAAACAGGTTACAGATTACATGTACTATTGAGCAATCAATGAAAAAGGTTGCTTGGTGTATTATTGTGCACGTGTTGTGAAAGATTATAGAAGACTAGCTTGCTATGTTATATCCTTGTCTGTTATAATGGTAGAGAACAGTGGAAATCCCATTATTGAGAAGCTCAACAAGAACAACTACCCTTCATGGAAGTTCCGTGTGATGAACTTCCTCATTGGAAATGGCCTTTATGAATTTATTTCAGGTGAAGAAAAGAAGCCAGAGCTGGGTATCCCTCCCCGACTGCAGATGAGTTAAAAGCATTGAAAGAGTGGAATGCGAAAGACAAAAAGGTTATGTATTGGCTATCTGCAGTCATTGATAATACTATGCTGGGACATATCAGGAATGCAGAAACTTCACATGCAGCTTGGACAATTTTCAAGAGCATGTTTTCAATAAATACAAAGGCACGAAAGATTCAACTCAAGGAAGAGTTGAATGCCTTGAATAAAGGGAAAATGTTTATCAATGAGTATGTGCTGAAGGTGAGGAGCATTGCAAATGCTTTAGCAGCGATTGATGCAATGCCGGATGATGATGATTTGGTTTTATCCACTCTAAGTGGCCTTAACAATGAGAAGGCATGGAAATCATTTGTTACTTCAGTATATGTACGGAAGCCATTTCCAGATTTTAATGAACTTATCTCCCTAATGATTACTAAAGAGATCAATATGCAGGGTGATTTGTCTAAAAGAAATGGTAAATAGGTCCAAGCATTTTACTCGAGTTCAGGAAGGGGACGTGGTAGATCCTCTTCGAGAGGCCGTGGTATGGGATGTACTAGCGATAACCAGCAAAACAGGTTCAATCAGCAATTCGGTGAAATGTAGGTTTCAAGAGGTTGAGGAAACTTTAGAGACAGGGGGAGATCTACAGGAAGAGGTGGATGGCAGAATAGAGGTTCTGGAAATTCTGCTATTGTTTGCCATTATTGTGGCAAAACAGACTATATTAATGCCCATTGCTATGCAAAGAAGGATGATATTCGCAGTGGTAAATTGCAGCAAGGAAACTATCCATCGTCTTCAGATAGAATGAAGACAAAAATGAGCATCTATTTGTTATGCAACATATGATGAATGCAATTACAGGAAAGGGGACACATGATGATGTATGGTATGTCGATTCAAGTGCATCTAATCATATGAACAATCATGTTGAATGGTTTGGAGAGATGTAGGACTTACAAAACCCAGGTTATGTGTAGACGGGTGATGATTCATGCCACCCAATTTCACACATTGGAAACATTCCCTTGTCCTTGTATGATGGCCAGACAAAGAGTCTAATAGATGTATTACATGTGCCATCAATTACAAAGAATCTAGTGTTCTGTTAGCCAAATGGTAGAGCAAGGATTGCAGGTCTAATTCAATGCAAAAGATTGTTTTGTAAAAGACTTTAATGATAAGTGCAGGTTGGTCGCAAAAGAAAGTAGAGTTGGCCGAATGTTCACTTTAGATGCTGGAATTCCTGCAATGGATGCTACTATGTATGCTAAAGGAAAAGGAGTAGTTGCAGATATTGAAATATGGCATAAACGTATTGGACATGCAAACGTGCAAAGGCTGAAATTAATGTAGTCCATCCAGAGGATTGGTTATAGGGTTGCCTTCTTTTAGAGTTGCAGAATTGCATAAAGTCTATGAAGCATGTCAGTTTGGTAAGCAGGCAAGACAACCCTTCTCGCATGATAGAGAAGTGAGTAGAAAAATACTTAATGTAGTGCATACAGATGTTTGGGGGCCTACCTCGGGGGGTTCACTATATATATATCCTCTATATAACGTGCATTCATGGCCTATTTATAAATATCATAATCTGTGAATTTTTCTTGAATAAAACACAACCCTGTTCTATTCAATCTATAAGTAACCCCTTTATATGGCACCCTTCTGTATGTAAAAAATGTATCAAAATTGTATTTTAAAAACCCCTTATTTTGAACTCACGATATATATACATATATTTATGAGTGACCCCCCTG
This sequence comes from Lygodium microphyllum, assembly GCF_053477565.2. Classification (NCBI taxonomy): domain Eukaryota; kingdom Viridiplantae; phylum Streptophyta; class Polypodiopsida; order Schizaeales; family Lygodiaceae; genus Lygodium; species Lygodium microphyllum. The sequence goes on from NC_141163.1 coordinate 43,537,653, forward strand.
AGGGGCCTACACAGAATGTATCTCTTGGTGGCAGCAAATACTTTGTCACATTTATTGATGACTATTCAAGGAAGATGGGTATACTTCATGAAGGAAAAGAGTGACGTGTTTGAGTACTTCAAATATTTTAAGGCAGCTATTGAAATAGAAATGGGCTTAAAAGTAAAGTGCTTGAGATCAGATGGAGGGGGAGAGTACCTCTGTAATGAGGTCAGTGGCTTCTTGAGGATTCATGGGAATAAAGAGGAAATTTACTTGCAGGTATACCCCACAGCAAAATGGTGTTGTAGAAAGAAAAAATAGATAGATTGCAGAAGTTGCATGGGAATTAATGGCCGAAAAGAATATGCCCAAATATTTTTTGTCTAAGACTATCCATACTACTTTCTACATTATGAACAGAACTCTCACACAGCTGCAGTTCATGGGATGACTCCTGAAGAGTGCTTTACTGGCAAGAAGCCTGATGTATCGCACTTAAAGGTATTTGGATGTGTTGCATATATTCATGTGCCAGATGAGCTATGAAAGAAGCTTGATCCAAAGGCTAAAAAATGTATTTTTATTGGGTACTCTTTAGAGCAGAAAGGGTATCACTGTTATAATATTGTCTCACAGGTGAGTTTAGAGTGAGCAAGGATGTTATCTTTGATGAGAGATGGGCAGCTGGTATGTACCTATTGGTGATGTATTAGATGATGATAATGATTAGGATAGCTACGTGCAAAAAGAAAAACAAGAATCGTAGAGTCTTAGTGGACCAGAAACATCATTTGGTACTATACCTTCAGTGAGCCCTTGGTCTAGGAGACTAAGGAGTAGTCCCACATCTTCAAGTGGATCTATAAGTGTTGTAGGAAAGGGCAAAGGAAAGAAGAAAGTGTTAGATGGTAGTGATGCATCTGCCAATAATTTGGGATTGGATGGAGATTCTAGTGGTTTAGAGAGTTTAGATGATGAACTTGGTATTCCTTTAGTCAGGACACCATGTGTACAGAGAGCTCATAGTAATGTAAAGGCTCCATTGAGTGATTTGATGGTACGCAAATCTAGCAAGGTCAGATACCCTGTTAAAAGATTTGGTTTTGAAGGTTATGCAGCTCACCATTATGCTTATATGGTGAAACTAGTTGAGGATGTTGAGCCCACTTGTTTTGAGGATGCTATTGGTTATGCTCATTGGGATGCAGCAATGGATGAGGAGATGGCTGCATTAGAAGCCAATAAGACTTGGGATTTGGTACCCTTACCTAAAGGTAAGAAAGATATTGGCTGTAAGTGGGTTTACAAAGTCAAGCATAATGCAGATGGTTCAATTAGCAGGTATAAGGCTAGGCTGGTTGCAAACGGCTATGCTCAAACATATGGCATAGATTATGAAGAGACATTCAGTCTAGTTGCTAGGATGGCAACTGCTAGGTGTGTGATTGCCTTGGCAGCAACCAAAGGTTGGAGTTTGTATCCAATTGATGTTAAGAATTATTTCTTTCATGGTGAATTGCAAGAAGAAGTGTATATGGAGCAGCCAGCAGGTTATGAGGATTTAGAGTATCCCACATATGTGTGCAAGTTAAAGAAGGTGCTCTATGGGCTGAAGCAAGCACCTAGAGCATGGTCTAACAAGATTGGAGAGTATCTATGTGAGAAAGGGAGAGTATTTCTGATGTTGATCACTCACTTTATGTGAGAAAGAGAGTTATCTATGTGGATGACTTGATTATTACATGTGATAGTGACAATGGGATTGCTGAAGTTAAGGACTTCTTGAAGAATAATTTTGAGATGAAAGATTTGGGTGAGCTGAGATACTTTCTTGGTATTGAGGTGATCAGATGTGATGATGAGATATGGCTATCCCAAAGGCAGTATGGCTTGGATATGTTATCCAAGTATGGTATGAGAGCATGCAAGCCTCTTTCAGTACCATTGGAGCAAAATGTAAAGTTGAGTGCTGACGTTGGGGATGAGATAGAAGACCCTACTATGTTCATGAGGATAGTAGGGAGTTTGATTTACATGACTATCACAAGGCCAGACTTGAGCTATGCTATTGGCCTTGTCAGTCAGTTTACGCAGATGCCTAGAAAGCCTCATTTGGATGCAGTTAGACGTATATTGAGGTATGTGAAGTCCACTTTACATTATGGACTTTTCTATGAGCCAGGTAAGGACATACAGATCTTTGGATACACAAATCTAGATTGGGCTAGTAGCATGTCAGACAGAATATCTACAAGCAGATTCATGTTTCCCTTGGTAGTGCAGTAGTTACATGGAGCAGCAAAAAGCAACCTATAATTGCTTTATCGAGTACAGAGGCTGAGTATAGAGGTGCTGCTATGGCAGCATGTGAGGTGGTATGGCTGCAAAAGTTATTAGGTGATTTGAACATACAGGGAGATGGTCCGATTGTCATTCATTGTGATAACATGAGTAGCATATAGCTAGCTAGGAATCCAGTGTTCCATGCTAGGACAAAACACATTGAGGTGCACTACCACTTCGTGAGAGAGAAGGTACTTGCAGTAGAGATTGACTTGGTATATGTTAGCACACAGGATCAGATAGCTGACATTTTCACAAAGGCATTGGATACAGAGAAGCTTCAAAAGTTCCGAAGCTTACTTAGAGTTGCAGAGATAGAATTGACCTTGAGGGGGAGTGTTGAGATGGCAAGCTCAACATGTGTAGACATTGATGATGGAGCATCTGGCTAGATGAGTCCTCACATCTACACTTAGCACGTTAGTGGTCATTACGATACTCACATGGCCAATGACTTATCACTTATTATATTTAGTTTATTACACCTACCTATAGCTGGCAAAGATGTAACGCTAGTCGATTAGTGTAGTCAGTTATGCACTGTTTGACTTAGAAGAGCTCTTTCCTTTGTGTTGTATCTTATCTATACTTTGTGTACATTGTATACTGTGTGGAAGAAGAAGAAGAAACCAGTAAGAAAACGTTTTGGCCTCCATCAACACAATATTAATGAGTTTGGGAATCTCCTAATTTCCATTTTTCTAATACTAAAAAGGTGGCACCCGGATAACATGCCCATAAGTTTCTCAAAACCATATGATGTGACCTAACATTGGAAAGCGCTTGAAAATTGGAATCTATTGAGCTATAGATCACTTGATTTGGAGCTATAGTGTTCAAGTTATGACAAATCCAAAGATTTGACCACGTTTTCCAAACTTATGGGAAATTCCCATATTCCCCAACATGGTGTTCATCTCTCTTCTTGTGTTCTTGAGTGAGCTTCCTCTTGTGTATATAGTGTATGTTTGGTGCAGCATCCCAAGCAAATCCCCCCATCACGCGATTCTTGACAATCTCTAGTGTCACAAACTAACATTTATGGCTAATAAAATGTATTAGGCCAATTTTTGGCACCAAATACCACCTAGTATCTTTGCAACATTACTTTAGAAAACTTTTGCCTTTGATATCCATTGATTTCCTTACGTCCTTAGCTCGTAAATATGAAATAATATTGGTTGCACTTGACATTGCAACACATACCTAAACATTTTATTAAAAATTAATCCAAATGTTAAGTAGAGCAAACAAAATTTCACATCCTCGTGATAGAATACCTTAGTCTTTTAAAAAAAAGCCGACTATAAAGACCCAAGGATGACGATTAGTACACATTGCTTTGAAGAGTGACCAATGAAGGGCCACCATATGGGTTTGTACATCCAAAATCACCCCACCACCCATGCTTTTTGAGAAGCAAACATGACTCCAAGAAATCTGAGATATATCTACATACAAGGACTCCTTTTTCACAACACAAAAAGTGATATGTTTGGTAAGAGCACACCTAAATAGTGTCCAAACATCCAATGCCTTGTGAAGATTATCCTTAGTCAATTCCCATCTACACATTCAACACATTATGCAAAATGTTTCTACCCTTAATGGAGCCATATTGATTGGGGTGCACAATGGCAAGGAGATGACTATGGATGCAACTAGTTAGCACTCTAGAGAAAATTGTATACATTGATCCCATTAAGCAAATGGGTCTCCAATGTTGCAACATTGATCAAGATGGCACTTTTGAGATCAATTTAATAACTCTCTCCTTCCATGATGTTGGCATAGCTTCTGTCTCCCAAACTTGTTGACACATCACAACCAAAGGTTTTGTCAAATGAGTGGCATAGGTCTTGAAAAAATCATTAGTGAGGCCATTCCAATTGCGGCTTTCATCCATGGTAAGTGCATTAAGAAATCCATAACTTCACCCTCATGAATGCCACTTTTAAGTGCAACCTATATGCTAGATGAAACCTGGTCTCAAACCAAAGCATAAAAAGCCAAATGGGCCATAGAAACATGCTTAGAGGGGTGTTGGGGGCTAAGCCAAGAAGCTCCAAAAAATAGTCATGACACATGCGAATTGTCACCAGAATGAGAAATGAACTTAAGGATTTAATTAAAATTCACAAATATTTTTAATTAAAATGAACTTTAATTTTGGTACCCCTAGCTCTTGGCATGGTGACCATTGCATCGGGTAGTGAATGATCTGACACTAGGATTGGTGGTGGATAACTTTGCGAGACATGTGGTACATATGGCCAAGGATAAAGGAACAAGGTGACCATTGCATCGGGCAATGAACAATGTGACACTAGGGCATGTGGTGGATAATTGTATGAGACATGTGGTGCATATGGCCAAGGCTAAAGGAATAAGGTGCAATGTAAAACTTTCATTAAATGAAAGTTTGCACCTTAGAATTGAGTTACATTGAAAGTTTCACATAGTAAGTAGCTCACTTAGGGCACTTAAGTGGTTAAGTGAGCCCCAAGCATTGGTGACCATTGCATCGGGCAATGAATGATTTGACACTAGGGCATGTGGTGGATAATTATGTGAGACATGTGGTACATGTGGCCAAGGCTAAAGGAATAAGATGCAATGTAAAACTTTCATTAAATGAAAGTTTGCACCTCACCCAATAAGTAGCTCACTTAGGGCACTGAAGTGGTAAAGTAACCCAATGAGTGGCTCACTTATGATTAATGATTAAGTTATTAATTAATTCTTAATAAGAAACGGAATATAATTAAGGAGTAGATGGTTACTCATTTGGAAAGCTTATCTTTGGCTTTTTGGTAGTGCTATTGATGGGCAATTTTGTTGTGAAAAAAGTGACATTCTCATAGTTTCATTGTAGGAAACTCCCTTGTTTGTAAGACTAACAATGTAGGACTACATGGGGACTATGCAAGAGAGTTATCTCAACAAATGCTTCATGAATTTAATTTCCAATGTTTGTTGTGATTTTTAGGGTTTGGTAAGCTTAGGTGTTCATTTACAATTTTTTTACACTCTATATCTTGTTGGAGGCTAGCAAATCAAGGTGTCAAGGCCATTGTGCACTCGTAGATCAATTATGTCATGACAAATTGTTGAAATATAGCCATTTGTAACCAATTTTAAGCATGTTTCAATAATCTAAAGAAATACCAAGACGGGCATCAAGCTTTGGCATCAGCAAGTGTCAATGTTTGGTGCAAGAGCACTCTAGCTCCAGTGTTGTGTGGAGTTTTCTTGCTGAATTTACCATTAATTAGTTGAATAAAGTGTTTGCTAAAATGTGGTTTACTCCCCTTTTCCACATGATAGAGATGTGAGTAGAAATATACTTAATGTTGTGCATACAGATGTTTGGGGGCGTACATAGAGCATATCTCTTGGTGGTAGGAGAATTCTAGGTAGCTTTGTTGTCAGTTAGCTCTTTTTATGAGATCATGATGACTAAGCAAATAGAGACCTACTATTGTGGTCTACCCAAATAAATCCATGACTATTGCACTAAGACAAAAGTGATCAATATGGCACAATTTACTAAAAATGTAAATACAGCTTATGCATTGATGAAAGGACATGTCATAGGATTTAAGGGCAGCAAAGATGCTTCAAAGGACAATGTTGAAAATAAGGGCAGCATGATTTAATTTTTGGGAAGCAAGTCTGAATCCTTAAATTTTTTTCAACATGTTGAAAATCAGACTAAGTCATTTTTTCAAAAAGGTAGACAAGGCAAAATGTCATTTGCTAGTGCTAGGAAAGCTATTGAAAGAAAGGCAATGTATGATGCAAGCAAATACTATGTTTGTGAACAAGAGGGGCACATAGCAAGTGAATTCCTAGAATCTAAGTCTAAAAACCATGCAGATGACAATAAGGATCAAAAAGGCAAGAAGCATAAAATTTCTACTAGTTTGGTATCCCATCCTATTGGTAGCAACCAAACATGGATGCTTCACAGCTATGTTGTGCATGGGGCAAAGTGAGGGATCAACATGCTTTAGTTTTCTTTGATGTAAGAGCTCATGATAGCTTCATTTCCTTGCTCGTGCTAGCTTCATTTCCCTAGAATTGGCAGCCAAGTTGGGCATTAGAGATGATGAGAGGGGTCCCATGGGTGAGGCTAGTTTGGCTTGTCCCGAACATGCAAAGCCAATCACCCCTTTCATTGGAAAACTCCGAATTCATTTGCAATCATATGTGGATAGTGAGGATTTTCACATTATGCCATTGGGGGGCTGCGATGTCTTATTGGGTATTCCATGGTGGCATAGAGTACATGGAATGATTGATGTACATAATAGGAAAATCACTCTCACTCATAAAGGGAGGCAACATGTTCTTGATGTAAAGTTGAAGGGAGAGTCTATTTGTTCCTCTTATGTTTGCTTCAACAAATTCTTCAATAATGAAAAACCATCTTTTTATGTACTTAGTTTTTGCAAAAGATGTTAGTAAAGGTGATGCTAAGTCTAGTGTTTCAATGCAGACATAATTTTTAAAAGAATTCCAAGATTGTTTTTCTAACTCCCTACCTAGAGAATTACCACTTGAAATGCTTCAAGATCATTCTGTTGACCTTATGCTTGGTACTATGCCTCCAAATAGGCCACCCTATAGAGTGACTCCTTCCCAAAAACAAGAAATAATGGATTAGGTTAATGAGCTATCGGAAAAAGGGTTGATTTAGCTCACTTCATCACCCTTTTGCTCACTCATACTCCTTGTGCAAAAAAAGGATGGTTCATGATGAATATGTGTTGATTACCATCTCTTGAACATAAACACCATTAAAAATAGATTCCCTATACTAAGGATTGATAATATCCTTTATCGATTAGAGGAAAATAAAATCTGTAGCAGAGCATACCTAAAAAGTGGGTATCAAATATGGGCACAAGAAAGCTTTTAGGACCACTTTTGGATTATATGAGTTCTTGGTCATGCCATTTGGGCTTATGAATACACCATAGTTGTGGCAGACTTTGCTCCACCGCCAAGACCCACGGACCACTTATTGTTTCAAGTATTCCAAGCGAGCTCTAATAGCTATCTCTCACCTAGCTGACACGCCGTCGATCCTACGGGTGTAGCGAGCTTACCTTAGTGCCGGTATGAGTTGCCTCCTCTCTCCCACACATGGGTAGCTCCATGATCCTAGATGCTAGCTCAAGCCTCCTCAACCCTCCTCCACCTCCAAGCTCCATCCTCCATAGCCATGCGTGCAAGAAGAGAGAAGGGAAGAGAAGAAGAGAAGAGGAGATGGTGAAGAGCTTCACCCTCTTGATCCCTCACTCTCACACACACTCACTCCCTCACACTCTCACACTCCCTCTCTCAAGAGCACACACAAGCAAGAAGGTGAGAAGGAGAGAAGAAGAAGAAGACTCCTTTTGCCACACACCAAAGAATGATCTCTTATTCACTTTTTGAACTTTATATATACAAACCCTAAAATCCCATGGGCACCCATCCCTTTTTTACATGACCGGCCATTGTGGCAAGGTCCTTTTTCCATTTTCCTCTTTTAGCCTTGTGCCTCTAGCCTACACCCATCTAATATTTTACAATTGGCACAGGAGGGAGCCTGGCGCTCTTTTAGAAGAATTTTTTGAGTTTTTTGAGGCGCCTTTTCTTTTAAGGTTGCGCTTTTTGCCCCGGTTCATCTTTATAGGCCGCCTATGTGTCTTTGCTCTTTTTCCATCTTCATTTTTCTTTTTCCTCAATTTTTCGCCATCTTGACTTGGGGTTAACATTACCCCCCTCCTAGACGGGTGCCAGTCCCATGGCACTTTGGCGTAGGTGTAAGGGTGAGGGCCACATGTAGACTCAAGTGCTTGTGGAAGCTCAAAAATGATGTTCGTCAGAGCAGCTCACTAGATTGCATGGGTGGACGAGGGCCTCCGAAGTTGGTGGTTGGGCGTTTTTTGTGTGCCTGAAGAAGAAGGTGCAGTGCTCTATCTAAGGGGAGTGCTGTCCTTAGCATATTGGTGCAATGTGCTCGTGTTAGTGGAATGGGGAGGTGGGTTTAACCGCAGGTGAGAGCTCGGGTGATATCCCACACTTGAGGACCCCATTTGTGCCAAGGGGGTGTGGTGCCAATGGCTTAGGGTGACAGGTCTAACAATAGGTGAGTGTTACCTCCCTAGGTGTGTCCTGTCGCCGTTGATGTGCCCTAAGCGTGACGTGGGGGATCAAAAAGGACTAGGGGGTTAGGAGCAGAGCCGGCCAATCAAAGCCACCGGACACGCCTAACTTAAGGGCCCCTAGGTGCAGTGATGGTGTGTTTCTTTGTTTCGTTTCTTTTCTACTTTTTCTTTTTGATACATTTAGGGATAATAGTACATCAGAAGCAGGATAGCCAAGTTTAGTTCTCATCGTCGGAATGAGGGGGGGAGGGAGGGCGGATTGATTTGTGTAAAAATTGGTGGCTTTGCATGTACTCTTTCAGGTTCATGCGGACGTGGAGAGAGGTGGTGGATAGGAAGGGGTGATTACACCTAGTGAATTGGTTGTTGCTTATATCCTCTAGGAGAGCTAGGCAAAAGGAAGGTAGTAGGCTAGCTCTCATCATTAAGCAGATCATAGCGCAGTTATCAATAGAATTAGGATCAAAAAAGAGGGGAGGCAAGCCGTTTTCTTGCGGTGTCGGATCTTGCTTAAGTAGGAGCTTAAGGAGCCTAGTGCAATTACAGGTGGTTATGAAAGTAGGATCGGGGTAGGAGGAGAACTCAGCGAGGAAGTGCGTCATGGAGGTGGGTAGGCTTGCTAGATCAAAAAGTAGAGCGTCCTCAAAGGAGGTGGCATTGGAATTATAGATGTCGGGGAAGTCATGCCTCCCATGGAGGGTGGTGACAAAATCCACGCCTACCCTATGGGGATACGCCATAAACTTGGGGTCATTCCGCTCATAGGGTAGGGTGTTACAAAATGCCATCCCTATGGGGATACACCATAAACTTGGGGTCATTCCGCTCATAGGGTAGGGTGTTACAAAATGCCATCCAGGCAAGCATGTTGGTATTACATATTTGCCTTCTCCAGAGGGGTTGGTAGTCGTAGCTCCTTACTGTGTGTGGCACTTCGTATACTTTGTCTTGCAAAAATTCGGCCTCTTCCGTGCCCCACAAAGTGGGGGTCCTTGCCCTGTCCTCCAGCCATCTTTGGCCTAGTCGGCTACCAGCCGTGATCACCTCCTCCATCACTTTGATTGTCGGCAGGACCCTTCTCAGGCTGTCAGGCATAAGGAAGCTAAAAGAGAAAGGGTCCTTTTCAGTTTCTTGCCATTCCCAGACCACTAGTTCTGCGTGGAATTGCATTGGAGGGTCTTCTGGGCATGGTGGGAGGGGTGCGGATGGCCGCACGATTGGCTTGGCCTGTAGCCTTTTTCTGGCTTCTTAGATTAGCTTTTTCCATCGCTCCTTGAGGGTGGCCTATCTGTCCAGGGGCGTGTCAGGTTGTTGCTGATCCTATTCGTACAGTGAGGGGGGCTGCGGGATTACATCTTCTCTCAATCTGTTCATGTCTACTTCGAGTTTGACTTCCTCCCCCTGTTGGTTTTCTTGTGGTGCTCTTTCTTCAAAGCCAAGGGCATCTGCCTCCTGGGGGGTTAGGCCGGCGAGTAGTAGATACTTTCGCTGCTCCTCTGAGCCCATCCTAACCTCTGCAGGTTGGGGTGGCATCTACAACCCCGCATGTGATGCTTAATTTCTTCTTCACCACCTCCAATGGCTCCTTTTCCTCTGGTTGAGTTGTATCCAGTAGTGTATTGAGGAAGGCCTATTGCTGGGCAGTGCAAGCTGTGTAGGCGGTGCCCGCTTTGCTTTCTACCAAGATTTATTCCTTCTCCACCAAGGCAAGGCACCGCACCAGTGCCTTCACCTGTGCCTCGTTCTGCGTAGCCCATTCCTCGGCCCTTTTGCTCATTCCTTCCATGCTCTCCCCCCTACTTTTGAGCTAGGGTTACGAGCTTCTGCTCCTGGGCCCTCAGCTCTTTGCTCATGTTGTCTTGTTCTTTTTTCCCGATGCGTAGCTGATCGGTCATGGACTCGATCTCCTGTCGTTGTTGCTCCCTCTCTTGGCTTCTCTCCTCTTCTTTGTAGCTCAGCTCCTCCATCATCTGCTCAATGGTGGCGGTCTTTGACTCCAGTTCCTTATATTGCATTAGGAGAAGCTTGCACTCCCGCTGCATCTGCATGAGTTCTTGATTCTCGTCCTCTAGCCGTTGTTTGTAGCTTTCTTCCATGTCCTCTTTGGCTTTCAACTCTTGCTTGAGTTCGAATATTTGGCGTTGTTGCATGGCGATGATATGGGTTTTTTCTAGTTGGAAAGCTGCCACTGACTCTTTTTCTGCCACCAACTCGGCCATCGCCATTCTTTTCTCCTCCTTTGCTCTCTCCAGTTATGAGAGTAGCTCAACGACGTATTCATCGTAACTGGCCGGTGGCGTCATTGTTGTGTGAGTGGGGGTGGTTGAGGCCTCCATATGCGAACACTTTTGGTCCTGCCTCGATTCCGCATCTAAGCTGGTCTTTTTGGTCCCGCGGTCATGGTTTCCGTGCTTTTTCCTTGGGCCATTTCCTTGCTGATGAGGTATTGCATCCAAGCCACCAGGTTGGACACTTCCAAGCTGGTGGGGATGCTAGGGGTGAGCGTAGTGGGTTCAGTGGGGGGTGCCATGAGGGTGGGGATAGGATGCAGGGGTGCTTTGTCTTTTCCTTTTGGAACCGCGGGGGGGCGCGGGTTCTGATGCCTGCATACTGGAGCTAGGCCTCTCTTCCCTTGGCTGATTCTAGGCTTCTAGGTCATCCGCCCTGCACTGCTATTCGATGGACCGACGTGTAGCTTCGGCCAGGTCCTCCTCCTCTTTTCTTCTTAACTCCTCTTCCTCCTCCGCGACTCTTCTTTTCCTTTCCTCTTTGGCCTTTTTGTATTCTTCCTCTAGTTTTTATTTTTCCTCCTTCTCTTCTCTTGTTCTCCTTTCAGACTCTTGCTTGGATGCCTTTTTAGCCTGCGTGACTTGCTCTGTTGTTTCTTCTTCTTCCTACTTCCTCTTCCTTTCTCTCTCCTCCGCCTCCCTCAGGGATTGTCATTTTGCTTTCTCCAAGTCTTCCCTCTCCTTTCTATGGCCTTCATCCTGTTTCTTTTTCTTTTGCACTGTCTTTTTCTTAGTCTCCTTGACCTGCTTTTTTCTCTTCTGTTCTTCCTCTTCTTCCTCGGTTGATGGGACCTCAAATGGGTCGGCACTGGCTATAGCACTAGCCGGACCTCATGCTCATGACACACAAACACCATCATGGCCTCGCAGACCAGGAGCGTCAATCTAAGGCTGAAGGACAAACTGCCCTAAAGCTTAATTCCTGCGTTATAGTTTATAGTCCAACATTTCCCTAAAACTCCTCAAAGGGAGAACCCTTATACATTGGCAATGCCACAAACACACACACATAGGAGGCACTCCACCGACTAATAGTCGGAGCCCCACTGCAACTCTCCTACATCTCAAGGATTGGCCCTTTGATGCGCTGCTAGACATATAACACATACGAGCACCAACTCCTCTCAAGGTACCAATATTTTACATTCCAGGATGTACCATTTCTCACAACAATTTCCCTTTAGGACCCAACGACTAACCTACAGCTTGGGCGTCCTCTCACGCTCATCGTTGGTCACAACCTAAGGAAGACAGGTGCCATGCATCCAGGAGGTTTTTTTTAATACCTTTTAATTATCATTCTTAATGCAAATCGTGTATGGCCATGTGCTGAGACAAAAGAAAGATCAGCATCGTGCATAGTGCATAAAACATTCTTTCCATGAATTTCACTAGCGCATACTGCATTGAAAGGAGGCACCGAGCCATACACTCATGCTACCATCCTCTTTATTTAAACCGTTTCCTATTTGCCAAGTACAATGCATAAATCAAATCTTTTCTTATCTTTCAATGTTTCAGTCTCTTTTCATCCAACTCTTAGCATTTTGCATCATTGATCAGTTAGATAGGGTCTCTATGCATTTTTTTCTTTTAAAAGAACAATAAATATGCACAAAATATAGAAACGGGGACAAACTAAGGCCAATCTCGTGCTTTGCCATCATCATACATTGCACAAACATAGATATAATTTTTCCTAATTTTTCTCAGCTCATTTTTCATTTTTTCCTAATTCTAAACCAGTTTTCCTCATTTTTTTGGAAATTTTCTCTATTTTTTAAATAAAAAATGATTGAAAATTAAATTTGATTGTGGGCTGTGGCCCTTAGGTTCATTGACAGCAAAAACTAAGATTTAGTTGGTGTGACATATCATATTTCTCATTTATATAGCAAAAAACCCAATTTTACCCTTAAAACGCGTGTTTTTCATGTATTTTAACACTAATTCCGGCCATGTAGCCTTATATTTTCTGATTTTCAGAGAATAAACTGATCAAACCCATGGCAAACAATGTCATAAAGAACTTTCATCGCATATGAACAAGATTTCATAAAGTAAATAACATAAAAAGATCATTTTTCTTCATAAAAATAGCATTATCGCTTATTTTCAGGTCTCGCTTATTTAATGCTCAGCATCTTCAAGAACAGCACTCTTCAAGTCTTCATCCATTCGGAAGCAATCCGGTCTCATTGGGACAAGCTTTCCTCCACTGTTCTTCATTGTCTTCTTCCACACAAGAACAGTCCCTTAAGGGTGAGAGAGGGAAAAGAGAGAAAGACTAGAAACAGAGATCTTCATCTAGGCCACCATTTGACAGGCAAGAGGTGGCGATAGAGTCAGCATCTAGGAGGGAATCAAGCCCCATAGTCATTTGGGGGGTTGCTCACAGGCTGGAGAATCCATAATCAACATATGGGCGCAAAAATCGGCGCCTTCCTGGCGTGTTCTTCTCCACGTTTTTCTTCATCTCCAAAATCCCATGATTTGATGCCACATTAAAATGCTACATCCCTCCCCCAAGGGTCATGACCATTTGGCCAAACTCCAACTCTCCAAATCTTTCCCATTTGTTGGTCATTTCCACATCCAGTGTCCAAATCGAGTGCTGCAAATTTTTGCGCGTCCGGCTTGACATCCCGGATTGGCCGGCAGCTCCTAACAACCCGCAGGGCAGTCTGAAAAATTATCAAAAATCAATAAGTGTCGCTCGGGCGCCTTTTAAGCACTTGACGCTTAAAATCATCCTAGGTCGAGCCGCCGCCTTCGACGTTGAATATTTTTCCCTTGATATTCGTAATTTTTAGCTATTTTTAAGCACTTCTTGGCATCAAAACTCCGCTCTCATTGGTGACCACGGGATAGGGCGACTTAGCCTGTCGAATTCCACAATAGATCTGCACAAAACAACCAAAGGAAGCATCAAGCTGATACAAAATAGATACACACTACACATAACACAATGCTCATCCTACCCCCTGACAAAACCAAGGCATGACATCCATAAGGAGTAGGCCTAGCATAATCTGATAAAAAGTCCGAAGCTAGTCACTAACCAACTACTCCAACATGGCTAAACTAAAAAGAACTATCAAAGAGGTTGCCCTAAGTGGTGGTCTGAACTGCCTACCTAACTAAGGACAACACAACCAGGAGCTCCTCCTAGGCGAGGACTCCTGTAGCCTGATCAAGAAGTATTTTCTTTCAGCACATTTCTTCTTTTAGGGTTTTTATTTTCCATACTCGGGTATGTAAAAAGGAGGGAGCTGAGCGTAGTGACCCAAGGAGAATAGGGCATCGGCCTCTGGACTTGTCTTGGTACCCAAGAACCTACCAAGCCCTCGCAAGGTGACACTTAATCCTTTTTTGACGCTCACTTTTATTTTCGCTCCAACCTTCCTTACTTTCTTCTTTTCCAGCAAGAGCCCACCCCCAGGAAGGCAAGGCATCGGCCCCGGGTCTGACTCATCCCCAGGAACCTACCAGGCCTTCACTAGGCGATGATCAACTGCTTATAAAATTTTCTTTCTTTTCTTTTCTATTTTTTTAAGGGGGTTAGAACCCCTTTTTACACACCTGTGTATATATTTATTGTCTTTAAGATATTCAAGGTTTCTTTTTCCCTTCTATCATCATTATTTTTCTTCTGCAAGCTTCTCTAACTACCTCACAACTAACAAGAACTCCTGGAACGGCTACCTAGCAGGCTAGCAGAACAAGGTCACTAGAACTGCCTTCTAAAACAGGTCTTTCAATGCTTGACAATGTCTTTATAGGAGGCAACGACCACTCAGACCTCCTTCAAACATACTGAACCTAAACCTCGGGACTTCATGCCTTGGACACCGGTCCCCAATAAGAAACGAAAAATTCCCTATAGGTACACAGACATATATAGCATAAAAACCACGGTACTCATAAAGGAAAGATATCACCTGGAGAGGGCCACGAGAAGCTTCCGTGCAACAAAAGGCTCCTTCCAAGCTCTTCTTCGAACCTATCTAGCACAGAACTAAAACAAGAAACCATTAACCGCACCTGCACTAAACAGACAATTGGCCCTCTTAACCTAATGAGATAAAGCATTTAACTACAAAACTTGATCGGCCCTCTTGGCCTAATGAAATAAAACCAAATAGCAACTACACTTCCCTCCCTGAAAGAATACAGCTATACAATAATAGGCTCCTTGCAAGGAGGAAAAACAGGCTTGAAACCCTAAACTAAATGCATAAGGTTATGACCCATCCCTCCTACATATATAGCAAGAGGCATACGCATAACATGCTGTCTAATCAACCTATGGGTCCAGGATAATAACGGTAGATTGTTCTCGGCTACTCTTTGCATCACCCATATCAACCATCGTCTGCCATATATTGCATGCTCTAATAACATACCCCACAAGCGACCGGGTCCTGTTTCATCATTGATCACAATATCCAAACTAGGACCACAATTGAAGAAAATGTCTTCTTTATAAGCAAGATTTTCCAATGAATCTGCAAACTGATTCCAATAACGTGGAATCAGCTAAAAAGACACTCTCTCAAACTCCTCAAGTAGGGTCATAGTAGTTCGATGATACATACAAAGAATGGGATTCCGCATTGTATCCCATCTAGTTGATTCAGGATCCCCTTTTACTAACAATCAACGAATACCACCTTGTTTGGCAATATGCAGCCCCATAATCAAGGCTTTATACTCCGCCATATTGTTAGTGAATCCTACCCCGAGATAAGCAGCTAACTTCATCGTAACTCTACGTCGGGGATCTCGGATTACTACTCCAACACTCCCTTTTTTATTAAGGCCCCTAGACGCTCCGTCAAAATATAATGTATATGTCCATAATAGGTTTACACAGCCGGCCGTCGCGAACTCCTCTATTCGTAATTATGATAATCAAAGTTTAGCATGTTTAGAGGGTGAACTGATGGCTCCATCCCACCTTCTTCATTGAACTCAATAGGGATGCTTGTCAATAGTCGTAAGCAGTGATGGTAGAAGACTTTAATCTCTCACACAAAGGTTCCGTCTTCTTGCTCAATCACTTTGTATCCTTTGCTCCACCAGATGAGTTTCCCCTGATGGTATCTCTGCTCCAGATATGGGTGCTCCAAATAAGGAATTAACCGACCCATCAACCGGCTTTAAGCTCTTTTGCAGGTCTCAAATCATCCCCAGTGTGGACCTGCAATACATTTCTTTTGTATTAGCATACTTAGAAATAATAAGGTTTAATCTTATTAAGATTAACCTTATTTTTAAACTCTACTCCCTGTAGATCAGCTAATAGGGCTGTAGACCTATTTTTCCCGAACCTAACAATCTTGTAGGGGCCATCCCATTTAGGTTCCAGCTTCCCTTGAAATAGCTCCCTATGCGCATCATAATAGAGGACTAATTGCCCTTTTTTAAAGGTATATTTCTTCGCTCTAAGGTCATGCAATTTCTTCATCCGACGTTTGGCTACCTCCTGGTGTAATAAGCTCTGCAACTTCAGCTCATCCAGATGGGCTAAGGTCGTGAAATGTTCAAAAAGGGAATCCTCTTCCCCCAAAGAGTGGTTAATTGCAAACCGTATGGTTGGCAGCTCGATTTCAAGGGGTACACACACTCTTTCCCATAAACTAATTTAAATGGAGTATGGCCGATAGCTCACTTGAACGTTGTATTGTACGCCCATACTACCACATACAACTTCCTATCCCAGTCTCGTTTCTTCTCAGAGACTATTTTGGACAAGATACCCACAAGTTGCTTATTAGTACTTTCAACCTGCCCATTTGCTTGTGGATTATAAGGAGTCGTTTTATTATGCTTGATTTTCCAAGCTTCAATCAAGCTTTTGATCACCTTATTCAGAAAATGGGTTCCACGGTCCGACGCTAATTCTTTCGGTGGACCGAAATGGCAGATAATCTGCTCTAAAAGGAAACTTGCAGTCTCTTTTTGGTTGTCCTGCCGAGTCACCTACGCTTCTGACCATTTTGTAAAATAATCAGTTGCTACTATAATGTATCTCTTCTGGATAGTAGACGACGGGGTAATAGGACCCACAAAGTCAATGCCCCACTTCTCAAATGGAAGGATAGCCATGATAGGCATAAGTGGA
The DNA here is from genome assembly GCF_053477565.2 of Lygodium microphyllum. Classification (NCBI taxonomy): domain Eukaryota; kingdom Viridiplantae; phylum Streptophyta; class Polypodiopsida; order Schizaeales; family Lygodiaceae; genus Lygodium; species Lygodium microphyllum. Next base: position 43,554,554 of record NC_141163.1, read on the forward strand.
CGTTTCCTATTCTCTCTACTGTCATGTCTTTGACATGTATCACATTTCTTTACATACTCAAAGGAATCTTGGAAGATAGACAGCCACCAATATCCAGCTCTTAATGCTTTCTGCACCGTCAACCGTCCAGCAAAGTGCCCTCCACTTGCAGAGTCATGACACTCCTCCAAGATAAAAGGAACCTCGTCAGGCATCACACATCGGCAATAGATATCATCAACACCTTGCCGATATAGTGTTCCTGCAATCAAGGAAAACTTCAATGCCTATTGTTTGATCTTCCTCTTTTCACACTTTGAAAAACCAGCTCCAGTCTCTCCTGTCGATAGATAGTGTGTAATAGTAGCATACCAAGATGGGAGAGAAGCTGTATCAACTTTAAACATTTCCTCAATATCACTTCTTTCAGCTAAGATCTCTTTCGACTCCCCGAAATCCACAAGGTATTCTACAATACCCTGTAGCCTCGGTGGCTTACTCTTAATCTCATAATCGAACTCCTGCAAAGTGATTAACCACTTTGCCAAATGATCAGGTGGCTGCAGCTTGTTCATAAGCAATCTAAGTCCTTCCGCCTTCGTATAGAACACTACCTTTTCATAGAGGATGTAGTGCATGAATTTCTTAGTCCTAAAGACCATCGCAAGACACAACTTCTCCATGTAGGTATAGTTGATCTCTAAAATGCCCAATTTTCGACTAGCAAAAGCTATCGAATGATACCACATTTCCTCCCAAATTTGGGCTAAACAGTAGCTAATACTATGCATGGTGGGCTACTAAAAATATATAGAATACCTCACCTCTTTTAGGTGCTTTTAAAATGGGTGCTTTTACTAGCTCCTATTTCACATCCTCGAAAGCTACCTTACAAGGATCGCTCCATTCAAATGAACAGCTAAAGGATAATAAATTTGTTAATGGCAACATTCTTTCTGCCAAGGCATTTATAAACCTCCGATAGTATCCTATCGATGAGAGAAAGCTATGAACCTCTTTCGGAGTGTGTGGTGGACTCATAGCGACTATAATCTTGATCTTTTCAGGGTGAGTTGCTATCCCTACTGCACTGACCACATGGCCCAGCAATAGCCCATAAGATACTCCAAAGACACACTTCCGTGGGTTAAGAGCGATACAAAATTGTATGCAGCGCTCAAAGCACTTTCTCAAAATAATCAACATCCTTTCCCTTACAGTGGCTGGCCCCAGGTCATCAATAAATAATTTCAACTCATTTGGGGAGATGTGACCAAAGGTCCTGTCTGCTGTTCGTTGCCATGATCTACGTGCATTGCATAAACCAAAGGCCATCACATGGTACGCAAAAGTACTAAAGACCGTAATAAAAGTTATTTTCAACTTGTCCTCTTCTGCAATTGCCATCTGGTTGTATCCTGCAAAGCAATCCATGAACGAATATATTTCCCTACTCGCTAATTGATCCAAAATCTGGTCAATAAACAGCAACGGGTAGTAATCTTTAACCATCTACTTATTCAGTTCTCTAAAATCCACACATAATCGGATCTGGTTGTTTTTCTTCTTCCTGATAACAACTAGTGAACACCATTCTGTGTGTTGTACAGGAAAGATTAATCCAGCTTTCCTTAACTTCTGCAACTCCTCAAACATCCTGTATTCAAAAGGCATACGCCTTACCTTCTGTCGCACAAGATGACTGCCTTCTTTTACAGGAATAGTATGAACAGCTAGGCTCGGAGGGATGCCTCTTAGCTCATCATAACTCCAAGCAAAGATATCGCGGAATTCTTGAATCAAGGACACATAGTCCTCCCTTTCTGCTGAAGTGAGCATGGAACCTAATTTAATTGGCCGTGAATCATTCGGTGTGCCAAGGTCTAACTCAATCACATCCGCATCTCTTATCCTATCTTGTGGTTCTATCGGCTCATTTAGAGTTATCTGATAGATATCCTCTGTAGTGGACCCCTCTTTAGATTCATCGCTGGATGATGTCTCACTACTAGATGGATCGTTTGCTGTTTCTAATTTAGTAGAAGATAAAGGAGCTCTCTCACTTTGAGGAGACTCAGGGTAAGCATCGACTATTACTCGATTAGCACCTCTACCTAGAACCACTCGACCGGCAGGTATATCGACTTGACAGCCTGTTCGTAAGATCCAAGGCCTACCTAGCAAAACTCGATAGCTAGGACGACTTGCAAATCTTATCACCCTAAATTCCAAGAAGCATTCTACACTTGCTACTGTAACATGGACCTTAATAACGCAACCTTATAGTTGTCTTAGACTATCATCAGCCATTCTAAGAAGGGTGGAGTTGTCTTTTTGGATGCCTAGACCCAACCTCTCCATCAACTCTGAACTCATGATATTGACGGAGGATCCAGTGCCTACAATGGCATGTTCCACTAATATTCCATCCACATAAGCTGGAACCCTAGGTCAATTCTTTTTAGCATGATCAAACCAATCTTCCCCTACTCGTGCTATGCGCAAAGGTTCTACAATATAACTAATACGCAGGATCTTCTTAAATTCCTTGCATACTCCTGGAGATAATTTGATCAATTGCAAGAGGTTCACATCTGGTTTAACTTCGCAAAGAGAACTTGCCAAATCAAAGTCATGATAGGTAGCCAAAGCTCTCTTTTCTCGCCAAACCATCCTCTCTTTTGGTCTTTGGACTGGCTTTTGTGCTTCTTTCTTAGCTCTTTTCTTCTTTCTTGGCACGTCTTCATCCTTCTTAGGGTCGCCTTTCCTGTCAATCGGCTTTAGCGGTCCCCCTTCCATGCTAGGATTCTGGACTTGTGTCCCCTTATCCCCTTGTTTAGGGTTTGCCTCAACTGGTTTTGTATTATCTTTGTCAACCTCTTTAGCCTTTTGGCCTCTTGTCATGGCTCTTAAGTTAGAGGTTTCAGTATCATTGACTCGTACAGCCTCAATAAGGTTGACTCCGTTGCCTTGTGGCAACTCTTCTATAGTTGTTTTTCCCCTCTGCAATATTTGTCTTGGTGCATCATTCTGCTGCTAGTTATTCCCTTGCGCTCTATGATTCACTGGGCCCGGCTATTTACTCCCTTGTTGGAGAGAACTAATCTTACTCCAACAGGTAGCAGCTAAATGGCCTGACTTCCCACAAATGTCACATTTCACATTTGGACAGTTTCTGGGAAAGTGCTGTCCACCACACCACTTACAACTGAATCTAGAGGGTCCACCCTCTTCAGGGCGTCAACTCCCTATCAAATTTTGTTGCTTCTTCAAGAAATTAACGTCAACAGCTATTTGTCGATACTGTTCGGAAATCATGTCAGTATAATGCTTCATCATGTCCTTAACTTCGCCAAGGACATTAGATGCACTTGACTCGTAGCCTCGATCATTGACCCGTCGTTACATTGGCCTGACAATCTGATTTGGCATTGGCTGTTGACCCACAGGAACAATATTAGAATTCAAAACTTGGCCTCCAACATTTGGTGGAGCCAACTGACTTTCCATAGGCATAGTCACACTGGGAGGAGCCGGTAGTAAAGGTACATTCGAAACCACACTCCCTCTCCCAATAGGGTTAGTCATAGGCATCCCTTGACTTCCATTCGTCAATGATAGATTGCTGCTAGGTACTAAACCCCCATTAACATTCATTCAAGAGGAGTAGGCCATTTGTAATCGTGCTTCTACTCCCTCTGCCTGCGTAATAGTGGTGTCTATATCTGCCAAGGCCACACTGCTCAATTGTACTTGGATATTAAAATTCAACCCATGCAAAAAGTATTGCAATTGGGTAGCCGACGGAATGGGAATGTAATTTTGCAACTTACGAAATACTTCCTTCAACTTCCTGGCATATGCTTTCACATTCTCGTGAGGATCTTGGTGTGTTAGATTCAAGACCCGCAACCAATATTGGCCACCTCTTTCAGGGGCATATTCTGCTCAAAAAGCTGCATAGAATTGATCAATGGTGGTTATGGTTCCAGACTCTATGCTGTGATACCATACCGTAGCCCTTCCTTTTAACGTCATATTAAAGAACATCATGAGATGTCCCTCCTCTTGGATGCGATAATTGAACATCAATCTTTGAAATTCACAAATGTGAAATTCTGCATCCTCTTCTGCTAACCCATTAAAAATAGGCAAGGGAACTCCTAAGGCTGGTAAATCCGGCATCCCTGTAGGAATTGCAATAGGTTGTGCCATAATGACAGTCGGATTAGCAGTACGAGCTTCAACTGATGGATTCACACCCCCACTAGAAGTGGGTAGACTTGGTGGAGGAGAGGAAGAACTTACGCTTCCTCCTGCACCTAACGGAATATGTGGAGCAGTTGGGTGACTAAGACCAACTCTCTCCTTCCATGATGTTGGCATAGCTTCTATCTCCCAAACTTGTTGACACATCACAACCAAAGGTTTTGTCAAATGAGTGGCATAGGTCTCGAAAAAATCATTAGTGAGGCCATTCCAATTGCGGCTTTCATCCATGGTAAGTGCATTAAGAAATCCATAATCTCACCCTCATGAATGCCACTTTTAAGTGCAACCTATATGTTAGATGAAACCTGGTCTCAAACCAAAGCATAAAAAGCCAAATTGGCCATAGAAACATGCTTAGAGGGGTGTTGGGGGCTAAGCCAAGAAGCTCCAAAAAATAGTCATGACACATGCAAATTGTCACCAGAATGAGAAATGAACTTAAGGATTTAATTAAAATTCTCAAATATTTTTAATTAAAATGAACTTTAATTTTGGTACCCCTAGCTCTTGGCATGGTGACCATTGCATCGGGTAGTGAACGATCTGACACTAGGATTGGTGGTGGATAAATTTGAGAGACATGTGGTATATATGGCCAAGGATAAAGGAACAAGGTGACCATTGCATCGGGCAATGAACGATGTGACACTAGGGCATGTGGTGGATAACTATATGAGACATGTGGTACATATGGCCAAGGCTAAAGGAATAAGGTGCAATGTAAAACTTTCATTAAATGAAAGTTTGCACCTTAGAATTGAGTTACATTGAAAGTTTCACATAGTAAGTAGCTCACTTAGGGCACTTAAGTGGTTAAGTAAGCTCCAAGTATTGGTGACCATTGTATCGGGCAACTGAATGATTTGACACTAGGGCATGTGGTGGATAACTATGTGAGACATGTGGTATATGTGGCCAAGGCTAAAGAAACAAGGTGCAATGTAAAACTTTCATTAAATGAAAGTTTGCACCTAACCCAATAAGTAGCTCACTTAGGGCACTGAAGTGGTAAAGTAACCCAATGAGTGGCTCACTTATGATTAATGATTAAGTTATTAATTAATTATTAATAAGAAATGGAATATGATTAAGGAGTAGATGGTTACTCATTTGGAAAACTTATCTTTGGCTTTTTGGTAGTGCTATTGATGGGCAATTTTGTTGTGAAAAAAGTGACATTCTCATAGTTTCATTGTGGGAAACTCCCTTGTTTGTAAGACTAACAATGTAGGACTACATGGGGACTATGCAAGAGAGTTATCTCAACAAATGCTTCATGAATTTAATTTCCAATGTTTGTTGTGATTTTTAGGGTTTGGTAAGCTTAGGTGTTCATTTACAATTTTTTTACACTCTATATCTTGTTGGAGGCTAGCAAATCAAGGTGTCAAGGACATTGTGCACTCGTAGATCAATTATGTCATGAGAAATTGTTGAAATATAGACATTTGTCACCAATTTTAAGCATGTTTCAATAATCTAAAGAAATACCAAGACGGGCATCAAGCTTTGGGGTCAGCAAGTGTCAATGTCTGGTGCAAGAACACTCTAGCTCCAGTGTTGTGTGGAGTTTTCTTGTTGAATTTACCATTAAGTTGAATAAAGTGTTTGCTAAAATTTGGTTTACTCCCCTTTTCCACATGATAGAGATGTGAGTAGAAATATACTTAATGTTGTGCATACAGATGTTTGGGGGCGTACATAGAGCATATTTCTTGGTGGTAGGAGAATTCTAGGTAGCTTTGTTGTCAGTTAGCTCTTTTTATGAGATCATGATGACTAAGCAAATAGAGACCTACTATTGTGGTCTACCCAAATAAATCCATGACTATTGCACTAAGACAAAAGTGATCAATATGGCACAATTTACTAAAAATGTAAATACAGCTTATGCATTGATGAAAGGACATGTCATAGGATTTAAGGGTAGCAAAGATGCTTCAAAGGACAATGTTGAAAATAAGGGCAGCATGATTTAATTTTTGGGAAGCAAGTTTAAATCCTTAAAAAATTTTCAACATGTTGAAAATCAGTCTAAGTCATTTTTTCAAAAAGGTAGACAAGGCAAAAGGTCATTTGCCAGTGCTAGGAAAGCTATTGAAAGAAAGGCAATGTATGATGCAAGCAAATACTATGTTTGTGAACAAGAGGGGCATATAGCAAGTGAATTCCTAGAATATAAGTCTAAAAACCATGCAAATGACAATAAGGATCAAAAAGGCAAGAAGCATAAAATTTCTACTAGTTTGGTATCCCATCCTATTGGTAGCAACCAAACATGGATGCTTCACAGCTATGTTGTGCATGGGGCAAAGTGAGGGATTAGCATGCTTTAGTTTTCTTTGATGTAAGAGCTCATGCTAGCTTCATTTCCTTGCTCATGCTAGCTTCATTTCCCTAGAATTGGCAGCCAAGTTGGGCATTAGAGATGATGAGAGGGGTCCCATGGGTGAGGCTACCATGCAAAGCCAATCACCCCTTTCATTGGAAAACTCTGAATTCATTTGCAGTCATATGTGGATAGTGAGGATTTTCACATTATGCCATTGGGGGGCAGCGATGTCTTATTGGGTATTCCATGGTGGCATAGAGTACATGGAATGATTGATGTACATAATAGGAAAATCACTCTCACTCACAAAGGGAGGCAACATGTTCTTGATGTAAAGTTGAAGGGAGAGTCTATTTGTTCCTCTTATGTTTGCTTCAACAAATTCTTTAATAATGAAAAACCATCTTTCTATGTACTTAGTTTTTGCAAAATATGTTAGTAAAGGTGATGCTAAGTCTAGTGTTTCAATGGAGACAGAATTTTAAAAGAATTCCAAGATTGTTTTTCTAACTCCTTACCTAGAGAATTACCACTTGAAATGCTTCAAGATCATTCTATTGACCTTGTGCTTGGTACTATGCCTCCAAATAGGCCACCCTATAGAGTGACTCCTTCCCAAAAACAAGAAATAATGGATTAGGTTAATGAGCTATTGGAAAAAGGGTTGATTTAGCCCACTTCATCACCCTTTTGCTCACTCATACTCCTTGTGCAAAAAAAGGATGGTTCATGATGAATGTGTATTGATTACCATCTCTTGAACATAAACACCATTAAAAATAGATTCCCTATACTAAGGATTGATAATATCTTTATCAATTAGAGGAAAGTAAAATCTTTAGCAGAACATACCTAAAAAGTGGGTATCAAATATGGGCACAAGATAGCTTTTAGGACCACTTTTGGATTATATGAGTTCTTGGTCATGCCATTTGGGCTTATGAATACACCATAGTTGTGGGAGCCTTCGCTCCACCGCCAAGACCCACGGACCGCTTATTGTTTCAAGTGTTCCAAGTGAGCTCTAATGGCTATCTCTCACCTAGCCGCATGCCATCGATCCTACGGGTGTAGTGAGCTTACCTTAGTGCCGCTATGAGTTGCCTCCTCTCTCCCACACACCGGTAGCTCCACGATCCTAGATGCTAGCTCAAGCATCCTCAAGCCTCCTCCACCTCCAAGCTCCATCCTCCATAGCCATGCACGCAAGAAGAGAGAAGGGAAGAGAAGAAGAGAAGAGGAAATGGTGAAGAGCTTCACCCTCTTGATCCCTCACTCTCACACACACTCACTCCCTCCCACTCTCATACTCCCTCTCTCAAGAGCACACACAAGCAAGAAGGTGAGAAGGAGAGAAGAAGAAAAAGACTTCTTTTGCCACACACCAAAGAATGATCTCTTATTCACTTTTTGAACTTTATATATAGAAACCCTAAAATCCCATGGGCACCCATCCCTTTTTTACATGACCGGCCATTGTGGCAAGGTCCTTTTTCTATTTTCCACTTTTAGCCTTCTGCCTCTAGCCTACACCCATCTAATATTTTACAATTGGCACAGGAGGGAGCCTGGCACTCTTTTACAAGAATTTTTCGAGTTTTTTGAGGCGCCTTTTCTTTTAAGGTTGTGCTTTTTTTCCCGATTCATCTTTAGAGGCCACCTGTGTCTTTGCTCTTTTTCCATCTTCCTTTTGCTGTTTTCTCAATTTTTTGCCATCTTGACTTGGGGTTAACATCACCCCCCTCCTAGACGGGTGCCAGTCCCATGGCACTTTGGCGTGGGTGTAAGGGTGAGGGCCACATGTAGACTCAAGTGCTTGTGGAAGCTCAAAAATGATGTTCGTCAGAGCAGCTCACTAGATTGCATGGGTGGACGAGGGCCTCCGAAGTTGGTGGTTGGGCATTTTTGGTGTGCCTGAAGAAGAAGGTGCAGTGCTCTACCTAAGGGGAGTGATGTCCTCAGCGTGTTGGTGCAGTGTGCTCGTGCTAGTGGAATGGGGAGGTGGGTCTAACTACAGGCGAGCCCGGGTGATGTCCCAGACTTGAGGACCCCATTTGTGCCAAGGGGGTGTGGTGCCAATGGCTTAGGGTGATAGGTCTAACCATAGGTGAGTGTTACCTCCCTAGGTGTGTCCTGCCGTTGATGTGCCCTAAGCATGACGTGGGGGATCAAAAAGGACTAGCGGGTTAGGAGTGGAGCCGGCCAACCAAAGCCACCAGACACGCCTAACTTAAGGGCCCCTAGGTGCAGTGATGGTGTGTTTCTTTGTTTCGTTTCTTTTCTACTTTTTCTTTTTGATACATTTAGGGATAGGAGTACATCAGGAGAGCAAGACAGCCAAGTTTAGTTCTCATCGTCGGAATGAGGGGGGGAGGGAGGGCGGATGGATTTGTGTAAAATTTGGTGGCTTTGCATGTACCCTTTCAGGTTCATGCTGACGTGGAGAGAGGTTGTGGATAGGAAGGGTTGGTTACACCTAGTGAATTGGTTGTTGCTTATATCCTCTAGGAGAGCTAGGCAAAAGGAAGGTAGTAGGCTAGCTCTCATCATTAAGTGGATCATAGCGCAGCTATTAATAGAATTAGGATCAAAAAAGAGGGGAGGCAAGCCGTTTTCTTGCAATGCCGGATCTTGCTTAAGCAGGAGCTTAAGGAGCCTAAGGCAATTATAGGTGGTTATGAAAGCGTGATCGGGGCAGGAGGAGAACTCAGTGGGGAAGCACGTCATGGAGGCGGGTAGGCTTGCTAGATCAAAAAGTAGAGCATCCTCAAAGGAGGTGGCGTTGGAATTGTAGATGACGAGGAAGTCATGCCTCCCATGGAGGGTGGTGACAAAATCCACGCCTACCCTATGGGGATACGCCATAAACTTGGGGTCATTCCGCTCGTAGGGTAGGGTGTTACAAAATGCTATCCAGGCAAGCATGTTGGTATTACATATTTGCCTTCTCCAGAGGGGTTGGTAGTCGTAGCTCCTTACTGTGTGTGGCACTTCATATACTTTGTCTTGCCAAAATTTGGCCTCCTCTGTGCCTCACAAAGTGGAGGTCCTTGCCCTGTCCTCCAGCCATCTTTGGCCTAGTCGGCTGCTAGCCGCGATCACCTCCTCCATCACTTTGATCGGCAGGACCCTTCTCAGGCTGTCAGGCATAAGGAAGCTGAAAGAGAAAGGGTCCTTTTCAGTTTCTTGCCATTCCCAGACCACTACTTCTGCATGGAATTGCATTGGGAGGTCTTCGGGGCATGGTGGGAGGGGTGCGGATGGCCGCACGATTGGCTTGGCCTGCAGCCTTTTTCTGGCTTGTTCCATCAACTTTTTTCGTCACTCCTTGAGGGTGGCCTGTCTGTCCAGGGGTGGGTCAAGTTGTTAGTGATCCTGTTCGTGCGGCGAGGGGGGCTGCGGGATTACATCTTCTCCAATTTGTTCATGTCTAGTTCGAGTTTGACTTCCTCCCCCTGTCGGTTTTCTTGTGGTGCTCTTTCTTCAAAGCCGAGGGCATCTGCCTCCTGGGGGGTTAGGCCGGCCAGTAGTAGATACTTTCGCTGCTCCTTGGAGCCCAGCCTAACCTTTGCAGGTTGAGGTGGCATCTGCAGCCCCGCATGGAGGGCTCTGCGTGCGATACTTAATTTCTTCTTCACCACCTCCAACGGCTTCTTTTCCTCTGGTTGAGTTGTATGCAGTAGTGTATTGAGGAAGGCCTGTTGTTGCTGGGCAGTGCAAGCTGTCTGGGCGGTGCCTGCTTTGCTTTCTGCCAATATTTTTTCCTTCTTCACCAAGGCGAGGCACCGCACCAGTGCCTTCACCCGTGCCTCATTCTGTGTAGCCCATTCCTCGGCCCTTTTGCTCATTCCTTCCATACTCTCCCCCTGCTTTTGAGCTAGGGTTACGAGCTTCTGCTCCTGGGCCCTGAGCTCTTTGCTCATGTTGTCTTGTTCTTTTTTCCCAAGGTGTAGCTGATCGGTCATGGATTCAATCTCCTGTCGTTGTTGCTCCCTCTCTTAGCTTCTCTCCTCTTCTTTGGAGCTCAGCTCCTCCATCATCTGCTCAATGGTGGCGGTCTTTGACTCTAGTTCCTTATATTACATCAGGAGAAGCTTGTACTCCCGCTGCATCTGCACGAGTTTGAATATTTGGCATTGCTGCATGGCAATGATGCGGGTTTCTTCCAGTTGGAAAGCCGCGACTGACTCTTTTTCTGTCACCAAGTTGGCCACCACCATTCTTTTCTCCTCCTTCGCTCTCTCCAGTTGGGAGAGCAGCTCAACGACGTATTCGTCGTAACTGGCCGGTGGCGTCATTGTTGTGTGGGTGGGGGTGGTTGAGGCCTCCATACACGAACGCTTTTGGTCCTGCCTCGATTCCGCATCTGCAACTGGTCTTTTTGGTCCCGTGGTCATGGTTTCCATGCTTTTTTCCCTTGGGCCACTTCCTTGTTGCTGATGAAGTATTGCATCCAAGCCACCAGGTTGGACGCTTCCAAGCTGGTGGGGATGCTAGGGGTGAGTGTAGTGGGTTCAGTGGGGGGTGCCATGAGGGTGGGGATAGGATGCGGGGGTGCTTTGCCTTTTCCTTCTGGAACCGCGGGGGAGGGGGGGTGGCGCAGGTTCTGGTGCCTGCAGGCTAGAGCTAGGCCTCTCTTCCCTTGGTTAATTCCAGGCTTCTGGGTCATCTGCCCTGCACTGCTATTCGATGGACCGGCGTGTAGCTTCGGCCAGGTCCTCCTCCTCTTTTCTTCTTAACTCCTCTTCCTCCTCCGCGACTCTTCTTTTCCTTTCCTCTTCGGCCTTTTTGTATTCTTCCTCTAGTTTTTCGTTTTCCTCTTGCTCTTCTCTTCTTCTCCTTTTCAGCCTCTTGCTTGGATGCCTTTTTAGCCTGCGTGACTTGCTTCATTGTTTCTTCTCCTTCCTACTTTCTCTTCCTTTCTCTCTCCTCTACCTCCCTAAGGGATTGTCATTTTGCTTTCTCCAAGTCTTCCCTCTCCTTTCTACGGCCTTCATCCTGTTTCTTTTTCTTTTGCACTGTTTTCTTCTTAGTCTCCTTGACTTGCTTTTTGCTCTTCTGTTCTTCCTCTTCTTCCTCGGTCTCTATCCTATCACTGGACCTCTCCTGGTGTTGATGAGGAGGTGATATGTTGGGTGTTTTCTCCTCCCCCTCTTCTGCTTCCTTCACGGCCTCCTGGATAAGTGTCGTTAAGATGCCCCCATATGCAATGAACGAGGCTTTGGAGGAGGCCCTCTTTCTTTCTACGGCCTTCGACATCGGGTATTCTCTTCCCTTTGGCATGCTTCCTAAGGCTAGCGCTCGAGCTGCCTAGTCGATAGTCTTGCGCACGTAGCCGTTCCAATCGACTTTGTGCAGGATATGGGCCGCTACATTTTCTGGTATTGGTACACTGATCCAGTGCATCAACGCACTGTAGCACTGGCTGGAAAAGAGCACATGTATGAGCTTAGCCTGGTCTCTGCATTGGGAATGTCCTATATGCTGATGTCATCGTTTGTCAGCACGTCCTCCTTTCTCATCCCTAGCATGGCGTATACGTCCCTCTTCTGCTTCTTTTCCACCTTTGGTTCTAGTCCCAGTGCCTTCTCCACCAAGGCCGGGGTAACCAATACTTGCTTATCATTCTATCCTCTTCCCACTGTGACAGTGCCGCATTCGCTGTCGAGGTTGTAGGACCTGAGAAATTCCACATAGCTCGTGTGATCGGGTTCTTGTGCGAAACTTCCCAAGTACTTCTTGAGGTTGCAACTTTCTATGACGCTCCTGGCTGCCTCTTCCTTGGCCACTAATTCTTTCAAATTGTGAATAGTTCGGAATTTCAATTGATTGTAGGTGCGGCTCTCCAAGTTGATGCTGTACTGTGTTCTCTCCTCCTCCGTGAAGGGGAGTCAATAGGCTCAGTCCTACTGCGACATTTTTTTGTTCCTGTCATAAACCATAATTTTCATTAGTGCTTGTGACATAATAATTGCTGAAAAAGAAAAAAAACTCTATGCTTTTGAATGAATTCATTAAGATCTAATGCAGATTCCCTTTTTCAAACTTTGACTTTTTTCCTTTTAATTCAAAGTTTTCATGCCCTTTTCCTACCCCATCTGTTTTTCACGATGTATGTCTACGTACTTCACTGACTTTGATTTGATACTTCACTGAATTTGATTTGATTTACTGCTTGTGATCTGATTCACCTTACCCCCTTTGTTAACCCTCAAACAAACGAAGGTGGAAAATCCGGAAAAGCTAAAGCAAAAGACAAAGACAAAGGCCAAGGCAAAGAGAAATGGAAGACAAAGACGCACAAGGAGAAGAGTCCTAAATAAGGGAGAAAGGCGCACAAGGAAAAGCGCAAGTCAAAACTTTTGTAAAAGAGCGCAAGCACATCATGATTTAATTCAAGGAGCGCCGGGCTCTCACCCGTGCAATTTGTAAATGTAGATGGGTGGTGGAAAGGAAGCTAGAAAGATAGAAGGACAATGGGAAAAAGGGCCTAGGCTACGGCCGGCCATGTAAAAAAGGGGATGACTGCCCATGAAAAGTAGGGCATGTATATAAAGTTCAAAAAGTGAATGAGAAGATCATTCTTGTGTGTGGCCAAAGCTTCTTCTTCTTCTTCTCTTGTTTCTTGCCTTCTTGCTTGTGCTTGAGAGAGGGATTGAGAGAGTGTGGGGGAGTGAGGGAGTGATTGTGTGAGAGTGAGGGATCTTGGAGAAGAAGCTCTCCATCTTCTCTCTTCATCTTCCCCTCCTCTCTTCTCTTCTCTTGTCTTGCGCGTTGCTATGGAGGATGAAGCTCATGGGATAGGGATTGAGGTTGCTTGAGCTTGCCTCAAGGATCGTGGAGCTACCGATGCGCAAGAAAGAGGAGGGTACTCAATCGAGCATCAAGGTAAGCTCACTACACCCGTAAGGTAGGCATTGTGCGTCGGCTATGTGAGAGGTAGCCATGGCCGCTCGGTTCGAAACACTTGAGGAATAAGTGGTCCGTAGGTCTCGGGGTAGAGCTTGTAGCTCCCCTTCATTTTGGTTCCATTGCCGAGACAGACGGAATCGAGCCTTGAGCACCGCCTGCATCAAATCGAGCATAGAAGTAGGGTTTGCAGCCCAAACCAGTGCTCGAGATAGCTAGGAGATTTAGCAGATTTTAATCCGTGAAACAAGTAAGTGTTTTGGTTTGTTAGAAGCATTAGTGTAGGACTACCATTCTGCATCTCTGTTTTGCATTTTGGCTGCACTAAATTAAGATTAGATTAGGTTAATAAAAGAGAAAACAGAAGGTTTTGGCTGCTGCTGGAAACAGGGAAACAGGGGACCAGATTCAAATTTCTAGGTAAAACAGGGAAAAGGAAACTGGCTTTAAGGTTTTGCAGTGCTAGAAAAGAACCTTAGGAGGCTTGGGAGGCCAGGGCAAACCTCATTTCACTGGTTAGCTTTGTGAGAGAGAGAGAGAGAGAGCTTTTGATTGCCAGGAAGAGGGAGCGCTATCACGATTCTGGGTGCCATCGATTTGTGCTACTCCAGGTGAGTCTAGTGCTTCTTAGTAGTGCCCTAATCATATCTGGAAAGTCTCTTGTGATTATATGTAGCAGGCATCAAGTGGGATCGAAATGCGTCGAAATCGCACCTGCCGCCAGACGCAGTTGGACCAGGTCTCAGTGGTCCGATTCCTAAAATCGGACCACCCGAGTCCTGGAGTCGGGGACCGTCCGATTCCAAGAATCGGACTGTCCGACTGAGGGAGTCAGACTGCATGCTAGTCGGACCATTCAACATTCAGATTGGACCAAACAATTATCAGATCGGACGTGCCATGTGGCACTCGGACCGCCCATCATAGTCGGACCATCAGACTTTAGGAATCGGATTCGACCTATCCTACTGCTGAATTCGAACCACTCTATCCGACTGCAAGAATTGGACCGTTCGACTACTAGAGTCGAACCAGCCCTGTCCGATTTTGGGAATCGGACCATCCTGCCAGAAGGAAAAATAAGGATCTTTAGTTGACCCTGCCACCATAGACCTAACCCCCATGACACAACCCTGAACACCCCCAAGACCCAGTTTGACCATTAGAACCTCAGAGACCAATCGAACTTAGAGCAGAATAAAAAACGCAGCACAGACCTTTAGAAAGACCATAGAATAGCCGGGAACCGAGCTTAGAACTCAAATCAGGCTAAGAATGTGGAGAGAAACAAAGTGGAGTTCGCATTAAACGCTTTCTGCAACAGCACTTCACTCTTGTGTTCCACTAAGTTTGCACTGCAAGAAAAGAGAAAAGCCTTTCGCACCAAGCACCATGAAAGCACTAAGTATAACGTGTGAATAAGGATTGCAGCTGCTTTCAAATAACAAGGAACACATCAGGATATCTAATAACATTAAGGAACCCACTAGTAGGAGAAGACCCCAAGACTTAGATAGGTGCCTGAGCGCCCTACTAGTAGGACTTGGAGAAGACACGAAGACACGGAAAGCAACAATATAGAGGATTGGACGCTGCCGAGCTGCTTGGATTTATTGAAAACCTCGTGGAGCTGGAAGCAGAAACAATGTCAAGATCAAGAAGCGAACGAGGAGAGGACCAATTAGACTTAGGAGAATTTCCAACCTCAGTCCAGGAACTAGTCCACAACTACGATCTACTCACTAGGACCGTGATCCAGGGCAGACCTGTAGAGGAAGTGGTAGCAAACCTGGAAGAAGAGAGAAGAGCAATCAAGAGAGCGCTAGAAGGCATAATTGCCTACAACCATGAGCAAAGGGCTAGAAAGCTACAGCAAGACGTAGATATGTACGAGGTTAGACGAGTGCTAAACCTAGCTGGAGCGGCCAAATCTGGACTGAATGTAGAGAGGGAATGGGGAGCAGAGGCTGACATGACATTGAGCGAACTGGTAGAAAAGTGACTCTTGGACAATACGTCCGTTGAACAAAGTGCTACTGCCCTAGCCCTGCGCTACTATCGGGATTGGGAGTCACGCAAGGGGCTAAAGGGCAGGCTGTAATCCCCATCAGAGCAAAACAACTAGCTAGATACGAACCTAGCAGTGACCACAACCGAGAGAGTGCAAGCCAGAGGGACCCTGAGAGATCAACTACTTCAGGGGAAAAAGCAACTGCTAGTGTGCAGGATAAGGGAAAGAGTGTAGACCACGACCAGGGGATGGCAGAAATGAGAATGGAGATTGCACGGTTGCAAGAGCTAGTAAGGAAGCCTGTGAGATTGCATATACAATGTATATACTGCAGCGGTAATCACCTCCTAGTTGAGTTCCAAGATCCTAGATCTCGGCCATGCTCAAATTGCAGTAGATTCGGGCATGATGAAGTGCATTGCAGAATGCCGAGGAGATTCCCATACGCGCAGTAGTACAACCCTCCATACTTAGGTAATAGGCCACCCAATTTCTTTGGGAGGGGAGCCCAGTTAGCTCTCCCAGCACGACTGACTCAAGACCTGCCATACCTAGGCTAGAGATGAACTCAACTGGTATACCCAAACCACCAGGGCCTTTTGTAACCCACCCATCTAGCGATGCTCCTGTTCACTTTGTGGAGGAGCCTAATGAGGAAGAAACATATGTCAACATGTACATATCCTATGACGAGGAGGGCAACCCAGTCCTGATGGACTATCGGCCCGGTGCCGATGATGGCTTTAGGAAGAGGAAGAGGCAGAGGCTTTGGAGGGCCAAGCCAAGATCCAGTCACATGCTGGACTTCCAGCCACCCATGCCACATTTCATCACGTTGCCCAGAACGAGAACAAGCTAACAAGGACAAAGCGGATCTCCGATGCACAGAGTGTGAAATCACACATCTGTTTCCTGACTGTCATTGGGGATTTTTGGAGTGGAAACCTTTGACAGTGAGGATACACCCATCCCACTACATGTTATGACGCGAGCTCAGAAAAAATAGGCAGGTATCTCTTTGCCAGGGCCAAGTAACCTTGACGCAACCTCAATAGGAAAGAAAAGCTGGAGGAGACGGAAAAAGAGAACCGATGCAAAGATAACTCTTAAAACCGAGGAAGCAACTACGTTAGTAACGGGAAAGAGGGTCACTTAGGCAGAGACGGAGACCTCATCTCATAAGACAGCCGATAGTCACAGATGCAGAGACAGATGCTGAACCCATATTAGAAGATCCTATTGACGATTTCTCCAGCGTGAGCACACCAGTCTCACCTTCAAAACCACAAGCTACGAGCATACCTGCACCACTGGGGGCAACTCAATAGCAAGGCCAAGGGGAAACTTGCCAGGGGAGACAGAACGCATGGCCTAGAAATGCTAGCCTCAGGGGAAGATAAGAGCCCAGTGGCCTACTCACAACCTTGTTGTCTACTCTAATAACTCTAAGCTTGGAAGACCTGCTTAGGCAGAATCATGATGCGAGTGCTGATGGAGGGACACACAGGACTTGCGGGTGCTGATCTGCAAGATCATGATGCGGTTACACAGATCCCAAGTCTAACTCTACACTCAACTCATAAGTCTTTGCACATTAATGATTTTTGGGAAGGCATTGAAATGCATGCAGTTTTACCCGTCCTAGCTTTAGGAGATATGACGCGAAAAGGAATTGTAAACACAGACACAGGTGTTAGTGTACTAAGCCATGCAGTCTTAGAGGCATGGGGAAACCCTCCTGTAGAGACTCCTAGGTTTAGCGTCACGTTAGCAAATGTAATGAAGGTAAGACCATTCGAGGTCTTAAAGAATTGGCCAGTAAAGATTGTCGGTGTGCAGTTTTCCGTAAACTTCATTGTCATGAAGGGAGTGGATTACGACATACTATTAGGCCGACCTTGGATGAGGAATGCGCATGTCATCAAGGACTGGGGCAATGGTTGATTTTCCTAGGGAACAGAACTAGTGCAGTAAGGGTAGAGATGGACACTTGGAAGACGACCCTTGTTGATCTAGATGCCATCTCAGCTATGCTGAAAGGCGATACTCAAACGACCAAACCCTATGGATCACTCACTAAATATATTCCTTGCCCTGAGGATGAGAGGGATTGGATGCACGTTTTGGCAACCATTGACCTACCATTCTTGGATGAGGAAGAACTATATCGATAGGCTGCTAAAGTTGCAACCATGCCAATTGAGAGCCAATTGTGCTACTTTGCATGATGGCAGGAAGCTCACTCAACCCAGGTTAACCAGACTCGTTTCATATCCCCAACAACAAACTAGAGCTTCAGGAAATCGTAGAGTATCTGACCAATAAACTGGAAGGCAACTTGGCTGCTAACTTAAAACCTCTACGTGATCTATTAGCTAAGCCAGAATGGAAATGGACCAAGGTCCACGACCTGAATTTGTTATATAACTGGGCTTTAGTTTTACTGATGACAAGGATACTAGAGAGGAAAGCTTAGGTGATGATGAGCAGTTAGAAGGATAGGACTCTGATGACGAGGAGTATGAGGACTGTCGCTCTACGGGAGAGGAGAGTGAAGAAGAGATAGATACAATAGAGTACGACATGGAAGAAAAAGCGATAGAACAAATCAGGGCAGACTCGAGGCCTAGGAGAGGAAGGACCAGTCAGAACGAAAAAGGAGTCATGCAAATGGAGTGTGATAGATCCTGGCTAGAACACATAGGAGCTGTGGATTACGAGCAAGCCGGAGTGGCACGACCATGGGTAATCCCAGTGCTCAAGATGGATGCACCTATACTGAACTACGACCCCCTACGGAAACACCTTCCTCAAGTGAGGGATGCGAGTTTAACTCAGAGTTGGAAGTCAGCATTGAGAGTGATCCCGAGATACCACAACCTTCTAAAGTCAAACGCACCAAGGGAGACTTGCCAGTCGACCTAAGGCACAGGAGGCTAAAGGAGGAGGCCAGGAGGCAAGAAAAGGACTCAGAAGCAGAAAGGCAAAAGAAACCGCAGGATCTACGCAAACGGTTTAAAAAATTTAAAAAGGGTGACAGAGTGGTGATTCTGCTAGGTGCGAAAAGACAAGGCCAAACTAGTGAACCGATCAAGGGACCCGCCAAAGTCAAGGAAGTTAACTTGGCTGGGGAAGGTGAAAAGCCAAGACCTGTATTCATTGTAGATGACTTGACGGAGGATGACGAGACCAAACTTGTTACACTCTTGCAAGAGTACATTGACGTATTTGCCTGGACATTGGATGAAGTTAAGGGAGTCGACCCTAGGGTTGTGACTCATAATATCCCAATGGTCCCTGATGCAGTGCCAACGAAACAATGACCTTACCCCATGAATCCCAAACACACCCATGCAGTAAAAGAGGAGATTGATAAACTCATGAGGGCAGGATTCACATATGAGATCGAGCACACGGATTGGGTATCACCTATCGTGATTGTCATGAAGAAAAATGGAAAAATCCAAGTGTGCGTGAACTACAAGAAAGTGAATGCCACTACAAAGAGGGATAACTATCCTTTACCTTACACCGAGCACATGCTTGAGAGGGTAGCAGGTAAAGAAGACTACAGTTTTCTGGATGGTTTCTCGAGCTATAATCAAGTGCAAGTGCACCCCGACGACATGCACAAGACTGCCTTTGCCACGGAATGGGGTGTATTCGCCTACATTGTCATGCCTTTTGGGCTGATGAACGCACCTGCGACTTTTCAACGCCTAATGTGCACTATATTTAAGGACATACTTAGGTGCAAACTGGAAGTGTTTGTAGACGACTTATGCGTACATTCTAGTTGGGCCGAACACTTAGAGAAATTGAGAGCTGTCTTTGAAAGGTGTAGGTTGTACCACCTCTCGTTGAACCCCTTGAAGTGCCAGTTCTGGGTCAAACACGGATGCATCTTAAGGCACATAGTGTCAAGGAACGGCATTGCCACTGACTTTTATAAAGTCAGAGTCATTGTTGACTTACTGCCACCTAATAACTACAAGGGAGTTCAGTGCTTCTTAGGACACTGTAACGTGTCCACTAGAATCATCCAGGACACGTCTTAGCAGTCCATCGAAAAGAATGTCTAGAAAGCTCCACCTGGCATTCCCATGGAATGTTACGGGATTTGCAATCTAGGTCTTCCCATGTCTGCCACGTAGTGGAAGTATCCTGGCCGTTCCCACTTAGGATCGACCTGAATCAAGGTTATCCTGATTGGTCATTATCTAGCAGCAACTAGCGTCGGACCCAAGCATACTACTTTACGCAGAAACGCCAGATCCAAAGTGGATTTATACTGCACTTGGTTCAAGGAGAATGGGAAACGAGGGGGATGCAAAGCTCAACCTCTCTGCCATAAGGCATAGTCCCATTCCGTTCCCCTAAAACAGCGTAAATCGGTTAAGACATAACTCTAGGTCATTGATTTCGTTATTCGTTTTGATGATGATGATCATCTCGCTGTTCTTCGAGATTTTTGAGAAAAGTTCGCGGCTAATCGGGACCACCCAACCGTAGGACGGACCCATGGCCCATCCTCCGCACTTTCCTCGATTTGTTTTAGTTATGTAATTATCTAACACATTAATTTGACATATAACAATCAGCTTCTTTAATTAATCATGTTCAGCACTGGTTCCTTCACGTAATCTTATCACGTGACATAAAAAAACAATATCAAGCAAGTTCTTTTTTTTTTAACATTTCATCATTTTATCTTTGAAATACAAGGAGTTCCACCCGTAGGCTTGTCCATAATCCGCCCGAAGGCTATCCAGTAATCCCCAGGGATCACTATTCCAAGCTTCTGCCCGTAGACTAGTATGCGGGCCTCGAGATCCAATCCCGAGTCACGTTAGCCTCTTGTGCAGGACCCGAAAGGCGAGGGATTTACGGCCAGAGCCCCCCCTGGCGCCCAAGCGTCCTCCTGCTCCAAGTAGAGATCAACGGAGAGACCTCTCGCAGCGGGTTCGGTCCACGTTCCCGGCGCGGTCAACAACCCCCTTGGTTAGGGTCAGGCAGGCAGTCGGGGGTAACTGAAGCTGCCTCTCCCTTCAGGCCTTCAACCTGAAGCATTAGATATCTTTTCATCCTTTAGTTCCTTGAGCAAACAATGCAAACAGTGCTTTCTAAGCTGTTACAAGCACAATCAATTCCAGTGGTCCTTTATTTGGCCAATTGGTAAGGAGTGAATCTTTCTCTCCGAAGGCATCCAACACTCGATCCAGGATCAATTGCGACTTGGCAAGATCCCCAAGGGTTTGTTTTGTTAACCCTATATCCTTGGGTTAGGGTCGTACCCTACTAACCCAACTTAACCAATACCTTAAGTTCTATTAGCAGTAAATATGTTATTCCAATTTACTAATTGGTCTTTTGCTTCCAAGCAAATATCTAATTCTCGTATCTTGGTTACTCTACCCAAGAAAGGTACTATATCACAACGATTATTTCTCCTCTTGCAAGATAAACTTGCGTAAGAATCTGACAATCTCATTCCGAGGAATTGACCATTCTCTTGTGATCAAACCACAAGATCATGTGACGTTGTAACTTGTTGCACAAGTTTTGCATCTAATTCATGGGACTATTTCACCCATCGCATGACGTCTTCTAATCACGGAATCTTGATAGGAAACAGGGTTTAGGGTGTCTTTATATCCAATCCATTCCCGATTGCACTAAGCCGACATCGTCGGTCCTAGGGTTCCAACTCAACCCGAGTTTCATCTTTTTAACGAGCGATCCTTAGGATAGAAACCCTAGATCGTTTCTTGCAGGTATGTCTTGTGGAAGTTGCAATGGAAAAGGGGGCTTAGAGAGCCCCCTTATAAGCTTCCAAGAAGCTTCTAAGAAGCTTTTGGGGGCATGTGATGTAGGACCACGTGGAAGAAGGGGAACGTGGACGAGGAGGATTTTGGAGGCCCTAATGGTGGGTAGGAGGCGGAATGGCAGCAACAGTTCAGGTTGGCAGCCGGCGATGGCTAAGCGAGCCCAGGCGGCGGCAATCAGTGATGTCTCCCTCTCCTCCACTGATGGAGCATGGCGACCAGCCTCTCCCTCCTTCCATCCTTTGCACGACATTTCGTCACTCTTCCCTCCTTCTTCCACTGATGCAGCATGGCGACTGGCAGCTCTTATGTAGCAACTCCTCCCTCCACACGACGCATCACGGCATATTGGTAGCGATGTAACTCTGCCTCCTTCCTCCGCTCACTCCACAATAGCCTCCACAGCCTGTCGCCTTCCTCCTCTCACCTCTCAAGTAGCATGTCATAGCCTTTTTTTTTTTCCTTCAACGCCTTAGAGGGTGTATTTATAGGACAAGGGGGGGAGAGGGCTCCCTCCCCCATGTGGCCCCCTTGCATGGTATCCTCCCTTCCACCTCCTTAGTTTCCCAATATAGCCCATCCCCTTCCCTCAGCCATGCTTTGGCTGGGGGGGAAGGTAAATTTTAAAAAAAATTGCAATAAACCTATCATTATCCTCTTGACCTCCTCCCAAGAGGATGTTTCCCCGTAGGTGATGCGATTTTTGATCCTCGGTCCCGGTTGACCAATGCGGAGTACTCCTTTTCTTGCGTACGGTCATAAATCAACTACCGAAAATGCAGATAATCTTTTCACGAATTTACGGAGTGCGGGAGGTTGGTCTAGTAATATTTTTATTCAAACGGAAATATTACATTCTCTCCCCCTTGGAGGAATCGAGATGTCCTCATCTCGAGATGAACTGGGGATATTGATGGTTGGGAGTGCTTTCATCCACCCAAGTGGCATCCTCCTCGGGATAATCTTTCTACTGGACGAGGCATTCCTTCAAGGTTCTAGATCTCAGTTGTCTCTCCCTAACATCTAAGATCCTGTCAGACTGTAGCTCAAGGACTCCTTGGCTAGGCATTACAATTTGTTGGTCATCAAGTACATGGCTAGGATTAGGTACATACTTCTTCAGTAGGCTGATATGGAATACATTATGAACCTTTAGGTTCTCACGGAGTTGCAGTCTATAAGCATTAGGTCCTAGGCACTTAAGGATCTTGTATGGTCCACAATACCTTGGACTTAGCTTCTTGCAATCTCCTAAGGATAGGAAACTCTTCTTTGGGCGTACACAATTGAAGACCATGTCTCCTTCCTCGAAGGTTCTACCTTGACGCTTCAAATCTGCGTATGCCTTTTTTCTATCCTTGGCGGCTTGGATGTCCTGTCTTATTGACTTTACTTGGTCATCCATCTCTTCCAACATTTGCCTTGAAGCCTCAACCCTCAAGGTTGGATCTGAGAAGTTTAGGGGACTTCGACAGTCATGCCCATACAATGCTTGAAAAGGGGTCATCTGAATGGTTTGTTGGTAAGAAGCATTGTAGGCAAATTCCACCACAGGCAAGTATTAAATCCACCTTTCGGCTCCCGACAGTAGTATGCCCTAAGCATATCCTTGATGACTTGATTTACTCGCTCTGATTGGCCATCCGTTTGGGGATAGTAAGCGGTGCTAAGGCAGAGTTGAGTCCCAATAGCATCAAAGATAGCTCTCTAGAAGTGTGACGTGAAGAGAGAATCACGATCACTAATGTTTCTTCTGGGTAAACCATGTAGCTTGAATATTTCTTTGATAAACAATCTTGCAATGTCTGAGGCTTTATAGTTTGTCTTTACTGGAATAAGGTGTGCAACCTTAGTAAGCATGTCAACCACAACCATGATGGAGTTGTATCCTCCCTGAACCTTGGATAGGCCAACAACAAAGTCCATACTGATGAATTTCCATTTCATTTGGGGAATGTCAAGTGGTTGCAACTTCCCTGGCATTTTGACATGTTTTTCTTTGATACGTTGACAAGACAAACACTCAGTAACATATTTGAGAATGTCACCATTAAGTCTCTCCCAATGGTAGCTCTTCCTAATTGCATTGAGAGTCTTTGCATAGCCAGGATGTCCTAAAAAAAAGGGGAATCATGAGCTTCCCACAATATCTTCTGCTTAAGTGACTGGTTTACCGGTATACATGCTCTCATTCTATAGTAGACAAGTCTACCATTGACAGAGAATTCATGATACTTAGCCTATAGCTTTTGTTCCTGGTCCTTGATAGAGATTTCCCTTAGCATCTTTTGATAGGCTGGATCATGGCATGCTTCATCTCTAGCTAGCTCAAGTATTGGGTTGTTTGGCATGGACACCTTTGTAGCTAGAGATCTAGCTATTGATGGATTTTGAAAGATTAGTGAATTAAGGAATGCCTTGCAACTGAGTGCATCAGCAACTACATTCTCCTTTCCAGGTCGGTATTTGATTTCAAGGTCATACTCCTCTAGCACTTCAATCCACTGACATTGCCTCATGTTGAGCTTGTTCTAGGTAAAGTTCCACTTGAGACTTTTATGATCACTCACTAGTGTAAACTTGTTACCCAGCAGGTAGTGTCTCCAAAGCTTGACAACTAACAATTCTAGATCATGGGTAGCATAATTCTTCTCATGGCTCTTCAGTTTCCTTGAAGAGCATGCTACAGGATGACCTTCCTGCATAAGTACACACCCCAAGGCAAGAATGCTAGCATCAGTTACTACCTCGAACTCCTTATTGAGGTCAGGAAGTTTTAGAATAGGTCTTTGCTTCAATTTGTCGAAGCTATTTTGTTCGGAAGTTGACCATGTAATGGAAGTCTGCTTCTTTAGTAAGTCTGTAAGAGGTGCTGCAATCAAAGCATAGTTTTTTATGAAGACCCTATACCATCCTATCAATCCAAGAAAGCTACGTATCTCTTTGACGGATACTGGTATTGGCCATTCAAGCACATCTCTTGACCTTGGCTGGGTCTACTGATATTCCTTCTGATGATACTATGAATCCCAGATATTCAATCTAACGCTTGAAGAATGCACACTTCTTCATTTTTGCATACAGCTTGTGTGACCTTATTGTCTCAAGGAAAATCCGAAGTTGGGGTTCATGATCTCCTTCCTGTTTGGAATAGACTAGAGTGGCATCGAAGAAGACAAGCACGAAGTTATCAAGATATGGTCTAAAGATATCCTGCATTAACCTATTGAAGGTGGCAGGCGCATTCGTAAGCCCTAATGACATAACTAGAACTCAAAGTGTCTATATCTAGTGTTGAAGGTCGTCTTTGGGATATCTTCTTCTCTGATTCTTATCTGTTAGTAACCAGACCTAAGATAATCTTGGAGAAGATCTTGGCACCCTGAAGATGATCAAGAAGCTCATCAATTCTAGGAATATGATATTTGTTCTTGACTGTTGATTGATTCAACCCTCTGTAATCAATACATAGTCGAAGTGTTCCATCTTTCTTTTTCTGGAACAGTACTGGTGCTTCCCATGGTGAACTGTTAGGACCTGATCTAGTAGTTGCTTGAGTTGTTCCTTCAGCTCAATTGCTTTCGGTATAGACATTCTATAGGGTCTCTTCGCAATTGGCGCAGCTCCTATTACTAGCTTGATCTCATGATCTACTTCTCTTTGAAGCGGGAGTTCTGTTAACTCTTCAGGAACTACGTCCGCGTATTCCTTTAGCCAAGTGACCAAATCACTTTACTTCTTTATTAATATTCACAGTCAAGACAATCATTGATTTTTTTTTAAAATTATTCCATTCATATCAGCATAGTCCCTTTCGAGATACAATTATTAGTAGTACGGATTGGGGTCATCGATTTTCAGGAATCAATAGTTCATTGGAAGATTAGGGTATCTTTTCCTTTGATATCCATTCTTCTCATGACGTCCCAAAACCTTGATTCGGTCGGCAGGGATTCTTTGAATCACTTCCCTGTACACATACTTATTCTGGTTAACCCTTCGACCTCCGACCTATAGGGTCGCGTTTGCGTGAGCCTCAACAAAGACGAACAACTTCACGATCTTCAAATCTTCCATCCACTTGATTCTCTTTAAGTTAATTTGAAGGTACGCAGGTCGATGGGCAGCTATATAATAGATCCCTGAAACACCCATCCATCTCCGTTCGACGTATACAGGCGATGGATTGTAAATGCGGTCTAGGATTTGTCGATAATCCTTGGAATGCATCGCGGTCATAAACATGACTCGGAACACTAAGAACTTGTTCCATGCTTCATAATTCTGCAAGATAGCATTGAAAGTAAGGAAATGTTTGGGACAATAACATTTGCTTTACTTCTTCTTATTAAAATTTCTTAAAAACAAGTCTTTTGTTGGTTCGCTCTGATACCAACTGTAACGTGTCCACTAGAATCATCCAGGACACGTCTTAGCAGTCCATCCGAAAGGATGTCTACAAAGCTCCACCCGGCATTCCCATGGAATGTTACGGGATTTGCGATGTAGGTCTTCCCGCGTCTGCCATGTAGCGGAAGTATCCTGGTTGTTCCCACTTAGGATCGACCTGAATCAAGGTTATCCTGATTGGTCATTATCTAGCAGCAACTAGTGTCGGACCCAAGCGTACTACTTTACGCAGAAACGCCAGATCCGAAGCGGATTTATACTGCACTTGGTTCAAGGAGAATGGGAAACGAGGGGGATGCAAAGCTCAACCTCTCTGCCATAAGGCATAGTCCCATTCCGTTCCCCTAAAACAGCGTAAATCGGTTAAGACATAACTCTAGGTCATTGCTTTCATTATTCGTTTTGATGATGATGATCATCCCGCTGTTCTTCGAGATTTTTGAGAAAAGTTCCCGGCTAACTGGGACCACCCAACCGTAGGACGGACCCATGGCCCATCCTCCGCACTTTCCTCGGTTTGTTTTAGTTATGTAATTATCTAACACATTAATTTGAACTAGATTACCACAAGTATGTGTAGTCATGGCATGACTTTGTGGGCACTTGTAGGGTACCTATTTCCTCTGAAGAAGGGTTGCATAAAATCAAATGCTACTTATGGTGTATGGCATACTATAGAGAGACGAGTTATGCCTTTGGTGATCAATGCTTATAGACCAATTGTGCCTATGCTGATCAATATTGTGGTGCCTAGAGTGGTTGTGGTGATCAATGCTACCTTTGGTGTTGATATATTGGAGATAAACTAGCTCTACTTGTGGTGATCAAAGTTTTCATGACCACACTGGCTTTGGTGATGCATGTCGATAGACTGGCTATGCATGTGGTGATTAATGATATGGTGACCAGACTGACTGTTATGATTAGTGATGCTTGTGGTATTGACATATTGTAGATAAACAACTGTGCCTATGGTGTAGAAATATTGGAGGGTCATCTGAAATGACTTAAATTTTGATATGTTGCATTCTCATAATAGGATAAACATTTAGTTTCCATAAGATCTTACCTACATAATGACTTGCCATTCTCACCATCATTAAGCATGGTAATTGCTATGGTATAGCACCCAAGGCATGGAGTATTTGCATTCTCAAGGTGTCATAGGTCAACATCTTTAGTCAAATAATTCACTTTTGGCAAATGATTTGTGTGTGGAAATCGTAGACTTGGATGGCCTGTTTTGAGTTTGAGATTGCCAACACACGATTGAGGAAGTTGGAGATGCCTACTTAGGCCATGTAAGCACATTAGTGCTTTCCTTGATTATGGTTATGATGGTAACAATGCAAATTTGCATCATGCAAATCCCTTTCACACCGTGTGTTGTATGTGCAAAACTTCTTAGTGACTACCCCTCATGGAAAAATAATAGCATTGTTGAGGAAGTAGATGATGTAACTAGTTGGATAGCTATGTATTCTTTAGATACGAACAAAAATGTTGTAAGATAACAAGTTTTTTGGTCTTGAAGTTCATATAAGACATGCACATAGATTATTTGAAATAAAATTTCCCACTTCTATGGTAGTAATCCTACTTGTAGCAACAACTTCTACCCATCTAGTCATGTAGTCTACTCCCACTATGATGTATTCCTTTCGAGCATTGGTATATGGAAGAGGGCCAATTGCATCAATTCCCCACTCTTCAAAGGGCCCATATGATTTGATAGGTGTTTGAGGTTCATGCGTGATCTTCTTTGGCCCTATTCTTTGGCATGTATCATAAGTCTTGAACCAAATTTGCACATCCCGATGTAGACTTGGCAAAAATATCTTGCTTGGAGTATTTTCCTAGTAGTGATGTCATATGCAAAATGGCCACCACATACTCTATCATGGTAAGCTTCCAAAATGTTACTAATTTCATTGCAAGATACTATGGTATTTGTTGAAACTACCAAATTGGTGTTATTTCCTTAGAGAGGGCTAGAAAATGTGCTTTTTGATATTCAGTCCAATGAAGGTAGGTTGTGATGTTTTCAAAGTGATCATATATGAGAGGATGTCCTAAGTGGGGACACTGGTAAAGCTTTTTGGACAGACCTTAGGGTTGGGTTGATCACTATGACCAATGTTTGATTAATGTAGTTAATGTGATGCATTAGAGTGGTAATAACATGCATTAGCTATTTTATCTGAGGGGGGATAAGTTCTAATTGCAATGTAGAATGCATCTATGTATGAGCATGTGTAGAAGAAGTAAGGCTTCTAGGCAATGCATGATGGCTTAAGGTCATAAAGATGCTTTGTATAGGATTTGAAGTATTCCTTATGCCTATCCTCTCCACCAATGTAATAGGACCAGTCTCTTCCATTGTTTTTGTAGTGAACACATCAATAGATGCCAGTCCCTTGACCATCTAGATACAATGCATTAATTGTTTTTGCCATGTTGTAGTGTGCTATGTGATATTGCTCACAATAGTAAGATCAATTATTAATAAGCTCCATATAGTAGAATGTAAGACATACATATATAGAAACATCCAATTTGTTTAATTACGGTTTCATACTTGTGCTATTTACCTATTTAGATATTGTGAATTTTATTTCTAACTTGTATTTAAAATAATATTTTCAAAAACTATTATTTATACATAGAAATTTTTTACTATGTAACTAGTTTTCTTATATAAAAATATTTTGCTATATCACTAACTTGTAAAGTGTTTCACTTTTACTAGTTGAGAGTCAGACTTTGAAATTTCGAGGACGTAGCATTAAATGACTTTGAAATTTCGAGGACGTAGCACTAAATGCTCCTGAGTCCTGAGGCAGTTAAGTCGTCTAATAAGTGCGAAGGTCCTCTAACGGTAAAACCTATCCAATCACATAAAGTAATGCCACCAACGTTTATCACGTCCGGGGCAGCGACCGATGAAGCTCGATAATCGACTTATGAATATATAAACCCGAGGCAGTGCTCTCTTAGCAGTGCCTGAGGAGAGAACTGAGATCAAGAAGCTTAGTTAAGAAAACATGGCAGCCAAGGATATCCAGAGCCTCCTAAAGAGCGCCGCGGATCAACTGAAGCAACAGCAACAATTGAAGAATACAAGTGACGCAGATGATGCGAAGTTGTGTTCATTTCCGGTGAAAAGCCATCCAAAGCAAGCGGCTATGGAGGAGCACAGGCGGGCGTGGATGCAAGAGTTCTTCGGATCGTCTGCGTCAGCCCAGCAGCTGCAGAAGCTCTTCGACAGCCGCTTCCACACCTTGTCGTGCCTGTTCTACCCATACGGCACCTCCGAGAGCCGCTCCTTCACGCTCTTCAAATTCATCCTGTGGGTGTTCTTGGTGGACGACGTGCTGGACGACTCGCGTGTGCTGGGCCAGACTCATGCGCCGGCTCGCCTCTTCTGCTCTCGCCAGATCAAGGCCATGTTCGGCTCGCCCTGCGAAGCGGCCCAGGCGGCGGGCCTAGACGACGTCTGCACAGAAGGCGTTCTCTCTGTCTCTCTCTCTCTCTGTCTATAAACCTGCAACATGAAATCAGAGAAACTTTGAACACCTACACATTTATGCAGGCGGTCGCTCCTCCTTTAGCACACGTCTATGCCATATGGATCTGCCCATGAGATCCAAAAGCTCGTCGTTGGTTTGGATGGCTTTTGATTACTAGGACCAAAACACAGGAACAGTGTCATAGGTTGTGTGCCAACGGAAACTTAAGGAAATGAAAACTCGTGTGCATGAAAATTTTACAAAAGACACGATGCATGAGTCGTGACTCCTTAGGTTGTGTGTCAACGGAAACTTAAGCAAATGAAAACTCGTGTGCATGAAAATTTTACAAAAGACACGATACATGCGAGTCGTGACTACTTGACTTCTTTTGATCCCCCAACACGAATATATTTCATGAGCCTTACGAAACCATGCTTTTGTAAAGGAGTCTTAAGTATTCATTGATCCCTTTGAAAATCTTAATTGGTTGATCTACAGTTCTCTGCTTCTTGTTGCTGGTTAAGCATGTACTAGGCCAGTTGGGCAAGTAGGCCAGTGGCACTTGTAGATCTAGTGAGAGATCCTTGCCACTTGGCCATTGGGACAAACCAAGATTCATGTGCACCTTGGGAGGGGTTTGTGTACTCAATTTGATGTATGTGTACATATAAATGTATGTATATCAATATATATCACATGGACAGCATGGACAGACAGAACTCCATATGGTAATCTAATAGTTTTAACACATATTTGTTTGCAGATGACCATCTCACCCCAAGTGAACTCTCCGCCATGGATAAGAGGATCCAAACGGAGCAACAATTGGTGATCAAGTTGGGGGCGGAGTGGACGGAGGAGATGCGAGCGCAAGGCATGCCGCCAAAGCAATATAAGCGGCTGCAGGAGGCGGTGGTGGAGAATCTGGGTGGGATCTTGGAGGTGGTGGCTCTACGGGAGGAAGGCAAGCTTCCAGCGAGTGTGGTAGAGTATGTTGCCCTACGCCGTAGGGATGGTGCCTACAAGCTAGGCTTCATCGGTTGTGAGTTCGACCTCGGCATCGAGCTCGATGACCAAGCCCTCTCCCACCCCTCCCTCCAAGCCCTCCATGATGCCACCTCTGACCAAGCTTGCTGGATCAATGACCTCCTCTCCTTCCACAAAGAATACTACGAAGGCGACTTCATCAACCTCCCGGCCCTCCTTCACTACCTCAAGAATAACAATAGCCCCACCGACATCGACTTCCACCAATCCCTATCTGAAACCCGTGCCATGATCCACTCTAAAGACCAGGATTGCGTGCGCCTCTCACAAGAGGTCGAGGAGTGGAACCCTGCTCTCTGTCCTTACGTCCAAGCTACTCATTGCACCATATCTGGGCTTTTGGCTTGGACGCTTACTAGCCTTCGCTACAAAGTGGCATTTGACTCTACATCGGAACCAACACTAGCTTGAGACCCGTTTTTTCTAGCTGTTTTGCTTATCTTTATTTCTATCCCTTATTGATACTAATAAATAATGATTGTCCACCAATCCCCATCACATCATTTCACATGCCTTCACTGTATGTGTGAAATGGTACGCAATATTCAAGCCTTCTTTGTATTGGTCACTATGTTCATTACAATGCCATCTATGTAGCTTTTATTGCTTTAAGTAAATGCTAGATGTCATTCCTACCTAGGAAACAATAGACTTGGGAAGAATTGGTCACTATGTTCACTACAATGCCATCTATGTAGCTTTTATTGCTTTAAGTAAATGCTAGATGTCATTCCTACCTAGGAAACCCTAAGTAAATGCTAGATGTCATTCCTACCTAGGAAACAATAGACTTGGGAAGAATTGGTCACTACTATGTTCACTACAATGCCATCTATGTAGCTTTTATTGCTTTAAATAAATGCTAGATGTCATTCCTACCTAGGAAATAATAGACTTGGGAAGAATTGTGTTATTTTTGATACTATCGGAGCCTTCATTTACCATTTCAAATCTCATTTCCCATAATCTAGTATAATATTTATGTGTTTAAATACAATGGATTTGTAGGCGTCAAAACTTGATGTAGCGAGCAATAGACATAAACTAAAAGCGGCTTACTACTCGAGTGGTGCTCAGACTTTTAAAAAATGATGGGGCCACAAAATGAAGACAAAGGACAATGAGACTAAAAGTGACTACAAGTTACTCCAAAATAGTAGCTTTCATCACTCTTTGTTTTCAAGAACGAAAAATGCAAGCTATGCCCTTATCAAGAATCTCATGTCTATCTCTAATGGGTATTGTTAGCACTCTACGAATTGTTGGATAAGAAGTGGTAATAATCCAATTTGGATTTATATTGGGCTAATATCCTTTTTTATTTCTTCTTTGTCGAAATATATTAAGCTCACAACTAAGTTCCTATGCCCCTTAATGAAGAATAAAAAATTGATCTAGTATTCCTTTATGCCAATGTTCGTGCTATAAGAACTAGGTATGGGACTTGCTTCAAGGTCTCCATTTCCTCATTATATCAATGGAAAAATTTGCTATAAAGGAGAAAAAAATTGATAGGTACAAACTTAGTACAAAAAAATGTTTGATTCTCCATGACTTTGAAACAATCTAGAAAGCATCCATATCACATGTGTACCTAGGGTATTCAAAAGCTTACTAAAATGTGAAAGACTCTCATGATTTCATTGATATAAGCAATGAAATTAGTTTTACTTTTTTAAACTATCAAAAAAAAGTATTTCTTAAGAAAAATGGCTAGATTGGGCTTATGTTTTTGCAAGCATTATTTAAACCTTTATTAATATTGAATCGGAAAATACACTTATGGGTACATCTATGATCCCTATTAACCACCCACAAAGGACTTGTGTAAAAAATACACTTATAGCAAGATATATAAATGTGACTTTTAAGTTTTTTTACACCCGCAAAGGACTTGTGTAAAAAATACACTTATAGCAAGATATATAAATGTGACGTTTAAGTTTTTTAAACATGCTTGAACCTACAATTTTCACAGTCTTTTAAACATTGAAAGGAACACATTTTTCTTGCAATTTTCAATATCTTTTAATGCGATTTTAAATGTGCTCGATGTGCAAGCAAAAAAAGCTAGGGAGCTACTAGTTACGTACCTATAGCTCCAACTAGTGTTCTACAACTAGCAACACCCTTCTTTTCTTTTGCCCGTCTTGTATACTCTTGGGTATCAATTTTATGAATTACATTCACATATTCAATAAATAGTATACACATTAACAAGTTAATAATACAAAAGAGAAATGAGTAAAAGTAGTTTGTATAACTTGAAATGTACAAAGGATCATGTTTATATGATTTTCAACCATCTATTATGGCGTCAGTACCTAGGATGCTAGTATATACAACAAATATCATATATGCTTCGAAGAGGCATCACCACCACCCTCTCCCTCTTTATTATAGTCTCCATCACCCTAATCATCCTCATCCTCATCACCATTGTGCTCCTAGACATTGTGTGCTCACTGCGTTCCACATCATACCCTCTTGCATCACACTGTCTCTCTCCAACTGCCTTATTATGTTGTTGCCCGTATAGACATGTATAATTCAAGCCTAGAATACTAAGAAATTTCAAAGTATTTCACAAAACAAATGACTTAGTAAATTCTTTGCACCGTGATTTCATGCCACTGTTTCTCTATGATGATACCTTGCTCTCACAAGTGCATCCACGTGTCTAGTCTACTAGACTAATGCTTATAGCTCTTCTCATTGATTAGTGGGAAATTAGCCAACAAAACCCAACTACAAAATGAAATCATAAGAGTACAAGATATAATAAATGTCAAATAATCACATGTAAAAAATAAAACAAATCAAATAATCATATATAAAAATTGAAATAAAAGTTAAATACTTACAAATCTTACATTCCATGTATCAACGTCTCCTAACCCAAAATGTGATGGACCAAATTGCTCCATTTAGACTCATCGTGTCTTGTTGTATTGTGGGCCAAGGACTCCATGCTCCACCCTACTTTTAGCCTCTATCCACTCTTGATCATGTGCAATGATTGGCATTGTCTTGAGATCCAAGCCTTTCCTTATCCTCTTCTTTTTTCCCACTACTATGTGTTTAATTATGGATCTCTTATAAGAAATTAGCTTTTTTATCTTTACTCATTTATGAGCCTCATATGTGGCGTATTGGAAAACTTCTCATACACTATAGCAATGGTCCCTTAAATTGCAACTGAATCTTGATGTTTGAATTATAAGAAGCAATCTTTATAGTTCGTGCACACTATGAGATGCAAGTAGCTCATGATCTCCTTACCCATAGTAGTGTGGAGAACCCCACTTGATACATTGTTGGTAATACACTTTTGGCTAGGGTTCTGTTTGTCTCTCTTTATATTGTTAGGCTTTGCCTCTCTCACTTCATTTTTCTAGGCTTCTACAAATCTCTCTCTATGCTACTATGGAGAGGGACTCTGACCACCACCAAAATAATCTTAGCCACAATGGTTATGCCTATGGCTACTACTACTACCACTCTCATGGGATGGCTCATGCTATTGGGATTGTGAAGCACTTGCACCACCTAGGTAAGGGGAAGCTAATATTATTGGAGTTACTGAGGATTTTTGAGATGTTTGTGATCCAAAAGGCTGAGAGGTAGTCATGTACTCATACATCTTAGCTAGGGTAGGAGGGTTCCCAAAGAAGGCCTCTACCTCGGCCATCATTCTCTCTCTCTTATCCTTAGGGATGGGGTCTAGAGATAAGGATTCCCGCCATAATAAAAATTATATTAAAATGAAGAGAAACATCTAAGAAAAGCATAGCATAGAATCTTGACTATTAATATAGCAAACCTTCATAATAAAAAGAATAAAAAAAACATCAAAGTCACTACAAGGGAATGTAGACATAGTAACACTTGTTTCTGACATAAATTGATAGAGTTGCTATTTGGGCTGCTATTTTTGTCAGTATTTCATGGTAGCAATGCAAATAGTAACACTTTGTGATGCATATTGTAACTAGGATAGCAATGGTTTGTGATGCGTATTATTACAACTCGGGTAGTGATGGTTTGCGACATAAATAGTGATGGTGTACTGACAAAAAAAGCACTGAAAACCCGAGCGTGGTATTTTTACAAACTTGTTGCAAAAGAGAACGAAAGAGAGAGTGAGAGAGCTTGAAGCTTTGAGAGAGAGAGAGAGGGAGAAGGAGAGCTTAGCATTGCCACCACCATTTGTGAAGGAGGAGAGGGGTGAAAAAAAGACAAAAGGAAGGGAAGCTTCTTGTGAAGGTAAAGAAGAAGGAAGGAAAAACAAAGGGACTCATCTTCTTTGAGCCTTTGAGGTAGGTACATTGCCTCTCCTCTCATTGTTTTTCTATTTTCTTCTTTTCTCTCTTTATTTTTGTTTGCATAGAGATGCATTGAGAGAGAGAAAGAGAGAGGGAGAGAGAGGGAAAAAAATAGAGAAGGGAGAGAAAGAGAGAGAGAAGGATGGAAACAAAGAGGGAGACAGAGGGGGGAGAGAAACAAAGAGGGAGAGAGAGGGAGGGAGAAAAAGACAAAGAGAGATGGAGGAAGGGAGGGAGGGAGGGAGAGGAAGAGAGAGGGAAGAGGGGAGAGAGAGAAACAAAAAGAGGAATGTAGAGAGAGGGAGAAACAATAGGAGGTAGGGAGGGAGAGAGAAAATAGAGAGAGCAATAGGGCGAGGTAGGGAGGGATAGAGAAAATAGAGAGAGCAATAGGGTGAGGGAGAGAGGGGGGAGAGAAAAACAAAAATAGAGGAAGGGAGAGAAACAAAGAGAGCAAAAGAGAGGGGAAGGGAGAGAAACAAAGAGAGCAAAAGAGAGAGAGGGGGAAAGAGAAATGGAGAGATAGAAGAAGAGAGAAAAATAGAGAGAGAGGGAGAGGGAGATAAAAATAGAGAAATGAAGAGAGAGAGAGAGAGAGAGAGAGAGAGAGAGAGAGAGAGAGAGAGAGAGAGAGAGAGAGAGAGAGAGAGAGAGAGAGAGAGAGAAGAGGGAGAAAAAATTAGAGAGAGGGGGAAGAGAGAGATAACGAGAGGGAGGGAGGGAGAGAGAAAAATAGAGAGATAGAGGGAGAGAGAAAATAGAGAGGGAGGAGAGAATATTAGAGAAATAAAGAGAGAGAGAGATGGGAGTCAGAAATAAAGAGGAAATAGAGAGAAAAGTAGAGAGGGAGAGAGAAATAGAGAGATGGAGGGAGCACCACTCTTGATTACCTTACATGCATCTGACCATCTATGTAACATATATGTACATATACAATCTATTATCCATCTAGTGGAAAATTAGTCAATCACTATAGATACCTCGTGCAAGGATTCTACCACATAGTCCTTGCTCCCCTTTGGTATATGTTTCCAATGGTCTAGAATATTTTGCATAAATACTTGTTGGTACACCTTGCTGATGCATGCCATCACCATCCTCCCCTTATCATTCATGAGCACAGCACTCATTTTCTCATGCACTAGGTATCCTTATCCTAGTAGGGTGCATCTAGGGTGCATGCTCTCCCGCCTGTGAGGGACTATGCTCTTGGGCATAACCAAGAGATCCCTATCGATCTAGCATACCTGTAAGGGTAATATCTCTTGGAGTAACACCCATAGGGATGCCACCTACAAATGGATGAGTGAAACCTTGAGTCAAGGGAGTAGACATTCCTATAGATGTAACAAACCCTGAAGATAATAAATGTCAACTTGATCAACCTGAGCCACCCTCTCCAAAACTGGTACAAGAGCAAGGAGTAGCAACTGACAATGGGATCACAACAACTATATCTCTGCTTTACCCCCCAAAAACACTCCTAGAATGATGGAAGAGAAGGTCTACAATGACGATGCCTGTTCGAGGCATCCACCACAATCACCATCTCCATTAGTCGAGTGAGACATCCCTAATCTTCCCTCTATGGTGGTAAAAACATTTCACTTCCTTCTCCATTGTGCCATCCATCCTCTTCTCTATCCCATTTTTTATCAGCACATCTCCTATCAGCCTAATGTCGTTCTTTAGCATCCACAACATCCTGTTATCTGAATCCATCATCGGCAGCTACTTTGAAATATGCACCAATGCATGTTAGACTAGCTAACCTTCAGCCATGCTACTCTCTAAATGATCTCATTGTCGCACAAATCCCTTTAGGGTTTTCATGAAGGCACCAACAAAAACATCCATCGAGTGTATGGATTGGTCCTGCAATCTCCGCTTCGTCCACAAGATGTAGTAGGAGGTGAGTTTGTATTTGAGTATGCTTGTGGATAAGTACTTATCAAAGAGACAAACTGTCTCTATTGCTCCTTGCCTTGCAGATTCAATGGAGGATATCTTGACCTCCTTCTCTAAGATCCACTACACTAAATTTGACAACTTATAAATTACCAAGCATATCTTTGAAGTAAGACACCCTGCAATCGCGATTGGTAGTATGAACTGTTAAAAATTTAAAGCATTACAAACGTCAAATTGACACAAAGTAATGGAATACTAATTGTACTTACTATCAAGGCTAGGACAAACCTAGCATATTGTGTGCCAATAATTGTATTTTAGTTGTGTTAGTTGGTCATCTTTAGAAAATGTGGACCTGAGAGACCGCATCACGTAGTTGGTATGTGGATAGACTTACTAATTTGCTTCACCATGCACTCCTCTTTAGTGGATAGGATCTAAGGAGCATGATGTAGTTGCACATGACTATCAAAGCTCATTTGTGGCCAAAACAACTCCACTTTGCCTATCTCCTTCAAATCCATCAATGTCCCCATAGTGTCTCTCCTTCCTATGATATGGTCCACAATAAGCTGCCAACATTCTTGAAAATGCATATGGGATCCAACAAATGGTTGATCTATAAATGGTTCAAATATGGCAAATCATATAAAATTTAGAACCATTGCATTCTACTTGGAAGTGACTCCTCGTGGACTATCTTCCACTCATATCAACTTTGGGTACTAAACCTCCTCTCAAATCATGGCCCTCTAGCAAGAATGTGGCATACCCCTAATATACCATCTTCTTCATGATCAGTGACCTTCGAGCATCCCACACAATGGACATGCATGGTAACTTGAGGTAACCAAGCCTCACATAATGTCCATGTCTAGTCGACAAAGACATAAACGAGCCATGTTAGATATCAACAATAAGAATGAAAGCTTATTTACCTGAACACTCTCAAACCCAAAAAGTCATGCATGATCCACATAAGAATGGCTTATATATTAATGGAAAGCCTCCCAAGATGCTTGTTCATTTCTTCCAAAAAAATCCCCTCCTCGCACAAAATCATGAGTTCATGAATTAATAGATGGAGATAGATGTCCATGTTCTTGGCTTTATAGCACCTAGGAATAAGCAAGCTAGGACTAGGTATCATTTCTTTGTTTCTCTCCCTCCCTCCATCTCTCTATTTCTCTCTCTTTAGCTCTCTATTTCTCTCCCTTGCTCTCTCTATTTTTCTATCTCCCCTATTTCTATCTCTCTCTTTGTTTCTCTATCTTTCCATTCCTCCCTTCCTCTCTTTCTCTCCCTCCTTCTGTTTACTGCAAAGCGAAGGAAGCGAAAAACGAGGCATCAAGAAGAAAAACGCAATGCAAAAAAAAGGAAAAGGCACCTTACAAGAGAGTGGGCCCACCACGAGTACAAGATGCAACCATGAAAGCCGCAAGAAGCCAAAAGTTGGGAGGCACACCTTTAAATATAAAGACGCAGCCAAAACCTCTATAAAAGAGTACCAGGCTCCCTCTTATTCCATTTGTAACAATGAATGGGCGGTAGGACTAAAAGGAGGACAATGGAAAAAAGGGCCTAGGCTATGGCTGGCTATGTAAGAAAAAGGGGATAAGGGGATGACCGCTCAAAATGGATTTAGGGTTTTGTATATAAAATTCAAAAACTGAATGAGAGCTCATTCTTTGGTGTGTGGCAAAATGGACTCTTATTCTCTTCTCTTGCTTTCTTTTGTGAGTGCTTGAGGGAGGGAGTGTGAGTGAGTGAGGGAGTGAGTGTGTGAGGGTGAGGAATCTTAGAGGAGAAGCCCTCCACCTTCTCCTATCTTCTCTTCTTCTTTTCCCTTCTCTTGTCTTGTGCATGGCTATGGAAGATGGAGCTTGGAGGTGGAGGCTTGAGGATACTTGAACTTACATCAAGAATCTTGGAGCTATCGGAGTGCTTGAGAGAAGAAATACTCAATCGGGCATCAAGGTAAGCTCAGTACACTCGTAGAGAGGGATAATGCATTGGCAATGTGAGAGGTAGCCATTAGTACTCGCTTGAAACATTGAATAATAAGTGGTCCATGGGTCTTGGTGGTTGAGCTTGAGTGCCTCTACATTTTGGTTCCATTGCCGAGACCAATGGATTCAAGTTTGAGTGCTTGCGCGATTCAAATCGAGCATCGACTTCATCCCCAAATTTTTTGGTTTTAATCCATACTACAATTTAGAGTAGGATAGGAAGGAGAAATCTGAGTGGGAAGCTTACCGTTCAGTGTTGTAAAATAGTCCTACACATGGAAATAATAGGGGAAAATGAAAAAATAGAGGGCTCAGATATCTCAAAGTTTCAAGTGGAGTGATAGGTCTTGAGTGACTAGGGAAAACCTCATTTGTACTCTTGGCTTTGTATGTATGAGAGAGAGAGAGAGAGAGAGAGAGAGAGAGAGAGAGAGAGAGAGAGAGAGAGAGAGAGAGAGAGAGAGAGAGAGAGAGCTTGCAGGTTAGGAGACTACATTGAATTGATCGAAGCATGTTAGAGCTTTTGATGAGATTCAGGTATAGAATGCCCTTGGCCTATACCCCTCCTTTATTCCTAGAAGTCCCTGTAGATGCTAGCGACATTAAAGTGAGGATTTTTGGCAAAAACGTGATCGACACGCGTTTCGACCAGCAGAATCGAATGCTTCCCATAGTGTCCGATTCTCAGAATCAGACCCAGTGATCGGTCCGGTTCCTTGAATCAGACTCAGACAAAACCATTTAGTCCAATCAGACATACCTATCTGGTTTTAAAAAGCAGATCAACTCCAAATCGGATACACAACCCCGTCAGATCGGATGCTCGAACCGTCTGATTGCGACAATCAGACACACCACTTCCATCTGATTTCAAGAATTAGATAAGAAGGTATCGGATGCACTACTCTGTCTAATTAGACACTCTATCATTCGATCACCAGTGTTTGATGGACTAGTAACTGCCCTTAATACTCAGGTGAGACCTCAAGCTTTGACTTTTGAGGAGTTTTGTGCATTATTAATGGAGGAGGAGTTGAGGCTGAAAGCCCGAGAAGGAAGCAACAATGGAGATGCTGCATTCTCTGCCAATGCAAAAGGCAAAGGTGGTTCCTTCACCAAAGATGATAGTGACAAAAAGAAGAAGGGCAGAAAGAAGAAGTTTCAAGGAGAGTGCTTCTACTGCAAGAAGAAAGGACATGCAATTGTAGATTGTCGTGTCAAGAAGGCAGATGAAAAGAATGGTACCCTTAAAAGTAAAGGGAAAGAGACAGCCAGTACGGTTGAAGCAGAGTTGGAATTATTCATGGCGACCATTGAGAAAGTGTGCTCCTCGGCACAAGAAGAATCTACCACTGACTCATGGGTGTTGGATAGTGGGGCCTCCCGTCACATGACCAACAAGAAAGGTCTATACAGTTCTATGCAGCCTCTACAAGAATCCATCAGTGTGACGGTTGAAAATGATACTAAATGTCATGCTGCGGGCACAGGTACTATTTCTTTTGTTGCTGCAAATGGTGAAGTCAAAAAGCTTTCAAATTGGTTGTATGTTCCCGAAATTAGGAGAAATCTATTATCAGCTGCCATAACTGATCTTGGTCATGAAGTGAGGTTCAAGAAGACAGGTGCAGAAATTATTGATAATGCTGGCACAATTGTTGGCAAAGGAGAAAGAAGGAACAACCTATATGAGCTAAGTGCTCTTACAGCCACCACTGGAGTGGGCACAAGTAAGCTTTGGCATGAAAGGTTTGGACACATCGGATTTGCAGTATTGAAGGAGATGCAAAAGCAAGGTATGGTTGCTCACCTACCTACAATAACTGAATTGAAGGAACCATGTGAAGCTTGTATGATGGGCAAGCAACAGAGAAAGGCATTTCCACAAGAAAGCAAGAATAGAGCACAGGCTCCTCTAGAGTTGGTGCACGCTGACTTGTGTGGTAAGATGCCTACACAGGCCTTGGGGGGATCTTCTTATTTTATGTTGATTGTCGACGACTACAGTAGGAAGATGTGGGTGTACTTCCTTCGTGATAAGGCTCAAGCTTTTGGTAAGTTCAAAGAATGGCTAATACTTGTTGAGAATGAAACAGGGAAAAGTGTGAAGAAATTTAGAACAGATGGTGGTGGTGAGTTCAACTCAAAGGAGTTTGAAGGCTTTTGCAAGAGCAAAGGGATCAAGCGTCAATTGACGACGCCTCACACACCTCAGCAGAACGGTGTTGTGGAATGCAGGAATTGCACCATTGTGGAGATGGCAAGATGCATGCTGGCAAGGGATTGCCTAACCATTTTTGCGCTGAAGCTGTTAATACTGCATTCTACATTCTAAATCGGAGCTATACAAAGGCTCTCAAGGGAAAAACACCTCATGAGGCTTACACTGGTAAGAAACCATCTGTCTCACATTTCAGAATTTTTGGATGTGAATGTTATGTACATGTTCCAGATGAGAAGAGAAACAAGTTACAACCAAAAAGCAGAAAATGTATCTTCTTGGGTTATAGTGATGAGCAGAAGGCTTACAAATTATATGACCAAGAGGCAAAGAAGATCATTGCAAGCCGTGTTGTGGTGTTCAAGGAGGAGCTGCATACAGTGGAGGAGGAGAAGGCAAGTTCTTCCACTTTATCATCAAGCGAAGAAGTAGTCCACTATGAACCTGTCCCGAGAGCTATCCCTATCCTTAAAGGAGGAGGAAGCATCATCTTCAGATGATGAGGAAAAAGTTCACCAACCTGACATCACCCCACCGGAAAAGCCATTTCCGCGCTGGGTGAAGCAGCTCTATGACCACAATAATCCTATGCCTGCATCTGTTGAGGAGAAGGCAGACAGACCAAGGAGGTCTTAGAGAATAGAGGAGCAAAGGAGGGCTTCTGCTCACATAGTCAATATGGCCTTGATGGTTGAGATTATGAGAGAAGTAAAGGAGCCAACTGATTTAGAAGAAGCACTTGCAGATCCATCATGGAAGGCTGCTATGCAGGCGGAGTATGACAGCATAATGAAGAATGACACTTGGGAGCTAGTGGATCGACCAGCAAAGCAGAAGGTTATTGGCACCAAGTGGATCTGGAAGGTAAAGTACAAGGCTAATGGTACCTTAGAAAAGTACAAAGCTAGATTGGTTGCCCAAGGATTTTCACAAGTTGAAGGGTTTGATTTTCAAGAGTCATTTTCCCCAACTGCCAGAATGACCACTATTCGCATGGTACTTGCAGTGGCTGCCCACAAGAAGTGGCCAGTGTACCAAATGGATGTTAAGTCAGCATTCTTAAATGGTGACCTCAGGGAGGAGGTGTACGTGGCTCAGCCACCAGGGTTTGAGGCCCCCCATTCTGAGAACAAAGTGTGTAAACTGAAGAAGGCATTGTATGGGTTGAAACAAGCCCCCAGAGCATGGTACCAGCGGATAGATAG
This sequence comes from Lygodium microphyllum, assembly GCF_053477565.2. Lineage (NCBI taxonomy): Eukaryota > Viridiplantae > Streptophyta > Polypodiopsida > Schizaeales > Lygodiaceae > Lygodium > Lygodium microphyllum. The sequence continues at coordinate 43,596,522 of NC_141163.1, forward strand.
GTTCTTTTTAAACCTAAACTTCAAAAGATGTGCCTCAGATGCTAACTTGTATGTTTACAGGGATGGTAAAAAGTCTATAGTGATTGTCATATATGTGGAGGACCTTCTTATTACAGGTGACTATGAAGATATGATCAACCAAACTCGAAAGGCTTTGAGTTCTGAGTTTGAAATGACAGACTTGGGCTTGCTGCACTATTGTTTGGGGATTGAAGTCTGGCAAGAGCCAGGAAATATCTTCATCTCTCAGAAGAAGTATGCATGGGAGATCTTGAAGGCATTTGGCATGACCGAGTGCAAGGAGATAGCTACACCTATGGAGGTGAATGCAAAGTTATCCGTCGAGGATACATCAGCACTAGCAGACATTGGGAGGTATAGGAGGTTGGTCGGCAGTTTGATCTACTTGTGTAACACCAGACCAGATATCAGTTTTACTGTTGGTGTTTTGAGCAGGTTCTCAAACAAACCTCATGAGAGTCATTGGAAGGCTGGGATGCGGGTCCTCAGATACTTGAAGAAAACTCTTGACTATGGTATCACATACAGTTTCGGAACTTCTCTTGTGGGGAACTGTGACTCAGATTGGGCAGGAGACATTGATTCCAGGAAGTCAGTTTCTGGTTATTATTTCTCTTTGGGTTCACGAATTTTCTCTTGGATTAGTAAGAAGCAACCAATAGTGGCATTGTCTTCTACCGAAGCAGAGTACAAGGCAGCTTGTTTTGCTGCATGTGAGGCCGTATGGTTGAGAAGGATTCTATGGCATATGGGAGTGCTGGATGAAGAACTAACTGTGCTGAGATGTGACAATCAAAGTTGCATCGCCATTGCCAAAAATCCAGTGTTTCATGCACGCACCAAACATATAGAGATCCAGTATCACTATGTGCGTGATTTGATGGAGGATGGGATAGTGGAATTGGTCTACTGTCCAACAGAGGAGAATGGAGCAGATATCTTCACCAAAGCACTTACGAAGGATCTGCTTCAAGTTCATCTTCGGAGACTCGGCATTGGGCCGAGGAGATAGTTCACCTATGGGTGGACATTGAGGGGGGGGTGTTAGATACGATCAATGCCCCACCCTCATTAGGTGCTACCAATGATCCATGGTGCTCAAAGTTGTAAGGCCCCCATTATGAGGAGAAGCCAAATGTGAGCCCGGACATTGGTTGAGTCCTGACTTGTATATCAGATGAGGTCTATGTGACCGGATGACAAAAAGGTGGCTGTTGTGGGTCTAATCTTTGGGTTAGACGGAGTGGTTAAGTTGGTAGCAACTCGAGGCGCATTGCATCGAGTTGCGGTGTAAGGGAGTTAAAAGGGGCCCCTATTGTGGGGTCCGGGGGCTGCGGAAGCGGCCCCTAGCTGGGGGGTCCCAAGGGGGCCAGCGGCCCCCCTGGCGGGGGTTCGGGGCCAACGCCCCCAGCCTGATGGTAAAGGGAATATTCCCTGGCCAACTAGTGGAGGCTCGCCGACCTAACGACCTTCACGGGCTATAAAAGATAAACCCCTTCGCAGCCATCTCTCACTCTCATCTTTCACCCAGTCAGAGTTGTTGTTCAAGCCAGCCTTAAGTTCTTCACCTATCTTCTGTCTAGATTGCCATCTAAGCTTCACACAGTGGAAGCGCACGGGTGGACATAGCCATCTTTGTACCAGTTGTTTGAAGTTAAAGAATTTACTGATTCTCCTCTTATCTGTTGTGTACTCTCTATCTCTTTCTCAGATTCTGTTCGCTGTGCCGTGTAATATTTTACAAATCAGACGTATCCCAATCATACCGAACGCAAGCTATCTGATCGGACACACCTGGTTCGATTATGAAAATTGAAACCAACCCTATCCGATTCTTAGAATCAGACACTGGTAAATCAGACATAGTCTGAGGAAGAAAAAAAATTAGAAACTTGACAAATCTCGGCTAACGAGAAGCATGACCCACTCTAGAAGAACCCACCGAATGCCTCACAGGTAGTTACAAACCTAGAAATCGTGGTCGAACAATCTGGAATCGTGTGTAGTGTTATGGGTTGATTGCAAGACCCCATCTCAACCCTGAACGAGCTAAACAAGATAGCTCAGCAAACAAACCTGAGAAGCCAACAAGAACAACTAGGAATCGAACATACGACCTTACCAAGCCAACCTGTAGACAAGAGTACCAGAGTTGCATACACTTTTTTTTCTCACTCACTCTGATTTCCATCACTTGAAGCATACTTGAAAAGAGCTAAAAGCCTAATTTTGCACACTGCACGAAAAAGAACACGCACATGTACACAGACATCATAGCAGACCTCGAGAAAGAGAGAAAGCTAGCTCATAGGGCTTTGCAAGGCCTAGCTACGTACAACCAAGACCAGCAACCTAGGAGCTTGCACCAAAGTTTGGAAATGCGAGAGATTGAGAGAGTGCTAACCCTAGCATGTAGAAATCGATTGGAGAGAAAAAGAGCGCTAGAGTGAGACCTCACACTAAGCGAGCTTCTAATGAAGCGACTGCTAGATAACACGACAACAGAGCAAAGCGCTTCAGCACTAGCAACATCACTGCCAGTAGGGTTAGGGGTTCTAAGAGCCAATCAAAAATCCCTGTGGTGGAAAAGCACTTGGACAAATAATAAGCAAACAATGATCCATACAGCGTGGTGGAATAGTTTGAGCAGGTTTACGAGGCCAACGGCCTTACTGATCCTGCTCAATGCTCCCAAGATTTTGGACTGTGCTTAGGTGACAAGGGCCAAACTTGGTACACGAGTTTGGATGATGCAGAGTACACCAATTTTAATGGCTTGAAAAATCTCCTCATCAATATATTTTCTAAACCTGGTTACTCTGACAACCTGCTAGTGCGACTTATGAATGTCAAGCAAAGAGAGAAAGAGCATATTCAAGATTACGTAACCCAAGTGAGGAGCCTCTTCAAGAGAATCCCAAAGGGCAAGAGACCAACTAAAAGAGTGGTATCCATGGTATTCATTAGTGGAATACAAAGTGAAGAGCTCTACAAAGCTTTGGCCAGCAACTCGAGCTTGTAGCGAGACGCACTAGCAAGGGTCTTTGAGGAAGCTATTAGAGTGGATGAGTAGCTCAAGGAAAGAAGCTTGAGGTGCTCAAATCGAGAAGAGTCTAGTACCAGGAGTTTCGAGAGGGCCTCAACGCTGAGTGAGAGAGTAGGCCCAAGCATGTAGGACAAAGGAAAGAGCATTGACTCGGGACAAGAGCTATTAGAGATTAGGATTGTTATAACCAAACTACAGGAGATGATGAGAGGACCAACGCGTCCACATGTCTAATGCGTGCATTGTGGCGGGAACCACTTGCTAGTCAAGTGCAGTCCCACTGAATGTAGTCTCAGCTGTGGTGGCCTACCCTCTTCCAATATGCGACATGATTCATGAAGCATTGTGATGAGTGCCAACAAACTAAAGTCCCTATCCGTAAAGATCTCATGGAGTAAACCCCAATTATTGCGCGAAAACCTTTCAAGAAATGGGGATTGACTTCATCGAACCCATTAGTCCTACCCCATTAGTCCTACCCCATTAGTCCTACCCCAATTATTGCGCGAAAACCTATCCAACAAAATGGGAAGAAGCATGAGCTACGAGAAAGAATGATGCTAGGACCATTGCTAAGTTTCTATGGGAGCAGGTGATCTCACGATTCGGCTGCCCCATCGAACTAGTCAGCGAGACCAGGGCACACACTTCATCAACGAAGTAATAGCTCATCTCCTATCCTCCTTCCTAATCATCCATCGAAAATCTTTGCCCTATTACCCTCATGCAAATTGTTATGATGAATCCACAAATAAAATCTTAGTACACATCCTGACCAAAGTCATCTCTGCTTCATGCAGTGATTGGGATAAAAAGCTGATGGCGGCCTTGTGGGCTTACCACACAGCTTACAAGATGGTTGTAGGACAGACACCCTTTCGATTGACATATGGTACTGAGGAAATTCTACCCTTGGAATTCTTTGTACCAAGCCTCAAGTTAGCCATTTAAGAATGATGGGATGGGAAGGAGGCATGGATGGCAAGCTTGATTGAACTCAAACGCTTTGGATTTGGCTGCCTAAAGCCAAAACAACCAAAGACCCTACTCAAACACCACCCTTGAGCTTGACCACGCAAAGTAGTGAGTTAGAGATACTCATGCAACAAAAGAATTGAATCGTCAAGACCTAGCTCAACAACGTCGAAACCAATCTATCTCCCACAATCACAATCTACTATAACCAAATGCCCAAACCTAGCACCAATGATATCCCTCAAATCTCAGACACATCTAGTAGCATGACAACCACAACTACAACCAAACCCATCGAACATGAGGCCTAGCTACAACATAAGAAGCAAACCAAGTTGGGACCATTAGCTGCTAAACTCTCTAGTTCTCTCAAATCTCAACCACCTACTAGGCTTAGACTCTCTTATAAGTGGTGATCAACCTTGGCTAACTTAGCTGAAATTACTAGGGATGACTTGGTTGCTTGCGTGCGATGCTTGGATGCTACTTTCATAACATTGGCTAAAAGTTACAATCAACTAGACTTAGACCTCTTGGAAGAACTTGTAACAACGAAACTACAAACACTCCCTTGCTCTTGGGAGGAGTCAGAATTCGTATTCGTTAAGATTTCCAAAGTAGCTGAGGAGTTAATTGTAACTGAGATATCCAAGGAAAAAAAAATTTAACAACGTCTCATTACATCGTATAGCAAGAACACGATCATTGCCACAAACCACGAAATCGAGAAGTTGAAACAGCTTGCTAACAACAACTCCCCCTTCTTGTGAAAATGGTACGCCCTGCGACTACAATGGGAGCTAGAGGGATGCCAAATAATGACCAATGTTGAGCAATGATGCGCAGTCAAGACATCGGAATACAACCCAACCTATGTAGCTCCAACCTCATATCGGGTGTTGACTACCCTCCGTAATTGATCCCTCAAAGAACACATTAAGGGACATCCTTATTTATATTGCATTCTCACTGAGGAGGAGTTGCATGTTGCTATTCGAGTGGACTGCGATGACTCATTGCTTGATGTCCTCACTTACATTATGCATGTAGGCATTTTCCCTGTCGATATGGATAGCTATGCTAAGTTAGAATATAATCCGAATTTCTATGCCTAGCTCATGAGAAAGTAAAATACTAAGATTGTGCGCTAAAGGCCCTTCATCCTCTAGCCCTTTCATCCTAGGAAGAATTCTTATTATTTCAAAAGGGGAAGGGGGTAAGGTGAATCAAATCAAACACATAAGAAAAAAAATAAAGGAAAAGCATACACTGCAAGGGTAGAATGCAACAACTTGTGATTGAGAAAAATGTTAATAAAATTTGAAATCAATAGACTCCTAGGAGGAAAAAGTCTACTTCTACACTCAAGCATTTCAACTCAATAAGTATGTAGTTGTTTCTTGTTGCTTGTAATTATTATAAAAAACACTAATGGTGAATATGAATTCATGACAAGCACCCATCATGGCAAGCTGAAATTTTTCTTTTTCAGAGAAAAAACAAGAAAAATATGGGCTTTTGGTGGAAACATGAGCCTTCAACCAGTTCAAGTTCTACCTAGAAGATTTGGTAATTGAAGAGCGGACCATGAGGCAGATCATCCAGCAATGCAATTTGCAAAAATACATGGAAGTAGTAAGCTAGGGGGTGGGCTATTTCCACTTTGCAGAGTTCTTGAGGACATTCCACAAGAACTGTGGCATCGTAATTGTGCATGAGGGAGAGAGAAATCGTCCCCAGGCGTAGATTGAATTGACCTCGAAACTGGTGGAAAAGGCATTGGGCTTAGCAAAAAAAGTAGAAAGAAAGCCAAAAAGAGATGTATATGCATTGCTAGGAATGGACAAGGTAAAGGTCCACACTAACGATGGCATCAGCTTGGAAGATATTCATGACTCCGAAATCCAACTCCAAGCCAAGATGGTGCACACATTGTTCTCTAATCAGAGGTACAACACAACAAGGTCACTGGATGAGGTGAACGTCAACAACTTTGTGAGGAAGACCATTCAGACCTCATAAAATGCTTTGGCAACGGGAGTACAACCTCCAGGAAGAGAATTTCTTGCCATAAGGCTAAAAGGAAAGCTTCGTCTTCAAAGACTGCAACCATTGGATTCGGTGGGGTCCTCACTGCGATCATCAGGGAAGCCTTGGAAAAAGGGTAGGAAGAAGCAGGAGAAGGAGTGGATGAAACACCAAGCAGGTCACCACCTCACCAAGAATAGGAGAGGCATAGTCAAGTGAAAGGAAACTAAAAGAGGAAGAAGAAGATAGGGAACAACAAGAGCAAACTAGCCTAGGAAAGGCTAAGAAGAAGAGGAAGAAAAGTGCGCAAGAATAGCAAGAGGTGGAGAGGAGGAAATAAGAGAAGATAGACTTGTAAAAGGCCCGGCGAAAGTCTTCTGCAAAGCACTCAGGAAAAGGCCCTGTTTTTTTGCTGTGCGACCACTGTTCTACAAGTCGGTGAAAAGTTACTATAGAAATTGCATTGTATGCCTGTGCGTAAAGACATTGGGAGGTACAGAATCATCCTTGTTACCGGTTGATGCAAAATCGTCACTAGGAAGTGACTGTGTGGTCAAATACAACTTTCGTCAGTTTTGCAGATTTGCCCTTGTGAGGCTGAAGCTGTGTTTTTTGCAGTGACAGAATTCTTTGCAGTGTTCTGTAATGGCATCTGATTCTCTTTCACAGATTGTCACTGAAAAGCTTGACAATAATAATTTCCAAGCATGGAAGTTTAGAATGACGAATTTCCTTATGGGAAAAGGATATTGGGAATTTGTTGCAGGAAATGAAGAAGAACCAGTTCTTCCTGATGTTCCTAGTCATCAACAGCAAATGCAGGCATTTAAAGGATGGCATGAGAGAGCCAGAAAAGTTATGTACTGGCTGTCTATCAGTATTTCAGACTCTATGATTGTGCATATTCAGGATGCAAGTACGCCAAAGGAGGCATGGAATACTTTGTCAAAAATATATAGCACAAATATGCAAGCCAGGAAAATGCAGCTCAAGCAAGAGTTGCACAATGTGCAAAGAGAAAGTATGAGCATCAATGACTACCACATGAAGGTGAAGAAGATTGCAGATGCACTTTCTTCCATTGGGTCGCCAGTGGAAGATGATGATTTAGTTTCTGTGACCTTGAATGGTCTAGGAAAGGATTATGCACAGTTCCGAACATCCATTTCCGCCCGTGAAAGATTTCCTAATTTTGAGGAGTTGATTGCTCTTCTAATTTCTGAGGAGCAGAGAAATGGTGGTGCATCTTCTTCAGGAGGAACTTCAAAGGAAACTGTCTTCTACTCAAATGCTGGAAGAGGTAGAGGTAGAGGTAGAGGAGGCGGATCTGGAGGCCGTGGTAGAAATTAGAATATGCAGCAAACTCAAGAAAACTAGTCCTATGGAGGAGGACGTGGTAACTCTAGAGGGAGGGGGAGCCAAAGAGGTCGTGGTGGATGGCAAAGAGGCCAAAATGCAAACAACAATGTTGAATGCTACTACTGTGGTAAAATGGGTCATATGGCTAAAGACTGCTATAAAAAGCAGAATGACATCATGAATGGAAAATTGCAACAAGGGAATTATGCATCTTCTAGTAGACAGGGTGATGACATAAATGAGCATTTGTTTATGGTGCAGCACATGAACAATTCTGTGACAAGTATAGAAGAAAGCAACAAAGTATGGTATGTTGACTCAAGTGTGTCAAACCACATGATAGGTCATGCAAAATGGATGCAAGATGCAAGAAAAATGGAAAAACCAGGATTTGTGGAGACTGGTGATGATACTGCACATCCTATTGTATAGATTGGAAAAATTCCTTTGTCTATGCAGGATGGGAAAAAGAAATACCTATTGGATGTATTTCATGTCCCGAATATCACCAAGAACCTGGTTTCTGTTGGTCAAATGGTTGAGCAGGGCTTGCAGGTCAGATTTAATCCTCATGGATGCTTTGTTGAGGATATGAAAAATAAAGGTCGCTTAATAGAAAAAGGAAAGAAGAAGGGCAGAATGTTTACATTGGATGCAGACATGCCTGAATTGAGTCAAGCAATGTTTGCACATGGGACCAGTGTAGTTACAGATATTGATATCTGGCATAAACGCATTGGTCATGTTAATGTACAACGACTTAAATCAATGCAGGCCCAAAATATTGTTGTAGGATTGCCTAAATTCAAGGTTGCAGAAATGCATAACGTATGCGAAGCCTGTCAATTTGAAAAATAGGCAAGGAAACCATTTCCTAGACATGTTCAAGAGAGTAAGAAACCATTGGAATTAATCCACTCTAATGTGTGGACTACTAAAGCTGCATCTACTGGAGGCTGTCATTATTTTGTCATTTTTATTGATGACTATAGTAGAAAAGTTTGGGTGTATTTTATGAAAAAGAAAAGTGAAGTGTTTGGGCATTTCAAAACTCTTAAAGCTATGGTTGAAAAAGAAACAGGCCTGCAAATAAAATGCCTAAGGTCAGATGGAGGGGGAGAGTACCTCTCAAATGAGTTTGCAAGGTTCCTGCAGAAGCATGGCATAAAGCAGCAATATTCATGCAGTCATATTCCACAACAAAATGGAATTGCAGAAAGGAAAAACAGGCATATTGGAGAGGTATCTCGTGCCATGCTCAACGAAAAAGACCTGCCAGATTTTTATTGGGCTGAAGCAGTTGCTACAGCAGCCTACATAATGAACAGGACTCCCACTGCAACAATACATGGCATGACTCCAGAGGAGAGGTATACTGGCAGGAAACCAAATATTTCTCATTTGAAAATTTTTGGTTGCATTGCCTATGTTCATGTGCCAGATGAGTTGAGATCCAAGTTGGATCCAAAAGCTGAGAAGTGCATCTTTATTGGTTACTCTCTGCAGAGCAGAAAGGGTATAGATGCTATTGTTTCATTGCCTTCAAAAATTAGAAAAGCGGATTGTGGTAGGAGGTGTTGAGGGCAGTCCATAGGAGGTACTCAAATCTTGAGGGTCAGCGATTCTCGGATGATTGGGGACGCACAAAAGTGAGGGATATGCTTCACAACAAAAGATCCCACCTCATGACACGGGCTAGGGACTCACTCTGGAGGCTGGAGGAGGGGCGTGGAGCCTACAGCCAACCACCTATGTGCCACCGCATAGAGTGGAAGAAAGCCAAGAAGAAAGTAGCAGAGAAAGTGAAGAGTCGCCAGCACGCAGAGGCGCGAGGGATCCAAATGGAAACCATGGGATCGTCGCATTACGGATCGGGCGGCAGAGAGTCATGGGAGGCAGAGTTTGTAAGTATATTTTGATTTCTAGTTTTTTTTTAATTTATATTTCTTTCAATTCTTTATATATTTTATTCTAATATATTGTGACTCATAATTGTTTGTATATATCTAAATGTTTTGCAGACTACCATCGTTGGTAGGACACCTACTCCTAGAGAGGTAGGTTATCATCGAGGCCATAACTGCACAGCGACATGGCTTCACTTCTATGAGGAGGTCTCATCACTGAGGACCAATACAACCGGGCCATGAGGATTCGACAGCCAGAGGAGGTATGTTTTTCTTACTTTCCTATTAAAAGTATAGCTAATTATAACTTTTTCTCCACCTTGTCTATGTAAGCAACCCTGATCTTTTGTGTGTGCAGGTGAACCCGGATGTGGACCATAGCGAGGAGGGGGATAGTGATGCTAGTAGCCATGGTGGTACTAGCGAAGATGTTTCCTCTTCAGATTCGTAGAGGAGCACCATACCTCCTCATGAGGCCTTCTTTTCTTGTATATGTATGATATCTCTTTGAGCCTACTGCTTGCGGCCACGCTTTAGGTTGCAAGCACTTAAACTTCCCTTGTAAATACTTTTGATATATAATGAATACATGGACTTTTATTTTCAATTCTCGTACCCGTAAGATACATTGTCTTTTTCCCAAATGCACAATCTAATGTATGGGAGGGGGAAAAAAAAACCAGAGAGCATGTGGTTTGCAACCACATGCTCTTTGGTTTTTTTTTTCCAGTTCTGTTTTGCACGTCTATCTGCGCGTCTAAATTGTAGATAATTCGCGTTTATACGTGTGTCTATAGTGCAGACTACACGCGCTTATACACACGCTTCATATTTCAAATTTTAAAAAAATATATCTTTCTTAAAAAAGGGACTTTTTTTATTTCCGTTTGCATCTATCAGTGTAAAAGCGCGTCTATATGCACGTGTATATGTGCATCTATTGCGCGTCTATTTGTGCCTGTAAATTCATTGATACACGCCAATATAGACGCAAAATGGTAGATGCGCAAATAGACGGGCGGATAGACGCGCCCGTAAGAATTTCTCTATATTCAAAAATCACGTCTAAATGTGCGTCTATGAGGCCTTTTTGTTGTAGTGCAAGTTCATTCTATGTGCCATACAATGAATTCCTAACATGAAAGGCACTATAGAAGTTTGTATGTGGACACAAATTCCTGAGCGATGGCCTTGTATAATTGTTGCTCCATCAACTCCCACACAAATTAGTTTTTTTGCAATGTCACTAGCCCTTAATAATTGCAACATACACATCAAGCTTTCTTCAACTAACAAGAAAAAATTCTCTGCTATGGCATCTTTTTGCATTTTTTTTATTGTAAGAAAATATGCATGACAAACATGATTTTTCACAATATAAAAAATCATGCAAACCCAACTAGTATTATCTCTAGATGTGGCCTCATCTAGTGAGAGAGCAAAAATTTGAGAAGATTTGATTTTTTCTCTCAAATATTGCTTGACAACCTCATCTAATGCTTCTGCCAAATCCCATCCACTACTGTGTAACCAATGCGATTGTGGAAATTTATCAATAGGAAATTGTGACAAGAATTCCTTATACTCTGGATAGTCCACCATTGGTCTTCCTCGCCTTAAGATATAAAAAACAGTCTGCACGTTAAAAAGTCATTACAATTTGATATTACACATAATACAAAATATATTATAAATATATTAATAATTATAAATGATGAAAAATACCTTCAATTGTAGGATTTTACTTTGCAAGGTCTTATCTTGCATTTTTTTCGAACATGTTGTTAATTGATAACTTCTCATGTTGTGCTTGCTCAAGCAAATGTTTCTCATATAGTCCTGCATTCTTTAAATGTAGACACTTCTCACTAGACTTCCATTTTACTTGACTTACTTCTTGTGAATCAACAATGGTTTTTTCATATACCTTTCCTACATGCTTCTCTATAGTGTCAATTTTGAGCTAAAGTATGTAATCAGTTCCCCTTTTCCATGAGCAACAAAAACATCGAGCATTTTTTGGAGTAGAATCATTTGCTTGTATAACTAGCTCAATGAATGGAAATTTACTAACCCAATCTAGTTGAAATGTATGCTTTGCAAGGCTCCAAATTATTTTATTTTTCTTCTTGCTAGCTTGTGTGCTTTTCAGGGAACTTGACATCTCTTCTTCATTTGTTTGTATAGGTTGACATGGAGCATTTTGTACAGTTGGTGTAGCTTGTGTTTCAACTACTCCAACACTAGTAGTAGCACAAATTTTTTGATCTCTTGCTATTTGATATGGTGTTTCAGTCTCACTATTTTCTTCATTTCCAAGAATAGATGCATCTCATTGATTTGCTGATGTCTATGAACCATTAATAACATTTGTGGTTGCATGGGTATTTAATGGATGGCTGAAAAATGCTGCAATATCTCCCTTTGAAGCCTCACAAATTTTTTGTTTCTTTAATCTACCCACACCTGTAGAAAAATGCATAAAACAATAAAGAACCAATTGCACATAAGTCCAAATATAACTTGAAAATCAAAGAAACATACAGACAATTACCACTTAACTACGACTCACAAAAGATTGGTTTCAAGCTTTTAGATTAATGCAACTTGTTTGCAAGAAAATACACACACATGCAATGTCATGCACACACACATATGATCACATTTTATACCAATTGCACATAAATCCAAATATAACTTGGAATTTAAAGAAACATATAAACCATTACCAATTTAACCATGACCCATAAAAGATTGGTTTCAAGCCTTTAGATTAAATTACCTTGTTTGCAACAAGGAACAATACCCTTAAATGTGATCCTTGCACATTTTGTACTAGTTGCACATAAAACAAAATATAAGTTGAAATTGAAAGAAACATATAGACCATTACAAACTTAACTATGACCCATAAAAGATTGGTTTCAAGCTTTTAGATTAAATCATCTTATTTGCAAGGAATAACACACTCACACTCATGCATGTACACATACATCATTGTACATTTTTAAAAAACCGTACTAAATAATGACACTAGTTCAATGGAGATAAAATGCGATATGGTTGATAATCTAATATCCATGTTTATCATGGAATTAATTGCAAGGTAGCTATCAAAGGTTCATAAAAATCTCTCAGTGGTTCTAGTGACTATGAAATTTTCTAAGTGTTACCTTTATTAAGTGCATTATGATAAGCATTGTGGTCTATTATGTAAATATCAAGATATGATTATTCACACTCACAAACCTCGTGTATACATTAGAATACTCATGAGTCACCAATGTTTCATATTTGCTAATAACTAGAAATAATTTATAATATAAATTCTTCACCATGATATAAAACATGACACATTGCAAATAGTGAATTTCAAAACTTGAAAAAACTATCAATCATACAAAACAAATTGTGAATTAGACATAGACATGAAATCTTGGAATAATTACTCCTAAAAATTAAAAGCACTTAACTAACTTAATCTATAGGCATAAATTACGAGTCCCGTTCCATGGAGTATAGAGTTTTACAAAGTTACCAATCTTTTCAAGACATGTTTGGATTCACAAGTCATGGAAACTCCAAAATTTGATAGATCCCACACTCTACCCTCAAAAAGTCGTCGAGGTCTGTAAAGGATATGTGTGCAACCCTGTCATCTACCAACATGCGATCACTTGCTTTTAACTCTATCTGATGCATGATCACTTCATTTGGGGCATCCCTTGGCTTCCTGCACAACCACAAGTTATGGCCTAGGTGCCAAAACTCAACAAGACAGATGATGAGCTAGCCAATTGCATACACATCTGACTCCTTGCTATAGGCAGACTGGCATAGTGGGTCATAGATCTCACGTGCAATCCAAGGTCTTCTTCTCCTTTCCAACTCTCCTTTCCACCGAAGCTCATCTTTGAGGTGCATGGGATCATTTGGACCACCACAACTGATTGCTGATCTTGTCATGCTAGAAATGAGCATTAGACCCCGGTCTATGATGCCAACCCTAGGAGTGTTCTCTTTAGTAAAGTCTAGTACCATGTTCTTAGCCTGTAAGTCTGAATGGATGATGCCAGCACTATGCACGGCCTTCATCCTGGCATCCACTAGTGCATGAATAATGTTCGACATATTATTGATAATGCCCACAATCCTAGCTTTCTCCTCTACATTGGGCACCTTGTCAAGATTAGGGCTGAATCCCACTGATGGCTTGCGCAAGTGCTCGATTGTTCTTCTATATCTATATTCCTTGAAAGGATCTCACATCAATACATCATTCAATGTACCACCATTGAATAAGGGGAAGACCATAACCCAAGGGGGCTCAAAAGTGAAGGCAATGCATTGACCTTCTGCATCCCACGCTCCACTTGAAACTATTGTAACTTGGCATTATTAGAGCCCTTATACATTTTGGCACAAAATTTCAAATTTGAAGGAAAATAATTGACATTATCTATTGTGGCTTCCACACACTACCCAAAGGAGCCTTCATCGATGCCTTTGCCTAGCTTGATTACATCAAAAGGAATGCCAATTGTTGGCGCACATTGGTGATTCCTTAATGTCTGGCACATAGTTCTTGCCCCAACAGATCATTTTGATGTCTTGTGGAAGTAAGACTAGGACTTGCACCTATTGTAGACTTCAAATGCTTTGCCAGAGAGGAGGCACGAGACAAGTCCTTTGGTCGCTTTGAACATGCCACCTCCTCTCTCCACTCTGTGTTCCACAAGGCCACCTTCTCAGTTGATACAAATGATGGTGCTAACTCCCTAAGATCTTCAAGCATCTTAGGTGCATTTCCAAGCAATGTTTGACAAAGATGCAATTTCTTCTCAGGATCCATGACTGCATTAGTAAAACTAAGTGCGAAAGCCCTTGTTGCTGCAACAAGGAACGCATAGCTATACATGCTCGATTGCAAAAGTTGACAAAGGTAACATCGTTGCTATTAATGAATGATATTTGATCTTCTATACTGGACAATATGGCCTCTATCAAGAAAATACGGAGTGCTTTGGCAATGTTAAGAGCCATCTAGACATGGTCAATTCCTCCTAGTCTGTGACAAAGGAAAAAAAGTGTATAAGCATGGCTCCCAGGACCCCATCTCCCAATCGTAAGTTAGATTGCATCACTTGAATATAAACATTTGATAGTAGTCCTTGATTATGTAATATTTCTGTTAAAAATATTATAAGGCCATGTGAAGTCTCCGGAAAATGACAATGTTGCATTGTGGTTTGAGACGGGTTAATCTTTACTAATACACTCTCCACTGTGCCCAAACAAGACATGGCTTAACGAAACCACATACTTTTCATGAGAACCTCCTCTTGGAGGAGGATATGGGATCAATATTGGATTTAATGCAATTTTTTTTAAATCCTCTTTCCCCCAGCCGAAGCGTGGCTGAGGGAAGAGGATGGTTCTAATTGGAGAATGTAGAGGTGGAGGGGAGGGACTACATGCAGGATCCACATGGGAGAGGGAGGCCCTACCCCCCTCTTCCCATAAATACCTCCTCCTCTAAAGATCAAGAGGGAGGTCGTGAGGGTGATATACCGTGAGGGAGAGAAGAAGGCTGTGACGACGACTGTGGGAGGACCATTGAGTGGAAAAGGGAGAGGGAGGCTACTTGCTGTCATTGCTAGAGAAGGAGGAGAGAGGCTGCGACAGCCTGCAGAAGACGGTGTTGGAAGAGGAGAAGCTGTTGTGAGCCACCAGTCGTGGAGAACGCCACCCTCACACCACCGCCTGATGCCTGATGGCTGTCGCTAGCTCCACCACAGGCTATCCCGCTAGCTCCGCCATAGGATATCCCACCGCCACCATCCTCCCTCAGATCCGCTCGCGAACAACGTCATCTATTCTCCACGTCCTTACGTAGCTGTCAGAAGCTCCTAAGGGGGCTCTTTAAGCCCCTTTTCCCCCCTAGCATCCCCCAAAAGCCACCTTAGCCCCACTCCCCTTGGCCTCAAAAACCATTAACCCCGCACCCCCCCCCCCTCTAGTGCTTAAATTTATAAGTCCCTTTTTGTGTTTTCTTTGAAACCCCGTGTTGCACCCCCCTCATATTCCTTTTTAACACACCCCCCTAAGCCCCTTTTTAACCCCCGTGTCCCCTTTTTCCTTACACACCCTTTTCCCTCTCCCCCCCGTGCTATAAGCCCTTAACCCTTCACCTTTCCCCTTTCACCCTGGGTTTAAATCCCTAAGCCTTAACTACTCCGTGTCGTGAAACATCTCCAAGAATCCCCCTTCCTATACCTTTTTCTCCCAAGCCCAAATATCTCCCCAAGGCCCTTCATATGTTTTTTGAAACCACACTCACACACACCATTTTCACCACGTATAAATCCCCATAGGGTCTTTTCTTTTTAGGCTTTATAAACCTTTCCCTCCCGAAGAAGCTAAGACCTTAAAGGTCTTATTACCCCCTTCTTGTGGTAAATTCCTCAACGACTCCTTGCCTCAAAAGAGAACTAGGGTTTGTCCATGAGGTTCTTAAAGAAAATAATAAAAAGAGACCCTAGGTCTAGCAAACGTCAGCTTAAAGAAACTGAAACGGATTGTTTCATCGCATATTACGATGCAGGACTTGCGCAGCAAGTACAAAGTCATATGGTCTTGTGATTGATTCACAAGAAGAAAAGTTGAATACCCTAAAAAAGGATGGCAGATCCTTACGCAAGTTATCTTGCAAAAGGATGTATTCTTTGATATCCTTCTAAATAAGGAAGGTTAAAAACTAGAAACTAAAGTATCCAATGAACTTTAGGGTTGACCAAGTTGGGTTAATAGGGTATGCCCTAACCTAGAATACAAAGGATCTTGCCAAGTTGCAACTTACTCCGGATCGAGTGCTAGATGCATTCAAAAGGAAAGATTCCTTCCTTAGCAGTTTGCCAACAACAAGATCGATTAATGGAAATTTTTGTGCTTGCTAGAGATTCTAGAGCACTGTTTGATTTATGAATTACAAATTAAATGAATATCTATACTTCAAGTGGAAGGCCTGAAGGGAGAGGCAGCTTCAGCTACCCCCGACTGTCTGCCTGACCCTAACCAAGGGGGTTGTTGACCGCGCCGGGAACGTGGACCGAACCCGCCGCAAGAGGTCTCTCCGTTGAGCTCTACTTGGAGCAGGAGGACGCTTGGGTGCCAAGGGGGCTCTGGCCGTAAATCCCTCGCCTTTCGAGTCTTGCACAAGAGGCTAACGTGACTCGGGATTGGATCTTGAGGCCCGCATACTAGTCTATGGGCGGAAGCTTGGAAAAGTGATCCCTGTGAATTACTGGATAGCCTTCGGGCGGATTATGGACAAGCCTATGGGCGGATCTCCTTGTATTTCAAAGATAAATATGATGATATGTTAATAAAGAACTTGTTTGCCATTGTTTTCTATATCACGTGATAAGATTACGTGAAGGAACTAGTGCTTAACGAATTAATTAAAGAAGCTGGTTGTTACATGTCTAACTAATGTGTTAGATAACTACTCAACTAAAACAAACCGAGGAAAGTGCAGAGGAAGGGCCATGGGTCCCGTCCTATGGTTGGGTGGTCCCGGTTGGCCGGGAACTTTTCTCAAATCTCGATAGTCAAAGGATACGAACAAAGCGTTAACCTAGAATTATGTCTTATCTGATTTACGCTGTTTTAGGGGGATCCTAAGTGGGAACGGCCAGAATAATTCCGCTACGTGGCGGACGCAAAAAGCCCTAGATCGCAAACCCCGTAACATTCCATGGGAGTGCCGGGCGGAGCTTTCTAGACATCCTTTCCTATGGACTGCTAAGACGTGTCCTAGATGATACTAGTCGACACGTTACAGATTATTTTAAAAAAATACATACTAGTGTTGTATATAGACTTCAATTGAGTTAAAATTGCATGATATCATTTAGACATTGAACAATGAAGATGCACCATAGATTGCATCAAGTTGTTTTCTCATGAAAGCATAAATACATAAAAAGATTGCTAGAGTTTTAAAGATCTACACACGTGAGGACACTTTATGTAGAGTGTATGACCTAAATGAGGCAATGCCCATCCCATCAAGCAACACCAAACAACTAGCATGTCCAGGGCATTACATAGATGAAAACACAACCAAATGCCCATCACTTATCTATTCATTTATAGCCCATCAAGACACTATCTAGCCAAATTCACGACCAAGTGCCCATCCATACCCAAGGGGGAAGGGAGGGTGTCACAATCAAAATGACACATCTATGTCGCGTTCATGACACAATGCCAAGTCAATTGTGATATACTTGTCAAAATGTACTCACTTTCTGACTTCATGACAGAGTGCCTACTTGACAAGCACCTTTTAGCCCTACATACACACACCCATCACGAGACAAGTATCATGACATGTATATGTCAAATACACGACACATGCCAATCCACATATCACACAAGTGACTACACAATACATATACACAAAGACTCAAAGATACAAATAATGCATGGCAAGAGACCCATCTCATGAAACACATACATGCCAATCAACGAGACCCCTTGCCATACACATGCATGTGAAGAGTATACACCTGCGCACAATGAGTGATACGAGAGGATTTCCTTGTCGGTTCTTGTGACATGCATATCCCGAATTCACAGTGCATGCCAGTCAAACAGCCTCTCCTATCACACACGTGGATGTGCGCACACATACACACACACACACACACACACACACACACACACACACACACACACACACACACATGCACAGATTGTGGCAAGAAAGGACTGAGCATATGCCGAATTCACGATGCATGCCAATAAATGGGCCTCTTGTGCCACACACACCATACCACCTACTTTCTAGTATATATTTTAATGGTATTCTTGAAAAAAATTGGCATGTGGTAAGGTATCCTATCATCAATGGTAAACACCATCTCGCATTAGCATTAAGTCCCAATCCAATCCCTACATGGTTTGCTTCAAAATGCTTGTGTGTACTTAAAGTTGTTTCAAGAGTTCTTACATTTCAACAGCATAGAATGAGTTTTTGCTAACAATACTCACATACACACAAGTTATTTAAGTATATGTATATATGCATTTCCATTCATCATTTTCAAAATTGCAAAAAAATTACCAACCTTAGCTTATTGCTAATGCAAACATTTCTTTTTGTTATATTATCAATGGAAAACTCTGGCTATCCTATGCTTCCATTTTCATTCCAAGTCCTAAGTACTCATGTGCAAGCAAGAGGATAGGCTTGGTTTCGGGCACCTTCTAATGAAAGCTCCACCAGGCCACCATATCCAACTACTTACTCCCTCAGCTCAATTGTGTCGATGGAGTGGCCATTCTACTGATCAATGATCATACATAGATTTTAGTCACTTTCTCCCCACGTTACTTCATTGCTAAAATAGCCTATGGTCTTAGCTAGTCAGACACTACATATTGTTTGCAGTCCTCAATAGTTTCACATGAATCTTTTGACTACTAGCAAATCAACCATACTAAATCTGTATTTCTTTTTCCTTTCCTCTCATTTGTGAGGTGCTTAACATGACCATCTTGTCATATACATCCTCTTAGGAGGTGTTTGTCCTATATCAATATCAACTGCACACTTAGAACTCCAATCATTTTTTGTGTGAAGCGCAAAATAGCATCCATGCGGCATGGACTCATAGAAAGGACAAGTGATTGTCACTCACCTCATTTGTCCTAACATTTTGACCTCATTTAACCTCATTTGTCGAAGGCCTCACTCACAACCTGGGTGGCAGGTTGGGAGCAGCAGTGCATCTCATTCCCTATATAGGACATCTACACGGCATCTCCAGGGCTTGCGACAACATCACTATGCTCACCTAGTCACCATCACTACACTCACCTAACAACATTAGTACTGCATCAGTACACTGTCTTGGGCGGCCTGCAAGTGTGCATATTTTTCCTTGTGCACGGCATCTACGCGACATCTTGAGGGGGCCTGCGATCACTCGCCACTAGTCACATGATGCATCTAGTGCATGACATCTCCCTGATCGCATCTAGTGCACGAGATTTCCTTGTGCACAACATCATTGGCTGCATCACATATTGTAGTGTTGCCAGTATTACCAACTGCTGCTAGATGTGTAATGCCTACTTGTTTGATGTCACGACATTTCCCCATGCATGATATCACTTGTCGCATTGTAGATTGTAGTGTTGCCAGTGTTACCAACTGTTGGACTTGTAGCCTACTAAGTTCTTGTAGCCTACGATGAGTTATGCCAATGTTTCCAGACGTGCAATGCGACTAGTAATCGTGCGCTCACTTGCAATGCCCATTTCACCACCTGCCTGGAAGACCAGCATACAATGGAAAATAGAGTGCCACAGACCTATGACCAGTGACTAGTACGTAGGGAGAGAGGGAGACGACGAGAGACGAGAGAGAGAGAGAGAGAGAGAGAGAGAGAGAGAGAGAGAGAGAGAGAGAGAGAGAGAGAGAGAGAGAGAGAGAGAGAGAGAGAGAGAGAGAGAGAGAGAGAGAGAGAGAGAGAGAGAGAGAGAGGAGGAAAGAGACCTGGTACAGAAGCACAACTTTCCAATCAACCCAATCATGTGCAATCAAAGTGAGAGAGAGAGAGACCCAGTTCAAAATCATAGCCATGGATTTACTATCATTAGGAGAACATTATGGGTGCACACACTTATTAATCAATAGTCATGCAAGGTTTTTTCACATAAATATTAAACTTGTAAATGATTTAACTCGACTCTATGCACCCAGGTTAGTGCTTCACACCTAAAGTACAACTTCTAGTCCTCGACCGTTATTACTAGCTCTAAAAGTCTTCAACATCTCGCTAAACTTATCACCTACAAGTCTTTTTCTTTTGTGTTAAATTTCTCCTTCCGTTATCCACAAGTGACTTATAATAAAAAAGTAATACCACTGGTCCACCACATATACAAATGTCATTGAAAATGGTAATACCAGAGTACCTCTATCTTGTTGAGATGCATGGAGAACTAGCTACATCTATTTTAGTCCCTAGACCATGTAGTGGCTCGTGAGTTTCACTTGCACCATGTACTAAAAATGCTTGTGTTCACACAACTATCATGATAGCATAGAGCATGAATCTCGATCCTACTAAGGTGTTACTAAACTTAGCTTGAAGTGTATGCATAAGAAGGTAGTTCCCTAGTGTCAAGAATCGCGTGGTGGGGGGATTTGCTCAAGATATTGTGCTGAACACATACAGATCGCACAAGGAGAAGCTCGCTCAAGAGACAAGAAGAGAGATGGAGGCCAAAACATTTTCTTGCTGGTTTCTTCTTCTTCTTCCACACTCTTTACAATGTAGACAAAGTATAGATAAGATACAACATAAAGAAAAGTGGCCTACTAAGTCAAACAATGCATAACCGACTACACTACTTGACTAGTGCTATAACTATGCCAGTTGTAAATAGGTGTAAAAACCTGAATATAATAAGTAATGAGTGAGTGGCCATGTGAGAGTTATAATGACCACTGACATGCTAAGTGTAGACATGTGGACCCATCTAACCAGGCAGTCCATTATTAATGTCCGCATGTGTTGAGCTTGTCATCTCAACACTCCCCCTCAAGCTCAACTGCATCTCTGCAACTCCAAGTAAGCTTTGAAACTTTTGAAGCTTCTCTGTACCCAATGCCTTCGTGAAGATGTCAGCTACCTGATCTTGTGTGTGCTAACATACACTAGGTCAATCTCACCTGCTAGTACCTTCTCTCTCATAAAGTGGTAGTGTACCTCAATATGTTTTGTCTAGTTGTCACAATAAATGACAATTGGACCTTCCACCTGCACATCTAAATCAGTTAATAACTTTTGCAGCCATACTACCTCACATGCTGCAACAACAGCATCTCTATACTCAGCCTCTGTACTCGACAAAGCAACTGTAGATTACTTTTTGCTGCTCCAAGTAACTGCTACACTACCAAGAGAGAACATGTATCCGCTGGTAGATCTTCTATAAGCAGACATACTACCAGCCCAATCTGCATCTGTGTATCCAAACACATGTACATCTATACTTGCTTCATAGAAAATTCCATAATGTAATGTGGACTTCAAATATCTCAATAGGCGTCTAACTGCATCCAAATGTGGCTTTCTAGGTACTTGCATAAATTGACTCACAAGACCAACAACGTAGCTCAAGTTTGGCCTTGTAATGGTCATGTAGATCAAACTCCCCACTATCCTCCTGAACATAGTAGAGTCTTCTATCTCATTCCCAACATCAACACTCTACTTTACATTCTGCTCCAACGGGACTGAAAGTGGTTTGCATGCTGTCATACCATGCTTCGACAACATATCAAAGCCATACTATCTTTGGGACAGCCATATACCATCATCACATCTAATCACCTCAATGCCAAGGAAGTACCTTAGCTCACCTAAATCCTTCATCTCAAACTTGTTCTTTAAAAAGTCATTGACTTTAGTAATTCCACTATCACTATAACTTATAATAATCAAGTCATCCACATAGATGACTATGATGACCAAATCTGCATCTCCCTTTCTCACATAAAGTGAGTGATCAATATCAAAAACATAAAAGCCAATATTGACAAGATACTCTCTGATCTTGTCAAACCATGCTCTAGGTGATTGCTTGAGTCCATAGAGTGCCTTCTTCAACCTGCACACATACGTGGGATGCTCTAAATCTTCATAACCTACTGGCTGATCCATATATACTTCTTCCTGCAAATCACCATGCAAGAAGGCATTCTTCACATCCATTTGCTGTAACCTCCAACCTTTGGCTGCTGCTAAAGTAATCACACATCTGACAGTTATAATCCTAGCAACTGGAGTGAAGGTTTTTTCATAATCTATGCCATATGTCTAGGCATAGCCTTTTGCAATCAGCCTAGCTTTGTACCTACTAATAGAACCATCTGCATTGTGCTTAATCTTATAAACCCACTTACATCCAATAACTTTCTTGCCCTTTGGCAATGATACTAGATCCCAAGTCTTATTGGCCTCTAATGCAACCATCTCCTCATCCATTGCTGCATCCCAATGAGTATGACCAACAACATCCTCAAAACAAGTGGGCTCAACATTCTCAACTAGTTTCACCCTATAAGCATAATGGTGAGCTGCATATCCTTCAAAACCAAATCTTTTAACAGGGTATCTGACCCTGCTAGATCTACGTACCACCGGATCACTCAATGGAGCCTTTACATTACTATGAGCTCTCTGTACACCTGGTGTCCTAATAGAAGGACATCCTTGCCATAGGATTTACTGTGTCCCTTGCTGTCAGATTTCCCTTTCTACTGCAATCTGCCTTTGGTATGCAAAGCACTAGAAGACTTGCTAGATGCATTGTTCAGTCGATTCATTTCTTCCATGACTAGAGCACTATCTACATCTGAATATAATAGCATAGCATTAGAATTTCTCATAACACTCCTAAAAGTATCCTAGATCTGTGGCAAAGTGCATAGCAAGAACGTAGCTTTGAACTCCTCACCAATGTTGAACTTTAAGGTGACAAGCTGGCTGAAAATAGAATTAAACTCACTGAGGTGAGTAGACATGGCAGTGCCTTCTTTTATGCGCAAATCCATGAGTTTCTTCAATTAGTAGACTTTTCTTGTAGCACTTTTTTGGGTATATAATTCCTCCAGTCGTGTCCAAATGGCATAAGCAGTATGAAACCCTTCTATGTTGAAAAACAAAGCATCGCAGACTAACAACTTGATGGTGGTATACGTCGCATGCACGACGCTCCTCATGTACGCCATTACATCCCTTCCCTCATCATCATGAAAGATGCCACCAGCATCTGTAACTCTATAGTACTGGCGTACAACCTCCTCTACGTGATCTACTGGTGAGGGTGATCCCTCGCCACCTCCTAGGCAACCCCCACACAAGCCTCGTCCTCCCCCTCGACTCTCCCTCCTCCCTCTCTGCCGACTACCCTCTGCCTCGCTCGATGCACGAGCTTCTGCAGATGCACGTGCTTCTACAGATGCATGTGCTTCAACCGATGCACATGGAGCATGTGGAGTACCTGCATATGGAGTACCTGCATGTGGAGTCTGGGAAGTAGTGCCAGGCAAAGACGTCAGAGGCGTCCCAGACATGACACTGAACACCTCGTCCGCTGTGGGAGAGTGGCCAAAGTGTCTGGTCATCTCTCCCATGAAGTCTTCCCTACTAGGAAAACCTCCAAAAAATGCATTGACCCCCCTGCCAAAGGAGGCCAATGTATCATTCATGCGATCCACATCCGGGTCATTGCTAGATGAACCAAGATACGATATCTACAAAAAAAACACAGGAAAAAGACAAATTTATTTGCATACAAAAAATCATATATTACCTACATTTTCAAAGAGCTTTCTTTAGACATTGAGCATAAAACTTAAGTGCTAATGCTTCTCATAAACAAGAAAACTGATAAACACAAACATGGGATTGGTCACATTCCTCATTGCAAAAATATATTGTTTACTATCAGAACTCGGAGACCTGGCGTGTGTATCCCCGCGTCTAAATTGCAGGTTAGACGCACCCTCAGACGCACTCCAGAGTGAACCTTCTTTCCAGCGCGTCTATCTTCGCATCTACGATGCAGCACGGACGCGCTGTCAGACACACATTCCAGGTCAATGAGCGTATATAGTCACGTGTAGACTGCAGGTCAACCTTCTGTGCAGCGCATATATCATCGCGTGTACACTGCAGAGCACACACGCGCTCTAAGACACGCCCTCAGATGCTATGGGAGGAAACATTTTTCGCGTCTATATCTGCGTCTACACTGAAATGTAGATGAGCTCGGTCGGCCGATTTTGGGCCGACAACAACCGCCATTGATGATTTACAAAATGCAATACATAATGGAATCACAAATCCTAAATACACAGACAGAGCAGAGAGAGGAAGAGAGAAACAAAAAGAGAGAGAGAGAGAGAGAGAGAGAGAGAGAGAGAGAGAGAGAGAGAGAGAGAGAGAGAGAGAGAGAGAGAGAGAGTCACCTTGGGTGTTTGGTGTGACGGGTGGTGGCGCTTCTTCCTTCTCCTTCTTCCTCCCCTTGGTAAGTTACCCTCCCTTGATGCTTGCTTGCTTGCTTGCTGCTTCTTCTTGTTCTCCTCTCTCTTGTTCTCTCTTTCATCTTCTCCTTGGCTTTCCTTTTTCCCTTCTTGTGTGTTTGAAATGAAAGAAGAGGTGAGTCATGAGGAGGTGAGGCATGAAGAGACTAGGTGAGGCATGAAGAGACTGCATGTCGGCTAAACTCAAGCTTCAGAACTGCAAAAAACACAGGAAAGGAAAGGCGCAGTTTGAAAAGAAATGCTTTAAGTATGGTTTGAATTTTGACGTGTACGTCTATTTTTGCGTGCATATGCATGTCTATTTTTCAGATAGACGCGAACATAGACGCGAAAATAGACGCAATATAGATGCGTAGGTAAACGCGGCTATAGACGCGGATTTAGGCTTTGTCATAATTTTTTGTTTTTAAGATAAGTTTTGATAGTGAATTATTATCATAAGTTTTAATGTATTTATGATGATTTTTGTATATTTAAAATTGAGATCTTATGTAAACATATGAATGACAAATATTTTGATGTTGTCATGAATTAGGTTTAATCATGTCGACGTCGACATCACCTAGTGCGGTGCAAGCTGATGAGTCAATGAGCACATCCTCAAGTGAAGATGAAACATTGCGTCTTCATAATCGAGATGCATGGCTACGATGAAAAATTAAATGCATGTGTGATCATTGTCGAGGGTGTATTTTTTGAGCACGTCGAATTACAATGTCATACCTCAGCTTGTATGGAGAATGGGACCGAGAAAAATCACCGGTATTCATTTTTTTTTTTACCACTAAGATTACATGTCTATGTTACGGGAATTATATATCAACGTACATGAAACTCCCTTTTGTGGTTGAGCAGGATGCGGTGCCACATCCTCAGATGCTCCCTCCCAGGTGTTGAGAGGCTGCAAAACGTTGACGCGAGGAGGCAGAGACTTCAAGAAGAGTAGAGAATGACGACCATGATAGTAGCCCTCATGAAATGCCCCATAAAGTCGTAGAGGATGAGATTTTGGACAACATGGTACACCATCTATTTTCGCAACCGGTTCAGGGAAAAGGTCGCTCTACGAAGCCAGATGATCCACTATATGTAGCATCATCTACTCCGTTGTATGAAGGTTATACGTACTCCATTCTTCGTGCGTCCCTCGAGATACTTAACTTGCAAACAATTTATGGATGGAGTAATGTCAGTTTGGATGCGTTATTGAAATAGGTATCAATTCAGTTTGGCTTATGAATCATAATATTAATTATTCTATTTTGAAATCAGACAAAAATATATATTGGTGGTTTTTTAACTCACTTTTAAAAATATATGTAGGTTATTATCACAAATGCTTCCAAAAGGAAACAAATTTCCAACTAAGAGATAGCAAGCAAGACATTACTTGACATCTCTGGGAGGCCTCGATTATGTCAAGATCCATGCATGTGTCAATGATTGTGTCTTATTTCGTGGGATTCATGAGTTTGCACGAGAGTGTCCTGTTTGTGGCGAATCAAGATACGAAGTGGAGATGAAGTCAATGGATGTGCCTCGTAAGATTTTGCGACATTTTCAGATTGTTCCACCTATATAAAACTTATATCATGGCATGCTAGTCATCGTTCAAGTGATGGAAAATGGAGGATCCCTGCAGACACATCGGCATGGCAACATATAGATAATTTGTGGCCCGTTTTCAAAGAAGAGTTAAGAAAATTGAGATTTGGTTTAGGTATGGATGGAATCAATCCATTTGGCATCAAAAGCACATCATACAGTGTATGGCCAGTGGTATTGGTGAACTATAATATTCCTCCATCCATGGCAATTAAAAAGGGACATGTAATGTTGTCCCTTCTGATTCCTGAAAAACACAAGGTAAAAAACATGGACATTTACTTAGAGCCTTTGATTGAAGAGTTAGAAATGTTATGGGAAGGTATTGAGGTGCAAGATACAAGTGCATCTGCATCCTCTAGAGATTTCACATTGAAGGCCATGTTGTTGTGGACCATGCATGACTTTCCAGGATACAGAGAGTGTTCAGGTACATGTATATAACTCTATATTTGAAATTCAAGAATTGAAACATATGAATTTTATTAATTCACTTGTTTTTTTAGGTTTAACCACGTCAGGATATCATGCATGTCCTATTTGCGGTCCCTCTCTAGTTTCCTCTAGTCCGGCACGTTTAAAGAAGATTATCTACGATAATCATCATCGATTTCTTCCTATTGACCATCTCAAATACGTTCTCCCTACTAATGGAATGACTCCACAATCTCTAACCATTCGAGATTGGAAGAAGAGATGGATTAATGCCAACAGCCACCCTCCACTCGGTAAGAAGTGCATTTCTCTCGATTGACTTTAAAGTATTTAGCATGATGAATTGTTTACATAATATATTGTTTGTTTGTTAGGTTCTTTATATTTTTTCGTCTTCTGTACTGGACTGAACTCAAGATCAATCGACCCCATGCACATATTCAAAAATGTTGTATCTACATTATGGGATCACTTGATAGGGGCTCGTGATTCAGTTAATGTAAGGGAGGATTTATGTAACATTGGTCGCATGAGACGAGCCTGGCCACGCATTGGACCCAGAGGAAAGATTGAGCTACCATGGAAAGATGATGAAGACTTGAGGATGACCTCTCTAGTACCTCAAGGAAAAGGAATGAGTAAAGTGCTAACAAAAGAAGAACTTCGTAAGTTAAATAGTTTTTGTGTGCTCAATAGTGATGTAATGAGCAAATGGGTGATACTATATAATGAAGAAAGGGCAAGAAGAAAAAGAAAAAGACAAGAATTTTGCACTAAATATGGACGTAATGTCTCATTTTCAGATCATCTAAATGCGCTTCCACGTCATATTGATATAGATTGGTTACATGAGGAAATGGAGAGAATGGAAAAAGAGGAGGAAATTAATATATCTCAAGAAGAGTGGGAATACGCACGAGGTTGCTTATCAAAGGTGAGACATACTATCAATTAATTTGTTTCTATAAGTTTTATTTTATATAAATAATTGACATGTTTGATCTTTTATCTTTTACTACTAGTGCACATTATTCAATGCACTTTGGTGTGAGGGTAAACATCTTCGAACTCAACGTATAGATGAAAAGAGAAATACCCAAGATTGTGGTGTCCTTGCTCACTTCGAGGATGCCAATGGTACCATGGAAGGTTATTGTGGCTTGATCCAAGATATTCTGAAGCTTGACTTTAGACGATTCTTTATATATGTACTGGATGTGAAGTGGTTTAAAGAAGTGGTAACAAATGGTGAGCATTGCACAATTAGACATCATCCAAGGTTTTGTAATCATTGACTCTACAAAATTTCACCAAAACAAGAATGACACATTAGTACTACCTCAACAATGCGAGCATGTATATATGCAAAGGCTAATTTTTTTATATGTATACATGTGATACATATACACAATATAATAAGTACTTAAGTTTTTTGCTTTTGTTTTTCAAATACAGGTTGTGTATCATCCAATGGTAAACAATAACCAATGGTGGTATGTCATCCCTATATCTAATCGTTCAAAACCAATATATGGTAATATTACCGACATGGAGATAGCAGATGACAATCCAACAATTAATGATGATGTGCATGATGACACCATAATGGATGATATGTGTGATATAGTACAAGATGAACCTCGCGAGGATGTTCAAGGAAACGTAGAAGAAGACAATAATATGATTGTCAATGATATTGATGAAGTTATTGAGCAATATAGCAACACATCTGATAGTGGGATAGATTTATTTGTTTCGTTACCTCTTGGTAACATAGACCTAGAAGTAGATAGTTTAGCAAGGGCTGATCTCATTGAAGATGAGATGGATCATTCACTGTAACATACTTAATTTGCTTATTGATTCAATGTGTATTCCTAATTCTATGGTTTTTATCATGCGCACACGTGCATATTCAAGAATCAATAGTCAAGTTTAAAGCTAAATTGAATTTTCCATAATAAAAAGGAAGTATTTTTTTTCATCTTCAAGTATGTAGAGAAATTACGATCGAGATACATATTGCAATGCTTGCTACTAATTGTAAGGTTTCTGTCGCTTGCCGCTAATTACTTATATCAGGCTTGTCAACTGCAGGAACTGCCATTCATTAGAGAGCAATGAAAAAGTAATTATTAAATCTATTTTTTTAATTCAATGATTCAATGTGTATTCTTAATTCTATGGTTTTTATCATGCGCACACGTGCATGCTCAAGAATCAATTTCAGGTGGTTAAATAATTATTAACTTTGGTTTTTTAATTATGTGAATTGCAATTTTAGGTGGTTAAATAATTGTGCGTCTACTGGCGCGTCTATATTAGTGTCTATTTGCGCAGATATATAGACGCAAAATTCGCGTCTATTTACACGCACATTTAGACACACTTATAGACGCTATGATAGACGCGCCCGACTTTGCGCATCTATGCCTCGTTTCTGTTGTAGTGTTGGCCTATAAAATAGTTGATGAGTTTGATAGTGTTGCAAAGGTGGAGCAGTTGGTCAGTACATTTAGTAGTTTTGTTTGTAGGAGTTTCAAACAATTTTAAAGTTCCAAGAGATGGCAAAGGGTTTAGCACAGGGTAGAAAATTATTAAAGCATGTGAATACAAGCTGGATTAGCTTGTACTTGCTAGCTAGGTGATTATTAGAGGAGTACCCATCTTTAGTAGGACTCATGGATAGATTAGCAGCTCAGTAGTCAAAGGAGACTAACAAGGCATTAGAGCCTTTAATAGCTTTGACAGATTTAGAGACATTACTTACATTGATAGGTATTTCAATGTATTTGGAGTGAATATACTGCTTGTACTTTTTTTTCCAGTTTGATATCTAATATTTTGTAACTTTATTTTATAGAAATTGTTCCTCTACTTGTGGAGGTTAATGTCCTTGTGAAGCTTGCTAAAAAGAGAACAATATATATGACTGAATGTAGCAATATTCAAAAGATGATATGCTTGGCATTAGATTCTTTTTATGCAGATATGAATCATCCTTTGCATGAGGAGAGATTCAAAAGATGGCATGAGATCATGAACTTCCAATTAGAACCTAGCAAGAGTTTTTTAAAGATAAACAGAAATGGTACAGTATGTATCAAAGTACATTGAAGGTTGGTACATCTTTATGTCTCCAAGAAGCAAGTTCAAGGACAACTTGTTAGAAGACAGCCTGTAAAGATGGAAACTTTTAATAATGTAGTGGAAAGTGTTAAAATCACATTAGCTCAAGTTGCATAGTCTCTGTCAAGAAATAAGAAAACGGTTTCCAAGAGATGAACTATTGGAGGCAATGTCAATAGTTTATCCATGATTTTGGAACCATTAGCAAGACATGCATGCTCTTCAAGTAGATTTCAAGAAAAGAGTTCATGTTCTTAAAGATCACTTTGGAAAAATGTTACAATTGCAAGGGTCTAATGCAACCTTCTCGTCGGTAATAGATGGAGATGAACTTTTGCAACAATCACAATGCTTTTGGAGGGACCATGTGGCATCAATTTATAGAACTTGCAAAATCAGGTGCAATTACTCAATTATGGAACAAGTTGAGCAGGAGTCAAGTTCTCCAAGATCGTATGCTTGAATATTTTTGACTTGTTGACTTGGCTCAAACAATAATTTTAGGATCCGTGGAGGATGAAAGGATGTTTAGTGTTTTGGCGTTTAAAAAAAAAAGGTGTGCAACAAGTTAAGTACAAACTTAGATACTTGCATGAGATTGTATGTTTCCCATCAGTTCAATAGAGAACTTTCCATATGAACGAGCTTTGGCATATTGGATATCAATCAATACTCGGTGAAATCAATCGGATATCAACACAGGGTTGACGTCAGTATCATCATCATCAACAACAAAACTACATGAAAATGATGAAGTTCCTAGTACTGATGGATGGCAAGCCTAAGATAATCAAGTTGCACTTTGTGTAATCAACCTAAATGGTGAATCTTTTGTATAGACAATCCAAGTGAATGTTGCACTATGGCTTATCAATACATTATTTATAGGTATTTTCTCATAGGAAAGTTGAGCTTTAATCAATGTCTATTGACTTGATTTACCTTGCTTTAGTTGTACCATTTTCTTTGCAATAACATGGTCATTGGTTGAATGATCTTTTATTCAATGCTTTTTCTACGTTATTATTGAGAAAACTTTACCATATTGAGTTCAAAAATAACACTTTAAACCTTTTATTACTTTATTATTTCCATACAAAATATTCGCAAACCAATTATAGGATATATTTGGTTTAGAGAACAAATCGCTACACTTTCGAAAGTCTAAAATACAAGTTTTGCCACATATTCTATAACATGAAAGTATACATTAGATGTTAAAATCATCTATGTTTAGGACCTTCCTTTACTAATAATATGGCAAAATACAAGACCTTGATCATGGGGTTGAATGTAGCCTGATGTGGTAGTATCTGTCGATTATTGGTTAAAGGTGACTCGGAGTTAGTAATCAATCAACTAAATGGAACCTATAGTGTGCCAGATCCCATCTTACGGATGTACCATCATGCAACCTTGGATATATTGTATACCTTTGAGTTGGTGTCTTGTCAGTTAGTTCCTCGATAGTAGAATTGCTTTGTGGATTCCTTGGCTAACTATGCTTTCATTGAAGATGTCTTTTTCAATTGTGGTCTAAGGGAGTTTTTACAATTACCTTTTTAACATTAGCCCTAGACTAATTTGGGGTCTTCTTTATGAGATGTCATATTTTGGCCGCCAATGGTTAGGATGGTTTATGAGTTAGGTAGCTAGTGAGCACCTTGCTACTTTGTCATGGATACATAGGATTGTGTATGGTCATATTTATCGAACACCCCTTTCTATCATATTTAGCTAATAACTTGATCTACTTAGTGTAGGGCCTGCATAGCCCTTATCCTTAGTTGGTTTTGTGCTTCAATAGATTTATGATTAGGACCAAGGATTTGTTTTAGCAGTACGCTGCCCTAGGGGGTCCACTAGGGTTTACCGTATGGTACCACGTGAGTGTAAGGGAGGGGGGTTATTTAAGGGAAGGAAGGTACATTTTATAAGGTAAGGTCCCATAAATAGGGGTAGCATTTCCATATTTATTGCATGCAGGTTGTGACGTCTCCTTATTACTACTAGTGATTTCCATGTGCACGCTGCTAAGTGGTAGTGAAGTGTTTTATTTCTTTAGGCCAAGAGGATTGTGTTTGTTCTATTCTAGTGTTTTATTTCTTAAGGACAAGAGGGCGAGTTTGTTGGTTGTGAATTGTTATATTCCTTTAGGCCAAGAGAGCCATATGTCTATTTGGTATAGGTGCGTTTAATGGTTTTCTATTTTAGTGATTTCATTAAACAGGTTGGACAAAGTAATTGGAGGGAGCCTTTACTATGGGGGAGCTTCTTGTGGCCATTCCAGGTGGTGTCGTCACCTTTTTGAGTTTTTTCCTTAGGCTGATAATGATATGTGTATGTGGGGATTATTTTCTTTTTATTTGTTGGAGATCAACAATCAAGGCATGAAGTTCTAGGCTTTGGTTAGGTATATCTAGGGGATGTTTGACTAGTTTTCTACCTTCTATTAAGACATTGTTAGGCATTAAAGATCTGTTTTAGAAGGTAGTCCTAGTGACTCTATGCTTCCTACTTATTAGGTAGTTGTTCGAGGAGCTAGGTAGTTATTCTAGGAGTCCTTGCTAGTGTAAGATAGTTAGACAAGTCTATCAAAATTTAAAAAAAGAGACAATATTGACTATATCAAAAGATAAAATTACAACGGTATGTAAAAAGGGGTTTTAACCCCTCAATTAGAAAATAAAATGATGAAAAACCCTAAAAGCAATTGATAATATATTGCCTTGTGGAGGCCTAGTATGTTCTTATGCCTTATCTTCCTTGGGATAGCAGCAAGCTCAACTAAAGTATAAAAAATGTTGGAGCAAAAAGAAAAGTGAGCGTCAAAAAAGGATTATGTGTCGCCTCACGAGAGCTTGATAGGTCCTTGGGTATCGAGTCAGGACCTGCGATGTACCTATCTCAAAGACCCAAAGATGAATTATTTATTGCCTCCTTTTTGTAGCGTCCCCTCTTTCTCCCTTGTGCGCTTCTCCCTTGTGGAGGGAGCTCACGCTCAACTACCAAGACCCACGGAGGGACTACTTATTGTTTCAAGCGTTTCAAGCTAGTTCTCATGGCTATCTCTCACCTAGCTTATGCACCTTCGAACCTACCAGTGTAGTGAGCTTACCTCAATGCCGAAATGAGTTTTCTCCTCCCTCGCACACACCGGTAGCTCCATGATCCTAGATGCTAGCTCAAGCATCCTCAAGCCTCCTCCATCAAGCTCCATCCCATCATAGCCACTGTATTATTCCCGCTCAAAAATATTACCCAACTTGACCCCCTGCATGCCGTGTAAACCCTTTGCAAGGTTATCTTCTGCATTGTATTGGCGGCAATCTAATTCGTAACCCGCATGTGTGAAAACAGGACCTCCACATTGGTAAATCGAGCCGCGGGTTCAAATCCGCATAACCGCAAGGAAACACCCTCTTGGGAGGGGCAAAATGGATAATATTAATGCAAATTTTTTTATGTTTATCCCTTTCCCCCAGCCAATGCATGGCTGGAGGAGAGGGAGTGTGGGGAGGGATGGGCTTGGTGGAGTTGTGGGTTGCATGAGGAGGGGGGAAAGCCATGTAGAGGCCATGTGGGGAGCTTCTCTCCCCACCCCTTAAGGCCTATATAAACCCCCCTTAGCTTAGGGGGGGAAGGTAGAGAGATCAGAGGACGACGACGTGCTGAGGGAGAGGAGTGAGAGAGCAAGCTGCCATTGCCCCCATGGTGCTCGACTTGCTCAGAAGAGGAAGCACGTTCTCCACGGCATGCTCCCCGGCCTCCAAGAACTCCCCCACCGCTTGCAGCACCGCACCGACCTCGCCCCTAGAGATCGCCCCTTTAGATCAAGTTAAAATCTCTAGGAATGGTTCGTTCTTGTTGCAAGTCAAGTAGATCAAATTGTCTAAATCACCTAAACCACAAGGGATTCATATAGGCATGGTTCAATTGATACGATAAATACCCCAAGTGCTAACTAGGGTTTAGCACGTTAAGGACCCGGCCTAGTTTCGCACTTGTTGCCAAGTCAAAACCCTTAAACCAAATGTCCTACCCGCATTCACGGAATGTAGGGTCAATTGGACAATCATGCAAATAACAATCTAGGGTTTCTACCCTAAGGATCATTTGTTCAAATGCTAAAACTCGGATTGAGTTGGAATCCCTAGGACGGCCTACTGCAATTAGGACTGGGTTGTGTAAGAAGATACCCTAAGCCTTGCTTATTGTCTAAACAAAATTCCTTGACCAGAAAATGCCGTTCAATGGGTGAAATGATTCCATGGAATAGATGCGACACTTGTCCAATAAGTAGCAACATCGCATGGACTTGTGGTTTGATCACAAGAGAGTTTTGCCATTCCTTAGAATGAGGTTGGTAGGTTCTTGCACAAGTTTATCTTGCATGAGAATGAGTAGTCATCCTGTTACATCACCCTTCTTGGGGAAAATTTGCCAAGTTAAGGGAAATTAAGTATTTGCTTGGAAGCAAAGGATCAGCCAACAATTTGGAGCGACATGGTCGCCACGATTTATTGTTAATGTATGAAACCTAAGGTATTGGTTAAGTTGGGTTAACAGGGTATGGCCCTAACCCAAGGACAAAAGGGTGAACAAGAAAACCCTTGGGGGGATCTTTCCAAGTCGCAATTGATCCCGGATCGAATGCTGGATGCGTTCGGAGAGAAGGATTCACTCCTTAGCAGTTGGCCAAATAAACGACCATTGGAATTGATTGTGCTTTTAACAGTTTAGGAGCATTGTTTACATTGTTTGCTCAAGGAACTAAAGGATGGAAAGATATTTAATGCTTCAGGTTGAAGGTTTGAAGGGAGAGGCAGCTTTAGTCACCCTCGATTGTCTGCCTGACCCTAACCAAGGGGGTTGTTAGCCACGCTGGTAATTTGGACCAAACCCTCCGCGTGAGGTCTCTCCGTTGAGCGCTACTTGGAGTAGGAGAATGCTTGGGTGCCAGGGGGGCTCTGGCCGTAAATCCCTTGCCTTCCGGGCCCTGCACAAGAGGCCAACATGACTCGCGATTGGATCTCGAGGCCTGTATACTAGTCTACGGGCAGAATCTTGGATTAGTAATCCCTGTGGATTGCTACATAGCCTTCGGGAGGATTATGGATTAGCCTGCAGGCTGGACTTTATGGATGTATTCCAAAGATAAATAAAATAACCTGTTGAAAAGGAAACTTGTTTGAGATTGTTTTTCTATATCAAGTGCTAAGATTATATGAAGGAACCAGTGTCTAACTGGCTAATTAATGAAGCTATTTGATGTGTGTCTAACTAAATGTGGTAGGTAATTAGACAACTAAAGAAACGCTGGGGAAAGTGCGGTGGATGTGGCCATGGGTCTGTCCTACGGATGGGTGGTCCCGGTTGGCCGGGAACTTTTCTCAATCGAAATGGATAGCAAGGAGATCTTCTCAAAGGAAATGAACAACAAGGATGCTGACCTAAGGTTTAGGTTACTAGAATCCCGATTTATGTTGTTTTAGGGGAATGGAATGGGACTATGCCTTATGGACAAAGAGGTTGAGCCTTGCATCCCTGAGTTCGATGCCAAGGGAAGGACTGTTTAATCTACGGCCGAGATCTAGATCAAGTCCATGGAGGACTATTTTGAGGCAATAGGAATTGCACCTGCTAACCAAGCCAAACTTAAGCTTACAGGCAAAGCAAGACTTTGGTGGAAACAATTGTGCAGAGACCAAGCAATCTCAAAAGGAAGAGTCACTTGGGAGAAGCTTAAGGAAGCTGTGCAAGGGAGATATCTTCCACATGCCTACCGCACACAGAAGATGAACAAATTCTATGAATTGAAGCAGCTTGGACTATCCCTTGATGCATATTATTCAAAGTTTGTCTCTCTCTTAAAGTATACACCACCAATGGATATGACACAATAGGTGTCTAAGTTTTTTGCTAGGTTAAATCCACCCATAAACACCCGCTTGGAATCAATGTGCCCAATGGACGTACAAGATGTACTCATTCGAGTTGCACCAATAATATAGGAGGTGCAGACCAAGCCAAGGAACAACAGGACTTGGCCTTACAAGGATCAGAACAAGGGAATGTATAGGGCTCAGACTAAGAGAGCACAAGGTCAGAATCAGGGACAAAGGAAGAAAGCTAGGACCAATGCTATTAACAACTTTATTCCTACACGAGGTAACGACCGCAGTCTACGTTGCTTCCATTGCAACGAGCCCAGACACTTCAAGAGGTAGTGTCCCAAGCTTAGCAAAGGACATCGCCAAGGGCCATTCCAAGGAGCTGCCCATGGCCAAGGAGCCACCATCATGGCCAAAGGGAGAACCTCTAGTGTTGCTAATAAGGAGCTAGGTGATGAAGAACATCCATCCATGGATGCTAACATTGAGAGGGCAACAGTTCACGCCGCTCTTCACAAGAAGGGTCCGAATCGCCAATTCTCGGTGATCCAAACTCCATCGAATTATGAAGGTAAAAGCTTCAAAACCCTAATTGATTGTCGTAGTACACATTCCTTCATTTCACCGATCTGTGCAAAAAGGCTAGGAATAGCCACAATAGATGCACCTACTTTACCTGTGGAATTGGTAAATGGTCATGAGGTCTCTTGTACTAGGCAAACTGCTAAGGTGAAATTCCTACTGGGTGGGAAGCCAACTTCGGTGAGATTCAGGGTAATGAACCTAGGTGTCCACGAATGTTTGCTCGGAATGGATTGGCTAATACCCAATGATGCCCACATCCACTGTGGAAAGGGCCAAGTCTCCTTTCGAAATTCTGAAGGGGAACTAGTTACAACTCAAGGAGAGGCTGGTAAGCCAAAAATTCATTGGCAAAAGCAACACAGATAATGAAAGGAGTTAGAAAGGGCCTACCTGTCTATTTGATTAAACTAAATAAGCTAGATTAGAATCAGGAATCTGGGGAAGAACGGGAGGACGCTTGGGTGCCACAGGGGGCTCTGGCAGTAAATCCCTCACCTTTCGAGACCTACACGAGAGGCTAACGTGACTCGGGGATTGGATTTGGAGACCCGCATACTAGTCTACGGGCAAAAACTTGTATTAGTGATCCCTATGGATTGATGGATAGCCTTCCGGCAGATTGTGGATAAGTCTATGGGCTGGAGTTTTTGTATTTCAAAGATAAACATGATAACCTGTTAATAAGGAACTTTTCTAATATTGTTTTTCTATATCAAGTCATACGATTACGTGAAAGAACCAGTGCCTAACTGGCTAATTTAAGAAGCTGATTCAACTGATGTGTTAGGTAATTAAATAACTAAAACAACTCGAGGAAAGTGCGGTGGATGTGGCCATAGGTCTGTCCTATGGATGGGTGGTCTTGGTTGGCCAGAAACTTTTCTCAAATCACGATGAATAACAGGAAGATCGTCAAAGAACATGAACAACAAAAACGTTGACCTAGAGTTATGATTGACCCCGATCTACGTCGTTTTAGGGGAACGGAATGGGACTATGCCTTATGGCAGAGAGGTTGAGCTTTGCATCCCTCTCATTTCCCATTCTCCTTGAACAGAGTGCAGTGTGAACCCGCTTCGAACCTGGCGTTTCTGCATAAAGTAGTTCGCTTGGGTCCGACGCTAGTTGCCGTTAGGAAATGACCAATAAGGAAAACCGTAATTTAGGTCGATCCTAAGTGGGAATAGCCGGAATACTTCCGCTA
Source organism: Lygodium microphyllum (assembly GCF_053477565.2). Classification (NCBI taxonomy): domain Eukaryota; kingdom Viridiplantae; phylum Streptophyta; class Polypodiopsida; order Schizaeales; family Lygodiaceae; genus Lygodium; species Lygodium microphyllum. The sequence continues at coordinate 43,633,840 of NC_141163.1, forward strand.
CGTGGCAGATGCGAAAAGCCCTAGATCGCAAACCCCGTAACATTCCATGGGAGTGCCGGGTAGAGCTTTCTAGACATCCTTTCCGATGAGCTGCTAAGACGTGTCCTGAAGATACAAATGGTCACGTTATATCTCCCTTCCAAGAAAGAACAAGTGTATATTGCATTTAGGCAATAACTTCCTTGTTGTTATTTGCATGAGAAAATCATTAACATCTATTAGATGTTGTCCAAAGAATTGCATGGCATGGAAATGAAACCATGGACTTGCATGTTGCATGCGAAGACGCCTGTAGAATGGATTAAGTCAACATTAGTCTTATAATATTCGTCATGCATGAACTTCATTTATGGAATTTGTATCTAGAAAAGGTTGCATGTCACATATTCGTCATGCATGATCTTCATTTATCGAAGTTGTATCTAGAAAAGGTTGCATGTCACATATTCGTCATGCATGAACTTCATTTATCGAAGTTGTATCTAAAAAAGGTTGCATGCCATATTGAAGCCTGAAATTCAATTGCATGATTAAACGAAAGGTTGTAGGCATAGCTCCTTGATGTAAATCTATGTAGGTTTTATGCAAGTTACTCCCCAAATTGTCAATCATCATGATTTTAGCAAGAAAAAGAAATAGTTATTGCAAACCTTATAGTTGCATAGAATTAATGAATCACATATTTACACGTAATGTGATGTCTTGCAACTATTTACACCTTTAGAACGAATTTAGCATCTCTAAGAAAAGATCGTTCCTTGTCGCAAGACAAGTAGACCAATTTAGCTAAATCACTTGTAATGTTACAACCCTCTAGGGATTCGTAAAAGCTTAGCTAGATGGTACGATGAACACTTCAAAGTGCTAGGTAGGGTTTAGCACATTGAAAATTCTGCCTAGTATCGCACTTGGGAAGCCAAGTCAAGACTTTTGATCCCAAAGGTCCTACCCACATTCATGGAATGATTGGGTTAATTGGACACCCAACATACTTCTTGACCAAGGAACGACATTGATGGGAGATTGATCCCACAAGTTAGATGCGACTCCTATGCATCAAGTTGCAAAGTTGCATGGCTTTGTGTTTAAGTCACAAGATGGATTTGCCACTCTTTAAAACAAGGGTTGGTAGGATCTAAGTACAAGATAATTTGCAAGAGGATAAGTAATCCTGCTACTAAGTTTCCAAGTTAGGGTAACAAGCAATTGACAAATCAAGTTACAGTGACAAGGTCGCCAGGACTTACTGTCTTAATTTAAAAATCCTAACGTGTTGGTTAATTTGGGTTAACAGGGTATAACCCTAACCCAAGGATACAAGGGTACACAAACAACGAAACCCTTGGGGGATCTTTCCAAGTCGCAATTGATCCTAGATCAGATGCTGGACACATTCGGAGAAGAAGGATTCACTCCTCCTTAGCAGTTGGCCAAATAAACGACCACTGGACTGTTTGTGTTTGTATAAGTTAGGAGCACTATTTTTATCTCTTTGCTCAATGAACTAAGGATGGAAAGATAATTAATGCTTCAGGTTAAAGGCCTGGAGGGAGAGGCAGCATCAGTTACCCCCGACTATCTACCTGACCCTAACCAAGGGGTTGGTTAGCCCTGCCGAGAACGTGGACTGAATCCGCCACGAGAGGTCTCTCTGTTGGGCGCTACTTGGAGCAGGAGGACGCTTGCGTGCTAGAGGAGGCTCTAGCCGTAAATCCCTTGCCTTTCGGGCCCTTCACAAGAGGCTGATGTGACTCAAGATTGGATCTCAAGGCCCGCATACTAGTCTACAAACGAAAACTTGGATTAGTAATCCCTAAGGATTGCTGGATTGCCTTCGGGCGGATTATGGATTAGCCTTCCGGCTGGATTATTATGATGTATTCAAAAGACTGGTTAATAAGATAACTTGCTGAAAAGGAACTTGTTTGACACTGTTCTTTTGTAATATTCCCGTTTGAATAAAAACATTACTAGACCAACCTCCCGCACGCCGTAAACTTGTGAAAAGATTATCACTAGTGCCGGTAGTTGATCTATAACCATACGCGAGAAATGGAGTACTCCACATTGGTAAACTATGACCAAGATCAAAATCACAGGTGAACTCCCTCTTGGGAGGAGGTTAAGAGGATAATGTTGAGATAAATTTTAAATTTTTTATTTACCTTCCCCAGCCGATGCGTGGCTGAGGGAAGGGGATGGGCTAGTAAGGGCAACATGAGGAGGTGGGGGAAAAGGGCCATGCAAGGTACCACGTGGGGGGGAGGTCCCCTCTCCCCCAGACTATAAAAACCCCCCTTTGGGGGGGAGTAAGGGGAGGGAAAGAGGAAGGGAGATGCTACGTCGCTGCAGGAAGCCGTTGTGGAGAGAGAGTGGAGCTCGCCGCCTGTGCAAGCCACCAGCCCTGCCGTGCGTGCCGCCATTGGCCATTCGACGTCATCTTCACGCCGCCTTCCACGTCCACTATTGCCTTTCCCCCTTTCCACGTAGGTTCAGCAGCCCCATAAGCTTCTTAAAAGCTTCTAAGGGGGCTTATCTAAGCCCCCTTCCCATTGGATCTCCATAAGTCCATTTTTTTCCCCCCGAGATTTAAAACCCCTTTCCACCAATCATCCTTACCCCCCCACACCCCCTCCCCTCCCCCCTCGAGCTTCGAAGAGGAAGCCTACAAGGCCTTCCCATTAGTTCCCCAATAAGCCCTTTCCGGGACTTTGAAGGAGGGGAAGCTACAAAGCCCTTCCTACCAATCATCCACAAGCCCCTAGGCTTGGGATTTAAAGTCCCCTTTTCTGCAAGGCCCACAAAACCCTTCCTCGGAATTTTTAGGAGAAGAAGAAGAAGTTCATAGGCCTCCGTTTCCACAAGGCCTTCACAAGATCCCTTCACAAGATCCCTCTTTTCCCGAAAGAAAGAAGGCCCAAGCTCTGAACTCTAAGGCCTTCCAAAGCCAAATTCCGCAAGTCAAGGAGCCGTACCTCAAAGGGATTTGCGCGTATGAGGGAGACGGCCAAAGATCATAAGACTGTGAGCCAAGGCAAGAAGTTTGAATCCACAAAGGTAGACCAGAATTCAAATTCACGATGGCCCCTAAAAAGTCACAAGGCGCACCTACAGGAGGATCATGTCCTAATATTCATGTGGATATCTCACCAAGCCCACAAGTCCAGGTTTTCTTCCTATTTTTGATTTACGTCAAAGTATTGCAATTATGCATGGTTATTTCATGGAATTAATATGCACTTATGTGATTGAAATACATTAGCTATTTTAAAGGAAGTAACTCACGATTGAAGATCAGTCATTTGTATTTTTCAATGGAATGAACGAAAAACAACGTAAGGTATCTAAGCATTTTCAGCAAGTTGCCTTTGTGCATTGTAAAGTAACAAATCGAAAACAACTAATGACTACCATTACAAAGTCAAAATTCTTGTAGTACACCTTCTATTATGCATGGAAAGATTAAATCCCATGTCGCACTATTAGACAAATCTTTCTTCGTAATGATTTATTAAGAAAGTTGCTAACAACCATAGGAAATTGCAAGGCATGGAAAGGATTCTAAGGGTTGCATGAAGTAGGTTAACTCTAGCTTCAATTGGCATAAATTTCACTGCGTAGTAGTTAGGAAAGGTTGCATAATGCACATTCTTCATACGAATAATTTCATTCAGAAATGTAGCTAGGGAAATGCTACATGGTTCGTTTAAACATAAAACCTTAAAAGCTTAGTGGCATAAATCGTGAATGCTTGTCCTAGTAGGATTAATGGAAATTATGCTGTAACTTAACATGCGCTTTGATCTTAACAAGAAAAGTTAGGGTTTGTAAATCTAATCATACGTAGAGGCAATGAATCGTGTGCTTACGAGAATTATATCGTAATGCAACTAGTTTTCCCCTTCTAGATCAAGACAACGTCTTTAGGAATGGCTCGTCCTTGTCGTAAGACAAGTAAATTGGTTTACCCGAAACACCTAAAATTGCAAAGGATTTGCTTAGGATGGTTAAATCAATACAATATACTCCAAGTGCTAACTAGGGTTTAGCACGTTAAGGACTTGACCTAATCGCACTTATTGCCAAGTTGAAACTCTCATACCGTGAAGTCCTACCCACATTCACAGAATGTAGGGACAATTGGACGTACTTGCAAGAAACGATCTAGGGTTTCTACCCTAAAGATCAGTTGTTAAAAAGATTAAACTCAGATTGAGTTGGAACCCTAGGACCGACGATGTCGGCCTAGTGCAATCGGGAATGGATTGGATATAAAGACACCCAACCCTGTTTCTTATCTAATCATGATCCCGTGATTAGAAAATTCCGTTCGATGGGTAAAATAGTCCCATGGATTAGATGCGACACTTGTGCAATAAGTTGCAATGTTGCATGATCTTGTGGTTTGATCACAAGAGAATGGTTAATTCCTTGGAATGAGATTGGCAGATTCTTGCGCAAGTTTAACTTGCAAGAGGATGAGTAGTCATCCTATTATATCAATTTTCTTGGGAAAAGTTGCCAAGATAAGGATTTGCTTGGAAGCAAAGGACCAAGTTATTAATTTGGAGCGACATGGTTGCCATGATTTACTGTTAATAAAACCTAAGGTATTGGTTAAGTTGGGTTAAAAGGGTACGGCCCTAACCCAAGGACATAAGGGTTAACAAAAAAACCCGTGGGGATCCCGCCAAGTCACAATTGGTCCCCGATCAAATGCTGAATGCATTCGGAGACAAGGATTCACTCCTTAGTAGTTGGCCAAATAACGACCACTAGATATGATTGTGCTTGTAACAGTTTAGAGAGCACTGTTTGCTTTGTTTGCTGATCAAGGAACTAAAGGATGAAAAGATATCTAATGCTTCAGGTTGAAGGCCTGAAGAGAGAGGCAGCCTTAGTTACCCCCGACTGTCTGCCTGACCCTAACCAAGGGGGTTGTTAGCCGCGTCGGGAAGGTGGACCGAACCACCACGTGAGGTCTCTCCGTTGAGCGCTATTTGGAGCAGGAGGACTCTTGGGTGCCAGGGGGGCTCTAGCCGTAAATCCCTTGCCTTTCGGGCCCTGCACAAGAGGCCAACATGACTCGGGATTGGATCTCGAGGACCGCATACGAGTCTACGGGCGGAATCTTGGATTAGTAATCCCTATGGATTGCTGGATAGCCTTCAAGTGGATTATGGATAAGCCTGCAGGTTGGACTTTATGAATGTATTCCAAATATAAATATGATAACATGTTGAAAAGAAACTTGTTTGACACTACTTTTCTATGTTAAGTACTAAAGATTATGTGAAGGAACTAATGTCTAATGGGCTAATTAAGAAAGCTGCTTGATGCCTATCCAAATAAATGTGGTAGGTAATTAGACAACTAAAATAACTTGAGGAAAGTGCGGTGGATGTGGCCATGGGTCCTCCTACGGATGGGTGGTCCGCGTTGGCCGAGAACTTTTCTCAATCATAATGGACAGCAAGGAGATATTCTCAAAGGAAATGAATAGCAAGGGCGCTGACCTAGAGTCTAGGTTACCAAAATCCCGGTTTATGCTATTTTAGGGGAACGGAATGGGACTATGCCTTATGGCAGAGAGGTCGAGCCTTGCATCCCTCTCATTTCCCATTCTCCTTGAACCAAGTGCACCGTGAATCCGCTTCGGCCCTATCGTTTTTGCGTAATGTAGTTCGCGACGCTAGTTGCCGTTTAGGAAATGACCATTAGGGGAAAACCTGGTTGGTCCTAAGTGGGAATGGCTAGAATACTTCCGCTACGTGGCAGACGCGAAAAGTCCTAGATCGCAAACCCCGTAACATTCCATGGGAGTGCTGGGCGGAGCTTTCTAGACCGCCTTTCCAATGGACTGCTAAGACGTGTCCTGAAGGGAATAGGTGGACACGTTATGGTTGGTATTAGAGTGAATCAACGAAGGATTTGTTTTTAAGAAATCTTAATAAGAAGAAGTAAAGAAAATGTTGTTGTTGAGAAAATTCCCTTACTTTCGATGTTGTCTTGCAGAATTATGAAGCATGGAACAAGTTCTTAGTATTTCAAGTCATGTTTATGACAGTGATGCATGCCCCCGATTATCGACAAAGGATCGATATGATGAACATCCTAGACCGTATTTATAATCCATCGCCTTTGTACGTGGCATGAAGATGGACAGGTGACTTAGGAATCTACTACGTAGCTACCCAGCGGTTTGCATACCTTCGAACCAACCTAAAGAGGATCAACTGATTGGAAGACTTGAAGATCGTGAAGCTATTCATTTTTGTGGAGGCTCACGTAAACACAACTTTACATGTCGAAGGTCTGAGGGTTGAGCTGAACTCATATGTATACGAGGAAGTGACGCGTGTAATCCCCACTGACAGCATCAAGGTGTTGGGACGCTACGAGAAGAATGGGTACCAAAGGAAAGGATACCCTAATCTTTCGATGACTTACCGATTCCTGAAGATCCATGATCCGAAACCATACTATTATCCAATTGTCGTAGCTAAATATAACACGACATTATTCTCCCTGAACTAATGTAACAATTGCTCTATCATCACAGGAATTATTGTACTCCAAAAGGGCTAGACCCATATAAATTAAATAAGACTTCTTTTTATCAATGTCTATATTTTCTATGAGAATTGATAAAAAGTTAAGTGGCTAGGTTTCTTGATTGATAGTAGCTGAATTGGGTATGAAATATAAAATCATAATGATTAGTGAGTTATAATGTTAAGAATCCTCTATCCAGGCACAATCCCAGGTACAGATTACCAGTTCGCCCCCTACATCAAGTACTACCGTGATCTAAGAGCAGAAGTTTCTTCTCAAGCAGATCAAGTCGCCAGAATTTGACGGGAAAGATAGGACTATCCAAGCGGATGCTGAGATTTGGATAGAGTCCATGGAAGATAACTTTGAAGCAGCCGGTAGTAACGCACCCGCCAACCAAGCTATGCTCGCCAAGTTGAAGCTCACCGACGAAGCCAGGCCTTGGTGGAAGCAATGGTGCAGAGATCAAGGGATCTTGGAAGGATCCATTACCTGGGAAAAGCTGAAGAAAGCTATGTAAGGAATATACTTACCACCTGCATATCACACGCAGAAAATGCATGAGTTGTACGAGCTGAAACAACTGGGACTCACTCTTGACGCATACTACTCAAAATTCCTCTCACTTCTAAAGTATGCACTATAGATGGACATGACATAGCAAGTGTCAAAATTTTGTGCTAGTTTAAACCTACTAGCGAATACCCATCTCGAATCGATGCGCCCAACAGATCTACAGGACACACTCATTCGAGCTGCGCCCATAATTTAGGAGGTGCCGGCTAGGCCAAGAAGTAACAAAACTTGGACTTATAATGATTAGAACAGAGGAGCATTTAGGCCCCAAGTGAAGAGAGTTCAAGGTCAAAACCGGGGACAAAGAAAGAAAGCAAGGACCAATAATGTCAACAACTTTGTCCCTACCCAAAGCAATGGCCAAAATCTCCATTGTTTCCACTGCAACGAGCTCGGTCATTTCAAAAGGCAATGTCCCAAGCTTGCGGAGGACATCATCAAGCACCTTTTCAAGGAACTGGCCGTGGTCAGGGAGCCGCCACCTAAGGCAGAGGAAGAACCGCCTGTGTTGCCAATAGGAAAATATGCGAAGAAGAAGATTCGACCATGGAAGAAGAGTTTGAAAGGGCGACAGTCCATGCCACTCTTCACAAGAAAGGCCCAAATCGCCAGTTTTCAATGATTCAAACACCATCGGACTATCAAGGTAAAGGTTTCAAAACCTTGATTGATTGTGGCAATACACATTCCTTTATCTCACTACCTTGTGCAAGAAGATTAGGAATAGCCACAGTAGAAGCACCTACCTTGCTTGTGGAATTAGCAAATGGTCGTGAGGTCACTTGTACTGGGCAAACTACTAAGGTGGAATTCTTTCTGGGAGGAAAGATGACTTTGGTCAAATTCAGAGTCATGAACCTAGGTATCCACGAGTGTCTACTTGGAATGGATTGGCTTAAACCTAAGGATGCCCACATTCATTGTGGAAAGGGCCAAGTTTCCTTTCGAAACTCTGAAGGGGAATTGGTTACAACTCAAGGTGAGGTTGGAAAGCCAAAAATTCAATTGGCTAAAGCATCTCGGATTATAAAGGGAGTTAGAAAGGGACTACCTGTCTACTTGATTAAGCTCAATAAGTTAGATCAAAAGCAGGAGTCTAGTGAAGAACCTTCATGGCTAAAGGAGTACGCGGACGTATTTCACTTCAACAAAAAGGCCTCATAGACGCACTTTTAGACACGATTTTTGAATATAGAGAAAATCTTACGCGCGCATCTATCCGCCCATCTATTTGCATGTCTTCCATTTCGCGTCTATAATCGCATGTATGAACAAATTTACACGCACAAATAGACGCGCAATAGACGCACATATACATGCACGAATACATGTGCATAATAAACCAAAATTGCTATTTATTTAATTCATTTTATGCGTCTATTTGCACATCTATTTGGCAGTTAGACGGGCATATAGACACGCTTATAGACGTGCTTTTACAAGCGTTGGTAGACGCAAACGAAAAACAAAAAATCTCAATTTTAAAAAAAAGATATTTAATTTCTTTTTTAAATTAGAATTATGGAGCGCGTGTATAAGCGCGTGTACTCTGCACTGTAGATGCGCGTATAAACGCAGTTTTTTTGCAATTTAGACGCGCGGATAGATGCGCAAAACAGAACTGGCATACATCAGATTGTGCATTTGGAAAAAAGACAATGTATCTTACGGGCACGAGAATTGAAAATAAAAGTCCATGTATTCATTATAAATCAAAAGCATTTACATGGGAAGTTTAAGTGCTTGCGACCTAAAGCGTGGCCGCAAGCAGTAGGCTCAAAGATGGATCATACATATACAAGAAAACAAGGCCTCATGAGGAGGTATGGTGCTCCTCTACGAATCTGAAGAAGAAACATTTTCGCTAGTACCACCATGGCTACTAGCGTCGCTATCCCCCTCCTCGCTATGCTCCACATCCGGGTTCGCCTACACACACAAAAGATAAAGGTTGCTTACATAGACATGGTGGAGAAAAAGTTATAATTAGCTATACTTTTAATAGGAAAGTAAGAAAAACATACCTCCTCTGGGCTGTCGAATCCTCATGGCCCGGTTGTATTGGTCCTCAGTGATGAGACCCTCCTCATAGAAGTGAAGCCATGTGGCTACACGGTTATGGCCTCGATGGTAACCTACCTCTCTAGGAGTAGGTATCCTACCAACGATAGTAGTCTGCAAAACAATTATGATATATACAAATAATTATGAGTCACAATATATTAGAATAAATTATATAAATAATTGAAAGAAATATAAAATTTAAAAAACTAGAAATCAAAATATACTTACAAACTCTGCCCCCCACGACTCTCTGCCGCCCGATCCATAATGCAACGATCCCATGGTTTCCATTTGGATCCGTAGCGCCTCTGCATGCTGGCGACTCTTCACTTTCTCTGCTACTTTCTTCTTGGCTTTCTTCCACTCTATACGGTAGCACATAGGTGGTTGGCTATAGGCTCCACGCCCCTCCTCCTGCCTCCGCAGTGAGTCCCTGGCACGTGTCATGAGGTGGGATCTTTTGTTGTGAAGCGTATCCCTCACTTTTGTGTGTCCCCAATCATCTGAGAATCACTGACCCTCAGGATTTGGGTACCTTCTATGGACTGCTCTCAACACCTCCTGCCACAAGCTGCTTTTCTGATTTTTGAAGGAAATGAAACAATCTTTATACGTCGCATGCACGACGCTCCTCATGTACGCTATTACATCCCTTCCTTCATCATCATGGAAGATGCCACCAGCATCTGTAACTCTATAGTACTGGCATACAACCTCCTCTACGTGATCTACTGGTGAGGGCGATCGCTCACCACCTCCTAGGAAACCCCCACACAAGCCTCGTCCTCCCCCTCAACTCTCCCTCCTCCCTCTCTATTGACTACCCTCTGCCTCGTTGGATGCACGTGCTTCTGTAGATGCACGTGCTTCTGCAGATGCTTGTGCTTCAGCCAATGCACGTATAGGTGCTGTGTAAAAATATTACACGGCGCAGCGAACAGAATCTGAGAAAGAGATAGAGAGTACACAACAGATAAGAGGAGAATCAGTAAAATTCTTTAACTCCAAACAACTGATACAAAGATGGCTCTGTCCACCCGTGCGCTTCCAATGAATGAAGCTTAGATGGCGATCTAGACAGAAGATAGGTGAAGAGCTTAAGGCTAGCTGGAACAACAACTCTGACTGGGTGAAAGATAAGTGTGAGATGGCTGCGAAGGGGTTTAGCTTTTATAGCCCGCGAAGGTCGTTAGGTCGGCCTGCTGACCGACCTACCATATGAGCCTCCACTAGTCGGCCAGGGAATATTCCAGGGAATATTCCCTTTACCATCGGGCCGGGGGCGCTGCCCCTGGACCCCCGCCAGGGGGGCCGCTGGCCCCCCTGGGACCCCCCAGCCAGGGGCCGCTTCCGCGGCCCCCGGACCCCACAATAGGGGCCCCTTTTAACTCCCTTACCACGCAACTCAATGCAATGTGCCTCGAGTTGCTACCAGCTTAACCACTCCGTCTAACCCAAAGATTAGACCCACAACAGTCACCTTTTTTTGCCATCCGGTCACATAGACCTCATCTGATATACAAGTCAGGACTCAACCAATGTCCGGGCTCACATTTGGCTTCTCCTCATAATGGGGGCCTTACAACTTTGAGCACCATGGATCATTGGTAGCACCTAATGAGGGTGGGGCATTGATCATATCTAACACCCCCCCTCAATGTCCACCCATAGGTGAACTATCTCCTCGGCCCAATGCCGAGTCTCTGAAGATGAACTTGAAGCAGATCCTTCGTAAGTGCTTTGGTGAAGATATCTGCTCCATTCTCCTCTGTTGGACAGTAGACCAATTCCACTATCCCATCCTCCATCAAATCACGCACATAGTGATACTGGATCTCTATATGTTTGGTGCGTGCATGAAACACTGGATTTTTGGCAATGGCGATGCAACTCTGATTGTCACATCTCAGCACAGTTGGTTCTTCATCCTGCACTCCCATATGCCATAGAATCCTTCTCAACCATACGGCCTCACATGCAGCAAAACAAGCTGCCTTGTACTCTGCTTCGGTAGAAGACAATGCCACTGTTGGTTGCTTCTTACTAATCCAAGAGAAAATTCCTGAACCCAAAGAGAAACAATAACCAGAAACTGACTTCCTGGAATCAATGTCTCCTGCCCAATCTGAGTCACAGTTCCCCACAAGAGAAGTTCCGAAACTGTATGTGATACCATAGTCAAGAGTTTTCTTCAAGTATCTGAGCACCCGCATCCCAGCCTTCCAATGACTCTCATGAGGTTTGTTTGAGAACCTGCTCAAAACACCAACAGCAAAACTGATATCTGGTCTGGTGTTACACAAGTAGATTAGACTGCCGACCAACCTCCTATACCTCCCAATGTCTGCTAGTGCTGATGTATCCTCAACGGATAACTTTACATTCACCTCCATAGGTGTAGCTATCTCCTTGCACTCGGTCATGCCAAATGCCTTCAAGATCTCCCATGCATACTTCTTCTGAGAGATGAAGATCTTTCCTGGCTCTTGCCAGACTTCAATCCCCAAACAATAGTGCAGCAAGCCCAAGTCTGTCATTTCAAACTCAAAACTCAAAGCCTTTCGAGTTTGGTTGATCATATCTTCATAGTCACCTGTAATAAGAAGGTCGTCCACATATAGGACAATCACTACAGACTTTTTACCATCCCTGTAAACATACAAGTTAGCATCTGAGGCACATCTTTTGAAGTTTAGGTTTAAAAAGAACCTATCTATCCGCTGGTACCATGCTCTGGGGGCTTGTTTCAGCCCATACAATGCCTTCTTCAGTTTACACACTTTGTTCTCAGAATGGGGGGCCTCAAACCCTGGTGGCTGAGCCACGTACACCTCCTCCTTGAGGTCACCATTTAAGAACGCTGACTTAACATCCATTTGGTACACTGGCCACTTCTTGTGGGCAGCCACTGCAAGTACCGTGCGAATAGTGGTCATTCTGGCAGTTGGGGCAAATGACTCTTGAAAATCAAACCCTTCAACTTGTGAAAATCCTTGGGCAACCAGTCTAGCTTTGTACTTTTCTAAGGTACCATCAGCCTTGTACTTTACCTTCCAGATCCACTTGGTGCCAATAATCTTCCGCTTTGCTGGCCGATCCACTAGCTCCCAAGTGTCATTCTTCATTATGCTGTCATACTCCGCCTGCATAGCAGCCTTCCATGATGGATCTGCAAGTGCTTCTTCTAAGTCAGTTGGCTCCTTTACTTCTCTCATAATCTCAACCATCAAGGCCATGTTGACTATGTGAGCAGAAGCCCTCCTTTGCTCCTCTATTCTCTGAGACCTCCTTGGTCCGTCTGCCTTCTCCTCAACAGATGCAGGCATAGGATTATTGTGGTCATAGAGCTGCTTCACCCAGCGCGGCAATGGCTTTTCCGGTGGGGTGATGTCAGGTTGGTGAACTTTTTCCTCATCATCTGAAGATGATGCTTCCTCCTCCTTAAGGATAGGGATAGCTCTCGGGACAGGTTCATAGTGGACTACTTCTTCGCTTGATGATAAAGTGGAAGACCTTGCCTTCTCCTCCTCCACTGTATGCGGCTCCTCCTTGAACACCACATCACGGCTCGCGATGATCTTCTTTGCCTCTTGGTCATATAACTTGTAAGCCTTCTGCTCATCACTATAACCCAAGAAGATACATTTTCTGCTTTTTGGTTGTAACTTGTTTCTCTTCTCATCTGGAACATGTGCATAACATTCACATCCAAAAATTCTGAAATGTGAAACAGATGGTTTCTTACCAGTGTAAGCCTCATGAGGTGTTTTTCCCTTGAGAGCCTTTGTGTAGCTCCGATTTAGAATGTAGACTGCAGTATTAACAGCTTCAGCCCAAAAATGGTTAGGCAATCCCTTGCCCTTTAGCATGCATCTTGCCATCTCCACAATGGTACGATTCCTGCGTTCCACAACACCATTCTGCTGAGGTGTGTGAGGCGTCGTCAATTGACGCTTGATCCCTTTGCTCTTGCAAAAGCCTTCAAACTCCTTTGAGTTGAACTCACCACCACCATCTGTTCTAAATTTCTTCACACTTTTCCCTGTTTCATTCTCAACAAGTATTAGCCATTCTTTAAACTTACCAAAAGGTTGAGCCTTATCACGAAGGAAGTACACCCACATCTTCCTACTGTAGTCATCGACAATCAACATAAAATAAGAAGATCCCCCCAAGGCCTGTGTAGGCATCTTACCACACAAGTCAGCATGCACCAACTCTAGAGGAGCATGTGCTCTATTCTTGCTTTCTTGTGGAAATGCCTTTCTCTGTTGCTTGCCCATCATACAAGCTTCACATGGTTCCTTCAATTCAGTTATTGTAGGTAGGTGAGCAACCATACCTTGCTTTTGCATCTCCTTCAATACTGCAAATCCGATGTGTCCAAACCTTTCATGCCAAAGCTTACTTGTGCCCACTCCAGCGGTGGCTGTAAGAGCACTTAGCTCATACAGGTTGTTCCTTCTTTCTCCTTTGCCAACAATTGTGCCAGCACTATCAATAATTTCTGCACCTGTCTTCTTGAACCTCACTTCATGACCAAGATCAGTTATGGCAGCAACTGATAAGAGATTTCTCCTGATTTCGGGAACATACAACACATTTGAAAGCTTTTTGACTTCACCATTTGCAGCAACAAAAGAAATAGTACCTGTGCCCGCAGCAGGGCATTTAGCATCATTTCCAACCGTCACAGTGATGGATTCTTGTAGAGGCTGCATAGAACTGTATAGACCTTTCTTGTTGGTCATGTGACGGGAGGCCCCACTATCCAACACCCAAGAGTCAGTGGTAGATTCTTCTTGCGCCGAGGAGCACACTTCCTCAATGGTCGCCATGAATAATTCCAACTCTGCTTCAGCCGTATTGGCTGTCTCTTTCCCTTTACTTTTAAGGGTACCATTCTTTTCATCTGCCTTCTTGACACGACAATCTGCAATTGCATGTCCTTTCTTCTTACAGTAGAAGCACTCTCCTTGAAACTTCTTCTTGCCGCCCTTCTTCTTTTTGTCACCATCATTTTTGGTGGAGGAAACACCTTTGCCTTTTGCATTGGCAGAGAATGCAGCATCTCCATTGTTGCTTCCTTCTCGGGCTTTCAGCCTCAACTCCTCCTCCATTAATAATGCACAAAACTCCTCAAAAGTCAAAGCTTGAGGTCTCACCTGAGTATTAAGGGCAGTTACTAGTCCATCAAACTTTTGTGGACAAATCCGAAGACACCTCCGAGCTAGCTCTTCGCTAGTCTTTTGTATCCCAGCGCCAGCCATCTGGTCGCGTAGATTCTTAATCCGAGTGATGAATGCTTCAACCGTCTCTCCTTCAGCAAACTTCTCCGCTGCTAGTTGATTCTCCAAGTTTTGAATCCTTGTTTGGTTTCGTGTTTCATACTGACTCCTTAGTACATTCCAAGCCTCTGACGCTTTGGTTGTATGCTGAATCAGAGTCAAAACACTGTCAGAACAGCTTGTAACTAAGGCACACAATGCATCTGCATTCCTTCGTTTCCAAGCTCGTAGAAGATCTGCATTCGGAGGAATCATCACACTAGGATTTGATGGGTCGGGGGTAGGCTGTGGTTCTGCGTCAGTCCCCAGCACAGTCTCCAGAAGCTCATAAGAATCAAGGATAGTAGTAATTTTGAACTTCCACAAGGTGTAGTTTGTACCATCTAACTTGCCTTCGCTGAAGGTTGGTGGACGAATCCTCAGTGTTTGAATAGCCGGTACAGCAGCACCACCTCCTGCACCGCTTCCTGATGCGCCAGAACTGCTTCCCGGAGTCGACATCGTTTCTCTTTGCTGTTGAAGCCTTTGCCTCTTGCACTCTCTCCGATCTCTAGAGCCCCCTGGGCTCTGATACCATGTAAAAATATTACACGGCGCAGCGAACAGAATCTGAGAAAGAGATAGAGAGTACACAACAGATAAGAGGAGAATCAGTAAAATTCTTTAACTCCAAACAACTGATACAAAGATGGCTCTGTCCACCCGTGCGCTTCCAATGAATGAAGCTTAGATGGCGATCTAGACAGAAGATAGGTGAAGAGCTTAAGGCTAGCTGGAACAACAACTCTGACTGGGTGAAAGATAAGTGTGAGATGGCTGCGAAGGGGTTTAGCTTTTATAGCCCGCGAAGGTCGTTAGGTCGGCCTGCTGACCGACCTACCATATGAGCCTCCACTAGTCGGCCAGGGAATATTCCAGGGAATATTCCCTTTACCATCGGGCCGGGGGCGCTGCCCCTGGACCCCCGCCAGGGGGGCCGCTGGCCCCCCTGGGACCCCCCAGCCAGGGGCCGCTTCCGCGGCCCCCGGACCCCACAATAGGGGCCCCTTTTAACTCCCTTACCACGCAACTCAATGCAATGTGCCTCGAGTTGCTACCAGCTTAACCACTCCGTCTAACCCAAAGATTAGACCCACAACAGTCACCTTTTTTTGCCATCCGGTCACATAGACCTCATCTGATATACAAGTCAGGACTCAACCAATGTCCGGGCTCACATTTGGCTTCTCCTCATAATGGGGGCCTTACAACTTTGAGCACCATGGATCATTGGTAGCACCTAATGAGGGTGGGGCATTGATCATATCTAACATGCTGCACGTGGAGTACCTACATATGGAGTACTTGCATGTGGAGTACTTGCATGTGGAGTTTCGGAAGTAGTGCCAGGAAAAGACGTCAGAGGGGTTCTAGACATGACACTGAACACCTCGTCCGCTGTGGGAGAGCGGCCAAGGTGTCTGGTCATCTCTCCCATGAAGTCTTCCCTACTAGGAAAACCTCCAAAAAATGCATTGACCCCCTGCCAAACAAGGCCAATGTATCATTCATGCGATCCAAATCCGGGTCATTGCTAGATGAACCAAGATATGACATCTACAAAAAAAACACATGAAAAAGACAAATTTGTTTGCATACAAAAAATCATATATTACCTACATTTTTAAAGAGCTTTCTTTAGACATTGAGCATAAAACTTAAGTGCTAATGCTTCTCATAAACAAGAAAACCGATAAACACAAACATGGGATTGGTCACATTCATCATTGCAAAAATATATTGTTTTTTATTAGAGCTGGGAGAGCTCGCGCGTATATAACCGCGTCTAAATTGCAACTTAGACGCGCTCCCAAAGTCAACCTTCTATCCAGCGCGCCTATATTCGCATCTAAGATGCAACACACACAAGCTGTCAGACGCAAATTCCAAGTCAATCTGCGCGCGCGTGTATCCTTGCGTATAGATTGACCTACACACACTCCAGTACATGCGCTCTAAGACGCACCCTCAGATGCTATGAGAGGAAACATTTTTTTGCGTCTATATCTGTGTCTACACTGAAATGTAGACGCGCTATCAGACGCGCTCAGTCGACTGATTTTAGCCCGCCGACAACTGCCATTGATGATTTACAAAATGCAATACATAATGGAATCAGAAATCCTAAATACACAGACAGAGCAGAGAGAGAAAGAGAGAAACACAAAGAGAGAGAGAGAGAGAGAGAGAGAGAGAGAGAGAGAAAGAGAGAGAGTCACCTTGGATGTTTGGTGTGGCGGGTGGTGGCACTTCTTCCTTCTCCTTCTTCCTCTCCTTGGTAAGTTACCCTCCCTTGATGCTTGCTTGCTTGCTTGTTGCTTCTTCTTGTTCTCCTCTCTCTTGTTCTCTCTTTCTTCCTCTCCTTGGCTTTCCTTTTTCCCTTCTTCTGTGTTTGAAATGAAAGAAGAGGTGAGTCATGAGGAGGCGAGGCATGAAGAGACTAGGAGAGGCATGAAGAGACTGCATGTCGGTTAAACTCAAGTTTCAAAACCGCAAAAAATAGAGGAAAGGAAAGGCGCAGTTTGAAAAGAAATGATTTAAGTATGGTTTGAATTTTGACGTGTGCATCTATTTTTGCATGTATATGCGCCTCTATTGTTCAGATAGATGCGACTATAGACGCGAACATAGACGCGAAAATAGACGCTAATATAGACGCGTACGTAAATGCGGATATAGACGCACATTTAGGCTTTATCATAATTTTTTGTTTTTAAGATAAGTTTTGATAGTGAATTCTTACCATAAGTTTTAATGTATTTATGATGATTTTTGTGTATTTAAAATTGAGATCTTATGTAAACATATGAATGACAAATATTTTGATGTTGTCATTAATTAGGTTTAATCATGTCGTCGTCATCACCTAGTGTGGTGCATGCTAATGAGTCAATGAGCACATCCTCAAGTGAGGATGAAACATTGCGTCTTCATAATCGAGATGCATGGCTACGACGAAAAATTAAATGCATGTGTGATTGTTGTCACGAGGGTGTATTTTTTGAGCACGTCGAATTGCAATATCACACCTCAGCTTGTATGGAGAATGGAACCAAGAAAAATCATTGGCGTTCATTGTTTTTTTTTACCATTAAGATTGCTAGTCTATGTTACGGGAATTATATATCAACGTGCATGAAACTCCCTTTTGTGGTTGAGCAGGATGCGGTGCCACATCCTCAGATGCTCCCTCCCAGGCATCGAGAGGCTGCAAAACATCAATGCGAGGAGGCAGAGTCTTCAAGAAGAGTAGAGACTGACGACCATGACAATAGCTCTCATGAAATGCCCCATCAAGTCGTAGAGGATGAGATTTTGGACAACATGGTACACCATCTATTTTCACAATCGGTTCAGGGAGAAGGTCACTCTACGAAGCCAGATGATCCACTATATGTAGCATCATCTACTCCATTGTATGAAGGTTGTATGTACTCCGTTCTTCGTGCGTCCCTCGATATACTTAACTTGCAAACAATTTATGGATGGAGTAATGTCAGTTTGGATGCGTTATTGAAGTAGGTATCAATTCAGTTTGGCTTATGAATCATAATATTAATTGTTCTATTTTGAAATCAGACAAAAATATATGTTGGTGGTTTTCTAACTCACTTTTAAAAATATATGTAGGTTATTATCACAAATACTTCCAAAAGAAAACAAATTGCCAACTAAGAGAGAGCAAGCAAGACATTACTTGACATCTCTGGGAGGCCTCGATTATGTCAAGATCCATGCATGTGTCAATGATTGTGTCATATTTCATGGGATTCATGAGTTTGCACGAGAGTGTCTTGTTTGTGGTGAATCAAGATACGAAGTGGAGATGAAGTCAATGGATGTGCCTCGTAAGATTTTGCGACATTTTTCGATTGTTCCACGTATAAAACTTATGTTCAAGTGTAAGTCTATTGGAAAGCTCATGTCATGGCAGCATATAGATAATTTGTGGCCCGTTTTGAAAGAAGAGCCAAGAAATTTGAGATTTGGTTTAGGTATGGATGGAATCAATCCATTTGGCATCAAAAGCACATCATACAGTGTATGGCCAGTGGTATTGGTGAACTATAATATTCCTCCATCCATGGCAATTAAAAAGGGACATGTAATGTTGTCCCTTCTGATTCCTGGAAAGCACAAGGTAAAAAACATGGACATTTACTTAGAGCGTTTGATTGAAGAGTTAGAAATGTTATGGGAAGGTATTGAGGTGCAAGATATAAGTGCATCTGCATCCTCTAGAGATTTCACATTAAAGCCATGTTGTTGTGGACCATGCATGACTTTCCACGATATGGAGAGTGTTCAGGTACATGTATATAACTCTATATTTGAAATTCAATACTTGAATCAATTGCATTTTATTAATTCACTTTTTTTTTCAGGTTTAACCACGTTAGGATATCATGCATGTCCTATTTGCGGTCCCTCTCTAGTTTCCTCTAGGCCGGCAGGTTTAAAGAAGGTTATCTACGACAATCATCATCGATTTCTTCTTATTGACCATCCCAAATATGTTCTCCCTACTAATGGAATGACTCCACAATCTCTAACCATTCGAGATTGGAAGGAGAGATGGATTAATGTCGACAGCCATCCTTCACTCGGCATGAGTCGGTAAGAAGTGCATTTCTCTTGATTGACTTTAAAGTATTTAGTATGATGAATTGTTTACATAATATATTGTTTGTTTGTTAGGTTCTCTATATTTTTTCGTCTTCCGTACTGGACTAAACTCAAGATCAATCACCTGTTGGACCCCATGCACATATTCAAAAATATTGTATCTATATTATGGGATCACTTGATAGGGGCTCGTGATTCAGTTAATGTAAGGGAGGATTTACATAACATTGGTCGCATGAGACAAGCCTGGCCACGCATTGGACCCAGAGGAAAGATTGAGCTATCCCATGCACCTTGGATGTTGTCAAAGAACGAGGAAAAAATAGTGAAGGAACAAATATATAGCTTTCGAACACCCACAGGATGTATAAGATGTCTCAAGGGAGCCTTCATAAAGAAAAAGAAAAGAGGTGTGGAGCAACTATCTGGTTTGAAGTCCCACTACAAGGATTTGAGCTAGTAGCGACGCCGATTAGCGACGGCGGATAGCGGCGTCGCTATTGGTGTCGCTATTTGTGTCGCTATTTGCATTTCGCGTTTGCTCCATTGTGAGTTTTGAGAGCGAGAGCGAGAGGGAGAGCGACCGTCGTGAGAGAAGGAGAGGAAGAAGACTTGCCGCCACCGCCGCCGTCGTTGTTGTTTGCGAAGGAGAGGAGGAACCTTCATCTCAAAGAGGAGCTGCCCCTCGCTTGCCATATCTCATCGGTGAGTCTCCCTCTCTCTTTCTTTTGCTTGTTCAAGGTTTAAATTACTCTCTTTTGCTTGTTTAGGAGAGGAAATGAAAGAGAAAGAGAGGGAGAGGGAGAGAGAGGGAGAGAAAGAGAAAGAGAAAGAGAGGGAGAGGGAGAGGGAGAGTGTAAACGCCCCGAACAATGTAGTATGCTTAACAATTATGATATTTGCTTGTTTTCGAGATTTAATATAAAAGAGAATGAACACTTAAAGCTGAAAATGAAAATTACTCACAAAATTACAGCCATGAAAATGTAGAAGTAATGGAGACAAGATTGAGGGTTGAAGATGGGCAACCCCCCCCCGAAGGAATGTATTTCTGCTCAACCCAAGTCCCTTAGGGAAGAGCTCAGTTACAATCAACCTGAGAGTGAGAAAAAGGTAATTCTCACTCTCACAAGATCATGCAAAGATGTACAAACACACATGCATTATCTATTATGCAATGATAAGAACTGATTTCTTTACAGTATGAGAGAAGAAAAAGGGGAAATCAGCCTTTCTCCATCGTTGATCAGCAGTACATGGATAGGGCTTGCTTCTTGTAGCTAAAATGGAAGAAAGAGCTCGAGAAGGAGGTGTTGTAATGAATTTACAGGCTTGCTGTCTTGTAAAACAACAGTGATAGAAGAGGGAATATGGAGGAATTTGATAATGGAGAAGTGGGGGATGATGATGGGGATGGATGGGGCCAGTTTCTGGCTATCTGTGGGTGCTGTACATGAGTTTACAGCAAAGAAAAATGATGTTGAATGAAGAAAAACGAGCTCTTATTTATAGGAGAGGGGAGAGCTAGTACAAAAGGGGAAAGTGGAGTAGCACAAGACAAGTGTCCAGCCACATGTCATGAGATGTGACAAGTGGTGGGACACTTGGAAACTTGTGTGACAAGTGTCTTGACACTTGTCTCTTCTCTATGGCCTTCCTTTTTGGGTTGAATACTGTCAAGAATAGAAACAACCAAATTTAGTAAGCACAGTCAGAGTACAGAACTTACTATTTTTAGAATGACATCCCTATTTTTTAGGACTAGCATTTTTAGGCTAATTTGAGGCTCCTAAAATTTAGGGACCTCCTAAAATTTAGGGATCTCCTAAAATTTAGGGACCCCCCCAATATGGGTATCATATGAAAGCTTTTTCCGTGTGCATCGCAAAAATGGTATCCGAATCTTCATGTGACTTTCCTATGCAAAGAAATGTGCATTTCAAGCTTTCAGCCCACACATGCACATTATACAAGCATTTCATGATCATGCCATCTTGTTGATTGTAACTGTTTGTTCTGGTGGATCTAGCCCACACTTCAAGGCATCAATCCTTTCTGTGTGCGAGTCTAACCCTGATATGCGTGAGTTCTAGTCACAAGCGCCCAATCGAGTCATATAGGTGGAAGTGTGAACTATCTTTTCTCTAACCCACTGCGTGGGTCCACCATAACCTGTGACCACTCATCAGTGGCCAGCTCCAATGCACTTTTCTTTATATCTAATTAGTGCAAAGGAAATAAATTTAATAAATCATTATATAGATAAATTAATGAAAAAGGATACAAATTCTGTTTCTATAGAGTTGTGACAGAGAGAAAGAGAAAGAGAGGGAGAGGGAGGGAGAGGGAGAGTGCATTCTCTCTCTCCCTCTCCCTTTTGCTTGTTTAATATTTAAATCACTTTCTTTTTTGCTTGTTTAGGAGAGGAAACGAAAGAGTAAGAGAGAAAGAGAGGGAGAGGGAGAGGGAGAGAGAGAAACAGAAAGAGAAAGAGAGGGAGAGGGAGAGGGAGAGGGAGGGGGAGGAAATGAGAGAGGGAGAGAAAGAAAAAGAAAGGGAGAGGGAGGGAGAGTGCATTCTCTCTCTCCCTCTCCCTTTTGCTTGTTTAATATTTAAATCACTTTATTTTTTGCTTGTTTAGGAGAGGAAATGAGAGAGAAAGAGAGGGAGAGAAAGAGAGGGAGAGGGAGAGGGAGGGGAAGGAAATGAGAGAGGGAGAGAAAGAGAAAGAGAGGGAGAGGGAGAGGGAGAGGGAGAGGGAGAGGGAGAGGGAGGGAGAGTGCATTCTCTCTCTCACTCTCCCTCTTGCTTGTTTAATGTTTGAATCACTTTCTTTTTTGCTTGTTTAGGAGAGGAAATCAGAGAGAAAGAGAGAAAGAGAGAAAGAGGGAGAGAGAGGGAGAGAAAGAGAGGGAGAGGGAGGGGAAGGAAATTTAAGATAATAGACTTATCGATAATGGTATGCAATGTGCTTTGCCATGGGCCACGTACATTGGTGACTCTTTAAGATGGCTTAAAATTGGTCACGCCCTTCATAATGTCCAAGTAGGGGATCTAATTGTGATATGCATAATTCATTGTTTTTGTATTAACTTTATAGGCATAACAAATTAGAAATCATGCCAACTAGTCAACGGAAGGACTAAAAGAAAATGATACCCTAGCTAATGGTCATTACGGTACTTCATCAAAATGAACCCAAAAGTATTGTTATAGAAGAAGAATCCCTTAAATTGAGTATAGGATATTTTCTCTCAGGTCTTATGACTATGAGTAGAATTGATTGAAATAAATTTTATTCCTATAGTTGATAAATTTCATAGATGGCATTAATTTTAATACGTGATCCTAGGACAAAAAAACCACATTTCTAAGATGCTTTTTGTTGAGACTGATTTATTATTAGACTAAGAGATCCTCAATGATGCTCAAAATGGATTACTTATACTCAAAGCCCTCTAGTGCAGTTTTTTACAATAACGAATAATTATGTACCGGGACAAACAAATCCTTGAGCATGATACAAGGCTGAGATATAACATCGGAAAATCTCTCAACTACTATGTACAATGCAAGATTTATGGTCAACTTGCAACTTGACGTACATCTCCATAAAGCTATCCACTTAAGCCTCGTTTGCTGTAATGTAGATAAGATGGAAAACAAAGAAGGTCTTATTGTTCAAGACCGCGAGACGTATCTTAATCAGCGTGTCCCATGTCCTTGCTCTCAATGCAAGTTGGTAATTAGACGAAAACGCCGATTGTCTATAGAAAACGTACAACGATTTGGCGAGTTTCAATCTGAGATCATTGATCAGGCGATTGTGGATTTTCAGCAAACGGTAATTTGAAGTTAATATTAATCATGCATTGTACTCGCAAGCTAATTGAAAACCATACACAATAAGATTGGGTCTTGTTGGGAAATTTTCTATCCAAGGGGTGATGTCTCGACCCAAGGGGGAGTGCACCCTTTGCGGCCAACTAGAAGAGTTCGTGGACGTGCGATGGATGGATTGCAGGAGCCAATCCACCACTGCAAGGCCCATCTATACCGTCAATGCCAGAGGAGGCAGACAACCTTCCCGACCTACCTACAATCTTGGAGCCTGAGATGGGGGCAATGATCGATGCATTGTTTCCCATGGATGTTGAGACATCTGACCCGCTTAGAGAGGAAGCATCCATACGATTATATGATGGGTGCCGAGTATCTCGGTTGAAGACATTGCTTGCACTCTTAAGTGTGCAAGCAAAATACGGTCGGAGCGATACGAGTGTGACTGAGTTATTCAGGTACCTTGCACATAGGCATCATTGATTTTTTTTTTAACAGTATTATTGCAAACATTTGTGCTTTTTCAAGGTGTTTTATGATTTTTTTAAGGTTATTGAAATATCATATATTACCACTTGCAAATACCATGCCTGAGTCTCGTGATGATGCACGACATGTTTTACGGAAGCTTGGCATGGACTACAATAACATCCATGCATGTATCAACGACTGCATATTGTTTCGAGATGAATACGAGACTATGGAGACATGTCCAAAGTGTGGTGCTCACATGTATCGACAGGACTTGCAAGGGCAAACCATCCCTCAAAAAGTTCTCAGATACTTTCCGCTCATCCCCCGCATAAACCACATGTTTCGCACGTCTGGCATGGTAAGCTTGACAATGTGGCATGTGCAGAATAGGTCCACGGATGGAGTTCAACGAATATCAGCGGATTCGCAATGGACTGTGATGTCATGGCAAGGTTTGAGAAAGAGAGCTGGCGACGAGCAACGGATCCGAACACGGTTGTGGATGAGATGGAGTATTTTGGAAACTTGCAAAGTATTATTACGGTGGATTACCGTAGCTTCTCCATGATACTATTTGATGTGCAGTGGTTCAAAGTGGTACTTGGAGGAGGTGGAGCAACAGTTCGACGAGGTCCATCTGGATTTCTCGAAATAGATTCTGAAAAAAAATGGACGGATTTGCGCGACACCTTTGTGTTGGCGCCCCATTGTGAATAGGTGCAAAGAGTCATTTGCTTGCTAATTGTAATACGACATGGTTTATGTCATAATGGTTTGAACTCGCTTTGTACGTGTTTGTGAACAGGTAATCTTCTATTCAAACCCCTGACAACCTCGATGGTGGTATGTTATACCTTCAACTCCTCGAAGTGCGAGAGTATATGATCAAAGCGATGTTCCAGGCATAGATGAAGAAAATATACAAATAGAGGGGTCGATATTACAAGGGGTGGAGGCCACCACAAGTTTGGAGCCCGCATCAACTAACAATGATGGAAATACAAAAGTCCAAGAATTTTTTGAGAACGAGGCAGACTCGTTCTTTTGTGGTGACATGTCTATCGACCTTCCAGTGTATGCAAAGTTGTGTCAGGAGATTAACATGGAACCATAGAATACTTCATTCTTAGAGAATTGTATTACTCAATTCGTTGTTTAGATCTTCCATAAAGGTACATAAGATATGCATTTTAAGAGGGATTTTTCAAAAATAATTTATATTATTGTGCTTTGTATAGTTTAAATTGATTATTCTAATATCATTTTTTATATGTGCAGGTGACATTTTCAGGATGAGTCGAGGGATGAGCGATGAGGAGTTTCAGGACATGATGGCACGCATGTCTCCAGATCAGCTCGCGAGATTCAGAGACATGGCAGACCAGGAGCTGTCTCGTTCTTTGTCAGGGCGCTCTGCTAGATCTGTTTCAGTGCGATTAGATGCTTCAGCTTCGAGTAGACGATCTCGACGCTCACGACTTGGGCCAGAGGGAGGGACTGCTTCGGGATCAGGGGGTGCTGTTGTGGAGACACGCACATGGTGTCTTCGTCTCGTCGTTCAGCTGGAGTTGCGTCACCTCCAGGATTTGTCACACCTGTGGGGACGTCTACTCCAATTACTCTGGCTTTTGCGCAGCCGTCAGCAGGTGGCACCCCCTTCGGTGGCACCCCTTTGAGTGACACTTCGAGAGAGGGTACCCCCATCGGTACACCGGATGTACAGGGGTCTCCTGGATATGCCCAGGAGCGTGGACGGAGATGGGAGAGGACCCATCTTAGGCAGACTCCTAGGGGTTATGGATACCTAGTTGATAGTAGGTCAGGAGCCATCATCATGAATGATGAGGGGAGGAGGGTGATGGGTCACATGAGGGAGTTGTGCCAACAAGTTTTTCGGCACAACATCCTGGATCATTGGAAGAACATACCAGAGGGGAGCAAGGACTACATAGTAGCATCCTTGCACGAGGAGTTTCCGGTGCCAACCGCAGTAGATAGATTCTCTACGGGTTGGATGATGGATTGCATGCGTGCATACATATCACATAGACGATCCGACGCACGCAAGGCAATCAAGAGTGGGGCTGCAAAGCCCGAGTGGTTAGATGCAAAGGACTGGCGCCGACTGAGGAAGGAGGCTACAGATTCGCCAGGACGTTGGAGTCAGCAGCGGGAGGCAGCGAGGGCACGACTCGAGGCCAGAGTGGTGCATCATCTTGGGAGTGGCGGCCACAGGACATATTTGGAGGAGTTTGTAAGTTTCTCTTTTGTTTTGCTTATTTGTTTTTTTGAAATATTCTTTGTACTGACAATCATGTTTCTAACAGTTAGCATTTTGTTTTCTTTGCAGCACTCCATTACAAATCGCGATCCGCAAGGCCTTGAGACTCGATATGCAGAGAGGCACAGTCTCAATGCATTGATCGACTGATTGTATAGACGCGGCGGCCTTGTAAGTCACTCATCTTTCTTGTCCGTAGTTACCATGAGATATTTGAATGCATTATTGTATGGTGGATTGATATGTTGTTTCTTTTTCTGCAGAATCCATTCGATGCTCCTTTGCGGCGGGATGAGCTTTTGGGGGATGAGGATTTCTAGCTCGCCCTTGGATCCTTGGAGCTCACACACCTTTAGTTTTTAGTCGCCTGATCTATGTAGACATTTTCTATGTATTAGTGATATCCTTTCATGATTGTACCAATCGCATTTTATGCGATCATGTATTTATTTCATGTATCAGTTTTATGATTTCAGTATACATTCTTTTTGTTTGCAAGCGCTTTGTATACAGTAGTGCAGAATTTATTTTGTATGGCTCTCATACAGCACATAGTGCTATATGTGGCAGGGCAACTTGCTGCCTTGCCACAAAATTTTTTTTCCCTGTTACCGTCACTATTTGCGTTGAAAATTTACTACTCGCGTCGCTATTGGCCTCGCTATGAGCGTCGTAAATTTACTAGTTGCGTCGCTATATGCGTCGCTATTTGCATCGCTATATGCGTCGCAAATGCAACGCATATAGCGACGTTTCTATGGCGTCATCAATAACGACACTTTTTGCGACGATGGGGGATAATTTTATTGTTTGTATCTTCGTCGCTTTAAACGTCGGTATAAGGTCTATATCTTGTAGTGTCCTATGATTGGCACAAAATGATTCAAGTAAGGGTAGCTCTAACCATGAATATAGTAATTAGTGGAGTAACTATGTGTAAAATTTGGGGTATGATGACTTTTTCCTCAACTAATCATTTGATCGATGAATATTGTTTACATTCAGTTCGTACTTCCTACTAGCATATCCCATTGTGTATAAAAAGATGTACGTGATATCATTTACAAGATGGGAGAGCTTGTGAGGTGTGTATACATTGTATTTTTTCATTATATATCTTTGAATTTCTACACAAAAATAAACAATTCTCAAATACATCTTGACAGATACGTGAGCTCGAAGGAAATTGATCCAAACACATTGCAAGATGCTCGAGTATTATCTGTTGAGGTGGTTTGTTTGGTGGAGGAAATTTTTCCTCAATCCATTTTGACTACTCAATTACATTTACTCGTACATTTGATTGATGAGATCGCACTTTGTGGGGAAGTTCTTGTAAGGTGGATGTTTTTTCTTGAGCGCTTCATGAAAACCTTGAAAGATTTTGTGAGGCAAAAAGCACGGCCTGAGGGAAGCATGGTTGAGGGTTGGTTAGTGCAATCATCCCTTATTTATATCTCTAAATATCTTGCTGAAGTGGATCCCTCTCAACCACGACTATGGAAAGATGATGAAGACTTGAGGATGACCTCTATAGTACCTCAAGGAAAAGGAATGAGTAAAGTGCTAACAAAAGAAGAACTTCGTAAGTTAAATAGTTTTTGTGTGCTCAATAGTGATGTAATGAGCAAATGGGTGACACTATATAATGAAGCAAGGGCAAGAAGAAAAAGCGAAAGACAAGAATTTCGCACTAGATATGGACGTAATGTCTCATTTCTAGATCATCTAAATGCACTCCCACATCATATTGATATAGATTGGTTACATGAGGAAATGGAGAGAATGGAAAAAGAGGAGGAAATTAATATATCTCAAGAAGAGTGGGAATACGCACGAGGTTGCTTATCAAAGGTGAGACATACTATCAATTAATTTGTTTCTATAAGTTTTATTTTATATAAATAATTGACATGTTTGATCTTTTATCTTTTACTACTAGTGCACATTATTCAATGCACTTTGGTGTGAGGGTAAACATCTTCGAACTCAACGTATAGATGAAAAGAGAAATACCCAAGATTGTGGTGTCCTTGCTCACTTCGAGGATGCCAATGGTACCATGAAAGGTTTTTGTGGCTTGATCCAAGATATTCTGAAGCTTGACTTCAGACGATTCTTTATATATGTACTAGATGTGAAGTGGTTTAAAGAAGTGGTAACAAATGGTAAGCATTGCACAATCAAACATCATCCAAGTGGTTTTGTAATCATTGACTCTACAAAATTTCACCAAAACAAGAATGACACATTAGTACTACCTCAATAATGCGAGCAGGTATATATGCAAAGGCTAATTTTTTAATATGTATACATGTGATACATATACACAATATAATAAGTATTTAAGTTTCTTGCTTTTGTTTTTCAAATACAAGTTGTGTATCATCCAATGGTAAACAATAACCGATGGTGGTATGTCATCCCTATATCTAATCATTCAAAACCAATATATGGTAATATTACCGACATGGAGATAGCAGATGACAACCCAACAATTAATGATGATGTGGATGATGACACCATAATGGATGATATGTGTGATATAGTACAAGATGAACCTCGTGAGGATGTTCAAGGAAACATAGAAGAAGATAATTATAGGCATTCAGACTCTTATGCATAATGCAACCAAATATGTGGGATCTACCTACACATGCTCTACAATTGTATCATATATCGAAACGCAGAAGAAGACAATAATGTGATTGTCAATGATATTGATGAAGTTATTGAGCAATATAGCAACACATCTGATAGTGGGATAGAGTTATTTGTTTAGTTACCTCTTGGTAACATAGACCTAGAAGTAGATAGTTTAGCAAGGGTTGATCTCATTGAAGATGAGATGGATCATTCACTGTAACATACTTAATTTGCTTAATGATTCAATGTGTATTCCTAATTCTATGGTTTTTATCATGCGCACACGTGCATACTCAAGAATCAATAGTCAAGTTTCAAGCTAAATTGAATTTTTCATAATAAAAAGGAAGTATTTTTTATCATCTTCAAGTAGAGAAATTACAAGATACATATTGCAATGCTTGCTACTAATTGTAAGGTTTCTATCGCTTGCCGCTAATTACTTATATCAGGCTTGTCAACTGGAGGAACTGCCATTCATTAGAGAGCAATGAAAAAGTAATTATTAACTCTATTTTTTTAATTCAATGATTCAATGTGTATTCTTAATTCTTGGTTTTTATCATGCGCACACGTGCATGCTCAAGAATCAATTTCAGGTGGTTAAATAATTATTAACTTTGGTTTTTTAATTATGTGAATTCCAATTTTAGGTGGTTAAATAAGTGTGCATCTGCTGGCGCATCTATATTGGCGTCTATTTGCGTGGATATATAGACGCAAAATTCGTGTCTATTTACACGCACTTTTACATGCACTTATAGACGCAATGATAGACGCGCCCGACTTTGCGCGTCTAACATGCGCATCTATGCCTTGTTTCTGTTGTAGTGTTTCCTGAAGAGCTGTCAGAACTCCCGCCTCAAAGAGAAGTGGATCATGAGATCAAGCTAGTGCCAGGAGCTGCACCAATTGCAAAGAGATCTTATAGGATATCCATTCCTGAAGCAATTGAGCTAAAGGAGCAACTCAAGCAACTGCTAGATTAGGGCTATATCTGGGGAGCTCAGTGCAGAAAAAGTAAGATGGAACGCTTCGACTGTGTATTGATTATAGAGGGTTGAATCAATCAACCTTTAAGAACAAGTACCCTATTCCTAGAATAGATGAGCTTCTTGATCGTCTTCAAGGTGTGAGGATATTTTCTGAGATTGATCTCAGGTCTGGTTACTATCAGATAAGGATCAAGGAAGAAGATATCCCAAAGACGGCCTTCAACACAAGATATGGACACTTTGAGTTTCTAGTTATGTCATTCGGGCTTACGAATGCACCTGCCACCTTCAACAGGTTAATGCAGGATATCTTTAGGCCATATCTTGATGACTTCGTACTCGTCTTCTTCAACGATACCTTAGTCTGTTCCAAACAGGAAGAAGATCATGAACCCCAGCTTCGCATTGTCCTTGAGACAATGAGGGCACACAAGCTCTACGCTAAGATGAAGAATTGTGCATTCTTCGAACGTCAGATTGAATATCTGGGATTCATCATATCAGTAGAAGGAATCTTAGTGGATCCGGTCAAAGTGAGAGATGTTCTAGAATGGCCAATACCAACAACTCTTAAAGAAATACACAATTTTCTTGGATTGACAAGATGGTATAGGGTCTTCATCAAAGACTATGGTTTGATTGCAGCACCTCTAATAACAGATTTACTGAAGAAGCAAACATCCATTGCATGGTTAGCTGCCGAACAATCTAGCTGTGATAGATTAAAGAAAAGTTTGGTATCAACACCTATACTGAATCTTCCGGACCTCAGTAAGGAGTTCAAAGTAGTAAACTAATGCTAGCACACTTGCCTTAGGATGTGTGCTCATGCAATAAGGGAAGCCACTGGGACTCAACTCTGTTTTAGTACAGCCTACCATCCCCAAACTGATGACCAAATGGAGTGAGTCAATCCAGTTATCGAGGATATGGTAAGGGGACACTGCTGCCGTGAACCAAAAAGGTGGATTCAATACTTACCCCTAGTTGAGTTTGCTTACAATGCTTCTTACCAACAAACCATTTAGATGACCCCTTCCCAAGCCCTGTATGGGCATGATTGTCGAAGTCCCCTAAACTTCTCAGATCCAACCTTGAGGGTTGAAGCTTCAAGGCAGATGCTAGAAGAGATGGATGACCAAATGAAGTCAATAAGACAGGACATCCAAGCCACCAAGGATAGACAAAAGGCATATGCAGATTTGAAGCGTCAAGATAGAACCTTCGAGGAAGGAGACATGGTCTTCATTCGCGTACGGCCAAAGAAGAGCTCTCTATCCTTAGGAGATTGCAAGAAGCTAAGTCCAAGGTATTGTGGACCATACAATATCCTCAAGTGCCTAGGACCCAATGCTTATAGATTGCAACTCCCTAAGAACCTAAAGGTTCATAATGTATTCCATATCAGCCTACTGAAGAAGTATGTACCTAATCCTAGCCATGTACTTGATGACCAACAAGTTGTAATGCAGCCAAGGAGTCCTTGAGCTACGGCCTAATAAGATCTTAGATGTTAGGGAGAGACAACTGAGATCTAGAACCTTGAGGGAATGCCTCGTCCAGTGGAAAGATTATCCTGAGGAGGATGCCACTTGGATGGATGAAAGCACTCTCAACCAACAATATCCCCAGTTCATCTTGAGATGAGGACATCTTGATTCCTCCAACGTCCACTATTGGCTTTCCCCCTTTCCACGTAGGTTCAGCAGCCCCAGAAGCTTCTAAGGGGCCTTCTCTAAGCCCCCTTCCCATTGGATCTCCATAAGTCCATTTTTTTTCTTTTGGGATTTAAAGCCCAAGCTCCGAACTCTAAGGCCTTCCAAAGCCAATTTCGCAAGTCAAGGAGTCGTACCTCAAAGGGATTTGCACGTACGAGGGAGACGACCAAAGATCCTAAGACTACGAGCCAAGGCAAGAAGTTTGAATCCACCAAAGAAAACCAGAAGTCGAATTCACGATGGCCCCTAAAATGTCACAAGGCACACCTATAGGAGGATCATCTCCTAATATTCATTTGGATATCTCACCGAGCCCACAAGTGCAGGTTTTCTTCCTATTTTTGATTTACATCAAAGTATTGCAATTATGCATGGTTATTTCATGGAATTAGGATGCACTTATGTGATTGAAATACATTAGCTATTTTCATGATTGATGATCGATCATTTGTATTTTTCAATGGAATGAACGAAAAAGAACGTAAGGTGTCTAAGCATTTTCAGCAAGTTGCCTTTGTGCATTGTAAAGTAACGAATCTAAAACAACTAATGACTACCATTACAAAGTCAAAATTCTTGTAGTACACCTTTGATTATGCATGGAAAGATTAAATCGCATGTCGCATTATTAGACAAATCTTTCTTTGTAATGATTCATTAAGAAAGCTGCTAACAACCGTAGGAAATTGCAAGGCATGGAAATGATTCTAAGGGTTACATGAAGTAGGCTAACTCTAGCTTCAATTGGCATGAATTTCATTGCGTAGTAGTTAGGAAAGGTTGCATAATGCACATTTTTCATATGAATAATTTCATTCAGAAATGTAGTTAGGGAAAGAGTGCATGGTTTGTTTTAACATAAAACCTTAAAAGCTTAGTGGCATAAATCGTGAATGCTTGTCCTAGTAGGATCAATGAAAATTATGTTGTAACTTAACATGTGCTTTGATCTTAACAAGAAAAGGTAGGGTTTGTAAATCTAATCATACGTAGAGGCAATGAATCGTGTGCTTACGAGAATTGTAACATAATGCAACTAGTTTTTCCCTTTTAGATCAAGACAACGTCTTTAGGAATAGCTCATCCTTGTCGTAAGACAAGTAAATTGGTTTACCCAAAACACCTAAAACCGCAAAGGATTCGCTTAGGATGGTTAAATCGATACAATATACTCCAAGTGCTAACTAGGGTTTAGCACTTTAAGGACTTAACCCAATCGCACTTATTGCCAAGTTGAAACTCTCATACCCTAAAGTCCTACCCACATTCACAGAATGTAGGGACAATTGGACGTACTTGTAAGAAACGATCTAGGGTTTCTACCCTAAAGATCACTCATTAAAAAGATGAAATTAGGATTGAGTTGGAACTCTAGGACTGATGATGTCGGCCTAGTGCAATCGCGAATGGATTGGATATGAAGACACCCTAAAACCTATTTCTTATCTAATCATGATTCCGTGATTAGAAAACACCGTTCGATGGTTGAAATAGTCCCATGGATTAGATGCAACACTTGTGCAACAAGTTGCAACGTCGCATGATCTTGTGGTTTGATCACAAGAGAATGGTCAATTCCTCGAAATGAGATTTGCAAATTCTTGCGCAAGTTTAACTTGCAAGAGGATGAGTAGTCATCCTATTATATCAATTTTCTTGGAAAAGTTGCCAAGATAAGGGAATTAGGTATTTGCTTGGAAGCAAAGGACCAAGTTAATAATTTGGAGCGACATGGTCGCCATGATTTATTGTTAATAAAACCTAAGGTATTGGTTAAGTTGGGTTAAAAGGGTACGGCCCTAACCCAAGGACATAAGGGTTAACAAAAAAACCCGTGGGGATCTTGCCAAGTTGCAATTGATCTCAAATCGAAGGCTAGATGCATTCAGAGAGAAGGATTCACTCCTTAGCAGTTGGCCAAATAACGACCACTGGATACGATTGTGCTTATAACAGTTTAGAGAGCACTGTTTGCTTTGTTTGCTTAAGGAACTAAAGGATGAAAAGATATCTAATGCTTTAGGTTGAAGACTTGAAGGGTAAGGCAGCCTCAGTTACCCCCGACTGTTTGCCTGACCCTAACCAAGGGGGTTGTTAGCTGCGCCGGGAAGGTGGACTGAACGCGCCGCATGAGAGTGCTACTTGGAGCAGGAGGATGCTTGTGTGCCAGGGGGGGTCTAGCCATAAATCCCTTACCTTTCGGGCCCTGCACAAGAGGCCAACGTGACTCGGGATTGGATCTCGAGGCCCGCATACTAGTCTACGGGTGAAATCTAAGATTAGTAATCCCTGTGGATTGCTGGATAGCCTTCGGGCAGGTTATGAATAAGCCTGCAGGCTAGACTTTATGAATGTATTCCAAAAATAAATATGACAACCTGTTGAAAAGGAACTTGTTTGACACTTCTTTTCTATGTCAAGTGCTAAAGATTATATGAAGGAACCATTGTCTAACGGGCTAATTAAGGAAGTTGCTTGATGTCTGTCCAACTAAATGTGGTAGGTAATTAGGCAACTAAAACAACTTGAGGAAAGTGCGGTGGATGTGGCCATGGGTCCGTCCTACGGATGGGTGGTCCCGGTTGGCCGGGAACTTTTCTCAATCGTAATGGATAGCAAGGAGATCTTCTCAAAGGAAATGAGTAGCAAGGGCGCTGACCTAGAGTCTAGGTTACAAAAATCCTAGTTTATGCTATTTTAGGGGAACGGAATGGGACTGTGCCTTATGGGTGGCAGAGAGGTCAAGTCTTGCATCCCTCTTGTTTCCCATTCTCCTTGAACCAAGTGCAGCATGAATCGGCTTCGGCCCTAGCGTTTCTACGTAAAGTAGTTTGCTTGGGTTTTGACGCTAGTTGCCGTTTAGGAAATAACCATTAGGGGAAACCCTGATTCAGGTCGGTCCTAAGTGGGAACGGCAAGAATACTTTCGCTACGTGGCAAATGCGGAAAATCCTAGATCGCAAACCCCGTAACATTTCATGGGAGTGCCATGCGGAGCTTTCTAGACCTCCTTTCCGATGGACTGCTAAGACGTATCGTGAAGGGAATAGGTGGATACGTTACATTTTCTATGCCAGTGCTAAGATTACGTGAAGGAACCGGTGACTAATTGGATAATTAAGGAGGCTATTTTATGCGTGTTCGACTAAATGTGGCAGGTAATTAGACAACTAAAGAAAACCCGAGGAAAGTGCGGTGGATGTGGCAATGGGTCCGTCCTATGGATGGGTGGTCCCAGTTGGCGAGGAACTTTTCTCAAACAAAATTGACATCAAGGAACGTTGACGTAGAGTCTAGGTTACTAGAATCTGGATTTATGCTGTGTTAGGGGAACGGAATGGGACTATGTCTTATGGGTATAGAGGTCGAGCTTTGCATCCCTCTCGTTTCCCATTCTCCTTGAACCAAGTGCAGCATGAATCCGCTTCGACCCTGACGTTTCTATGTAAAGTAGTTCCCTAGGGTTCGACGCTAGCTACTATTCTAGGAATTTGACCACTAGGGAAAACCCTGATCCTAAGTGGGAACGGCCGGAATGCTTCTACTTCGTGGCAGAATTGTAAAGACTTAGGTTGCAAAACCCGTGACATTCCGTAGGAGAGTTGGGTGGCACTTTTTGGACTCCCTTCCCGATGGGCTGCTAAGACGTGTCTTGCGAGCGAATAGGTGGACACGTTATAGTTGGTGTCAGAGCAAACCAATGAGGATTTAATATTTACAAGGAAACTAAATAAGGAGTAGAGAAAATGTTGCTATTAAGAACATTTCCTTACTTACTTATCAATGCTGACTTGTAGAGTTTTGAAGCATGGAACAGATTCTTGGTGTTCCAGGTCATGTTTATGACCGCAATACGTGCCTCGAATTACCGATGAAGGATCGATATGATGAATATCCTAGACCGCATCTATAATCCTTCACCCTTGTATGTGGAATGGAGATGGTTAAGTGATTCAGGAATCTATTACATAGCTGCCCACCGATTTGCGTACCATCGAACCAACCTAAAGAGAATCAAGTGGTTGGAAGACCTAAAGATCATGAAGCTGTTCATCTTTGTTGAGGCTCACACAAACGCAACCCTACATGTCGGAGGTCAAAAGGTTAAGCAGAACAAGTATGTGTAAGAGGAAGTGACTCGAGTAATCCCTGCTGACATGATCAAGGTGTTGGGATGTTACGAGAAGAATGGGTACCAAAGGAAAGGATACCCTAATCTTCAAATGACCTATCAATTCTTGAAAATCCATGACCCCAATCCATACTATTACTCAGTTCCCATAGCTGAATGTAACACAACCTTATTCTCCCTAAATTAATGTATCATCTTGTTCCATCTCCCCAAGAATAATTGTACTCCGAAAGGGCTATGCCCATATAAATGAAATAAGACTATTTTGATCAATGATTGTCTTGACTATGAGTATTGATAAAAAATTTAAGTGATTAGGTATCTTGGCTGAAAGCTCAAATGGGCATGAAATGTAATATGAGAAACGTTTAGCGAGTTGTTAATGTTAAGAATCCCAATGTCTAGCCACAACCTCAAGTGCTGAGACCCCTACACCAACTACGGCTGTGATTCAGGAGAAGAAGTTTCTTCTCAAGCAAATCAAGCCACAAGAATTTGATGGCAAGGGAAAGTCCGTCCAAAATGATGCCGAGATTTGGATCGAATGCATGGAGGATTACTTTGAAGCACTAGGTACTGCGCCCACTAACCAAGCGATACTGACCAAATTGAAGCTTACCAATGAAGCAAGACTTTGTGGAAGCAATGGTGCAGAGATCAAGGGATCTCGGAAGGGTCCGTTACTTGGGAGAAGCTGAAAAGAGCTGTGCAAGGAAGATACTTACCACCTGCCTACCACACGCAGAAGATGATTGAGTTCTATGAGCTAAAACAGCTTGGTTTATCTCTTGACGCATACTACTCAAAGTTTGTCTCTCGCCACAAATGGATATGACACAACAGGTGTCGAAGTTTTGTGTTGGATTAAACCCACTTGTAAATACCCGCCTCGAATCAATGCGCCCAACAGACCTTCATGATGTGCTCATTCAAGCTACGCCCATAATTTAGGAAGTGCAAACCATGCAAAGAAAGAACAAGACTTGGTCTTATAAGGATCAGAACAAAGGAGTATATAGGTCCCAGGCAAAGAGAGTTCAAAACCAGGGACAAAGGAAGAAAGCCACGACCAACAATGTCAATAATTTTGTTCCTACCCAAAGGTAATGGCCGCAACCTCTGTTTCTTCCATTACAATGAGCCCGGTCATTTGAAAAGACAATGTCCCAAGCTTAGCAGAGGACAATGTCAAGAACCATTACAAGGAACCACCCGTGGCCAAGGAGCGGCCACCTGGGGCAGAGAAAGAGTCGCCTGTATTGCCAATAGGAAAATGTGCGATGAAGAAGATCCGACCATGGAAGCAGACTTTGAGAGAGCAACAGTCCATGCCGCCCTTCAAATTGCTAGTTCTCGGTGATTTAGACACCATCAGATTATCAAGGTAAAGGCTTCAAAACCTTGATTGATTGTGGCAGTACACATTCCTTTATTTCACCAGCTTGTCTAAGAAGATTAGGAATAGCCACAAAAGATGCACCTACCTTGCTTGTGGAATTATCAAATGGTCGTGAGGTCACTTGTACTAGGAAAACTGCTAAGGTGGAATTCTAACTGGGAGGAAAGTCGACTTCGATCAGATTCAAGGTTATGAACCTAGGTATCCATGACTGTTTGCTCAGAATGGATTGGCTTAAACCTAATGATGCCCACATTCATTGTGGAAAGGGCCAAGTTTCCTTTCAAAACTCTGAAGGGGAATTGGTCACAACACAAGGAGAGGCTGGAAAGCTGAAAAATCATTTGGCCAAAGCATCTCGAATAATTAAGGGACTTAGAAAGAGACTACTTGTCTACTTGATTAAGCTAAATAAGCTAGATCAGAATCAGGAGTCTAGTGAAGAACCTTCATGGCTAAAGGAGTACATAGACGTATTTATTGAAGAGCTGACAGAACTCCCATCTCAAAGGGAAGTTGATCATGAAATCAAGCTAGTGCTAGGAGCTGCACCAATTGCAAAGAGGCCACATAGAATGTCCATCCCGAAAGCAATTGAGTTGAAGGAGCAACTCAAGCAAGTGTTAAACCAAGGTTACATCCATCCTAGCAGTTCGTCGTGGGGAGCTTCAGTGCTGTTCCAGAAGAAGAAGGATGGAACGCTTCGGCTGTGTATTGATTACAGAGGGTTGAATCAATCAACCATTAAGAACAAATATCCTATTCCAAGAATAGATGAACTTCTTGATCGTCTTCAAGGTGCACAGATCTTCTCCAAGATTGATCTCAAGTCTGGATACTATCAGATAAGGATCAAGGAAGAAGATATCCCAAAGACAGCATTCAACACAAGATATGGACACTTTGAGTTCCTAGTCATGTCATTTGGGTTGACGAATGCACCTGCCCCCTTGAACAGGTTAATGCATGATATCTTTAGACCATATCTTGATGACTTCGTACTCATCTACTTTGACAATACCTTAGTCTACTCCAAATAAGAAGAAGATCATGAACCCCAGCTTCGCATTGTCCTTGAGACAATGAGGGCACACAAGCTTTATGCCAAGAAGAAGAAGTGTGCATTCTTCGAACGACAGATTGAATATCTGGGACTCAT
This sequence comes from Lygodium microphyllum, assembly GCF_053477565.2. Lineage (NCBI taxonomy): Eukaryota > Viridiplantae > Streptophyta > Polypodiopsida > Schizaeales > Lygodiaceae > Lygodium > Lygodium microphyllum. Next base: position 43,671,632 of record NC_141163.1, read on the forward strand.
TGTTTCACCGCAATGAATTCAGTAGACCTGGCTAAGGTCAGAGACGTTCTGGAATGGCCAATACCAATAACTGTCAAAGAAATATGCAATATTCTTAAATTGATAGGATGGTACAGGGTCTTTATAAAAAACGATACTTTGATTGCAGCGCCACCTGACCGATCTACTGAAGAATCAAACATCAATTGTATGGTCACCTATTGAACAATCCAACTTTGATAAACTAAAGCAAAGCTTAGTATCAGCACCTATCTTGAAACTTGCGGACCTTAGTAAGAAGTTTGAAGTAATAACTGATGCTAGCACACTTGCCTTAGGATGTGTGCTTATGCAAGAAGGTCATCCTATAGCATACTCTTCAAGGAAACTGAAGAGTCATGAGAGGAATTATGCTACCCATGATCTGGAGCTGTTAGCTATCATCCATGCTCTCAAGCTTTGGAGACACTACTTGCTGGGTAACAGGTTTATCCTAGTGATGGATCATAAAAGTCTTAAGTGGATCTTTACCCAGAATGAGCTCAACATGAGGCAACATCGATGGATTGAAGTATTGGAGGAGTATGATTTTGAAATCAAATACCGGCCTGGCAAGGAGAATGTAGTTGCTAATGCAGTCAGTCTCACAAGGCATTTCTAAATTCTCTAATCTCGCAAGATCCATCAACAGCCAGATCTCTAGTCACAAAGGTATCCATGCCAAACAACCCAATACTTGAGCTAGCTAAAGAAGAAGCATGCCATGATCTAGCCTATCAAAAGTTGCTAAGGGAGATCCCTATCAAGAATCAAGACCCGAAGCTACAGGTAAAGTATCAAGAATTCTCTATCAATAGTGAACTTGTCTACTATAGAGAACGAGATTATGTATACCAACAAGCGAGCCCCCCAAGCATAAGATACTTTGGGAAGCTCATGACTCCCCTTTTTCAGGACATCTTGGCTATGCCAAGACCCTCAATGCAGTCAAGAAGAGTTATTATTGGGAAAGGCTTAAAGGTGACATTCTCAAATATGTCACAAAGTATTTGTCTTGTCAACATATTAAGGCCAAACATGTCAAAATGCCAGGAAAGTTGCAACCACTTGACATTCCCCAAATGAAATGGGAATTCATTAGTATGGATTTTGTTGTTGGCCTACCCCACGTTCAGGGAGGATACAACTCCATTATGGTTGTGGTTGATATGCTCACTAAGGTTGCACATCTTATCCATGTTAAGACAAACTATAAAGCCTCAGACACATTGCAAGGTTGTTCATCAAGGTTATATTCAAACTGCATGGGCTACCCAGAAGAATCATTAGTGATCATGACTCACTCTTCACATCACACTTCTGGAGGGGTATCTTCGAAGCCACTGGGACTCAACCCTGTTTCAGTACAGCTTACCATCCCTAAACCGATGGTCAAATGGAGCGAGTCAACCAAGTCATTGAGGATATGCTAAGGGCACACTACTGCTGTGCACCAAAAAGGTGGGTCCAATACTTGCCACTGGTTGAGTTTGCCTTCAATGCTTCTTATCAATAAAGCATTCAGATGACCCCTTTTCAAGCATTGTATGGGCATGACTGTCGAAGTCCTTTAAACTTCTCGGATCCAAACTTGAGGGTTGAAGCTTCAAAGCAGATGCTGGAAGATATGAACGACTAAATGAAGTCCATAAGATAGGACATCCAAGTTGCCAAGGATAGACAGAAGTTATACACGGATTTGAAAAGGAGAAATACTCTTCATTCGCATACACCCAAAGAAGAGTTCCCTATCCTCCTTAGGTGAATGCAAGAAGCTTAGTCCAAGGTATTGTGGATCCTACAAGATTCTCAAGTTCTTAGGGCCTAATGCTTATAGACTGCAACTCCCTGAGAACCTAAAGGTTCATAATGTATTCCATATCAGTCTACTAAAAAAGTATGTACCTAACCCTAGTCATATACTTGATGATCAACAAGTTGTAATGCCTAGCCATGGAATCCTTTAGCTACGGCCTGATAGGATCTTAGATGCTAGGGAGAGACATTTGAGATCCAGAACCTTGAGAGAATACCTCGTCCAGTTGAAAGATTATCCCGAGGAGGGTGCCACTTGGATGGATGAAAGTGCTCTCAACCAACAATACCCCCAGTTCTTCTCGAGATGAGGACATCTCAATTCCTCTAAGGGGGAGAGAATGTAATATTTCCACTCGAAATATTAAATAACCTTGATCACCACATGCCCGAGAAAAGGCTATGAAAAGTCATCTCCTGCAATAGAATAATGATAGTGACAAAGTACTTACCCTGCACGCGCAATAATGAGCCCATCTGCATTGTGCAAATAAGGCCGAGGTTAAAACCCGCAAGCCGCACAAGAAACACCCCTTACATAAAGGCAAATGGATAAATGATTAAAGTAGTGCAAATATTTTTATTAATTACCTCTCCCCTCAGCCGATGCATGGCAGGGGGAGAGGGAGTGTGTGGAGGAGTGAGCTAAGTGGAGAGAGGGAGGAGTGTGGTGTGGGGATGCATGAGGGAGGGGAGGCATGAAAGCCCTCCACATGTGTGGAGCTCCCCCCTCCAAGGCTATATAACCTCCCCCTTAAGCTTGGGGGGAGGCACAAAGGGGAGAGAGAAGGAGACAATGGCTATAGTGTTTTCAGAGGAGCGCCGCCACACCCAAAAACTGCTGCCACACGCTGCCTGTTGCCACCCGTTGGAGCCATGCTGTTGTCGCCCACGATCATCCTCATCATTGTGGTGTCTGTCTGGCCATTGTCCTCTCTCCAATCATTACCCCCCTCCACATCACTGTGTAAGAAGCAAAAGCTTCTGAAGATAAGCTCCCATAGGCCTTGTGCATGTGGCTTTTCCCGGTTTCTTAAAACCAACATCTGAAAAGGGAATTCCTGCGTGAGGGGCAAATAGGTAGATTGTGAGGATGAGTTTCCAATCTTCGAAGGAATTCGGAGATCACGTAGAGGCAAGGACAAACCACGGAGTCCAAATCTACTACATCAAGGATGGCTCCAAAGCCAAAGTCGCAAGGTGCACACGCGGAAGTTTCGAACCCAAGTTTACACGTGGACATCATTGCAGGTCCTCATAACTAGGTTCTTAGAAGCTTAATTCCACATTGGGCATGCTTAAAATTCATGGGAAAGTTATGAATGTAAATTACTTATTCATCTTATGAGCTTAGTTGCATGTTGCCCTTTGAGTGCATTTCGAAAGTGACAAGCCTAAACACATATTGCTTAGGTTTAAAATGATGAAAATTTTGTTTAAATTTACCCTTGTCTCCCTTGCAAGAAAGAACAAGCATATATTGCATTTAGACAATAACTTCCTTGTTGTGATTTGCATGAGAAAATCGTTAACATTCGTTAGATGTTGTCCAAAGAATTGCATGGCATGGAAATGAAACCATGGACTTGCATGTTGCATGTGAAGATGCTTGTAGAATGGATTAAGTGAACATTAGTCTTATAATGTTTGTCATGCATGAACTTCATTTATCGAAGTTGTATCTAGAAAAGGTTGCATGTCACATATTCGTCATGCATGATCTTCATTTATTGAAGTTGTATCTAGAAAAAGTTGCATGTCACATATTCGTCATGCATGAACTCCATTTATCGAAATTGTATCTAGAAAAGGTTGCATGTCATATTGAAGCTTGAAATTCAATTGCATTAAACGAAAGGTTGTAGGCATAGCTCCTTGATGTAAATCTATATAGGTTTTATGTAAGTTACTCCCCAAATTGTCAATCATCATGATTTTAGCAAGGAAAAGAAATAGTTATTGCAAACCTTATAGTTGCATAGAAGTAATGAATCGCATATTTACACGTAATGTGATGTCTTGCAACTATTTACACCTTTAGAACGAATTTAGCATCTCTAAGAAAATATAGTTCCTTGTCACAAGACAAGTAGACCAATTTAGCTAAATCACTTGTAATGTTATAACCCTTTAGGGATTCGTAAAAGCTTAGCTAGATGGTACGATGAACACTTCAAAGTGCTAGATTGGGTTTAGCACATTGAAAATTCTGCCTAGTATCGCACTTGGGAAGCCAAGTCAAGACTTTTGATCCCAAAGGTCCTACCCACATTCATGGAATGATTGGGTTAATTGGACACCCAACAATAACGATCTAGGGTTTTACCCTAAGGATCGATCGACCTAATACTAAACTTCTGATTGAGTTTAGAATCCCTAGGGCCATGGGAGATTGATCCCACAAGTTAGATGCGACTCCTATGCATCAAGTTGCAACGTCGCATGGATTTGAACTAAGGATGGAAAGATAATTAATGCTTCAGGTTGAAGGCCTGGAGGGAGAGGCAGCATCAGTTACCCCCGACTGTCTACATGACCCTAACCAAGGGGGTTGTTAGCTGTGCCAGGGACATGGACCAAACCTGCCATGAGAGGTCTCTTCGTTGGGTGCTACTTGGAGTAGGAGGATGCTTGGGTGCCAAAGGGGGCTCTGGCTGTAAATCCCTTGCCTTTAGGGCCCTGCACAAGAGGCTGACGTGACTCGGGATTAGATCTCGAGGCCTGCATACTAGTCTACGGGCACAAACTTGGATTAGTAATCCCTGAGGATTGCTAGATTGCCTTTGGGCAGATTATGGATTACCTTCAGGCAGATTATGGATTAGTCTTCAGGTTGGATTATTATGATGTATTCCAAAGACCGGTTAATAAGATAACTTGTTGAAAAGGAACTTGTTTGACACTATTTTTCTATGTCAGTGCTAAGATTACATGAAGGAACCAGTGAATAATTCGATAATTAAGGAAGTTGTTTTATGCGTGTCCAGCTAAATGTGATAGGTAATTGGACAACTAAAGCAAACCCAAGGAAAGTTCCGTGGATGTGGCCATGGGTCCGCCGTCCTATGGATGGGTGGTCCTGATTGGCCGTAAACTTTTCTCAAACGAAATTGATAGCAAGGAACGTTGACCTGGACTCTAGGTTACTAGAATCCTGATTTATGCTGTTTTAGGGGAACGGAATGGGACTATGACTTATGGGAAGAGAGGTCGATCTTTGCATCCCTCATGTTTCGCATTCTCCTTGAACCAAGTGCAGCATGAATCCGCTTCGACCCTGACGTTTCTGCGTAAAGTAGTTAGCGTGGGGTTCGACGCTAGCAACTGTTCTAGGAATTTGACCACTAGGGAAAACCCTGATTCAGGTTGGTCCTAAGTGGGAAAGATCTGAATGCTTCTACTTTGTGGTAGACTCGGGAAGACCTAGATCGCAAAATGCGTGACATTCCGTGGGAGTGCCGAGCAGCGCTTTCTGGACTCCCTTCCCGATAGGCTGCTAAGACGTGTCCTACGAGCAAACAGGTGGACACATTACATTACCACTGACATAGAAAGACAATGTCAAACAAGTTTGTTTACAACCATTGATCTTATTTATCTTTGGAATACATCATATAATCCAGCCTAGAGGCTAATCCATAATCCACCTGAAGGCAATCCATAATCCGCCTGAAGGCAATCCATAATCCGCCCGAAGGCAATCCAGTAATCCTCAGGGATTACTAATCCAAGTTTTCGCCCATAGACTAGTATGCGGGCCTCGAGATCCAATCCCGAGTCACGTCAGCCTCTTATGCAGGTCCCGAAAGGCAAGGGACTTACGGCTAGAGCCCCCTCTGGCACCCAAGCATCCTCGTGCTCCAAGTAGTGGCCAACGCGGAGAGATCTCTTGCGGCGGGTTCGGTCCACATTCCCGGTGCAGCTAATAACCCCCTTGGTTAGGGTCAGGCAGACAGTCAGGTGTAACTGATGCTGCCTCTCCCTCAAGGCCTTTAATCTGAAGCATTAATTATTTTTCCATATTTAATTATTTGAACAAAGAAATACAAACAGTGCTCCTAAATTGTACAAACACAATCAATCCAGTGGTCATTTGTTTGGCCAATTGCTAAGGTATATTCCTTATCTCCGAATGCAACCAACATTCAATCCGGGATCAACAACGACTTGGCAAGATCCCCAAGGGTTTCGTTGTTTGTATACCCTTGTATCCTTAGGTTAGTAGTTTACCATGATAACCCAAATTAATTGTAACATTCACGAATCTAAACCACGCATTCTGCATATGAATCTCCTCTTAGGAGGCTAAAAGGTTAGGATAATGACAAATTTTTTTATTGATTATCCCTCTCTCCTCCAGCGGACTGTCGTGCTAGAGGAGAAGGGAATAGCATGAGCCACTAAGCTCCTTGCTGGAGCTTGCAAGGGGTGAGGCCATGCATATTGACGCATTGGGGAGGGAGGATCCCCCTCCCCTCACCTATATAAATGATATAGGGCATAGCCAGGGGGTTAGAGGCGCTGCCGTGGAGTAAGAGAAGGACGCTGTCAGACTGCATAGGAGAGGAGTGGAGAGACTGCTGCTCTGCTAATCGAGAGTGGAGGGAGGAGCCATAAAATGCCGTCATTGAAGGGAAGAGGTGAGAGTCGCAGCTGCCGCAGCAACACCACCACCACTGTAGTCCGCCCGTGGCCGCCATCATGTCAACGTTGATTTGTCATTCCCTTCCTTCCACGTGGGCTTCTGAAATTCCCAGAAGATTTTAGAGGCTCCTTGGAAGCTTCCAAGGGTGGGCCTCCTAAGCTCTCCTTTCATATTACACCCCCCCTCAACTTGCTTCTTGTGGGCTTTCTCCTAGCCCTTGTCCATGTGAACTTGGTAAACCCTCCCCCCCGGAATCCAAGGCCCTATTGGTTCCTCATAGTCTTTTTTTTCCCCCCCACAAAAGATCCCCTTAAAAGGTCTTATACACCCCTTCGTTTACCCCCCTTTTTCCCCTTTTTTACCCACCTAGAGCATCCTAAAAACTACCGTTGGGGATTCAAGAAAAGGCCCCTTCCCATGGTTTGATAAGCCTTGCTCTAAAAAGGTTTTTCTACCCCCCCTTCCTGGGATTTAAACCTTTTCCCATGGGTTTCTTTCCCCGTCCACGAAGATATCCCTTTTAAGGACTTTTATACCCTTTGGCCCTTTTTCCAATCCGTCAAAAGTTCAGTTAGTACCCCTTTTCTGTGGGTCCTATCCGAGGCCTTTAAAAAGACTCATTAAGCTTGTCCCCTTGGATTTCCTTCAATCTCCGAGTTAGCCTGAGTGCTAAAACCCTTTCCGTGTATTCAATTTGAACCGGAGCTTCTACGAAAGGAAGGAAAAAAAATTCATAAGGGACAGTGGAATTACAAGGGGAGTTTCACAAAAGCCACATTCAAGACGAAAAGGTCGCATTCGCGATGGCTCCTAAGAAAGCACAAGGCGCAACCGCAGGAGGATTGTCTCCTAACATCCACGTGGACATCTCACCACAAGTCCAGCTTTTTCTTCCTAATCTTTATTTATGTCATTATAATTCAATTGTGCGTGGATGATTTTTGGAGATAGGATGCATTTTTTGTCTTAAATACTTTGGTTAATTTAAAAGAATTAGCTCACAACGAAAGAGTTCGACCATTAGTATTTCCAATAAAACCAAAAAAATAAAGTGAGCAGAAGATTGATATGCATTTCTAGCAAGTAGTTTTTGTGCATTGCAATGAATTGAAATTAGATTAATGTCCATTTTCACAAAAATGGAATTATGATAGTGCACTTCGATAAGGCATGGAAGTATAGATTGCATGTCGCATTATTAAGACATATCTTCTTCGCAATGAGTCATTATGAAAAGTGCTAATAATCCCTAGGAAATTGCAAGGCATGAAATGGTTCTTGACGTGCATAACTCTAGTCAATTGATATAAATATTGTTTCAACTGCTTAATTGTTACAAAAGGCTGCATGGTTCAAACCGAAAAACCCCCAAAGTTTAGAAGCATGAATGCATGTTTTAAAGAGATAAAATGGAATTATGCTATAACTTATCATATGTTTTGATTTTAATCTGAAAAGTTAGGATTGAAATTCAACTTATACATAGGTAATGAATCATGTGGTTACGGAAATGATAGCGTAATTATCTTCAAAAATAGACAAGTTAAATTGGTTTAAACCTAAACACCTAAAAACTGTGAAGGGACTCGTTTAGAAAGAGTTAATTAAATGTAACATAGCCCAAAGAGCTAACTAGGGTTAGCATGTTGGGGACATTACCTAGTTGCTCGTTTTACCAAAGCTGAAACTCCGATACCCTAAAGACTTGCCCACATTCACGTAATGTAGGGACATTGGAACATACTTGCGAGAAGTGATCTAGGGTTTTCCTAAGAATCTCTTGCTAAGAAAATGAAACTCAAAACCCTAGGATTGACAATGTCAGCTTAATGCAATCAGGAACAGATTGTTTCGTGACTCCATTCAATGGGTAAATAGTCCCATAGTTGATGCAACACTTGTAGTTGTAGAGATGCATGATCTTGTGATTTGATCACAAGGGAATGGCCGATTCCTCGAAATGAGAATTGGTAGATTCTTACGCAAGTTTATCTTGCAAGAGAATGAAAAATTGTCCTAATATAGTACCTTTCTTGGGTAAAGTGACCAAGATACGGGGACTAGATATTTGCTTGGAAGCAAAGGACCCATCGATAAATTGGAATAATATATGAACTTAAGGTATTGACTAAGTCGGGTTAATAGGGTATAGCCCTAACCCAAGTATGGGGTTAACAAACAAATCCTTGGGGATCTTGCCAAGTCGCAATTGATCCCGGATCGAATGTTGGATGCAATCGAAAAGAAGGATTCACTCCTTAGTAGTTGGCCAAAAATAACGACGAATGGAATTGTCTGTGCTTGTAACGGTTTTAAGAGCACTATTTTGCTTTGTTTGCTCAAAAAATTAAAGGATAAATAGATATTTAATGCTTCAGGTTGAAGGCCTGAAGGGAGAGGCAACTTCAGTTACCCTCGACTGCCTGCATGACCGTAACCAAGGGAGTTGTTAACCGTGCCGGGAAGGTGGACCGAACCCGCCATGAGAGGTCTCTCTGTTGAGCGCTACTTGGAGCAGGAGGACACTTGGGTGCCAGGGCGGCTCTGGCCGTAAATCCCTCAAATTCTGGGCCCTACACAAGAGGCTAATGTGACTCAGCATTGGGTTTCGAGGCCCGCTTACTAGTCTACGGGCGGAATCTTGGATTAGTAATCCATGTGGATTGTTGGATAGCCTTCGGGCGGATTGTGGATAAGCCTACGGGCTGGACTTTATGTATTTCAAAGATAAATATGATAACATGTTAAAAGCAACTTGTTTGACATTGCTTTTCTATGTCAAGTGTTATGATTACGTGAAGGAACCAATGCTTAACAGGCTAATTAAGGAAGCTAATTGATATATGTTCAACTAAATGTGTTAGGTAATTAAATAACTAAAATAACCTGAGGGAAGTGTGGTGGATGTGGCCATAGGTCCGTCCTATGGATGGGTGGTCCCGATTGGCCGGAAACTTTTCTCAATCAAGATGGATAGCAGGGAGATCGTTCAAAGAACACGAACAACAAGAGTGTTGACCTAGAGTTATTACTGATCCTGATTTACGCTATTTTAGGGAAATGGAATGGGACTATGCCTTATGGCAGAGAGGTTGAGCTTTGCATCCCTCTTGTTTCCCATTCTCCTTGAACCAAGTGCAACGTGAATCCACTTCGGACCTTTGCTCGGGTTTGACGCTAGTTGCCGTTAGGAATTGACCAATAGGAAAAACCCTAATTCAGGTCAGTCCTAAGTGGGAATGGCTGAAATACTTTCGCTATGTGGCAGATGCGGAAAGTCCTACATCGCAAACCCCGTAACATTCCATGGGAATGCCGGGCGGAGCTTTCTAGACATCCTTTCCGATAGACTGCTAAGACGTGTCCTGAAGATAATAGGTGGACATGTTACAGTTGGTATCAAAGTAAACCAACAAATGATTTTTTTAAATGAAATATTAATAAGATAAAGTAAAGCAAACGTTGTTGTCCAAACATTTCCTTACTTTCAATGCTGTCTTGCAGAACTATGAAGCATGGAACAGGTTCTTGGTATTTCGAGTCATGTTTATGAGTGCGATGCATTTCCTACATTATCGACAAAGGGTTGAGATGATGAACATCCTAGAACGTATCTATAATCCATCTCCTTTGTACATGGAACGAAGATGGATGGGTACCTCAAGAATCTACTATATAGCTGCCCACCGGTTTGCATACCTACAAACCAACCTAAAGATGATCAAGTGGTTGGAAGACCTGAAAGTCGTGAAACTGTTGATTTTTTTGGAGGCTCACGTAAATTCAACTTTACATATTCGAGGTCGAAGGGTTGAACTGAACTCATATGTATATGAGAAAGTGACTCGTGTAATCCCCACCGACAAGATTAAAGTGTTGGGGCGCCATGAGAAGAATGGGTTCCAAAGGAAAGGATACCCTGAACTTCCAATGATTTACTGACTCCTGAAGATCCGTGACTCGAAACCATACTATTATACAGTTCCTGTAGATAAATGTAATACAACATTATTCTCCCCAAACTAAATGTAAATAGTTGGCTTATTATCCCAAGACATATTGTATTCCGAAAGGGCTATGCCCATATAAATATAAATAAGACTTCTTTTTATCAATGTCTGATTGTGCATGAGAATTGATAAAAAGTTAAGTGGTTAGATTACTTGGTTGATAGAAATCAAAACGAAATAAAAAATCACAGCATTTAACGAGTAATAACGATAAGAAATCTTTGTCCAGGCACAACCCCAGGTACAGAATCCCAGTTCGCCTCCTACATCAAGTACTACTGTAATGCAGGAGAAGAAGTTTAATCTCAAGCAGATTAAGCCGCCGAATTTGACGGGAGAAGCAGGTCCATCCAAGCAGATGCTCAAATTTGGATTGAATCCATGGAGGATTACTTTAAAGTAGTCGGTACTGCAACCACCAATTAGGCTATGTTCGCCAAGCTGAAGCTCACTGAGGAAGCCACGCTTTGGTGGAAGCAATGGTGTAGCGATCAAGGGATCGCAGAAGGATCCGTTACCTGGGAGAAGCTGAAGAAAGCCGTACAGGGAAGATACTTACCACCTGCATATCGCACGCAGAAAATGAATGAGTTCTATGAGCTAAAACAACTGGGACTCACTCTTGATGCATACTACTCTAAATTCGTCTCACTTATAAAGTATGCGCCACAGATGGACATGACAGAGCAGGTGTCAAAATTTTGTGCTGGTTTAAACCCACTAGTGAATACCCGTCTAGAATCAATGCGGCCATCAGATCTTCAGGATGCACTCATTCGAGCTGCCCCTATAATTCAAGAGGTGCAGTCTAGACCAAGAGGTAACAAAACTTGGTCTTATAATGACCCGAACAGAGGAACATTGAGGCCTCAAATGAAGAGAGTTCAAGGTCTGAATCAAGGACAAAGAAAGAAAGAAAGGACTAATAATGTCAACAACTTTGTCCCTACTCAAAGCAATGGCGGAAACCTCCGTTGTTTCCACTACAACGAGCTTGGCCATTTCAAGAGGCAATGTCCCAAGCTTGGAGGAGGACATTGCCAAGCACCTTTCCAAGGAACGGGCGGTGGTCAAGGAGCCGCTACCCGAGGGAGAGGAAGAACCTCCTGTGTTGCCAATAGCCAAATATGCGAAGAAGAATAAGATCCGACCATGGAAACAGAGTTTGGAAGGGTGATAGTCCATGCCACTCTTCACAAGAAAGGGCCGAATCGCTAGTTCTCAGTGATTCAGACACCATCGGACTATCAAGGTAAAATTTTCAAGACCTTGATTGATTGTGGTAGTACACATTCCTTTATCTCACCAGTTTGTGCAAAAAGATTAGGAATAGCCACAGTAGAAGCACCTATCTTGCTTGTGGAATTAGCAAATGGTCGTGAGGTTACTTGTACCAGGCAAACTGCTAAGGTGGAACTTTTTTTGGGAGGAAAGACGACTTCGGTCAAGTTCAGAGTCATGAATTTAGGCATCCATTAGTGTCTACTCGGAATGGATTGGCTTAAACCCAATGACTCCCACATTCATTATGGAAAGGGCCAAATTTCCTTCTGAGACTCTAAAGGGGATTTGGTCACAACTCAAGGTGAGGCTGGAGTGCCAAAAATTCAATTGTCCAAAGCATCTCGGATTATAAAGGGAGTCAAAAAGGGACTACTTGTTTACTTGATTAAGCTCAAGTTAGATCAAAAGCAAGAGTCTAGCGAAGGACCTTCTTGGCTAAAGGAATACACGGATGTATTTCCTAAAGAGTTGATTGAACTCCACCTCAAAGAGAAGTGGATCATGAAATCAAACTAGTACCAGGAGCTGCGCCAATTGCGAAGAGACCCTATAGAATGTCTATCCCGGAAGCAACTCAAGCAACTGCTAGATCAGGGCTACATCCATCCTAGTAGTTCACCATGGGGAGCTCCAGTACTGTTCCAGAAAAAGAAAGATGGAACACTTCGACTATGTATGGATTACAGAGGGTTAAATCAATCAACTGTCAAGAACAAGTATCCTATTCCTAGAATAGATGAGCTTCTTGATCGTCTTCAGGGTGCGAAGATCTTCTCCAAGATTGATCTCAGGTCTAGTTACTATTAGATAAGGATCAAGGAAGAGGATATCCCAAAGACGGCCTTCAATAAAAGATATGGACACTTTGAGTTTTTTGTTATGTCATTTGGGCTTACAAATGTGTCTACCACCTTCAACAAGTTAATGCAGGATATCTTTAGGCCATATCTTGATGACTTCGTGCTCATCTTCTTCAATGACACTTTAGTCTATTCCAAACAGGAGGAAGATCATGAGACCCAACTTTGGATTGTTGAGACAATGAGGGCACATAAGTTGTATGCTAAGATGAAGAAGTGTGCATTCTTCAAACATCAGATTGAATATTTGGGATTCATCGTATCAGCGGAAGGAATATCAATGGACCCAGCCAAGGTCAAGGACGTGCTAGAATGGCCAATACCAACAACTATCAAAGAAATACACATTTTTCTTGGATTGACAAGATGGTATAGGGTCTTCATAAAAAACTATGCTTTGATTGGAGCACCTTTGACGGACTTACTAAAAAAGTAAACATCCATTGCATGGTCAACTCCCGAACAAACCAGCTTTGATAGACTGAAGCAAAGTTTGGTATCAGAACCTATCCTAAAACTTCCAGACCTCAATAAGGAGTTCGAGGTAGTACTGGTGCTAGCACACTTGCCTTAGGATGTGTGCTCATACAAGAAAGTCATCCTACATCATACTCTTCAAGGAAATTGAAGAGTCATGAGAAGAATTATGCTACGCATGATCTGGAATTGTTAGCTATCATCCATGCTCTAAAGCATTGGAGACACTACCTGTTGGGTAACAAGTTTACTCTAGTGACTGATCATAAGAGTCTCAAGTGGATCTTTACCCAGAACGAGCTCAACATGAGGCAACGTCAGTGGATTGAAGTGCTGGAGGAGTATGACTTTGAAATCAAGTATCAACCAGGAAAAGAGAATGTAGTTGCCGATGCACTCAGTCACAAGGCATTCCTTAATTCCCTAATCTTGTAGAACCCATCAATAGCTAGATCTCTAGCTACAAAGGTATCTATGCCAAACAATCCAATACTTGAGTTAGCTAGAGAGGAAGCATGCCATGATCCAGCCTATCAAACGATGCTAAGTATCATGAATTCTCTATCAATAGTGGACTTGTCTACTATAGAACTAGAGTATGTATACCGGCGAGCCAGTCACTTAAGGAGAAGATATTGTGGGAAGCTCATGATTCCCCTTTCTCAAGACATCCTGGCTATGCCAAGACCCTCAATGCAGTTAGGAAGAGCTACTATTGGGAGAGACTTAAAGGTGGCATTCTCAAATATGTCATTGAGTGTTTGTATTGTCAATGTATCAAAGCCGAACATGTCAAAATGCCAGGGAAGTTACAACCACTTGACATTCCCCAAATGAAATGGGAATTCATCAGTATGGACTTTTTTGTTGGCCTACCCAAAGTTCAGGGAGGATACAACTCCATCATGGTTGTGGTTGACATGTTGCCTAAGGTTGCACACCTTATTTCAGTAAAGATAAACTATAAAGATTCAAACATTGCAAGGTTGTTTATCAAGGAGATATTCAAGCTACATGGGCTACCCAGAAGAATCATTAGTGATCGTGACTCTCTCTTCACATCACACTTTTGGAGAGCTATCTTCGAAGCCATTGGGACTCAACTTTTTTTTAGCACAGCTTACCATCCCCAAACAGATGGCCAAACAGAGCGAGTCAATCAAGATATCGAGGATATGCTTAGAGCACACTGCTATCGTGAGCCAAAAAGGTGGATTCAATACTTGCCTTTGTTGAATTTTCCTACAATGCTTCTTACCAACAAAGCATTCAAATGACCCCTTTTCAAGAATTGCATGGCCATGACTGTCGAAGTCCCCTAAACTTCTCAGATCCAACCTTGAGGGTTGAAGCTTCAAGGCAGATGTTGGAAGAGATGGATGATCAAATAAAGTCAATAAGAAAGGACATCCAAGCCGCTAAGGATAGACAGAAGGCATACGTGTATTTGAAGTGTCAAGATAGAATCTTCGAGGAAGGAGATATGGTCTTCATTCACGTACATCCAAAGAAGAGTTCCCTATCCTTAGGAGATTGCAAAAAGCTAAGTCCAAGGTATTGTGGATCGTACAAAATCCTCAAGTGCCTAGGACCTAATGCTTATAGGCTGCAACTCCCTGAGAACCTAAAGGTTCATAATGTATTCCATATCAGCCTATTGAAGAAGTATGTACCTAATCCTAACCATGTACTCGATGACCAACAAGTTGTAATGCCTAGTCAAGGAGTCCTTGAACTAAGGCCTGACAGGATCTTAGATGTTAGGGAGAGACAATTGAGATCCAGAACCTTGAGAGAATGCCTCGTCCAGTGGAAAGATTATCCCGAGGAGGATGCCACTTGGATAGAAGAAAGCGCTCTCAACCATCAATATCCCCAGTTTATCTCAAAATGAGGACATCTCAATTCCTCCAAGGGGGAGAGAATGTAACATTCATGAATCTAAACCATGCAATCTACATACGAATCTCCTCTTAGGAGGCTAAAAGGCTAGGATAATGGAAAATTTTTTTATTGATTATCCCTCTCTCCTCCAGCTGACTGTCGTGCTGGAGGAGAAGGCAATAGCATGAGCCACTAAGCTCCTTGCTGGAGCTCGCAAGGGGGGAGGCCATGCATATTGACGCGTGGGGGAGGGAGGATCCCCCTCCTCTGACCTATATAAATGATATAGGGCATAGCCAGGGGGTAGAGGTGCTACTGTGGAGTAAGAGAAGGACGCCATTAGACTACATAGGAGAGGAGTGGAGAGACTGCCGCTCTACTAATCGAGAGTGGAGGGAGGAGCCATAAGACACCACAGTTGAAGGGAAGAGGCGAGAGTCGCAATTGCCGCAGTAGTGCCACCACCACTACAATCCACCCCTGGCCGCCATCACGTCAACGTTGACCTGCCGTTCCCTTCCTTCCACGTGAGCTTCTGAAATTCCCAAAAGCTTTTAGAAGCTCCTTGGAAGCTTCCAAGGGTGGGTCTCCTATGTCCCCCTTTCATATTACACCCCCCCTCAACTTGCTTCTTGTGGGCTCTCTCCTAGCCCTTGTCCATGTGGGCTTGGTAAACAACCCCCCCCCCGGAATCCAAGGCCCTATTGGGACCTCATACTCTTTTTTTTCCCCCACAAAAAATCCCCTTCAAAGGTCTTATACACCCCTTATTTTTCCCCCCTTTTTCCCCTTTTTTACCCACCTAGAGCATCCTAAAAACTACCCCTTCGGATTCAAGAAAAGCCCCCTTCTCGTGGTTTGATAAGCCTTGCTCTAAAAAGGTTTTTCTACCCCCCCTTCCCTGGATTTAAACCTTTTTTGGTGGGTTTCTTTCCCCCTCTGCGGAGATATCCCTTTTAAGGACTTTTATACCCTTTGGCCCTTTTTCCAATCCGTTAAAAATCTAGTTAGTACTCCTTTTCCATGGGTCCTATCTGAGGCCTTTAAAAAGGCTCATTAAGCTTGTCCCCTTGGATTTCTTTCAATCTCCCATTTAGCTCGAGTGCTAAAACCCTTTCCGTGTATTGAATTTTCACCGGAGCTTCTACAAAAGGAAGGAAAAAACATTCATAAGGGACGGTGGAATTACGAAGGGAGTTTCGCAAAGCGGCATCCAAGATGGAAAGCTTGCATTCGCAATGGCTCCTAAGAAAGCACAAGGCGCAACCGCAGGAGGATCGTCTCCTAACATCCACGTGGACATCTCACCACAAGTCCAACTTTTTCTTCCTAATTTTTATTTACATCGTTATAATTCAATCGTGCGTGGATTATTTTTGGAGATAGGATGAATTTTTTATCTTAAATACTTTGGTTAATTTAAAAGAATTAGCTCACGACGGAAGAGTTCGGCCATTAGTATTTCCAATAAAATGAACAAAATAAAGTGAGCAAAAGATTGATATGAATTTCTAGCAAGTAGTTTTTGTGCATTGCAATGAATTGAAATTAGATTAATGTCCATTTTTACAAAACCGAATTATGATAGTGCACTTCAATTAGGCATGGGAGTATAAATTGCGTGTCGCATTATTAAGACATATCTTCTTCGCAATGAGTCATTATGAAAAGTGCTAATAATCCCTAGGAAATTTCAAGGCATGAAATGGTTCTTGACCTGCATAACTCTATTCAATTGATATAAATATCATTTCAACTGCATAATTGTTAGAAAAGGCTGCATGGTTCAAAGGGAAAAAACCCTAAATTTTAGAAGCATGAATGCATGTTATAAAGAGATCAAATAGAATTATGCTATAACTTATTATGTGTTTTGATTTTAATCCGAAAAGTTAGGATTGAAATTCAACTTATACATAGGCAATGAATCATGTGGTTACGTAAATGATAGCGTAATTATCTTCAAAAATAGACAAGTTAAATTGGTTTAAACCTAAACACCTAAAAACCGCGAAGGGACTCGTTTAGAAAGAGTTAATTCAATGCAACATAGCCCAAAGAGCTAACTATGGTTAGCACGTTGGGGACATTACCTAGTTGCTCGTTTTACCAAAGCTGAAACTCCGATACCCTAAAGACTTGCCCACATTCACGTAATGTAGGGACATTGGAACATACTTGCGAGAAGTGATCTAGGGTTTTCCTAAGAATCTCTCGCTAAGAAAATGAAACTTGAAACCCTAGGACTGACAATGTCAGCCTAATGCAATCATGAACAGATTGTTTCGTGACTCCATTTGATGGGTAAATGGTCCCATAGTTGATGTAACACTTGTAGTTGTAGAGATGCATGATCTTGTGATTTGATCACAAGGGAATGGCCAATTCCTTGAAATGAGAATTGGAAGATTCTTACGCAAGCTTATCTTGCAAGAGGATGAACAATTGTCCTGATATAGTACCTTTCTTGGGTAAAGTGACCAAGATACGGGGATTAGATATTTTCTTGGAAGCAAAGAACCCATCGATAAATTGAAATAATATATGAACTTAAGGTATTGACTAAGTCAGGTTGATAGGGTACGGCCCTAACCCAGGATATAGGGTTAACAAACAAACCCTTGGGGATCTTGCCAAGTCACAATTGATCTCGGATCAAGTGTGGATGCATTCGGAAAGGAGGATTCACTCCTTAGCAATTGGCCAAAAATAACGACCAATGGAATTGTTTGTGCTTGTAACAATTTTAAGAGCACTATTTTACTTTGTTTGCTCAAAGAATTAAAGGATAAATAGATATCTAATGCTTCAGGTTGAAGGCCTGAAGGGAGAGGCAGCTTCAGTTACCCCCGACTGCCTGCCTGACCCTAACCAAGGGGGTTGTTAACCGCACCGGGAAGGTGGACCGAACCCGCCACGAGAGGTCTCTCCGTTGAGCGCTAGTTAAAGCAGGAGGACACTTCGGTGCCAGGAGGGGCTCTAGCCATAAATCCCTCGCCTTTCGGGCCCTGCACAAGAGGGTAACGTGACTTGAGATTGGATCTTGAGGCCCACATACTAGTCTATGAGCAGAATCTTGGATTAGTAAACTATGTGGATTGATGGATAGCCTTCGGGCAGATTGTGGATAAGCGTACAGGCTGGACTTTATGTATTTCAAAGATAAATATGATAACTTGTTAAAAGGAACTTGTTTGACATTGCTTTTCTATGTCAAGTGTTATGATTATGTGAAGGAACCAGTGCTTCACAGGCTAATTAAGGAAGCTGATTGATACATGTCCAACAAAATGTGTTAGGTAATTAAATAACTAAAACGACCTGAGGGAAGTGCGGTGGATGTGTCCATAGGTTCGTCCTACGGATGGGTTGTCCCGATTTGCTGGAAACTTTTCTCAATTAAGATGGACAGCAGGAAGATCGTTCAAAGTACACGAACAACAAGAGCGTTGACCTAGAGTTATAACTGATCCGGATTTACGCTTTTTTAGGGGAACGGAATGGGACTATGCCTTATGGCAGAGAGGTTGAGCTTCGCATCCCTCTCGTTTCCCATTCTCCTTGAACCAAGTGCAGCGTGAATCCGCTTCGGACTTGGCATTTCTACGTAAAGTAGTTCGCTCGGGTTTGACGCTAGTTGCCGTTAGGAATTCACCAATAGGGGAAACCATAATTCAAGTCGGTCCTAAGTGGGAACAGCTAGAATACTTCCACTACGTGGCAGATGCAGAAAGTCCTAGATCACAAACCCCGTAACATTCCATGGGAATGCCGGGCAGAGCTTTCTCGACGTCCTTTCCGATGAACTGCTAAGATGTGTTCTGAAGATAACAGGTGGACATGTTACATTAACCAACATCTTAGGTTCCCTAAGTTAAGACACTATATCCTGGGCAATTCTCGTCGCCCTAACTTGGTTTTTCAAATGCTCATTACCCTAACTTGGAAACTCAGTAGTAGGATTACTCACCCTCTTGCAAATTATCTTATACTTAGATCCTACCAACCCTTGTTCTAAAGAGTGGCAAATCCGTCTTGTGACTTAAGCACAAGGCCATGCGACGTTGCAACTTTTTACTCAAGTGTCGCACCTAACTCGTGGGATCAATCTCCCATCAATGACATTCCTTGGTCAAGAAGTATGTTTAGTCAAGATGTAGGGTTTGGGGTGTCTTCTTACCCAACCCAATCCCTAACCTTACTAGGTCAATAACGTTTGGCCCTAGGGGATCTAAACTTAATCGGTAGTTTAGTATTAGGTCAATCAATCCTTAGGCTAAAACCCTAGATCATTGTTGTATGGGCATCCAATTAACCCAAACATCCTGTGAATGTGGGTAGGACCTCTGGGTTTCAAGGTCTCGACTTGGCATCCCAAGTGCGATACTAGGCAGAGTTTTTAACGTGCTAAACCCTACCTAGCACTTTGAAGTGTTAATCGTACCAACAAGTTATACTTTTACGAATCCCTTGAGGGTTATACCCTTACAAGTGATCTATCTAAAACGATCTAATTTTCTCGCATCGAGAATGATCTTTGCTTAGAAGAGATGCGAATACTTTTCCTAAGGGATGCAATTAACTAAATTCAAGATGCAACATTCCATGTAAGTATGAAAATCATAGACCTTTCCTTCAATGCAACTATAGGGTTTGAAATTGAACATTTCTCTTCCTTGCTAGAATCATAATGATTGGCACTTTGGGGGATAACTTGCATAAAACTACATAGATTTACATTAAGAACTTTGCCTACAACCTTTCGTTTAATGCAGTTGAATTTCAGGCTTTAATATGACATGCAATCTTTTCTAGATACAACTTTGATAAATGAAGTTCATGCATGACGAATATCATAAGACTATTGTTGACTTAATCCATTCTACAAGCATCTTCGCATGCAACATGCAAGTCCATGGTTTCATTTTCATGCCATGCAATTTTTTGGACAACATCTAACGGATGTTAATGATTTTCTCATGCAAATCACAATAAGGAAGTTATTGCCTAAATGCAATATATGCTTGTTCCTTCTTGCAAGGAAGACAAGGGTGAATTTAAACAAATTTTTCATCATCTTAACCTATGCAATATGCATTTAGGCTTGTCACTTTGGAAATGCACGAAAAGGCAACATGCAACTAAGCTCGTAGGACGAATAAGTAGTTTACATTCATAACTTTCCCATGAATTTTAAGCATGCCCAATGCGGAATTAAACTTCTACGAACCTGGGTATGAGGACTTGCGATGTCCACGTGTAAACTTGGGTTTGAGGCTCTCACGGGTGCGCCTTGCATCTTTGGCTTTGGAGCCATCGTTGAAGTTGTGGAATTTGGACTCCGCGGTTTGTCCTTGCCTCTATGGGATCTCTGCACTTCCTCCAAGCTTTGGCAAATCAGCCTCAAAATCTGTCTATTTCCCCCTCGCCCAGGAATTCCCTTTATAGATGTGGATTTTAAGAAATGGGAAAAATGTCACGTACATAGGGCTTATGGGATCCTTATCTTAAGAAGCTTCTGCTTCTTATCTATAGAATGACGTGGAGGGGGGGGGTTAATGATTGGAGGAGAGGAA
Source organism: Lygodium microphyllum (assembly GCF_053477565.2). Lineage (NCBI taxonomy): Eukaryota > Viridiplantae > Streptophyta > Polypodiopsida > Schizaeales > Lygodiaceae > Lygodium > Lygodium microphyllum. The sequence goes on from NC_141163.1 coordinate 43,692,201, forward strand.
ATTGACGATGAACAGGAGGGTGATGATGGCGATGGGTAGGTGGCTGCAGTGCGGTACTCGGCAGCAGTAGGCGGACTTCACGGCGGCAGCCCCTTGGCATGGCGATGGGAATGGCGGCAACACGATTGGCAAAGCCTCCCTTTTCTCTCTCTTCATGCCTCCCCCCAAGCTTAAGGGGGAGGTTATATATCCTTTGAGAGGGGGGGAGCTCCACACATGTGGAGGGCTTTCATGCCTTCTCCCTTCTCCCCATGCACTCCACTACTACGCCTTCCTCTCCCACTCCCTCTCCCCTTGCCATGCATTGGGTGAGTGGAGGGGGTAGCTATTGAAAAATTTTGCCTTAATTCTACCCATTATCCAATTGCCCCTTTTTCCAAGAAGGGTGTTCTCACGCCGCTTTGCAGTCTTCAAGTCGCAGCCACTTGTGGACCATGTGGGTGGAGTGTATTAACGCGTGAAGGTGGGGTATTTAACCCAGGGTTCTTCTAGTCATGGGGAGAATATTTTAGGCTGCTTTTGTGCGAGCGTGTAGAGGTTAAAATTCATTGATATTTCTTGCAAAAATATTACATTCTCTCCCCCTTAGAGGAATCGAGATGTCCTCATCTCGAGAAGAACTGGGGGTATTGTTGGTTGAGAGTACTTTCATCCATCCAAGTGGCATCCTCTTTGGAATAATCTTTCCACTGGACAAGATATTCTCTCAAGGTTTTGGATCTCAAATGTCTCTCCCTAAAATCTAAGATCTGTCTGTTGAGTGTTGAAATGACTTGTTTTTTGGCTGATTTTTGTTGTTTTTGAGAGCTGAATGGTTGATTTTATGAGATGATTGATTGGTTTGGAAGTGGTTTGAGAGTGTTTTGGATGATATTGATTGTGTTTTGGAAGTTCATGATGTTTGTTAGTGGTTCTGTGATATTCTGATAGGTTCTGATTGGTTCTGTATACCTTCTGCTTTGCTCTGTTTTGGTCTGTTTTGTTCTGATTGTCTTCTGTAAAGAGGGATGGAGTATTGATTGATGAAGATTGAGATCTTGTGAAAGTTTATTGAATGGTTTGTGAGAGTTTGGAATGGTTTGAGAATGAGTTATGTGGTTTTGATGACCTTCTGTAACCTTCTGTAGGTCTTCTGTAGAGCTTCTGTCTCTGTACTGTTCTGTACTGTAGCTGTTCTGGTACTGTTCTGTGACTGTTCTGTATGCTTCTGTATGTGTTCTGATGGATGAGAGTGTAGCTTGGGAAATTTTTCTAGCCTTGGAAAGAGGTGAACACAAGTACAAAAGAGCTGAAAAAAGTGAAAGAAGTAGCTGCTGAAGACTCAAGTGAAGACTAGAGTGAAGTGACAGTAGTGAGCTATGAAAGGACACTGTAGTGGCTCTGGTGACTCTTCATATCAGACATACCTCTTGGGAGGGGTATCCAAGACCTAAGAGGGATTATTGAGTGTGATTTTGAGAGATTGTAGTGAGGATATGATGTATTATTGATAGAGAGAGAGAGAGAGAGAGCCAGAGATAGCCAATTCTACTGAAACAGAGTGATTGTATATGAGAGATTGAGAGAGAAGACTATGAAGATATTGAAGATGAATACTATGTGATGTATTTTCATTCAAAGATGGTGTATTCCTTTGCTTTCTTTGTTCCATTGATGGATTTTGTGAAGATATTGAAGAATATGGTTGATTCTATCAAATCCGTGGGAGATCTACATGATGCTGTATGAAGATTTGTTGTGCCTGGTGTTCTTTTCTTCATTGTGATTATATGAAACATGATAAACAATCTTGTTGATGTTACAAGATAAATTTTCTTACAAGAGAATTCCCTTTTCCTTGGTGTTCCTCTCGGGACTCCATGTTTTTGGTGCGCAGCCGGGGAAACTTGCCATCAACAAGCACCAGAAGAGGCTGAAAATGAAGGAAATGGCATTGCCAAGAAGAGAAGAATTCAATGGATGTTTGTAAAGTTCCTTCTTCCACTGAAGAGTTGGAATTCCTCATAATCAAAGCCACTTTCCACAAGAAGTTCATTCCACAATGGCGGAAACACATCACCATCATGATGCATGCTCTATGTGGTGGACAGTTTCCTCTTCATGTTGAAGCAGCAGCAACTTGCATCTTGGTGGCCAACTATTTGGGAATAAACTGAAGAGTAGAAACAGAGAGAATGACCATCCATGGAAGATTTGGCATTCATTGAGAAGTTTCCAGACAACATCAAGTGGGAGATTGTGAAGAAGCTTCAGGAGTCTTGGTCTGTAGAGGTTCATAAAGACAAGAAGGAAAAAAGTTGGAATTTGTTCGTGGACGCTCAACAGCAAGATACATGGGATGCTTGGTGTACTGATAATCTTCTGTTTGTTCAATTAGCAACCCACTGGAAGTTGGTAGACAGAGTGTTTTTCACAACATACACTGTTGAAACCATCAGAAGCTGGCATTACTATGATGATGGCACCACCACAATGCTCAGACGCATGCATTTTGATACCTTCAGAACCGAATACCTTCCTCTGTGCAGTGGCATGAAAGCAGAATTCAGGGATGTTGAAAAGAAAGAAGTAGAAGAAATGTTGGCAAGAGAGTCCTCCAGAGACTGAAGCCTTTTGTTAACCCTCTGTGGAGCACTAACAACATAGGGGAGCCACACTCCTGATGAATGACGCAATAAAGAGGCAAGCGTTAGAACGAGTCCAGAGGTACGTGAGAAGAGAGAAAGCAAAAATCAAGGCTGAGAACGAGCTCGCAGCAGAAGCCGCCTTTGACGCCCTTGCGGAACTCTTTACAGAAGTCCCAATGGCACATCAAGCTCTTCCTCCTCCTGCTGGAGGTCCACTTCCAAGCCAAATCCATCTTGGAAATATTGATGACAGGCTAGCGAATGTAGTCCCATTGCCAGTTTTTAAGGGAGAGTACAATGAAGACCCCGATCTTCATGTAGCAGAGTTTATGTAGCATGTGTGGCTAACAATGCCAGAACCCCTGAGCATTGGTTAGCAATATTCCCCGCCACTTTCAAGGGCGCGGCGTTTCAGTGGTATGAGAGACAAGCAGTAGGAACTTTTGGCACATGGGACGTTGGCCTTCCTCACTAAATTCAGGCGTGAAGGTTTTGAAGAGCGGATGAGAGAGGAATTCATGAACCTAAGTCAGTCCTCTAGAGAAAGAGTAGAAGCTTATGTCTCACGAATGGAATCCATCCTAAAGAGATGGACTAACCATAATCTAGATGATGGCATTCAGAAGGGGGTGTTTCTCAGAGGATTACAACCAGAAGTCCGTAAGTTTGTGGAGCTGCAAAGACCAACCACACTGCAAGCTGCAACAGAAGGTGCACGACTGTATGATGAAGTGGAAGCTAGATTAGCGATGAATACAGGAAGAGGAGTCCTACCTCCTCTGATGCCAGGAATGATGTATCCACCAAATGCAGTCCCAGGGACTGTTCCCTACCCTTACCAATAGATGCCTCCAGTATCACAGTACAGTGCACCAAATCCACAGTGGCCACCATCCATGCCTCAAATGGTGGTTCAACCACAACAACAATGGTCCCAACCAATTTCCTCAATGCCAAATCAGCAGCAACAGTGGAATCCTACCAACTGGAGCCAACAGCCAACAGTTCAAACAGGAGCTCTGAATCAGAACTAGAACAGAGACCCCTCTGTACCAGCCCAACCGGTTTATGCAGTGATTACAGAGACTCCTCAAAATCCTCCTGCCAGTACGTTAGGAGGAGAAAGCTTTAAGGATTACTTATCCAACTCAGTTGCAAACATAAAAAAGGAGTTGATGGATGTGATTACAGAACAACTACAGACGTTGAAAGTGAATACCGCTAGCCTATCCAATGTTGCAGGAGCAGGAAGAGATGTGATGCGGTCAAATACTTGGTGTGGTAAGTGTCATCAAGCAGGCCATTTAGCCACTGAATGTACACGAAAACCAACTATTCCTGGGGCCTTCTGTTCCTACTGTTTGCGGAAGAACCATACAGAGGACATTTGCTCTCTGAAGGAGATACATGATAGGAGAAGGAAGGAAGAAGACGCAAGATTCAACTTGTTGGAATCCAAAATGACAACACAAGATATTGGACCCAAGCCTAGAGAGTTTGGTCCTAATTTCGGACCCACAAGATTTCCCTCCCAAAGTTACAGAGGAAGACAGTCTGGCGGTGGTCAGAGATCAGAAGTGGAGTGTTACGGATGCGGAGAAAAGGGACACATCTCACCAAATTGTCCAAATCCTAGAAGGTCAGTGGATTACAAGCCCTTATGCAGTCGATGCAAAGGAGAAGGCCACACTGCAAAAGACTGTCCAAGCCCAGCCCCAGTGAAAAACAGTGCTACTAACAGTCCGCTCAAGAGCCTACCTCCAATTTAGTGGAATTGGAAGTTGCAGCCATCATGCGTGCAAAGCAGAAGGAACCACCTATCCAGAAAGAAAATAACCCTCCTTCCAGAATAGTGAAGTTCAATCTTCCAGCAGAAGAACATAATAGAACAGAGCCTGACAGTGCCGTACAGAGCACTACAGTGCCACAGAGAGTTACAGAGACAGTTACAGAGACAGGACCAGGGGTCCAAGAGACAGAAGATAAGGAAGTGCCACAAGTGGCAGAAGAAGTTCCCATGATTCCTCTGTTGGAAGAAAGAGGGAAAATGAAAATGGGTGTTGCCCCATTCCCTAACCAGTTAGAGAAGCCAGTGGATCCTATTAAGGAATACGATCTGGTCAGGGATCTAGATACCTTTAAACCAAACCTCACATTCCGACAATTATTGATGTTGTCCCCTAGTTGCCGGAAAAGGTTCAAAAGTATACTAACAAGAAGACGTGGCTTAAGGATTGCTCCCTCAACAGCAACAAAGTCCAACAAGGCTCCAGAGCCTGTCAAAGAAGTGGATGTGGCTAACGCTTTCCTAGATCCGGGTACTCCAGAGACTGGCGTGTGGATAGAAGGCTGCTTCATTGCAAATGCACTGATTGATGGAGGTTCATCAGTGAACATTATGACGGATGTGACAATGAAGGATCTAGGCCTACAAGGTGTGCAACCAACCCAATGGCTCATCAGACTGGCGGATCAGAGTAGAATCAAGCCTTTGGGCATTCTCCCATATGTGAAGACTACAGTGGCTGGAAAAGATTATTGGCTAACCTATTTGGTGGTGAAGCCAAACTCTTATGGTACATCCTATCCTCTGTTACTGGGCAGACCATGGCTTTTTGAAGCTCGAGCAAGGACGGATTGGTTCAAAGGAATCTTGACCTTGGGTAGAGGACCCAACAAAGTGGTGCTGAAACTGTATGGTTCTCAAAAAGGACATGGATCCACCTCCTTGGAATTATCTTCTGACTCCCCTAATGAGGCTACAGATGGAACATCAGCAGACGAAGATGCTGTCAAACAGATCCTTCCCAAGAAAACAGTGGCACATTCCTTAACAGTGGATACTGTAAGCCGACTTCCAAAATATGCAAAGCCATTATCAATGGGTGAATACTTCCTGCCTGAACCAGGAATGACTTCTGAAATCACTTCTGACAGTGAGATAGAAGCATGGATGTACTGCTCTTGTTACATGGCCATAGCAGAGGCAGAGACAGAGGCAGGAGAGGAAACAGAGAATCTGTTCTTCTGTTACAGAGACAGAAGTAGAGACAGAAGCAGAGACAGAAGCAGAGACAGAAGTAGAAGCAGAAGCAGAGACAGAGACAGAAGAGGATGGATATGATATGGACGAAGAAGGTTATGAAAGTGAGCCAGAAGAATCTATCCCAACTGAAGAGGATATATATGGAGAAGAAGTTCCAGAAGCATCAGAAGCAGATGAGCTCATGCTATGGGACAGAATGGTGATGGTACCATTTGGTCTGGTAAATGGATCTTCTTATATGCAAAATTCTATAAGACGTGGGTTAAGAAGAACAAGCCGTCTTTCAGCAGTGGCTCATGCTGTCCTCACCCATCCTTGCCAAAGAAAGATGATGATGATGCATCGTGCCAACAAGCACCAGTCCCACAAACCCAACAGGCATCAGAGGATCCCTGTTATGTGACGTTCCTGGATGTGTCATCTTCAGAAGAGGAGTCTTCAAGCCAAGAGGTAATTAATTTTGAAACCAAACCCGAAACGGCTCTAATCCCATTCCAACATCTTAAGGAGCAACCTAAGTCTCCACCAAAAGAAGAAGTTGGTTCTAGTGGGACATCAGAAGAGGACACCACTCCCTTGAAGGAGTCGGATCTGTATCCAGAAGCAGTCCGTGGGACCTTCATCCGTGAAGTAGAAGGTGAAAGGCAGTTAACCTTTGTGGATGCAGATGGCATTGAACGCCACTTGAAGGTGGGTAGCAGCCTCCCAGAAGAGGAATTGTCAGCCTTGTACAACTTGTTGAAAGAGAATTTGGACGTGTTTGCATGGTCCTATAAAGACCTAAAGGGGATTGATCCCACAATATGTCAACATCATATTGACTTGGAGCCTGATGCCAAGCCAGTACGGCAACGACAGAGGCGAATGAACCTGAATTATTCCACATTGGTGAAAGCGGAGCTGCTGAAGCTTCTGGAAGCTGAGTTCATCTATCCAGTGGCAAATAGTGAATGGGTTTCACCCATCGTGGTTGTACCCAAGAAGAATGGCAAATTGTGAATATGTGTGGATTTCCGAAAGCTTAATTCCAAGACAAAGAAGGATCACTTTCCTATCCCTTTCACAGACCAACTGTTGGACATAGTGGCAGGACATGAGCTTTATTCCCTTTTGGATGGATTCAGTGGATACAACCAAGTCCAAATTGCAGAAGAAGACCAGTCCAAAACAACCTTCACCACAGAATGGGGGACCTACGCTTACCGAGTGATGCCATTTGGGCTTTGCAATGCCCCTGCTACTTTCCAGCGAGTCATGATGGCCGCATTTCAAAATCATCTACACGATTTCATTGAGGTATATTTGGATGACTTCTGTGTCTATAGCTTGATCCGTGAACACTGGGAACACCTGGAACAATGCTTTGACCGATGCCGGGAGTATGGGATTTCCCTCAACCCCGACAAATGCATCTTTGGGGTCTCTTCTGGAGTTCTGTTGGGCCACATTGTCTCTGCACAAGGGATATCAACAGACCCTGCAAAGATCGAAAAGATTGCAGCTTTGACCGCACCCACCAACCTCAAACAGTTGAGGGGATTCCTAGGCCATGTGGGTTACTACAGAAGGTTCATAGCCCAGTTTGCAACAAAGGCAACCTCCTTGCACAAGCTTCTGAGGAAAGATACAGAGTTTACTTGGACGGAAGAATGTGACAAAGCCTTCCACACTTTGAAGCAGTGTCTGATAGAGGCACCCATTCTGCAACCTCCTGATTGGACGAAAGAGTTCCATGTACACACTGATGCATCAATTGAAGGCTTAGGTGTTGTCCTCTGCCAGAAGGGCTCCTCGAAGTTGGATCAACCGATCTATTATGCAAGCCGAAAAGTCACTGATAGGGAACGGAACTACACAGTGACAGAGCTGGAGTGCTTGGCAATGGTGTTTGCCCTAGAGAAGTTCCGCCATTACCTCCTATCTACCCACTTTAAATTTTATGTGGATCATGAGGCCCTGTCCTTCTTGATGAACAAAGCGGATGTGAAAGGACGAATGATGAGATGGCTCCTTTTATTTCAGGAGTTTGACTTTGAGGTGATTACTAAGCCTGGTCGTTCCCATGTTTTGGCTGATCATCTGTCGCGTATCCCACAAACTGCAGACGAGGAGCAGGATGATCCAGACCTCCCTGATGCTTCCTTATTCTTGGTAGAAACTGTCACTCCCTGGTATGCAGACATTGCCAATCTGCTGGCAACCCAACAGTATCCTCCTGGTATTTCTAGTCGGGAGAGGAAGAAGCTTATGCTAGAATCAGCCCCTTACATCCTGTTAGGCGGTGCACTGTACAAGAAAGGCAAAGATGAAGTGCTCTGAAGATGTGTTGCAGGAAATGAGATTGGGATTGTTCTGAAGGCTTGCCATGACGAGCCATGTGGAGGTCACTTTGCAGGAGAAGCTACAGCCAGGAAGGCTCTGCTAGCAGGATATTAGTGGCCTACAATTCACAAAGATGCCTATGATTACTGTAAAAGATGTGATGCTTGTCAAAGAATGGGGAAACCCACGAAGACAAGTGCCATGCCATTGCAACCTATCCTTCCCTTGAAGCCGTTTGAGAAATGGGGCATCGACTTCGTAGGTCCGATCGATCCTCCTACCAGAAGGAAACAAAACCGATACATCCTCGTATGTACGGATTATGTTACAAAGTGGTGTGAAGCTAAAGCCCTAAAGCGGGACGATGGTAACAACATGGCCCTGTTCATGTACGAGAATATCATCACCCGTTTTGGCAGTCCCTTAGAGTTGGTAAGTGATAGAGGCACTCATTTCCTTAATAAAGTCATGGAAGAGTTGACAGAGTTGTATAAGATCCGCCATTGCAAGTCCACTCCTTATTACCCCAGAGCCAACGGCCAAGTCGAAGTCACCAATCGCATCCTCTGTTCGATTCTAACAAGAACGATTGCCGCACATCGTCGTGATTGGGATGATCGACTTATAGAGGCCCTCTGGGCATACAGAACCTCCCATAAAGCAGCAACAGGACAGACACCCTTCTAGCTGGTATATGGTACAGAAGTTGTTTTCCCTGTTGAATTGGAATTACCCTCTTTGAGAGTAGCTATCAAAGAGCGTTTGGGGGACGATGATTCACTGCAACGCCGTCTCCTACACCTGGAATGTTTGGACGAAATTCGTAGGATGGCTCTACAGTGCATGGAAGCCACGCAAGCTCGACGTAAGGCTTACCATGATAGCTTCATCAAGCACAAGGAGTTCAAAGAAGGTGATTTGGTCCTAGCCTATGATTCACGATTGGCAAGTTTCCTGGCAAGCTCCAGCAGCGGTGGATGGGCCCCTATAAGGTACTTGCCTTCAACCCTAATGGCTCTGTCCAAGTACAGACCGTTGATGCCTCTGATGATCCCTTTCTGATCAATGGATATCGCCTGAAGAAGTACTTCCCTCCTTGGGGATCTTGACAATTACGGACACTTGATCCTTTCCCTCGTTGGCGCGGCACTGTACTTCTTATGATGCTACTTCTGATAGCCGTTCTTCAGTCACTCCTGATGAAATGGACGCAACCCTCTGTCCCCTCAAACCCCCCTTCCAGCCTTGATCTCTTATCCTCTATTTTCCACCAGCGACAATGGCGAGGTTGGTTCTGACAAATGGTAGTTCTACCATTCCCTTGCTCAATTCGAAAAAAAAAAAAAAAAAAGAAAGAAAAAGAAAAAAAAACAAAACATATCGGTCATGGGAGAAAAGGACTAGGTCCCTGTCATGCCGACGTATTCTTCAGGAAAAGGTGGAAACACCCTCGGGAATAGGGAAAAAACACGAGAAAAAAAATGAAATGAAAAAAACAAATCTATTATGAGAGAAAAGGAAGAAATTCCCTGTCATAGCAGGCCTCGTTCCAAGAAAAGGTGGTAAACACCCTTGGGCGGGAAGCTGGCTGTGGAAAAGGTGGTAACACCCAGCAGTCCAGAAAGTGGATTCATTAATTGATATTCCCAGGATCCAATTCCGAAGCTACCTCCCTTGGTACGCTGTGTCGTGGGTCTCTCTGCAAAGTGACTACCTGTCCTCTAGCAGACGACATATCCTATCTAACACAACGTTCGATTTGATGGCTACCTCCCTGGGTACGCCTCTTCAACAACTGACGACGCGATCTTCATCGACAAACAATCAAGTGACGTGAGCTTTCATCCTAACCGGATGGGGAAGTGCGTATGGGTTGCCCTCTGTAACTATCAACAATGAGTGAGACAGAGGGTGGGGCGAGAGACCAGTCTTTTCCTTTCGAATCAAATGAGAGGTGAGAAGTGTGAATGAAGTGTTGCACCCACGGGATGGGCCTCTCAATGCACAAAGCACAACTTGTTTCTGTGCACTGCCCTATAAGGCTCCCTGGCCTTCCTTCTCGCACCGTATGCTGGCACAGGGCGGGATGCACAGTTGCACCATCAAATGCGCACAAGGCATACAACATTTGCACAAGTGACTGTGAGGATTATATCAATGGGTTTCAGGAAAAGGCTGCCCTCCTGTATTTATCAACAGCGAGTGAGACAGAGGGTGGGTTGAGTGTGACTGGAGTTTCTTCAATCAAGTACCGAGAGGTGAGATTGAGGGACGTTACGACACTTGGAGTTAGGTATGTTTCCGTTTCCCTGTGCACCCACGGGATGGATCTTTGCCCTCATCACAAGACACATCACCCTGTTCTGTCCACCGCACTGTAAGGCTCCCTTGCCTTCCTCCTTGCATCTATGCCAGACGGGTTGGACGCACTAATGCACCATCAACTGTGCACCCTGGTATACTCCTTCTGCACCATTCCCCTTGTCGATTCCTCAACCAGGTACGCGATATGGGTTTCACTCCTTATTCCTCGAGTGATATTAGTCATGGGGCGTGTGACTGTTCTTTCATTTCATTTGAGTGACTGTGAGTTGAGTGCAATATCCCTCATCATCGACAAATTTCCTGTGATTCCTTCCATCAGCTACCTCCCTGGGTGCCACCGCATGGTACCTGCCATGACGAACGTGCGCTGAAAAGATGCCTTGGTACCTCCTGCAGTCGACAACAATACTAGACGTGCCATCGACACTCAACCTTGCTTCTTGACAAAATGGGCCAAGTTTTTCTAACCCTCCCACTTTGGTTTCTTCGTGACGGTCATGTTTTAAGTGTGGGGACGTTAGTGGATGGTCTGTGGCATGGGCCTAGGTCCCTGTTGCTTGGTTAACCCTATCCGTTAAGGTCTTAAGTGTGGGGACGCGTCCCTGCGCGTCTATATTGCATACCCCTCTGCATATGCCTTACCGTGCTCATGCATGTATGCCATGACTTCCTGTTACCCTGATGGGGTCCCTTCCCACCCACCCGGTTATGTTCCACCCACCCTTGGGGCTGTTCCCTTGCAGTTTTCCTTCATTTCCTAATTTTGCGGTTCTGTCATGTGAATGCACCCTACGTTCACCAAAGTCAACATCCAACCTTATAGCCCTGTTCCTCTCTTTGAATTGATCATTTTTCCTTCTTACCTACCCCTGTTCCAGTACACGGTTTTTGCGTTATTAATTTTTGACACATTTTGCGCAAATTCGTCGATTTTCCATGTGACCGTCCTTTTCTTGCTTCGGAACCATGCTCTGACGTCATAGCCCTGACAACCACTTTCCCCCTGATATTTTTCCTTTTTACGCCCTGTCATTCCGATACACGGTTTGTCCAATATTAATTTTCCGGTTTTTTGCACCTTTTTCGTGCGTATTTTTGACATTTTTCCATGTGAACCTACCCTATTTGCATTCGAATTTCAATTTGATTTGACCACCGTGTTCCCTGTGTCTTCCCCCACCTTTTTCCTTTTTCCTCCCCCCTCTTTCGACTTCTGGATTTTTACTTATTAATTTTTCAATGAGTTTTTGGGTGTATTTTTGGAGTTTTTCGCATGTGAACCCCTCCTACTTCCACCGGAACTGCGGTTTAACGTTATAAGCCTGTGTCACTCCTTCCTACCGACATTTTTCCTTCTTACTGCATGTTATTCCGGCGAACGGTTCGTCCGATATTAATTTCTGATCCCATTTTCGGGTTTGTTTTTTAGGTTTTTTCCACGTGAACGCGTCTCATCTCAGTCGGAACTATGTTTTGATGTGCTAGGATTATCGGGCACGTCTTTCTGCACGGTTTTCCTTTTTTCTGCACCTCATTCCGATGCACGGATTTTCTGATATTAATTTTTAATTGCGTTTTTTGATCCGGTTTTTGTGTTTTTTGCACGTGACCGCCCTTTACCCTTCCCGGAACGTCTTTCGCATATTTTTCCTGTCTTCCTCCTGTCGTCCTGCCCACTTTTTATTTTTACGCTATTTTGTTTTGACGTCCGGATTGGGAGATATTAATTTTTCTTTAATTTTACGTGTTTTCACGCGCCCCGTCCTGCGCGTGAACGCGCCCTTTTTTCGATTTTTCGCGTCTCCACGCGCCCCGGTCGTGTTTGCATGACCCGTACCGTCATCCCGGCGCTATTTCAATCCCGTCACGGCGGCAAATTTTTTTACCCCGCCCCGCGCACGTGCGCGAGACGGGGGTACGCGTCCCTCTTGGGCCCCTACCCTGCCCATTTCTATTTCCCCCACCCCTACCCTTCCCTGGGTATCCCCTACCCTACCCCGCCCATAACCCTACCCTACCCCACCCCAACCCTACCCCTACCCTTTCCCCTTGGGCCTCCTGCCCATCTCCTCCTTCGGGCACCCCACCCCTCTTGGGCACCCCCCGTGGGTGCCCTTATCCCCCTACCCCCTTACCTATCCCCCCCTACCCTGACCCCTCCCCACCCTAACCGCCTCTTTCCCTTCCTCTTCCCTCTCCCTGTGTCGTCCTCCCTCTCCTCCATCTTCTCCTTCCCCTCTCCTACCCTCCTTCTCTCCTCCCTCACGCCTTTTCCGCACCCTGCGTGACGAGCCCCTGTGCCACGTGACGAGCCCCCCTTTCGCTGTGGCCCTCCTGACATCGCCTGTGGCCGCCCTCGCCAGTGTCTCCCACCGTGCGGCCTTGCGCCCTCGCCCTCTGGTCGCCCTCGTCGCGTCCTCCTTGACGTCCAGGCCCTCCTGTCGCGCCCCCTCCTGGACACCCTCGCCACGGTCGCCCCTGCCTGCCGCGTGCCCCGGCGCCCGTCCCCCCCTGCCGCCTCCGGCCTGCCGCATGCCCCTGCCGCATGCCCTGGCGCCCGTCCCCTCCTGCCGCCTCCTGCCCCGCCGCCAACCGTCGCCCTGCACGCCACCCTGTACTCGCCCTGCACGCGATCCGCGGCCCGTTGACTTCCCTGCCACGTGGTCCCCTACCCCCCCCACACATGCCCTTCCCACCCACTAACCCACTAAACCTTCCCACCCACTAACCCCTCTTCCCACCCATTCCAACCCACTTTCCCCCCACCCCATCTAAGCCTCCCTTCCCCCCACTGTCCCCCATTCCCACACATCCACCTATACCCCTGTAAGCCCCCCTTCTCCCCCCCAAGGCACACACCACCAAACCACACACAACCTACCCACCAACCCCCCACCTAAGCCCCCTTTCCCTCCCACCCAAGCACACCAAAACCCTACCCAAAACCCTGTTCCCCTGCAGAACCGTTGCACTTCAACCAAGCCTCGGTTCATACCTCGCAGACAACCATCGAAACCCCTTCCATAACCCATTGTTCAGCCGCCGACGCACGCAGCAACTGGCCGCCCTATTTTCAGTCCGTGATTCCCTGCAACGGATGCGCACGCGCATGTGGGTGATTGTTCGTGCTTGATCGTGTGATTGTGCGGAATCGTGTGCGGACGATCATTAGTTGGTTGCTGCCACGCAGCCTGTTGCTGGGTATTTTTCTCAGATTTTTAATTAACACACTCGTCCATCCTTTTTCCATTTAAATAACAAATAACAAACAAACACAAACATTGAAAAATACAAACAAATCATTAAAAACCACTTTAAATTCTGAAAAAATTACAGAAAAATCTAGGAAACTTTCCTTTTATTTTTGCAACCCATGGCCATATTTTTCTCAACCTGTAAATTTCAACAAATAAATATTTTTGCCCATTTTTACCATTCCAAAATCTTTCAAAATACCCAAAATATGATAAAAATTTATTACAAATGTTAAGAAATTCCAAATTAATTTTTGAGAAATGCTCGGGAGTTGACCAAGTCATGGAAGTCTGCTTCTTTAGTAAGTCGGTAAGAGGTGCTGCAATCAAAGCATAGTTTTTGATAAAGACCCTATACCATCCTGTCAAGCCAAGAAAACTACGTATCTCTTTGACGGATACTGGTATTGGCCATTCAAGCACATCTCTAACTTTGGCTGGATCTACTGATATTCCTTCTGATGATACTATGAATCCTAGATATTCAATCTGACGTTTGAAGAATGCACACTTCTTCATTTTAGCATACAGCTTATGAGACCTCATTGTCTCCAAAACAATCCGTAGTTGAGGTTCATGATCTTCTTCCTGTTTAGAATAGACTAAAATGTCATCGAAGAAGACAAGCACGAAATCATCAAGATATGGTCTAAAAATATCCTGCATTAGTCTATTGAAGGTGGCAGGTGCATTTGTAAGCCCGAATGACATAACCAAGAATTCAAAGTGCCCATATCTTGTATTGAAGGCTGTTCTTGGAATATCCTCATCCTTGATCCTGATTTGATAGTAACATGACCTGAGATCAATTTTGGAGAAGATCTTTGCACCTTGAAGGCGATCGAGAAGCTCATCTATTCTAGGAATAGGATACTTGTTCTTGACTGTTGATTGATTCAACCCACGGTAATCAATACATAGTCGAAGTGTCCCATCTTTCTTTTTCTGGAATAGAACTGGAGCTCCCCATGGTGAGTTGCTAGGCCGGATGTAACCCTGATCTAACAGTTGCTTGAGTTGTTCCTTCAACTCAATTGCTTTCGGTATAGCCATTCTATAGGGTCTCTTCACAATTGGCGCAGCTCCTATTACTGGCTTGATCTCATGATCTACTTCACTTTGAAGCGAGAGTTCTGTTAACTCTTCAGAAGCTACGTCCACGTATTCCTTCAGCCAAGTGACCAAATCACTTTACTTCTTTATCAATATTCATAATCAAGGCAATCGGAAAAAAAGTTTTATTCCATCAACATAGCCCTTTCGAGGTACAATTATTTCTTGGGGCGATGGAACAAGTTAATACATTAATTCGAAGAGAATAAGATATTATTGCATTCAGCTACAGGAACTGAGTAGTAGTACAGATTGGGGTCATCGATTTTCAGGAATCGATAGTTCATTGGAAGATTAGGGTATCTTTTCCTTTGATATCCCTTCTTTACATGACGTCCCAAAACCTTGATTCGGTCGGCAGGGATTCTTTGAATCACTTCCCCGTACACATACTTATTCCGGTTAACCCTTCGACCTCCGACCTGTAGGGTCGCGTTTGCATGAGCCTCAACAAAGACAAACAGCTTTACGATCTTCAAATCCTCCATCCACTTGATTCTCTTCAAGTTAATTTGAAGGTACGCAGGTTGATAGGCAGTTATGTAATAGATCCCTAAAACACCCATCCATCTCCATTCCACGTACACAGGTGATGGATTGTAAATGCGGTCTAGGATGTTCATCATTTCAATTCTCTGCCTATAATGCGGAGAATGCATTGCAGTCATAAACATGATCCGGAACACCAAAAACTTGTTCCACGCCTCGTAATTCTGCAAGACAGTATTGAAGATGAGGAAATGCTTGGACAGGGACAATTTCTTTACTTCATTTTTAATGAAATCTCATGAAAACAATTCCATTGTTGGTCGGCTCTGATACCAACTGTAACGTGTCCACTAGAATCCTCTAGGACACGTCTTAGCAGTCCATCGGAAAGGTTGTCTAGAAAACTCCACCCGGCACTCCCATGGAATGTTGCGGGTTTTGCAATCTAGGACTTCCCGCGTCTGCCATGTAACGGAAGTGTCCTGGCCGTTTCCCACTTAGGATCGACCGGAATTGTTTGGTCATTTACTAACAGCGACTAGTGTCAGACCTGATCGAACTACTTTACGCAGAAACGCCTGGTCTGAAGCGGATTCATGCTGCACTTGGTTCAAGGAGAATGGGAAACGAGAGGGATGCAAGTCTCGACCTCTCTGCCATAAGGCATAGTCCCATTCCGTTCCCCTAAAACAGCGTGAATCGGGTAATCGGTAATTCCAAGTCATCGTTCTCATTACTTGTTTCGGTGATGTTGATCATCCCTCTGTTCGTTGAAGACTTTGAGAAAAGTTCCCGGCTAACCGGGACCACCCATCCATAGGACGGACCCATGGTCCGTCCTCCGCACTTTCCTCGGTTTGTTTTAGTTATGTAATTACCTACCACATTAATTTGACATATAAGAAACAGCTTCCTTGGTTAACCCTGTTAAGCACTGGTTCCTTCACGTAATCTTATCACAGGACATAAAGAAAACAATGTCAAACAACTCCTTTATTATTATTTTATCCTTTTATCTTTGAAATACAAGGAGTTCCGCCCGTAGGCTTGATCATAGTCCGCCCGAAGGCTATCCAGTAATCCACCAGGGATCACTAATCCAAGTTTCCGCCCGTAGACTAGTATGCGGGCCTCGAGATCCAATCCCGAGTCACGTTAGCCTCTTGTGCAGGGCCCGGAAGGCGAGGGATTTACGGCCAGAGCCCCCCCTGGCACCCAAGTGTCCTCCTGCTCCAAGCAGAGCTCAACGGAAAGACCTCTCACGGCGGGTTCGGTCCACGTTCCCGGCGCGGTTAACAACCCCCTTGGTTAGGGTCAGGCAGGCAGTCGGGGGTAACTGAAGCTGCCTCTCCCTTTAGGCCTTCAACCTGAAGTATTTAGATATATTTTCATCCTTTAGTTCATTGAGCAAACAATACAAACAGTGCTTTCTAAACTGTTACAAGCACAATCAATTTCCAGTGGTCGTTTAGTTGGCAAACTGTTAAGGAGTGACTCCTTTTCTCCGAATGCAACCCGCATTCGATCCGGAATCAATTGCAACTTGGCAAGATTCCTATCATTCTTGGGTTAGGGTCATACCCTACCAATACTTTAGGTTTTGTTATGGTAGATTCCAGCGACCATGTCGCTTCAATTGATTGATTGGTCAATTGCTTCCAGGCAAATACCTAACTTTCCTTTTCCTTGGCAACTATTCCCCCAAGAAAAGTGATGTAACAGGATGATTACCCATCCCTTTTGTAAGTTATCTTAGCGTAATAACTTGCCAACATCATTTCGAGAAATGACAAAACTCTCCCGTGGACAAATCTCAAGTCTATGTGATGTTGCAACTTTTTGCTCATGTGTTGTGTCTATTCCACGGGATCATCTCACCCATTGAATGGCGTATTCAGGTCACGGAATTAACTTCAGGCGAGTAGCAGGGTTTAGGGTGTCTTCTTACCCAACCCATTCCAGATTATATTGGCCCATGGTCCTAGGAATTTCCAACTCAGTCGGAGAACGAATGATCCTTAGGATAAAACCTTAGATCATTTTATGCATGAACATCCAATTGATTCGACATCTCGTGAATGTGTGTAAGATCTTTGGGTTTTGACTTGGCAACCAGTGTAAAACTAGGTCGAATTCTTATTGCACTAAACCCTAGTTAGCACTTGAGATACCTATCATATCGACCCAACCATGTCCATAAGAATCCTTGTGGTTTAGGTGACTTAGTCAACTCAATATACTTGTTGTTGAGATATCGAGCTCCACTCCTGACACGCCAGGGTGACCGTTGTGTATTTATGTCACCGACTTGTCAGTTGCAGACGCGGTTGGTACACCGCCCATGAATAATAGCTACATGATAGCTATCCTTATCTACTCTAGTTCGTGGCTCAGTTAGTATGCCACCTTAGTTAGTTGAGTTTGGTTTGAGACCCATACATAGGGTTCTTCTATTTCTTTGTACTAGAGTTCTTTTGGCTTACACAACTAAGAAGAGGAAAACTGTTTTCAGCCTCCACCCTTGTGTGTATTCCCCCATTGTGCAAGCAAGAAAGCTACAAGTGAGACTCCTTCCTTCTCTCCCACAATCTTGACATGGTATCAGAGCCTTGTTCGTGGTAAGGAGCTCCAGAAAGCAAGCCAAGCTCGCGGTGGTCTGGTAAGAGGAGCAGTGTTGCTTTCATTTTCTGTTTTGGGAGCAGATCTCTGCAGGTAGCACAGTCGGAAATTGCAAGAGTGCATTGTCTCAGGTTGAGACGCCCTTCGCGGTGAAGCAAGAGGGCAGTATATGCTGCGGGAGAGGGCTTTAGCCCCTGGCGACCTTGTTTTTTTGATTTGAGGCCATTTCGGGGCCTGTTTTGGAGGCGAAAGTTTTCTGCACGCACTCAGGAAAAGGCTCAGTTTTATGCTGTGCAGCCACTGTTCTACAGGTCGATGAAAAGTTACTGTAGAAATTGCATCGTATGCTTGTGTGCAGAGACATTGGGAGTTACAGAATCATCCTTGGTTCCTGTTTATGCAAAATCGTCACTAGGAAGTGACTGTGTGGTCAAATACCACTTTCGCCAGTTTTGCAGATTTGCCCTTGTGAGGGTGAAGCTGTGTTTTTTGCAGTGACAGAATTTTTTGCAGTATTCTGTAATGGCGTCTGATTCTCTTTCACAGATTGTCACTGAAAAGCTTGACAAGAACAACTTCCAGGCATGGAAGTTTAGAATGACGAATTTCCTTATGGGAAAAGGATATTGGGAATTTGTTGCAGGAAATGAAGAAGAACCAGTTCTTCCTGATGTTCCCAATCAACAGCAAATGCAGGCATTCAAAGCATGGCATGAGAGAGCCAGGAAAGTTATGTACTGGCTGTCTATCAGTATTTCAGACTCTATGATTGTGCATATTCAGGATGCAAGTACGCCAAAGGAGGCATGGGATACTTTGTCAAAAATGTATAGCACAAATACGCAAGCCAGGAAAATGCAGCTCAAGAAAGAGTTGCATAATGTGCAAAGAGAAAATATGAGCATCAATGACTACCACATGAAGGTGAAGAAGATTGCAGATGCACTTGCTTCCATTGGGTCACCAGTGGAAGATGATGATTTAGTTTCTGTGACCTTGAATGGTCTAGGAAAGGATTATGCACAGTTTCGGACATCCATTTCAGTTCGTGAAAGATTTCCTGATTTTGAGGAGCTGATTGCTCTTCTAATTTCTGAGGAACAGAGAAATGGTGGTGCATCTTCTTCAGGAGGAACTTCAAAAGAAGCTGTCTTCTACTCAAATGCTGGAAGAGGTAGAGGTAGAGGTAGAGGAGGCCGATTTGGAGGCCGTGGTAGAAATCAGAATATGCAGCAAACTCAAGAAAACCAGTCCTATGGAGGAGGACGTGGTAACTCTAGAGGCAAGGGGAGCCAAAGAGGTCGTGGTGGATGGCAAAGAGGTCAAAATGCAAACAGTAATGTTGAATGCTACTACTGTGGTAAAATGGGTTATATGGCTAAAGACTGCTATAAAAAGCAGAATGACATCATGAATGGAAAACTGCAACAAGGGAATTATGCATCTTCTAGTAGATAGGGTGATGACAGAAATGAGCATTTGTTCATGGTGCAGCACATGAACAATTCTGTGACAAGTGCAGAAGAAAGCAACGGTGTATGGTATGTTGATTCAGGTGCATCAAACCACATGACAGGTCATGCAGAATGGATGGAGGATGCAAGGAAAATGGAAAAACCAGGATTTGTGGAGACTGGTGATGATACTGCACATCCGATTGTGCAGATTGGAAAAATTCCTTTGTCTATGCAGGATGGGAAGAAGAAATACCTGTCTGATGTATTTCATGTCCCGAATATCACCAAGAATCTGGTTTCTGTTGGTCAAATGGTTGAACAGGGCTTGCAGGTCAGATTCAATCCTCATGGATGCTTTGTTGAGGATATGAAAAATAAAGGTCGCTTGATAGCAAAAGGAAAGAAGAAGGGCAGAATGTTTACGTTGGATGCAGACATGTCTGAATTGAGTGCAGCAATGTTTGCACATGGGACCGGTGTAGTTGCAGATATTGATATCTGGCATAAACGCATTGGTCATGTTAATGTACAGCGACTTAAATCAATGCAGGCCCAAAATATTGTTGCAGGATTGCCTAGATTCAAGGTTGCAGAGATGCATAAGGTATGTGAAGCCTGTCAGTTTGGAAAACAGGCAAGGAAACCATTTCCTAGACATGTTCAAGAGAGTGAGAAGCCATTGGAATTAATCCACTCTGATGTGTGGACTACTAAAGCTGCATCTCTTGGAGGCTGTCATTATTTTGTCACTTTTATTGATGACTATAGCAGAAAACTTTGGGTGTATTTTATGAAGAAGAAAAGTGAAGTGTTTGGGCATTTCAAAACTCTTAAAGCTATGGTTGAAAAAGAAACAGGTCTGCAAACAAAATGCCTAAGGTCAGATGGAGGGGGAGAGTACCTCTCAAATGAGTTTGCAAGGTTCCTGCAGGAGCATGGCATAAAGCAGCAATATTCATGCAGTTATACCCCACAGCAAAATGGAATTGCAGAAAGAAAAAACAGACATATTGGAGAGGTGTCTCGTGCCATGCTCAATGAAAAAGACCTACCAGATTTTTATTGGGCTGAAGCAGTTGCTACAGCAGTCTACATAATGAACAGGACTCCCACTGTAGCAATACATGGAATGACTCCAGAGGAGAGGTATACTGGTAGGAAACCAGATATTTCTCATTTGAAAATTTTTGGTTGCATTGCCTATGTACATGTGCCAGATGAGCTGAGATCCAAGTTGGATCCAAAAGCTGAGAAGTGCATCTTTATTGGTTACTCTCTGCAGCAAAAAGGATATAGATGCTATAACCCTTCTACTCGTAAGTTTACAGTGAGCAGAGATGTTGTTTTTGATGAGATGAGTAGCTGGTATAAACCAGTAAATGTGATTGATGATGTAGATGCACAAAATGGTAATGCTGCACAGAATTCACAGCAGCAGTCACAAAATATTAGTGGACCTGGAGCGTCCTCTAGCAGTGGTTCACATTCTTCGCCATGGACAGGCAGATTGAGATCCGGAGAATCTTCTCAAAGCAATGCAGATAATGGTATGCAGGTATCACGAAAAGGAAAAGAGAAGGTTGATCAGCCCATGTTTGATGTGAATGCAGGTCACTCTTATGTGGATGGTGAATCCAGTGGCTCAGAACAGAGCATTGATGATGAGTTGGGTATTCCTTCTATTGTTACACCTGGAGTAAGGAAGACCAGGGATGTTTTGAAAACACCTGGGAGTGAACCTACTTTGCGCAGGTCTACGAGAGCTAGGTATCCTGTGGATAGGCTGAAATATGATGGATTTACAGCCATTCACTATGCATATATGGTCAAAGTGATACAGGAACCAGAACGCACTTCTTTTGAGGAAGCCATGGGAAAAGAAAAATGGGAGAAAGCCATGGATGAAGAAATGGATGCCTTGGAAGCAAATGCTACATGGGAATTGGTACCTTTGCCTAAAGGTAAAAATGCAATTGGCTGTAAGTGGGTTTATAAGGTGAAGCACAATGCAGATGGTTCTGTGAACAGATACAAGGCAAGATTAGTAGTCAAGGGATATGCACAAACATATGGTATTGACTATGAAGAAACATTCAGTCCGGTTGCAAGGATGGCAACCGTAAGAGCTGTCATTGCTATGGCTGCATCAAAGGGATGGTCTTTACATCAGATGGATGTAAAGAATGCATTCTTGCATGGTGATTTGCAAGAAGAGGTCTATATGGAGCAGCCACCAGGTTATGTACATGCTGTTCATCCTGAGTTTGTTTGCAGGTTGAAGAAAGCCTTGTATGGCTTGAAGCAAGCACCTAGAGCATGGTCTGACAAGATAGGACAGTATCTTGTCACTATTGGCTTTCAGATTTCCAAGGCAGATTTCTCACTTTATGTGAGAAAAACAGAGAAAGGTATTATGCTACTTGTCATTTATGTTGATGATTTGATTATGACAGGTGACAGTGATGAAGATATCCTTCATGTGAAAATGCTATTGAAGCAGAAGTTTGAGATGAAGGATTTGGGAGAGCTGCGTTATTTCTTGGGCATTGAGGTGATTAGATCACCAAGTGGGATACAGCTCTTGCAAAGGCAGTATGGATTGGACATGCTGTCCAAATATGGGATGACAGGCTGTAAGCCTATTTCAGTTCCTTTGGAGCAGAATGTGAAGCTGAGCACAGATGCAGGTGAGCTTCTAGAAGACCCTACTATGTACAGACGCATAGTAGGAAGTTTGATTTATATGACTATTACCAGGCCAGATTTGAGCTATGCTGTTGGAATGGTAAGTTAGTTTATGCAGGCTCCAAGGAAACCACATTTGGATGCGGCTAGACGCATACTCAGGTATGTGAAGTCCACATTGCAGTATGGACTATTTTATGAGACTGGGATTCAGATACAGCTGCATGGATACACTGATGCTGATTGGGCTGGTAGTATTTCTGATAGACGATCTACCAGTGGATATGTGTTCTCTTTTGGGAGTGCTGCAGTCACTTGGAGCAGCAAGAAACAGCCTACAGTTGCCTTGTCGAGCACAGAGGCTGAGTACAGGGGTGCAGCAATGGCTGCATGTGAGGTAGCTTGGTTGCATAAGCTACTTTATGATATGCATCAGGTTACAGATGGGCCAGTTGTCATTTATTGTGACAACATGAGTAGTATACACTTGGCAAATAACCCAGTCTATCATGCTAGAACAAAGCACATTGAGGTGCATTATCACTATGTGCGAGAGAGGGTTTTACTAGGTCTTATTGATCTAGTTTATGTCAGCACAGAGGATCAAGTAGCTGACATATTCACGAAGGCATTGGGCGCAGAGAAGCTGCGCAAGTTCAGAGACCTGCTTGGTGTGCAGGAATTGGGATTGAGCTCGAGGGGGAGTGTTGAGATATCGAGCTCCACTCCTGACACGCCAGGGTGACCGTTGTGTATTTATGTCACCGACTTGTCAGTTGCAGACGCGGTTGGTACACCGCCCATGAATAATAGCTACATGATAGCTATCCTTATCTACTCTAGTTCGTGGCTCAGTTAGTATGCCACCTTAGTTAGTTGAGTTTGGTTTGAGACCCATACATAGGGTTCTTCTATTTCTTTGTACTAGAGTTCTTTTGGCTTACACAACTAAGAAGAGGAAAACTGTTTTCAGCCTCCACCCTTGTGTGTATTCCCCCATTGTGCAAGCAAGAAAGCTACAAGTGAGACTCCTTCCTTCTCTCCCACAATCTTGACACTTGTCACGGATGAACCTTTCCTAAAGGTAATAAACTAGATCTAGTGGAGATTAATAGTTACAATTACACCAATACGTGTAAACATGCGATTCACTGCTTCTACGCATCACATGGTTCACAATAACCCTATCCTTCCTTGGTAAGGTAAAAATGCCTGATAACCTGGACACTAACTTTCCTAGGTCCTACTAGGACTTACATCAAATAGTCATGCCTACAACCTTAGAATCTTATGCTTTGACTCCTAAATGCGGCTCCTAATGAATGACATTATTGCATGATGACTATGCAATACGCAACGTTCTCCTAGCTACAATGAAGTTCATACAAAACTACAGCTAGTGATAATTTATTCCATTTTACACGCCACTTGCAAGCCCATAAGATCATTTTCGTACTCTCTTCTATCTCTTTTCGGATAATATCTTATGGGTGTTAACTTTTCCTCATGAAATCATTACGAGGAGGATGTTGCCTAACATGCGGCACATACTTATTCCTACCATGTCTAAGAAGAAAAAAAATGCACTTATAAATTCCATTTCTTTGCCTAAGTAATATATGTTTAGACTCATTACTTTGATAATGTACCAAAATAGCATCATGCAGCTAGTCTCCTAAGGCGGACAACTCTGGACTCGTAACCGTTTCCATTTCTTGACATGCAACAACCTTGTCTAATGTCTAAAGAGATAATTTATCGAATGTATTTTTTTAACGCTATCACATGCATTAAAAATAAGCGTAAAATGCAATCTCCCTTATGATTAAGCGCGCCTAATCATTTCTTATGTGAAAATAAACTCGAAAGAACCTGGACTTGTGGGCTCGGGGAGATATCCACTTGAATGCTTGGAGATGAACCTCCCGCAGGCGCACCTTGTGATCTTTTTGGGGCCATCGTGGGCGTGGTCTCGGCTTCTGGTTAGCCTTTGCGGTCTACGAATTGACTTGCCTTGGCATGCAACCTCCCGACCTTTGCCTTTTTCCCTCGTACGCAGGAGATTCCTTTACGAGATTTTGGATAAATGGTGCTTGCGGAAGAGGGATTTATGAGTTCTTTAGGGAAAACCCGGGTTGGCACGGAACTGATTCACGGATGGCTTGTGGGCTTTGAAGTCTTTTTGCGAAAAGCCTTTTACGAAGGGTCTTGTGGGAGGTCTTTATGGGCTTTACCTTCTCCTCTTCAAAGTCCCGGGGAGGGGGGTATGAATGGGTCTATGGGGAATGTAGTGGGAAGGGGGCTTAAGGAAGCCCCCCCCTTAGAAGCTTCTTAAGAAGCTTCTAGTCGTCAGCAGCACGTCGATGGGGGGGGAAGGGGTCGTGATCCAGGCGGGCGGCGGACTGGCGGACTGGGGGACTGCAGCGCGGCGACCTCCTCCTACAGCACGGGGACCTCCTGCTGCAGCACGGCGACCTCCTCCTACAGCCGGCCCTCTGTCTGCACGGCCCTCCCCTCTTCTCTCCTTGACTCCCTGGGGGGGGGGGGGGTTTATAGGCCTTGGGGGGGCGGGGGTGGGGAAGAGGGCCTCCACACACGTGGAGGACTCCTCCTCATGCAATCCCACTCACTCCTCCTTGGCCATTCCTCCCCCACACTCCCTCTCCTCCAGCCATGCATCGGCTGGGGGAAGGGATAATAATTAAAAAAATTTGCCTTGAATTTATCCAATTGCCCCTTCAAAAAGGGTGTTCCCACGCGGCTTTTACGGTTTTCAACCTCAGCCTCTTATTTACAATGTGGAGGCCTCATTTTTGAGCGTGCACGGTATGGATTATGCTCCCAATAATACGATGTAGGGGATAACCTTGCACAGGGTTTACACGGCATGCGGGAAGTCAATATTTACGGTACGCGGTGTGCGGAAATATTACAGTCTTCTACATGAAGCTTTCCACGATGGATTTACCTCTTCCGGAGGATGGATGGAGTGGGGCTTGGTCTGCTGAGCTATTGATAGAGGTAGTCAGGATGGTGTTTGAAGATTCTGTCATGCCAGATACCATGTTGATGTCATACATGTATCTACGAGGAGACTTGTTAATTCCAGATGAGGTGGATATGGCATGGTATGTGGGGGATGTGGTCTTACAGGCTGTTTTGTATGTCAACCATTTGGAGTTGCGCATAGCTGACATGTTCCAGAGTTATTCCTCCAAAGTGGCTGATTGTCATGATAATTCGTGGCATCCCATGATTGATTCTGTGGTCCTGAATCAAAGACAAAACACAGCTCCTACCTTTGCCCAGAGTACTAATCAACTGAGGATGGATCTCTTAGCCTATATTTCAAAACATAATCCATTTGATGCTACCTTCTTTGATGCCTATCATAGACGATCTCTCTTAGGACCTTCTGTTCCTACCCTCCTCTATTACCAACAAATGGCTCACCGCTATGCTATATATCTTTCCCTTTGTCAATCTAATTCCACAACTATTTTACCCCTTCTTTTCCAACCTTCATCTTTCCCTCAAATTCCCATTTTTACATACTGCTCCTTTATTGAGGATAGGGTATTTTCCCCTTCTCCGTCCTGTCCTTCTCCCTCCATTCATGTACCCTCCACATTTCCTATTTATCAGTTAACACCCTTCCTTAGTGATTCCCTCCAACTTTCTGCCACTCCTTCTTTAACCTTTTCTTCCTTTTATGATTTTTCCTATCCCTCACTTCATCCACTCTTCCTTATTCCACTACCCTCTCCTAACACTTCTATATCTCAACCACCTCAGTTGGTTAGTGACTGTGACGGGTTTGATAATCAGATTTCTAGAAGACGGGGATGGAGTTCGGATGATTGCCTTACCGGACCTCAGATCAATTGGCCAGTAATTCTAGGAGAATGGACAGCTTCCAGTCAAGCTTATCAGAACTATGTTCATTTTGCTCAGCAGTATTCACAGTCTGCAGATCCCTCAGTGAGATTAACTGCTCACTTTGCTTGGTACCTGGCGTATATGCATAGGCACTCTCATAATGATTCCAAGCCTATTCCAAAGTTGTGCATGAATGTCAATGTGAGCATTGATTCCCAGCAGCTGGAGATATTGTATTTTCATGCCCTTTGTTTGCCTAGTAGATACTTGGTCCTGTTGGAAAGAATGTGATGTCTCCAGTTTTTTCAAAATCCTCCTAAAAACTTTGTAGATGAATCCTTGTCTATGGATCGTTTCCGACAACATCAATC
The DNA here is from genome assembly GCF_053477565.2 of Lygodium microphyllum. Classification (NCBI taxonomy): domain Eukaryota; kingdom Viridiplantae; phylum Streptophyta; class Polypodiopsida; order Schizaeales; family Lygodiaceae; genus Lygodium; species Lygodium microphyllum. The sequence goes on from NC_141163.1 coordinate 43,718,388, forward strand.
TTTCAAGAGGGATCATCTTCATTGATACCTTTCCAATGTATGGTGGATGCTTTTTAATGAAAAACTCTCTTTTTGGAGGAGTCATTCAGATGGTTGTGTTGTGTATTAGTGTTTGTGTTGTGAGTTCATTTATGTAATACGAACGTGGTGGTTTCCTATTGGATTGGATTTCGTGTGCGAGCTACATTTTGGAGAATTGTGGTGATGGGGTCGTGGATGCAGAATTGAAGTTGATGCTGATGAAGAAGAAGCAAACTCTTATATCCTTTACACATTTGTTGTGATTTTCTTGTTTGCTAAGTGGAGTTAATGTATAAAGAGTTTTCCTTTCTTTGTATTTTTATATCAGAAACAGGTTATAAGTTGGGGTCATGGTGGATGGATTCTTTTTGAGAAGCGATATTGAAAGATCAAAGTTGAGCTTTTTCTTGAACTTGTATTCCCTTTTTTCTGGGTCGCGAGGACGCTTCCTTATTAAGTGTGGGGATATGTTGAGTGTTGAAATGACTTATTTTTTGGCTGATTTTTGTTGTTTTTGAGAGCTGAATGGTTGATTTTATGAGATGATTGATTGGTTTGGAAGTGGTTTGAGAGTGTTTTGGATGATATTGATTGTGTTTTGGAAGTTCATGATGTTTGTTAGTGGTTATGTGATGTTCTGATAGGTTCTGATTGGTTCTGTATACCTTCTGTTTTGCTCTGTTTTGGTCTGTTTTGTTCTGATTGTCTTCTGTAAAGAGGGATGGAGTATTGATTGATGAAGATTGAGATCTTGTGAAAGTTTATTGAATGGTTTGTGAGAGTTTGGAATGGTTTGAGAATAAGTTATGTGGTTTTGATGACCTTCTGTAACCTTCTGTAGGTCTTCTGTAGAGCTTCTGTCTCTGTACTGTTCTGTTCTGTTCTGTTCTGTACTGTAGCTGTTCTGGTACTGTTCTGTGACTGTTCTGTATGCTTCTGTATGTGTTCTGATGGATGAGAGTGTATCTTGGGAAAGTTTTCTAGCCTTGGAAAGAGGTGAACACAAGTACAAAAGAAAGAAGTAGCTGTTGAAGACTCAAGTGAAGACTAGAGTGAAGTGATAGTAGTAAGCTATGAAAGGACACTGTAGTGGCTCTGGTGACTCTTTATATCAGACATACCTCTTGGGAGGGATATCCACGACCTAAGAGGGATTATTGAGTGTGATTTTGAGAGATTGTAGTGAGGATATGATGTATTATTGATAGAGAGAGAGAGAGAGAGAGAGAGCCAGAGATAGCCAATTCTACTGAAACAGAGTGATTGTATATGAGAGATTGAGAGAGAAGACTATGAAGATATTGAAGATGAATACTATGTGATGTATTTTCATTCAAAGATGGTGTATTCCTTTGCTTTCTTTGTTCCATTGATGGATTTTGTGAAGATATTGAAGAATATGGTTGATTCTATCAAATCCGTGGGAGATCTACATGATGCTGTATGAAGATTTGTTGTGCCTGGTGTTCTTTTCTTCATTGTGATTATATGAAACATGATAAACAAGCTTGTTGATGTTACAAGATAGATTTTATTGCAAGAGAATTCCCTTTTCCTTGGTGTTCCTCTCGGGGCTCCACTGTCAGGCCGTAGCTCAAGGAGTCCTTGGCTAGGCATTACAACTTGTTGATCATCAAGTATGTGGTTAGGGTTAGGTACATACTTCTTCAATAGACTGATGTGGAATACATTATGAACCTTTAGGTTCTTAGGGAGTTGAAGTTTGTAAGCATTAGGTCCTGGGCACTTGAGGATCTTGTAAGGTCCACAATACCTTGGACTTAGCTTCTTGCATTCTCCTAAGGATAGGGAACTCTTCTTTGGGTGTACGCGAATGAACACCATGTCTCCTTCAACGAAGGATCTATCTTGATGTTTCAAATCTTCGTAAGCCTTCTATCTATCCTTGGCGGCTTGGATGTCCTGTCTTATTGACTTCATTTGGTCATTCATATCTTCCAGGATTTTCTTTGAAGCTTCAACCCTTAGGTTTGGATCCGAGAAGTTTAAAGGACTTCAACAATCGTGCCCATACAATGCCTGAAAAGGGGTCATCTGAATGCTTTGTTGGTAGGAAGCATTGTAGGCAAACTCAACCAGTGGCAAGTATTGAATCCACTTTTTGGGTTCGCGACAACAGTGTGCCCTTAGCATATATCTTCAATAAGTTGGTTGACTCGCTCCGTTTGGCCATCAGTTTGGGGATGGTAAGATGTACTAAAACAAATTTGAGTCCCAAAGGCTTCGAAGATAGCCCTCTAGAAGTGTGATGTGAAGATAGAGTCACGATCACTAATGATTCTTATGGGTAACCCATGCAGTTTGAATATCTCCTTGATAAATAACCTTGCAATGTCTGAGGCTTTATAGTTTGTCTTAACAGGGATAAGATGTGCAACCTTGGTGAGCATATCCACCACAACCATAATGGAGTTGTACCCTCCCTGAACTTGGGGTAGGCCAACAACAAAATCCATACTAATGAATTCCCATTTCATTTAGGGAATGTCAAGTGGTTGCAATTTCCCTAGCATTTTGACATGTTCGGCCTTAATACGTTGACAAGACAAATACTCTGTGACATATTTGAGAACGTCACCTTTAATCCTTTCCCAATAATAACTCTTCTTGACTGCATTGAGGTTCTTGGCATAGCCAGGATGTCCTAAAAAAGGGGAGTCATGAGCTTCCCAAAGTATCTTATGCTTGAGGGACTCGCTTGTCGGTATACATAATCTCATTCTCTATAATAGACAAGTTTACTATTGATAGAGAATTCTTGATACTTTTCCTGTAGCTTCGGGTCTTGATCCTTGATAGGGATCTCCCTTAGCAACTTTTGATAGGTTGGATCATGATATGCCTCTTCTCTAGCTAGCTCAAGTATTGGGTTGTTTGGCATAGATACCTTTGTGGCTAGAGATCTAGCTGTTGATGGATCTTGCAGAGAATTTAGAAATGCCTTGCGACTAAGTGCATCGGCAACTACATTCTCCTTTCCAGGCCGGTATTTGATTTCAAAATTGTATTCCTCCAGCACTTCAATCCACCGACGTTGCCTCATGTTGAGCTCATTTTGGGTAAAGATCCATTTGAGACTTTTATGATCCGTCACTAGGGTAAACTTGTTACCTAGCAAGTAGTGTCTCCATAGCTTGAGAGCATGGATGACAGCTAACAGCTCCAGATCGTGGGTAGCATAATTCTTCTCATGGCTCTTCAGTTTCCTTGAAGAGTATGCTATAGGATGACCTTCTTGCATAAGCACACATCCTAAGGCAAGTGTGCTAGCATCAGTTATCACTTCAAACTCCTTGCTAAGGTCCAGAAGTTTCAGGATAGGTGCTGATACCAAACTTCACTTTAGTTTATCAAAGCTAGATTTTTCAGTAGTTGACCATACAATTGATGTTTGCTTCTTTAGTAGATCCGTCAGAGGCAGTACAATCAAGGCATAGTTTTTGATAAAGATCCTGTAACATCCTGCCAATCCAAGAAAACTACATATTTCTTTGAAAGTTGTTGGTATTGGCCATTCTAGAACGTCTCTGACTTTGGCCGGGTCTACTGAAATTCTTTCTGCTGAAACAACGAATCCCAGGTATTCAATTCGTCGTTTGAAGAATGCACACTTCTTATTTTTGGCATAAATCTTGTGTGCGCTCATTGTCTCAAGGACAATGCAAAGCTAGGGTTCATGATCTTGTTCCTGTTTGGAGTAGACTAAGGTATCATCGAACAAGACAAGTACAAAGTCATCAAGATATGGTCTAAAGATATCCTGCATTAACCTATTGAAGGTGGTAGGTGCATTCATTAGCCTGAATGACATGACCAGGAACTCAAAATGTCCATATCTTGTACTGAATGCCGTCTTTGGGATATCTTCTTCCTTGATCCTTATTTGGTAGTATCTAGACCTGAGATCAATCTTAGAGAAGATCTTGGCACCTTGAAGATGGTCAAGAAGTTCATCTATTCTTGGAATAGGATATTTGTTCTTAATGATTGATTGATTCAACCCTCTGTAATCAATACATAGCCGAAGCATTCCATCTTTCTTCTTCTAGAACAGCACTGGAGCTCCCCATGGTAAACTGCTAGGACGGATGTAGCCCTGATCTAACAATTGCTTGATATGCTCCTTCAGCTCAATTGCTTCCGGGATGGACATTCTATATGGTCTCTTTGCAATTGGTTCAGCTCCTGCCACTAGCTTGATTTCATGATCAACTTCCCTTTGAGGCGGAAGTTCTGTCAGCTCTTCACAAAATACGTCTGTGTACTCCTTTAGCCATGAATGTTCTTCACTAGACTCCTGATTTTGATCTAGCTTAATCAAATAGACAGGTAGCCCCTTTTTGACTCCCTTTATTATCCGAGATGCTTTGGACAATTGAAATTTTGGCTTTCCTGCCTCTCCTTGAGTTGTGACGAATTCCCCTTCAGAATTTTGAAAGGAAACTTGGACCTTTCCACAGTGAATGTGGGCATCATTAGGTTTAAGCCAATCCATTTCGAGCAAACACTCATGGATACCTAGGTTCATAACCCTGAATCTGACCGAAGTCGACATTCCTCCCAGTAGGAATTCCACATTACATTACATGTTCACTTCAACTTTTAGCCAAGTGACAAAATCACTTTACTTCTTTATCAATATTCATAGTCAAGACAATCATTAATAAAAAGAAGTCTTATTTCATTCATATGGGCATAGCCCTTTCAAGTACAATCATTCTTTTTTTTTGGGGATGGTAGAGCAAGCTAATACATTAATTCGTGGAGAATAAGATTTTGTTACATTCAAATACTGGAATTGAGTAACAGTATGGACTGGGATCATGGATTTTCAGGAATCGATAGGTCATTCGAAGATTAGGGTATCTTTTCCTTTGATACCCGTTATTTTCATAATGTCCCAACACCTTGATCCTGTTGGCAGGGATTACTCGAGTCACTTCCTCATACACATACTTGTTCTGCTTAACCTTTTGACCGCCGACATGTAGGGTTGCATTTGCGTGAGCCTCAACAAAGATGAACAGCTTTACGATCTTTAAGTCCTCCATCCACTTGATTCTCTTCAAGTTGGTTCGAAGGTACACAAGTCGGTGGGCAGCTATGTAATAGATCTCTAAAACACCCATCCATCTCCGTTCCATGTATAGGGGTAAAGGATTGTAGATGCGGTCTAGGATATTCATCATATCGATCCTCCGTCGATAATCCAAGGCACGCATCGCGGTTATAAACTTAACCTGGAACACCAAGAATCTGTTCCATGCTTCATGACTCTACAAGTCAGCATTGATAAGTAAGGAAATGTTTTTAACAGCAACATTTGCTCTACTTTTCCTTATTAACTTTTCTTGTAAATATTAGTTTCTTATTGGCTTGCTCTGATACCAACTGTAACGTATCCACCTATTCGCTTGCATGACATGTCTTAGCAACCCATCAGGAAGAGAGTCTAGAAAGCGCCACTCAGCACTCCCGCGGAATGTCACAGGGTTTGCGATCTAGGTCTTCCCGATTTTGCCATGAAGCGGAAGCATTTCGGTGGTTCCCACTTAGGACCGACCTAAATCAGGGTTCTCCTAGTGGTCAAATTCCTAGAACGGTAGCTAGCGTCGAACCCTAGGTGAACTACTTTACGCAGAAACATCAGGGTCAAAGCAGATTCATACTACACTTGGTTCAAGGAGAATGGGAAACGAGAGGGATGCAAGGCTTGACCTCTCTACCCATAAGGCATAGTCCCATTCCGTTCCCCTAAAACAACATAAATCGGGACTCTAGTATCCTAGATTCTAGGTCAACATTCCTTGCTGTCAACTTCTTTGAGAAAAGTTCTTGGCCAACTGGGACCATCCATCCGTAGGACGGACCCATGGCCACATCCATCGTACTTTCCTCAAGGTTGCTTTAGTTGTCTAATTACCTACCACATTTATTTTGACATGCAAAAATAGCTTCCTTAATTAGCCAATTATTCACCGTTTTCTTCACGTTATCTTAGCACTGACATAGAAATACAATGTCAAACAAGTTTCTTTACAACCATTGATCTTATTCATCTTTGGAATACATCATATAGTCCAGCCCGAAGGCTAATCCATAATCCACCCGAAGGCAATCCAGTAATCCTTAGGGATTACTAATCCAAGTTTCCGCATGTAGACTAGTATGCGAGCCTTGAGATCCAATCTCGAGTCACGTCGACCTCTTGTGCAGGACCAAGAAGACAAGGGATTTATGGCTAGAGCCCCCTCTGGAATGCAAGAGTCCTCCTTCTCCAAGTACTTCCCAACGGAGAGACCTCTCACGACGGGTTTGGTCCATGTTCTCAGCGCGGCTAACAACCCTCTTGGTTAGGTTCAAGCAGACAGTCGGGGGTAATTAATGCTACCTCTCCCTCAAGGCCTTTAACCTGAAGCATTAATTATTTTTTCATCTTTAATTCTTTGAGCAAATGTAACATGTCCTCTAGTATCATCCAGGACATGTCTTAGCAATCCATCGGACAGGATGTCTAGAAAACTCTGCCCGGCACTCCCATGGAATGTTACGGGTTTTGCGATCTAGGTCTCCCCGCGTCTTCCACATAGCGGAAGTATCCTGGCCGTTCCCACTTAGGATCGATCGGAATTAGGATTTTCCTGATTGGTCATTGGCTAACAGCAACTAGCGTCAGACCCAAGCGAACTACTTTACGCAGAAACGCCAGGTCCGAAGCGGATTCACGCTACACTTAGTTCAAGGAGAATGGGAAACGAGAGGGATGCAAGGCTCAACCTCTCTTCCATAAGGCATAGTCCCATTCTGTTCCCCTAAAACAACGTAAATCGGGTAAGACGTAACTCTAGGTCATCGCTCTCGTTATTCGTTTTGATGATGATGATTATCTCGCTGTTCTTCGAGATTTTTGAGAAAAGTTCCCGGCTAACCGGGACCACCCAACCGTAGGACGGACCCATGGCCCATCGTCCGCACTTTCCTTGGTTTGTTTTAGTTATGTAATTATCTAACACATTAATTTGACATATAACAATCAGCTTCTTTAATTAATCCTGTTAAGCACTGGTTCCTTCACATAATCTTATTACATGACATAGAAAAATAATATCAAACAAGTTCTTTTTTTACATTTCATCATTTTATCTTTGAAATACAAGGAGTTCTGCCCGTAGGCTTGTCCATAATCTGCTCGAAGGCTATCCAGTAATCCATAGTGATCACTATTCCAAGCTTCTGCCCGTAGACTAGTATGCGGGCCTCGAGATCCAATCCCGAGTCACCTTAGCCTCTTGTGTAGGACCCGGAAGGCGAGGGATTTACGGCCAGAGCCCCCCCTAGCACCCAAGCGTCCTCCTGCTCCAAGTAGAGCTTAACGGAGAGACCTCTCATGGTGGGTTCGGTCCATGTTCCCGGCGCGGTGAACAACCCCCTTGGTTAGGGTTAGGCAGGTAGTCTGGGGTAACTGAAACTGCCTCTTCCTTCAGGCCTTTAACCTGAAGTATAGGTACTCATTTAATTTGTAATTCATAATTCAAACAGAGCCTTAAAATCTCTAGCAAGCACAAACATTTCCATTAATTAACTGTGTTGTTTGGCAAACTGCTAAGGAAGTGTTCTTTCCTTTTGAGTGTATCAGCACTCGTTTCCAAGGTGTCTTGTAAATTGGAAAGATCCTTTACATTCCGGTGTAGGGCATACCTTATTAACCCAACTTGGTTAACCCTAAAGTTTCTTAGATATGCTAGTTTCTGGTTTACAACTTTCCTTATCTAGAAGGATATCCAAAAATACGTCTTTTTACAAGATAACTTGCGTAGGGATCTGCCATCCTTGATGAGGGTTTTTACCCTTTCTCCTTGTGAATCAATCACAAGACTAAATGATTTCGTACTTGTTGCGCAAGTCCTGCGATGGAATAATCTGTTTAGATCCTTTAAGCTGACATATGTCAGGCCTAGGGTTTCTTCTTTTAAGAACCTTAGGAACAAATGGGTCTTGGTGATTGAGCGAAAGCTCCCACATTTTGGTTCCATTGCCGGGACCAATGGATTCAAGCTTGAGCACTTACGCGCCTCATATCGAGCATCGAAGTAGGGGATTCATCCCCGAAATAGAGCTTGAGATAGGTAGGAAGTTTGGGTGTTTTTTATCTTCAAAACAGGTAAGTATTTTGGGATATTTTGGTTGTTTGATGATTGGAAAACATGGAGAAATCAGTTCAGTGTTTTGCTTTCAATTATTTTTTGCATTTAGAGTAGGTTAACATTAGGAAATCGCACCCGAGAGGCATAGGGTTTGCTATTGTAAAACAGGGAGAAAATCGGGGAAAACATGTGGAAAATGGAGGAAATGCTCATTTGAATGTGTAGGAATCGCAAGGAGAGTGATCGGTAACATCCGGGTAATGTCCAGTAGGGTTATAAGTTCTTGTAGGGCAAGGGAATCCTCATTTGCAACCAGCCCAGAGTGAGAGAGAGAGAGAGAGAGAGAGAGAGAGAGAGAGAGAGCTTGGGCGACCTGTTCGATCGATCAGGGCGAGGAGTGACGTTGCTATCGGCAATCCCCATGTATATAGATCTCTTCCCCATCACTCCAGCATCATTCATGTTGAATCTTGTAGCCTATAATAATCAATATCTTAATATTTTGGACGAATTTATGCTTAAAAGTGCGTTCAGGTCGGCGGAATCGGACACCCGATTCAGTGTCCGATTCTTAGAATCGGACGTCCAATTTTGAGAATCGGACATTCGAAAAACCGTCCAATTGGACCAACCCCTCCGATTTTGGGACTCGGACCACTCGGACCACTTGGACCACTCGGGCCAACCCCGTCCGATCGGATGCTTAGTCCGATCATCCGATCGAGGAAATTAGACTCACAAATTAGGACATGTTAGCAATTGGACCACATGCCTGGTCCGATCGGACCACTTATCCAATTTTCAAAAATTGGACACTTAACCCTCGTCCGATTTTGAGAATCGGACAGCTCAAACTCGGACCCACCTGGTCCGATTCCTAGAATCGGACCACTGGTAAATCGGACGTCTGATTCTCAGAATCGGACACACCCTTAGGCAGAAAAGAAAAAGAGAACATAAAAAATTTACCCCCACGATCGACTGGAAGCACAACTCGCTCCAGGACAACATGGTGAACGCCTTGTAGGCAGTTCCTGACGTAGGAGTCACGACCAAGGGACAGGGGGACAATGCTGGAGTACTCCCCAGCGACCTGACGTGTTGAGAATGAAAATCCAATCGGAGGACCTGTGATTGACCCCCTAGTGAACAGCAAGAAGTAGCGCAGACCCTAGAACCCGCTAGAACGGCCAGGACTTGAGCAATGAAGCTTATCAGGCCCGAGATGAGACAAGAGGGTGTAAGCATATAGAGATTGATTGTCGCACTCACATTGAATTCCGCACTTGAAGTACACATAAGAAAGCTGAAAACTTGATTGGGTACGAGTGCACGAGAAGCGACACATGCACCGAGTGACCATAAATCAAGGGTTGTATTCAATAACCAAAGGAACTCACTCAGATAAACCACTCAAGGAACCCACCAATAGGAGAGGACCCAAGACATAGACAAACCATCAAAGCGCAGAGTAGGACCAAGCAGGGAGTGCCACAACGACGAGGATCTGTCAAGTCTATTCAACCTGATTGACAGCGTAGTGGAGCGCGAGAACTCGACCATGACAGAAGAGAGCTCCGACCATCGGTCTAATGCGGAGCTCGATTTGAACATATTCCCAGATGCTATTCAGCAGCAGAGCTGGTGAGCAGTTACGACGCACACGCCCAGTATGAGCACCGAGGCAAGATAGCAGATGCAATCATTGCAGATCTAGAAAAGGAGAGAAGGCTAGTCCGCAAGGCATTGCAAGGCATAGCCGAGTACAATAGGGATCAGCAAGCTAGGAGCCAAAGGCAAAGCATGGAGTTGCATGAGGTGCAGCGAGTGCTAAACTTGGTTGGCCGAAACCGAATGGACCATGAGAGAGCACTAGAGGGAGACTTGACGTTGAGTGAGCTTCTCATGAAACGGCTACTCGACAATACAACAGTAGAGCAGAGTGCCACCACACAGCAACATCACTGCTCACAGGATTAGGGGCGAACCAAGGCTCAAAAAGCCAGGCCAAAATACCAATTGTTGCCAAGCAACTCGATAATAAGTGCCAACCTCATGACGACCCATACAACTTTGTTGAGCAGTTTGAGCAAGTCTGCGAAGCCAATGGCCTCAACGACCAAACTCAATGCTCGCAAGCATTTGGGCTTTGCCTAGGCAAAAAAGGTAGGAAATGGTATACGAGCCTAGATGCTACAGAGCGAGCCAACTTCAATGACCTCAAGGATCTCTTCGTCAAGAGATTCGCCGAGCCCGGATACTCTGATAACCTGCTAGTACGCTTGATGAATGTCAAAGCAGAAAGAGAAGGAGGACATCCGCGACTACGTGACCCATGTGAGGAGTCTCTTTAAGAGAATCCCTCTAGGGGAGCGACCGACTGACAAAGCAGTTTTGACTGTATTCATCAGCAGAATTCGAGACGAGGAGTTGTATAAGGCTTTGGCAGGCAATTCAAGCTTGCAGCGAGATGCGATGGCTAGAGTGTTTTAGGAATCCATTAGAGCCGATGATCAGCTAAAAGAGCGGAGCTCTAGGAGCTAAAATCTAGAGGAGACCAGCCCGCGAAGCTCAAAGAGAATGTCAACCTCTACTGAGAGGTCAATCCCGTCATCCCAAGATAAGGGGAAGGCCACCGAGACAGACCATGGCTTGGCTGAGGTCAAGATGGAATTAGCCAAGTTGCAAGACATGTTGAGACGACCAATGTGCCTGCACGTCCAATGTGTGTACTGTGGCAGAAATCACTTGTGCCGGCCGAGTGTCAGGACCCTAGGTCAAGACCTTGTGCTAATTGCCGATAGGTTCGCGGCCATGATGTCGCGCATTGTAGATTACCAAGAAGACTTCCATACTCGTAACCCTACACCCAGCCTTATCTAGCGAATAGGCCGCAGCCATTCTTCGGAAGGGAAGCCCCATTGGCTCTTTCCGTGCCTAACGATATGATGCCAGCCGCCCCTAGAATGGACATAAACCCTACATGCATTCCTAGACCACCTGGTCCTTATGTGACCCACCCACCAAGCGACGCTCCAGTACACTACGTGAAGGAGCCGAATGATGAAGAGACCTACATATACCCTTACGTCTCGCATGACAACGAGGGCAATGCGGTCCTAATGGATTATCGACCCGTGCCGGTGATGGCGTTAGGATGAGGATGAGGTAGAGGCCTAGGAGGGTAGACATAGGAACGAGTTACATGTTGGACTTGCAGTCACCCTGGCCACGTCTCATCACGCTGCCCTGAAAGAGAGCAGCGAAACAAGGATAAGGCTGACCAAAGGTGCGCAGAGTGTGGAATCACCCATCTTTTCATAGATTGCCCAAAGCGAAAGCCATTCTCTAGCTTCAGCCAACTTGCCATCTATCCCACTGGGGCTGTTTGGTGTCGAAAACCTCGATGGGGAGGCCACACCTATTCCATTGCGAGTCATGACCCGAGCCCAAATGAAGCAAGCCGCCATCTCTCTGCCAGGACCTAGCAAGATTGACGTGGTCTCGATAGGGAAGAAAGCTGCAAGCGGAAGAAGAAGAGATCAGAAGCTAAAGTCGCACTAAAAACTGAGAGTGCTACGACTCTGCCTACTGGGAAGAAGGTTTCAGACGTAGAGGTAGAGACTTCAGCCCCTAAGATGGCCGAAAAGGGAAGCACTAAGGTAGGGGAATACTCGCATCTGAAGCGACAATTAGAGGCCATAGAAAAGGTGAAGAAATGGGTGAAGGAGACTCAAGAGCATCTCAAAGATGCTGAGCCCATCATAGAGAATGAAATCGATGATCTCTCCAGCGTAAGCACGCCAATATCACCGCCTCAACCTAAGTCGGTAGAAGCAACTGTGCCACAAGCAGTGCCACTAAGACCAAGTCTTGACGTGACAGAGCCTCATGTCAGCCGTACCCAGTGGCCCGGACAATCTAGGTTAGGGGAAGGACGAGTATCTAACGATCTCCTGACCACGCTAGTGACCACCCCTGTAACACTTAGCCTGGGAGATCTGCTTAAGCAGCATCCTACCCTATGGCAAGATCTTAAGCAGTGGGTCGAAGGATCACAAGAGCAAGTCACGGAAGACCCTCAAGACCATGATGCAGAAATGCAATTGCCAAGTTTGACGTTGCACTCCGTGCCTAAATCCTTGCACGTCAATGCCTTTTGGTAGGGCTTTGAGATGCACACAGTTTTACTATTCCTAGCCTTAGGCGACACAATAAGAAAGGGAATCGTAGACATGGGAGCGGCGGTTAGTGTGCTTAGCCACGCAGTGCTCCAGACTTGGGGAAACCCGCCTATCAAAACTACTAGGTTTAATGTCATGTTAGCAAACAGTATGAGAGTGAAGCCATTTGGGGTACTGAAGAATTGGCCAGTGAAGATCGCAGGTGTCCAGTTCTCTGTTTACTTTATAGTCATGAAGGGAGTGGACTACGATGTCCTATTAGACCGACCCTAGATGCACAACGCTAGAGTCATCGAAGATTGGGGTAACGGCTTGATCTTCCTTGGCAATAGAATGGATGCCGAAGGATAGAGATGAACACTTGGAAGACCTCACTAGTCAACCTAGACGCCATCTCTGCTATGCTCAAGAGGAACACTCAGGTCAAGAACCCCTATGGGCCCTTGACCAAGTATATCCCATGTCCAGAGGATGAGCGGGATTGGATGCACGTTCTCGCTACAATCGACCTGCCATTCTTAGATCATGAGGCGTACGAGAAAGCCATCTAAATGATCGGCAAGTCCAACGAATCACTCTCTACACCGGTCTGCATGATGGCAGGAAGCCGTTGGGGAAAGCCTGAGCCTATCACCTTCCAAGTACCATCCAACAAAAGGGAACTCCAGGGGGTACTGGAATACCTAACGGACCAGCTAGCTGGAAATCCAGCTGCAAATTTCAAACCACTCTAGGATCTCTTAGAGCAATCCAAGTGGCAATGGACCAAGGTGCACGATTTAAACCTCATGTATAACTGGGCCCTAGTTCCTGACCAATGGCACGAGACATACCAAACCCTAGAAAACGATGAGCAGTCGGATGCCAAAGATTCTAGCAACGAATACAAAGACTGCCAATCCTTCAGTGATGAGAGCGAGGGTGAAGTAGATACCATAGAATACGACACTGAAGGACGAGAAATTGAGCAGATATGAGCAGTCGCCAAGCCGCAGAAAAGACAGACCCTTAGAGTAGAGCGAGGAGTCATGCGCATGGAATGTGATCGCGCTTGGTTGAAATGCATAGGAACCATAGACCTTGAGCAAGCAGGCCTAGCCCAGTCAGGAACGACATCAATACTTAGGACCGAATCACCATCTGAACTGCGGCCACCAGGGGAGACCACCTCTTCCAACGAAGATGGAGGGTTTGACTCTGAATCGAAAGTTAGTTTGGATAGTGATCCAGAGATCCCTAGACCACCCACGACTAGACATACCAAGGGGGACCTACCCATCCATTTGAGGCGCAGACGGTTAAGGCAGGAAAAGGCAAAGCAACCAAGGGATACACGAACAGAAGAACAACAAAAGCCGCAGGACCTCCCTAAACACTTCACGAAATTCAAAAAACCGGATAGGGTAGTAGTTTTGTTAGGTGCCAAACGTCAAGGGCAGACGAGCGAACCAATCGAGGGACCAGCCAAAGTCAAGGAGATAGACTTAGCCCAAGAAGGGGAAACACCCCGACCAGTGTTCATTGCCGACAACTTGACTGGTGAAGAAGAAACGAGTCTTGTCGCTCTCTTGCGAGAGTATATAGACGTGTTTGCCGGGTCCTTATAAGGGCTACAGGGGGTAGATCGGAGTGTTGTGACTCACAACATACCCATGACATGGGACACAATGCCGGTCAAGCAGATACCCTATGAATCCAGAACACGCTCATGCTGTCAAAGAGGAAATTGACAAGCTGATGAGAGCTGGATTCATTTACGAGATTGAGCACATAGACTGGGTATCACCCATAGTCATTGTGATGAAGAAGAATGAAAAAATTTGAGTGTGCGTCAATTACAAGAAGGTGAATGCTGCTACGAAGAGAGACAACTATCCATTGCCATACACCGAGCACATGCTTGAGAGGGTGGCAGTCAAGGAAGCCTACAGTTTTTTGGATGGCTTCTCAGGGTACAACCAGATGCTAGTGCATCCTGTAGATAGGCACAAGACCACCTTTTCCACTAAGTGGGGCGTCTTTGCATACATAGTCATGCCCTTCAGGTTGACCAATGCCCCCACCACTTTTCAACGTCTCATGTGCACTATCTTTAAGGACATGCTTCGTAAGGAGTTAGAAGTCTTTGTTGACGACCTGTGTGTCCATTCGACTTGGATCAAACACTTAGATAAACTCCGCGTAGTCTTTGAACGGTGTCGCTTATATCATCTCTCCTTGAACCCCTTGAAGTGTCAGTTTTGGGTAAAGCACGGATGCATCCTAGGACACGTGGTGTCGAAGAACGGCATTGCCACTGACTTCTCAAAGGTCAGGGTTATTGTTGACCTTCCACCCCCAATTAATTACAAGGGATTTCAATGCTTCTTAGGCCATAGAGGATACTATCGACGGTTTGTATTGAACTACGCACTGATCGCTAGACCATTGTACAAGCTGTTGATTGTCTTCGAGTGGACTGAGGCATGCCAACGAGCGTACGAAGAATTGAAAAAGGCTCTAACAATAGCACCAATTCTACGAGCCCCAAATTGGACCATTACCTTCCACGTGCACATCGATGCTTCTAAGTTTGCCATGGAGGCAGTGTTGTGCCAACCTAGTGAGCACAACTTAGATTATCTAGTGAGCTTTGCTAGTAGACAGCTCACTAAGACGGAGATGAACTACTCGACAACAGAAAGGGAGGGATTAGCCATGGTGTTCGCTGTGAAGAAATTCCGGCATTATCTCTTGGCCACACCCTTCATCTTTTTCGTGGATCATCAAGCCCTGCTCTATTTAGTAAACAAACCTTGTGCTACGGGGCGCATAGCTCGATGGCTCCTCCTACTTCTAGAGTTTTATTTCTCTGTGGTAGTACGAAAGGGAAAACAACATTACATGGCTGATCACATGTCACGCATCCCCATAGGAGAAGCCGTTGGACAAGGCATCGTTGACGAGTTACCTGACGCCCACCTATTCCACCTGTCCAGCGAGAGATATTTATTTAAGGCTCATCTAACGCTATATTCGGCGGACGACATAGTCCAAGTGCTCGAGCATGGACTACCCGAGCAACCAATAGAAAAATCTTGACTTAGGCACTTGATCCTGAAGATTCAGCCCTACCAGCTAATTACAGGCCAACTCTATAGGCTAGGGCAAGACGGATTGCTACGTAGATGTGTGTGTGAGCATGAGATGCACGATGTGCTTTCAGAGACGCACAACAGCATCGCGGGAGGACACTTTAGTGAAGACACAACAGCACGAAAGGTGTTGCAGTCTCAACTATGGTGGCCCACACTTTTCCGCGATGCCAAGCGATTCGTCAAGCATTGTGATGAGTGCCAACGGACAAAATTCCCGATTTGTAAAGATCAAATGGAGCTGACCCCAATTATTGCTCGCCAACCCTTTGAAAAATGGAAAATCAACTTCATAGGGCCCATCAGTCCTGCGGCACAATACTCACAAGCCAAGTACATCGTTGTGACCATGGATTACCTCATAAAATGGGCAGAGGCAAGAGCCACATGAAAAAACGATGCTAGGATGACTGCCAAGTTCTTATGGGAGCAAGTGATCTCGTGCTTTGGTTGCCCCATCGAACTGGTTAGCGACCAAGGTACACACTTCATCATCTCCTATCCACCTTTCTCATTATCCATCGCAAATCCTCACCATACTACCCTCAGGCAAATGGCCAGGCAGAATCAACTAACAAGATTCTTATCAATGTCCTGACTAAAGTAGTCTCAGCCTCACGCAGCGGGGCAACAAGCTGATGGTAGCCTTGTGGGCCTACCGCGCACAGCTTATAAAATGACTATCGGCCAAACCCCCTTCAGACTGACCTATGGAACTAAGGCAATTCTACCATTAGAATTCTTCGTTCCTAGCCTGAGAATAGCACTTCAAGAATGATGGAAAGGGAAGGAGGCATGGACGCAACGCCTGGTCGAGTTGGAACGCCTATCAGAAACTCATCTTCTAGCCACCCATGCGCTGATTTGTGAGAAAGCCTGACGCAAAAGCTAGTTAGACAAGCATGTCAAGCAGTGCGAATTCGAACAGGGTGGCTTAGTGCTCCTTTACTCAGTTAAGGGGCATAAGCAAAAAATGAAATGCAATCAGCCGAACTGGCAATGTCGAGCTTGAGACACTAGACGGTGAGGGAATAGGCTTCTTCAATGGCAGTCGTGTCAAGAAGTACTACCCTCCCACACATCCTTGGCATGAGCCACCATTGTTAGAACCGCCGGTCAAAGTACGAGTACGGGTGGCTACAATCACCAAAAGCAACGAAGAGGATGAGGAAGCCGTAGAACCCTCTTACCTCCGTGTCACAGTTACTGCCAAGCAAACATGCGCTTTCAATGCCTTGATCGACGAGGAAGGAGACTTCAATGTCTTAACCCACAATCATTGGATCCAACTTTGCAAACCACTACTTAAACCCACAACTGCCAAATTAAACCCATATGGGGCTCAATCATACGTACTTCTCGGCAAGTGCAGATTCGCCATTTCTATCGAGTCTGAGACTGTTCCAATGCTTTTTTACGTATTGCCAACTGCTACAGACGCAAGCACGGAGTCATTGCTGGGGCAAACCTTCAAAAAACAGACTCACTGCAATGTTGATTATGAGTCGCAGCGCATCCACCTAGCAATAGGCAACGTGTGCATTGTCACAACTTTCAGCAAGGACTGCGCGACACCATCACCATCCGCAAAGCCACCAGTAGAAACATCCATAGGCAAGACTAAGGAGGGGGGTAGTGTGTGGCTGCTACTCCCGGACTACCATAAACCGCAACCCGCAGCAGCCAAAGCTAAGGCCCAACAGCCTCGCTTCCAGTGGATGCCTAGACAACAGCAACAACCGCCTAGGAATCGATGATCCTATCCTCATAAGACCCAAAAGTCAAAACCTAGGAAACCAAGATGCAATCACAGGAAGTGCCACGTGATCAAGCAAATATGGGTCCCTAAAGCCCTCTTGCATGCGCAAGGCTACTACGAGGGAAATACCTGGCTGTGGATCCCTAAGGTCCCCATGGCCAAAGGCACTATTCATATGCCACCCTCAAGCTTTATCAGCCCACGTCCCATGACACCTTAAAACCATAAGTCGCACTGCTCTCGAGAGCCCCAGCCATCCGACTCATCTACGCCGGCCCAAGAGAGGCGCACAAACCTATCAGCCCAAGCAACAGCCACCGTCACAAGAGGCATCATCCGACCAAGTCAATCTGTCTCCCCAAAGCAAAGCTGACTGCAACAGTCCAACTGTTGTGGCTGACCCTAATCCACCCATATTACAAACAACCCAACTGCAGGCTCAAGGAAACTCCCAACCGCAACTATGTATTGTCAAGTCCTCAAGTTCTAACAAACCTCGGCCACCTGTCGGCCTTACACCCTCCTATGAATGAAAATCCTTTCTAGCGCTAGCTGCTGACCTTGCTGAGGACACCAAGGATGATGTGGTGGAATGCATTAAATGACTTGATGCCACCTTCATGTCACTAGCCCTCAGCTATGACTGCTTGGACTTAGGTCTATTAGAAGAACCCTTTGCAATGGAAGTGCGCAATATGCCTTGCTCTTGGGAGACTTTTGAACTCGCATTTGCAAAATCTTATCGCGCTGCTGCTGTTGAGTTGCTCAACAGCGAGATCTCCAAAGAGCAAGCCATTAAACAACGTCTCATCATATCCTACGATCAGTGAACCACTTCTGCTATCACTAATCAGGAAATCACCGAGTTATCCAAGCTCGATGATACAAACTCTATGTTTTTGAAGCATTGGTACACTCTTAGGCTACAATGAGAAGTTGAGGGGTGCTGCATAATGACCAATGCTAAGCAGTGCCGCGTAATCAAAACAGCAGAGTATGACCCCACCTACATCGCACCAACCTCGTATCGAGTATTAGCCACTCTTCGTGACTGACCCATGGAAGAGCACATCAAGGGGCATCCCTACCTTGACCGCCTCTTAACAGAGGAAGAGCTCCACATTGCAAGTCGGGTCGATTCTGGCAATCTCCTAACCGATGTTCTGACATATATCACGCACGTGGGTATCTACCCATTCAAATTAGAGCGGGAAGCTCAACTAGAGTACAACCCCAACTTCTATGCTTGGCTCTTGCACAAATAGACCAACGCTCTTTATGCTGAACACCCTTGTCCTCTCAACCTCCAATCCTAGGATGGATTCTTCTCGTTCCAAAGGGGGAGAGGGTAAGGTGGAATGTAAGGTGGAATTTAAAAAGTAAACCAAGTATGAAATGTCAATAAAATTTGAAATGCAATGGTAAGATATAATGATAAAATTCTGAAAAGAAAAGTTAAGGCTATACTCAATAAAATCTGCTACGCTTTTCTTCTTTCAACAAGTTAATTGTCAAAAAGCACTAATAGTGGAAATAGCTGAACTTGCAGGGCATCGATCATGGCAAGCCAGGACAAAGAGGGCAAGCTCCCCTTCTTGGAGGAGGAGCAAGTACATCATCACGGTGGAGACAAGAGCCTTCAACCAGTTGAAGTTCCGTCACATCTTCAACCTTGAAGACATGGCCATCAAAGAGCCGGTAGTGCGCCAAGATCATAGACCAATGCCATCTACAGAAGTACCTAGACGCAGTGGGCCAGAGGGTGGATTACACCCAGTGCGCCGACTTTTTGCGCACCTTTAACAGAAACAGAGGCACCATCATGGTGCGCGAGAATGAAGCCACCCAACAAGTGCAGATCGGGATGACCGTGGAGTTGGTAGAAAGGGCAATCGAGCTGCCGAATAAGGTGGAAAGAAAGCCAAAGAGGGACGTCTATGCCATGTTGGGAATGGACAAGGTGAAGGTCCATACCAACGATGGGATTAGCTTGGCAGACATCCCAAACCTAGAAATCCAACTGCAAGCAAAAATGGTACACGCTTTGTTCTCAAGCCAGAGGTACAACAGCATAATGAGTCGGATCAACGTGCCTCTGCTGCTCGACACCATTGCGGCACAATCGCTGGATGAGGTAAACCTGAATGGGTTTGTGAGAAGAACCATAGAGGCTTCGGCTAAGGCCCTAGCAACAGGAGGAAGAGCCACTGGTGGAGGAGAATCCCCATCGTCCCGATCAACCCACAAGGCATCATCCTCCAAAGCCGCAACCATAGGGTTGGAGGCGTCCTTACTGCCATAATCCAAGAAGCAATAGGGCAAGGATGGGAAGAAGAAGGTAAGAAGCAAGTGACAAGTCACCGTCACAATCCCCACCTCACACAGAAGAGCAACGTAGGTCTTCATATGAAACAGAGATTGACAAAGACGAAGAGGGAGAGTCCCAAGGCAGCCCACAGAGGCACACATAACAAAGAATGAAAGCCCTACATGGAAAGAGGGAAGAGGAGCGCAAGAAGAAAGAAAAGGAAGATCTGGAGAGGGTTCGAAGGGAGTCAGTCAGGGATGAGAAGGAGAGAAAAAAGAAGACTAAAGAGGAGCTGAGAAGGAAGAGGAAGAAATAGTGTTGGCCACCCGTCACTCCATTGAGTAGCACAAAAGAGACGAGGAAGGCGCAGAGAGCCCACACCGAACAGAGGCACCTAGTTCCAGTACCAGTGTGCCGGAAGTCACACCCCCATCCGAGCAGAAGGAAAAGGCAAAGAACTGATGATGCCAACTCCCCTCCTCTTCGTACCTTCCATGCCAGCCACTTGTTGAGATGACAAGCTCAACACATGTGGACATGGATGATGGACCGCCTGGTTAGATGGGCCCACACGTCTACACTTAGCACGTCGGTGGTCATTATGACTCTCACATGGCCACTAACTCATTACTTATTATATTCAGGTTATTACACCTATTTACAGCTGGCATAGTTATAGCGCCAGTCGACTAGTGTAGTCGGTTATGCATTGTTTGACTTAGTAGGCCACTTTCCTTTATGTTGTATCTTATCTATACTTTGTGTACATTGTAAAGTGTGTGGAAGAAGAAGAAGAAATCAGCAAGAAAACGTTTTGGCCTCCATCTCTCTTCTTGTCTCTTGAGTGAGCTTCTCCTTGTGCATTCTGTGTGTGTTCCGGCGCAACATCTTGAGCAACTTCCCCCACCACGCGATTTTTGACATGGTATCAGAGCTGCACCACTGAGAGAGGCGGATTTTGAAGGTTGAAGCAAAGGAGAAGAAGCAAGGTTCGAGCAAGCAAGTCATGGGTAAGAAGCTCTCCCATCCTTCCACTCTTTCTCTTGGATAGTGCCTGTGGAGGCATCGGAAGCAGGTCAAAGTAAAAATCTCATATTGCAGTGAGATTTGGTGTGCGCGAAGAGTGCTGTGTTTTCTGCAGATAGGCCTTCAGGGCTTTCCCACAGTTATTTTGGGTATCTGAGGCCGTTTCAGGGCCCGTTTTAGAGCCGCAAGGTTGCGGACAACACTTTCAGGGTGCACTGCGACTTTGACTATATTGACCGAAAGTGGATGCGCAGGTTACAGATTTCAGATCTGTAAGTTCAAAGGTGTTTACCAGTGAGTAAACACAAGGTTTATCTGCAAACAGGTTGCAGGTTGCATGTATTGTTGAGCAGACAATGAGAAAGGCTGTCTGGTGTATTGTTGTGCACTACAGGTAGAAGGTTGCAGAAGATTTACTTGCTCTTTGGTATCAATTTTGTGATAATGGCAGAGAACAGTGGAAGCCCCATCATTGAGAAGCTTGACAAGAACAACTACCCTTCATGGAAGTTCTGTGTCACGAATTTCCTTATTGGAAAAGGCCTCTACGAGTTTGTTTCAGGTGAAGAAAAGGAGCCTGAGATGAGTGATCCTCCAACTGCAGAAGAGACAACGACACGAAAGGAATGAAATGCAAAAGAAAAGAAGGTCATGTATTGGCTGTCAGCAGTAATTGACAATAATATGCTGGGACATATTAGAAATGCAAAGAATTTATATGCAGCTTGGACCATACTTGAAAGTATGTTTTCTGTAAATACAAAGGCACGAAAGATTCAACTCAAGCAAGAGTTGAATACATTGAAGAAAGGGAAGATGTCTATCAATGAGTATGCATTGAAGGTAAGGAGCATTGCAGATGCCTTGGCAACAATTGATGCAATGCCCGATGATGATGATTTGGTGTCGTCTACCTTGGGTGGACTTAACAATGAAAAGGCTTGGAAGTCTTTTGTAACTTCCATATATGTCAGAAAGTCATTTCCAGATTTCGATGAGTTGGTCTCCCTTATGATCGCTAAAGAGATCAACATGCAGAGTTAGACATCTGAAAGAAGCAGTGAACAGGTCCAAGCTTTCTACTCCAGTTCAGGAAGGGGACGTGGCAGGTTCTCCTCAAGAGGTCGTGGTACAAGACGTGGTAGTGACAACTAGCAAAATAGATTGAATCAGCAATTTGGAGATATGCAAGTTTCAGGAGGTCGTAAACTTTAGAGGCAGGGGGAGCTTTAGAGGAAGAGGTGGATGGCAGAACAGAGGTTCTAACAACTCTGGTATTGTGTGTCACTACTGTGGCAAAACAGGTCATATTGCAGCTCAATGTTATGCTAGGAAAGATGATATCCACAGTGGTAAGTTGCAGCAAGGAAACTATGCATCGTCTACATGACAGAATGAAGACAAAAATGAACATCTTTGTTATACAGCATATGTTGAATGTTGTTACAAGAAAGGGAACACATGATGATATTTGGTATGTTGATTCAGGTGCATCCAATCATATGACCAGCCATGCAGAATGGTTTGGAGAGATGCAGAATCTGCAAAATGCAGGTTATGTGCAGACGGGTGATGACTCATGTCACCCAATTTCACACATTGGAAAAGTTCCCTTGTCCTTGCATGATGGTAAGACAAAGAGTCTTTCAGATGTATTACATGTGCCATCTATTACAAAGAACTTGGTGTCAGTGGGTCAAATGGTAGAGCAAGGTCTGCAAGTCAGATTTAATGCACAGGGTTGCTTTGTAGAAGACTTCAATGATAAGTGCAGGTTAGTTGCAAAGGGAAGTAGAATTGGACGTATGTTTACTCTGGATGTTGGAATTCCTACTATGAATGCTTCTATGTATGCCAAAGGAAAAGGTGTTGTTGCAGACATTGAAATTTGGCACAAACACATTGGACATGCAAATATACAAAGGCTAAAATTAATGCAGTCCAAAGGGTTGGTTATAGGTTTGCCTACATTTAGAGTTGCAGAATTTCATAAGGTATGCAAAGCATGTTAGTTTGGTAAGCAGGCAAGACAACCCTTTTCACATGACAAAGATGTAAGCAGAAATATCCTTGATGTTGTGCATACAGACATTTGGGGGCCTACACAAAATGTATCTCTTGGAGGCAGTTCATACTTTGTCACATTCATTGATGATTGTTCTAGAAAGCTGTGGGTATATTTTATGAAGGAAAAGAGTGAAGCGTTTGAGCACTTTAGAACTTTCAAGGCTGCAGTTGAAAGAGAAACAGGCTTGAAAGTAAAGTGCTTGAGGTCAGATGGAGGGGGAGAGTACCTCTCGAATGAGTTCAGTGATTTTCTGAGGTCTCATGGGATAAAGAGACAGTTCACATGTAGGTATACCCCACAGCAAAATGGGGTTGCAGAAAGGAAAAACAGGCATATTCCAGAAGTTGCAACGTGCCTTGATGGCTAAAAAAGAAATGCCTAAGCATTTTTGGTCTGAGGCTGTTCATACTGCTGTTTATATTATGAACAGAACCCCCACAGCTGCAGTTCATGGTATGACCCCCGAAGAATGTTTTACAGGTAAGAAGCCTGATGTCTCACACTTGAAAGTGTTTGGCTACATTGCGTATGTTCATGTGCCAGATGAGTTGCGGAAGAAACTGGATCCAAAGGCTAAAAAGTGTGTCTTTATTGGATACTCTTTAGAGCAGAAAGGGTATCGCTGTTATAACCCTGTCACATGTAAGTTCAGAGTGAGCAGGGATATCATCTTTGATGAAATGAGCAGTTGGTATGCATCTAGTGTGATGCATTGGATGATGATGATGATCATGACACTCATGTGCAGGCTGAAAAGCAAGAATCATGGACTCTTAGTGGACCAGAGACATCATCTGGTAGTCCTTGGTCTGGGAGACTAAGGAGTACCTCTACATCTTCAGGTGCATCTAGTAGCACTACAGGTAAAGACAAAGGAAAGAATAAAGTGTCAAAAGACATTGATGTAGTGCTTGATGGAGACTCCAGTGGCTCAGAGAGCTTGGATGATGAGCTTGGCATTCCTTCAGTGAGGACTCCAGGTGTGCAGAGAGCACGTGTCAATGCAAATACTCCATTGAGTGATCCAGTGGTATGCAGGTCTAGCAGGGTGAGATACCCTGTTAAAAGATTTGGTTTTGAAGGTTATGCAGCTCACCATTATGCTTATGTGGTGAAATTAGTTGAGGATGTTGAGCCCACATGTTTTGAGGAGGCTGTTGGTCATGCTCATTGGGATGCAGCAATGGATGAGGAGATGGCTGCATTAGAGGCCAATAAGACTTGGGATCTAGTATCATTGCCAAAGGGAAAGAAAGCTATTGGATGTAACTGGGTTGATAAGATTAAGCACAATGCAGATGGTTCTATTAGCAGGTACAAAGCTAGGTTGGTTGCAAAAGGCTATGCCCAGACATATGGCATAGATTATGATGAAACCTTCAGTCCAGTTGCTAGGATGGCAACTGTGAGATGTGTGATTGCTTTGGCAATAGCCAAAGGTTGGAGATTGCAGCAAATGGATGTGAAGAATGCCTTCTTGCATGGTGATTTGTAGGAAGAAGTGTATATGGATCAGCCAACAGGTTATGAGGATTTAAAGCATCCCACATATGTGTGCAAGTTGAAGAAGGCACTCTCTGGGCTCAAGCAAGCACCTAGAGCATGGTCTGACAAGATAAGAGAGTATCTTGTCAATATTGGCTTTTATGTTTCTGATGCTGATCACTCACTTTATGTGAGAAAGGGAGATGCATGTTTGGTCATCATAGTCATCTATGTGGATGACTTGATTATTACAGGTGATAGTGATAGTGGGATTGCTGAAGTCAAGGATTTTTTGAAGAAGAAGTTTGAGATGAAGGATTTAGGTGAGCTAAGATATTTCCTTGGCATTGAGGTGATCAGATGTGATGATGTATATGGCTATCCCAAAGAAAGTATGGCTTGGATATGTTGTCCAAGTATGGTATGACAGCATGCAAACCACTTTCAGTCCCATTGGAGCAGAATGTAAAGTTGAGTGCTGATGTTGGGGATGAGATAGAAGACCCTACTATGTTTAGGAGGATAGTGAGGAGTTTGATCTACATGACCATTACAAGGCCAGACTTGAGCTACGATGTTGGTCTTGTGAGTCAGTTTATGCAAGTACCTAGAAAGCCACACTTGGATACAGTGAGACGCATATTGAGATATGTGAAGTCCACATTACATTATGGACTTTTCTATGAGGCAGGTACAGATGTACAGGTGTTTGGATACACAGATGCAGATTGGGCTGGTAGTATGTTTGATAGAAGATCTACCAGCAGATACATATTCTCTCTTGGTAGTGCAGCAGTTGCTTGGAGCAGCAAAAAGCAATCTACAGTTGCTTTGTTGAGTACAGAGGCTGAGTATAGAGGTGCTGCTATTGCAGCATGTGAGGTAGTATGGCTGCAAAAGTTATTGGTTGATTTGGATGTGCAAGTGGAAGGTCCAGTTGTCATTTATTGTGACAACATGAGCAATATACAGTTGGCTAGGAACCCTGTGTTCCATGCCAGGACAAAACATATTGAGGTACACTACCACTTTGTGAGAGAGAAGGTACTAGCAGGTGGGATTGACTTGGTGTATGTCAGCACATAGGATCAGATAGCTGACATCTTCACAAAGGCATTGGGTACAGAAAAGCTTCAAAATTTTCGAAGCTTACTCGGAGTTGCAGAGATGCAGTTGAGCTTGAGGGGGAGTGTTGAGATGACAAGCTCAACACATGTGGACATGGATGATGGACCGCCTGGTTAGATGGGTCCACACGTCTACACTTAGCATGTCGGTGGTCATTATGACTCTCACATGGCCAGTGACTCATTACTTATTATATTCAGGTTATTACACCTATTTACAACTGGCATAGTTATAGTGCCAGTCGACTAGTGTAGTCGATTATGCATTGTTTGACTTAGTAGGCCACTTTCCTTTATGTTGTATCTTATCTATACTTTGTGTACATTGTAAAGTGTGTGGAAGAAGAAGAAGAAATTAGCAAGAAAACGTTTTGGCCTCCATCTCTCTTCTTGTCTCTTGAGTGAGCTTCTCCTTGTGCATTCTGTGTGTGTTCGGTGCAACATCTTAAGCAACTTCCCCCACCACGCGATTCTTGACACCACTCTCATCATGACAACACCCACTCCCACCGCCACCCAAGGCTCCACCCCAAAAGTCGATCAGAGCAACATGGTCACTTGGCTGCAATTCTTGGTGAAAAGGGAGTTGGCAAGAGAAGCGGGCGTGGCCACCCCAACGTCAAGAGTGAAGAGGGTAGCCACAGCTAATATGGAGCCAAGGCCAGAGCTAAAAAGGCAAAAAATGGAAGGCGTCGTCACCATCGCCACCATGTCCCATCCCCCACCTCCAGCAGGCCAATACAACGAATATGTTGAGGAGCTGCTCTCGCAGCTAGAAAGGGCCAAGGAAGAAAAGAGAATAGCCATGGAGGAGCTAGCAACAGAACGAGAATCAGGAGCCGCTCTCCAGCTGGAGAAAACAAAGCACATAGCAGAATGCCAAAGGGAGATCGCTGTGCTAAAGGAAAAAGCCAGCAATAAGTATGCAGAAGAATCAAAAGCCCTAAAGGAACGTGATGCTGCTTGGGAAGGAAGAAGAAAAATCTTAATGGAACGCCTCAACGGAGAGAGGGAGACCAATGCTCACCTGCGGTGCAAGAACGACCAGCTCTCAGTAGTCAACCTGGAAGCACAAAACCAGCTGGAGAAGATCAGACAGGAGGCTGCAGAGCTGGACCACTAGCTAAGAGGAGAGCAGGTGCAAAGGATGCAGGTGAAGCTAGACCAGCTCAACGCACAGATCGTCGATGAACACCGAAGCAGTCCCACCTACACCGCAAGCTCGAGGACTAGCAGTAACAACTCATGGCTATGACCCTCCATTAGGGGGAGAGCCTGGAAGATATGAAAAAAAGAGCGAAAGAATGCGCTGACCACAACGAGAGGAGAATACGAGACCTGGCACGCCGGCTAGCCAAAGCAGAAGGAGATAGAGTGTTGGCTGAGAATCAGGCAGAGCGGCCCAGCTCTCCATGATAGCCTAGCAGCACACCTTCCTCAACACGCTTCTCCACTCCACCAAACCGGAAGGAAACGAAGCCAATGATCAATTGCAGAAGAAGCTAGCCATTGCAAGCAGAGCCCTAACAGTACGCCTGCATGTACCACTGCAGCTAGGAGGCCCGCCGTAGAGCCTGGAGGAGCAAAGAAGATATCTTTCATAGGTAGGCCTGACGGTGTAGGAAATAGACACACTTGACTTCACAGAGGCAAAGGCACAAGAAGATGTGTAAGCAGAAGGGGGTGAACCAGAGTTTGATCTAGGATCTCAGGATGAGGACTACATCCTACCACCCCCTCCTCCACAACAAGATGAAGTGCAACCCCCTGACACATCTGCTGAGAGGAAAGCAGCCCAGGCTAAGCACAGGAGAGAAATGGTAGAGAAGGCAAGGAAAAAGATGAACATTAGACCTGTTCTAAGACAACCTACCCCTCTCCCATCACGCCCTAAGAATCTCCCCGCTGAATTCCATGTAGAGTTGATTATCTAGGAACAGCAGGAATGTGCCTGCGATCCCTTCCACTTGAGCTTTGAGCTTCCCGCTACATTAAACACAGTAATGCCCATTCAACTTATAAACGACGTAATCACTATGGGTGCAAGGCTCAAGGCCAAGTGGGTAGCAGAGCGAGAGTCCAACCCAACTGCTTAGGGAGCCGAGGACCGTGAATTTTGGCAGGATAAAGTCCTCTAGGTGCCTAGATCGGTGGAGGGCTATAATTGCCAACCCACCTGGAGAAGACGCATTTTTGACGTCAACCTTGACGCTTGGATGGCGTTTTGTAACACCCTCCCTTTTGAGAGAAACGACCCCACTTACATGCCGTATCCTCGAAGGGTAGGTGTGGACTTTAATCCGTCCATCCATGGCAGGTTCGACTTTCCCATTATCTATAACGCCAATAGCACCTCCCATAAGGATTCCCTTCTCTTTATCCTCCCTGATTTGTACAGTTCTATAGATAGATTTCTTAGTGAGTTCACCTCCTGTCCTGACCCCGCCTTCATAACCACTTGTAATTATCTTAGAATAATTAGGGTCCTAGTCCACCAAGAGCCTGCACCTCAAGAATGCCACCTCCCACCCCTTTACTTTGACCCCAACACCATAGATAGCAGCACCATGACTCGGCTCATGATGCGCGCTACCCTTTTGCCATCCTTCTATGTTGCACTGCTTGAAGATATGAGTGATAGCAAATTCACACAATGCAACCACCCCTTCCTTTCCACCACCACTCTCAAAATCCGCCTCAATCTCAAGGGCTACTTGGTGAGTCGTAGATTCCTTAACAAGGCCCCCCACCCTCCACCATCTCCTACCCGCCAGTTGAATGACGAGGAGTAAACTCCCATCATGCCCTTGTATCACATGTATCCATGTATAAGCCTCTTTATTTTTTTTTATTTTTTTATTTTTAAAAGAGAAGAAGAAGAAGAAGAAGCAAGCCACAAGGCGACAAAAGAACAAGGTGAACTGGAAAGAAGAGACAACAGCAAAGCATAGCAAAGCCAATGGATGCATCTACTATTAAGCCAAGATAAGCAAGAGAGACCTTCGCGTTGCAAGATCAGCTTGCAACTCCCCTTCGCCTTATCTTGCACCGCCATCATTGCACCTAGGGTTCTCCCTAGCCCCTTCTCCACTTCACACTTAGGGCACATCAAGGGAAGGACTTTTAGACCTGTCACCCTAAGACTTTCACCGCACCTCCAACGACACACAAACTGGGTCCTCAAGGGTGGGACATTACCAAGGGCTTGCCCAAGGTTAGACCCATCTCCCAGCTCCACTACCATGGGCATCACGCACTACACGGAGAGGCAAACACACCCCTTAGGGAGTGCACAAATTTTCTTGCAGGTTATGTTCGAGTTTCAAGAACTGGCTACTCTATTGAAGAGGATCACCCACGACATCCTTTAATGACCAAAACTTTTTCCATGTGCCGGTGTCCAGCCATCTGCCCTACTGATGGCTACCATGATTGAACCAAGTCAAGATAGATCTGCCATTGGCATAGATCTTGGAACCTCATCTTCCAAAGATGCATGCCTAATGCCTCAAGATCTACGGATCGCTTATTGGTTCCACAAGCCTGAATAATTTCAAGGCAGAGTTGAAGATCTTCAACGTAGTACTGAAGACCTTCAAACTCAAAGACAAATATCTTCAAATCAAAGACACAAAATTTCAATGCAAAGACAATCCATATCTTTATCAAGACAGAGTTTGGGGGGGCTTCTCCAGAATAAATCCCTCCAATACCATCCTCCTAAGGGATTGCTTATGTCTTCAAGTGTTTTTGGTGCTCAAGAGATTACATAATGGACGCGACAATTGTGTGAAAGATGCCGAGCATCTTCATGAAGCCTAAAGCATGCCAGAATCTCTCCTGGTCATCTTCATTAAACTCCATCACCTCTCATTCACACAACCACCTTGGAAGCAGTGTCATCCACCTACCAGTTCCACCTAGCAACAAACCTAACTAGCCACTCCTTCCCACAGTAGTGCCATGGGACTGGCACTGCGCTAGGAGGGGAGTAATGTTACCGTGTTTTCCTAGCACAGAGGAGCGAAAAATGGAAAAAAGGAAACATCAAAAAAGGCGCCTTGACCGGTAACCAGACCCTGAAAAATTTAAATGTTCAGGCACGACCCTCAGAAAGTCTCAGTGTCACCCCGAGACAACAAAAGAGTAAAAGGCGCACCATTAAAATGTGGAAGCCCTCTCGAATCCTTGTAAAAGAGCGCTAGGCTCGCTCCTGTGCAAAGTGTATGCATTAGTTGGGAATAAAATAAATTAGAATGGTGGGAAATGGAAAAAAAGGCCTAGGCTACGGTGCTACGGCCAACAATGTAAAAAAGGGAAAAGGGCATGGCCACCCAAAAAGAATTTAGGGCTTTGTATAAAAAGTTGAAAAGTGAATGAGAAGCTCATTCTTTTGGTGTGTGGCAAAAAGAGTCTTCTTCATCCTCTCTTATTCTCTCCTTATTGCTTGTGTGTGCTCTTGAGAGAGGGAGTGTGAGAGTATGAGGGAGTGAGTGTGTGTGGGAGTGAGGGATCAAGAGGGTGAAGCTCTTCACCATCTCCTCTTCTCTTCTCTTCTCTTCTCTTCTCTTCTCTTCTCTTCTCTTCTCTTCTCTTCTCTTCTCTTCTCTCGCGCGAGTGGCTATGGAGGATGGAACTTGGAGATGGAGGAGGCTTGAGGATGCTTGAGCTAGCATCAAGGATCATGGAGCTACCGGAGTGCAAGAGAAAGGAGGGAACTCCATCAAGCATCAAGGTAAGCTCACTACACTCGTAGGATCGACGGTGCGTCGCCTAGATGAGAGATAGCCATTAGAGCTCGCTTGGAACGCTTGAAACAATAAGCGGTCCGTGGGTCTTGGCGGTTGAGCAAAAGCTCCCACAAGAGCCAATCCACAACCCTCGTGCCATTAACACAATGAACTGTTGCTACCATGCCATTTGTACAACAAACTACTACTATTGTGTCGTCAGTGCAATGAACTATTGCTACCATGCCATTAGCGCAACAAACTACTGCTGCCATGCCATCGGCACAATGAACTACTGCTACCAGAGAATGCGCATGCAACAGAGGGGAGGGGGGAGGGGGGAGAGAGACAAAGACAAAGCACACATGGGGGAGGTAAAGAGGGTGAGTAAATTATCATTTATCTCCATTTAATAACTTTAGCGCGAGAGAGAGAGGGACAGTGGGTGATTTATTGTGGAGAGAGAGAGTTACGGCCACCAAAGCATTACCAAGCACAACATTTCCAACCACACCAGTTTAACAATCCGATGGTAGATTTCTTTGCCCTTGTCAAGTGCTCCAAGGCACAAATAAAGGTGGCTATAGTGGGGGAGTATCCCTCATGTCACATCTTATCAAAACATTGCATTGCTTCTTTGCCTTGCCGATGCATACCCTAAAAGTAGTGCATTCCAAGTGACTACAACTTGGATAGGAAGCTCATCCAACACTCGTGCTTTTCCCAAAAAATCACACTTGGCACACATTTTCACCAAGGCATTGCCAAGTACAATATATTTCTCCAACAATATTAATCTAGCAATCTCATCATGAAATTTTTTTCCCTTATTGAGTGCTCGTACACTAGTACATGCTTTCAATGCATGTGTAAAGGGCAACTAAATCATGAAACTGGCCTTTGTGATGCATCTTATCAAAGTATTTTAGAGCTTCATAACTGTGGCCATTTTGTGTATATCCTGCAATCAGTGTAGTCCAAGAGAATCTATCATGACTAATACCTTTATCAAGCACGTGTCGTGATTTTACAAGAGCCCTACATTTAGCATACGTAGTTATTAAAGCGCTTGCAACATAGGGGGTTCTTTCAAGAGACCCTCATTTGCGATTGTCCTCATGTATACTTATGCCCTTGAATAGATCATTTTTCTTTTCATATGACTTCAAAAGTCCCAAAACATATGAGCAATCTCCTTTGGAAAAGTAGCTCTTTTCTCCTCTTGAGGCGTCACTTTCCTGAGTTCAAGTGCTAGCGTTGATGCAATTTTTCTGAGCTCTTCAAAACCCTAGGTGGGATTGTACTAGGAATCCAACCATAAGGCATTTACTATCACTTTGTGCTTGAAATGTAGAGACCTTGCATTGGCATGGGTGTAATATTTTCGTAACAAAATATTAACGACTCTAGACCTCGTGCAAAAGTAGTTCAAAGTAGTCTCTTGCAACAGAAGAACCTTGGGCTAAGTGCTCCTTCGTGCACTAACAAACTCCAGCCCGCGTTGTGCATAAGAGACCGTGGCTAAAAACCATAGCCCACATGGGAACACCCCTTCATGGAAAAAAAATGATAATTTTTGCCTCATGTCACATCTTATCAAAACATTGCATTGCTTCTTTTCCTTGCCGATGCATACCCTAAAAGTAGTGCATTCCAAGTGACTACAACTTGGATAGGAAGCTCATCCAACACTCGTGCTTTTCCCAAAAAATCACACTTGGCACACATTTTCACCAAGGCATTGCCAAGTACAATATATTTCTCCAACAATATTAATCTAGCAATCTCATCATAAAAAATTTTTCCCTTATTGAGTGCTCGTACACTAGTACATGCTTTCAATGCATGTGTAAAGGGCGACTAAATCATGAAACTGGCCTTTGTGATGCATCTTGTCAAAGTATTTTAGAGCTTCATAACTGTGGCCATTTTGTGTATATCCTGCAATCAGTGTAGTCCAAGAGAATCTATCATGACTAATACCTTTGATAAGCACGTGTCGTGATTTTACAAGAGCCCTACATTTAGCATACGTAGTTATTAAAGCGCTTGCAACATAGGGAATTCTTTCAAGAGACCCTCATTTGCGATTGTCCTCATGTATACTTGTGCCCTTGAATAGATCATTTTTCTTTGCATATGACTTCAAAAGTCCCAAAACATATGAGCAATCTCCTTTGGAAAAGTAGCTCTTTTCTCCTCTTGAGGCGTCACTTTCCCGAGTTCAAGTGCTAGCGTTGATGCAATTTTTCTAAGCTCTTCAAAACCCTAGGTTGGATTGTACTAGCAATCCAACCATAAGGCATTTACTATCACTTTGTGCTTGAAATGTAGAGACCTTGCATTGGCATGGGTGTAATATTTCCGTAACAAAATATTAACGACTCTAGACCTCGTGCAAAAGCAGTTCAAAGTAGTCTCTTGCAACAGAAGAACCTTGGGGTAAGTGCTCCTTCGTGCACTAACAAACTCCAACCCGCGTTGTGCATAAGAGACCGTGGCTAAAAACCGTAGCCCACATGGGAACACCCCTTCATGGAAAAAAAATGATAATTTTTGCAAATTTTTTTATGAATAAACTCCCTCCCCTTCATCCATTGCATGGCGGGGAGAGGGAGTATGTGTGAGCTTGAGTGGTGGAGGGGCATGGGGAGGGGAAGCATGCACCCTGCCACTTGTGTGGCCATCCCCCCCCCCCATCTTCACCCTATATGAACCCCCCTCCCCAAGCTTGAGGGGGGATTGATTGAGTGTGCTGTTGCTGCCCCCGCCGTGGAGATCGTAGTGCCCACCACCGCCTATCTGCCACCGCACCGCCTACTGCTGCGCCCCGTCATCATCATCATCATCATCGTCGTCGTCCTCTTCATCATCATCATCTTCTTTATCCTTTCCATTACACGTCATCCCTGTGTTACAGAACCTTGGAAGCTTCTATTGAAGCTTCCATAGACATAGTTCACCCGTGCCTCTCGGGTTTTTTCAAAACCGTGTCCACAAGGCCCAAGTCCTGTGAGGAAGAGGAGAATCTCGGACAGTAGAAACCTTGAAGTGCGTAAGGGAGCCAAGGAAGATTCGCTGAGTCGAAATCTACAGTGTCAATGGCCCCTGAGCAAAAGTCAAGAGGCGTCCACGTGGGAGCTTCCACCCAAAGTACGAGAGTTGACAACGCCCCGGTAATGAATGCCCAGGTTCCAAATATTATTCCCGGATGGAAAGGATGCATTAAGCATGTTTTAATTCTCGTAGGGAAGTTTAAATGCCTTAGGAAATTTATATACTCATTCGATCCACATGGTTCAGTTGCATGCACTTTCGTGGTCAAGGGTAGTTGCATTTTTGAACGTATGTTGCAAAGTTGAAAGATGAAATTGAGCGATGGTGTCCTTGTTGCATCACGCAAAGGATAGGGCATAAACACATAATGCACTTACGTAATAAATTCCTGACTGTGACTCGTGTATAAGACAATCATAGAATGGTCATTAAATGATGTCGGAATAGTTGCAATGCATGGAAAGGATTTATGTACTTTGCAAATCGCATGCGATGATAGTTACAATTTAGATTGAGTTAAGCGATCAAAGAAGGATTAAATCAATGATGCATTCATTGGCATCCGATCATGAAATAATGATGCATCCATGCATGGAGCTCTTTTATCAAAGTTCGAAATAGGAAAAGGATGCATTTTCATTAAAATACTAAAGCTTTTGAATTTGATGCATATGCATGGGATTTACAAGAAGTAGTTCTGAATGTCAACTAATGCCATTCAGGGCAAGGAAAAGAAAGATCATTGTAGATCCTATAGCTGCATAGAAGGAAAAGGTCTATGGTCTCGAAATTGCATGGAATGATGCATCTCGCCTATCTTGCAGTTACTTACATCTTTTAGGGGAAGTACTTGCAAGTTCAGAAGAAGGTATTTGCATTTTTAAAAGGGAAGATCATCTTTAATCGTGGGTTGCTTAGATCAACTAAGTAATTCACATATAATTGAATAGCTTACATGAGAATCATAAAGGTATGATTAGTTAGTATATGGCGATCACTTCGATGTGCTAGGTAGGGTTAAGCTATGATAAAATTCTGCCTAATATCGCACTTGGGTTGCCGACTTAATACTTCTAATCTTAAGGGTCCTACCCACATCCACGAAATGTTAGGATTATCTAATCACTGTGCAAGAATGATCTAGGGTTCCTACCCTTAGGATAAATTGACCAAATACTAGACCTCTGCAAGGAATTTAGGAGCCCTAAGGCCAAAATGACTATCAGCCTAGTAGGGTCAAGGTTTTGGATTGGGTCAATAGAACTCCCAAACCCTACATCTTGACCAAAGGTATTCTTGACCAAGGAATACCGTGTGTTGAGAAAAATAATCCCACAAGTTAAGTGCTGACACCTATCTCGTGCAACAAGTTGCAACGTTGCATGGTTTTGTGTCTAAATCACAAAATAGTATTGCCACTCCTTAGAACAAGTTTGGCAAGTTCTAAGTACAAGTCTATTTTTCTAGAGGATGAGTAGTCATCTTGCTGTATCACCCTTTCTTGGGGCTAATTTGCCAAGTTAGGGGAGTTACGAATTTGCCAAGAAAGCAGTTGACCAACCAAGTTAGGGCGACAAGGTTGCCCAAGATTTATTGACCGTAATATAAGGAAACCTAAGGTATTGACAATTTGGGTCAATAGGGTATAAACCCCTAACCCAAGGAAAGAGGGTAAACAAGCAACTCAGCTTACCAAACCCTTGGGATCTTGCCAAGTCGTGATTGATCCAGGATCAAATGCTGGAAGCATTCGGGGAGAAGGAATCACACCTTAGTAGTTGGCCATACAAACGACCACTGGAATGCTTATGATTGTACACTTAGGAGCATTGTTTGTACTTCTTTGCTCAAGGAACTAATGTCGGAAAAATAACTAATGCTTCAGGTTGAAAGCCTGGAGGGAGAGGCAGTATCATTTACCTCCTAGTGTCTACTTGACCCTATCCAAGGGGGTTGTTAGCCGCACTGAGTATGTGGACCAAACCCGCCGCAAGAGGTCTCTCTATGGGTGCTACTTGGAGCAGGAGGATGCTTGGGTGCCAAGGGAGGCTCTGGCTGTAAATCCCTTGCCTCTGGATCCTACACAAGAGGCTGACGTGACTCAAGATGGGATCTCGAGGCCCGCATACTAGTCAACGGGTGAAACTTGGAATAGCGATCCCTAAGGATTGCTGGAATAGCCTTCAGACAGGTTTATTTGATGTATTCCAAAGACTAATAAATAAAGATCAAGTGTTGAAAAAGAAACTTGCTTGACATTGTTTTTATGTGTCAGTGCCTAAGTTATGTGATGGAACCAGTGTTTAATTGGTTTAATTAAGGAAGTTGTTTTTTCTTGTCAAACTAAATGTGGTAGGTAATTAGATAACTAAAGCAACCCGAGGAAAGTGCGGTGGACGTGACTTTGGGTCCCGTCCTATGAAAGGGTGGTCCCGGTTGGCTGGGAACTTTTCTCAAAGGAATTGACAATGAGGTAACAATGACCTAGAATCTATAGAGCTAGAGTCCCGATTTATGTTGTTTTAGGGAAAGGGAATGGGACTATACCTTACGGGCAGAGAGGTCGAGCTTCGCATCCCTCTCGTTTCCCATTCTCCTTGAACCAAGTGTAGTATAAATCCGCTTTGACTTTGATGTTTCTGCACAAAGTAGTTTCGTCTGGGGCTCGACGCTAGCTACCTTCTAGGAACTTGACCATTAGGAAAACCCTGATTCAGGTCGATCCTAAGTGGGAACAGTTGGAATGCTTCCACTTCATGGTGGCAGACTGGCAAACCCTATGACATTCCTTGGGAGTGCCAGGCGGCGCTTTCTAGACTCTCTTCCCGATGGGTTGCCAAGACGTGTCCCACAAGTGGAGAGGGGGACACGTTACAGTTGGTATCAGAGCGAACCAACAGAATCTAATATTTACAAGGGAACTTAATGAGGGGAAGTATAGCAATGTTGCCGTTAAGAACATTTCCTTACTTATGGATGTTGGCCTACAGAGTCGCGAAGCATGGAACAAATTCTTGGTGTTCCAAGTTATGTTTATGACTGCAATGCGTCGAATTATCGACGGAGGCTAGGGATGATGAATATTCTAGACCATATCTACAATCCCTCACCCCTGTACGTGGAACGGAGATAGATGGGTGAATCAGGAATTTATTACATAGCTGCCCACCGACTTATGTACCTTCAGACCAACTTGAAAAGAATCAAGTGGATAGAGGATTTAAAGATTGTGAAGCTGTTCATCTTTGTTGAGGCTCAAGCAAACACAACCCTACATGTTGGTGGTCGAAAAGTCAAGCAGAATAAGTATGCGTACGAGGAAGGGACTCGAATAATCCTTGCCAATAGAATCAAGGTGCTGGGACATTATAAGAAGAATGGGTATCAAAGGAAGGGATACCCCAAGCTTCATATGACCTATCGATTCCTGAAAATCCATGACCCCTCTCCATATTATTACCTAGTTCCCATAGCCGAATGTAACACAATCCTGTTTTCCCCAAACTGATGTGCCAATCCGCTTGTTCTACCTTCCCAAAATAATTATACTCAGATGCTATGTCCACATGAATGAAATAGAGTTTTTTTTTCACTGTTTGTCATGGTTGCAAGTGTTGGTAAAGGAGTCAAGTGATTAGGTCACTTGGCTAAAAGCTGAACTGGGCATGTTAATGTAATATGACAAACGTTTAGCAAGTTTTTAATGTAAAGAATCTTATTGCCCAGGCACTACCTCAGGTGCAGATTCCTAGTCTGCCCCCTACACCAAGTACAGTTGTAATTCAAGAGAAGAAGTTCCTTCTCAAACAAATCAAACCACCTAAATTCGATGGTAAAGGGAAGGACCGTCCAAACTGACACCGAGGTATGGATCGAATCCGTGGAAGATTATTTCTAGGCAGTAGGTATTGCACCCACCAACCAAGCAATGCTCGCCAAACTAAAGCTTACCGGTGAAGCAAGACTTTGGTGGAAACAATGGTGCAGAGACCAAGGGATCTCGGAAGGGTTAGTTACTTGGAAGAAGCTTAAAAGAGCTGTGCGAGGGAGATATTTGCCACCTGCCTACCCCACACAAAAGATGAACGAGTTCTATGAATTAAAGCATCTTGGACTATCCTTGGATGCATACTATTCAAAGTTCGTCTCTTTCTTAAAGTACGCGCCACAAATGGATATGACACAACAGGTGTCAAAGTTTTGTGCTAGATTAAAGCCACCCATAAACACCCACCTGGAATCAATGCGCCCAATAGACCTTCAAGACGCGCTCATACTAGCTGCACCGATAATATAGGAGGTGCAAACCAAGCCAAGGAAATAACAACACTTTGTCTTACAAGGACCAGAACAAGGGAGTGTATAGGTCTTAGGCGAAGAGAGCCCAGGGCCAAAATCATGGACGAAGGAAGAAAGCAAGGGCCAACAATGTCAATAACTTCGTTCCTACCCAAGGTAATGGCCACAATCTCTGTTGCTTCCATTGCAATGAGCCTGGTCACTTTAAAAGGCAGTGTCCCAAGCTTAACAGAGGACAACGTCAAGGGCCATCCCAAGGAGCCGTCCATGGCCAAGGAGCCACTGTCATGGCCAGAGGGAGAACCTCTAGTGTTGCGAACAAGGATCTGGGTGATGAAGAAGATCCAACCATGGAAGCTAACATTGAGAGTGCAACGGTTCATGCCGCTCTTCACAAGAAAGGCCCGAATCGCTAATTCTCGGTGATTCATGAATTATCAAGGTAAAAGCTTCAAGACCTTGATTGATTATGGCAGTACACATTCCTTCATTTCACCAATCTGTGCAAAAATATTAGGAATACCCACTAAAGATGAACCTACCTTACTTGTGAAATTAGCAAATGGTCGAGAGGTCTCTTGTACCAGGCAAACTGCTAAGGTGAAATTCCTACTGGGTGGAAATTTGACTTCAGTCAGATTCAGGGTAATGAACCTAGGTGTGCATGAATTTTTGCTCGGAATGGATTGGCTAATACCCAATGATTCCCACATCCACTGTGGAAAGGGCTAAGTCTCCTTTCGAAATTCTGAAGGGGAACTAGTCACAACTCAAGGAGAGGCTGGTAAGCCAAAAATTCAACTGGCCAAAGAAACACGGATAATAAAAGGAGTTAGAAAGGGGCAACTTTTCTATTTGATTAAACTAAATAAGCTAGATCAAAATCAGGAATCTAGGGAAGAACCTTCATGGTTAAAAGAATACGCAAATCTATTTCCCGAAGAATTGACAAAAATTCCTCCTCAAAGGAATGTTGATCCCACGAAATCAAGCTAGCGCCAGGAGCTGCATCAATCGCAAAGAGACCATATAGGATGTCCATCCCGGAAGCAATTGAGCTGAAGGAGCAACTCAAGCAGCTGTTAGACCAAGGCTACATCCATCCTAGCAATTCGTCATGGGGATCTCTAGTGTTGTTCAAAAAGAAGAAAGATGGAACGCTTTGGCTATGCATTGACTATAGAGGGTTGAATCAATCAACCATTAAAAACAAATATCCCATTCGAAGAATAGATGAACTTCTTGACCGTCTTTAAGATGCAAAGATCTTCTCCAAGATAGATCTCAGGTCTAGATATTATCAAATAAGGATCAAGGAAGAAGATATCCCAAATACGGCATTCAACACAAGGTATGGACACTTTGAATTCCTAGTCATGCCATTCGGGCTAACAAATGCTCCTGTTACCTTCAACAGGCTAATGTAGGATATTTTTAGACCCTATCTTGATGACTTCATACTTGTCTTCTTTGACGATACCCTAGTCTACTCCAAACAGAAAGAAGATCATGAACCCTAGCTTCACATCATCCTTGAAGCAATGAGGGCACACAAGCTTTATGCCAAGAAGAAGAAGTGTGCATTTTTCAAGTGACTGATTGAATATATGGGATTCATTGTATTAGCGGAGGGAATTTCAGTAGATCTAGCCAAGGTCAGAGACGTTTTGGAATGGCCAACACCCACTTATTTCAAAGAAATACTTAGTTTTCTTGGATTGACAGGATGGTACAGGGTCTTTATCAAAAACTATGCTTTGATTGCAGCACGTCTGACTGATCTACTAAAGAAGCAAGCATCAATTGTATGGTCACCTGCTGAACAGACCAGCTTTGAAAAACTAAAGCAAAGCTTGGTATCAACACCCATCCTGAAACTTCCTGATCTTAGTAAGAGGTTTGAAGTGATAACTGATGCTAGTGCACTAGCCTTAGGATGTGTGCTCATGCAAGAAGGTCACCCCGTAGCATACTCTTCAAGGAAATTGAAGAGTCATGAAAGGAATTATGCTACCCGCGATCTGGAGTTGTTGGTTGTCATCCATACTCTCAAACTTTGGAGACACTACTTGCTGGGTAACAAATTTACCCTAGTGATGGACCATAAAAGTCTTAAATGGATTTTCTCCCAGAATGAGCTCAATATGAGGCAACGCTGATGGATTGAAGTATTGAAAGAGTATGACTTTGAAATCAAATACCGGCCTGGAAAGGAGAATGTAGTTGCCAATGCACTCAGTCGTAAGGCATTTCTGAACTCTTTGATTTTGCAAGATCCATCAACAGTAAGATCTCTAGCCACAAAGGTATCCATGCCAAAAAACCCAATTCTTGAGCTAGCTAGAGAAGAGGCATGCCATGACCCAACCTATCAAAAAATTCTAAGGGAGATCCCCATCAAAGATCAAGACTCAAAGCTACAAACAAAGTATCAAGAATTCTCTATCAATAGTGGACTTGTCTACTATAGGACAAGATTATGTATCACGGCAAGCCAGTCACTCAAACAGAAGATACTTTGGGAAGCCCATGACTCCCCTTGTGCTCACGACATCCTGGCTATGCCAAGACCCTTAATGCGGTCAGGAAGAGCTATTATTGGGATAGACTCAAAGGTGACGTTCTCAAATATGTTACGAAATGTTTGTCCTGTCAACGCATTAAGGCCGAACATGTCAAAATGCCAGGGAAATTGCAACCACTTGACATTCCCCAAATGAAATGGGAATTCATTAGTATGGACTTTGTTGTTGGCCTGCCCCAAGTTCAGGGAGGATACAAATCCATTATGGTCATGGTAGATATGCTCACCAAGGTTGCACATCTTATCCATGTTAAGACAAACTATAAAGCCTCAGACATTATAAGGTTATTCATCAAGGAATTATTCAAACTGCATGGGTTACCCAGAAGAATCATTAGTGATAGTAACTCTCTCTTCACATCACACTTTTGGAGGGCTATCTTCGAGGCCATTGGAACTCAACTCTATTTTTAGTACAGCTTACCATCCCCAAACCGATGGTCAGACGGAACGAGTCAACCAGGTCATTGAGAATATGCTTGGGGCACACTGTTGCCATGAATCCAAAAAGTGGATTCAATATTTGCCACTGGTTGAGTTTGCCTACGATGCTTCTTATCAACAAAGCATTCATATGACCCCTTTTCAATCATTGTATGGGCACGATTGTCTCACTCCTTTAAACTTTTCGGATTCAACCTTGAGGGTTGAAGCTTTGAAGTAGATGCTGGAAGACATGGATGACCAAATCAAATCAATAAGACATGACATACAAGCTGCCAAGGACAGACAAAAGGCCTACGTGGACCTGAAACGGCAAGATAGATCCTTCATTGAAGGTGATATGGTTTTCATTGGCGTACATCCAAAGAAGAGTTCCCTATCCTTGGGTGAATGCAAAAAGATAATTCCAAGGTATTGTGGACCCTATAAGATTCTCAAGTGCCTAGGGCCTAATGCTTACAGACTGCAACTCTCTAAAAACCTAAAATTTCATAATGTATTCCATATTAGTATACTGAAAAAGTATGTCCCTAACCCTAGTCATGTGCTTGATGATCAACAAGTTGTAATGCCGAGCCAAGGATTCCTTGAGCTACGGCCTGACAGGATCTTAGATGTTAGGGAGAGGCATTTGAGATCCAAGACCTTGAGAGAATACCTCATCCAGTGGAAATATTACCCTAAAGAGGATGCCACTTGGATGGATGAAAGTACTCTCAACCAACAATACCCCCAGATCTTCTCGAGATGAGGACATCTCGATTCCTCTAAGGGAGAGAGAATGTAATATTTCCGCAATGAAATATTAATGACTCTAGACATCGCGCAAAAGTGGTTCAAAGTAGTCTCCCGCAACAAAAGAACCTTGGGCTAAGTGCTCCTTCTTCGTGCACTAACAAACTCCAGCCCGCATTGTGCATAAGAGACCGTGGCTAAAAACCGTAGCCCACGCAGGAACACCCCTTCACAAAAAGAAAAGGGATAATTTTTGCAAATT
Organism: Lygodium microphyllum; assembly: GCF_053477565.2. Taxonomy (NCBI): domain Eukaryota; kingdom Viridiplantae; phylum Streptophyta; class Polypodiopsida; order Schizaeales; family Lygodiaceae; genus Lygodium; species Lygodium microphyllum. The sequence continues at coordinate 43,759,776 of NC_141163.1, forward strand.
TTTTTATGAATAAACTCCCTCCCCTTCAACTGTTGCATGGTGAGGAGAGGGAGTATGTGTGAGCTTGAGTAGTGGAGGGGCATGGGGAGGGGAAGCATGCATCATGCCACTTGTGTGGCCATCCCCCCTCCCCCCATCTTCACCCTATATGAACCCCCCTCCCCAAGCTTGAGGGGGGATTTATTGACCGTGCTACTGCTGCCCGCCGTGGGGATCGTACTGCCCGCCGCTGCCTGTCTGCTATTGCTGTGCCGCCTATTGCTGCACCCCATCATCATCATCATCATCATCATCAGCATCATCATCGTCCTCTTCATCATCGTCATCTTCTTTATCCTTTCCATTACATGTCATCCCTGTGTTACAGAACCTTAGCTTCTATTGAAGCTTCCATAGACATAGTTCACCCGTGCCTCTCGGGTTTTTTCAAAACCATGTCCGCAAGGCCCAAGTCCTGTGAGGAAGAGGAGAATCTCGGACAATAAAAACCTTGAAGTGCGTAAGGGAGCCAAGGAAGATTCGCTGAGTCGAAATCTACAGTGTCAATGGCCCCTGAGCAAAAGTCAAGAGGCAGGCACGTGGGAGCTTCCACCCAAAGTCCGAGAGTTGACAACGCCCCGGTAATGAATGCCTAGGTTTCAAATATTATTCCCGCATGGAAAGGATGCATTAATCATGTTTTAATTCTCGTAGGGAAGTTTAATTTCCTTAGGAAATTTATATACTCATTTGATCCACATAGTTTAGTTGCATGCACTTCCGTGGTCAAGGGTAGTTGTATTTTTGAACGTATGTTGCAAAGTTGAAAGATGAAATTGAGCGAAGGTGTCCTTATTGCATCACGCAAAGGATAGGGCATAAACACATAATGAACTTTACGAAATAAATTCCTGGCTGTGACTCGTGTATAAGACAATCATAGAACAACCATTAAATGATTTCAGAATAGTTGCAATGCATGGAAAGGATTTATGTACTCTGCAAATCACATGCGATGATAGTTACAATTTAGATTGAGTTAAGTGATCAAAGAAGGATTAAATCAATTATGCATTCATTGGCATCCGATCATGAAAGAATGATGCATCCAGGCATGGAGCTCTTTTATCAAAGTTGAAAATTGGGAAAGGATGCATTTTCATTAAAATACTAAAGCTTTTGAATTTGATGCATATGCATGGGATTTACAAGAAGTAGTTTTGAATGTCAACTAATACCGTTTAGGGCAAGGAAAAGAAAGATCATTGTAGATCTTATAGCTGCATAGAAGGAAAAGGTCTATGGTCTCGAAATTGCATGGAATGATGTATCTCACCTATCTTGCAGTTACTTACATCTTTTAGGGGAAGTACTTGCAAGTTCAGAAGAAAGTATTTGCATCTTTAAAAGGGAAGATCATCTTAAATCATGGGTTGGTTAGATCAACTAAGTAATTCGCGTATAATTGAATATCTTACATGAGAATCATAAAGGTATGATTAGTTACTATATGGCGATCACCTCAATGTGCTAGGTAGGGTTAAGCTATGATAAAATTCTGCCTAGTATCGCACTTGAGTTGCTGACTTAATACTTCCAATCTTAAGGGTCCTACCCACATCCACGAAATGTTAGGATTATCTAATCGCCATGAAAGAATGATCTAGGGTTCCTACCCTCAGGATCAATTGACCAAATACTAGACCTCCGCAAGAAATTTCGGAACCCTAGGGCCAAAACGACTATCAGCCTAGTAGGGTCAAGGTTTTGGATTGGGTCAATAAGACTCCCAAACCCTACATCTTGACCAAAGGTATTCTTGACCAAGAAATACCTTGTGATGAGAAAAATAATCCCACAAGTTAGGTGCTGACACCTATCTCATGCAACAAGTTGCAATGTTGCACGATTTTGTGTCTAAATCACAAAATAGTATTGCCACTCCTTAGAACAAGTTTGGCGAGTTCTAAGTACAAGTCTAATTTTCTAGAGGATGAGTAGTCATCCTACTACATCACCCTTCCTTGGGGCCGATTTTCCAAGTTAGGGGAGTTATGAATTTTCCAAGAAAGCAGTTGACCAACCAAGTTAGGGCGACGAGGTTGCCCAAGATTTATTGACCTTAATATAAGGAAACCTAAGGTATTGACAATTTGGGTCAACAGGGTATAAACCCTAACCAAAGGAAAGAGGGTAAACAAGCAACTCAGCTTACGAAACCCTTGGGATCTTGCCAAGTCGCAATTGATCCAGGATCGAATGCTGGAAGCATTCGGGGAGAAGGAATCACACCTTAGCAATTGGTCGTATAATTGACCACTGGAATGCTTGTGATTGTACACTTAGGAGCACTATTTATACTTCTTTTCTCAAGGAAATAATGCTGGAAAAATAACTAATGCTTCAAGTTGAAAGCCTGGAGGGAGAGGCAGTATCAATTACCTCAGAGTGTCTGCCTGACCCTATCCAAGGGGGTTGTTAGTCGCATGAGATACAAGGATCGAACCCGCCCCAAGAGGTCTCTCTGTGGGTGCTACTTGGAGCACGAGGATGCTTGGGTGCCAGGGGACGCTCTGGCAGTAAATCCCTTGCCTCCGGATCCTGCACAAGAGGCCAATGTGACTCGAGATGGGATCTCGAGGCTCGCATACTAGTCAACGGGCGGAACTTGGAATAGCGATCCCTAAGGATTGCTTGAATAGCCTTCGGGCGAGTTTATTTGATGTATTCCAAAGACTGATAAGTAAAGATCAAGTGTTGAAAAAGGTACTTACTTGACGTTGTTTTTCTATGTCAGTGTCTAAGTTACGTGAATAAATTATTTAATTAAGGAAGTTGTTTTTGCTTGTCAAACTAAATGTGGTAGGTAATTAGATAGCTAAAGCAACCTGAGGAAAGTGCGGTGGATGTGACTTTGGATCCGTCCTACGGAAGGGTGGTCCCAATTTTCCGAGAACGTTTCTCAAAGGACAACGAGGTAACAATGACCTAGAATCTATAGAGCTAGAGTCCATTTATACTATTTTAGGGGAACGGAATGGGACTATGCCTTACGGGCAGAGAAGTTGAGCTTCACATCCCTCTCATTTCCCATTCTCCTTGAACCAAGTGCAGTATAAATCCGCTTCAACCCTGATGTTTCTTTGCAAAGTAGTTCATCTAGGGCTCGACGCTAGCTACCTTCTAGGAGCTTGACCATTAGGAAAACCCTGATTCAGGTTGATCCTAAGTGGGAACGGTTGCAATGCTTCCACCTCGTTGGCAGAATCGGGAAGACCTAGATCGCAAACCCCATGATATTCCTTGGGAGTGCCAGGCAGTGCTTTTTCTAGACTCTCTTCCTGAAGGGCTGTCAAGACATGTCCCACAAGTGGACAAGGAAACACGTTACAATGGGATTGCAGTGGGGCAAAAGAAAAAGCCATGTTTCTATGAGAGCTCACAAGATTTCATGTTTTGTAGAGGTCAAATACATCATAATCAAATGCAAAGGTTGAAAAAGCCATGTTTCTATGAGAGCTCACAAGATTTCATGTTTTGCAGAGGTTGAATATGTCTTAATCATATGCAAAGGTTGAATACATTGTAATTAGATATATTGAGGCAAATTACCTTACTGTTGCAATTGTCTCAACTCCCACCACTGTGGGGATCTTTGAAGTACTACATCCATAATGACTTTGCCTTTGACTTATTGAGATTTGATTGAATGCAAAGGGGAACTACAAATTGTAAGATCAGCTCTCTACCAAGACTTGTATAAATGTTCCTAGTAAGAATGATGATCTGATGTGGATGATGATGATGATGATACCTCAGATCCTTTTTGCCACACTAGCTCCAGGGAAGGTAGACCTACTAAGACTATGCTGACCCTTTCTCTATGCCATGCTCACCATATATTCATGCTCTCTCTCTCTCTCTCTGTGTCTCTCTCTCTCTCTCTCTCTCTCTCTCTCTCTCTCTCTCTCTCTCTCTCTCTCTCTCTCTAACTCCACTTTCACAAAATATTACATTTCCACAAAAGTACACATGCAGACACTCCTTCTTTTCCCTTTGCAAAACAATTAAAGGGGTGAGCAGAGTGCTTTAAGATAAAATTAAACCAATGAACCATACATATTGTGTACCATTCATGATACTCATGATACGCATGACCAAGCTAGCTAAATTTTTTCAGGGCATCCATATTTGGTGGTCTAACATAGAAGTGTCTAATGAATGCTTTTCTTTTAAAATATTGTATTCTTCTAAAAATTATAGTTGAGTAGCATGAAGTTCATATCTCAAGCATACTTTTGATCTTCCACATATGCATAAGATCAAAAGATAAATCAAGGACCCAAGGACTTGAGGGGGGCTTGAGATGCAATTGTACCCCTCCTAAGTCTCGCTATGAGGAGGATATTGGGTCTCAATCTTCGATTTGATCCTTGTAGAGAGATCATGGAGGAGGGTGTATCCTCATAGGTTGAAGCAAGTGGTCTTGGCATATAGAGGATGATAAGGTGATTAGAAGAGAAATCACCTAGTCATTGGTAAAAGTGAGGCCTATGTCAACAAAATTGTATGATAGGATTTTGTAGGTGATCTGGGTTTTTTACAACCCGGATTACTATCACAAAATTTGGCCAAAATCCCTATCAAGAGCTTACCATATCACTTTGGGTTTACTCTTCAAGCACTAGGTATGCTACATTGCTTCTCGATTATGATAACTCTAGAAAATGGGGAGAACAAGTTCTTAGGAGGCATGTCAATGTAAAGGGTAAAAGGGATGGTTATCTTAGTGAGGATGAAAATGGATTACACCTAGGAGTTGAGTGAATGCATAGATTTTTCAAAGGACTAGCCTCCAAATACACATGGGCTCCGCTTGCATCACTAAGATTTGGAAACTATCACCATCATTAGAGGACACCTCACCCTAGCATACAAGTCAATATCCAAATCATGGTGTCATTTGGATCTTACACAAAAGCTTACTAGCATGGACCCCTTCTGTCACATGCTTATATGTATTTATATATATATGGGGGACTAAAGTCAAAGCAGCTTTTGGAAGCCGTTTTTTATAATCTCAATAACTCCCAAGGAAAAGCAAATTTCAAGAAAATTCCCACGATACCCGATCGGTCTCGACCTGCTCTACAAAGTTGCAGAAGAAACTTTTTTCAAATTTCTCACGGATTTGAAGTTACGAAGGTGCAGACTGCTAGCTACATGCAATTTTCTTCTCTCTTTCACCGCACCAACTTTCCACTCTATCCTTCTTATAAATATATTATAATAATGTGCTTTGGACACCCATCTCTTGTAATCTAGCTCCATTTCTCTATTTTGTCTACCACCACCCTTGGCTTCTTGCATGATGACCAAGGTGGGGACTTGTCCCATCCACTACTCTCCATATTTTCAAAGATGCCATACATCATCTAGGATTATGTTAATCATGAAGATTAGCTTAATTTAATCCCTCATGGAGGCTATATAAAGAGCCCATGGAGAATGAAGAGGAGGGAGGGAGGACAATGACAAGTCCATGCGAGTACTTTAGAATATCCTCATCTCTTTGAGGTAAGCTATGAGTAGGTTCTTTTATTATGTAGTATAATGGCAAGCTTCCTCTACCTCTTCTCCTATTATCTCCCTCTCTTCTCATCTTCTCATTCCATGTAGCATAATGGCAAGCTTCCTCTACCTTTTCTCCTCTTTTCTCCCTCTCCTCTCATCTCTCTCTCTTATATTCCAATATGGTGTCTAGTACATATATTCTCTCTTGTAAATTTGTGTCTTGGTTCTCTTGATTCTCTTTGAGAAAAGGGATGTCCTAGCCCATCCTCCCTTTGGCTAGGTGGTGCCCCTCTTTAGTTCTCTTAGTGAGGATTGGAGGTTGGATGGGTAAGAGGCAACCCGTTCATAATTTAAGCCCTCATTTTTTGTGCCCCCGCTGAGAACATTCTCAACCACAATTCTCTACCTCCTTATGTGGGAGGATACAACACATAGTGGTACATCCTCTACAACCAGTGCTCCAAGTGGCTCTTCTCCAATGCCTTTACCAACTTCTTTTTGAAGCTGGTCAAAGTCCATGACTCCCACAATGGTCTCCTAAGGAAGCCCAAGAAAGAAAGTATGCCTATCGGATGACAGCACATATGCGGGTAAAAGGTATTCACTTTAGAAGTTCCATTCTCTCACAACAGAAAAAATCGTGTTGCCATCAATTGCTAGGTTCTCATAATTGTGGTGAGTGTTTTGCAAACAAAGTGAAGGCCCTTCCGAGAGGTCCTCGTCTCCAAATCATCAAATCCCTCTCTCTCTGTGGCCTAATCCACATCAAAGGAGGACAACTATGCATGAACGGTGTGGAGTTTTGTAGAAGTGCAAAGTATGGAGACTACCTTCAACTGTTGTTAGCTCGAAGGTTGGGTGTGGTTGAAAAGGTGGCCATCACACCTTATGAAATATATGTCGCCGAGGATGGAAACACTAAGGCAAGAACAATCACTGGTGAGCAACTTCTCAGTATAGTAAAGTTGGTGGGTTCCAAAAAGAAACACTCTGGGGAAAATCCTTCATAATTCAAGAAAGTCCATTCCCTCTACTCCCTTAAGTAGTCTCCACTCATGAATAATAATAATGGCCCGAATTTCTACACCTTCCACTCTGTACAAAACATCCGAGTTAATGTATGCATCAGTAGGAAGATTTTCTTCCAGCAACATCTTGTCATGTACTTTGGGGCTAAAAGATTAAGGGAGATTCTTGTATCACCAGAACCTATAATCTTTCCAATGCTAGACTACAATGCATCCTTCAATATACATGTCTTTATCTTATTATAATAGTTTCTCATGAATCACCATGAGTTGTATGGACCTATCCATCCACTTGCTATGCAAACTGTGCATATTGTAGCTAGCACAAAGCTTAGATTCCAAGGCATTATTAGAAGCATACTGGGGCCTAGACGTCTTGCTGAAATCAATGCATCTGTGAACCCATTCATACTTCCCCTCATAAAATACAACTTAATTCTAGATGTGTTCATCTTTGTACTCTACTAAGACAACATGGCATTTTCAAGTTTTTTTGGGCACAAAGGGGAGAAAGCTCTAGACTTTTTGGATGACTTAGAAATGGCCTTCCTAGTCACAGGCCGGGATGATGAAGCAACCAAAGTACGGGCCTTCTCTTTTGTTCTAAAGGGTGATGCTCGAGTGTGGTATCAAGCTCTCCCGGAGGCTACAAGGGGTAATTGGGAGGATCTCAAGACCGCATTCATGCACAAGTACCAAGATATAGAGCCACCTGAAGATATTTGGAGACAGCTCATAGATCTTCGTCAAATTATAGTAGGAGAGTACCAAGCCTATGAAGGCATGTTTATAAAATTGTGGGATAAATGGACAACCTCCTTAGCCGAGGGAGAAAGAGTACCTGATTGCCTTAAGAAAGATTGTTTTCTAGCCGGACTTCATCCTCTACTAAGGGAGAAGGCCAAAGGAAAGTTTCCCACATCCTATGCAGAATTAGTCACTTATGCCAGGGAGAAAGATAGAAAATTGAAGTATCAAGCCCAGTTGAAGGGGTGAGTTGAGCCCATATAGGTTTTACCAACCATGCCAAGGCCTAGAGAAATAGCAGAGGCCCCACCTGAATCGGAGATACCACAGCAAGAGCTCCTACAATGAATTACTAATCAACTTGAAAGCCTTTCGTTAAATTTGGTGCAAGGAGTACGACCCCCTCCCCTCATAAATGAAGGCAATTGAGGTCCAAGGAGACAAGAAAGAGAGTATGTTTGCTATAATTGTGGGGAGACTGGCCATGGTATGTACTTTTGCCCTCATCCTAGGCGTTTTCCAAGAAATGGGTTACAACCAAGAAGGAGGGGACAACAAGTGACACCACCTAGGGAAAGGTTTGTTCCACCGAATCTAGGGCCTCCACCGCCGGTTCAAGTTATCTTTCATCCTCGACCACTTTGCAGAGGTGCCGCTCTTGCATGTCCAGCTGCTAGAGAATCATGATGTTAGGATAATTAGTTTAGATGAGAGTGATGTCAAAGGGAAGGCCAAAGTAGTAGAGGTTGAAGCAATGCCGGTAAAGAAATCCCGTAGAATTGAGAGAATGGAGCCTACACCACCAAAGGAGGCTGAACATATGGAAGAGGAGGCAGAGTCATCAATGGCTGCAAAGACATGCAACAGTAAAAAGAGGAGGGCTCTCTCACGCCGACACATTGAGCCAGATGATCTTTTCCTGGGTAAAGGTACTAAAGCTTATGATTTGCTTGCTGATGTGAGGAATCAAGGGCTGAAAATTTCATGGCCACAATTACTACATCTATCTCCAACAGTGCGACGACAATGGTCAAAGATGGTAAGCATTAGACCCATGAAGAATAGACATGTGAATGCAATCCAGGCTAGAAAGATGAAAGATATTGTGCCTCTAGTGGAAGCCGAAATCAATGAGCAGAGAGTGTCAAAGACATATGTGGATGGAGGTGCAGAGATTTGTGTCATGACGGAAAAGTTGATGCATTGTTTGGGATTAGAGGTAAATGAAACTACTAAATTTGGGGCCAAAATGGCTAATAATGTAGTAGTAAATTGTTTGGGAGTTATAAAGAAAGTCAAGGTAAAGGTGTGTGGAGTGCAATTGGAGCTTGACATGTATGTGATGCCAGTGAAGGGGGATGGCTATCCGCTCATTCTTGGGCGACCATGGCTAATGGGAATGAAATCCAAACAAGATTGGGAGACAGGGGCTTTAGAGCTAAGGCCACAAAAGGGGCTGCATAAAAAATGGAAGAGCACTATCTACAACACGAAGGAGGGCCGACAGGAGGATCTTGTGTTAGAGACCACTGCTGATGAATGAAGTTCCAGTGAGGGTTGGTCATCTATGACAGAGGGAGAGTCTTCTAATGAGGAGGAAGAAAGCTCTCTAGAAGTGATGAGGATTACATTAAAAGGGCCTTCTAGTAGTGAAATTCCACAACAGCTTCCAAAGGTCGAGAAGGAGGGGTTAGAAAAAATGTTGGCTAAGGATCTATCAGTTGAGGAGAAGGCAGCCTACATGGAAGTGGTGATAAAACACTCTGCACTTTTTATTGCTGATTATGAACACATCACAGGTGTGACAGCAGTACAACATCACATTAATCTAAAAGAGAGAGCACGGCCAGTGGTGCAGCGACTACGACGATTGGGAGTAGTTCAACAAAACACTCTACTCACTGAGGTGCAACAATTTTTGAAGGCAGGCTTCATCTATCCAATAGGGGACTCGGAGTGGGTTTCACCTGTGGTGGTGATACCCAAGAATAATGGAAAATGGAGGATTTGTGTGGATTACAAGCCGCTAAATGTTGCAACTAAGAGAGATCACTTTCCTCTTCCCTTTTAGGATGAAATACTCAACGAGGTGGCCGGGCATGAGAGATACACTGTTTGTGATGGGTATTCAGGTTATTTTCAAATCCGAATAGCTGAGGAGGATCAACAGAAGACCACCTTCATTACACCTTGGGGTTGTTTTGCTTACAAATTAATGCCATTTGGATTAACAAATGCCCCAGCTACCTTCCGGCGATTCATGAATTATGTCTTCCAGCCATATTTTCAGAAATCCATTAGGGTCTTTATTGATGATTTTTGTATTTATAGTTCTAAGGCTCTACATCTAGGGAAGGTGGATGAAGCTTTCAACCGCCTTGCACAAATGGGGGGGCAGTTAAACCATGAGAAGTGTCGCCTTGGCAAAAGTAGTGTAACTTTGTTAGGGCATGTCGTAAGTGAGAGGGGCATTGAAGCAGATCCAAACAAAGTTAAGGCCCTATTGGCGGTTCCATCACCATCTTCTGTGAAGCAATTAACCTCTTTCATTCAGAAGGTGCGATATATGGGGCAGTTCATTCATCTCCTCTCCCAATTAATATTTCCACTGCAACAGTTAACCCACTCTGAGGAGCTCCTATGGAGTAACGAAAGAGAAAGGTGCTTTCACGAGGTGAAGAAGGCTCTTAGCACCCTTCCTATAATTTTACAGCCTTGTTGGGATCAGGAGTTTTTTGTCAATCAGAGTTTTGGGGAAGATACCCTAGGGGTAGCACTAATGAGACCTAAAACTGGCCTAATGAGACCAGTTTACTTTTCTAGTAGAGTTATGACAGCATCAGAACGAGGGTACAAGATGGTCGAGGTGATGGTTTTGTCTCTAATGTTTGCTAATATAAGAAAGTTTCGTCCTTATCTTCTCCCTAGGCCATTCACAGTGATCATGACAGAAGAGCATTTTCCCTATGCCTTACAGCACATGGATGTTTCAGCCAGAATTGCTAAGTGGGTGATACAACTCCAAGAGTTTGACTACACCTTCAAGGTGGAGGATTCTACTTGAGCTTGCCTAGCTGATTTGTTGACCCATAGATGTCATCAAAAGAAGGAAAAAGAGAAGGAAAAGGTAAAAGAGGAGATACCTCCTCTTGAGGAGCCACCACGGGTGGAGAATGCCCATGCCCTCTACTTTGATGGGGCATACAAGCGTATTAAAGACAGAGTGGTAGCAGGAATAGTGGTGTTCAGTCCCGAAGGTGACAAACTTTATGGAGAAGGTATCAGCTTGGAGGATGTCCATTCTAACAATGAGGAAGAATATCAAGCCTTGCTTTTAGGTTTGAGGTGGTGTCTCTCACATGGTGTCACTTGACTTAATGTTTTTGGGGATTCTACGCTAATTGTTAAGCAAATGAAAGGAATCTGGGCTTGTAAAAATGATAACTTAGCAATGAAAATGAGAGAAGCTAAAACTGTCATGAGAAAGCTAAAGAAAGCCCAAATCTATTTTGTGCCAAGGCACACAAATGGCAACACAGATGCTCTAGCAAGCTGAAAATTTGAAAGAGGTAATGGTGGGCATCATTACAGTAAAGCTTCCCTTGTTTCAGGGTAAGTTTCAACTACAAGGTGTGCTTTATTTTCTTGAACATGGTGAGGTACCTACACATATGAGTAAGAGTGAGAAAAGGTGGATAGCTACTAAGGCCACTAAATATCGCTTGATAAATGATGTGTTATATTGCAAAGGAAAGGATGTAGTACTTAGAAGGGTGCCAACAGCAAAGGAGATTATGGATGTGATTAAGAGCTACCATGAGGGCGTTTGTGGCGGATATTTTGCTCAAGAAATAACCAGCAAGAAGATTCTCCAAGCCGGTTTTGTGTGGCCTAGTCTACATCGAGATCTGCAACATTGGTGCCGCACTTGTGACGATTGCCAAAAGGCTGGACCAAGGAAGCTAGTGCATGAGGAAAAAAATCCAATAACTACATATGGCCCATTTGAGAAATGGGAGATTGATGCAATAGGGCCACTCCCACGAACTCAATCTGGGAAGGAATACATTATAATGGGTGTGGACTACATGACGAGGTGGGTAGAGGCTTCAGCAACAACTAGTAGGATCACAGCCCAAGAAGTGGGAAAATTTTTGTTTGAAAATATTTGTTGCAGGTTTGGCACACCTTTGGAAATTATCTCTGATCAGGGTCCCGGTTTTAGGGCGAACCTAGTAGGGGAGCTAATGGAAAGGCTAAAAATCAAGCACAAGCATTCTACTCCCTACTATCCACAGTGTAATGGTTTGGTTGAAAAAGTGAATGGGCTAATTTGTAAGATACTTACCAAGCAAGTACACATGCACCCCAAGTACTGGGATAAAAAATTGAGTGTAACTCTTTGGGCCTACAGGACTTCATTCAGAACCTCACTTGGCTATACTCCATTTCACCTCGTCTATGGCCAAGAGGCTTTGCTTCCTATAGAGGTGGAACTGGCCAGTTTGCATATTTTAGTAGCCAGTCGAGAGAAGAATCAAGATAAGAAGTTAGAGGAAAGGATCTTGGATCTAGAGAGGCTGGAGTTAGATAGAGAAGCAATAGTCCAACACTATTCCATGCAGGCTGAAGAGAGGAGGAAGACATTTAATAAGAAGTTGGCTAGCAAACACATAAGGGAAGGATCACTTGTGCTACGCTATGATAACCGCTTTGATAACAGAAAGGATGCTAAAATTGTGTTCAAGTGGGAAGGGCCATTCATGGTCATAAGGAGATATCCAAATGCCAGCTATAAGCTAGGTGACATGGATGGGAAGATTCACAAGACAAGGGTAAATGGATGGCGATTGAAGCCTTATTTTCAAAGAAATATGAACACTTTGAAGCATTCATTCAATGAAGAGCCACAAATGAGGGGGTACAGTCCATCTTGCTCTATTGGACCATCATTAGCAAACTAGAGGCATGAATGTCTCTAGCCTAAGGGGAGGGCTAATGATCCGAGTTTTTTACAACCCGGATTACTACCACAAAATTTGGCCAAAACCCCTATCAAGAGCTTACCATATCACTTTGGGTTTACTCTTCAAGCACTAGGTATGCTACATTGCTTCTCGATTATGATAACTCTAGAAAATGGGGAGAACAAGTTCTTAGGAGGCATGTCAATGTAAAGGGTAAAAGGGATGGTTATCTTAGTGAAGATGAAAATGGATTATACCTAGGAGTTGAGTGAATGCATAGATTTTTCAAAGGACTAGCCTCCAAATACACATGGGCTCCACTTGCATCACTAAGATTTGGAATCTATCACCATCATTAGAGGACACCTCACCCTAGCACACAAGTCAATATCCACATCATGGTGTCATTTGGATCCTACACAAAAGCTTACAAGCATGGACCCCTTCTGTCACATGCTTATATGTATTTATATATATATGGGGGACTAAAGTCAAAGCAACTTTTGGAAACCGTTTTTTATAATCTCAATAACTCCCAAGGAAAAGAAAATTTCAAGAAAATTCCCACGATACCCGATCGGTCTCGACCTGCTCTACAAAGTTGCAGAAGAAACTTTTTTCAAATTTCTCACGGATTTGAAGTTACGAAGGTGCAGACTGCTAGCTACATGCAATTTTCTTCTCTCTTTCACCGCACCAACTTTCCACTCTATCCTTCTTATAAATATATTATAATAATGTGCTTTGGACACCCATCTCTTGTAATCTAGCTCCATTTCTCTATTTTGTCTACCACCACCCTTGGCTTCTTGCATGATGACCAAGGTGGGGACTTGTCCCATCACTACTCTCCATATTTTCAAAGATACCATACATCATCTAGGATTATGTTAATCATGAAGATTAGCTTAATCTAATCCCTCATGGAGGCTATAGAAAGAGCCCATGGAGAATGAAGAGGAGGGAGGGAGGACAATGACAAGTCCATGAGAGCACTCTAGAATATCCTCATCTCTTTGAGGTAAGCTATGAGTAAGTTCTTTTATTATGTAGTATAATGGAAAGCTTCATCTACCTCTTCTCCTATTATCTCCCTCTCTTCTCATCTTCTCATTCCATGTAGCATAATGGCAAGCTTCCTCTATACCTCTTCTCCTCTTGTCTCCCTCTCCTCTCATCTCTCTCTCTTATATTCCAATATGGTGTCCAGTACATATATTCTCTCTTGTAAATTTTTGTCTTGGTTCTCTTTATTATCTTTGAGAAAAGAGATGTCTTAGCCCATCCTCCCTTTGGCTAGGTGGTGCCCCTCTTTAGTTCTCTTAGTGAGGATTGGAGGTTGGATGGGTAAGAGGCAACTCATTCATCATTTCAACCCTCAGTAGGCATAGCTTTTTATTTTGTCTTTTTGTGGAATAAAGTTACAATGTTATTTTTCCACTTTTTGAGGGTTTATATTGAGGATTTTACAAAGAGAAAGCATTAGTTTTTTTCCTATAGACCATATGTTTTTGGTTTGAATGAGAAAGGTACAAACTAATGGCTAGCAATAGATGTTGAAAGAGGCATACGCTTCTTATAAAGTAGGGAGATCCCAAACAAATAGGCTAGTGATTTGAAATTAAACCAACACTTTGTTTACCAAGAGAGAGAGAGTGGTGATAAAGGAGATGGGACTTTTATTTGGGGCTCTCAAATAGACACATCCTAGGCATAGCCCCCCTTCCTATTGCCCCCCTCCATTGTGCCTCTGAGAAATTTGGAATAAAATGACCCATAATGTGAATTTACATTGAGCACATTTATAAGCCCCTTTTATTTTTAAAAAATTGTAAGTCAACTTAATCAATATACCCTTTCTTTTGAACTCACATGGTATCTTACATGTTCTATAAGGTGGACTCCCCGAGACTAGAATTGGCTTTAAATTCCATGGTACATGAGGTACTATAAAGATCACCATAGCTACAACTATGGTTGAATCAACACATCCAATTTCATTTGGCTAAAACTTAAAGGTTTTCCCATGCCTTGCCAACATCCGTAAGAAACAAGCACTTTTTGCAAGCAAAAGAAAGCTTATATCACCAATTTTCAATTTTTCTAAAGTCTCAGCTACAAATTTATGTCCTACTTCATGTGGATCTTGCAAACTAGGCTACTGAGACACTTTTTCATTCAACCCATCACTTTCAGGTGGTAAAGGCAAAGCCACAATATAAATCTTCTTCACAACTATTTTGTACTTTGTATCCACCCTTGCTTCAACCCTATTTTGCAACCCATATTGTAGGCCATAACATTCATTCTCAACAAACTCTTGGATGACTTCATACATATCTAAACTATCAACATAAATCATCTATTTTTCTACCTTGTTTTTAACATTAGTTATTTGCAAGAATTTTTGCCACTATATCATTATCAACCAAGCTTGAAAATAGCCATGAAATACCTTCATTTGCAGCCATCAAACCATATGCCTTTAGCTCTTTTTCAGCCCATCCTACATATTTCTTTTCAACCTTGCACATGGGTGAAATATTCTTAAAATTGCCAAGACTACATGCTGTCCATTTCTACAATCCAGACATAAACACAGTTTTTCCCTTTCTTGGATGCATAATTATCTTCCCAGAGGCATTGCCATAGCCTCCACTTACAACAGTGCTATCTAAAAGCCCTTAAATTCTCATGCATTAGGTGGCATGGGATTATCATGTAGCCTATCCCAATTACGGGGATGATTCACAAACATTGAGAGACTGTATAGCCTTTGTATTGTCTTTACTCCGAACCTGAGCATATGAAGAACCATCATTCGAGAATTTTGTTTCCAGCCTTGATTCTGAAATATAGGCCTATTCCAAAATCACTGGATAAATACATGAATCTTGCATTAAAAAATGATATTTATCCCCCCTGACATCTCCAATAGTCACGGGTACATTCGAACAAGATGCATAAAGATCCTTTAATAAAATGTTTGCTGCCCGCATGTGCCATCCCAGATCTACATTAATCGGCCAACCTCCATTCTCATACAAGCTGTGTGCCATAACATTGATTTCAAAACCATGATCCAAAAGAGCTATGCAAGGCGTATCTCTTTTTTCCACTTTCACAATTATCTCTATTGTACCATGAGCCCAATGCGTTTGTGAATAATGAATGCTTGGAATAAAATGAACATCTTCTTCTTCATGTAGCTGTTGATGGATATCCCCATTATACATAGCCTTCTCTCTATGCTTACTACTGTCCATAAGACCAATTTCAACTCCACAAGCTTGCTATCTACACTCCCATTTAACCCATTTAAAACATCAGTGTACTCCAAATTAGCATTACATGCATCATCATATTCCCTCTAAAGTTGTTTCTCTATGTCTTTGTCAATCTGCATCAATACTCACAAAACTTTGCCATCAAAGTGTCTTTTTCATTTCGGCATATCAATGACTGCATCATGAAATTCATGCTTCACGATTCCAAGAACTTTGCCAAGTGTGAATTCCACTCTATTGCCAAGTATGCGATCTTCTAAGACCTTTTTAAGGTTTGTGGAAGTCTTAAGATCCATTTATAGCCTATAACCAGGATGCTTGCCCCTTTTCTTCCTTTCTTTTTTCTTCTCTTGAGATGCATCCTCCATAATATGCTCAAGTATGGCTTTTTTAGCCTCTTTTTGCTGCTCCATTTTACTTCTTTTATGCATTTAGATGGGCCTAAAGAGGAACGACGAGAAGTGTCCTCATCTCTTCTTCTCTTTTCTTCCACCACAAGAGCTTCTTGATTATGAACCTCAGCCAAATAAGCATAGGCTAAAAATGAATCCACTGGTGCACTCCATCCTAT
Organism: Lygodium microphyllum; assembly: GCF_053477565.2. Taxonomy (NCBI): domain Eukaryota; kingdom Viridiplantae; phylum Streptophyta; class Polypodiopsida; order Schizaeales; family Lygodiaceae; genus Lygodium; species Lygodium microphyllum. The sequence continues at coordinate 43,775,929 of NC_141163.1, forward strand.
TCTCCCTTGTATACTCTGACTTGCATCAACTTATTCAAACTTTGTTGTTTTGCCTTTTTCCATGCAATCTAATGCATGCATCCAAGCTCAAGATTTTGCTTCAGCCATGCCTCCTTTACGAGCTTCATCGGTTCTTTCAATTATCAACCCATATGTAGCTACATCTATGGCAACAAATTTTGTCCTTGTTGCCATCTCTTCCAACCTCTTCTGCATGCCACTATTTCCAAAATTTGACTATTGGAAGACTAGTTTTTGTTACATGTATTTTTCTATCTTTCCAAAAGACAAACCTTGTCACTTTCACTTCACAGTAGGATGTACAGTCTCTCTTTTCATGCTGTAGAGGTTGGAAGAGAGGGCTACAAGGATAGCATTTGTTACAATAGATGCAACCACATATGGGTGGAGGATTAAAAGGACTAATGAAGCTCATAAAGGAGACATGGCTGAAGCAAAATCTTGCATTTGGATGCAAGCATTAGATTCCATGGAAAAGGGAAAAATAGCAAAGTCTGAATTGGTTGATGCAAGTCAGAGTATAGGGGGGAGAACAGGATGGAGTGCACTACTAGATTCATTTTCAGCCTATCCTTATTTGGTTGAGGTTCATAATCAAGAAGCTCTTGTGGAAGAAAAGAGAATAAGAGATAAGGACCCTACGGGTCCTTCCTCTCAGGCCCATCTAAACACATAACACGAAGTAAAATGGAGCAAGAGAAAGAGGCTGAAAATCCCATACCTAAGCATATTATAGAGGTTGCATCTCAAGAGAAGAAACAAGAAGGGAAGAAAAGGGGAAAGCAGCCCAGTTACACGTTACAATTGGATCTTGAGATTGCCACAAACCTTAAAAATATCTTGGAAGATCACATAATTGGTAGTAGAGTGCAATTCACACTTAGCAAAGTTCTTGGAATTGTGAAGCTTGAATTTCATGATGCAATGATTGATGTGCTGAAATGAAAAGGATAGTTTGATGGTGAATTTTTGCAAGCATTGATGCAGGTTGACAAAGACATAGAGAAACAACTTCAAATGGAAGATGATGCATGTAATGCTGATTTGGAGTAGGCTGATGTTAAAAATGGGTTAAATGGGAGTGTAGAGAGAAAGATTGTGGCTAAAAATGATATTATGGGTAGCACTAAGCATAGAGAGAAGTCTATGTATAATGGGGATAGTTGAGATGGCAAGCTCAACACATGCGGACATTGATAATGGACCGCGTGGCTAGATGGGTCTACACGTCTACACTTAGCACGTTGGTGGTCATTATGATACTCACATGGCCACTGACTTATCACTTATTATATTTAGTTTGTTACATCTACATATAGCTAGCAAAGACATAGCGCCAATCGATTATAGTGTAGTCAGTTATGCATTGTTTGACTTAGGAGGCCACTTTTCTTTATGTTGTATTTTATCTATACTTTGTGTACATAGTATAGTGTGTGGAAGAAGAAGAAAAAACTAGCAAGAAAATGTTTTGGCCTCCATCTCTCTTCTTGTGTTCTTGAGTGAGCTTCCTCTTGTGTACACAGTGTGTGTTTGGCGTAGCAGCTCAAGCACATCCCCCCATCACGTGATTCTTGACATGGTTTTAGAGATGTGCCACTGAGAGAGGCTGATTTCGAAGGCTAAAGTGAAGGAGAAGAAGCAAGGTTCGAGCAAGCAATCAATGCATAAGAAGCTCTCCCATTCTTCCACTCTCTCTCTTGGATAGTGCCTATGGAGGCACCGGAAGCAGGGTCGAGCAAAAATCTCAGATTGCTATGAGATTTGGTGTGCGAGAAGATCACTTTATATACTACAAAAAAGCTCTTTAGGGCCGATCCGCAATTATTTTGGGCGTCTGAGGCCATTTCAAGCCCCATTTTAGAGCCGCAAGGTTGCGGACATCAGTTTTAGGATACACTGTGATTTTGGCCGTATTGAGCGAAAGTGGGTGCACAGGTTATAGATTGCAAATCTATAATTTTTTAAGTGCTTACAGGAAGTAAACATAAGGTTTATTTGCAAATAGGTTGCAGATTACATGTACTATTGAGAAATCAATGAAAAAGGTTGCTTGGTGTATTGGTGTGCACGTGTTGTGAAAGATTGCAAAACACTAGCTTGTTGTGTTGTATCTTTGTTTGTGATAATGACTGAGAACAGTGGAAATCCCATTATTGAGAAGATCAACAAGAACAACTACCCTTCATGGAAGTTCAGTGTGACGAACTTCCTCATTGGAAAGGGCCTTTATGTGTTTGTCTTAGGTGAAGAAAAGGAGCCAGAGCTGGGTATCCCTCCGCGATTGCAGATGAGTTAAAAGCATGGAAAGAGTGGAATGCAAAAGACAAAAAGGTGATGTACTGGCTATATGCAATCATTGATAATACTATGCTAGGACATATCAAGAATTCAGAAACTTCACATGTAGCTTAGACAATTTTTGAAATCATGTTTTCAGTAAATACAAAGGCACGAAAGATTCAACTCAAGCAAGAGTTGAATGCCTTGAAGAAAGGGAAAATGTCTGTCAATGAGTATATGTTGAAGGTGAGGAGCATTAGAGATGCTTTAGCAGCAATTGATGCAATGCTGGATGATGATGATTTGGTTTCATCCACTTTGAGTGGCCTTAACAATGAGAAGGCATGGAAATTATTTGTTACTTCAGTTTATGTACAAAAGTCATTTCCAGATTTTGATGAGCTGATCTCTCTCATGATTACTGAAGAGATCAATATGCAAGGTGATTCATCCGAAAGAAATGGTGAACAGGTCCAAGCATTTTACTCGAGTTCAGGAAGGGGACGTGGTAGATCCTCTTCGAGAGGCCATGGTATGGGACGTGCTGGCAATCAACAGTTTGGTGAAATGCGGGTTTCTGGAGGTAGAGGAAACTTTAGAGGCAGGGGGAGCTCTAGAGGAAGAGGTGCATGGCAGAATAGAGGTTCTGGAAATTTTGCTATTGTTTGCCATTATTGTGGAAAAATAGACCATATTGCAGCCCATTGCTATGCAAAGAAGGATGATATTCACACTGGTAAATTGCAGCAAGGAAACTATGCATTGTCTTCATGACAAAATGAAGACAAAAATGAGCATTTGCGTGTTATGCAGCATATGATGAATGCAGTTACAGGAAAGGGGACAAATGATGATGTATGGTATGTCGATTCAGGTGCATATAATCATACGACCAGTCATGTTGAATGGTTTGGAGAGATGCAAGACTTAAAAAACCCAGGTTATGTACAGATGGGTGATGATTCATGCCACCCAATTTCACACATTGGAAAGGTTCCCTTGTCCTTGTATGATGGCCTGACAAAGAGTCTAACAGATGTATTACATGTGCCATCAATTACAAAGAATCTAGTATCTACTGGCCAAATGGTAGAGCACGAGTTGCATGTACGATTCAATGCAAAAGGTTATTTTGTAGAAGACTTTAATGATAAGTGTAGGTTGGTCGCAAAAGGAAGTAGAGTTGGCCGAATGTTCACTTTAGATGTTGGAATTCCTGCAATGGATGCTGCTATGTATGCTAAAGGAAAAGGAGTAGTTGCAGATATTGAAATATGGCATAAACGTATTAGATGTGAAAATATGCAAAGGCTGAAATTAATGCAGTCCAGAGGATTGGTTACAGAGTTGCCTTCTTTTAGAGTTGCAGAATTGCATAAAGTCTTTGAAGCATGCCAATTTGGTAAGCAGGCAAGACAACCCTTCTCGCATGATAGAGAAGTGAGTAGAAAAATACTTGATGTAGTTCATACAGATGTTTGGGGGCCTACACATAATGTATCTCTTGGTGGCAGCAAATACTTTGTCACATTTATTGATGACTATTCAAGGAAGTTATAGGTATACTTCATGAAGGAAAAAAGTGATGTGTTTGAACACTTTAAATCTTTTAAGGCAATTGTTGAAACAAAAACAGGCTTAAAAGTGAAGTGCTTGAGATCAGATGGAGAGGGAGAGTATCTCTCTAATGAGTTTAGCGGCTTCTTGAGGACTCATGGGATAATGAAGCAATTTACTTGTAGGTATATCCCACAGCAAAATGGTGTTGCCAAAAAGAAAAAACGTGCATATTGCAAAAGTTGCACGGGCATTAATGGCTGAAAAGAATATACCCAGCTACGAAAGAAGCTTGATCCCAAGGTAGAAAAATGTATTTTTATTGGATACTCTTTAGAGCAGAAAGGGTATCGCTATTATAACCCTGTCACAGGTGAGTTTAGAGTTAGCAGGGATGTTATTTTCGATGAGATGGGAAGTTGGTATACACCTACTGGTGATGTTTTGGATGATGATAATGATCAGGATAGCTATGTGCAGAAAGATAAACAAGAATCACGTAGTCTTAGTGAACCAGAAACATCATCTGGTACTACACCTACAGTGAGCCCTTGGTCTGGGAGACTAAAGAGTAGCCCCACATCTTCAGGTGTATCTATAAATTTTGTAGGGAAGGACAAAGGAAAGAAGAAAGTGTTGGATGGAGATTCTAGTGGTTTGGAGAGCTTGGATGATGAGCTTGGTATTCCTTCAGTCAAGACACTAGGTGTATAGAGAGCTCATAGTAATGTAAAGGCTCCATTGAGTGATCCGGTGGTACGCAGATCTAGCAGGGTCAAATACCCTATTAAAAGATTTGGTTTTGAAGGTTATGCAGATCACCATTATGCTTATATGGTGAAACTAGTTGAGGATGTTGAGCCCACTTGTTTTGAGGATGCTGTTGGTCATGCTCATTGGGATGCAATAATGGATAAGGAGATGACTGCATTAGAAGCCAATAAGACTTGGGATTTGGTACCCTTACCTAAGGATACGAAAGCTATTGGCTATAAGTGGGTTTACAAAGTCAAGCATAATGTAGATGGTTCAATTAGTAGGTATAAAGCTAGGTTGGTTGCAAAAGGCTATGCTCAAACATATGGCATAGATTATGAAGAGACATCCAGTCCAGTTACTAGGATGGCAACTGTTAGATATGTGATTTCCTTAGCAGTAGCCAAAGGTTTGAGTTTGTAGCAAATGGATATTAAGAATGCTTTCTTGCATGGTGAATTGCAAGAAGAAGTGTATATGGAGCAGCCAACAGGTTATGAGGATTTAGCACATCCCACATATGTGTGCAGGTTAAAGAAGGTGCTCTATGGGTTGAAAAAAGCACCTAGAGCATGGTCTAACAAGATTGGAGAGTATCTTGTCAATATTGGATTTTGTATTTGTGATGTTGATCACTCACTTTATGTGAGAAAGGGAGATGCAAGGTTGGTCATCATAGTCATCTATATGGATGACTTGATTATTACATGTGACAGTGACAATGGGATTGCTGAAGTTAAGGACTTCTTGAAGAAGAAGTTTGAGATGAAAGATTTGGGTGAGCTGAGATACTTTCTTGGTATTGAGGTGATCAGATGTGATGATGGTATATGGCTGTCCCAAATGCAATATGGCTTGGATATGTTATCCAAGTATGGTATGACAGCATGTAAGCCTCTTTCAGTACCGTTGGAGTGAAATGTGAAGTTGAGTGCTCACGTTAGGGATGAGATAGAAGACCCTACTATGTTTAGGAGGATAGTAGGGAGTTTGATTTACATGACTATCACAAGGCCAGACTTGAGCTATGCTATTGGCCTTGTCAGTTAGTTTATGCAGATGCCTAGAAAGCCTCATTTGGATGCAGTTAGACGTATATTGAGGTATGTGAAGTCCACTTTACATTATGGACTTTTTTATGAGGCAGGTAAGGACGTATAGGTCTTTGGATACACAGATGCAAATTGGGCTGGTAGCATGTTAGACAGAAGATCTACAAGTGGATTCATGTTTTCCCTTGGTAGTGCAGCAGTTACATGGAGCAACAAAAAGCAACCTACAGTTGCTTTATCGAGTATAGAGGCTGAGTATAGAGGTGTTGCTATGGCAGCATGTGAGGTGGTATGGCTGCAAAAGTTATTAGGTTATTTGGACATGGAGGGAGATGGTCCAATTGTCATTCATTGTGGCAACATGAGCATCATACAGCTAGATAGGAATCCTATGTGCCATGCTAGGACAAAACACATTGAGGTGCACTACCACTTTGTGAGAGAGAAGGTACTTGTAGGAGAGATTGACTTGGTATATATTAGCACACAAGATCAAATAGCTAACATTTTCACAAAGGCATTGGGTACAGAGAAGCTTCGAAAGTTTTGAAGCTTACTTGGAGTTGCAAAGATAGAGTTGAGCTTGAGGGGGAGCATTGAGATGGCAAGCTCAACACATGCAAACATTGATGATGGACCGCCTAGCTAGATGGATCTGCACATCTACACTTAGCATGTTGGTGGTCATTATGATACTCACATGGCCATTGACTTATCACTTATTATATTTAGTTTGTTACATCTACCTACAGCTAGCAAAGACATAGCGCTAGTCGATTAGTGTAGTCAGTTATGCACTGTTTGACTTAGTAGGCCACTTTCCTTTATGTTGTATCTTATCTATACTTTTTGTACATTGTATAGTGTGTGGAAGAAGGAAAAAAAACCAGCAAGAATATGTTTTGGCCTCCATCTCTCTTCTTGTGTTCTTGAGTGAGCTTCCTCTTGTGTATACAGTGTGTGTTTGGCGCAATAGCTCAAGCACATCCCCCCATCATGTGATTCTTGACAGGGATGTCTATCAACAAGTACATGAAGAAGAAGATGCTCATTTTATTCTAAACAGTCATTATTCACGAACACATTGGGCTCATGGTACAATAGAGACAATTATTAAAGTGAGAGAAAGAGAGACACCTTGCATAGAGCTCTTGGATTATAGTTTCAAAATCAATGTTATGGCACGCAGCTTGTATGAGAATGGAGGTTGACTGATTGATGTAGATCTAGGATGGCACATCCGGGCAACAAAAAATTCATCAAGGTATCTTTATGCGGCTTGTCCTCATGTACCCATGACTATTGGAGATGTTAGGGATGAACATCATTTTTTTGTGCGGGATTCATGCAGTTATCCTGATGATTTTGGGGTAGTCCTATATTTCAAAATCAAAAGTCTTGGATGATGGTTCTTCATATGCTCAGGTTTGGAGTAAAGACAATACAAAAGCGGTACAATTTCTCATTGTTTGTCTAAATCATCCCCGCAATCAGGATAGGCTACAAGATAATCCCATGCCACCTAATGAACAAGAGTTTGAGGGTTTTTAGACAACATTGTTGTAAGTGGAGGCTATGGTAGTGCCTCTAGGAAGATAATTATGTCTTCAAGAAAGGGGGAAATTGCGTTTATGTTTGGATTTCAGGAATGGATAGTATGTAGTCTTGGCAGTTTTAAGAATATTTCAACCATGTGCAGGGCTGAAAAGAAATATGTAAGATGGGCTGAAAAAGAGTTGAAGACATATGGCTTGATGGCTGTAAATGAAGGTATTTCAAGGCTACTTTCAGGGCTGGTTGATTTTGATACAACAGCTGAATTTTTTGTAGTAATTAATGCTCAAAATAGGGTAGAAAAAAAGGTTATTTATGTTGACAATTTAGAGATGTATAAATTCATTCAAGAGTTTGCTAAGCATGTATGTTATGGGCTACAATATGGGCTGCAAAACAAGGCTGAAGCAAGAGTAGCTACAAAGTACAAAACAATTGCAAAAAAGGTTAAGCTTGTGGCTTTTCCTTTACCATCTAAAAGTGATGGTTTGGCTAAAAAAGTGACTCAATAGTCTAGTTTACGGGATCCATATAAAGTAGGACATAAATTTACAGCTAAAACTTTACAAAACCTGAAAAATTGGTGAGACAAGTTTTCTTGTGCCTACAAAAAGAGCTTGTTTCTTCTAGATGTTAGCAAGGCATGGGGAAGCCTTTGCATTTTAGCCCAGATGAAATTGGATGTGTTGTACCTATGGTGATCTTTGCAGTACCTCACATGTGATGGAATTTAAAGTCTATTCTAGTATCTTGGGCATATTTGTCTAAGTTGCTGGAGATTTTAAACGAGAAGATTAGGATGTGGATTTTTGAGCCCTCTTTAGCTCTATATTTAAATTGGTGGTTTGTTGTTCCAAAGAAGAATTGTTCTTCAAGGTTTATACATGATTTACAACTAGTTAATAAAGTCACCATAAGGAATGTTGGATCAGGCCCGATAGTGAATGAATTTGCAGGCAAGGCAATTTACTCTATGGGTGATTTATATTAAGTATATGATCAATTCCAGCTTGCATTGGAAAGCCAAGATATCACTACCATGAAGAAACCACTTAGATTAGTTAGGATGTGTACGCTTCCATAAGGAGGGACCAATTTAGTGGTGCATATGATGAATGCTATGCATAAAGTTTTGAGGGAGTATATTCCTCAGCTAACCTTACCCTTTCTTGATGATGTGTCGATCAAAGGATGTGATATCTATGAGAAGAATTAAGAGTTGAATGAACATGGATGTAAAAGATTGTGGCTAATCATATTGCTAATTGTGATAGGATTTTGACTCCTCTTGATGAAGTAGTGCATTTGACTCAGTTAGAAGAAAAGTCAGTTTTTGGAGTGGAGGAAGTATTAGTTGTTGGGCACATGTGTGGATCATATGGGAGAAAGCCCTTACCAGCAATGATTGATGCCATAAGTAGGATGCGAGAGAAATGTTTGAATGTGTCGGAGGTGATAAGATTTTTGGGTGCATGTGTCTTTTAGTTGATATGGATTTTGCATTTTGCTCATGTGGCTGAAAGTTTATATTAACTCTTGAGAAAAGGGAAAAAGTTTTGGTGGGGTAAACAACATATGAAGGTGGTTCAGAAGTTAAAGAGCTTATTGATTTTATCCCCAACACTAAAGAAAGAAAATTATGAGAATTGGCAACCTATTATTCTCATCGTAGATACATGCCCAATTTGCATTGGTTGGGCAGTGGGTCAGGATGATGCTGATGGGAATAGGTATGCCATTTGAGAAAAGGAAAAAAGTTTTGGTGAGGTAAACAACATATGAAGGTGGTTCAAAATTTAAAGAGCTTATTAATTTTATCCCCAACACTAAAGAGAGAAAAATATGAGAATGGCAGCCTATTATTCTCATTGTGGATACATGCCCAATTTGCATTGGTTAGGATGATGCTTATGGGAATAGGTATGCCATTTGGTTTAGAGAAAAGGTCCTCAATGAACAAAAAAAATTGTATTCTCAAGTCAAAATAGAGATTTGGGGTGTAGAACATCCCTTAAGTGTGATAGGGAGTAATCTATGGAGCTCATGTAGTGGTAGAGACTGATTGTTTATCTCTATTGGGCATGATAGTAAACTACTCAACTCCTGATATTGCTATGTTACGATGGACATGATTTCAGAAGAAAGGTTTGAAGATGAAGAGGAGCTGATGGAAGATGAAGAGAATGATGTCATAGGTATTGAAAATAACTTTATGACAGTAGAGGGAATGAGTATGCAGCTATTGTTACTGTAGGTACAACTATTTTAATAAGGATTTTAGTAATAAGAAAAGAAATTTTAGCCATGAAAAAGAGATGGGCAGTAGAGAGAGAGCATCATCAGTGTTATGCTTCAGTGAGAATACAATTTTTGGAAGAGTTGCATGAGGATGATTGGCTAAAAATATTCCAATATCTCAACCTCATGACAAAGAAGACTAAGTGGTTTGAAGCTAAACTCAAAAGGATTAAAAGAAAATTTTTTGGGGTTTTCTTGAAAGACGGATATTTATGGAAGCACACAAAGAAAAAGAGAGGAGCCTTAGTACATATATTGGGAGATAGGGATTCTCAACAACACATGATGCATGATTTTCATGATAACTTATGGATTGGACATAGAGATGTTTGGGTCACATTTGCCAAGATCAAAGAGAAGTATTGGTGGCAAAACATGTATAAAGATGTGGAGCATTATGTGGAATCATGCAGTGTCTATCAAATGTAATCAATGGTAAAGTATAGAGATGGGTTGCAACCGACCTATCCATTTTCTATGCATTACAAAGTAGTAGTTGATTTTGTTACCATTGCTAATGGTTTATGGAATATGAGATATCTTGTGCTTATATGAGAAGACTTGACAAATCAAGTGGAAGGTTGAGAAAGACTACTCAAGCAGTTTGTAGATTCTTATTGGAAGAAGTCTTTTACGAGTATGGTTGTGTTGGTAAAGTGGTTGCAGATAGAGGAGAATTGGATGCAGATGAGGCTCGTGACTTCTTTTCACGATTGGGTATCAAGTTGTCTTTAACTTCAGCCTACAATCCTGAAGCAAATGGCAAAAGTGAAAGAGGTCATCAGCCTATCCTTAAGGCATTAGAAAAGTCATGCAAGGGAAATATGAAAGAGAGGTCAAGAATGTTACCCTTTGCTTTACGGGCTGATAGGACCACTCATAGTGCACTTAGAGGGTATATGCCTACCAAATTAATGTATGGAAAACAAAAAATCATGCCTATTGAGGAGGGTTTGAATAAAGAAGAGTTGTTGGTCCTATGCATTAAACAGTTAGAAGGAAGGCTAGAAGACATTGAGACAACCACGAAAAAGCTGAAGACTACAAGGATAAAGAACAAGAAGAGGTTTGACAAGCAACATAGACTTTGACCACGAGCTATACAAGAAGGGGACTAGGTCTTGGTTTATGAAAGCAACTTGGAAAATCAGCATAGTGCCAGTTAGAAGATGGCAAAGTGGTAGTCTGGTCCATATGTGGTAAGGTTTTTTTTTTAATAATGCTACCTATGCATTAAATGGGATGGATGGGAGAGTTCTAAGGATTCGAGTTGGCTGAAAAACATATCAAGATCTTTAAACATAGGGAGTCTTCAACATATGAGCTGAAGGAATTGAATACTGAGCATGAACATGAGAATATGGAAGAAGAAGAGGTAGAAGGTGAAGACATTAACATGGCAGAGGATTCTTCTTCTAACACTGTAGATTCGTAAGACTTTGGCACATGATGGAGGATGTGTAGGTTAGGAGGGGTGGATGGCATGCCCCTACACGATCATAGTGTATAAAAAGAAAACTCTAGAGTGTAGCTTTCTTATTGATCGAGAGATCCAATGCTATATTAGTCATTAATGTCAATGTCTGTAGTGTGGATGGTTCAAAAATATTAGATTTTTCGACAAATTTAGCCAATTTTTTATATTATAGATATTATCTATTGTAAATATCCAAAAGATGTAGACAACTTCTAGAATAGGATGATATGAAAAAGAAAGCAAGTGGCTTTCAGCCAGTTTAGGGGGATTTTATGCAAAAAGAAGGATTGGCAAAATTGTACGACGTGTAATCGTAGTTTTCAAATAGTGAATAACACTCCAAACTAGAAGAAGAAGAAGAAGAAGAAGAAGTGATCTGGAAGAAATTTAGCCATGTGTCCTAATATTTTACCTCCCTTTCAGAGCCAACTGAAGCATCAAATCGGCAATCTGAGTAGCATAGAGGAAGTTATTATTTTATGCACATTTTTTTCTAAAAGAGATTTATCTTCTCATAATGTAGAAATAAATTGTCAAGATTCATTTATGTGAGTATTCTTCTACATCTTCTATTCCTTTGAATCCCTTCTCTGTCGTCTACTCCTCTCCCTCAATCTCCCTTCACCCTACTGTCTCTTACCTCCGTCATAGACTTTCAACTCCAAACACTCCGACAGTGCCATATCCATAGGCTCCTTGGCTACAATTTCAACCCCTTTCTGAGAAGTGGCAGGTGTAGTACCTGTACCCCATCTTAATTCCATCTGCTCTCTCTTTACAAATATATGCACCGCCTCAGTTACATTAGCCCAATCTGATTTCAACCCCATTCAAAAGAGGCATATTCTAAATGATCATTCAGCTTTTTCTGCAAAATAGGATCTGCATCCTTCAAAAACAAATCAATTTTTTGACTCTCCAATGATTACTGCTCATCGACATCCAATTATGCATACCAACTTTCAAATTCATGGAGCAAAGATGTAGTAGCCAACCCTTTATTGGGATTTTCAATCCAATTTGTAAATGTCCTTTTAGTTACCAATCCTACATCTTCCAAGAAAAACTCTTCTCTCAAAGCTTTCTTAAAAGCTGCCCAATCAAAATTAACTCATCAATCTGATCATGCAATGCATGTATGGCCAAGCAGGAGAAACACTAACTTCATGCATACTACAGTATCCCATGAAACAACATATTTTCTTAATACAACTAGATGAAGGCCAAAGCATTTTGGCTCTTAAACTGCTTCAATATTTGTCCCATTGCCTGCAATGTATTCACAGCTAAGGAATCAATTCTTTCTGCTTCCTGTCGAGTTTGCATCTAACTTTTACCACATCATATATATCTTGGATTAATCCCAAGTGGATAGTGGGCCATTGTAAATGGGGTAAGTAGCAGCCAATGAGTCACTAGACTACCAAGGTAAGCTCTACCCAAGCTCTTGTTTCATCCTTGCATCTCATGAAAGTACCAAATTCTTACTTTCCAATGTACCTCGTGCTAGTTTCTTGATTAAAAATATCTACCACATATACTCTAGTTGAGGAAAAAGGATGATGTTAGGAGAGGTGGTAAGCTAAAAGAGAGGTGGCCCTCTCTTACCACTTAAGACCTTGAAGGGATGCACAACTAGGCTTGGGGGAAGCTTTGCCCACTTCCTGCTGATCTGGAGCTAGATACTTGCATGTAGGTGTAGGTACATCCCATTCCTAATGAAATACTCCATTTGGACATACCTTCAGTCTTATCATGGTACCCATGTATGACCCTTGACATGTAGGAGATCAAAGGAGATGTATGGCATTAAGATCCACTTATGCAGTGATGACAAAGAAAATATGTAAATTTACTTGGGATTATGCTTAGTATGACTAGTATATTTCCTATGATGATGCTCAGGCTACTGACCCCATGAGCCATTCATATAGTGCAATTGGAAATCAGTTAGGTAGTGTTTTAGTCACAATCACTCAGGGACAGTAAGAAAAATCTAATTACAAAAAATTATCTATTACACATGGGATTAAATCCCATATCTCATATCAAAGAGGGCTTTGTCCCCTCCTATTTGAATCAAAAATCTCCCCAATCAGAGCTACGGTCTAAAAGTTATGGCCATTTTTGTGCACTGATGAGGTCACTATGGATAAGGTGTAGACTAGGAATAGAAATCCAATAATTTTTCTAATAATTTTCTATCACAAATATTAATAGCTCATCCCAAATATAGGGCTTTCTCCCCTTTGATTTGAATCAAAAATATCACTGATCAGAGTTTCCTACTAGAAGTTACGCCCCATTTGTTAACAATGGGTCATGTGGACTGCATCTAAATGGCTAGTCAAAAAGGCAAAAGTAAGGTCCATGAGGAGGTCCATAGGGAGATTAGGGACTCCAAGAACTCAATGAATGATGAATTCAGCTCAACAAAAGATTATCATGGTGCTATCCATGAGAAAGTGATTGATATGGATCCCTACAACATGCTCAACCACACGCTATGTCGGCATGAACTTCCTCACATGGAGAGATATAATGACATGGTTGCCAACCATCATTAGATGCTATCTAAAATTTATATAGAAATTGTGAAATGGCCCTCTCAAAATCTTAGACTCAACAAACCATATAGTAGCTTACCATTCTTGTAGCCCAGTTAGCTACTGCTCCGACCCAAGAAAAGGTAAACGAGTTCGAATGCGAGTCTCGATGGCCTCCACCACTAGAACAACTACATGGTCCATAGGGCATTCTTGGATCCAATGATATTCCTCCTTCCATGTATGAAGATAGTGAACCCTCTCATGCTAATGACGAGTCTCTTTTGAACTCCCCCATTATCCATGTTGTCAATCCTCTAGTGAGACCCTTGCCTGCCATTGGTAGAAGCTTCCCCACTCTTCCTAGGAGTCCCAATGGAACTTATATGGCTCGGTTCAATTATGGATAGTATAGTATTATTGACTAGCCCCAATGATTCTACCTATAATAAATCATCTATATAACATGTGTTCAAAGGATATTTAAAAATACCCTTTTTTGCATGCTATAAGGCCTTAAAATGACCCCTTTTAATTTACTAAACTTATAGATTTTTTTTCAAATTGTAGTTTTAAAAAACCTTTTGTAAATATAATTCTATAGATTTTACTAACTATAATACCCTTTCTTTTGAACTCACGTGGTATTTTACATATTCTATAAGGTGGGCTCCCTCGATGGTGGCTGGCATGGTAGTAATGGGCAATATGGCTATATTGGGCAACATGGGATAAATGCACAACATGGTAAGTATGGAAAGCATGGTATATATGGCCAGCATGGTATGCATGGATAGCGAGGCTTCCATGATAGCAAGGCCCCAATGATCTTTGTGTGACAAGATCCTTCTCAGTAAGTACAATGAGCAGTCCCCATCACCATCAGATTTGCAAGAATGGACTTCCAAATTAGAGTTCTATTTCAAAATTTATCCCCACACGGATGATCAATAATTATATTTGCATCTCTCCACTAAGAAGGGTTTTCCCACACATGGTGGCACTATATGGATCGAGAGAATCATTAGATTATGGATTTGAAAGACTTAAAAATGTATATGGTTCAAGTATTTGTATCCCCCGTGGAAAGAAAGCAATTGGCAAGATGACCGTATGCTCTCAACCAATGCAATCTTACTGTACAAAAGTACACAAATCAATATATAAACTTAACCATATATGTGGAGAGCATTAGTAATGATGTCAAATTGCACAAGTACATCTATGGGTTGGAACCAAGCCTATCGTTGATGGATGTTATAGCTCAAAAGCCTATAATCCTATTTGATGCAATTGAATTGGCTAGAAGATATGCAAGAAAGTACATTAAAAATGAGACTTGTTAGTAAGGTTATGGATAGCTGTGTATCCCATAGAGGTTAGTCTTATATGGGGGTGGTTATAGAGGCAATTCCATGCCTAATAGCAGCCCCAAATTACCCACTTATCCCCCCTTCCATGTTAAAACAAAACACCGCACTTTTGGGATAACACTTGGCTCTAATGGTGAGAGAAAATATGCTAAAAATAGACAATATATTCCATCAACCTTAAATGGTTCAAGTGGTCAAAGTTTCATTTCCTCGAATGCTATGAAGGAATGGAAAGAAAAAGGCTATGCTTTAAATGTGGAGATGAGTACGCAGCCAACCATGCCTCAAAATTCCCTTACAAGACAACGAAGGTCAAAGCTCATAGAATGTATGTAATGGAAGATTGGAATAATGATGAGGATGATTTACTTGTTGAAAATGAAGAGTATGCTGAGGATGTGGAGCAATAGTAGTTTTATGACTTAGAGGATGGTACCCCACCCGACTACCACCTCCCTTTGCTCCATCTCCTTAGATGCTTATATTGATTCTAGGAGCCCTAGCACCCTAGTAATTCAAGGCAATATTAATGGGAAGCATGTGTTTATCCTTGTTGATAGTGGTAGTACTCACAGTTTTGTCGATATTAGCCATTGACTGGTTGAAATGAACCCCTATGGAATTGCATCATGCACTTCTATGAAATTGCACCCCGCCTGAAAGTTCAATTAGTAAATGGAGACGAAAAATTTAGCACACATATATGTTCCGAAGCCCCCCTATGTTTGGCTAACTACTGGTTGACTTAATCGCATTAGACATGGGCCACATTGATGTTGTCTTGGGTTTTCATTGACTAAAACAATGGGAAAAATTTGCTATGGACTTCCCTCTCAGCTCTACATGGAGTTTATGATACATTGTAATGTGCCCGTTTATCCGATTGCGAGACACGTCTTAGCAGCCCATCGGGAGGAGGGTCTAGAAGGCTCTGCCTGGCACTTGGTGGGAATGACACAGGGTTTGCGATCTAGGTCTTCTCGAGTCTGCCCCGAGCAGAAGAATCCAGCCGTTCCCACTTGGGATCGACCCGAGGTCAGGGTTCCTTTCCTACCGGAAAGTCTCTAGGTCCTCATTGTCCTATCATCTCATCATTTGAGAAAAGTTACCAGCTAACCGGGACCACCCTTCCGTAGGACGGACCTGAGTCACGTCCACCGCACTTTCCTTAGATTGTTTTAGTTATCTAATTACCTAACACATTACGTTTTGACATGCAAAATTAGCTCCCTTAATTAAACAATTTAATCACGGGTTCCTTCACGTAACTTAGGCACTAACACAAAAACAATGTCAAGAAAGTTTTTTTTTCTCAAGCATCTGTTCTTTATTTATCATAATTCCGGATTACATCCAACATCATGCCCGAAGTCCATCCCAGCAATCTACAAGATCGCTGTTCCAAGTTCCGCCCGTAGACTAGTACACGGGCCTCAAGAACCCATCTCGAGTCACATCGGCCTCTTGTACGGGATCCGGAGGCAAGGGATTTACAACCAAAGCCTCCCTTGGCAACCAAGCATCCTCCCACTCAAAGCAGTGCCCACGGAGAGACCTCTCACGGTGGGTTAGGTCCATATACATGGTACGGCTAACAACCCCCATTGGATAGGGCCTGGCAGACAGTCAGAGGTAATTGTTCCTGCCTCTCCCTCTAGGCTTTCAACCTGAAGCATTAAGTGTTTTCCTTGTATTAGTTCCTTGAGCAAAGAAATCAAATAATGTATCTAAGTACAAGCACAAACATTTCAGAGGTAGTTTGTGCGACCGACTGCTAAGGTGTGACTCCTTTTTTGTGGATGCCTAGCACCCGATCTTGGTTCTTTCCATGACTTGGCGAAATCCCAATAATTGCAACAAGAGCAAATGGTCTTGGTAAGTTGACTTATACATTCTTAGGGTACCCTAGTCCCTAAAACTGAAGCAATAGCGGGTCACTCAAGGCAATGGATATACCTTATTCGCAACCGAACCAAGTGTCTTATAATCTCTAATTCCAGCCAAGCTCAGTTAACACACATGGCAACACATGATTCCTCATTTAGATTTTCAAGATGCGGTTTAGATGCATGGGATCCCTCCAATTCTCTTAGTGCAGTTCTATGTAGGAGTTCCCAACCATCATGCACGTTGTGCGTTTAGTATAGTTGTCCCCTAAACAACTTTTATCTCCCTTTATTCCTAGCAATGAGTACTTATTTCTAATGCATCGGATCACATGTGACTTGCGTCTATGGAAGTCTAGGGTTTTATTTTCCAATGATGCAAGTGTATCTTATGAACAGAAAT
This sequence comes from Lygodium microphyllum, assembly GCF_053477565.2. NCBI lineage: Eukaryota > Viridiplantae > Streptophyta > Polypodiopsida > Schizaeales > Lygodiaceae > Lygodium > Lygodium microphyllum. The sequence goes on from NC_141163.1 coordinate 43,793,135, forward strand.
TAACATTCCATGTGTTTTTTTTAACCATGATCTTGAAACGTGAATTCTAAATGAATTTCATGCACTGAATTGGTTAAAAAGCTATCATTTTATGTAAAATAAGGCAATAACCCTATCATTTTATGTGTGTAAAAGCTATCATTCCATGTGAGGTAAGGTGATAACCTTATCATTTTAGATGAGTAAAAACTTATTGAGTTCAACCCTACTGTTGCATGCAACTTAGTTTTTAGTATAAACAAATCCTTATGCACGACATTAATCCTTCCATGAGAACTAAGTCCTAAATTATCTTTTTTAATGCTTGGAACCTGGGCTTGATTCATGTGTGCTGCGTCGGTCGTTCTGCTTGTCCCTCCAGCATTACCGGTGGCTTGGGTGCCTATGCTTCCCACGACTCTCTTCTTGGGAGCCATTCGCCTCACGGAGATTGGGCAGTCGGGTTTCGGGTAGATATGTTTGGTTGGGGAAAAAACCCACTGAATGGGATTCATTGTTGAGAGAGTGGTTTGGGTGGCTCGTTCTGCTCCTTCCTCTTTTCCTTCCTCTACCACTTCTCACCTCTCTTCCTCTACCTCTCCTTCTTCTTCCTCTTCCTCTCTCCTTTCCCTTCTTCTTCTCCTCTCCTCCTTCTTGCTCTTCTACCTCCTTCACCTTCTCTACCCACTTCTTCTTTCCTCTTCTCTCCCTCCTTCTTTTTCTTCCCTCCTACTTCTCTCCTCCTTCTACCTCATATCCTCTCCTTCCTCTACTTTTTACCCTCTCCTCCTTCTTCTCTCTCTTTACTTATTCTCCTTCACTCCTGCTCCTTCACTCCTTCTCCTTCTCTTCTTCCTCTCCCTCCTTCTTTCTCTTCCACCTCCTCCTTCTTTTCTCACTCTTCTTTCACTCCTTCCTTCTTCTCTTTCCCTCTTCCTCCTCTTCTCTCTCTCTCTCTCTCTCACCTTCTTTCTCTTCTCCCACCCTCTTCTTCTTATCCTCTCCTTCTCTCTCTCTCCTCCCTTCTCTTACTCCTTCTTTTCACCTCCTCCTTCTCTCTCTCTCCTCCCTTCTCTTACTCCTTCTTTTCACCTCCTCCTTCTCTCTTTATCTTTTCTCACTCTTCTTCCACTCCTTCCTCTCACCTTCTTCTCTTTCCCTCTTCCTCCTCTTCTCTCTCTCTCTCTCTCTCCTTCTTTCTCTTCTCCCACCCTCTTCTTCTTATCCTCTCCTTCTCCTTCTCCCTCTCTCCTCCCTTCTCTTACTCCTTCTTTTCACCTCCTCCTTCTCTCTTTCTCTTCCCTTCTCTTACTCCTTCTTTTCACCTCCTCCTTCTCTCTTTCCCCTCACGGCTAGTGAGGACGGAATCTAGGGGGGAGGTGACGTGTATGGGGCCCGGAAGTGTCAACCAGGGAGGGAGGCAGCATTTTTGGGAGGGGTTGCCTCTCCTTCTCCCTTCCTCCTCACGGCTGGATGTGGCAAATAGGAAGGTGATGGTCTTGCTTGGAGGACCTTGAGAAGGGTCCCGTGTCAAATAGGAGACCGGAGGGGGGGGGGGGGGGGGGATGCTAGCCAGAGGGCTCCACAGCACCGCCAACGAGGGAAGGAGAAAGCCCCTTAACTGAACGGGGGGAAGGATCTTGCTCAGACAGCCGGGGGGGGATACAACACAGTATCGAAGTAGCCTCCTTCTTCTTGCCAAGGGGGGGGAGAAGCCTCCCCTTATATAGGGGGGAGGGGATAGTTGGCATGGCCACCCTCCACCTGGAGGGTGCATGCCTCCCCTGCCAAATCTACCACTCCCACTCCCTCTCTCCTCCCCCGACTACTGTTGGCGAGAGGAGAGAGGGGAAATTAAAAAAAATTGAACTAAAATTTTAAAAATTTTCCTTTTAAAATTATTGGGAGGGTTCCTATGGCCCATTACATCCTCTCCCCCTTAGAGAAATCGAGATGTCCTCATCTCGAGAGGACCTAGGGGTATTGTTGGTTGAGAGTATCTTTGTCTGGAGCCCCAAGAGGAACACCAAAGAAAAGGGAATTCTCTTGCAAGAAAATCTATCTTGTAACATCAACAAGCTTTTATTTCATTCTTTTGATAATCAAAACAAAGAAAACAACAATTCTTCACGCAGCATCATAGTAGATATCTCCCACGGATTTGATAGAATCAACCATAATCTTCAACATCTTCACAAAATTCTTCAATATAACAAAGAACACAAGAGAATACACCATCTTTGAATGGAAATCAATCACATATTATTCTTCTTCAATGTCTTCATAGTTCTTTCTCTCAATCTCTCATATACAGTTACACTGTTTTGATAGAATTGACTATCTCTGACTCTCTCTCTCTCTCTCTCTCTCTCTCTCTCTCTCTCTCTCTATCAATAGTACATCATATCCTCACTACAATGCTCTCATAATAACCCTCAATAATCCTTCTTAGGTCGTGGATGCACCTCCCAAGAGGTATGTGTGATATGAAGAGTCACCAGAGCCACTACAGTGTCTTTTCACAGCTCACTACTGTCACTGTCACTTAGTCTTCTCTTTAGTCTTCAGCAGCTGCTTCTTCCACTTGTTTTAGCTCTTTTGAACTTAGATTCATCCTTTCCAAATGTTAGAAAAATTTTCCAAAGTCACACATACATTCTACAAAACACTTACAGAAGGTCTACAGAACAGTCACAGTATAGCACTAGAACAGCTACAGTATAGTTACAGTACAGAGACAGAGGCTCTACAGAGGGTTACAGAAGGTCATTAAAACCTCATAACTCATACTCAAACCATTCAAAACTCTCAAAAACTATTCAATAAGCTTTCAAAAGATCTCAATCTTCATCAATCATCAATCCATGCTTCATATAGAAGATAATCAGAACAAAACAGAAGCTATACAGAAGGTATACAGAACCAATCAGAACCTATCAGAACATCACAGAATCTCATATCTCCACTGAGAATCATCATGAACTTCCAAAACATAATCAATATCATCCAAAACACTCTCAAATACTTCCCTTACAATCATACATCACTCTAAATCCATCAAAAATCAATCATTCAGACCTCAAAATCAATAAAAATTAGTCAAAATTTCAGTCTTTTTCCACTCCCAACATATCCCCATACTTAGAAAGGAAGCGTCCTCACGACCTAAGGAAAAGAAGAATATAAGTTCACTAAAGAGCTCAATTTTATCTTTCGTCAAATCTTCAATAATCTCTCCAACCTGTATCTGATAGAAAATACTACTAAAGGAAAACTTCCATTATTCATTAACTCTTCTAATTAACCATTTAAAAGCCATAAAAAATTTGTAAAGGATATAAGAGGTTCTCTTTAGCTTTCCACCATAGCCTTTTCTTCCACCAGCAATCTTTTGAAAAGAGCTCTCGAACAAGTTATTCGCAATCAACATGAACTCATCACATACAATTAATACAACACATACACAAACACACACAATCATCTGAATGACACCTCCAAAAAGAGATATATCATTAAGAATCATCCAAGATACATGGCAAAGGCATCAATGAAGATGATCCCTTTTAAAGACTTGGTGGTTTCGGAAGCGATCCATGGAGAAGGATTCATCTACAAATGTCTTGGGAGGATTTTGAAAGAACTGCAGGCAACACATCCTTTCTAGCAAAACAAGGTATCTGCTAGGGAGACATAGGGCATGAAAATACATGACATCCAACTGGTGGGAGTAAATGTTCACATTGACATTCATACAAATTTTTGGAATGGCCTTTTGATCATTATGGGAATGCCTATACATGTATGCTAGATACCAAGCAAAATGAGCTGTCAATCTCACCGAAGGATCTAGAGATTGTGAATATTGGTGAGCAAAATGAAGGTAGTTCTGGTATGCTTGACTAGCAGTTGTCCAATCTCCTGGAATAATTGGCCAATTTATCTGAGGTCCTGTAAGAGAATCATTCGAGCTCCATCCTCTTCTTCTTGGAATCTCCTGATCAAACCCTTCATATTCACTAACCAACTGAGGGGTTTGAGAGATAGAAGTGGCAGGAGATGGAAGTGGAATAAGTAAAAGTGGATGAAGAGATGGGTAGAAAAAATCATAAAAGGAGGAATAGGTTAAAGAAGGAGTGGCTGAAATTTTTAGGGAATCAGTTGGGAAGGGTGTTAATTGATAAATAGGAAAGGTAGAAGATACATGGATGGATGGAGAAGGACATGGTGGAGAAGGGGAATATACTCTATCTTCAATAAAAGAGCAATATGTAAATATGGGAATTTGAGGAAAAGATTGAGGTTGGAAAAGAAGGGGTAAGATGGCTGTTGAATGGGTTTGATAGAGGGACAAATAGGTATCATAACGGTGAGCCATTTGTTGGTAATACAGTAGGCTAGGAATAGAGGGACCTAAGATAGATCTTCTCTGATAGGCATAAAAAAAGGTTGAATCAAATGGATTATTTTTGGAAAGGTGAGCTAAGAGATCCACCCTCAGTTGGTTAGTGCTCTGTAAATAGGTAGAAGCTATGTTTTATCGTTGATTCAGGACCACAGAATCAATCATGGAGTGCCAAGAATTATCAGGGCAAGTAGCCACTTTTGAGGAGTAACTCTGAAACATGTCATCTATTCGCAACTCCAAATAGTTGACATATAAAATAGCTTGTAAAACCATGTCTCCCACATACCAGGCCATATCTACTTCATTTGGAATCAACAAGTCTCCTTGTAGATACATATATGACAGCAACATGGTATCTGTCGTGACAGAATCTTCAAACACCATACGGACCACTTCTGTCAGCAATTCAGGAGACCAAGCCCCACTCCAACCATCCTTTGGAAGAGGAAGATCCATCATTGAAAGCTTCATGTAAAAGGCCAACTTCTGTAATTGATAGTGGACAAAGAAATGGTCCAGAGGAATATATTCCTAGAAATGCTCAAAGGTAGACCATAGCAGATCCATCCTGGACTGCAATCTTTCCACTTTATCTTAAAAGAGAGGACACAAGGTAGCCTGTCTATGGAGAACTGCCAAGTCCTGCTGTGAGAGAGAAGGGATCAAGGGAACATTAGGGCTTGGAGGAACAGACCGTGACTGCGCCAGTTGGTGTTGCAACTGCTTGATTTGGAAAGCTTGTGATTCCACTGTGTCATTAGCAGTCTATAAGGCTAAAAGTTTTACATCTAAGAGAGTTTGAAACTCTTGCACCTCTTTGGACATCCTCTCCTTCTCCTCTGAGATTCTAGTGACCTCTGAGTGAGCTTCTGTTAATTGAATCTTCAAAGAAGATATCTCTTCTCTTTGGGTCTCAATCATGTGGGTTTGTTGCTCCATCTGTTTAAATAGATCTGCCAATGTGTCTTTGGCAGAGGCTAACTCTGATGTTGCCTTATGCAACTGGTCTTTAGACTGCATTAGTTCTTCATAAAAAGAAGCATACAACTGTTAAACACAGGCTGTCTCACTGAAAGTTCAATTGAAATCTGGATGTCTTTACATAGGAATGGAATGGCATCTCCCGAGACTAGACTGTTTAGTGAAGGGAATGATATGTCCAAGGAACCTTCTCTATGTGCTCTGAACAGGTTGTTACATGTGAGATAAGCAGGGAGATCACTGCCATATATAGCAGGAATTGTCACGGAAGGAAGAACTGAAGGAGCTTTATTTGCCACCACCCGCTTCAAGCGTTTGCAATGTATGACCAGGAGAGGAGGAGAATCTAGATCCTCTATTCAATTGGTTCTGACTCGTCTGAAGGTGGAGGGGGAGGTACTGGATCAGATGGAGGAGGCGGAGGCATACTCTTCTTTAAACCTGAGTAGATCAAGAAGGCAAACAAGTAGGATCCATAGGTGACATTGGTAATATTGCCCCTGGTTACTTTAACGAAATGTTGATCCATCTTAGTGTGTAGGTAAGTGCTCCAATCAATAGCTACTCCTTTTAACACCATCCTTGAAGCTGTAAAGAGCTCTTTGGACAAGTAATAGGATGGTGTCTTGGCAGGCATAAACCTGTCTTGGAGAAACTGGCAGACCAACTTCCACACAGGATCAGTGATCATGGAAAAGGAAACTCCTAAAGTGTTGATCACTTTCTTGACATCTAGAATTTCCTTGGTCTGTTTCTGTAACAGATTCAAAATCTCATCGTTAGAGAATAGCTGGCAAGCTCTAACAAAAGGCTCTCCTTTGTAGGGAAGAGACAAAGCCTTCCCTAACCCTCGAGGTGTCAATGTCATGGAAGTACCATGGACCAGTTTTGACTTCTTGCTGTATGAGGCAAGGAACTCATCACACATCGATGGATCTTCTGGAATCAAGGGGAAGGAGACAGCCACGAAAGTCGCGAGTCATGCCTTCGTGAGAGGCTCAAAAGTGAGTAGGGAAGAGTAATCCCTACTGACCAATGGGACATACTAGATAGGGGGAGGAGCGTGAGGCATCATTCAGATGGTAAACGCACACACCACAACACAGACAGTCACACAGAATGCATGGTAGGGGTGTGTATGCAATGGCCTGAAGGCGCACGGAAGAGTCCCCCAAAAGCAATGAATCCAGTCAAACAAAATCAAAGACCATTGATCGAACAACAAAGACAACACCTTAGTGGGTTTGATAATTTATAATGTATTTTTATTTTTTTATAAATTTTAATTAATTTTTTAAAAAAGTTTTTAAATAAGTTTAGATTGTGTGGGGGTTATATTTAAGGTGTATTTGTTTTGATTTTATAGTGTGGTTTCGTTAATTTATTTTATCAAATAGAGATGTTCTTGTTTATGTGTATATGTGTGTTTGGTTAGCCATTTTTTTTCTCTCCTTTTTTTTTTTTGTTCTCCTCTGTCTTTGTTTTTCCTTTTTGTTTTAAAAAAAAATCAAAGTTAGATTTTTTAATGGTTTTTTTGGGATTATTTTTTTAATTTGGATTTTTTATTGCATTTGTTTTTGTTTGAAATGGTGTGTATAGTGTTTTTTTTTTAAATTTGTTTTTCTAGTGATATTACATAATGAAAAAATAAGAAAAGAACACATCCCCGGCCCATGCGCATGCGTGGGCAGGGGTAAAAAATTTTGAAATGATGGATTCAAACGGATAGGGAAGGAGACCCGCAAGCCACGGGTGCCACGGGGGCGTCTCGGGGCGCGTAAAACCAAAAACAGGCGCGTTCATGCGCGAAGCAAGAAACACGATTAACGGGAAAAATAAAGAAAAATGAATAAAAACCAAACCGTTTGTCGGATCAAAAATCCGTAAAAAGAAAAAATAGGTTGGGGGATGAGGGAAAAATATTGGAAACATGCAACCCGGGTTCCGGGATAAAATCAGGGTGTTCACATGGGAAAAACACAAAAAACAAACCTGAAAACACATACAGGCATTAATATCAAAAAATCTGCACATCGGAACGAAGTGCAGAAAAAAGGAAAAGTGTGTAGAACAATGTGTCCAATGACCCTATCATGTCAAAACATAGTTCCGATCGAGATAGGATGCGTTCACATGGAAAAAACCCCAGAAATGGACCGAAAAATGGACTCGGAAATTAATACGTGAAAAACCGTGCGTTGGAATAGTAGGCGGTAAAAACGAAAAATATCTAGGGAAAAGGTATTCATAGGACTAGAACAGCAAAGCTCTATTTGGGGAAGTTAGGAAGGGTTCACATGGAAAAAAACACGAAAAATGCATTAAAAATACTCGAAAAATTTAATAACTAAAAATTCGACAGTCAAAAAAGAGGGGAGAAAAAAGAAAAAAGTGGGGGAAAGGCTGGCAAGACATGACTATCAAATCAAACTGGAATTCCGATGAAAATAGGGCAGGTTCACATGGAAAATTGTGAAAATAGGCACGAAAAAGCTCTGGAAACCCGCAAAAATTAATAATGGATGAACCGTGCATCGAAAGGAGATGGAGTAAAAAGGAAAAATGTTAGGGAGAAAGGGTAGGATAGGCCTGACTCATCAGATCAGGGTTTTGAAGCAATAAAGACACGTTCACATGGAAAACTGTCTATTTTACGGGAATTACTTCAAAAAGTAATAGCTTGAAAACCGTCTAGCGGAACAGGGGTCGGTAAAAAGGAAAAATAGGTAGTTCAAAGGGACAAACAGGGTTGTAAGGTTGGATGGAGTTTTCGGTGAGTGTAAGGTCCGTTTACATGAAATAAGCGCAAAACGAAGAATAAGGGCAAACGGTCACGGAACAACCCTTAGGACAGGGTGAAATAGAACGTAAGGGTGGAGAAGGGACCCCATCAGGGCAGCATGAAATCACGGCATAGATGCATGATTAGAAGAGGGTGTATACACGGGGTATACAACATGGACGCGTAGGGACGCGTCCCCACACTTAAGACCTTAATAGGAAGGATAAAACAAACCTCAAGGACATGGTATATCACATCAGACCAACCATAAACGTCTCCACACTTAAAACATGACCAGTATTGAGAAACAGAAGGTGTAGGGTTAGAAAAACTTGGCCCATATTGCCGAGAAGCAACGTCGACTATCAAGGTTGCGTCTGGAGGTGTCGTCGGCTGCAGGAGGTAACAAGGTGTCTTTACAGCACACATTCTTCGGCCTTCATGGCAAGGACCAAGCGGCATCACCCAAGGAGGTAGCTAGTTGAAAGAATCGCAGGAAATTCGTTGCTGGCGAGGAATATTGCACTCAACTCACGATCACTCAAATGGATTGAAAGAGCAATCACTCGCCCCATGACTAATATCACTCGAGGAAATCAGGATCAAAACCCAGAGCTCACACTCGGTTCAGGAATCGACAAAGGAATGGTGCAAAGGGAGTATGCCAGGGTGTACAATTGATGGTGCATCGGTGCGTTCAACCCATCTGGCATAAGTGCAAGGAGAAAGGCAAGGGAGCCTTGTAGGGTAGTGTATAGAACAAAGTGATGTGTCCTGTGCTGATGGCAGAAACCCAGCCCGTGGATGCATAGGGAAATGGGAACGCACCTGACTCCAAAGGTCATAATGTCCCTCAATCCTCACCTCTCGGTAATTGATTGAAGAAACTCCAGTCACACTCAGCCCACCCTCTGTCTCACGCTCTGTTGAAAGATACAGAGGGCAGCCATGTCCTAAAACCTGTTGATGTAATCCTCATGGTCACTCGTGCAAAGGTTGTATGCCTCATGCGCATTTGATGGTGCAACTGTGCATCCCGCCCTGTGCCGGCATACAGTGCAAGAAGGAAGGCGAGGGAGCCTTATAGTGCAGTGCACAAGAACAAACCGTGCTTTGTGCATTGAGAGGCCCTTCCCTACGTGCAACACTCCATTCACACATCTCACCTCTCATTTGATTTAAAGGGAAAGATTGGTCACTCACCCCACCCTCTGTCTCACTCTCTAATAGATGGCAGAGGGCAGCCCATACTCACATCCCTTCTGGTTAGGATGAAAGCTCACATCACTCAAGGGGTTGGTGATGAAGATCATGTCGGTTGTTGGTGTCATCAGGATCTTGAGGGTGAGGCGTACCCAGGGAGGCAGCCTACAAATCTCATACTTCAATGATTTGTAAGAAGAGTCGTCTGTTAAGAAGGGCAATCGAATTGATATTGCAACAACATTGCACCAAGGGAGGTGGCTTCAAATTGCTTGCTGAAAAGGTTCTGCTGGTGAGTCAGCTATCCTGAACTGCGGGGTGTTACCACCTTTTCCATAGTCACCTTCTCGCCCAAGGGTGTTTCCACCTTTTCTTGGAACGAGGCCTGTTATGACAGGGAATTTCTTCCTTTTCTCCCATAACAGATTTGTTTGTTTTTGTTATTATTATTATTTCTTCTTTTCTTGTCTTTTCTTTTCTTTTCCTTTTTTTTCTTTTTTTTCTTTTTTCTTTTTCATTAAGAAAGAGAATGGTAGAAATACCCTGTTTCAGGACCAACCTTGCCACCGTTGTTGAATCAGATGAGAAGAGAACAATGTCAGATTGGGATGTTTCCGCGAGGGGATAGTAGAACGAGACCGCCTCAGGAGGAGAATCATAAGGGCTATCAAAAGCACGACAAGAAGGACAGTGCGACGCCCAAAAGGAAACGGTAGGTCGATTGTGATTGCCAAGATCCCCAAGGAGGAAAATACTTCTTCAGACGATAGACATTGATGAGGAAAGAATCATAAGAGGCATCAACGGTCTACACCTGAACAGAGCCGTTAGGATTGACAGCTAGTACCTTGTACGGGCCAATCCACCATTATTGAAGCTTGCCAGGAAACTTGCCAAATCTCGAATCATAGGCTAGAACAAGATCACCTTCTTTGAACTCCTTATGCTTGATGGAACTGTCATGATTGGCCTTGCGTCGTGCTTGAGTGGTTTCCATGCACTGTAGGGCCATCCGCCATATCTCATCCAAGCATTCCAAGTGTAGGAGACGACGTTGTAGTGACTCACTATCTCCCAAGAGTTCTTTAACTGCCACTCGCAAAGAGGGCAATTCGAGTTCAATAGGGAAGACAACTTCTGTACCATACACTAGTTGAAAAGGGGTCTGTCCTGTACCTGCCCGATGAGAGGTTCTGTATGCCCAGAGGGCCTCTGTAAGTCGATCATCCTAGTCGCGACGATGTGCGGCAATCGTTCTTGTCAGAATCAAGCAAAGGATGTGATTGGTGACTTCAACTTGGCCGTTGGCTCTAGGGTAATAGGGAGTGGACTTACGATGGCGGATCTTATATAGTTCCGTCAGCTCCTCCATGATTTTGTTAAGGAAATGAGTACCTCTGTCACTTACCAGCTCAAGGAGATTGCCAAAACGGGTGATAATATTCTCGTACATGAACAATGCGACACTATTACCATCGTCCCGCTTTAGGGCTTTAGCTTCACACCACTTTGTGACATAATCCGTACATACTAAGATGTATCTATTCTTCTTTCATCTGATAGGTGGATCAATGGGACCCACAAAATCAATCCCCCACTTCTCAAATGGCTTTAGGGGGAGAATGGGTTGAAGTGGCATGACACTTGTTTTGGTGGGTTTCCCCATTCGCTGACAAGCATCACATCTTTTACAGTAATCATATGTATCCTTGTGGAGGGTTGGCCACCAGTATCCTACTGATAAAGCCTTCCTAGCTGTCGCTTTTCTTGCGAAGTGTCCACCACATGGTTCGTCATGGCATGCTTTCAATACTATGCCGATTTTATCCCCCGCAACACATCTTCGCAGCACTTCATCTTTGCCTCTTTTGTATAGTGTACCACCTAGCAAAGTGTAGGGGGCTGATTCCAAGAGAAGCTTCTTCCTCTCACGACTTGAGATGCCAGGAGGATACTGTTGAGTTGCTAGGAGATTGGCTATGTCTGCATACTAGGGAGTAACTGTTTCAACTAGAAACAAGAAGCATCAGGAAGGTCTGGATCATCCTGTTCCTCTTCTTCTGTTTAAGGGATCCATGATAGATGATCGGCTAAGACATGGGAATGGCTAGGCTTAGTGACTACTTCGAAGTCGAACTCCTAGAATAGGAGAAACCATCTCATCAATCATCCTTTAACATTTGCTTTTTTCATCAAGAAGGACAGGGCTTCATGATCCACATAGAACTTGAAATGTGTGGACAATAATAGATAGTGTCGAAACTTCTCCAGTGCAAACAACATTGCCAAGCACTCAAGCTTTATCACTGTGTAGTTCCATTCCCTATCAATGACCTTTCGGCTTGCATAATATATCTGTTGATCTAATTTAGAGGGGCCCTTTTGACACAGGACAGCACCTAGCCCTTCAACTGATGCATCTGTGTGCACATGGAACTCCTTCGTCCAGTCAGGAGGCTGTAAAATAGGTGCTTGGACCAGGCACTGTTTTAGGGTATTAAAGGCCTCTTCACAATCATCTATCCAAAGTAAATTAGCTTCTTTCCTTAGGATCTTGTGCAGAGGGGCTGCCTTGGTCGCAAAATGTGCAATAAATCTTATGTAATAGCCCACATGGCCAAGAAATCCTCTCAATTGCTTGAGGTTTGTTGGTGCTGTTAAAGCGGCAATATTTTCAATCTTTGCGAGGTCTGTTGCAATCCCTTGTGCAGAGACAATATGGCCCAATAGAACTCCCAAGGAGATGCTAAAGACACATTTGTCGGGGTTGAGAGAAATCCCATACTCTCGGCATCTGTCAAAACATTGCTCTAGGTGTCCCAGTGCTCACAAATCAAACTGTAGACACAGAAGTCATCAAGATACATCTCAATAAAATCATGAAGATGATTCTAGAAGGTAGCCATCATTACTCATTGGAAGGTGGCAAGAGCATTACAGAGTCCGAATGGCATCACTCTGTAGGCATAGGTCCCCCATTCTGTGGTGAAGGTTATTTTAGATTGGTCCTCTTCTGCTATTTGGACATGGTTATATCCGCTGAATCCATCTAAGAGGGAATACAGCTCATGGCCTACCACTGTGTCCAACAGTTGGTCTATAAAAGGGATAGGGAAATGATCCTTCTTTGTCTTCGAATTGAGCTTTCGAAAGTCAACATATATTCGAAGTTTCCCGTTCTTCTTGGGTACTATCACAATGGGCGAAACCCATTCACTGTTAGCCACGGGATAAATGAACTCAGCTTCAAGCAGTTTCAATAATTCGGCCTTCACCAGAGCAGAATAATTAGGATTCATCCATCTTTGTCTTTGCCTTACAGGTTTGGCATCGAGCTCTAGGTCAATGTGATGTTGACAGACTGTGGGATCAATCCCCTTTAGGTCTTTGTAGGACCAAGCAAACACATCTAAGTTCTCATTGAGTAGGTCTCACAGGACCACTAGTTCTTCTTGTGGAAGATTGAGACCCACTTTCAGGTGACGTTTAGTACGCTCAGTATCTAGGAATGTCACTTGTCTTTCACCTTTCACTTCACGGATAAACGTCCCATGAATTGCTTCTGGATAGAGGTCTGACTCTTTCAGGAGAGTAGTATCTTTCACCTTCCACTTGTCTTTCACCTTCCACTTCACGGATAAACATCCCATGAATTGCTTCTCGATAGAGGTCTGACTCTTTCAGGAGAGTAGTATCCTCGTCTAATGTCCCACTAGAACCAATGTCCTCCTTCTGAAAAGATGACTCATCTGTCTGTTTAGGTTGCTGGAAGGGTATTAGAGCTTTGTTTTCTTTTTTTTGAGCGGTGATTTCTTCAGGACTCAGGGATTCATCTTCAGAAGATGCGTCCAAGAATGTCACATGGCATGGACCTGCTAGAGGCTGTGGCTCTGAGGGCTTTGGCTTCTGTTGACAAGGGGCATCATCATCGTCTTTTCTTTGGACTGAATAGTCACGGCGATAGGAGCCACTGGTGAACTTAATTTTTATGCTTTTAATCCATTGATTATACAGATTTTGGATACTTTGTGGTCCATTGATCAACCCAAACAAAACCATGGTCATTCCATCCAGTACCCTGAGATATTCGGCCTCTGAGGTCTTTGTAGGGACATCAACAAGATCACCCTCTATCAGAGGGAATTCATCATTTGCACCTTCATAATCTGCTTCATTTTCTTAGTCATCATTTTCATCCTCATCCTCTAGAGGCTCTGTCTCTACTTCTGTAGAGGCACTGTAGGAGAAGAACAGATCTTCTACCTTTGCATCTGCTTCTGCTTCTGTCACCAATTCTGACTCTGCTTCTGCCTCTGACTCTGGCTCTGTATCTGTTAGTATCTCTGTAACTGTCTCTATACTGTCTCTGCTCAATATCTATTCTGCCTCTATACTATCTCTGCTCTGTCTCTGTATTGTCTCTGCTCTGTCTCTGCGATTGTCATGTAACAGGGAGAACAATAAATCCATGCTTCTATTTCACTGTCAGAGGTGATTTCAGAAGTAAATTCTAGTTGAGGCAGGAGGTATTCACCCATGGACAAGGATTTTACTTCCCTTTGCAGTAGGCTTACAGTGCCCACTGTTACGGACTGTGCCTTTGTTTTCTTAGGAAAGATTTTCTTAACAGCTTCTTCATCTCCTGATGTACCATCTGTTGCCTCGTTAGAGGAGTCGGTTATGACTTCAATGGATGTGGATCCATTGCCTTTTTGTGATCCATACAGCTTTAACACCGCTTTATTGGGTCCTCTGCCTAGGGTTAGGGTTCCTTTGAACCAATCCGTCCTGGCTCTTGCTTCAAAAAGCCAAGGTCTTCCCAATAGTAGAGGGTATGAAGTCCCATAAGAATTTGGTTTGACCACCAAATATGTCAGCCAATAGTCTCTTCCTACAAGGGTTGTTTTTACATATGGGAGGATGCCCAATGGTTTGACTCTACTTTGGTTTGCCAATCTGATAAGCCACTGTGTAGGTTGAATTCCTTACAACCCTAAGTCCTTCATTGTGACATCCGTCATTATGTTTACTGATGAGCCTCCATCAATCAATGCATCTGAAATGAAGCATCCTTCTATCCATACACTAATCTCTGGGGTTCCAGGATGTAGGAAGGCATTAGCCATATCCACTTCCTTTACAGGTTGTGGGGCCTTATTGGTCTTGGTTGCTGTTGAAGGAGCGATCCTTAGTCCACGCCTTCATGTCAAGATGCTTTTGAATCTCTTTTGACACTGGGAGACAGCATCCGCAATTGCCGGAATGTTAAGTTTGGTTTAAAAGTGTCTAGGTATTTGACCAAGTCATAATCTTTGATAGGATCCACAGGCTTCTCTAGACTACTTGGGAATGGGGTGACACCCATTTTCATCTTTCCTTTTTCTTCTAATAATTTCAACATAGGCACTTCTTCTATTTCTAGAAGTGCTTCTATATCATCCATCTCCTGGGCCTCTGGTCCTGTCTCTGGGACTGTCTCTGTTACTCTCTGTGGCACTGTAGTGCTCTGTACTGCACTGTTCTGTTTTGTACTGCTCTATCCCTCTGTAGGTAGGTTGAACTTCACAGTCTTGGCAGGAGAGTCATTTTCATTCTGAACCACTGGTCCCTTCTTCTTGGTGCATGTAACAGTGGCGACTTCCAATTCGACCAAATTGGAAGCAGGCTCTTGTGCCTTCTGTTGGCTATCAGTGGCATTGGCCTTTACAGGGGCTGGGCTTGGACAGTCCTTTGTAGTGTGGCCTTCTCCTTTGCATTGGCTGCATAAGGGCTTGTAATCCACAGATTGTCTAGGGTTTGGACAATTTGGGGAGATATGTCCTTTTTCTCCACACCTATAACATTCCACCTCTGATCTCTGACCATTGTTAGAATGTCGTCCTATGTAACTTTGAGAGGGAAACCTCCTTGGACAAAAATTAGGACCAAACTCTCTAGGCTTGAGTCCAATATCCTGTGTTGTCATTTTGGATTCTAGCAAGTTGAATCTTGTATTTTCATCCTTCTATCTTCGTTCATGCATCTCTTTCAGAGAGCAAATATCCTTTGTATGGTTCTTCCGCAAACAGTAAGAACAGAAGGGTCTAGGAATGGTTGGATTTTGGGTACATTCAGTGGCTAAATGTCCTACTTGATGACACTTCCCACACCATGTATTAGAGCGCATCACATCTCTTCCAGCTTCCGAGTGGATATATTGGCGGTATTCACCTTCAGCTTCTGTAGCTGCTCTGTAATCACATCCAGAAGCTCTTTCTTGATACTTGCTCAAAGTTGGATAAGTAGTCCTTCAGATTTTCACCTCCTGAAGTGCTTGTGGTAGGGTTTTGGAAAGCTTCTATAATCATTGCATACACTGGTTGGGTAGATCCAGAAGGTCCTTTGCTCTGGCTCTGATTCAGAGCTCCTGTTGAGACTTGGGGTTGTTGATTCCAGTTGTTAGGATTCCACTGTTGTTGGTTCGCCATTGGAGGAATTGTTTGAGGCCACTATTGTTGTGGTTGAACCATCATTTGAGGCACTATCGTCTCCGGTGACCACACTGGATTAGGTGCACTATACTGCGGCACTATTTGCATCTGGGGATAAGGGTAGGGAACTGTCCCTGGGACTGCATTTGGTGGGTATACCATTCCAAGCATAGGAGAAGGTAAGACTCCCCTTCGTGGAGTCATTGACAGCCTTGCTTCAACTTCGTCATACAATCTTGCACCTTCCACTACAGCTTGCAGATTGAGTGGTCTTCTCAATTCCAGGAACTTACAAACTTCTGGTTGTAGGCCCCTGAGAAACACTCCTTTCTGGATACCTTCGTCCAAATGATGGTTAGTCCATCTCTTCAGGATGGATTCCATTCGCGAGACATAAGCTTCTACTCTTTCTCTAGAGGACTGACTTAAATTCATGAACTCCTCTCGCATCCGCTCTTCAAAACCTTCACGCCTGAATTCAGTAAGGAAGGTCGTCCCATGTGCCAAAAGTTACTGCTGCTTGTCTCTCATACCACTGAAACGCCGCACCCTTGAAAGTGGCGGGGAAGATTGCTAACCAATGCTTAGGGGTTCTGGCATTGTTAGCCACACATGCTACCATGAACTCTGCTACGTGAAGGCATCCATTATGACTTGTGTGGGCTCCAGCATCTGAGGAGAAATGGGATGGGATTCTCTTGTTGACAGGTATTCTATTTTTGCTTATATGGTGAAAACACAGGGTTTAGATGCGATGTTTGAGGAAAAGAGAAGAAGAGATGAGGAGGGTCTCAACACCTCCAAAAAGACTAGAGGGGGTGACTTTGTTTCACCACCTGTTACAGCTCCACCTATGATGAGTTCTCCAACTCAATCAGGTCCTGAACAACCTATGGCAGACAAGCAGAAGAAAGAAAAGAGACAACCAAGAAAGGAGCCAGGATTCAAGCTCTTGTCAAACCTTGATATGCAGATGGATATGAGTAAGATTTTTCATTATAAGGGAGCAATCGCGGCCACTCTTTTACCTTCTCTCCACATGCTTTTGTCAATGCCTTCACAATAGGTGGGTGACCTCTTTCACTTTTTCCATTTCCTTCAAGGTTATAGGTTGAAGTTAAAGCAAGCTTTATCCCCAACCGTGCAAAGAAATCATGAGCTTCTTCTGCATCCAACTCACCCCTATTTGTTGTAATTTTTCCCACACAGCCATACCGACAAAAGATCTCTTCTAAGAGAAAAGTACACATAGCATTTGTTGTCTTAGTACATAAAGCTTTCCCTTCCACTTGATTAGTCAAGTGTTCATGAGCAAGCACAAGATACCTCATTTGCCAAAGACATGTAGGCATTGCGACTGTAACGTGTCCACCTGTTCGCTTGCAGGACAAGTCTTAGCAGCCCATCGGGAAGAGGGTCTAGAAAGCTCCGCCCGGCACTCCCATGGAATGTTACGGGGTTTGTGATCTAGGTCTTTTTGAGTCTACCACGTAGCAGAAGTATTCCGGCCATTCCCACTTAGGATCGACTTGAATCAGGGATTCCTCTAGTGGTCAAATTTCTAGAGAATGACTAGCATCAAACCCCAGGAGAACTACTTTACGCAAAAACGTCAAGATCAAAGCGGATTCATGCTACACTTGGTTATAGAAGAATGGGAAACGAGAGGGATGCAAAGCTTGACCTCTCTACCCATAAGGCATAGTCCCATTCCGTTCCCCTAAAACAACATAAATCGGGATTCTGGTAACCTCATCTCTAAGTCAGCATTGCCTCTTGTTCATTCCCTTCGAGTAAAGTTCCCTGCTGTCCATTTTGTTTGAGAAAAGTTCCCGCCCAACCGGGACCACCCATCCATAGGACGGACCCATGGTCACATCCAGTGCACTTTCCTCAGGGTTGCTTTAGTTATATAATTACCTACCACATTTAGTTGGACACACATAAAACAACTTCCTTAATTAGCCAGTTAGACACCGATTCCTTCACGTAATCTTAGCACTTGACATTTAAAAAAAGTATCAAACAAATTTCTTTTCAATCAATTATCATATTTATCTTTGGAATATATCCATATAATCTAGCCCGTAGGCTAATCCATAATCCGCTTGAAGGCAATCCATAATCTACCCGAAGGCTATCCAGCAATCCACAGGGATTACTAATCCAAGATTCCGCCCGTAGACTAGTATGCGGGCCTTGATATCCAATCCCGAGTCGCGTTGGCCTCTTGTGCAGGGCCCCGAAGGCAACGGATTTACGGCCAAAGCCCCCGCTGGCACCCAAGCGTCCTCCTGCTCCAAGTAGTGCCCAACGGAGAGACCTCTCACGGCGAGTTTGGTCCACATTCCCAGCGTTTAATTGGCCAGCTGCTAAGGAGTGAATCCTTCTCTCCAAATGCATCCAGCATTCAATCCAGGATCAATTGCAACTTGCCAAGATCCCCAAGGGTTTGTTTGTTCACCCTTCTGTCCTTGGGTTGGGGTCATACCCTATCAACCCAAATTAACCAACACCTTAGGTTTCTTTAAGTTAAGACAATGAATCCTGGCGACCATGTCGCTCTAACTTAATTGATCCTTTGCTTACCGGGCAAATAATAACTTCCCTTTACTTGGAAAATCAGCCCAAGAAAGGTGATGTAATAGGATATCTACTCATCCTCTTGCAAGTTAGTCTTGCGCTAGAACTTGCCAACCTCATTCCAAGGAATGGAAAATCTATCTTGTGATTAACCCACAAGGCCATGCGACGTTGCAACTTGTTGCACAAGTGTCGCACCTAACTCATGGGATCATTTCACCCATTGAACGATGTTTCCTGGTCAATGAATTTTGTTTAAACAAGATGCAGGTTTTAGGGTGTTTTCTTACCCAACGCAACCCTAATTGTACAAGGCCAACAACGTTGTCCTAGGGTTTCCAAACTCAATCCGAGTTTTAACATTAGGTCGGTCGATCCTTAGGGTAGAACCCTAGATCGTTGTTTGCATGGGCGTCCAATTGACATAAACATTCCGTGAATGTGGGTAGGACCTTTGGGTTTGAGGGTTTCGACTTGGCGTCCAAGTACGATACTAGGCTGCATTTCTAACGTGCCAAGCCCTAGCTAGTACTTGAGGTGTTTATCGTATTGACTAGTTTTTCCCATACGAATCCCTAACGGTTATAATATTGCAAGTGATCTAGCTAAATTGATCTACTTGTCTTGCGACAAGGATGATCCTGTTCTAGAGATGGTAAACTTGTTCTAAAGGTGTAAATAGTTGTAACATGCAATTCATTACTTTTAGGTAGCTGAAAGGTTTTGTAATAACTACTTCTTTCCTTGCTAAAGCCATGACGAATGACAATTTGGAGATTATCTTGCATAGAACCTACAAGATTCACATCAAGGAACTATGCCTACAACCTTTCGTTTAATGCAATGGGCTTTCATGCTTTGATAAGCCATGCAATCTTTTCTAAATGCAACTCGATGAAATGAATTTTTCGCATGACGAATATGTAACATGCAACCCTTTTTTAGATATAACGTTGTTAATGAAGTTCATCTGACATGCAACCTTTAATCCGTTCGACAAACATCATCGCATGCAACGTGCAAGTCAATGGTCCCATTTCCATGCTATGCAATGGACGTTAACAATTCTTTCTATGCGAGTCATAACAAGGAAGTTATTGACTAAAAGCAAGATATGCTTGTTCTTTCACGGCTAAACAAGGATGCACTTAACAACTTCATCTTTTAACCCTAGGCAATATGCATTTAGGCTTGTCACTTTGAAATGCATGAAAAGGCAACATGCTACTAAGCTCGTAAGATGGATAGGTAATTTACATTCATAACATTGGAAATGCAAATAACCTAATTGCATGTCATGCATTAATTCTAGCAAATCGTTCGAGTAGGCAATTTTCCCCAAATACATTTTAATTAGGCTAGGTGAATTAAAAACATGCATAAGTGCTTCCTTTCCATGAAAGTTATCGTGCTTAATGCATTTCTTTTACGTGGAATTAAAATCCTAAAACCTGGGCTTGACGGCTCGTGGGGGGATGTCCACGTGTATGTTCGGGGAAGAAACTCCCGCGGGTGTGCCTTGCATCTTCTTGGGAGCCATCGTAGACGTAGTGTATTTGGACTCCAGGTTTTCCTTTGCCTTTACGCAGCAATACCCCTTTCCGAAAGTTGGTTATAAGGCCCGAGAAAATATCGCGTGCACAAGGCTTAAGAGGATTTCCTTTAGACGCTTGTAAAAAGCTTCTATCTCCCAGAACCACGTGGGAGAAAGGGTCAATGATTGGGAGGGAAAGTTTGACGACAAGAGGGGAGATTTATGGCAATATGGTGGCGGTGGTATGGCAGCGGTGTGACAGTAGCAGCAGCTAGCGACCTTCCCGGTGGGGCATTCTTCACGATAGGTGGCAGTAGCATCCTCTTTCTCTCACTTTGAACGTCAGCGCAACACCCTCCTGCCGTGATCCTCCCTTTTTCTATGCCTCTCCCCAATGCCGAAGGGGGAGGTTATATAGTGCTAAGGTGGGGGGGGGGGGGGGGGAACTACGATGATGATGCTTATGAATGTGGTAGCAGCCTGGCGGAAATTTGGCGTAGCAGGGTGGCTTTTTTCTACAGCTCTATCCCGGTAGGCGGCAGATAGCGTGGCGCTGACGGCAGCCTTTCCTTCTCTCCCTTCGATTCTACCCCCCCCCAAGGCTAAGGGGGAGGTTATCTAGTGCTTAAGGGGGGCAGAGACTCCACACACATGTGTTGAGATATCGAGCTCCACTCGTGATATGCCAGGGTGACGGTTGTGCATTTATGTCACTGACATGTCAGTTGCAGATGCGGTTGGTACACTGCCCATGAATAATAGCTACATGACAGCTATCCTTATCTACTCTAGTTCGTGGCTCAGTTTGTATGCCACCTTAGTTAGTTGAGTTTGGTTTGAGACCCATATATAGGGTTCTTCTATTTCTTTATAAGAGAGTTCTTTTTGGCTTACACAACTAAGAAGAGGAAAACTGTTTTCAGCCTCCACCCTTGTGTGTATTCCCCCATTGTGCAAGCAAGAAAGCTACAAGTGAGACTCCTTCCTTCTCTCCCACAATCTTGACATGGTATCAGAGCCTTGTTCGTGGTAAGGAGCTCAAGAAAGCAAGCCAAGCTCACGATGTTCTAGTAAGAAGAGCAGTGTTGCTTTCATTTTCTATTTTGGGAGCAGATCTCTGCAGGTAGCACAACCGGAAATTGCAAGAGTGCATTGTCTCAGGTTGAGACGCCCTTCGCGGTGAAGCAAGAGGGCCTGTTTTGGAGGCGGAAGTTTTTTGCACGCACTCAAGAAAAGGCCCTGTTTTATGCTGTGCAGCCACTATTCTACAGGTCGGTGAAAAGTTACTGTAGAAATTGCATCGTATGCTTGTGCGCAGAGACATTGGGAGTTTCAGAATCATCCTTGGTTCCTGTTTATGCAAAATCGTCACTAGGAAGTGATTGTGTGGTCAAATACCACTTTCGTCAGTTTTGCAGATTTGCCTTTGTGAGGCTGAAGCTGTGTTCTTTGCAGTGACAGAATTTTTTGCAGTGTTCTATAATGGCGTCTGATTCTCTCTCACAGATTGTCACTGAAAAGCTTGACAAGAACAACTTCCAAGCATGGAAGTTTAGAATGACGAATTTCCTTATGGGAAAAGGATATTGGGAATTTGTTGCAGGAAATGAAGAAGAACCAGTTCTTCCTGATGTTCCCAATCAACAGCAAATGTAGGCATTTAAAGCATGGCATGAGAGAGCCAGGAAAGTTATGTACTGGCTGTCTATCAGTATTTCAGACTCTATGATTGTGCATATTCAGGATGCAAGTACGCCAAAGGAGGCATGGGATACTTTGTCAAAAATGTATAGCACAAATACGCAAGCCAGGAAAATGCAGCTCAAGCAAGAGTTGCATAATGTGCAAAGAGAAAGTATGAGCATCAATGACTACCACATGAAGGTGAAGAAGATTGCAGATGCACTTGCTTCCATTGGGTCGCCAGTGGAAGATGATGATTTAGTTTCTGTGACCTTGAATGGTCTAGGAAAGGATTATGCACAATTTTGGACATCCATTTCAGTTCGTGAAAGATTTCCTGATTTTGAGGAGTTAATTGCTCTTCTAATTTCTGAGGAGCAGAGAAATGGTGGTGCATCTTCTTCAGGAGGAACTTCAAAAGAAGCTGTCTTCTAGTCAAATGCTGGAAGAGGTAGAGGCAGAGGTAGAGGAGGCCGTGGTAGAAATCAGAATATGCAGCAAACTCAAGAAAACCAGTCCTATAGAGGAGGACGTGGTAACTCTAGAGGCAGGGGGAGCCAAAGAGGTCGTGGTGGATGGCAAAGAGGCCAAAATGCAAACAGTAATGTTGAATGCTACTACTGTGGTAAAATGGGTCATATGGCTAAAGATTGCTATAAAAAGCAGAATGACATCATGAATGGAAAATTGCAACAAGGGAATTATGCATCTTCTAGTAGACAGGGTGATGACAGAAATGAGCATTTGTTCATGGTGCAGGACATGAACAATTCTGTGACAAGTGCAGAAGAAAGCAACGATGTGTGGTATGTTGACTCAGGTGCATCAAACCACATGACAGGTCATGCAGAATGGATGGAGGATGCAAGGAAAATGGAAAAACCAGGATTTGTGGAGACTGGTGATGATACTGCACATCCTATTGTGCAGATTGGAAAAATTCCTTTGTCTATGCAGGATGGGAAAAAGAAATACCTCTTCGATGTATTTCATGTCCCGAATATCACCAAGAATCTGGTTTCTGTTGGTCAAATGGTTGAGCAGGGCTTGCAGGTTAGATTTAATCCTCATGGATACTTTGTTGAGGATATGAAAAATAAAGGTCGCTTGATAGCAAAAGGAAAGAAGAAGGGCAGAATGTTTACATTGGATGCAGACATGTCTGAATTGAGTGCAGCAATGTTTACACATGGGACCGGTGTAGTTGCAGATATTGATATCTGGCATAAACGCATTGGTCATGTTAATGTACAGCGACTTAAATCAATGCAGGCCCAAAATATTGTTGCAGGATTGCCAAAATTCAAGGTTGCAGAAATGCCTAAGATATGTAAAGCCTGTCAATTTGGAAAACAGGCAAGGAAACCATTTCCTAGACATGTTCAAGAGAGTAAGAAGCCATTGGAATTAATCCACTCTGATGTGTGGACTACTAAAGCTGCATCTCTTGGAGGCTGTCATTATTTTGCCACTTTTATTGATGACTATAGCAGAAAAGTTTGGGTGTATTTTATGAAAAAGAAAAGTGAAGTTTTTGGGCATTTCAAAACTCTTAAAGCTATGGCTGAAAAAGAAACAGGTCTGTAAATAAAATGCCTAAGGTCAGATGGAGGGGGAGAGTACCTCTCAAATGAGTTTGCAAGGTTCCTACAGGAGCATGGTATAAAGCAGCAATATTCATGCAGTCATACCCCACAACAAAATGGAATTGCAGAAAGGAAAAACAGGCATATTGGAGAGGTATCTCGTGCCATGCTCAACGAAAAAGACTTGCCAGATTTTTACTGGGCTGAAGCAGTTGCTACAACAGTCTATATAATGAACAGGACTCCCACTGCAGCAATACATGGGATGACTCCAGAGGAGAGGTATACTGGTAGGAAACCAGATATTTCTCATTTGAAAATTTTTGGTTGCATTACCTATGTACATGTGCCAGATGAGTTGAGATCCAAGTTGGATCCAAAAGCTGAGAAGTGCATCTTTATTGGTTACTCTCTGCAGCAGAAAGGGTATAGATGCTATAACCCTTCTACTCGTAAGTTGACAGTGAGCAGAGATGTTATTTTTGATGAGATGAGTAGCTGGTATAAACCAGTAAATGTGATTGATAATGTAGATGCACAAAATGGTAATGCTGCACAGAATTTACAGCAGCAGTCACAAAATATTAGTGGACCTGGAGCGTCCTCTAGCAGTGGTTCACATTCTTCGCCATGGACAGGCAGATTGAGATCAGGAGAATCTTCTCAAAGTAATGCAGATAGTGGTATGCAGGTATCACGAAAAGGAAAAGAGAAGGTTGATCAGCCCATGTTTGATGTGAATGCAGGTCACTCTTATGTGGATGGTGAATCCAGTGGCTCAGAACAGAGCATTGATGATGAGTTGGGTATTCCTTCTATTGTTACACCTACAGTAAGGAAGACCAGGGATGTTTTGAGAGCACCTGGGAGTGAACCTACTTTGCGCAGGTCTACGAGAGCTAGGTATCCTGTGGATAGGCTGAAATATGATGGATTTACAGCCATTCACTATGCATATATGGTCAAAGTGATACAGGAACCAGAACCCACTTCTTTTGAGCAAGCCATGGGAAAAGAAAAATGGGAGAAAGCCATGGATGAAGAAATGGATGCCTTGGAAGCAAATTCTACATGGGAATTGGTACCTTTGCCTAAAGGTAAAAATGCAATTGGCTGTAAGTGGGTTTATAAGGTGAAGCACAATGCAGATGGTTCTGTGAACAGATACAAGGCAAGATTAGTAGTCAAGGGGTATGCACAAACATATGGCATTGACTATGAAGAAACATTCAGTCCGGTTGCAAGGATGGCAACCCTAAGAGCAGTCATTGCTATGGCTGCATCAAAGGGATGGTCTTTACATCAGATGGATGTAAAGAATGCATTCTTGCATGGTGATTTGCAAGAAGAGGTCTATATGGAGCAGCCACCAGGTTATGTGCATGCTGTTCATCCTGAGTTTGTTTGCAGGTTGAAGAAAGCCTTGTATGGCTTGAAGCAAGCACCTAGAGCATGGTCTGACAAGATAGGACAATATCTTGTCACTATTGGCTTTCAGATTTCCAAGGCAGATTTCTCACTTTATGTGAGAAAAACAGAGAAAGAGATTATGCTACTTGTCATTTATGTTGATGATTTGATTATGACAGGTGACAGTGATGAAGATATCCTTCATGTGAAAATGCTATTGAAGCAGAAGTTTGAGATGAAGGATTTGGGAGAGCTGCGTTATTTCTTGGGCATTGAGGTGATTAGATCACCAAGTGGGATACAGCTCTTGCAGAGGTAGTATGGATTGGACATGTTGTCCAAATATGGGATGACAGGCTGTAAGCCTATTTCAGTTCCTTTGGAGCAGAATGTGAAGCTGAGCGCAGATGCAGGTGAGCTTCTAGAAGACTCTACTATGTACAGACGCATAGTAGGAAGCTTGATTTATATGACTATTACCAGGCCAGATTTGAGCTATGCTGTTGGATTGGTAAGTCAGTTTATGCAGGCTCCAAGGAAATCGCATTTGGATACGGCTAGACGCATACTCAGGTATGTGAAGTCCACATTGCAGTATGGACTATTTTATGAGACTGGGGTTCAGATACAGTTGCATGGATACACTGATGCTGATTGGGCTGGTAGCATTTCTGATAGAAGATCTACCAGTGGATATGTGTTCTCTTTTGGGAGTGCTGCAGTCACTTGGAGCAGCAAGAAACAGCCTACAGTTGCCTTATCCAGCACAGAGGCTGAGTACAGGGGTGCATCAATGGCTGCATGTGAGGTAGCTTGGTTGGATAAGCTACTTTATGATATGCATCAGCCTACAGATGGGCCAGTTGTCATTTATTGTGACAACATGAGTAGTATACACTTGGCAAATAACCCAGTCTATCATGCTAGAACAAAGCACATTGAGGTCCATTATCACTATGTGCGGGAGAGGGTTTTACTAGGTCTTATTGATCTAGTTTATGTCAGCACAGAGGATCAGGTAGCTGACATATTCACGAAGGCATTGGGCGCAGAGAAGTTGCGTAAGTTCAGAGACCTGCTTGGTGTGCAGGAATTGGGATTGAGCTCGAGGGGGAGTGTTGAGATATCGAGCTCCACTCGTGATATGCCAGGGTGACGGTTGTGCATTTATGTCACCGATGTGTCAGTTGTAGATGCGGTTGGTACACCGCCCATGAATAATAGCTACATGAAAGCTATCCTTATCTACTCTAGTTCGTGGCTCAGTTTGTATGCCACCTTAGTTAGTTGAGTTTGGTTTGAGACCCATATATAGGGTTCTTCTATTTCTTTGTAAGAGAGTTCTTTTTGGCTTACACAACTAAGAAGAGGAAAATTGTTTTCAGCCTCCACCGTTGTGTGTATTCCCCCATTGTGCAAGCAAGAAAGCTACAAGTGAGACTCCTTCCTTCTCTCCCACAATCTTGACAACATGGAGTTCTGATGCTCCTCTCTTCTCGCCATGCACTCCACCTCTTCACCTCCTTCTCCCACTCCCTCCCCTCCAGCCATGCATCATCTGGGGGAAGGGATAATTAGTAAAAAAAAAATTGCCTAAATTTCATCATTATCCAATTGCCCCTTCAAAAAGGGTGTTCCCCTCCTACGACTTTGCTGTCTTAAACCTGGGCCTCACTTGCACAATGCGGATGGCCTCATTGTTGTGCGTGTGGGGTAAGGGTTTAGCTGCCAATATTTAGTCGACGTGGGAGATGATTTTGCATGGGCTTTTGCGCGGGTGTGCAGTGACCCAAGCTCTTTAATATTCTAAGCGAAAATATTACATTCTCTCCCCCTTAGAGGAATCGAGATGTCCTCATCTCAAGAAGAATTGGCAATATTATTGGTTGAGAGTACTTTCATCCATCCAAGTGGCATCCTCGTCGGGATAATATTTCCACTAGACGAGACATTATCTCAAGGTTCTGGATCTCAATTGTCTCTCCCTAACATCTAAGATCATGTCAGGCCATAGCTCAAGGACTCCTTGGCTAGGCATTACAACTTGTTGATCATCAAGTACATGGCTAGGATTAGGTACATACTTCTTCAGGAGACTGATGTGGAACCTTTAGGTTCTCCGGGAGTTGGAGTTTATAAGCATTGGGTCCTAGGTACTTAAGGATCTTGTAGGGTCCACAATATCTTGGACTAGCTTCTTGCATTCTCCTAAGGATAGGGAACTCTTCTTTGGGCATATGCGAATGAAGACCATGTCTCCATCAGCGAAGGTTCTATCTTGATATTTCAAATCCGTGTATGCCTTCAGTCTATCCTTGGCAGCTTGGATGTCCTCTCTTATTGACTTCATTTGGTCATCCATATCTTCCAACATCTACCTTGAAGCTTCAACTCTTAGGGTTGGATCTGACAAGTTTAAAGCACTTCGACAGTCGTGTCCATACAATGCTTGAAAAGGGGTCATCTGAATGCTTTGTTGATAAGGAGCTATCAAGAATCGTGTGGTGGGGGGACTTCTCAAGATGCTCAGCCAAACACACACAGAATGCACAAGGAGAAGCTCACTCAAGAGACAAGAAGAGAGATGGAGGCCAAAACGTTTTCTTGCTAGTTCCTTCTTCTTCTTCCACACTCTTTACAATGTACACAAAGTATAGATAAGATACAACATAAAGGAAAGTGGCCTACTAAGTCAAACAATGCATAACCGACTACACTAGTCAACTGGCGCTATAACTATGCCAGCTGTAAATAGTTGTAACAACCTCAACATAATAAGTAGTGAGTTAGTGGCCATGTGAGAGTCATAATGACCACCGATGTGCTAAGTGTAGACGTGTGGATCCATCTAACCAGGCGGTCCATCATCAATGTCCGCATGTGTTGAGCTTTTCATCTCAACACTCCCCCTCAAGCTCAATTGCATCTCTGCAACTCCAAGTAAGCTTCGAAACTTTTGAAGCTTCTCTATACCCAATGCCTTCGTGAATATGTCAGCTATCTGAGCCTGTGTGCTGACATACACCAAGTCAATCTCACCTACTAGTACCTTCTCTCTCACAAAGTGGTAGTGTACCTCAATATGTTTTGTCCTGGCATGGAACACAGGGTTTCTAGCCAATTGTATACTGCTCATGTTGTCACAATAAATGACAACTGGACCTTTCATCTACACATCTAAATTATCCAATAATTTTTGTAGCCATACTACCTCACATGCTGCAACAGCAGCATCTCTATGCTTAGCCTCTGCACTTGACAAAGCAACTGTAGATCGCTTTTTGCTGCTCCAAGAAACTGCTGCACTACCAAGAGAGAACATGTATCCACTGGTAGATCTTCTGTCCGGCCCAATCTGCATCTGTGTATCCAAACACCTGTACATCTGTACCTGCCTCATAGAAAAGTCCATAATGTAATGTGGACTTCACATATCTCAATATGCATCTGACTGCATCCAAATGTGGCTTTCTAGGTACTTGCATAAATTGACTCACAAGACCAACAGTGTAGCTCAAGTTTGGCCTTGTAATGTTCATGTAGATCAAACTCCCCACTATCCTCCTAAACATAGTAGGGTCTTTTATCTCATCCCCAACATCAGCACTCAACTTTACATTCTGCTCCAATGGGACTAAAAGTGGTTTGCATACTGTTATACCATACTTGGACAACATATCCAAGCCATACTGTCTTTGGGACAACCATATACCATCATCACATCTGATCACCTCAATGCCAAGGAAGTACCTTAGCTCACATAAATCCTTCATCTCAAACTTCTTCTTCAAAAAATCCTTGACTTCAGCAATCCCACTATCACTATCACCTGTAATAATCAAGTCATCCACATAGATGACTATGATGACCAAACCTGCATCTCCCTTTCTCACATAAAGTGAGTGATCAGCATCTGAAGCATAAAGGCCAATATTGACAAGATACTCTTTGATCTTGTCAGACCATACTCTAGGTGCTTGCTTGAGCCCATAAAGTGCCTTCTTCAACCTACACACATACGTGGGATGCTCTAAATCTTCATAACCTGCTGGTTGATCCATATACACTTCTTCCTGCAAATCACTATGCAAGAAGGCATTCTTCACATCCATTTGCTACAACCTCCAACCTTTGGCTGCTGCCAAAGCAATCACACATCTGACAGTTGCCATCCTAGCAACTGGACTAAAGATTTCATCATAATCTATGCCATATGTCTGGGCATAGCCTTTTGTAACTAGCCCAGATTTGTACCTACTAATAGAACCATCTGCATTGTGCTTAATCTTATAAACCCACTTACATCCAATAACTTTCTTGCCCTTTGGCAATGATACTAGATCCCAAGTCTTATTGGCCTCTAATGCAGCCATCTCCTCATCCATTACTGCATCCCAATGAGCATGACCAATAGCCTCCTCAAAACATGTGGGCTCAACATCCTCAACTAGTTTCACCATATAAGCATAATGGTGAGTTGCATAACCTTCAAAACCAAATCTTTTAACAGAGTATCTGACCCTGCTAGATCTGCATACCACCGGATCACTCAATGGAGCCTTTACATTACTATGAGCTCTCTGTACACCTGGTGTCGTGACAAAAGGAATACCAAGCTCATCATCCAAGCTCTCTAAGCCACTGGTGTCTCCATCAAGAATTGCATCAATGCCATCTGACACTTTATTCTTTCCTTTGTCTTTACCTGTAGTGCTACTAGATGCACCTGAAGATGTAGAGCTACTCCTTAGTCTCCCAGACCAAGGACTACCAGATGATGTCTCTCGTCCACTAAGAGTTTGTGATTCTTGCTTTTCAGCCTGCACATGAGTGTCATGATCATCATCATCATCCAATGCATCACCATTAGATGCATACCAACTGCTCATTTCATCAAAGATGACATCCCTGCTCACTCTGAACTTACATGTGACAGGGTTATAACAGCGATATCCTTTCTACTCTAAAGAGTATCCAATAAAAATACATTTTTCTACCTTTGGATCAAGCTTCTTCCGTAGCTCATCTGGCACATGAACGTATGCAACACAGCCAAATACCTTCAAGTGCGATACATCAAGTTTCTTGCCAATAAAGCATTCTTTAGAAGTCATACCATGAACTGTGGCTGTGGGAGTTCTGTTCATAATATAAACAGCAGTATGAATAGCCTCGGACCAAAAATGCTTAGGCATACTCTTTTCAGCTATCAAGGCACGTGCAACTTCTGCAATATGCATGTTTTTCCTTTTTGTAACCCCATTTTGCTGTGGGGTATACCTACATGTGAACTGTCTCTTTATCCCATGAGACCTCAGAAAATCATTGAACTCATTTGAGAGGTACTCTCCCCCTCCATCTGACCTCAAGCACTTTACTTTCAAGCCTGTTTCTCTTTCAACTGCAACCTTGAAAGTTCTAAAGTGCTCAAATGCTTCACTCTTTTCCTTCATAAAATATACCCACAGCTTTCTAGAACAATCATCAATGAATGTGACAAAGTATGAGCTG
The DNA here is from genome assembly GCF_053477565.2 of Lygodium microphyllum. NCBI lineage: Eukaryota > Viridiplantae > Streptophyta > Polypodiopsida > Schizaeales > Lygodiaceae > Lygodium > Lygodium microphyllum. The sequence goes on from NC_141163.1 coordinate 43,823,262, forward strand.
CCTCCAAGAGATACATTTTGTGTAGGCCCCCAAATGTTTGTATGCACAACATCAAGGATATTTTTGCTTACATCTCTATCATGTGAAAAGGGTTGTCTTGCCTGCTTACCAAACTGACATGCTTCGCATACCTTATGAAATTCTATAACTCTAAATGTAGGCAAACCTGTAACCAACCCTTTGGACTGCATTAATTTCAACCTTTGTACATTTGCATGTCCAATGCGTCTGTGCCAAATTTCAATATTTGCAACAACACCTTTTCCTTTAGCATACATAGCAGCATTCATAGTAGGAATTCCAACATCTAGAGTAACTCTACTTCCCTTTGCAACTAACCTGTACTTGTCATTGAAGTCTTCTACAAAGTAGCCCTTTGCACTAAATTTGACTTGCAGCCCTTGTTCTACCATCTAACCGACTGACACCAAGTTCTTTGTAATAGATGGCACATGTAGTACATATGAAAGACTCTTTGTCTTACCATCATGCAAGGACAATGAAACTTTTCCAATGTGTGAAATTGGGTGGCATGAATCATCACCCGTTTGCACATAACCTACATTTTGCAAATCTTGCATCTCTCCAAACCATTCTGCATGGCTGGTCATATAATTGGATGCACCTGAATCAACATACCAAACATCATCATGTGTTCCCTTTTCTGTAACAGCATTCAGTATATGTTGCATAACAAATAGATGTTCATTATTGTCTTCATTCTGTCGTGAAGACGATGCATAGTTTCCTTGTTGCAACTTACCACTACGAATATAATCTTTCTTAGCATAACATTGGGCTGCAATATGACATGTTTTGCCACAGTAGTGACACACAATACCAGAGTTGTTAGAACCTCTGTTTTTCCATCCACCTCTTTCTCTAAAGCTCCCCTTGCCTCTAAAGTTACCACGACCTCTTGAAACTTGCATATCGCCAAATTGCTGATTCAATCTGTTTTGCTAGTTGTCACTACCACGTCCTGTACCACAGCCTCTTGAAGAGAACCTGCCACATCCCCTTCCTGAATTGGAGTAGAAAGCTTGGACCTATTCACCACTTCTTTCAGATGTCTCACTCTGCATGTTGATCTCTTCAGTGATCATAAGGGAGACCAACTCATCGAAATCTGAAAATGGCTTTCTGACATATACGGAAGTTACAAAAGACTTCCAAGCCTTTTCATTGTTAAGTCCTCCCAAGGTAGACGACACCAAATCATCATCATCGGGCATTGCATCAATCGCTGCCAATGCATCTACAATGCTCCTTACCTTCAGTGCATACTCATTGATAGACATCTTTTCTTTCTTCAATGTATTCAAATCTTGCTTGAGTTGAATCTTTCGTGCCTTTGTATTTACGAAAAACATACTTTCAAGTATGGTCCAAGCTGCATATGAATTCTTTGCATTTCTAATATGTCCCATCATATTATTATCAATTACTGAAGAGAGCCAATACATGACCTTCTTGTCTTTTGCATTCCATTCCTTCCGTACCTTTGTCTCTTTTGCAGTTGGATAATCACTCACCTCCGGCTCCTTTTCTTCACCTGAAACAAACTCGTAGAGGCCTTTTCCAATAAGGAAGTTCGTGACATGGAACTTCCATGAAGGGTATGTCAAGATTGTGGGAGAGAAGGAAGGAGTCTCGCTTGAAGCTTTCTTGCTTGCACAATGGGGGAAGACACACAAGGGTGGAGGCTGAAAACAGTTTTCCTCTTCTTAGTTGTGTAAGCCAAAAGAACTCAAGTACAAAGAAATAGAAGAACCCTAGATATGGGTCTCAAACCAAACTCAACTAACTAAGGTGGCATACTAACTGAGCCACGAACTAGAGTAGATAAGGATAGCTATCATGTAGCTATTATTCAGGGGCGGTGTACCAACCGCATCTGCAACTGACAAGTCGGTGACATAAATACACAACGGTCACCCTGGCGTATCACGAGTGGAGCTCGATATCTCAACACTCCCCCTCGAGCTCAATCCCAATTCCTGCACACCAAGCAGGTCTCTGAACTTGCGCAGCTTCTCTGCGCCCAATGCCTTCGTGAATATGTCAGCTACCTGATCCTCTGTGCTGACATAAACTAGATCAATAAGACCTAGTAAAACCCTCTCTCGCACATAGTGATAATGCACCTCAATGTGCTTTGTTCTAGCATGATAGACTGGGTTATTTGCCAAGTGTATACTACTCATGTTGTCACAATAAATGACAACTGGCCCATCTGTAGACTGATGCATATCATAAAGTAGCTTATGCAACCAAGCTACCTCACATGCGGCCATTGCTGCACCCCTGTACTCAGCCTCTGTGCTCGACAAGGCAACTGTAGGCTGTTTCTTGCTGCTCCAAGTGACTGTAGCACTCCCAAAAGAGAACACATATCCACTGGTAGATCGTCTATCAGAAATACTACCAGCCCAATCAGCATCAGTGTATCCATGCAACTGTATCTGAACCCCAGTCTCATAAAATAGTCCATACTGCAATGTGGACTTCACATACCTGAGTATGCGTCTAGCCGCATCCAAATGTGGTTTCCTTGGAGCCTGCATAAACTGACTTACCAATCCAACAGCATAGCTCAAATCTGGCCTGGTAATAGTCATATAAATCAAACTTCCTACTATGCGTCTGTACATAGTAGGGTCTTCTAGAAGCTCACCTGCATCTGTGCTCAGCTTCACATTCTGCTCCAAAGGAACTAAAATAGGCTTACAGCCTATCATCCCATATTTGAACAGCATGTCCAATCCATACTGCCTCTGCAAGAGTTGTATCCCACTTGGTGATCTAATCACCTCAATGCCCAAGAAATAACGCAGCTCTCCCAAATCCTTCATCTCAAACTTCTGCTTCAATAGCATTTTCACATGAAGGATATCTTCATCACTGTCACCTGTCATAATCAAATCATCAACATAAATGACAAGTAGCATAATACATTTCTCTGTTTTTCTCACATAAAGTGAGAAATCTGCCTTGGAAATCTGAAAGCCAATAGTGACAAGATACTGTCCTATCTTGTCAGACCATGCTCTAGGTGCTTGCTTCAAGCCATACAAGGCTTTCTTCAACCTGCAAACAAACTCAGGATGAACAGCATGCACATAACCTGGTGGCTGCTCCATATAGACCTCTTCTTGCAAATCACCATGCAAGAAGGCATTCTTTACATCCATCTGATGTAAAGACCATCCCTTTGATGCAGCCATAGCAATGACTGCTCTTACAGTTGCCATCCTTGCAACTGGACTGAATGTTTCTTCATAGTCAATGCCATATGTTTGTGCATACCCCTTGACTACTAATCTTGCCTTGTATCTGTTCACAGAACCATCTGCATTGTGCTTCACCTTATAAACCCATTTACAGCCAATTGCATTTTTACCTTTAGGCAAAGGTACCAATTCCCATGTAGCATTTGCTTCCAAGGCATCCATTTCTTCATCCATGGCTTTCTCCCATTTTTCTTTTCCCATGGCTTGCTCAAAAGATGTGGGTTCTGGTTCCTGTATCACTTTGACCATATATGCATAGTGAATGGCTGTAAATCCATCATATTTCAACCTATCCACAGGATACCTAGCTCTCGTAGACCTGCGCAAAGTAGGTTCACTCCTAGGTGCTCTCAAAACATCCCTGGTCTTCCTTACTCCAGGTGTAACAATAGAAGGAATACCCAACTCATCATCAATGCTCTGTTCTGAGCCACTGGATTCACCATCCACATAAGAGTGACCTGCATTCACATCAAACATGGGCTGATCAACCTTCTCTTTTCCTTTTCGTGATACCTGCATACCACTATTTGCACTGCCTTCAGAAGATTCTCCTGATCTCAATCTACCTGTCCATGGCGAAGAATGTGAACCACTGCTAGAGGACGCTCCAGGTCCACTAATATTTTGTGACTGCTGCTGTGAATTCTGTGCAGCATTACCATTTTGTGCATCTACATCATCAATCACATTTACTGGTTTATACCAGCTACTCATCTCATCAAAAACAACATCTCTGCTCACTGTAAACTTACGAGTAGAAGGGTTATAGCATCTATACCCTTTTTGCTGCAGAGAGTAACCAATAAAGATGCACTTCTCAGCTTTTGGATCCAACTTCGATCTCAACTCATCTGGCACATGTACATAGGCAATGCAACCAAAAATTTTCAAATGAGAAATATCTGGTTTCCTACCAGTATACCTCTCCTCTGGAGTCATCCCATGTATTGCTGCAATGGGAGTCCTGTTCATTATATAGACTGCTGTAGCAACTGCTTCAGCCCAATAAAAATCTGGCAAGTCTTTTTCATTGAGCATGGCACGAGATACCTCTCCAATATGCCTGTTTTTCCTTTCTGCAATTCCATTTTGTTGTGGGGTATAACTGCATGAATATTGCTGCTTTATGCCATGCTCCTGCAAGAACTTTGCAAACTCATTTGAGAGGTACTCTCCCCCTCCATCTGACCTTAGGCATTTTATTTGCAAACCTGTTTCTTTTTCAGCCATAGCTTTAAGGGTTTTGAAATGCCCAAAAACTTCACTTTTCTTTTTCATAAAGTACACCCAAACTTTTCTGCTATAGTCATCAATAAAAGTGACAAAATAATGACAGCCTCCAAGAGATGCAGCTTTAGTAGTCCACACATCAGAGTGGATTAATTCCAATGGCTTCTCACTCTCTTGAACATGTCTAGGAAATGGTTTCCTTGCCTGTTTTCCAAACTGACAGGCTTCACATACCTTATGCATTTCTGCAACCTTGAATTTCGGCAAACCTGCAATAATATTTTGGGCCTGCATTGATTTAAGTCGCTGTACATTAACATGACCAATGCGTTTATGCCAGATATCAATATCTGCAACTACACCGGTCCCATGTGCAAACATTGCTGCACTCAATTCAGACATGTCTGCATCCAATGTAAACATTCTGCCCTTCTTCTTTCCTTTTGCTATCAAGCGACCTTTATTTTTCATATCCTCAACAAAGCATCCATGAGGATTAAATCTGACCTGCAAGCCCTGCTCAACCATTTGACCAACAGAAACCAGATTCTTGGTGATATTCGGGACATGAAATACATCGGACAGGTATTTCTTTTTTCCATCCTGCATAGACAAGGGAATTTTTCCAATCTACACAATAGGATGTGCAATATCATCACCAGTCTCCACAAATCCTGGTTTTTCCATTTTCCTTGCATCCTCCATCGATTCTGCATGACCTGTCATGTGGTTTGATGCACCTGAGTCAACATACCATACATCATTGCTTTCTTCTACACTTGTCACAGAATTGTTCATGTGCTGCACCATGAACAAATGCTCATTTCTGTCATCACCCTGTCTGCTAGAAGATGCATAATTCCCTTGTTGCAGTTTTCCATTCATGATGTCATTCTGCTTTTTATAGCAATCTTTAGCCATATGACCCATTTTACCACAGTAGTAGCATTCAACATTACTGTTTGCATTTTGACCTCTTTGCCATCCACCACGACCTCTTTGGCTCCCCCTGCCTCTAGAGTTACCACGTCCTCCTCCATAGGACTGGTTTTCTTGAGTTTGCTGCATATTCTAATTTCTACCACGGCCTCCAAATCGGCCTCCTCTACCTCTGCCTCTACCTCTTCCAGCATTTGAGTAGAAGACAGCTTCTTTTGAAGTTCCTCCTGAAGAAGATGCACCACCATTTCTCTGTTCCTCAAAAATTAGAAGAGCAATCAACTCCTCAAAATCAGGAAATCTTTCACGAACTGAAATGGATGTCCGAAACTGTGCATAATCCTTTCCTAGACCATTCAAGGTCACAGAAACTAAATCATCATCTTCCACTGGTGACCCAATGGAAGCAAGTGCATCTGCAATCTTCTTCACCTTCATGTGGTAGTCGTTGATGCTCATATTTTCTCTTTGCACATTGTGCAACTCTTGCTTGAGCTGCATTTTCCTGGCTTGCGTATTTGTGCTATACATTTTTGACAAAGTATCCCATGCCTCCTTTGGCGTACTTGCATCCTGAATATGCACAATCATAGAGTCTGAAATGCTGATAGACAGCCAATACATAACTTTCCTGGCTCTCTCATGCCATGCTTTAAATGCCTGCATTTGCTGTTGATTGGGAACATCGGGAAGAACTGGTTCTTCTTCATTTCCTGCAACAAATTCCCAATATCCTTTTCCCATAAGGAAATTCGTCATTCTAAACTTCCATGCTTGAAAGTTGTTCTTGTCAAGCTTTTCAGTGACAATCTGTGAAAGAGAATCAGATGCCATTACAGAAGACTGCAAAAAATCCTGTCACTGCAAAAACCACAGCTTCACCCTCACAAGGGAAAATCTGCAAAACTGGCGAAAGTGGTATTTGACCACACAGTCACTTCCTAGTGACGATTTTGCATCAACAGGCAACAGGGATGATTCTGTAACTCCCAATGTCTCTGCGCACAAGCATACAATGCAATTTTTACAGTAACTATTCACCGACCTGTAGAACAGTGGCTGCACAGCATAAAACTGGGCCTTTTCCTGAGTGTGTGCAGAAACTTCCGCCTCCAAAACAGGCCCCGAAATGGCCTCAAATCAAAAAAACAAGGTCGCCAAAGGGCTAAAGCCCTTTTCCGCAGCATATACTGCCCTCTTGCCTCACCGCGAAAGGCGTCTCAACCTGAGACAATGCACTCTTGCAATTTCCGGCTGTGCTACCTGCAGAGATTTGCTCCCAAAACAGAAAATGAAAGCAACGCTGCTCCTCTTACCAGAACACCGCGAGCTTGGCTTGCTTTCTTGAGCTCCTTACCACGAACAAGGCTCTGATACCATGTCAAGATTGTGGGAGAGAAGGAAGGAGTCTCGCTTGAAGCTTTCTTGCTTGCACAATGGGGGAAGACACACAAGGGTGGAGGCTGAAAACAGTTTTCCTCTTCTTAGTTGTGTAAGCCAAAAGAACTCAAGTACAAAGAAATAGAAGAACCCTAGATATGGGTCTCAAACCAAACTCAACTAACTAAGGTGGCATACTAACTGAGCCACGAACTAGAGTAGATAAGGATAGCTATCATGTAGCTATTATTCAGGGGCGGTGTACCAACCGCATCTGCAACTGACAAGTCGGTGACATAAATACACAACGGTCACCCTGGCGTATCACGAGTGGAGCTCGATATCTCAACGGGGTAGTTGTTCTTGTCGAGCTTCTCAATGATGGGCTTCCACTGTTCTCTGCCATTATCACAAAATTAATACCAAACAGCAAGCAAATCTTCTACAACCCTCGACCTGTAGTGCACAACAATACAGTAGACAGCCTTTTTCACTGTCTGCTCAACAATACATGCAATCTGCAACCTATTTGCAGATAAACCTTATGTTTGCTTCGTGCAAACATCTCAAGAATTACAAATTCGCAATCTGTAACCTGTGCACCCACTTTCAGTCAAAACAGTCGAAATCACAGTGTACCCTGAAATTGTTGTCCGCAACCTTGCGGCTCTAAAACGGGGCCTAAAACGGCCTCAGATGCCCAAAATAACTGTGGACAAGCCCTAATGAGCTTATTTGCTTAATACACAGTGCTCTTCGCGCACACCAAATCTCACTACAATCTGAGATTTTTTCTTTGCCCTGCTTCTAGTGCCTCCACAGGCACTATCCAAGAGAAAGAGTGGAAGGATGGGAGAGCTTCTTACTCGTGGCTTGCTTTCTCAAACCTAGCTTCTTCTCCTTCACTTCAGCCTTCAAAAGCAGCCTCTCTCAGTGATGTAGCTCTGATACCATGTCAAAAATCGCGTGGTGGGGGGACTTGCTCAAGATGCTGTACCGAACACACACAAAATGCACAAGTAGAAGCTCACTCAAGAGACAAGAAGAGAGATGGAGGCCAAAACGTTTTCTTGCTAGTTTATTCTTCTTCTTCCACACTCTTTACAATGTACACAAAGTATAGATAAGATACAACATAAAGGAAAGTGGCCTACTAAGTCAAACAATGCATAACCGACTATACTAGTCGACTGGCGCTATAACTATGCCAGCTGTAAATAGGTGTAACAACATGAATATAATAAGTAATGAGTCACTGGCCATGTGAGAGTCATAATGACCACCGATGTGCTAAGTGTAGACGTGTGGACCCATCTAACTAGGTGGTCCATCATCAATGTCCGCATGTGTTGAGCTTGTTATCTCAATAGAAGCATTATAGGCAAACTCAACTAGTGGCAAGTATTGAATCCACCTTTTTGGTTCACGACAGTAGTGTGCCCTTAGCATATCCTCAATGACTTGGTTGACTTGCTCCATTTGGCCATCAATTTGGGGATGGAGAGCTGTACTAAAACAGAGTTGAGTCCCAATGGCTTCGAAGATAGCTCTCCAAAAGTGTGATCTGAAGAGTGAATCATGATCACTAATGATTCTTCTGGGCAACCCATGCAGTTTGAATATCTCCTTGATGAACAACCTTGCAATGGCAGAGGCTTTATAGTTTGTCTTAATAGGAATAAGATGTGAAACCTTAGTGTGCATATCAACTACAACCATAATGGAGTTGTATCCTCCCTAAACTTGGGGTAGGCCAACAACAAAGTCCATACTGATGAATTCCCATTTCATTTGGGGAATGTCAAGTGGTTGCAAATTTCCTGGTATTTTGACATGTTCGGCCTTAATACGTTGACAAGACAAACACTCAGTGTCATATATGAGAACGTCACCTTTAAGCCTCTCCCAATAGTATCTCTTTCTGACTGCGTTGAGGGTCTTGGCATAGCCAGGATGTCCTGAAAAAGGGGAATCATGAGCTTCCCAAAGTATCTTTTGCTTGAGTGACTGGCTTGCCGGTATACATAATCTCGTTCTATAGTAGACAAGTCTACTATTGATAGAGAATTCTTGATACTTAGCATGTAGCTTTGGTTCTTGATCCTTGATAGGGATCTCCCTTAGCATCTTCTGATAGGTTGGATCATGGCATGCTTCTTCTCTAGCTAGCTCAAGTATTGGGTTTTTTGGCATGGATACCTTTGTGGTTAGAGATCTAGCTGTTGATGGATTTTGCAAGATTAGAGAATTAAGAAATGCCTTGCGACTAAGTGCATCGGCAACTACATTCTCATTTCCAAGCCGGTATTTGATTTCAAAATCATACTCCTCCAGCACTTCAATCCATCGACATTGCCTCATGTTGAGCTCGTTCTGGGTAAATATCCACTTGAGACCTTTATGATCCGTCAGATAGGGTAAACTTGTTATCTAGCAAGTAATGTCTCCAAATCTTGAGAGCATGGATGACAGCTAATAGCTCTAGATCATGGATAGCATAATTCCTCTCATGGCACTTCAATTTCCTTGAAGAGTATGCTACAGGATGACCTTCTTGCATAAGCACACATCCTAAGGCAAGTTTGCTAGCATCAGTTACTTTGAACTCCTTACCAAGATCCGAAAGTTTTAGGATAGGTGCTGATACCAAACTTTGCTTTAGTCTATCAAAGCTAGATTGTTCAGCAGTTGACCATACAATCGATGTTTGCTTCTTCGGTAGATCGGTCAGCGGCATCAAAGCATAGTTTTTGATAAAGACCCTGTACCATCCTATCAATCCAAGAAAGCTGTGTATTTCCTTAGCAGTTGTTGGGATTGGCCATTCCAGAACATCTCTTTGGCCGGATCCACTGAGATTCCCTCCACTGACACGATGAATCCCAAATATTCAATCTGACGTTTGAAGAATACACACTTCTTCATCTTGGGATAAAGCTTGTGTGCCCTCATTGTCTCAAGGACAATGCGAAGCTGGGGTTCATGATCTTCTTCCTGTTTGGAGTAGACTAAGGTATCGTCGAAGAAGACAAGTACGAAGTCATCAAGATATGGCCTAAAGATATCCTGCATTAACCTATTGAAGGTGGCATGTGCATTTCTCAACCCGAATGACATGACTAGGAACTCAAAGTGTCCATATCTTGTGTTGAATGCCGTCTTTGGGATATCTTCTTCCTTGATCCTTATCTAGTAGTATCTAGACCTGAGATCAATCTTGGAGAAGATCTTTGCACCTTGAAGACGATCAAGAAGTTCATCTATTCTTGGAATAGGGTACTTGTTCTTGATGGTTGATTGATTCAACCCTCTGTAATCAACACACAGCCAAAGCGTTCCATCTTTGTTTTTCTAGAGTAGCACTGGAGCTTCCCATGGTGAACTGCTAGGATGGATGTAGCCCTGATCTAACAGTTTCTTGAGTTGCTCCTTCAGCTCAATTGCTTCCTGCATGGACATCCTATAAGGCCTCTTTGCAATTGGCACAGCTCTCGGCACTAGCTTGATTTCATGATCAACTTCCCTTTGAGGCGGAAGTTCTGTCAGCTCTTTGGGAAATACGTCCACATACTCCTTTATCCATGAAGGTTCTTCACTAGACTCCTGATTCTGATTTAGCTTATTGAGCTTAATCAAATAAATAGGCAGTCCCTTTCTAACTCCCTTTATTATCCGAGATGCTTTGGCCAATTGAACTTTTAGCTTTCTAACCTCTCCTTGAGTTGTGACCAATTCCCCTCCCGAATTTCGAAAGGAAACTTGACCCTTTCCACAATGAATGTGGGCATCATTAGGTTTAAGCCAATCCATTCCGAACAAATACTCATGGATACCTAGGTTCATGACCCTGAATCTGACTAAAGTTGACTTTCCTCCTAGAAAGAATTCCACCTTAGCAGTTTTCCTGGTACAAGTGACCTCACGGCCATTTGCTAATTCCACAAGCAAGGTAGGTGCTTCTATTGTGGCTATTCCTAATCTTCTTGCACAAGCCGGTGAGATAAAGAAATGCGTACTGCCATAATCAATCAAGGTTTTGAAGCCTTTACCTTGATAATCCGATGGTGTCTGAATCACCCTCCATCTCCATTCCACGTACAGAGGCAATGGATTGTAAATGCGGTCTAGGATGTTCATTATATTGATCCTTTGTCGATAATCCAAGGCATGCATCATAGTCATAAACATGACCTGGAACACCATGAATCTATTCCATGCTTCATGACTCTGCAAGTCAGCATTGATAAGTAAGTAGGGACACGATCTTATCAACATTTTCTCTACTTTTCTTTATTATGTTTTCTTGAAAACATTAGTTCCTCATTGGTTTGCTCTGATACCAACTGTAACATGTCCACCAGTTCACTTGCAGGACACATCTTAGCAGCCCATCGGAAAGAGGGTCTAGAAAGCTCCGCCCAGCACTCCCATGGAATGTTATGGGGTTTGCGATCTAGGTCTTTCTGAGTCTACCATATAGTGGAAGTATTCCTACCATTCCCACTTATGACGACCTGAATCAGGGATTCCTCTAGTAGTCAAATTCCTAGAGAATGACTAGCATCAAACCCTAGGCGAACTACTTTACGCAGAAACATCAGGGTCGAAGTGGATTCATGTTGCACTTGGTTCAAGGAGAATGGGAAATGAGAGGGATGCAAAGCTCGACCTCTCTGCCCATAAGGCATAGTCCCATTCCATTCCCCTAAAACAACATAAATCGAGATTCTAGTAGCCTGATCTCTAAGTCAGCATTGCCTATTGTTCATTCCCTTCGACCAAAGTTCCATTATCAAGCTTTCTCAAAGATTTCTCCTCATCTATGAATCCTGCCTTCATCACCACATGGAACTATCTCCAACCGGAATCACCCATCCGTTGGACGAACCCATGGTCACATCCACTCCACTTTCCTCAAGGTTGCTTTAGTTGTCTAATTATCGATCACATTTAATTGGACACACATAAAATAGCATCCTTAATTAGCTAGTTAGACACGGGTTCCTTCACATAATCTTAGCACTTGACATAGAAAAATAGTATCAAACAAGTTCCTTTTCAACCAGTTATCTTATTTATCTTTGGAATACATCCATATAATCCAGCCCATAGGCTAATCCATAATTCGCCTGAAGGCAATCCATAATCCGCCCGAAGGCTATCCAGCAATCCACAGGGATTACTAATCCAAGATTCCGCCCGTAGACTAGTATGCGGGCCTCGAGATCTAATCCTGAGTTGCGTTGGCCTCTTGTGCAAGGCCCGAAAGGCAAGGGAAAGTAGTGCCCAATGGAGAGACCTCTCATGGTGAGTTTGGTCCACGCTCTTGGCATGGCTAACAACCCCCTTGGTTAGGGTCACGCAAACAGTCAGGGGTAACTGATGCTACCTCTTCCTTCAGGCCTTAAACCTGAAGCATTAATTATCTTTCCATCTTTATTTCCTAGAGAAAACAATGCAAACAGTGCTCCTAAACTTTTACAAACACAATTAATCTAGTAGTTGTTTAATTAGTCAACTACTAAGAAGTGAATTCTTCTCTCCGAATGCATCCAGCATTTGACCTGGGATCAATTGCAACTTGCCAAGATCCCCAAGGGTTTTTTTGTTCACCCTTCTGTCCTTGGGTTAGGGTCATACCCCATCAACCCAAATTAACCAACACCTTAGGTTTCTTTAAGTTAAGACAGTGAATCCTGGCGACCATGTCGCTCTAACTTGATTGATCCTTTGCTTACCAGGAAAATACATAACTTCCCTTTACTTGGCAAATCAGCCCAAGAAAGGTGATGTAATAGGATGTCTACTCATCCTCTTGCAAGTTAGTCTTGCGCTAGAACCTGCCAACCTCATTCCAAGGAATGGCAAATCTATCTGGTGATTAAACCACAAGGCCATGTGATGTTGCAACTTGTTGGACAAGTATCTATTAGATATGATCAATGCCCCACCCTCATTAGGTGCTACCAATGATCCATGGTGCTCAAAGTTGTAAGGCCCCCATTATGAGGAGAAGCCAAATGTGAGCCCGTCCTGACTTGTATATCAGATGAGGTCTATGTGACTGGATGGCAAAAAGGTGACTGTTGTGGGTCTAATCTTTGGGTTAGACAGAGTGGTTAAGCTGGTAGCAACTCGAGGCGCATTGCATCGAGTTGCGGTGTAAGGGAGTTAAAAGTGGCCCCTATTATGGGGTCCGGGGGCTGCAGAAGCGGCCCCTGACTGGGGGGTCCCAGGGGGGCTAGCGGCCCCCCTGGCGGGGGTCCAGGGGCAGCGCCCCCAGCCCGATGGTAAAGGGAATATTCCCTGGCCGACTAGTGGAGGCTCATATGGTAGGTTGGTCAGCAGGCCGACCTAACGACCTTCATGGGCTATAAAATCTAAACCCCTTCGCAACCATCTCTCACTCATCTTTCACCCAGTCATGGTTGTTATTCCAGCTAGCCTTAAGCTCTTCACCTATCTTCTGTCTAGATCGCCATCTAAGCTTCACACAGTGGAAGCGCACGAGTGCACAGAGCCATCTTTGTATTAGTTGTTTAAAGTTAAAGAATTTACTGATTCTCCTCTTATCTGTTGTGTACTCTCTATCTCTTTCTCAGATTCTGTTCGCTACACCGTGTAATATTTTACATGGTATCAGAGCCCAGGGGGCTCTAGAGATCGGAAAGCGTGCAAGAGGCAAAGGCTTCAACAGCAAAGAGAAACTATGTCGACTTCCGGAAGCGGTGCAGGAGGTGGTGTTGCTATACCGACTATTCAAACACTAAGGATTCGTCCACCAACCTTCAGCGAAGGCAAGTTAGATGGTACAAACTACACCTTGTGGAAGTTCAAAATTACAACTATCCTTGATTCTTATGAGCTTCTGGATACTGTGCTGGGGACTGACGCAGAACCACAGCCTACCCCCAACCCATCAAATCCTAGTGTGATGATTCCTCCGAATGTAGATCTTCTACGAGCTTGGAAACGAAGGAATGCAGATGCATTGTGTGCCTTAGTTACAAGCTGTTCTTGACAGTGTTTTGTCTTTGATTCAGCATACAACCAAAGCGTCAGAGGCTTGGAATATACTAAGGAGTCAGTATGAAACACGAAACCAAACAAGGATTCAAAACTTGGAGAATCAACTAGCAGCGGAGAAGTTTGTTGAAGGAGAGACGGTTGAAGCATTCATCACTCGGATTAAGAAACTGCGTGACCAGATGGCTGGCGCTGGGATACAAAACACTAGCGAAGAGCTAGCTCGGAGGTGTCTTCGGATTTGTCCACAAAAGTTTGATGGACTAGTAACTGCCCTTAATACTCAGGTGGGACCTCAAGCTTTGACTTTTGAGGAGTTTTGTGCATTATTAATGGAGGAGGAGTTGAGGCTGAAAGCCCGAGAAGGAAGCAACAATGGAGATGCTGCATTCTCTGCCAATGCAAAAGGCAAAGGTGGTTCCTTCGCCAAAAATGATGGTGACAAAAAGAAGAAGGGCGGAAAGAAGAAGTTTCAAGGAGAGTGCTTCTACTACAAGAAGAAAGGACATGCAATTGCAGATTGTCATGTCAAGAAGGCAGATGAAAAGAATGGTACCCTTAAAAGTAAAGGGAAAGAGACAGCCAATACGGCTGAAGCAGAGTTGGAATTATTCATGGCGACCATTGAGGAAGTGTGCTCCTCGGCGCAAGAAGAATCTACCACTGACTCATGGGTGTTGGATAGTGGGGCCTCCTCTACAAGAATCCATCACTGTGACGGTTGGAAATGATGCTAAATGCCCTGTTGCGGGCATAGATACTATTTCTTTTGTTGCTACAAATGGTGAAGTCAAAAAGCTTTCAAATGAGTTGTATGTTCCCGAAATCAGGAGAAATCTATTATCAGTGCTGCCATAACTGATCTTGGTCATGAAGTGAGGTTCACGAAGACAGGTGCAGAAATTATTGATAGTGTTGGCACAATTGTTGGCAAAGAAGAAAGAAGGAACAACCTGTATGAGCTAAGTGCTCTTACAGCCACCGCTGGAGTGGGCACAAGTAAGCTTTGGCATGAAAGGTTTGGACACATCGGATTTGTAGTATTGAAGGAGATGCAAAAGCAAGGTATGGTTGCTCACCTACCTACAATAACTGAATTGAAGGAACCATGTGAAGCTTGTATGATGGGCAAGCAACAGAGAAACGCATTTCCACAAGAAAGCAAGAATAGAGCACAGGCTCCTCTAGAGTTGGTGCATGCTGACTTGTGTGGTAAGATGCCTACACAGGCCTTGGGAGGATCTTCTTATTTTATGTTGATTGTCGACGACTACAGTAGGAAGATGTGGGTGTACTTCCTTCGTGATAAGGCTCAAGCTTTTGGTAAGTTTAAAGAATGGCTAATACTTGTTGAGAATGAAACAGGAAAAAGTGTGAAGAAATTTAGAACAGATGGTGGTGGTGAGTTCAACTCAAAGGAGTTTGAAGGCTTTTGCAAGAGCAAAGGGATCAAGCATCAATTGACGACGCCTCACACACCTCAGCAGAACGGTGTTGTGGAACGCAGGAATCGCACCATTGTGGAGATGGCAAGATGTATGCTAAAGGGCAAGGGATTGCCTAACCATTTTTGGGCTGAAGCTGTTAATACTGCAGTCTACATTCTAAATCGGAGCTATACAAAGGCTCTCAAGGGAAAAAAACCTCATGAGGCTTACACTGGTAAGAAACCATCTGTCTCACATTTCAGAATTTTTGGATGTGAATGTTATGCACATGTTCCAGATGAGAAGAGAAACAAGTTACAACCAAAAAGCAGAAAATGTATCTTCTTGGGTTATAGTGATGAGCAGAAGGCTTACAAATTATATGACCAAGAGGCAAAGAAGATCATCGCGAGCCGTGATGTGGTGTTCAAGGAGGATCTGCATACAGTGGAGGAGGAGAAGGCAAGTTCTTCCACTTTATCATCAAGCGAAGAAGTAGTCCACTATGAACCTATCCGGAGAGCTATCCCTATCCTTAAGGAGGAGGAAGCATCATCTTCAGATGATGAGGAAAAAGTTCACCAACTTGACATCACCCCACCGGAAAAGCCATTGCCGCGTTGGGTGAAGTAGCTCTATGACCACAATAATCCTATGCCTGCATCTGTTGAGGAGAAGGCAGATGGACCAAGGAGGTCTCAGAGAATAGAGGAGCAAAGGAGGGCTTCTGCTCACATAGTCAATATGGCCTTGATGGTTGAGATTATGAGAGAAGTAAAGGAGCCAACTGATTTAGAAGAAGCACTTACAGATCCATCATGGAAGGCTGCTATGCAGGCGGAGTATGACAGTATAATGAAGAATGACACTTGGGAGCTAGTGGATCGACCAGCAAAGCGGAAGGTTATTGGCACCAAGTGGATCTGGAAGGTAAAGTACAAGGCTGATGGTACCTTAGAAAAGTACAAAGCTAGACTGGTTGCCCAAGGATTTTCACAAGTTGAAGGGTTTGATTTTCAAGAGTCATTTGCCCCAACTACCAGAATGACCACTATTCGCACGGTACTTGCAGTGGCTGCCCACAAGAAGTGGCCAGTGTACCAAATGGATGTTAAGTCAGTGTTCTTAAATGGTGACCTCAAGGAGGAGGTGTACATGGCTCAGCCACCAGGGTTTGAGGCCCCCCATTCTGAGAACAAAGTGTGTAAACTGAAGAAGGCATTGTATGGGCTGCAACAAGCCCCCAGAGCATGGTACCAGCGGATAGATAGGTTCTTTTTAAACCTAAACTTCAAAAGATGTGCCTCAGATGCTAACTTGTATGTTTATAGGAATGGTAAAAAGTCTGTAGTATTGTCCTATATGTGGATGACCTTCTTATTACAGGTGACTATGAAGATATGATCAACCAAACTCGAAAGGCTTTGAGTTCTGAGTTTGAAATGACAAACTTAGGCTTGCTGCACTATTGTTTGGGGATTGAAGTCTGGCAAGAGCCAGGAAAGATCTTCATCTCTCAGAAGAAGTATGCATGGGAGATCTTGAAGGCATTTGGCATGACCGAGTGCAAGGAGATAGCTACACCTATGGAGGTGAATGCAAAGTTATCCGTCGAGGATACATCAGCACTATTAGACATTGGGAGGTATCGGAGGTTGGTCGGTAGTCTGATCTACTTGTGTAACACCAGACCAGATATCAGTTTTGCTGTTGGTGTTTTGAGTAGGTTCTCAAATAAACCTCATGAGAGTCATTGGAAGGCTGGGATGCGGGTGCTCAGATACTTGAAGAAAACTCTTGACTATGGTATCACATACAGTTTCGGAACTTCTCTTGTGGGGAACTGTGACTGAGATTGGGCAGGAGACATTGATTCCAGGAAGTCAGTTTCTGGTTATTGTTTCTCTTTGGGTTTAGGAATTTTCTCTTGGATTAGTAAGAAGCAACCAACAGTGGCATTGTCTTCTACCAAAGCAGAGTACAAGGCAGCTTGTTTTGCTGCATGTGAGGCCGTATGGTTGAGAAGGATTCTATGGCATATGGGAGTGCAGGATGAAGAACCAACTATGCTGAGATGTGACAATCAAAGTTGCATCACCATTGCCAAAAATCCAGTGTTTCATGCATGCACCAAACATATAGAGATCCAATATCACTATGTGCGTGATTTGATGGAGGATGGGATAGTGGAGTTGGTCTACTGTCCAACAGAGGAGATTGGAGCAGATATCTTCACCAAAGCACTTACGAAGGATCTGCTTCAAGTTCATCTTCAGATACTCGGCATTGGGCCGAGGAGATAGTTCACCTATGGGTGGACATTGAGGGGGGGTGTTAGATATGATCAGTGCCCCACCCTCATTAGGTGCTACCAATGATCCATGAAGCTCAATGTTGTAAGGCCCCCATTATGAGGAGAAGCCAAATGTGAGCCCGAACATTGGTTGAGTCCTGACTTGTATATCAGATGAGGTCTATGTGACCGGATGGCAAAAAGGTGGCTATTGTGGGTCTAATCTTTGGGTTAGACAGAGTGGTTAAGCTAGTAGCAACTCGAGGCGCATTGCATCGAGTTGAGATGTAAGGGAGTTAAAAGGGGCCCCTATTGTGGGGTCCGGGGTCCGCAAAAGCGGCCCCTGGCTGAGGGGTCCCAGGGGGGCCAGTGGCCCCCCTGGTGGGGGTCCGGGGGCAACGCCCCCAGCCCGATGGTAAAGGGAATATTCCCTGGCCGACTAGTGGAGGCTCATATGGTAGGTCGATCACTTAGCAGGCCGACCTAACGACCTTCGCAGGCTATAAAAGCTAAACCCCTTTGCAGCCATCTCTCACTCATCTTTCACCCAGTCAGAGTTGTTATTCCAGCTAGCCTTAAGCTCTTCACCTATCTTCTGTCTAGATCGCCATCTAAGCTTCACACAGTGGAAGTGCACGGGTGGACAGAGCCATCTTTGAATCAGTTGTTTGAAGTTAAAGAATTTACTGATTCTCCTCTTATCTGTTGTGTACTCTGTATCTCTTTCTCAGATTCTGTTCGCTGCACCGTGTAATATTTTACAGTGTCGCACCTAACTCATGGGATCATTTCACCCATTGAATGACGTTTCCTGGTCAAGGAATTTCGTTTAGACAAGATGCAGGGTTTAGGGTGTCTTCTTACCCAACGCAACCCTAATTGTACTAGGCCGACAACATTCGGTCCTAGGGTTTCCAAACTCAATCCGAGTTTTAACATTAGGTCGGTCGATCCTTAGGGTAGAACCCTAGATCATTGTTTGCATGGGCGTCCAATTGACCCAAACATTACGTGAATGTGGGTAGGACCTTCGGGTTTGAGGGTTTCGACTTGGCGTCCAAGTACGATACTAGGCTGCATTTCTAACATGCCAAGCCCTAGCTAGTACTTGAGGTGTTTATCGTATCGACTAGTTATGTCTATACGAATCCCTAACGGTTATAATATTGCAAGTGATTTAGCTAAATTGATCTACTTGTCTTGCGACAAGGACGAACCTTTCCTAGAGATGGTAAACTTGTTCAAAAGGTGTAAATAGTTGCAACATGCGATTCATTACTTTTAGGCAGCTAAAAGGTTTTGCAATAACTACTTCTTTCCTTGCTAAACCCATGACGAATGACAATTTGGAGATTATCTTGTATTGAACCTACAAGATTCACATTAAGGAACTATGCCTACAACCTCTTGTTTAATGCAGTGGGAACTCATGCTTTGATAATCCATGCATATTTTCTAAATGCAACTCGATGAAATGAATTTTTCGCATGACGAATATGTAACATGCAACCCTTTTCTAGATATAACATTGTTAATGAAGTTCATGTGACATGCAACCTTTAATCCGTTCGACAAACATCATCGCATGCAACGTGCAAATCAATGGTCCCATTTCCATGCTATGCAATGGACGTTAACAATTCTTTCCATGCAAGTCATAACAAGGAAGTTACTGACTAAAAGCAAGATATGCTTGTTCTTTCCCAGCTAAACAAGGATATACTTAACAACTTCATCTTTTAACCCTAGGCAATATGCGTTTAGGCTTGTCACTTTGAAATGCATGAAAAGGCAACATGCTACTAAGCTCGTAAGATGGATAGGTAATTTACATTCATAACATTGGAAATGCAAATAAACTTATTGCATGTCATGCATTAATTCTAGCAAATCATTCGAGTAGGCAATTTTTCCAAAATGCATTTTAATTAGGCTAGGTGAATTATAAACATGCATAAGTTCTTAATTTCCATGAAAGTTATCGTGCTTAATGCATTTTTTTACGTGGAATTAAAATCGTAAAACCTGGGCTTGAGGGCTCGTGGGGATGTCACGTGTATGTTGGGGGAAGAACCTCTTGTGGGTGCACCTTGCATCTTCTTGGGAGCCATCTTAGACGTAGTGTGTTTGGACTCCGGGTTTGCCCTCGCCCTTACGCAGGAATACCCCTTTTCGGAAGTGGGTTATAAGGCCTGAGAAAAGATTGCATGCACAAGGCTTAAGAGGATTTCCTTTAGAAGCTTGTAAGAAGCTTCTAAAGAGCTTCTGTCTCCCAGAACCATGTGGGAGAAAGGGTCAATGTTTGGGAGGGAAAGTTTGACGACGAGAGGGGAGATTGATGGCAATATGGCGGTGGTGGTATGGCAGCGGCGCGGCAGTAGCGGCAGCTGGCGACCTTCCTAGTGGGGCGTTCTTCACGGCAGGTGGCAGTAACGTCCTCTTTTTCTCCCTCTGAATGTCAGTGGAGCAGCCTCCTCCCCTGATCCTCTCCTTTTTCGTGCCTCCCCCCAATGCCGAAGGGGGAGGTTATATAGTGCTAAAGCGGCCGGGGGGGGGGGGGGGGGGGGGGGTGGAGGGGAGGGAAACTATGATGATGATGCTTATGAACGTGGCAGTAGCCTAGCGGAAATCCGGCATAGCAGGGCGGCATTTTTCTACAGTTCTCTCACGGTAGGTGGCGAATAGCGTGGCGCTAGCGGCATCCTTTCCTTCTCTCCCTTCGATTCTACCTCCCCCCAAGGTTAAGGGGGAGGTTATATAGTGATTAAGGGGAGGCAGAGACTCCACACACGTGGAGTTCTCATGCTTCTCTCTTCTCCCCATGCACTCCATCGCTTCACCTCCTTCTCGCACTCCCTCCCCTCCAGTCATGCAACGGCTGGGGGAAGGGATAATTAGTAAAAAAAAAATTGCATAAATTTCATCATTATCCAATTGCCCCTTCAAGAAGCACTACAACAGAAACGAGGCATAGACGCGCATGTTAGATGCGCAAATTCGGGCACGTCTATTAGTACGTCTATATGTGCATGTAAAAGAGCGTGTAAATAGATGCGAATTTCACGTCTATATATCTGCGTAAGTAGACGCCAATATATCCTCCAGACGTGCAATTATTTAACCACCTCAAATTGGACTTAATATAATAAAAAAATGAGAGTTAATAATTATTTAACCACCTAAAATTGATTCTTGAGTATGCACATGTGCACATGATAAAAACCATAGAATTAAGAATACACATTGAATCATTGAATAAAAAAATCAGAGTTAATAATTATTTTTCCATTGCTCTCTAATGAATAGCAGTTCCTCCAGTTGACAAGCCTGATATAAGTAATTAGTGGCAAGTGACAGAAACCTTATTATACAATTAGTAGCAAGCATTGCAATATGTATCTCATGATTTCTCTACTTGAAGATGATAAAAAATACTTCCTTTTTATTATGGAAAATTCAATTTAGCTTTAAACTTAACTATTGATTCTTGAGTATGCACGTGTGCGCATGATAAAAAACATAGAATTAAGAATACACATTGAATCATTAAGCAAATTAAGTATATTATAGTGAATGATCCATCTCATCTTCAATGAGATCAGCCCTTGCTAAACTATCTACTTCTAGGTCTATGTTACCAAGAGGTTACGAAACAAATAAGTCTATCCCACTATCAAATGTGTTGCTATATTGCTCAATAACTTCATCAATATCATCGACAATCACATTATTGTCTTCTTCTGTGTTTCCTTGAACATCCTCGCGAGGTTCATCTTGTACTATATCACACATATCATCCATTATGGTGTCATCATGTACATCATCATTAATTGTTGGATTGTCATCTGCTATCTGCATGTTGGTAATATTACCATATATTGGTTTTGAATGATTAGATATAGGGATGACATACCACCATTGGTTATTGTTTACCATTGGATGATACACAACCTTTATTTGAAAAACAAAAGTAAGAAACTTAAATAATTATTATATTGTGTATATGTATCACATGTATACATATTTAAAAATTAGCTTTTGCATATATACATGCTCGCATTGTTGAGGTAGTACTAATGTGTCATTCTTGTTTTGGTGAAATTTTATAGAGTCAATGATTACAAAACCACTTGGATGATGTCTGATTATGCAATGCTCACCATTTGTTACCACTTCTTTAAACTACTTCACATCCAGTATATATATAAAGAATCGTCTGAAGTCAAGCTTCAAAATATCTTGGATCAAGCCACAATAACCTTCCATGGTACCATTGGCATCCTTGAAGTGAGCAAGGACACCACAATCTTGGGTATTTCTCTTTTCATCTATACGTTTAGTTCGAAGATGTTTACCCTCACACCAAATATTGAATAATGTGCACTAGTAGTAAAAGATAAAAGATCAAACATGTCAATTATTTATATAAAATATAACTTATAGAAACAAATTAATTGATAGTATGTCTCACCTTTGATAAGAAACCTCATGCATATTCCCACTCTTCTTGAGATATATTAATTTCCTTCTTTTTTTCCATTCTCTCCGTTTCCTCATGTAACCAATCTATATCAATATGACGTGGGAGCGCATTTAGATGATCTGGAAATGAGACATTACATCCATATCTGGTGCGAAATGCTTGTCTTTCGCTTTTTCTTCTTGCCCTTGCTTCATTATATAGTGTCACCCATTTGCTCATTACATCACCATTGAGCACACAAAAACTATTTAACTTATGAAGTTCCTCTTTTGTTAGCACTTTACTCATTCCTTTTCCTTGAGGTATTATAGAGGTCATCCTCAAGTCTTCATCATCTTTCCATATTTGTGGTTGAGAGGGGTCCACTTCAGCAAGATATTCAGAGATATAAACAAGGGATGATTGCACTAACCAACCCTCAACCATGCTTCCCTCAGGCCGTGCTTTTTGCCTCACAAAATCTTTCAAGATTTTCATGAAGCGCTCAAGAAAAAACATCCACCTTGCATGAACTGCCCCACAAAGTGTGCAATCGAATGTACGAGTAAATGTAATTGAGTAGTCAAAATGGATCGAGGAAAAATTTCCTCCACCAAACAAACCACCTCAACAGATAATACTCGAGTATCTTGTAATGTGTTTGGATCAATTTCCTTCGAGCTCACGTATCTGTTAGGATGTATTTGAGAATTGTTTATTTTGTGTAGAAATTAAAAGATATATAATGAAAAAATACAATGTATACACACCTCACAAGCTCTCCCATCTTGTAAATGATATCACATACATCTTTGGATACACAATGCGATATGCTAGTAGGAAGTATGAACTGAATGTAAAAAATATTCATAGATCAAATGATTAGTTGAGGAAAAAGTCATCATACCCCAAAGTTTACACATAGTTACTCCACTAATTACTATATTCATGGTTAGAGATACCCTTACTTGAATCATTTTGTGCCAATCGTGGGACTTCAAACCAGATAGTTACTTCACACCTCTTTTATTTTTCTTTATGAAGGCTCCCTTGAGACATCTCATACATCCTGAGGGTGTTCAAAAGCTACATATTTGTTCCTTCACTATTTTTTCCTCGTTCTTTGACAACATCCAAGTTGCATGGGGTAGCTCAATCTTTTCTCTGGGTCCAATGCGTGGCCAGGCTCGTCTCATGCGACCAATGTTACGTAAATCCTCCCTTACATTGATCACGAGTCCCTATCAAGTGATCCCATAATGTAGATACAATATTTTTTAATATGTGCATGGGGTCCAACTGGTGATCGATCTTGAGTTTCAGTCCAGTACGGAAGACGAAAAAATATAGAGAACCTAACAAACAAACAATATATTATGTAAACAATTCATCATGCTAAATACTTTAAAGTCAATTGAGAGAAATGCACTTCTTACCGACTCATGCCGACCGAGTGGAGAGTGGTTGTCAGTATTAATCCATCTCTCCTTCCAATCTCGAATGGTTACAGATTGTGGAGTCATTTCATTAGTAGGGAGAACATATTTGGGATGGTCAATAGGAAGAAATCGATGATGATTGTCGTAGATAACCTTCTTTAAACATGCCCGCCTAGAGGAAACTAGAGAGGGACCCCAAATAGGACATGCATGATATCCTGATGTGGTTAAACTTGAACAAACAAGTGAATTAATAAAATGCAATTGATTCAAGTCTTGAATTTCAAATATAGAGTTATATACATGTACTTGAACACTCTCCATATCCTGAAAAGTCATGCATAACATTTCTAACTCTTCAATCAAAGGCTCTAAGTAAATGTCCATGTTTTTTACCTTGTGCTTTCCAGGAATCAGAAGGGACAACATTACATGTCCCTTTTTAGTTGCCATGGATGGAGGAATATTATAGTTCACCAATACCACTGGCCATACACTGTATGATGTGCTTTTGATGCCAAATGGATTGATTCCATCCATACCTAAACCAAATCTCAAATTTCTTGGATCTTCTTTGAAAACGGGCCAAAAATTATCTATATGTTGCCATGACAGTGTGTTTGCAGGGATCCTCAATTTTCCATCACTTGAACAATTACTAGCATGCCATGACATGAGCTTTCCAATAGACTTACACTTGAACATAAGTTTTATACGTGGAATAATCAAAAAATGTCGCAAAACCTTACGAGGCACATCCATTGACTTCATCTCCACTTCGTATATTGATTCGCCACAAACAGGACACTCTCGTGCAAACTCATGAATCCCACGAAATAAGACACAATCATTGACACATGCATGGATCTTGACATAATCGAGGTCTCCTAGAGATGTCAAGTAATGTCTTGCTTGCTCTCTCTTAGTTGGAAATTTGTTTCCTTTTGGAAGCATTTGTGATAATAACCTACATATATTTTTAAAAGTGAGTTAAAAAACCACCAACATATATTTCTATGTGATTTCAAAATAGAACAATTAATATTATGATTCATAAGCCAAATTGAATTGATGCCTACTTCAATAACGCATCCAAAATGACATTACTCCATCCATAAATTGTTTGCAAGTTAAGTATCTCAAGGGACGCATGAAGAACGGAGTACGTACAACCTTCATACAACGGGGTAGATGACGCTACGTATAGTGGATCATTTGGCTTCGTAGAGTGACCTTCTCCCTGAACCGATTGCGAAAATAGATGGTATACCATGTTGTCCAAAATCTCATCCTCTACACCTTGATGGGGCATTTCATGAGGGCTACTATCATGGTCGTGAGTCTTCACTCTTCTTGAAGACTCTGCCTCCTTGCATCGACGTTTTACAACCTCTCGACGCCTAGGAGGGAGCATCTGACGATGTGGCACCGCATCCTGCTCAACCACAAAAGGGAGTTTCATGTACGTTGATATATATTGAGTAACATAGACTAGCAATCTTAGTGTTAAAAAAAAACAATGAATACTGGTGATTTTTCTCGGTCCCATTCTCCATACAAGCTGAGGTGTGACATTGCAATTCAACATGCTTGAAAAATACACCCTCGACAACGATCACACATGCATTTAATTTTTTGTCGTAGCCATACATCTCGATTATGAAAACATAATGTTTCATCTTCACTTGAGGATGTGCTTGTTGACTCATCAGCATGCACCACACTAAGTGACGATGACGACATGATTAAACCTAATTCATGACAACATCAAAATATTTGTCGTTCATATATTTATATAAAAACTTCAAGTTGGCGTATTAATTATTCTAAGATCTTAATTTTAAATACACAAAACTCATCATAAATACATTAAAACTTATGATAAGAATTCACTATCAAAACTTATCTTAAAAACAAAAAATTATGATAAAATCTAAATACGCATCTATATCTGCGTTTATGTATGCGTCTAAATTAGCGTTGATCCAAGTTTTTTACAACCCGGATTACTACCACAAAATTTGGCCAAAACCCCTATCAAGAGCTTACCATATCACTTTGGGTTTACTCTTCAAGCACTAGGTATGCTACATTGCTTCTTGATTTTGATAACTCTAGAAAATGGGGGGAACAAGTTCTTAGGAGGCATATCAATGTAAAGGGTAAAAGGGATGCTTATCTTAGTGAAGATGAAAATGGATTACACCTAGGAGTTGAGTGAATGCATAGATTTTTCAAAGGACTAGCCTCCAAATACACATGGGCTCCGCTTGCATCACTAAGATTTGAAATCTATCACCATCATTAGAGGACACCTCACCCTAGCACACAAGTCAATATCTAGATCATGGTGTCATTTGGATCTTACACAAAAGCTTACAAGCATAGACCCCTTCTGTCACATGCTTCTATGTATTTATATATATATGGGAGACTAAAGTCAAAGCAGCTTTTGGAAGCCGTTTTTTATAATCTCAATAACTCCCAAGGAAAAGAAAATTTCAAGAAAATTCTCGCGATGCCCGATCGATTTCGAGCTAGTCTACAAAGTTGCAGAAGAAACTTTTTTCAAATTTCTCATGGATTTGGCGTTACGAAGGCGCAGACTGCTAGCTACATGCAATTTTCTTTTCTCTTTTACCACACCAACTTTCCACTCTATCCTTCTTGTAAATATATTATAATAATGTGCTTTGGACACCCACCTCTTGTAATCTAGCTCCATTTCTCTATTTTGTCTACCATTCTCATCTTCTTCGACGACACTTTAGTCTATTCCAAATATGAAGAAGATCATGAACCCCAACTTCAGATTGTCCTTGAGACAATGAGATCACACAACCTGTATGCTAAGATGAAGAAGTGTGCATTCTTCAAATGTTAGATTGAATATTTGAGATTCATCGTATCAACGGAAGGAATCTCAGTGGATCTAGCCAAATTAGAGATGTTCTAGAATGGACAGTACCAACAACTGTCAAAGAAATACACAGTTTTCTTGGATTGATAGGATGGTATAGGGTCTTCATAAAAAACTATGCCTTGATAGCAACACCTCTGACGGATCTACTGAAGAAGCAAACATCCATTGCATGGTCAACTGCCAAACAATCTAGCTTTGATAGATTGAAGCAAAGTTTACCTATCCTAAAACTTCCAGACCTCAGTAAGGAGTTCGAGGTAGTAACTGATGCTAGCACACTTGCCTTAGGATGTGTGCTCATGTAGAAAGGTCATCCTGTAGCATACTCTTCAAGGAAACTGAAGAGCCGTGAGAAGAATTATGCTACCTATGATCTAGAATTGTTAGCTGTCATCCATGCCCTAAAGCTTTGGAGACACTACCTGTTGGGTAACAAGTTTACACTAGTGATTGATCATAAAAGTCTCAAGTGGATCTTTACTTAGAATGATCTCAATATGAGGCAACGTCGGTGGATTGAAGTGCTAGAGGAGTATGACTTTGAAATCAAGTACCGACCTAGAAAGGAGAATGTAGTTGCCGATGCACTCAGTCGCAAGGCATTCCTTAATTCTCTAATCTTGTAAAACCCATCAACAGCTAGATCTCTAGCCACAAAGGTGTTCATGCCAAACAACCCAATACTTGAGCTAGCTAAAGAAGAAGCATGCCATGATCCATCCTATCAAAAGATGCTAAGGGAGATCTCTATCAAGGACCAGGATCAAAAGATACAGGCTAAGTATCATGATATCTCTATCAATAGTGGACTTGTCTACTATAGAATGAGAGCATGTATACCGACAAGCCAGTCACTTAAGCAGAAGATACTGTGGGAAGCTCATGATTCCCCTTTCTCAGGACATCTTGGCTATTCCAAGACTCTCAATGTAGCTAGGAAGAGCTACTATTGGGAGAGGCTTAAAGGTGATGTTCTCAAATATGTCACTGAGTGTTTATCTTGTCAACGTATCAAAGCCGAATATGTCAAAATGTCGGGAAAGTTATAACCACTTGACATTCCCCAAATGAAATGGGAATTCATCATTATGGACTTTATTGTTGGCCTACCCCAAGTTTAGGGAGGATACAACTCCATCATGGTTGTGATTGACATGCTTACTAAGGTTGCACACCTTATTCCAGTAAAGACAAACTATAAAGCCTCAGACATTGCAAGGTTGTTTATCAAGGAAATATTCAAGCTACATGGGCTACCCAGAAGAATCATTAGTGATCGTGATTCTCTCTTCACATCACACTTCTAGAGAGCTATCTTTGAAGCCATTGGGACTCAGCTCAGTTTTAGTACAGCTTACCATCCCCAAACTGATGGCCAAACGGAGCAAGTAAATCAATTTATACAGGATATGCTAAGGGAACACTGCTATCGTGAAGCAAAAAGGTGGATTCAATACTTGCCTTTGGTTGAATTTTCCTATAATGCTTCTTACCAACAAAGCATTCAAATGACCCCTTTCCAAGCATTGTATGATCATGACTATCAAAGTCCTCTAAACTTCTCAAATCCAAACTTGAGGGTTGAAGCTTGAAGGCAGATGTTGGAAGAGATGGATGACCAAGTAAAGTCAATAAGATAGGACATCCAAGCCGCCAAGGATAGACAGAAGGCCGACACGGATTTGAAGCGTCAAGATAGAATCTTCGATGAAGGAGACATGGTCTTCATTCCTGTACTCCCTAAAAAGAGTTCCCTATCCTTAGGAGATTGCAAGAAGCTAAGTCCAAGGTATTGTGGACTATACAAGATCCTCAAGTGTCTAGGACCTA
Source organism: Lygodium microphyllum (assembly GCF_053477565.2). Lineage (NCBI taxonomy): Eukaryota > Viridiplantae > Streptophyta > Polypodiopsida > Schizaeales > Lygodiaceae > Lygodium > Lygodium microphyllum. The sequence goes on from NC_141163.1 coordinate 43,851,507, forward strand.
CTGCTTATAGATTGCAACTCCCTGAGAACCTAAAGGTTCATAATGTATTCCATATTGGAACATGCTCGGGAGGTGGCTGATTTGCAGCTTTAGGCTAATCCACACTTCTTCTTGTCATTCTTTTAGATGTTCCTGCAATATCTTCATCTCTTTTTCGTTTTTCTTCCACAAGTACATCCGTGTTTTGTATCTTTGCTAAATATGCATCTACTGGTGATTCCCAACCAGTTATGCCACGAACGTCTTGACCTGCATGAGATATTTCACTATCAGTGACCTTTCTCTTTTCAGCTGCATGTAAAGCATGTGTCCATATTTCAACCTTTGGACCAACCATCACTTGGCCATGCATTCTATCCAACTGTATACCAAAAGTAGAAACATATACCGCCGTATAAGCATTTCGGACAGCCAAGTCTTCCAACAACTTCTACATACCTCCCTTTCCAAAATTCAAAGCAAGAGGCAATCCCGTTTCTTATGCATGGATCTTGCCATCTTTCCAAAAGATAAGCTATCGTGCCAAGGCCTCCTGATAGGTAGCACAATCCTTTCTCTCATGTTGCAAACTGTCATACCACATAGATCTTTTTTTAGACTTAGGGACTGTTGCTCGTCCCCTTTCCTCTTGTCCTTTTTCGTCCAATTTTGCAACCTTAAATTGAAGATCCTACATCCCTTTGACCAATTCATCTAAGACATCTTCCCTAACAGAGTGAACAATAGCAAGTATAGCCATAGGGTTAGCCACAAGAGTAGGTGGCTTACTAGATATATCAACTGTCTTGCCCGTAACAGTGGGCAAGCTAGAGACATGCAATCTTTCTCTTCTTCTATACTTCTTCCCAAGTGCAGTAACATCTTCCTTGACATGTCTCCACTCTATTTTCAAACCTGTCTCTAGAGTCTGATCCTCCAGCAAATCATCAAGCTTCTCTTGAAGCTCAGGATTAGCTACCTGTAGAAACAATTCAATTTTCTGACTTGCAAGAGCTTGTTGTTCTGCAAGATCCAACTGCTCAAATCGACTTTCAAATTCTCTTAACAATTCCGCATCCACAAGACCCTTATTGGGTTGTTAAACCCACTCTTGAAAAGTCTTGCGCGTAATCAAATTGGTGTCCTCAATGTAAAATTCTTCCTTGAGTGTCTTCTTGAAGGCTACCTGGTTTGCATCCTGCAAGTATAATTCAGTAATGTGTGCTTTCAATTCATGAACAGTAACACGTACAAAATACCGGCTCCATGCAAATTGAGCCACCCTAAAGAATTCCATCTTCTGACCATAGGTATATACATATGTAGATACATTCCTACCATTGAATAACTTCATCTCACACTCAACTGCTTGCAAAACATTCATCACAACACTTTCTGTTTGAGCTAAAGCTTGCATCACCTGTTGTTGTTGTTGTATCTGCATAATCATATTTATATTTTGCACCAACTCTTGCAAAACATCACTCAGAATGTATTCAAAGATTCTCCCATCTTATCTTTTCTTCTTCTGATGACCTTTCACGTCGAGTTCACCAATGTCGGAGGGGTTTTTGTCAAAAGGTCGAATCCACCAAGGATCTGAAGTAGAAGGAAGTAGAGATAGGAGATGGAAGAGAAGATAGAGAATACCCAAGTGGTAAACACTACAAAGACAAATCACAATGAATTGAATTAATATGTATTAAAAGAACCTGGAATCTTTGTACTACTCAAAAGCAATCTCGAGGCATTAGATTTCCTAGAGCTTCTTCGTAGAACAAAACGTGTATAAAAATTATAGCTCCTTCTCTGCTACTCGAAACCCAAATCTGATGGCTCCATTGGCTCCGAAAGGGGAGTAAAACTGTAGGACACTTGATCACGGATCTCCCAGATCACTCATTCTTCCTCTTTCAGTTCAATCTGCACTTTTTAGCCTATTTACAATGATCGTGATGTGCACGATTTCGTCAATCTGTCCCTCCTATGAAAATCCCATAATTGGCTGAAAAAGCAACTAGATTTTTGCTTGCCATCCTAATCTAGAAGCTTTTTTAAACTTTTTCGGATTTTTACAATAAATAATATCAAAAATAGGCTAAAATTATCCAAAAAACTAGTATTTTTGGATAATCCATGCTACTCACACTAGTACTAATGGCTCAAATTACATTCACTCTCTAGATTAATAAAGAAGTCGGATGATGCTGCACTCAATACTTTTTCACACTGTGTCCTCATAACATGACAACAATGCAAATCCGTTTTCATTACTTCAAGAGAAGATTACAAATTACATTACATTGGTGATGAGATATCACGTGGCACTAAGTACATCTACTCTCTCCTAGGCTTCTTTGAGCTAGAGTCCCCATGGTCAAAGCTATTCTGGATCATAGGCAACAATACATTTTTCCCTAGTAGTCCTACCTAATGAAATTGTGGTCTTCAACACCAGCAACCATGCCACAGGTCACCATGGAAAAAAGTGGCCCAAACCTAGTACTAGAGAATAAGTAGAGGAGCTTCGAACGTGAAGGCAACACTACTTTCTCAAAGCTAGAGTTTGTTGGGATGGTCTTGAAAGGGCACAACCTTCGTTAGTGCCCTCAACTTCAATAAGCTAGAGAGAATGCCTTATGGAATACAATAATGTCACTCACAAGCTGGCCAATATACTCCTTCAATGCCGAGTCCTGCACCGTTCCTTGGCTACCAGATCAGCCACCTTGTCTAGATGAAAATTCATCTATATAGACAATGTCCAGTATCATCACAGAAGTTCAATGTCAGACTCACTATGCATGGAATGTGCTAACGATATATACATGCGATTAGTATAAAAATTTACCAATAGGACCTGTAGGACATCTTTCTTATAACCACTCGAACTCCTTATCTGAGATCTCATACTGTGGTGCCACATTCTCAATCTGCTCTTGGATGCTCACAATGGCAGAGATGTCATCGACACTCATGCCATCATATCAAGCCACCTCATCAACATGTGCTAGTGCATCTTGTATATCAAAATCTATAAAATCATCAGATGCATTACGCACCATAATACAATATAGCTCTTCTTCCCTTAGCTCCAAAATTTCTAGTACATCATATATAAGTAAATACTTCAACCCCTCGATGATGATAGCATGGAGAGAAGTGAGGAGTGGCTCATTGCTTGTCAGCAGCGTCTCAACAGGGCAAGGAGGTGGATGCACAATGGCTAAGCTTTGTGTTACATCTACTCTCGGATCGAGTGTGATCTCCTCAGGCTCCCTCTTGAAATACTTTAGCTGTGGCCGAGAGGGTGTGTCAGTGTCTTCCTCACTGTCCTCTTGCACTACTCTGGCATGTAGATACTGTCCCACATGCTCAAGGGCTCGATTTATTACCTTTGCATGGCTTGGTCCAGCATGTAAACTATATAAGAAATCTATGGGGACCCATCTGAGAGTAGAGTCAGGAATAAATCAGGTGAGAGGGTTTGCCGCATCACAAAATGATGCCAATATACTAGAGCTAGGTCTACGGTGGAAAATGAGCTCTCTAGACTCAAGATCGCACAAAAACGTAGGGTATATATAGTCTCTTATGTGTATATAGCATGTGGAGCTGATCCATGCGGTGAAGGCGAGAGTGGTAGCCATGGCACACAAAGAGAGAAGGAAGGAGAGCACAAGTGTAGGGAAGTAGAGAATGAAAGTGAAAATGAGTTTGGAGTTATAGCTTTTATGTATCTAGGGTTTTAAATAAATGTTCTTTTTTAATCCTAAAGTTTCAAATTAAAACACTTACCGTAGTTTCTTTATTTCAATACTTTAAAGTAACCGTTAAAATTATTCATACAGACAAATGCTTCATTCTACATTATTATATCCTCGAATATACTTGGATCGCTGAGTATATTCAAGTCCAACTAACAGAAAATATAAATCTAAAAGACCTTTAAAATCCCTTGGATTCAATTTAATATTTAATTTTAAGAAATAAGTAGAAGAGATGATCTACAATATATCATTATGCAAAGACAATATTGCATAGATTATAGAACTCCAGGCTGTAATTTAATTATGATTTTAACCAGCACGATTGACTAATTGTAGTATATATTATCGCATGCTTGGATCATAGTAAACTAAGATGATCTAAATTTAGAGTACTCAAAAGTTTTAAAAAAGTTTATATTTCGTTATTTATATAAAAAATTTACAAGGATTCCACTATCTCAAGGATATGTGGAGAAGCACATTGTTTACATGTCATGGATTGCTCACTATGAATCTTGTTATTAATTGGATTTCTTATCTCAGAAAAGAAATGGGCCATCTATGAGAGCTATATGTGTCTCATCTCAGGTATCTTGATCCAAGATGATCCACTCCCCTCGCAAAAGTCGCCATCTTCTATATCGAAAGTAAATGTACAGAGTTTGTCTAGCGATGACATACATGTAATAAAAACAAAAATAATGGAAGGTAAATACGAATAACACAACAATTCATCTAAGCAAGACCTATGTCAATTAAATCAAGGCACTCAAAGTAGTAAAAAATATTTACCTGAATGTGAGATCAGATTGGTTGACCCTGCACTCAATTGACTTACCAAAATGTGTTCTTTTGACTTGCCAAGACCCACCTAATAACTGATTCATCCATTCCTCAGATGGACACTTGCATTGATATGTAATCTTTGTTTTCTTTAGAATATCACATGAACTTAAAAAATGTGCAAATAATGAGAATGAAATAAACCAATGCAAATAATGAGAATGAAATAAACCAACTAAGATCTACATCTTTGGAGCCTGTGGTGGGTTTCATAGCACTATTGATGTCAGATTTTATCTTGGACTTACATACTCTTGACAACTCTAAGCTACCAATCAACCATTCACCACTAGATAGTGGCAGCAATGGGACATGCTGCAATCTCTAGCTTTCGACTACATACAATGAATTATAAAAAAAGATATTTTGAGTTACAAGTTGACTTGTAGAGTTATTATCAGAGATCAAAGAGTCTATGTCTTCATGCCAAACATATATCTTGCCACTCAAACATTCCACATTCTACCATTCATGCAAAGTTGATGAATATAGATCAACACTGCAAAGATATTTAAAAATAACTCTGATGCAAAATAATAAACAATGAAAAAATTTAAAAACTTATTGTTTTGTTTATAATTTGCAATGCAGTTCTTGTCGTGTGTATAGAGATTTGTTTGTGCATATAAACATGTTGAATGAACACTTATGTTATTGTACTTGTTCCATTAAACACTTTTCTGAACTCTAAAATCCTATCTTTCCAATGTTTGCTAGGGTTTGCAATATCCTTATGCTTGACCTTGAAACTCCCTCGAGTACTTGGGTGTATCAAAATCCAATCCAACTTATAGTACTTATCACAAATCCAATTACCGCCACTATCTTTCCTATTGAAGACCTCCACTGCAAGTATGTTATTGATGGTTTTCCTCTGTGAAGACATCTATGATAACCAAATAGAAAAGTTACCTATCAACATGTGTATAATTTGCAAATGTTCTCTCCAAATGAAATGAAATTTAAATGAAGCAATTTAAAAAAAACATTGTACCTATAATTATTTTCACAAAGAAGCCCAGAGAAGTTGAACAAGAAGTTGACTTATAACAAGACCATTGTTCCTTCACTAACAAACTCCTAGAGGACAAAACAAAAGAAATATCAAGTCAAAGCATACATATAACTTACATAGGCTTTGTCCAAATGAGTTGAAACTTAACCATGGAGCAACAGAAAAAAGTGGCAATATACTTGTGGCTCACTTTGCAAAGAAGCCCAAAGATGTTGAAGAAGTTGAGTTTTTAAAAAATCATTGTTTTCCACCCTCCAAGACTCTTGGAGTTAAAAACCAAAGGAAAACTCAGTATGCATATAGCTTGCATACATTTTGTCCAAAGGAGATAAAATTTAACTATGGAGCAGCAGAAAAACATGACAATATACTTGTAACCTTATTTACAAAGAAACTGTAAGATGTTGAATGTTCAAAAGATCATTATTCTTGACTGTAAGAGACTCCTAGAGTACCAAAACAAAAGAAATTACATGTTATTGAATTTCACAGGGTTACAGATAGGGCAAGCAAAAACGAGGCTGCAAAATTTTGTCAGGAAAGAAGAAAGAGATATGATAAATTTGAGTTCTGCCTAAGAAAGAGGGGAAAACTAAAAAGGGGAGGAATGAAAAGTCAAACATAAAAAAATAAGAAAATGAAAATTCGAGTCACAAACTTCCAGGAAATGTCAGCATTGTATTCCCCACATTTGTCCTTATTTTATTCTTGAGGGAAGATTTGGGCCAAGATATGGCTAGAAGATTCATGTTACATGAATCTGGAATCCCAACTCTCTCATTGGTTAGGCCTATATTTGTTTATTCACTCCTTAAGGGGCAAAAAAGAGAGTCCATATTTCTCCTAATGGTAAGACAGGACATGGAAAGTATTATCACTGATGAAGACTCAGTAGAATCCCATTACACTATAGTACTTGGAATTCACAGATATTGACTCATATAGCTTGAGCCTAACTTTGTCAGGGATTTTTCCCAACTACATATGAATCACAAATCTTTTTTGTAGTAGTAAAAAGGAAAATACAAGACTTTGATTCAAAGCATTGTCATTTACCCAAAAACTCTTTATGCTAGATATTCAAGAATGCCAAGAAAAACCATCAACAGTATTACTCTAGCTTTTGATTGTGAATTCTAAACATGTAAAATCCAAGGTACTGTTATGTAGTGAGCCTAACAGTATGTTCTTTGTTTGGTTTCCAAGTTGAGATGAATATGTGGTCTCTTGTGCTCAAATTCTCTAGCTTTTATAGGATAATCTTTATCACAATGAGTTGCAACAATGCCATGTTAGGAGGAGGTTATGATTATCTCAATCAAGATCACAAAAGAAAACTACGAGGTCCATCATTTTCAATAGCTGAGCTACAGCTTCAAAGGCTAGCAATAAGATAGTCAAGTCGATTCCACCCTCTATATAGAAGACCTATCACCATAAATAGTAAATCCTAGTGAACTTTAGGCAGCCTCTAAACTCAACGAGGATAATGTTACACTCAGTAGAAATCCTCCCTGATTTGTCGCCTACATACTGCAATCCTCTGCATAAGCTTCGTCAATTCAACCTCAAGCACGATCCCTCCGTCACAATTCATGAAGATGCAACTGCGGTTGCGTCAAATTTTCAAACCTTCCTCTCCGTCTCTAGTTATTGACTGCAACTCTGATCAGCATACGATGCCTCCTATATGCCTGGCGGCAGAAGCTTGTCCCCTTCGAAGTACTACATAATATACTTCAGCAAAGTAGCCTCCTGTCAATTATCTCAACAATATTGGTAATAGTTCGTATATATATGTGAAAGTGCACTTAGAAAAATGATTGGTGCTAACCTTTGTGGGGCTGCGTACAGGATATGGCACTTGTGAGGCAGAAAAACGAGGACTCCTCCCTCCTGTTGCACTATCCTTTCTGGGGCTGAGCACAGGATATGGCACTTGTGAGGCAGAAAAAGAGGACTCCTCCCTCCTGTTGCACTATCAGCACTGTCTCCTTCTATATATCCACTCCATCACCTCTATCTATTAAAGCTTGTTTCATGGTATTTGTTGTAGCTATTTATTTATGTCCTTGCCTGCTCTGATAAACACCATGCTGTCTTCCAGCTCCCAAAAACTCTCATTTTTCCTTCTCTCCCACGTCTGGCATATATCCCAACCATTGGCAGCCTTTCCCTAAAGCTAGCCATTGTCTTTATTGTAGTATGCGTTGTTTTATTCCATTACCATGCGGTGACAATAGCACAAAGCAATCTTATTAAAACTCAATACCCATCAGCACAAAGGTAAAGGCACCAACCAATGGACATACTATTCAGACCACAACTAGCCTTGCATCTCTAAATACTAAGAACCAAATGTCCTGACACATAAATATAATGTCTCACAATTTATCATATCTAGAGTTTTCATGCAAGCAGTGGACAAAAATTCAGGCAACAACAATGTGTATGAAGAAGTGTGTGTGTGTGGTATAGTATACACATACATGTTTCTATGCATATCTATGAAGGTCTTTTCTTTCATTGAGAAAGACGAGAGATGTGATCCTCTGGAAGTGAGGAGAGAATTGATTTTCTCTTTCTTAGGTCTAATTGTGTGGAATTCAATCTTAAGGTTGAGGCCCAAGGCAGTCTAATGAACTCTCCTTATCTGTGACTCAAGGTGGTTGCATGGACCACAAGTTAAGAGTACAGTTTAAAAAGCAGTTTTTTTGGAAAATTCATTTTAAAAATATCTTGCAATAGAAAAACGATCTCTAAAAATAGATCGCCAGGGTTATTGGAAATAGTGAGATCTACAACTTTCATGTTGGGTGTTTTTTCATCCAAACAACGCACAAAGAGATATCTCGAAATAAGTGCTGGAGAGTGGAACAACCACATCTTGCATGAAGATCAACTCAACTCTCTCTCCAAGAAGAGAAGCTCTTGAAAGCCTATAAAAGAGGAGGCTCTCCTTGGGTTAAGGGAGAGGTGAAGGAAGCATCACTTCGCATGTATCCAAGAGGAGAAGAGAAGGTGCAAGTGCTGTGGAAGTGATGCTGAAATCAAGTTCCAAGAGGAGAAGAGAAGATACAAGTGCTACGGAAGCTCTACTGAAATCAAGCACCAAGAGGAGAGCCCTACACATATTGTGTAGGAGAGAAGGAGACTCAAGAAGGATCAAAAGGTGCCAACTTCCAAGTTGTGCAAGTGTTAGCCGGTTGTATACCGTGCAAGGAACTGTGATCTTGTTTCCAAGATCTACAAGTAAGAACTAGCTTATTGTAATAGAGGAGCTTGCTCCTTGTCAATAATATCACTCCACAAGGGGGGGACTGGCCTATCTTCGAGTCCCTAGTGTGTTGCCAATTTCTCTACCTCTCTCTCTACATCTTTCTTTTCTCTCATCTATTCTACCTCTGTACCAACATAATATTCGCCATATATATTTTAAGTATATAAGAAAGTCGAGCCTGTATCTCGGATTCTATAATAGTGGTATCAGAGCATGTCTCTTTGGTTTTCTCAAAGTAAAGGCGATCCTTGCAAGAAGAAGGTAAAGATGGCAATTGATGAATGTAACGTATCCAATTGTATTTTTCAGGACATGTCTTAGCAATCCATCGGAAAGGATGTCTAGAAAGCTCCGCCCGGCACTCCCATTGAATGTTATGGGTTTTGCGGTCTAGGGCTTCTCGCGTCTGCCACGTAGCGGAAGTATTCCAGCCGTTCCCACTTAGGATAACTTAGGGTTTTCCTTATTGGTCATTTCCTAATAGCAACTAGTGTCGGACCCAAGTGAACTACTTTACGCAGAAACGCCAGGTCTGAAGCGGATTCACGCTGCACTTGGTTTAAGGAGAATGGGAAACGAGAGGGATGCAAAGGTCAACCTCTCTGCCATAAGGCATAGTCCCATTCCATTCCCCTTAAACAATGTAAATCGGGTTCAAATATAACTCTAGGTCAACGCTCTTGTTGTTCGTGTTCTTTGACGGCTGTCCATCGTGATTTGAGAAAAGTTCCCAGCCAACCGGGACCACCCATCCGTAAGACAGACCTATGGCCCATCCTCCGTACTTTCCTCAGGTTGTTTTAGTTATTTAATTACCTAACACATTAGTTGGACATGTAACAACCAGCTTCTTTAATTAACCCGTTAGACACTGGTTCATTCACGTAATCTTATCACTTGACATAGAAAAACAATATCAGACAAGTTCCTTATGAATAGGTTATCATATTTATCTTTGAAATACAAAGAGTCCAGCCCGTAGGCTTATCCACAATCCGCCCGAAGGCTATCCAGCAATCCACAGGGATCACTATTCCAAGTTTTCGCCCATAGACTAGTATGCGGGCCTCGAGATCCAATCCCAAGTCACGTTAGCCTCTTGTGCAGGGCCCAGAAGGCGAGGGATTTACGGCCAGAGCCCCCTGGCACCCAAGCATCCTCCTGCTCCAAGTAGCGCTCAACAGAGAGAGCTCTCGTGGCAGGTTCCGTCCACATTCCCGGCGCGGTCAACAACCCCCTTGGTTAGGGTCAAGCAAGCAGTCGGGGATAGCTGAAGCTGCCTCTCCCTTCAGGACTTCAACCTGAAGTATAGATATCCATTTATCTTTTAATTCATTGATCAAACAAAGCCAAATAGTGCTCTAAAATCTGTAGCAAGCACAAATATTTCCATTGATCGTTTTTGTTGGCAAACTATTAAGGAATGAATCCTTCCTTACGAATGCATCCAGCACTCGATCCAGGATGACTTGCAACTTGCCAAGATCCTCTATATCCTGGGTCAGGGTGTACCCCATTAACCCAACTTGGTCAAACCTTACGTTCATTGGTTACTTCAGTTTATCGGCTGGTCTTTAGTTTCCAATTAATCTTCCTTACTCAAGAAGGATACTAAAGTATCCATCCTCTTGCAAGATAACTTGCGTAAGGATCCACAAACCTCATTGTGGGAATTTGGCCATTCTCTTGTGATCGAATCACAAGATCATATGACTCTGCACTTGCTGCGTGAGTGTCGCATCGAACTATGAGACAATGGAGTCACGGAACAATCTATTTCAAGTTACTAGGCTAATGTCGTTAGACTTAGGGTTTTCAAGTTTCATCTTGTAAGATTCTTAGTGACAAACACTAGCTCACTTTACAATTACAATTCACTGTCCCTACATTCAGTGAATGTGGGCAAGTATTTAAGGTATAGGCATTTCTTGGAATTTAACTCATTACAAATGAGTACTCCGGGGTTTAGGTGTTTTAGGTTTATGCCAATTTGTTTTAACTCTAGAAAATAGTTACGGGATTATTTCTACATGACTTGTTGTCAATGCGTAAATTGATTTTTTCAACCCTAAAATTTATCGATTTGAGGTTAGGTTAATTCCAAATAATCTTCTTACACTTTGCGAACCAAATTTCATGCTAACAAGCAACCTTTTTCTTGATAATTTATGCAGTTGACAAACGATATTTTCCTAGAGTTTATGCTTCGTAAGAATCATTTCATGCTTGCACTTTCCATGACGATTCATTGCAAACAGGATATGGATTAATAGTACAAGATGCAGTTTAAACTTCTAGGTTTAAACGAAGTATACTATTTTAATGGATAATAATCTACTCTTATAATTCATTTCAATGCATAAGCTATTTGCTAGAAATGCATTTATGCTTTCTTAATTTGCATGTTTCATTTAAAGATATTGATGACTAAGTTCCTTCGCCGTGAACAACTAGGACGAAAATATATCCTATTTCTAATAATTAACTTTGCATGATTGAATTATAACAATATCAAATAAAAATTAGGAAGGGAAACCTAGGCTTGGGGTGAGATATCCACATGGATGCTGGGAGACGACCCTCCCGTGGCTATGCCTTGGACTTTCTTAGGAGGCATCGCAATTTCAGTCTTTCGGACGTGGAAGCAGCTCTACAACTCCTCTTTGGAATTCCACCGTCACTCCCTTGCTCCATCCATCGAAAGTAGTTTCAATAGGCTCCCTCCTTGAAGTTAGGAATTCGAAAGGGGTGTTTCAGAATCTTTCGCGACTAAGACCCATTAAGCCATGGGAAAGGCTTAATGGCTTTTGTAAACTCGCACAAACGGGGAATAGAAAGGTGTGGAAAAGAAACAGGGTGCGGGAGAGCTCCAAGGCAAAATAATAACCGTAAAGGTTATAAGGACCCTTAGGCAAATTAGGAGAAAAGGGGCTTATGAGGGTTTACACACGGAGGGGGGAAATGATTCCGAGGTCAATGAGGAAGGGCTAAAGGAAAATTTAAAAAAAAAACACAGGGGTTAGGTTCCAACTATGGGAAGGGCATATAATGCTTTAAACACGGGGGGGGGGGGGGGGGGGGGGGGGGGGGGGGGAGGGGGGGTGGGGGGGTGTTAAAAGGCCATTGTCTCGACAGTGGATGCAGGTGGGAGCAACGGGGTTCGGCAGCCCTCAACAGCCAGAAGCGGCAGTGGTGTTTCACTCCAGCTCTCTATCTCTCTCACATCTAGCGGTAGCGTCGTCTGCCTTCCCTCTCTTCAGCCCACAGTGTTTCAGAATGGCCGTCCCACTCACCTCAAATGCTTGGTTTAAATAGGAGGGAAGGGGGGATCCTCCCTCTCCTTCGTGTCAATGCGCATGGCCGTGAGGCGGAGCAAGCTCCAGCGAGGAGCTTGCTGGCCCTTCTATTCCCCCCCCCTCTAGCACGACTGTCGGCTAGGGCGGGGATAAGGAAAAAAATTTTGCATTATCCCCAAAGAAATTACCAACAATTGCCATATCATTATCTCCCTTTCCTACAAGGGTTAGTTCACGTGAAAAAAGAAATTTAGAACTTTACAATGAAGCACCTACAAGTGAGAAATTACAGGCTCAATTGACAAAGTATTGTAGCTTGTTGGAGATTCCCAAAGTATTGATTGACAGTTTAAGGGCAAGGAAAGAAGCTACTTATGAAGGACTCAATCCTCCAAAATATTGTGATACTGGAGGAAACACCATCGCACCAATTGATGGTGAAGATACAAAGCATCTAATTGCTGAGAAGCTTCCTAGAAGGAAGAAAGATTCTTGGGTCAAGAAGAGTAAAAAGACATCACCTCGAGTGAGGTGTATAAGGAGGGAGTCATCTCCCTCAGCAACCAGCTACTCCCCCAATTGCTCAAGTTCCTCCTCCTCCTAATCTAGTTTCTACTCTCTTGGTTCTAAGTCTCGTGCGATCCACAAACAGACAAAGAGGGACCATAAGAGGAGCAAGCTTAAGAAAACTAAGACTTTCAAGTCTGGGGATAAGGACATAAAGTTTGACTCTTACTCCGTTAAGAGATACCCTTCTAAAGCGTTAGCCTTTGTCAGGCAATTTGAAGTTACTTTTTCTTATGGTAATTTCTCACAAAAGTCCAAGCTAAGGCATGTAGGCATGCACTTGAAAGACACCAGTAGCAATTGGTGGTTGACTCTCATTTTGGAGGGAAGGAAACCTATGACTTGAGAAAAGTTCAAGAATAAGTTTTATACTTAGTTATTGCATCCTGATTTTGAGAATGATGTCCAAAAGGAGTGGGATTGGCTAGGCCAGAAAGAGCATGAAAATGTCATTAGTTATGTGGACAAGTTTTGGTCTACTCTTCTCAAGGTTACTCCTTTCATGGAGATCAGCAATGAAGAGAAGAAAAAGAAGTTTGAAGCTGGCCTACTCCCTCATTTACACAGAACCATAAAGAAGTATCCACATGAAACCTTATCTCTCATGATGGAGTCTGCCATCATAGCTAAAAGCTTTCATACACCTGGTACATCTCGAAAGTTGGAGATAAGTTCTTATAGAGTTAGACAATAGCAGCTCTATGATCAACCAAGAAATAGGAATAATCGAAGAAGACCTACCTTTACCCATGACCAATATTCAAAGCTAGAGGGTAACAAGAAGAAGAGCAAGTATCTCTCACTCTCTGAGATACAAAAGTAAAAAGAGGAAGGAAGGTGCTTTCTTTGTGGTGAGTTAGGGCATATGAAGCCTAATTGTCCTCACAAAAGGAAGGAAGCAAATGTGGTTAAAGATCCTCCTCTGCCATCCTCAAATTCTATTTTGGATGTGCAAGCTAACACATTCAAATGAGAATAAAAGACAACTCTTAAAGAGTTGGGGGACACTCAACAATCAATGAGTTTTGATACTCTTTGATCCAGGGTCCACATATAATTTTGTGTCAGTAGATACTATTGAAAGGCTACAAATTCCACTGGATCGATTGGGAACACCAGTTGGATCAGGTTCGACATTTGAAGGACTTACAACCAATTCTACTCCTATTCAAGGGAAGTTGAATCTTGGAATTGGGGATTACCGCGACCAAGAATCTTTTCTACTTACACCCATAGGTAACTGTAATGTTATCTTAGGCATGCCTTGGTATTACAAGATTAGATCTCTTCCCAATTTTGTTAAGAAGACCCTTGCATTTCAATTCAAGGGTCGGAACACAGTATGCATTGTTGATGCTGGAGATTGGCCTGTGCCAATGGTTAGTCATGTTAGCATTTCTAAAGAAATGAAGAAAGGTATTTTTGCGTACATGATTTTTGTGAGAGAGTCAAAAGAAACTAATGATTCAAGGGCACTTGGTGCCTCTAATGAATACACAATACCAACTAATGCTTCTAAGTCTCAGACTTTAAAAGAACCCCTCTCTTTAATTGATCAAGCTAGACATGATTTTGTTAAATAATATGAAGATTGTTTTAGTGATTTACTCCTAGGAGAGTTACCTCCTAAGCACCCAGAAGATCACACAATTGATCTTATCCCAGGAAATTCACCACCTAACCAACTGCCTTACTGAGTAAGTGCAAGTCAGCAAAAGAGGAGATCCTAACACAAGTAAACGAATTGTTGGAAAAAGGGTTAGTTCTCAACCTAGCTCTTCTCCATACTACTCTCCAATCTTACTTGTTCAAAAGAAAGATGGTTCTTTCGGTATGTGCATAGACTACAGATCTTTGAACAAGATCGCAATCAAGAATCGTTTTCCTATCCCAAGGATAGATGATATCTTGGATAAGTTGCAAGGGACTAGTATCTTTAGTCACATTGATCTCAAGAACCAGTTCTCATAGTTCCAGATCTTCAAAACCTTTTGAAATTCACTGCAATGCTTCTAGGGATTGCATTGGAGTTTTGCTTAACCAAGAGCATCATGCAGTAGCATTTGAGAGCCAACGCCTCAAGGACCATGAGCTACATGCTCTAGTATATGAGAAAGAGCTTATGGCGGTGGTACATGCTCTTCAAGTATGGAAACACTATTTACTTGGTGTAGATTTTGTTATTAAAATAGATCACCAAAGTCTAAGATACTTCCTCACTCAGAATAAGCTCTTAGAGAAATAGATGCATTGGAAAAATTTCTTATCTATGTTTCATTTTCAAATCCTTCACACATCTGGAACTAAGAATGTGGTAGTAGATGCTCTATTATGGCGACCTCAAGTGAATGAAATTACAACTGTTTACCATAACAAGTTAATGGATTTACCCAAAATGTATGCAATTGATTCCGACTTCTCAACTATATGGGATCAGCTTAACTCAGGTCAATCGATTACACCTTACTTGATTCGAGATGGTTATTTGTATCATCATCAAGCAATTTGTGTAGCATTACCATTGCGACACAAGGTAATGGATGAAGCACATGCATCTCCATATGCTGGACATAGGGGTATTCTACCCACTACTCAAGCATTGGAAATATATTTATTTTGGCCCACTCTTAGAGCTGACATTGAAAGATATGTTCACAAGTGCAAGATATGCCAAAAAGTAAAGTATGACAGGTATAAACCACCTAGTCTACTGAAGCCATTACATATTCCCAATGAGCCTTGGGAAAGTATAGCCATGGACTTTATCATGGAGCTTCTTCGCACACAAGTAGGCAATGATCCAATCTGGACTATCATTGATAGATTCAGTAAGCAAGCTTACTTTATACCTATGTGAAAGATAATCAAAGCTGATCATATGGCTAAGCTATTCATTGCTCATATTTTCAAGCATCATGGCATGCCTAAGTCCATTATAAGTGATCGAGATCCCCGCATGACCAACCTCTTTTGGCAAGCTCTCTTCGAGAACCTTGGGACCGTAAGTTAAAGTTTTCATCCTCTTATCATCTCAAACGGATGGGCAGAGTGAAAGTGCTAATTCTACTATTTTGGACCTTTTGAAATCCTATGCCTCTGATAATCAAAGAGAATGGGAAAAGTATTTGCCTTTAGTAGAGTTTGCATACAATAATATGGTGCACTCTAGTATTGGTAAGGCAACCTTTGAGATCATCTATGGTTAGCCTCATTTACCACCCATTCTTCTTACAAAGGATAAGATCTTTGCAGCATATAAGTTTGTTAGAAACATTGATACAACTTTCACTCAAGTAAAAGCTGTTATCCAAGGACACAAGAGAAGCATAAACGCGAAGCAAACAAGCATCGACGTAAGTTAGATCTCAAGTTGGGATAGTATGTTCTTCTTAAGTTTGGGAAGGCTCGCTTGAAGAAGTAGAAAGGTCAAAAGGGTAAAGTGATTAAGCTTTCTAATCGCTATTATGGCCCTTTCAAGATCACAAGATAAGATAAACGATGTGACTTTTTGTTTGGATCTACCAAGTCATTGGAACATTCATAATGATTTCCATATAAGTTTGCTACATCCCTATATTAGAGAACCTTGAATGGAACCAATCAAGGAAGATTTACGTGACATAGAAGAAACAGAAGAGTTCCTTGTGCTTGAAAGAATTTTACACCATCAAGACAATACTCTAAGGTCAGGTAAGGTATTACAGAAGCATCTGGTTAAGTTTAAGAATTATCCCCCATTAGACGCTCAGTTTATGACTGAGAGAGGACTACAAGACTTTCGAGATCTTCTTAAGGACTATGTATCCCCTCTATAGTTGAGGTCAACTGTTTAGAAGCCAGAGGAATGCCACTAAATTGATTGCTTATCACGCATTCTCTATTTAATAAATTCATGCCAATAAATTAATGACTCACTTTTCTTTAACTGTTGACGATGATCTAGCATGGCCATGAGACCATTTAGAGACCAGTATTCCTAGTGTATCACTTAATGGGGTGATCAAAGCACTATGACGGGGATATTTGATACAGGTAGTACAAGTTATGAAGGGGGAAAGAAGTGTTTGCCAAGTGTAAGAGTGTACACAAGAACCAAGGAGTTATACATAAATGAAGATGGATTGAGTTCTAAGAAGAGGAAGTGCATTAGCATTGTGTATATGTATTTATGTGTGTATCCAGGGACACCTGGGAATGTTTACTTGTGTGTAATGAGCGTTGCATTCATTTGGGGTCATCCTCTCCCCTACAAGTCAAGGTTTAAGGTCTTTTCTGTCATTAAGAAAGACGAGAGACGGAATTCTCTCACTAAGAGAGACGAGAGATGTGATCCTCTAGAAGTGAGGAGAGAAGTGATTTTCTCTTTCTAAGGTCTAAAATGACACAAGCTTTTGTGTGGAATTCAATCTTAAGGTTGAGGCCCAAGGTAGTCTAATGAACTCTCCTGATCTATGACTCAAGGTGGTTGCATGGACCACAAGTTAAGAGTACAGTTTAAAAAGCTATTTTTTAGAAAATCATTTTTAAAAATATCTCGCAATAGAAAACGATCTCTAAAAATGGACCGTGAGGATTATTGGAAACATCAAGATCTATAACTTTCATATTGGACGTTTTTTCATCCAAACAACGCACAAAGAGATATCTCAAAATTAGTACTGCAGAGTGGAACAACCACATCTTTCATAAAGATCAACTCAACTCTCTCTCAAAGAAGATAAGCTCTTGAAAGCCTATAAAAGAGGAGGCTCTCCTTGGGTTAAGGGAGAGGTGAAGAAAGTATCACTTTGCATGTATCCAAGAGGAGAAGAGAAGGTGCAAGTGCTGCGGAAGCCCTGCTGAAATCAAATGTTGCAGAAGCTCTATTGAAATCAAGTTCCAAGAGGAGAAGAGAAGGTGCAAGTGCTACAAAAGCTCTGCTGAAATCAAGCGTCAAGAGCAGAGCCCTACACATATTGTGTAGAAGTGAATGAGACTCAAGAAGGATCAAAAGGTGCCAACTTCCAAGTTGTGCAAGTGTTAGCTGGTTGTATACCGTGCAAGGAACCGTGATCTTGTTTCCAAGATCTACAAGTAAGAACTAGCTTATGTGTAATGGAGGAGCTTGCTCCTTGTCAATAATATAACTCCACAAAGGGGGGGAGGGACTAGCCCATCTTCCAATCCCTAGTGTGTTTCTCTACATCTTTCTTTTCTCTCATCTATTCTCCCTCTATGCCAACATAATATTCACCATATATATTTTAAGTATATAAGAAAGTCGAGCGTGTATCTCAGATTCTATAACAGGGTGTGCATGTGGGTGTGAGTTGTGTGTATGTGAGTGAGGAGCAAGCTTGCTTTTTGAAGGATATAATGCACGATTTTAGGCTTATCACATGTATTTTAATTTTATTTTTCTCGTGAATCTATCACTTGTGAAGTGCATATATTTTAGGAGACCGTCATTTTGATGGGCAAGGTTAAAAAGTACAAGTCAAAATTTACTAGTAGTATGTGGGTAGTAACCTATAGGTACTAGGCTTGGATCATGGGCATCCTTGAGGACCAAAGTGCCAACTTCCAAGGCCCGGACAGCAGGCTGTTGCTATACTAAGTGGGTCAAAAAATGGGCATTGGACATATCCCATAGGATTTGGGAAATGAGGACTAAAATTTTCCTCATCCAAATTAGACGTTGTACTCTCTTTGAGAACAAAGCTGAAGCTTGAAGGCTGAGAGAGTAACAATGTAGTCTATCACATTATGAAAAGAAAAGAACACCATTGTCACATCAATACATGCTCGCCATATCTTTTGTAACAGCTGGTAGTTGGAAGTTGGGAGTCGAGGCTCAAACAACATTCTCTGGTCTCACTAGTATCATCTCGTTTCTCTGCATAAGAAGAAAAGGGATGTCTGCAGGCTACACTCTCAATGCGCATTGGTCAAATATCATTCTACAGCCTGTATGTGTAGCTTGCTTAAGTGTGCAAGGTGTATCCTGCAATGGTAGTTTAGTGGCTAGCCTCCATTTCGAAAGGCCAGCCGCCAATGCATGAGTAATCATCCCCTCACTCCACCCCTATCATCTAGTTGTGATTTGTGGGGACAATGAATGGTCTATCGAGGCTCACTGGAGGTCTTGCAGAGCAGCCATAGTATGCTAGGCTCCACTTACTATACAAAAATCCTCTTGCATAGCTGGCTTTGTCTACGCCTGCCATGCTGTAGCGAACTGTGCTCCAACGGTGGCCGCCTCAGGCCTGTTAGTGTATGCTATGCATCAGCAGCCATAGCGTATGCAGTGTGAAGTATAGCCTAGGTAGTAGGTACTAGGTCCTATGCTCCAATGGGAAACCACCAACATCCTGAGTGAGTCCTGTAGCATGCCCACTTCCGCCTGCATTATAGTACCCACTAGCTAGCTTGTGGAGCACTGGAGGAGCTCTGAGCATATGCCGACAACAGCTACAGCCAGAGTCTTGCCGCTTGGGCCCTACACTATAGCCTACTGCATGTGGAGCGCTATGCTCCAAGCTCCAAACTTTAGGCTCCCCTGCTCAAGCCTCCTTCGTAGGTAGTTGCAGCCTCCTACACTCCAACATCCTTCAAATTTCAGAGTCCATAGGCTTAGTCTATGGCTGATGTAACTATTAGCCCTGCCCCTTGATCATGTACAGTATACCTATTAGTCATTAATTATACAATGATTAATGTCCAACTCAATAGCAAATGATAACTTTGATGAGAAAACCATTAGGCTTAGACACTAATAGGCAAGCCGTAGTGTATTCAGAAGCAAAATACATAAGACCTATTTTCCAACAATACCCGAGGGTCGAGGGTTGAAAGTTGAACCAAAAATGAGAATGAAGTGTGTGAATAAGAAAGTATTTTGGCATCATCATGCATATGCCTTGCTACAGCCTCTCTGCTAAAAAAATGTGCACATTGGTAGGCTACATACTGCTTAGTGCTACCTAAGCATAGTAATCTTAGAAGTTACATTGTTACTGCATGCTCGAGATAATGCTAAAAATATATACAACCTTAGAAATGAATAGCCATTATATGAATTAATGTTATTTAATAATTAGTGCAATGTGATGAAGTAGTTAGTCAATTTTGAGAATTTAGGATTTGAGTCTTCAAATGATTGGATTTCAGTCTTCAAATTATTGGATTTGATAAGGTTGGAAATATATATGTATCAAAACTTGTGTTCTTATTTTTATAGGACCTCGATTGGACATAATGGTGAATGCTTGAGTATTACACCATTGTGGAGGGGAGGTGCGTGAATCAAAAGGCCTTGAATTGCACCATACTATTCCTTTCAACTCTTGAAATCAAGGTAGAGGTTTTAGCCTTTACTAATTTATTTTTTATTTTAGGAAATTATAATGCTCATAAAGCTTGATACTCTATAATCTATGTGTTAGTTTACATTATCAATGACACCAAAAAAATCAATGAAAAGGAAAAAGACATTGAAGGCAATGCTTGGGTGGGTTGCCCTTATTGAAGTTGTTGAGGAAGTTATGGATTCTCCTCTAGATTTTGATCTTAATGATGACTTGCAAGGGGAAACCTCTACACAAAATGGAACTAATATGCATGGCTTGGAAGGGGAGCCGTATTTGCAAATTACAAGCAATACTTCATGTACTCAAGGGGAACAAAAACAAGGGTCAATAAGAGACAATTTAAAGCCCAATGGAAAGAAAAAATTCATTGACTGAAATATGTTTTTAGGGGATGGTGAGAAAGGAGTGATGAAATGTGAATGGAGCGAAATGTGCCGAGCACCTGGTCCATGTGTGATATGGGAGTTGGATGTAACATAATGCAACATGATGCTATCAAAGTGCATGCTTTATCAAGTGGTCACAAAATGGCAATGGCAGAGTACACTTGTGAAGTGGAAAAGAAAGCAAATTCAATTCCAACATATATTGCTTATGCAAACAAGGCAAGGGTCATTACTACTATGAAGTTAATGTATTATGTAGGAAAAAGAGATAACTCGATTGCTTCCTTTGAGTATCTTTATGACTTGGAAATGGCTCTAAATATCCCAAATATGCCAAGGACACAAAGTATTCTTCCTACACAAGTCATTATGCAGGCATTAAGTTCCTTTTAGCATTATCAAGTTAATTCTTGGAAATGCATGTTGCATCTATGTTGCAATCTCTATACTTCTGAGTGATGTTGGATGAGAGTACAGATAGGGGACTTGAGATGCATTTAAGAGTATATGGCACATGCATTGCAAGCAAAGGTGTGGAAAGCAAGTAGTTAAGCTTCATGGGCATTATGACACTATTAGATGGAAAATGAAAGACCATCTATGATGCTTTGATGCAGTTTCTTGATGCAAGAGGTCTATCAAAGCAAAAGATGATTGGCTTAGCAACTAATTGGGCATCATGTATGGTCGGACTTCTCAAAAACGACTTGCCTAATTGATAACAATGCATTGTATTATTGCACATCATCAAGCTTTAGCTGCTGGAGATACATGTAAATCATTTTCGAGAACTTTTTATAGAAAAGCTTGCAAACAAAGTATATTCATGGATAAATAACTCACCCAAGAGAAACAATGAGTTTATGTCTCTTTTAGAGATTATGCAATTGGATGCACATTGACCTTTATAAATTCATTCAATCAGATGGCTTTCACATGGACAAGTCATAGAAAGACTAGTTGCTTAAATTTTGCTATCTTGACAACTTTGGAAATATTAAAAGTTGATGGATTGGTATAATAAATCAATGCATTTTTTTGTATAGTTTTGCATTCACATGATGGTTGATGTCTTGAAAGTGTTGAATTTCTTGAGTCTAAAGTTTCAAGAAGACACAGTGGATCTAACATCCATTGGAAGTACTATCGATGTGGTTATATCAAAGCTTAAGCATTATTTCTTTAGACCTAATCATTTTGTTCAAGATACCACATACTTATCTAAGTTTTTGGAATGCTCTAAAATAGGATACTTGGAAATGGTTGACAAGGATGGCTATGTACATAGACATGAATTAATATATAGACCACTTCCTTAAGGTAAAGAGAAGGATGATGCATCGAATGGGAAGGAAAAAGAATGGCAAAAAGACACATAGCCTAGTGCTAAGACCACACATTGATGGCACCTCAGATTCTTGTACACAACTAGCACTGGACTATGTGCAATGCCTCATAGATAGTCTAAATGCTCATTTTCCAGATCTTCCACTCTTTAATGTTGCAAAGCTTTTTAGACCATGCTTTTATGCTCAAGATGATGAAATAAGAGATAAGAACACCAAGCTTGACAAGTTGATACATCTTCAACCATGCAAGGAAGGAAAAGAACCCTTGTATTCCTTGGTCGATAGAAAAGCTTATGAAAGAGAGCTATTTATGTTTATTGAGACTCTTCGGTTGAATTGCGAAGGGTTTACAATGAAAGAAGCATGGAGAGCACTTTGTATGATGAAAGAGTGGCAAGAAAGCTTTCCTAATATGATGAGGCTATGGCAAGCTACCACTAGAAGGATATGGAGGTATAGCGACAGCGGTTTCCAATGCAAAGTAGTGGTGTCCCTATTTGCGTTGCTATTAGCATCGCATATCACAAATGCGACGCTAATAGGGACGTAAATAGTGATGGTACTCAGACGAAAAAAACACGGGCCGAAACCCGAGCGCGTTATTTTGCACGCATACACGAAAGAGAGATCGAAAGGGAGAGTGAAAGGGAGAGCGAAAATCTTGCATTTGAGAGGGAGAGGGAGAGAAAGAGGGAGAAAGAAAGCTTCTCATCGCTACCGCCGCCATTTGCGAGGAAGAGGAGGAAGTGTACAGAGGGTGAAGAGGAGCCGCCAGCATGAAGAGGAGCTGCCAAACCCTTCTTCAAGCCTTTACAGTGAGTACATTGTTCCTTATTACTTTTCTTTTGTGTTTTTTCTTTCTCTTTTGGGAGAGGGTGGGAGAGGAAGAGGGAGAGGGAGGGAGAGGAAATGAGAGAGGGAGGGAGAGGGAGAGGGAGGGAGGGGAAAGAGAGGGAAACATTAAACATAATAGGGAAAGAGAGAAAGAAAGGGAGAGGGTGAGGGAGGGAGAGAAAATGAGAGAGGGAGAGGAAGAAAAAACATTAAACATAATAGGAAAATAGAGAAAGAGAGGGACAGGGACAGGGAGGGAGAGGAAGAGAGAAAAGGAAATGAGAGAGGGAGATGAGAGAGAAAAAACATTAAACATAATAGGGAAAGAGAGAAAGAGAGGGAGAGGAGAGAGAAAAAACATTAAACATAATAGGGAAAGAGAGAAAGAGAGGGAGCGGGTGAGGGAGGGAGAGGAAGGAAAGAACCTTAAACATAATAGGGAAATAGAGAAAGAGAGGGAGAGGGAGAGGGAGGGAGAGGAAGAGAGAAAAGAAAATGAGAGAGGGAGAGGAGAGAGAAAAAGAGAGAAAAAACATTAAACATAATAGGGAAAGAGAGAAAGAGGGAGAGGGTGTGGAAGAGAGAGGAAAGAAAAAAATTTAAACATAATAGGAAAAGAGAGAAAGAGAGGGTGAGGGTGAGGGTGATGAAGGGAGAGGAAATGAGAGAGAGAAAAGGAAACGAGAGAGGGAGAGGAGATAAGAGAAAAAACATTAAACATAATAGGGAAAGAGAGAAAGAGAGGGTGAGGGTGAGGGAAAAGCAAATGAGAGAGGGAGAGGAAGAGAGAAAAGGAAACGAGAGAGGGAGAGGAGATAAGAGAAAAAATATTAAACATAATAGGGAAAGAGAGAAAGAGAGGGTGAGGGAGGGAGAGGAAATGAGAGAGGGAGAGGAAGAGAGAAAAGGAAATGCGAGAGGGAGAGAAGATAAGAGAAAAAACATTAAACATAATAGGGAAAGAGAGAAAGAGAGGGTGAGGGTGAGGGAGGGAGAGGAAATGAGAGAGGGAGAGGAAGAGAGAAAAGGAAAGAAAAAACGAGAGAGAGAGGGAGAAAACATTAAACATAATAGGGAAAGAGAAAAAGAGAGGAAGAGAGAGAGGGAGGGAGAGAGAGAAGGAGGGAGAGGTTGTTGTTTTCTTATTTGTTGTAGTAGTAGTAGTAGTAGTTTTTTTTTTCTTGTTTATTGTTGTTGTAGTAGTAGTAGTTTTTTCTTCTTTTCTTGTTTGTTATTTTAGTAATAGTAGTTATTGTTGTTGTTATTTTTTTTCCTTCTTTTCTTGTTTATTATAGTGGTAGTGGTAGTGGTAGTCATGGTCGTAATCATGGTCGTGGTCGTGGTCGTGGTCATAGTCGTGGTTATGGTCATGGTCGTGGTCGTAGTCGTAATCGTGGTCATAGTCGTAGTCATCATAGTCGTGATTGTAGTAGTAGTAGTGGTCTTCTTGTTTATTGTTATTGTTGTTGTAGTAATTGTTTTTTTTGTTTTCTTATTTATTGTTGTCTAGTTTTCTTATTTATTTTTGTTGTTGTAGTAGTGGTAGTAATAGTAGTTTTTTTTTCTTTTCTTATTTGTAGTAGTAGTTGTTGTTGTTGTTGTTGTAGTAGAGAGAGATATATGTTTTGTTAAAGAAAATGAGAGAGGGGGAGGAAGAGAAAAAAAATGAAGGAACGAGAGAGAGGGAATAAACATACAACATAATAAAGAAAGAGAAAAAAAAAGAGAGATGGAAGGAGATGAGATAATGAATGGATAAAAAACAAAGAGAGAGTGGTGGTGAGGTTTGGTGAGGCCCGGTGCAACACTACAAGACGGAAAACACTCCAATATACGTTAATTTATGGATGGGTGGGTGGAGACTTTACATTCGTTAATTTTTGCTTCGTTAATTTTTACTGAGTTACAAGAGAAGAAATCCCTTCTCAAACAATTTAAGAAATAAAAAAAGAATGATAACAAAAACAAATTGTTTGTTGTAACGTAGACAAAATGAAAAATAATGAAGGTCTTGATATTCAAGATCGCGAGGCGTATCTTAATCAATGTGTCTCATGTCCTTGCTCTCAATGCAAGCTGGTAATTCGATGAAAACGTCGATTGTCTATAGAACACGTACGACGCTTCGACAAGTTTCAATTTGAGACCATTGATCAGGCAATCTTAGATTTTCAGCAAATGATAAGAAAAGTTAATATCAATCATGCATTGTACTCACAAGCTAATTGAATACCATATACAAAAACATTGGGTGTGGCTGGCAAATTTTCCTATCCAAGAAGGTGACATCTCGTCCCAAGGAGGAGTGTATCCTTTGCGACCAATTAGAAGAGTTTGTGGGTGTGCGATGGATGGAGTGCCTAAGCCAATCCACCACTTGGAAGGTACTACCCAATCTATACCGTCAATTCCAGAGGAGACAAACAGCCTTCCAGACTTACCTATAATCTTGGAGCCTGAGATGGAGGCAATTATCAGGGCTAAAATCCCATGATTGGCATAAGATTTGTCAGGTTTGTACTAGGAATGGATTGTAAGTGGCCTTTGCATTTTTTTATTTGGAGTGTAGTCATTGTTCATAATGCTTTCTCATTTGTGGCAGTTTGTACTACCGATCGCGATCACAGGATGCCTTACTCCAAAAATACGTGGGGCCATTTACAGGTTGTTGACTTTAGTGCAATGGATCTCATAGAAGGAGATTAAGGCATCCTCTATTGAATCTGCCAGGCGGGGAGCAATGTAGATGGTCTGTCTCTTTGGGAAATTCCTGCCTACCAGCATGCTCACGATACAAATCCACCTTCTTGTGCATCTTGTAGATGAAGTGGAGATTGTTGGACATGTCCATATGCGATGGATATTCTTCTTGAAGCGCTTCATGAAAACCGTGAAAGGCTTTGTGCGCCAACAAGCTTGGCCAGAAGGTAGCATGACTGGAGGTTGGTTGATGTCTGAGGCGCTAGTGCATATTTCACAATGGCTACCAACGTGGTGCGCAGATCGGACGCAGGTAGCTCCCGTAGTGAATTCCCAAAGGTCCTCAAGAACAAAGCACTCTACTTTTTAGCACAAAAATCAATGTGAAAGCAAGCACGACATGAGACAAGAGACAAATTGGGTTGAATCTCCCCCATGCCTTGTGTGAGCGCTTCACAAAGCATGTATTTAATATATATTTTCAATCTTTTTGCTCAAAAATAGCCCAATTACAAAAATATACAAGCTTTTAGCTTTTGAGTTTGCTTTCTACCAAAAATAGGAAAATAAAGCTAATGGACGGTGCCCAAAGAGTCTGGCACGCCCAATCTCAATGTCCAAATAAAAATAACATATCCAGGCGCATAAGCGCATACAAAATAATAATAAATAGTCGATGTCTCTATAGACATAATCAAAATATAGGCGTGGCGCCTATCAAAATATATCCAAAGGTCGGAAACCCGCTAGACTCCAATGCTTTCCTCCGCCACTCCTGCTATCTCTACACATCAACTGAAGCATTCACAATCGTTAGTAAAATAACACAATTAAACCGACAAAAGTGAATACCTAGCAGTCTTCAGCTACATAAATAAATCAACTGGTTAGAAATAAATCCTAACCTTAATTTATTACGAGTGCGCACTCTAAACTCATAAACGTTTATTAATTTAATATGCATTTTGCGGAATCACCCGCTATGGAATCACCCATGTACACACTAAATTAATGAAACGCCCGAAAAGGACAGGCGTCCCCATCAACTTCTCGCACAAAGAATCCTCTTTGCGTATGAGCCCCGGTCATCTAAGTTTACGGAATCCACCGTAAAACCTCACGGAATCCACCGTGGAATATGCCTCCTGGCATCATACCCCCGGGGTGGGATAGCAATTGACCTCAATTGCTATTAGCTCAATGTGGAGCTAACAGAGTGGGGAAAGCATTTAGGTCTCTAGCGTGCATCCATTGTGCTTCTTCTACAGGATGGTTCTTAAATTTCACGAGATATCTAGAGTACCTTCGGCCAGTTCTAGTGGTCATGTAGTCAGTGTCTATGATGGCTTCTGGTTCAAGGATTTCAGTCTCTTCTTCTAGTAAAGGTGGGTTTTCATAGACAGGGTGGATAGGTAATTGTCCTCTAAATGGTCTCAATAAACTAATATGAAATGTATTATGAATTTTCCAATGAGATGGTAGTTCTAACTTGAATGCATTGTCATTAATCTTATAAATGATTCTAAATGGTCGGTAGAATCTAGGGGCTAATTTGACAACTGGATGTCTATCTACACTTTGCAGTCTACGTTTCTCTATTCTAAGCCAAACATAATCATCAACTTTGAAATTCATGGCTTGTCTTTCCTTGTTGGCTTGTTTGGTATATGATTGTTGGGCTTTAGCAATCATATCCTTTACTTCATCAAAAATAGTGTTATGCATAACAGCAATATCATCGGCACTTTGTATTCTATTAGACAAAGATGCAACAGGTGTAGATAATCTATATCCATAAATAACTTCAAAAGGTGCTTTCTTTGTAGATGTGTGCGGTGTATTATTATATGCAAACTGTAATAAATGTAAATGAGTATCCCATGTCTGAGGTTTAGAGATAGTGTATGCACGTAAAAGATCTAAAATAGTGCTATTTGTGGCTTCTGTTTGTCCATTTGTTTCTGGATGAAATGCAGATGAAAAATCAATCTTTGTGCCTAGATTTGCAAACAGTGTAATCCAGAAATTATTACAAAATCTAGAATCTCTATCTGAAATAATCACTTTCGGCAATCCATGGTTAGTAAAAATAGTTTTCAAAAATAACTGTGCTGCTTGTGATGCTGTTAAAGTTTTCTTACATGCAATGAAATATGCTTGCTTACTAAATCTATCTACAATTGTCCAAATCATGTCATGGTTAGATTTAGTATTTGGTAAGCCAGTAATGAAATCCATAGATATATGTTCCCAAGGTTTAGATGGAATAGATAAAGGCATTAATAACCCATACTGTTTACCATGATGTCTTTTTATTCGTTGACAAATCAAACATTCAGAAACAAAATTAGACACATCTGCATCCATATGCGGCCAATAAAAATCTTCAGTTAACATGCGTAATGTAGAAATGATACCTCTATGACCTTGATATGGGGGACAATGAATTTCATTCAAAACAAAAGATCGGAATGGAATAGTAACACACAGTCTCTTTTCAAAGAACATGAATCCATCATTATATGACAATGAATCAACAGGAATGAAATTATTTTGAACTAATTTTTGCCAATCAGAATGAAAAGTAATATCCTGGTGATATGTGTCTTTCATAGCAATCAAAGAATCAAAAGATATGATAGAAATGTTATGAATTGCAGGTCTTCTACTTAATGCATCAGCAACTACATTTTCTTTTCCAGGTTGGTATTGAATGATAGGATGGAAACTTTGAATGAATGAAGCCCATTTGATATGGCGGTCAGAAATTTGGGGTTGGCTAAGTAGATGTTTAATGCTTTGCTGGTCTGTTTTTATCATGAATTCTGAACCCATTAAATAATGCTTCCATTGTTTCAATGCTTGAACAACTGCTAAGAGTTCCTTGTCATAAGTGGAATATTTGAGCTCAGAGGGTTTCAGCTTAGAACTAGAATATGCTATTGGATGGTTATCTTGCATTAACACGGCTCCTATTCCTGATCCGCTAGCATCAGTCACAACTAAAAAGAATGGTCTATTAAAGTCAGGCAATTGTAGGACAGGGGCATTGGTCAATGCACGTTTAAGTAAATCAAAGGATTTCTGCTGGTTTTCAGTCCATTGATAAACAATGCCTTTCTTAAGAAGTTTGGTCAGTGGTAAAGCAAGTAATGAGAAATTACGTACAAACTTCCTATAGAAACTAGCAAGACCAAGGAATGAACGTAATTCATGTACATTTTTAGGAATAGGCCAATGCAATATTGCGTCAATTTTCTTAGGATCAACTTTTATTCCTTCTTCTGATACAATATGACCTAGATATTCTATTTCTGTTTTAAAGAATTCACTCTTGTCAGGATTTGCAAACAATTGATTTTCTTTCAGTAATTGAAAAACTAATGATAAATGCTCATAATGCTCTTTTTCACTTTGACTGAATACTAAAATATCATCAAAGAAAACAATCACACAATACTGATATTTTAGAAAAATACGGTTCATCATTCTACTGAAAGTGGCAGGTGCATTAGTTAATCCGAATGGCATAACTAAGAATTCGTAATGGCCAAACTGTGTCCTGAATGCAGTCTTAAATATGTCGGATCTATCTAGCCTCACCTGATGATATCCAGATTTAAGGTCAATTTTACTAAATATAGAAGATCCTTGCAGTTTGTCCATAAGGTCATCAACTCTAGGTATAGGATACCTATTCTTTACAGTGATCTTGTTTAATGCTCGGTAGTCAATACACATCCGATAAGTATTATTCTTTTTCTTGACTAAGAGCACAGGTGCACCGAATGGAGAACTGCTAGGTCGAATTAAACCTCTATTTAGTAATTCTTCTACTTGACTCTGGATTTCTTTTTGCTCTATTTGATTGTGCCTATATGGGGCTTTGCAAGGTGGTTGTGTGCCAGGTATTAGGTCAATTTTATGGTCTTCTGGACGTGATGGAGGTAAACCTGGTGGTAGGTCTTCTGCAAAACAATCCTTAAAATATGCAAGAAATTCCTTATGTCTAGGGTGCATATGAGTTTCTTTTGCGTGCAATTCATTCACCCAAATGAGATATGATTTAGTATTCTTGCGTAGTGCACGTTTTGCTTGAGTATGCGAAAGCAGTGGAAACATATGAGATGCATGCATACCAAATAATGTAATAGATTTTCCTTGAAAATTAATATTCATTGTGTGTGTGGAATAATCTATATTGGGATTATGTTGGTGTCTCCATGGCATTCCTAGAATAATGTCGCTAGACTGTAATGGGACAACTAAGAAATTTCTTCTTTCAATATATGGACCAATTTGAATTTCTAAATTTTGAACTTCTTGTGTGCCATTGTACCTAGTACCTAAAAATGCAGCTTTTATGCGATAGTGCGTAGGTACTGTATGCAATTTCAATTCCTTTACCAATTTTGCTGAAATAAAGTCATGCGTACTACCGTCATCATGCAATAAAGTTCTTTCTTTTCCATGCACCATACATTTCATAGTCAACAATGAATGTAAAGTAGGCATACCTGGTAGAGTGTCGGAAGTAGTAGTAGGATCATCTTCTTCTTCAGTGAAATCCGGCATATCCTCATGCTCGTCTTCGTCCATAGCTCCAAGGTAGTTGATATGTGCTGATGGCTTCTTTGAATGACAATTTGCTGCGAGATGGCCTGGCTGGTGACACTTGTAGCATACGATAGGCTTGGCTTTGGTCACATTATTTGCAATGGCTGGGAGTCTGGGTATATTTGGATTTGCTTGTTGGATAGGCTTAGGATTTGGATTGACAGTGGTTGGTAATGCAGGTGGTTTAGGCCAATTCTTGCGGAAAGATGGAGATGAAAAACGACCTGGGTTAAACCTTCTGAAATTTGAATTGAATTGTTTAGATCCATAATTACCGTTTGCTTGGAATGGCTTTGGTCGTCGATCTCTTCCTCGTAACTTATCTTCAGTGTCGTGAGCTAAGGAGATGGCATCTTCCAGAGTAGCAGGCTTGAACATATTCACCTCAGCGTAGTAATGTCCAAGAAGTCCAGACATGTACTTCCGCTTATGGGTCGTCTCTGGTACGTCTTCAAGCATGCGTAGCTGTAGGAGTGCATTCCAAAAACGCTCTGTATACTGTGGTATAGGCTCACGGTCGCGTTGTTGAAGTAAATCCCATTGCTTGATTGCCTTCTCATGAAATTGCGGTGGAAGGAAATTTTGCATGAACTTCTTCTTGAAATCTTCCCATGTAGCAGGACATTCTATGCTCTTGCGGACGACAGTCCACCAAAGTGAAGCTCTATCTATCAGATGATTAGTAACACACTTGATTTTATCTTTCTCAGGATAAGTTTCCTCATGGAAATAGTCATCAAACTGGCTAATGAATGATAAAACAGTCTTTCCTTCCCTTATGCCATTGAAAGTGCGAAACTTGAAACTTCGTTTACTTATCTTGGATTCCTTGCGAATGGTTTGTGCTTCAAGAGTGGCGTCGATGGTACGGCGTATCAAATCTTCAGCTTGAGGTTCTTCTTTATCAGTGGACGCTCCTTGTAGCTTTGTCAATTGCGCTTGCAAGGCTTGCCTAGCTCTTCGCTCTTCGTCTAATTGCAACATGATAAGATCCAGCTTTTGCTCCATGGTAGGCTCGGGTAGGTCGTCTTCAGCCATAGGATCATCCATAAGTGGGGTAGTCATCCTGTAAAACTCAACAAACCTTTCTCACTCAAAATCAGTTAGCGGGATGAGCGTAGCTCAAATTTGGGGTTACAAGGCTATGTATTTTGGGTATTTTCTTCTTCAATTTTCAGAAATTCTGAAATATTTCTGTCTCTGTTTGCTGAAAGTACTTCAACGAAGTTGCAGATAGGTAAAACAGCTTGCTGCGAATAACTTTCCAGTTCTGAGTTTTTGCAAACGAACAAGTCTTCTAGGAGTTTCGAGCGTTAGTCAGTTCTGATTTAGTCTGACTTGCAGAGTTGCAGACTTAGCAGACTTGCAGGGTTGTAGACTTGCTGGACTTAGCCGATTTGCAGGACTTGCAGTACTTGATTCCAAGTGACTTACTGAACTTGTCTTCTGTAGTGCGAGACCAGGAGTTTTTTGACTTCTCTGCCTTCACTGACTTGCAGAGTATGGAGGGACTTAAGCTTAATTAGTTAAGCTTAAGCTTAAGAAGCTTAAGAAGGAGGAAAATAGGCCGCCGTTTTCTGATCGTGAGGGGGGGGGGTCCGTTTTTTCCGCCGAAAATTTCGGGATGATCTCCTCTTGCCACGATTTGAAGATTTGAAGCTAATCAAGCTTCTCTAATACCCTTTAGCTTTATGATTAAGCTTTTGATTAATAGGATTAAGAGCTTTTCTCACAGTTTCATCACAACTTGTTCATGGAGTTGAGGGAGTGGTCCTCCGCCGACAGAGAGTGGTCCTTCGCGATCTGAGAGTGGAAACAGGGGTTCTTGATCGCCAGAAGTCTGCCTGTATCGACGGTTCGCGACGAGATTGACTGTAGAGGTCGTTTGTTCCTGGAGCTCCGCCTTCGCCCGAGATTGGTAGCGATTGGAAGCCCTTGATCTCTGCTCCGCTCTGATACCACTGGTGCGCAGATCGGACGCAGGTAGCTCCCGTAGTGAATTCCCAAAGGTCCTCAAGAACAAAGCACTCTACTTTTTAGCACAAAAATCAATGTGAAAGCAAGCACGACATGAGACAAGAGACAAATTGGGTTGAATCTCCCCCATGCCTTGTGTGAGCGCTTCACAAAGCATGTATTTAATATATATTTTCAATCTTTTTGCTCAAAAATAGCCCAATTACAAAAATATACAAGCTTTTAGCTTTTGAGTTTGCTTTCTACCAAAAATAGGAAAATAAAGCTAATGGACGGTGCCCAAAGAGTCTGGCACGCCCAATCTCAATGTCCAAATAAAAATAACATATCCAGGCGCATAAGCGCATACAAAATAATAATAAATAGTCGATGTCTCTATAGACATAATCAAAATATAGGCGTGGCGCCTATCAAAATATATCCAAAGGTCGGAAACCCGCTAGACTCCAATGCTTTCCTCCGCCACTCCTGCTATCTCTACACATCAACTGAAGCATTCACAATCGTTAGTAAAATAACACAATTAAACCGACAAAAGTGAATACCTAGCAGTCTTCAGCTACATAAATAAATCAACTGGTTAGAAATAAATCCTAACCTTAATTTATTACGAGTGCGCACTCTAAACTCATAAACGTTTATTAATTTAATATGCATTTTGCGGAATCACCCGCTATGGAATCACCCATGTACACACTAAATTAATGAAACGCCCGAAAAGGACAGGCGTCCCCATCAACTTCTCGCACAAAGAATCCTCTTTGCGTATGAGCCCCGGTCATCTAAGTTTACGGAATCCACCGTAAAACCTCACGGAATCCACCGTGGAATATGCCTCCTGGCATCACAACGGTAGATCCAGACAACAACATGCTATAGTCGCGCTGAAGGACGATGATAGACTGACCGGAGATGTGGTGGTTGAAAATGGGGTAGAAAAAAGAATGAATGCTGCAATGGAGGAGAAAGTGAATTACTTTTGTATGTTGCACCATGCCTCTATGGAGACGTGGCTCACCAGGTACCAGCAAGCTAGGTAAGATCGAGAGGAAGCGCGATTTGAATTTCGACGTAGTACACACCATCGACCGATTCGATATCCCGAGGGCATGGAGGAGATGCCACGCTTTATGTCAACGTGATGGTTGCATGAAGCTTTGACCGCACAGCGTCTCACGAAGGGGCGGAGGTCTCAATCGAGGAGTGGAAATTCTTGAGGGGATGTAGTCCAAAGGTGATGATGTGTTTAGGATCTTTCATATCTATATTTTATATGTGACAACTAATTGAGTGTTTCAATGTACAATACAAAATATATAGTGCAGCGTAGTCGCGCGGACGACATTTTCGCATGAAACGTATTGACAAAATGCACTCCACAATAGACTGTGATATCATGGCAAGGTTTGAGCAAGAGAGTCAACGATGAGCAACGGATCCAAACACAGTTACAGATGAGATGGAGTATTTTGGGAATTTGCAAAGTATTGTTACAATGGATTACCGTAGCTTCTCCATGATACTATTTGATGTGCAGTGGTTCAAAGTGGTACTTGAAGAAGCTGGAGCAACAGTTCGATGAGATCCATCTGTATTTCTCAAAAGAGATTCCGAAAAAAAATGGACGAATTTGCGCAACACCTTTGTGTTGCCGGCCCATTGTGAATAGGTGCATGTCACAATAGTTAAATCTCTCTTGTACGTGTTTGTGAACATGTAATCTTCTATCCAAACCCCCGACAACCTCGATGGTAGTATATTATACCTTCAGCTTCCCAAAGTACGAGAGTATATGATCAAAGTGATGTTCTAGTGCATAGATCGGATGCTGTATGCTTACGTAGTGAGAGCCGGAAGGTCCCTAAGAACAAAAGAACTCTACTTTTTGCACAAAACTCAAGGTAGAAAATATGCACGACATGAACAAGAGACCAATTGGGTGCAATCTCCCCTCATGCCTTGTGTGAGCGCTCCACAAAGCATGTATTTTATGTATTAATCATCTTCAAGCTCAAATAATAGCCTAAATTACAAAATAGCATGCTTTTGGATTTTGAGTTTGCTTTAGCACAAAATAGAAATAAAGCTAATGGGCGGGCACCCAAAGATCAAGCATACCCAATACAATGTCCAAATACAAATATCATAATCGTGCGTCCATGCGCATACAAAATAATAAATAAATATCCAACACCTTAATAAATAGGCGCGATAAAATATAGGTGCCATGCCTAAGGTATGCGTCCATCAAAATATAAGTGATAACTCGAATACACGCTATCCTCCAATGCTTTCCTCTGCCACTGCTGCTATCTCTACACATCAACTGAAGCATTCACAATCGTTAGTAAAATAATACAATTAAACCGACAAAAGTGAATACTTAGCAGTCTTCAGCTACATAAATAAATCAATTGATTAGAAATCAATCCTAATCTTAATTTATCATGAGTACGCACTCTAAACTCATAAACTTTTATTAATTTAATATGTATTTTGCGGAATCACCCGCTATGGAATCACCCATGTACACACTAAATTAATGAAACGCCCAAAAAGGATAGGCGTCCCTATCAACTTCTCGCACAAAGAATCCACTTTGTGTATGAGTCCCGGTCAACAAAGTTTACGGAATCCACCGTGAAATATGCCTCCTGGCATCATACCCCCGGGATGGGATAGCAATTGTCCTCAATTGCTATTAACTCAATGTGGAGCTAATAGAGTGGGGGAAAGCATTTAAGTCTCTAGCGTGCATCCATTGGGCCTCTTTAACAGGATGGTTTTTAAACTTGACCAAATATCTAGAATATCTACAGCCAGTTCTAGTGTTCATAAAGTCAGTATCTATTATAGCTTCAGGTTCAAGAATTTCAGTCTCTTCATCTAGCAAAGGTGGGTTTTCATAAACAGAGTGTACAAGTAATTGGCCTCTAAAGGGTCGTAATAAACTAATGTAAAAGGTGTTGTGAATTTTCCAGTGTGGTGGTATTTCTAACTTAAATGCATTGTAATTGATTTTGTGAATGATCTTAAAGGGTCCATAGAATCTAGGTGCTAATTTCACAACTGGGTGTTTATTCACACTTGGTAATCTAGATTTTTCTATTCTTAACCAAACATAGTCATCAACTTTGAAATTCATGGCCTGTCTTTCTTTAATGGCTTGTTTTGTATATGATTGATGGGCTTTGGCAATCATGTCTTTAACCTCATAAAAAATAGTAGCGTGCATGTTAGTAATATCATCAGCACTCTGAATTCTATTTGATAAAGATGCAACAGGTGTAGACAATCTATAACCATAAATCACTTCAAACGGTGCTTTCTTTGTGGCTGTGTGTGGTGTATTATTATATGCAAACTGTAATAAATATAAATGTGTGTCCCATGTCTGTGGTTTAGAAATAGTGTAAGCACGTAAAAGATCTAAAATAGTACTGTTAGTAGCTTCTATTTGTCCATTAGTTTCAGGATGAAATGCAGATGAGAAATCAATCTTTATTCCTAGGTTAGCAAACAAAGTAATCCAAAAGTTATTACAAAATCTAGAATCATGGTAAAAAATAATAACTTTTGGTTCCACAAAGCATGTATTTTATGTATTAATCATTTTCAAACTCAAATAATAACCCAAATTACAAAATAGCACGCTTTTGGCTTTTGAGTTTGCTTTAGCACAAAATAGAAATAAAGCTAATGGGCGGGCGCCCAAAGAATCAGGCATACCCAATACAATGTCCAAATACAAATATCATAATCGTGCGGCCATGCGCATACAAAATAATAAATAAATATCCAACGCCTTAATAAATAGGCGCGACAAAATATAGGTGCCATGCCTAAGGTATGCGCCCATCAAAATATAAGTGATAACTCGAATACACACTATCCTTCAATGCTTTCCTTCGCCCACTGCTGCTATCTCTACACATCAAAGCATTCACAATCGTTAGTAAAATAATACAATTAAATCGACAAAAGTGAATACCTAGCAGTCTTCAGCTACATAAATAAATCAACTGGTTAGAAATCAATCCTAACCTTAATTTATCACAAGTGCGCACTCTAAACTCATCAACGTTTATTAATGTAATATATATTTTGCAGAATCACCCGCTATGGAATCACCCATGTATACACTAAATTAATGAAACGCCCAAAAAGGATAGGCGTCCCTATCAACTTCTCGCACAAAGAATCCACTTTGTGTATGAGCCCCGGTCAACAAAGTTTACGGAATCCACCGTGAAAGCTCACGGAATCCACCATGAAATATGCCTCCTGGCATCATGTTTCGAGCATAGATGAGGATAATATGCAAATAGATGGATCGATATTGCAAGGGGTGGAGGCCACCGAAAGCTTGGAGCATGTAGATGATAGGTCAGGAGCCATCATCATGAATGATGAGGGGAGGAGGGTAATGGCTTGCATGAGAGAGTTGTGCCAATAATTTTTTCGGCACAACGTCTTGGATCATTGAAAAAACATACCAGAGGGGAGCAATGACTACATAGTAGCATCCTTGCGTGAGGAGCTTCCAGTTCCAGCCACAGCAGATAGGTTTTCTACGAGCTGGATGATGAAGTGCATGTATGCTTATATGTCACATAGACGATCGGACGCATGCAAGGCACTCAAGAGTGGGGCTACAAAGGCTGAGTGGCTAGACGCGAATGACTGGTGCCGACTGAGGGAAGAGGCTACAGATTCTCCAGGACATTAGAGTCAACAGTGTAAGGCGGCGAGGGCACGACTAGAAGCTGGAGTGGTCCATCATCTTGGGAGTGGCAGCCACCTGGAGGACTTTGTAAGTTTTTCTTTTGTTTTGCTTGCTTATTTTTTTGCAATATCCTTTGTACTGACAATAGTGTTTCTAGCAATTAGTATTTTGTTTACTTTACAGCACTCCATTACAAATCGCGATCCGACCAGCCTTAAGACTCGATATGCAGAGAGGCACGGTCTCACTGCATTGATCGACCGATTGTATAGACGTGGCGGCCCTGTCAGTCACTCATCTTTCTTGTCCGTAGTTACCATATTTAATTAGAATGCATTATTATATGGAGGACTGATTTGTAGTTTTTTTTTTTTGTAGAGTTCGTTCGATGCTCCTTTGCGGTGGGAAGAGCTTTCCGATGGCGAGAATGTATAGCTCGCCCTTGGATCCCTGGAGCTCACACACCCTTTTTTTTTTGTCACCTGATCTATGTAGACATTTTCTATGTAGTAGTGACATCTTGCCATGATTGTACTAGTCGCTTTTATTATGCGATCATGTATTTATTTCATATATCAGTGTTATGATTTAAGTACACTTTGTCTTTATTTATATGAGCATTGTATGTTGAGATATCGAGCTCCACTCGTGATACACCAGGGTGACCGTTGTGTATTTATGTCACCGACTTGTCAGTTGCAGACGCGGTTGGTACACCGCCCATGAATAATAGCTACATGATAGCTATCCTTATCTACTCTAGTTCGTGGCTCAGTTAATATGCCACCTTAGTTAGTTGAGTTTGTTTTTGAGACCCATATCTAGGGTTCTTCTATTTCTTTGTACTAGAGTTCTTTTGGCTTACACAACTAAGAAGAGGAAAACTGTTTTCAGCCTCCACCCTTGTGTGTATTCCCCCATTGTGCAAGCAAGAAAGCTTCAAGTGAGACTCCTTCCTTCTCTCCCACAATCTTGACATGGTATCAGAGCCTTGTTCGTGGTAAGGAGCTCAAGAAAGCAAGCCAAGCTCGCGGTGTTCTGGTAAGAGGAGCAGCGTTGCTTTCATTTTCTGTTTTGGGAGCAGATCTCTGCAGGTAGCACAGCCGGAAAGTGCAGGAGTGCATTGTCTCAGGTTGAGACGCCCTTCGCGGTGAAGCAATAGGGTAGTATATACTGCGGGAGGAGGCTTTTGCCCTCGGCGACCTTGTTTTTTTGATTTGAGGCCATTTCGGGGCCTGTTTTGGAGGCGGAAGTTTTCTGCACACACTCAGGAAAAGGCTCAGTTTTATGCTGTACAGCCACTGTTCTACAGGTCGGTGAATAGTTACTGTAAAAATTGCATTGTATGCTGGTGCGCAGAGACATTGGGAGTTACAGAATCATCCCTGTTGCCTGTTGATGCAAAATCGTCACTAGGAAGTGACTGTGTGGTCAAATACCACTTTCGCCAGTTTTGCAGATTTTCCCTTGTGAGGGTGAAGCTGTGGTTTTTGCAGTGACAGAATTTTTTGCAGTCTTCTGTAATGGCATCTGATTCTCTTTCACAGATTGTCACTGAAAAGCTTGACAAGAACAACTTCCAAGCATGGAAGTTTAGAATGACGAATTTCCTTATGGGAAAAGGATATTGGGAATTTGTTGCAGGAAATGAAGAAGAACCAGTTCTTCTTGATGTTCCCAATCAACAGCAAATGCAGGCATTTAAAGCATGGCATGAGAGAGCCAGGAAAGTTATGTATTGGCTGTCTATCAGCATTTCAGACTCTATGATTGTGCATATTCAGGATGCAAGTACGCCAAAGGAGGCATGGGATACTTTGTCAAAAATGTATAGCACAAATACGCAAGCCAGGAAAATGCAGCTCAAGCAAGAGTTGCACAATGTGCAAAGAGAAAATATGAGCATCAACGACTACCACATGAAGGTGAAGAAGATTGCAGATGCACTTGCTTCCATTGGGTCACCAGTGGAAGATGATGATTTAGTTTCTGTGACCTTGAATGGTCTAGGAAAGGATTATGCACAGTTTCGGACATCCATTTCAGTTCGTGAAAGATTTCCTGATTTTGAGGAGTTGATTGCTCTTCTAATTTCTGAGGAACAGAGAAATGGTGGTGCATCTTCTTCAGGAGGAACTTCAAAAGAAGCTGTCTTCTACTCAAATGCTGGAAGAGGTAGAGGCAGAGGTAGAGGAGGCCGATTTGGAGGCCGTGGTAGAAATCAGAATATGCAGCAAGCTCAAGAAAACCAGTCCTATGGAGGAGGACATGGTAACTCTAGAGGCAGGGGGAGCCAAAGAGGTCGTGGTGGATGGCAAAGAGGCCAAAATGCAAACAGTAATGTTGAATGCTACTACTGTGGTAAAATGGGTCATATGGCTAAAGACTGCTATAAAAAGCAGAATGACATCATGAATGGAAAACTGCAACAAGGAAATTATGCATCTTCTAGTAGACAGGGTGATGACAGAAATGAGCATTTGTTCATGGTGCAGCACATGAATAATTCTGTGACAAGTGCAGAAGAAAGCAATGATGTATGGTATGTTGACTCAGGTGCATCAAACCACATGACAGGTCATGCAGAATGGATGGAGGATGCAAGGAAAATGGAAAAACCAGGATTTGTGGAGACTGGTGATGATACTGCACATCCTATTGTGCAGATTGGAAAAATTCCCTTGTCTATGCAGGATGGGAAAAAGAAATACCTGTCCGATGTATTTCATGTCCCGAATATCACCAAGAATCTGGTTTCTGTCGGTCAAATGGTTGAGCAGGGCTTGCAGGTCAGATTCAATCCTCATGGATGCTTTGTTGAGGATATGAAAAATAAAGGTCACTTGATAGCAAAAGGAAAGAAGAAGAGCAGAATGTTTACGTTGGATGCAGACATGTCTGAATTGAGTGCAGCAATGTTTGCACATGGGACCGGTGTAGTTGCAGATATTGATATCTAGCATAAACGCATTGGTCATGTTAATGTACAGCGACTTAAATCAATGCAGGCCCAAAATATTGTTGCAGGATTGCCCAAATTCAAGGTTGCAGAAATGCATAAGGTATGTGAAGCCTGTCAGTTCGGAAAACAGGCAAGGAAACCATTTCCTAGACATGTTCAAGAGAGTGAGAAGCCATTGGAATTAATCCACTCTGATGTGTGGACTACTAAAGCTGCATCTCTTGGAGGCTGTCATTATTTTGTTACTTTTATTGATGACTATAGCACAAAAGTTTGGGTGTATTTTATGAAAAAGAAAAGTGAAGTTTTTGGGCATTTCAAAACTCTTAAAGCTATGGTTGAAAAAGAAACAGGCATGCAGATAAAATGCCTAAGGTCAGATGGAGGGGGAGAGTACCTCTCAAATGAGTTTGCAAAGTTCTTGCAGGAGCATGGCATAAAGCAGCAATATTCATGCAGTTATACCCCACAACAAAATGGAATTGCAGAAAGGAAAAACAGGCATATTGGAGAGGTATCTCGTGCCATGCTCAATGAAAAAGACTTGCCAGATTTTTATTGGGCTGAAGCAGTTGCTACAGCAGTCTACATAATGAACAGGACTCCCACTGCAGCAATACATGGAATGACTCCAGAGGAGAGGTATACTGGTAGGAAACCAGATATTTCTCATTTAAAATTTTTTGGTTGCATTGCCTATGTACATGTGCCAGATGAGCTGAGATCCAAGTTGGATCCAAAAGCTGAGAAGTGCATCTTTATTGGTTACTCTCTGCAGCAAAAAGGGTATAGATGCTATAACCCTTCTACTCGTAAGTTTACAGTGAGCATAGATGTTGTTTTTGATGAGATGAGTAGCTGGTATAAACCAGTAAATGTGATTGATGATGTAGATGCACAAAATGGTAATGCTGCACAGAATTCACAGCAGCAGTCACAAAACATTAGTGGACCTGGAGCGTCCTCTAGCACTGGTTCACATTCTTCGCCATGGACAGGCAGATTGAGATCAGGAGATTCTTCTCAAAGAAATGCAGATAGTGGTATGCAGGTATCACGAAAAGGAAAAGAGAAGGTTGATCAGCCCATGTTTGATGTGAATGTAGGTCACTCTTATGCGGATGGTGAATCCAGTGGCTCAGAACAGAGCATTGATGATGAGTTGGGTATTCTTTCTATTGTTACACCTAGAGTAAGGAAGACCAGGGATGTTTTGAGAGCACTTGGGAGTGAACCTACTTTGCGCAGGTCTACCAGAGCTAGGTATCCTGTGGATAGGCTGAAATATGATGGATTTACAGCCATTCACTATGCATATATGGTCAAAGTGATACAGGAACCAGAACCCACTTCTTTTGAGCAAGCCATGGGAAAATAAAAATGGGAGAAAGCCATGGATGAAGAAATGGATGCCTTGGAAGCAAATGCTACATGGGAATTGGTACCTTTGCCTAAAGGTAAAAATGCAATTGGCTGTAAGTGGGTTTATAAGGTGAAGCACAATGCAGATGGTTCTGTGAACAGATACAAGGCAAGATTAGTAGTCAAGGGGTATGCACAAACATATGGCATTGACTATGAAGAAACATTCAGTCCGGTTGCAAGGATGGCAACCGTAAGAGCAGTCATTGCTATGGCTGCATCAAAGGGATGGTCTTTACATCAGATGGATGTAAAGAATGCCTTCTTGCATGGTGATTTGCAAGAAGAG
The DNA here is from genome assembly GCF_053477565.2 of Lygodium microphyllum. Taxonomy (NCBI): domain Eukaryota; kingdom Viridiplantae; phylum Streptophyta; class Polypodiopsida; order Schizaeales; family Lygodiaceae; genus Lygodium; species Lygodium microphyllum. The sequence continues at coordinate 43,892,868 of NC_141163.1, forward strand.
GTATATATGGAGCAGCCACCAGGTTATGTGCATGCTGTTCATCCTGAGTTTGTTTGCAGGTTGAAGAAAGCCTTGTATGGCTTGAAGCAAGCACCTAGAGCATGGTCTGACAAGATAGGACAGTATCTTGTCACTATTGGCTTTCAGATTTCCAAGGCAGATTTCTCACTTTATGTGAGGAAAACAGAGAATGGTATTATGCTACTTGTCATTTATGTTGATGATTTGATTATGACAGGTGATAGTGATGAAGATATCCTTCATGTGAAAATGCTATTGAAGCAGAAGTTTGAGATGAAGGATTTGGGAGAGCTGCGTTATTTCTTGGGCATTGAGGTGATTAGATCACCAAGTGGGATACAGCTCTTGCAGAGGCAGTATGGATTGGACATGCTGTCCAAATATGGGATGACAGGCTGTTAGCCTATTTCAGTTCCTTTGGAGCAGAATGTGAAGCTGAGCACAGATGCAGGTGAGCTTCTAGAAGACCCTACTATGTACAGACGCATAGTAGGAAGTTTGATTTATATGACTATTACCAGGCCAGATTTGAGCTATGCTGTTGGATTGGTAAGTCAGTTTATGCAGGCTCCAAGGAAACCACATTTGGATGCGGCTAGACGCATACTCAGGTATGTGAAGTCCACATTGCAGTATGGACTATTTTATGAGACTGGGGTTCAAATACAGTTGCATGGATACACTAATGCTGATTGGGCTGGTAGCATTTCTGATAGACGATCTACCAGTGGATATGTGTTCTCTTTTGGGAGTACTGCAGTCACTTGGAGCAGCAAGAAACAGCCTACAGTTGCCTTGTCGAGCACAGAGGCTGAGTACAGGGGTGCAGCAATGGCTGCATGTGAGGTAGCTTGGTTGCATAAGCTACTTTATGATATGCATCAGTCTACAGATGGACCAGTTGTCATTTATTGTGACAACATGAGTAGTATACACTTGGCAAATAACCCAGTCTATCATGCTAGAACAAAGCACATTGAGGTGCATTATCACTATGTGCGAGAGAGGGTTTTACTAGGTCTTATTGATCTAGTTTATGTCAGCACAGAGGATCAGGTAGCTGACATATTCATGAAGGCATTGGGCGCAGAGAAGCTGCGCAAGTTCAGAGACCTGCTTGGTGTGCAGGAATTGGGATTGAGCTCGAGGGGGAGTGTTGAGATATCAAGCTCCACTCGTGATACGCCAGGGTGACCGTTGTGTATTTATGTCACCGACTTGTCAGTTGCAGACGCGGTTGGTACACCGCCCATGAATAATAGCTACATGATAGCTATCCTTATCTACTCTAGTTCGTGGCTCAGTTAATATGCCACCTTAGTTAGTTGAGTTTGTTTTTGAGACCCATATCTAGGGTTCTTCTATTTCTTTGTACTAGAGTTCTTTTGGCTTACACAACTAAGAAGAGGAAAACTGTTTTCAGCCTCCACCCTTGTGTGTATTCCCCCATTGTGCAAGCAAGAAAGCTTCAAGTGAGACTCCTTCCTTCTCTCCCACAATCTTGACATTGTACATAGTGTAGAAACTATTTTGTATGGCCCAAATAAAGCATATAGTACGCTGCCCGATCACCATTTTTTTTCTTGTTACCGTCGTTATTAGCGTCGCAAATTTACATGCATGCGTCGTTATTGGCATTGTTATTAGCGTCGCAAAGCGTCGTTATCAGTGTCGCTATTTGCATCGGTATTTACGATGCAAATAGCGACGCTAATACCGACTGTTCTATAGTGTTGCCAATAACGACACTTTTTGCGACGACGGGGGCAAATTTTTTTATTTACATTTTCGTCACTTTTAACGTCGGTATAAGGCCTATATCTTATAGTGTAGTCTTATTATTCCAGTAAGTACTATGGCATGTGAAAGAGGTTTTTCACGACAAAATATGATTAAAGATGCAAGGAGAACATCTATGCCCATCAAAACTTTGGATATTCTCATGCATGTTATACTTATAGTGTTGGGGGTAAAGGCGCCTCCGCCGTGCCGCCCCGTGTATTACTACACTGACAGTACCCGCCACTGTACACTGCAGGTGGCGGGCGCCCGTCAAGTCACTTTATTCTTTATTCTTTTAGTGACAGTTTGAATAAAGGAAGGCCCGGTCACACATTGTGACTGTTGGAGTTCCCATTTCTTGTCTCTCTTTTCTTACTCTTGCTCTCCCGCCATAGCTCGCGTGCAAGCTTCGATCCTTCTCACCTTTCAACTGGTATCAGAGCTTGGCATTCTCTTGCTCGAGCTCGACTCGGTGCTTCCCGACCTTCGCATCGACTTGCTTCACGCATTGGATCTCCATCCCGGCAGCCATATCCGATCTCCCCGAGCTGTCGTCACTCCCCGGCTTCCCGAGCACCTTCCCAGCCTATTGAGGCACCTTCAAGGCATTGATACTGAGGTATTTGATCATTCTTTCAGGGTTTTATTTCAGTCTACAGGTTGCAAACAGCAAGGGCAGCCATGGCTTCAAACCCTTGAAGCTTATTCCCCTCATATTGTGCCTTACACCTATCAAGGCTCAAAGAGGCTTGTCATAGGCCTTTGATAGGCTCTTCTTGAGCCCCCCATTACCCCCTTTTCAGCCCATGTGGAGCAGCAGCAAGTTCAGCACCAACAGGGCACATTGCATCATTTTTTTCCAGGCTGTGAGCACTCATCTACTTCAGCTCCACACTTGGCCATTGCTTCTTGCTCTCTACCTTGATCAAGAGGGCTATAGACTTCATGTTTGATGTCATTCAAGCTTTGGGCATTGGTCTTGATCATTCGGGGCTGATTTCTTCAAATTTGGGACTGTCATAAACTGTCATAACAGGCTAAAAACAGGGCAGCACCATTGGCATTAGCATTTGTTGCTTATACTCCATTCCGGTTGTGCTATTTGATGCCCGTATGCGGTCTACATGATGCCTAGTGCCTTGGGAATGTATGCACATGATTATGCCATGATTTTGGCCTGAAATATTGGCTGATTTGGGACTGTTATTTACTGTTATACAGTGCTGGAAACAGGGCAGCCACACTTGGCATTGGCATTTGATGCTTATACTCTACTTCGGTTACCTTGTTTGATGCCCGTATGCGGTCTACTTCCTACCCGGATGTATTGGGGATGTATGCATTTGGTTTGACCATGATTTTGGCTTGAATTCGGGGCTAAAATCTACTATTTAGAACAGTAAATACATGCTGGAATAACAGTGGGCTGAAGGTACTTTACAGGCTTTGGCACTTACCTACCAATACCGGATGTATGCTTTGAGCTTTGGCATGATGTCTCTGACATTTGGGGACGGCTTGGAGCATATGTATGAGATTATGGGATGCTTTTGAGCTTCGCATTAGCTCTGTCTTCACTGGCATTTGGACCGACTTGGCATGCTCGTGGACCCCCTATGCCTCATGTCTCTGCTTGACAGTTAGGCTTTTGCATCACATGATTTGGTTTGTGACATATGCTATTTGGTTCGTGTATGCCATACCGACATTTGGAGCTTGGATTTGGATGTATTTGAGCATTCCCGGCTTACTTGATCACTAATCTTGGTTGCTATTTGGATGTCATTGAGTTGACCGAGAGCTTATTTGGGCTTATGTATTGCTTCATGGTTAATACGACCGGTGCTTCATGTATGTCATGCTCTCTTAGATGCGCTTGATGCATTGACAAGGTCACTTATCACTGGTGCTTTCTCTTGGGTTGTTTGAGCTTCTGAGCTCGCTTTGTAAGCCTTTTGTGCCAGTGGGAGCATTTTACATGCTTGCTTGACCTTTGACAGTTGCATGCTATTGGAGCACTTACATGTATTTGGAGTAGTTTATGTCTTGAGCAGCTACATACGCATTGAGACTTTGGGATCATACTCCGATCTTTATGGATATGCATTGATGTACTCTTGGTTCACAGGATGCTTATGAGCTGAGTCTCATATTTGGATCTTTCTCTTTGAGCAGACACCTATTTGTGTCAGGTTTTGGCAGTTACGGGAACACTTTGCCTAGAGTGTCTGGGAATGTGCCTTTCATTGGCAGATATTATTTTGACATGCTTCGGTGTTGAGCTCGTGTTCTTTTCACTGTCATTGGCCTTGCTTATGTCCGTTTCATGCCGGCTTTGGACCTAGCATTGTTTGCTTGACATTGGATCCTATTTTGGGACAGTTTGCTCTCTAGACTACATACCTGCAATTTATTACAGCAAGTAGTTATTGGTGGACTGAGGTGTACTTTTCATGCTGAAATATCCCGATTTAGTGTACCGCACCTAGTACTAAGTGGGCAGCAACTTTTGGCACACTTTGCTCGCCCTTTGGACCCCGTTTTGGTCATTTTTGGGCAGTTTCTGCAGTAAAATAGCAAGCAGTTTTGGACTGTTTGGGCATTTCCAGCCTGCATAATGTCGTCATCTTCGCATGATAGTGCCATCTTTAACATTACAAAGTTGGATGGTACCAACTAATCTTATTGGAAGAGTCAAATTTGGCAGGTCTTGGTGCAGAAATCTCAGATTAAGCCACTTCGGTTGAGTGGGGAGCAGCCTGAAACTATGGACAATGACGACTAGCTTGAACTTGATGAGCTATGCAAGTCCACGATTGTATTGTCTCTCACTGAAGAGGAACATTATAATGTATTTGAGGAAGCACAGAGTGCATGGGATCTATGGAATAAGATCAAGAATCTTTATGATAAGAAAAGTTCGGCAAGTCAAATGTACTGGTTGAAGTAGCTTATGGATCTGCGCATGAAGGATAATGCGACTATGTCTGCTCACTTGAGCCAGTTCCATGCTATACTGAAGAACCTGACTTTGCAGGATATCACCTTTGGAGAGGAAGTAACTCCTCTTTTCTTGCTTGGGACTCTGAATGAGTCATGGGATGTTTTCCGTACTGCTCTTTGTGCCTCTAGTGCTACTCTAAAATTGGCAGATGTTGAGAGTGCTCTTCTTCAGGAAGAGGTGAATCGCAAAAACTTGGATGCCTCTCGTGGTAGTCATGCTTTGACAGTTAGAGGCAAGAATGACAGGTATGACCGTGGTAATGGTCGAGGCCGTGACTCGCAGAAGGGTCAGTCTAAATCTCGTGGCAAGTCGCGTAGTAAGTCACGTGGGCGCAATGCAAATGTCACTTGTCATCATTGTGGAAAAAAGGGCCATATTAGACCACAATGTCATGAGTTGCGCAATGAGAAGCGCAAGGATAAGGGGAAAGATAAAGTGCAGGAGAATTCCTCTGATCGCAGCATAGTACCTGCGAAGTCCAGCGTCAAGATTGAGGAAATTAATGTCACGCAGACTGAGGAGTCCGATGGTGGTGATGAGTTTATACTTGCAGCTAGTTCTTCTGATGCTTCACACTTAACTGAGACATCTAGTATGTATGCACAGTGCTGGTTATTGGATTCCGGAGCATCCTTCCATGTGACGCCTTACCGTGAGTGGTTCCACTCTTACCGCACTATATCTGGTTCAGTCAGACTTGGAGACGACAGGTCTCTTGACATTGTGGGCATGGGTGATATTCAGTTGCAGTTTTCCACCGGCAGTTCTTTTTTGCTCAGGGATGTACGTCATGTACCTGCGCTTACGCGCAGTCTTATGTCTGCAGGACAGTTGGATGATGCAAGGTTTCATGTCTGTTTTGGGGATTCTGCCTAGAAAATTACCAAAGGCAGACTTGTGCTTGCTAGAGGCGCCAAGGCTGGCAGCCTCTATCCTCTTGTTGTATCTGGGTCTTCTGTAGACCATGTTTTGGTAGTGGGCTCTATCCCACATGTATCACTTTGGCATGCCCATTTGGGGCACATGTCTTTGAAGGGAATGAAAATGTTATCTGGTTTGCAGTATCTTCCGCCTTTGGATTATGCATGTTTTGACTCGTGTGATCATTGTCTTTATGGTAAGCAGAATAGGTCTACGCATAAGAAATCGGGTAGGCCACGCATGAGTGAGCCCTTGGCATTGGTGCATTCCGATGCTTGTGGGCCTATGCCTTGCATGTCTATGGGTGGCGCGAAGTACTTTGTTACCTTCATTGATGATTTTTCTAGGAAAGTGTGGGCTTATCCCATAAAGCAAAAGTCCGATGTCTTGGCAGTCTTTCAGCGTTGGCTTGCTCTTGTTGAGAACCAGACTGGGTATAGGCTGAAATGCCTTAGGACAGATAATGGGGGAGAATATGTCTCGCATGCTTTTGAGCAGTTTTGTGATGACAGGGGTATTAAGCGTCAGTTGACCGCCCCTTACACCCCACCCCAGAATGGTTTGGCTGAGCGCATGAACAGGACTATTCAGGAGCGTGTGCGCTCTATGCTTAGCCATGCAGGCCTACCCCAGAGTTTTTGGGCTGAGGCAGTTAGTACGGCAGTGCATGTCATAAACCGATCGCCTTCCAGTGGATTGGATTTCCAGGTTGCAGAGGAAGTTTGGGCTGGTAAGCCACCCTCTTATGCGCATCTCCGTGTCTTTGGATGTGAGGCATTCTGCCATGTGCCCAAGGACAAGAGGAGCAAATTGGATCCCAAGAGCATTAAATGCATATTCCTTGGCTATGGTGAGTCAGGAGAGATGGGCTATCGCCTATGGGATCCGCAGGCGCGAAAAATAGTACGCAGCCATGATGTCATCTTCCATGAAGACAAGATGCACAGGTAGCCTGAGAAGGTGGTTGAGATCCGCAGAGTGATCTTTCAGGAGGAGCCTAGAGCTCCAGCACAGCCAGTAGTACATCGTGTAGCAGTTCCTCCACAGGGCCAGGGTGTTGGACAGGTAGTTAGACAGGCAGTAGAGCCTGCGGTGAGATGGTTTGCTAGAGACAGACGTCCACCTGACAGATTTCAGCCCTCTATGCATTATGTTTTGGTTATAGATACAGGAGAGCCTTTCACTTATGATGAGGCTATGCGCAGGGGTGACAGTCACTCTTGGGAGAGGGCTATGCAGTCTGAGATAGACTCCCTGCATAAGAATGAGACTTGGGATTTGGTTGCCTTGCCTAAGGGCAAGAAGGCTTTGCCATGCAAGTGGGTGTACAAGCTGAAAAGTACCCCTGGACACCCCAAGCCGGCATACAAGGCTAGATTGGTAGCAAAGGGTTTTAAGCAGGAACATGGTGTGGACTTTGATGAGGTCTTCTCTCCTGTGGTTAAGATGACCACCCTGCGCTTGGTCTTGGCTTTGGTTACACAGCTTGACTTAGATCTATATCAGATGGATGTCAAGACGGCTTTTCTACATGGGGACTTGCATGATGAGATCTATATGGATCAGCCTAAGGGCTTTGCAGAACCTGGCAGGGAGCACCTAGTGTGCAAGTTGAAGAAGAGCTTGTATGGCTTGAAGCAGGCACCTAGGGAATGCTATCATAAGTTTGATGCCTTTATGCAGTCACAGGGCTACAGCAGGAGTGCTATGGATCTGTGTCTTTACACGAAGAAAGCCTGTGATGGCAGTTTGCTTATCTTGGTACTCTATGTTGATGATATACTGATAGCAGGGAAAGCTCATGATGAGCTAGATGCTCTTAAATCTCAGCTGAAGAAGAGGTTTGAGATGAAGGATTTGGGACAGGCCTCACATATACTTGGGATGCGCATTAAGCGCGATAGGCATCAGGGGCTTTTGTATCTCTCACAGCGAGAGTACATTCATAAAGTCCTTGAGCGCTTCCGCATGCAGGACGTAAAGCCTATTGGCTGTCCATTACCTTCTTATGTGAAGGTATCACAGGCCGATTGTCCGCAGACAGATGCGCAGAGGGCCGAGATGGCCAAGATCCCTTATGCTTCAGCCATGGGCAGTTTGATGTATGCCATGATAGCCACTCGTCCAGATATTGCGCATGCAGTTGGTGTTGTGGCACGCTATATGGCTACACCTGGCAGCAGACATTGGGATGCCGTGAAGGGTATCATGAGGTACCTGAAGGGCACAACAGATATGTGTATTTGCTATGGCAGCCAGGATGTTGAGATATCGAGCTCCACTCACGATACGCCAGGGTAACCGTTGTGCATTTATGTCACCGACGTGTCAGTTGCAGATGCGGTTGGTACACCGCCTATGAATAATAGCTACATGATAGCTATCCTTATCTACTCTAGTTCGTGGCTCAGTTAGTATGCCACCTTAGTTAGTTGAGTTTGGTTTGAGACCCATATAGAGGGTTCTTCTATTTCTTTGTACTTGAGTTCTTTTGGCTTCCACAACTAAGAAGAGGAAAAACTATTTTCAGCCTCCACCCTTGTGTGTATTCCCCCATTATGTAAGCAAGAAAGCTTCAAGTGAGACTCCTTCCTTCTCTCCCACAATCTTGACATGGTATCAGAGCCTTGTTCGTGGTAAGGAGCTCAAGAAAGCAAGCCAAGCTCGCGGTGTTCTGGTAAGAGGAGCAGTGTTGCTTTCATTTTCTGTTTTGGGAGCAGATCTCTGCAGGTAGCACAGCCGGAAAGTGCAGGAGTGCATTGTCTCAGGTTGAGACGCCTTTCGCGGTGAAGCAATAGGGTAGTATATACTGCGGGAGGAGGCTTTTGCCCTCGGCGACCTTGTTTTTTTGATTTGAGGCCATTTCGGGGCCTGTTTTGGAGGCGGAAGTTTTCTGCACGCACTCAGGAAAAGGCCCAGTTTTATGCTGTGCAGCCACTGTTCTACAGGTCGGTGAATAGTTACTGTAAAAATTGCATTGTATGCTTGTGCGCAGAGACATTGGGAGTTACAGAATCATCCCTGTTGCCTGTTGATGCAAAATCGTCACTAGGAAGTGACTGTGTGGTCAAATACCACTTTCGCCAGTTTTGCAGATTTTCCCTTGTGAGGGTGAAGCTGTGGTTTTTGCAGTGACAGAATTTTTTGCAGTCTTCTGTAATGGCATCTGATTCTCTTTCACAGATTGTCACTGAAAAGCTTGACAAGAACAACTTCCAAGCATGGAAGTTTAGAATGACGAATTTCCTTATGGGAAAAGGATATTGGAAATTTGTTGCAGGAAATGAAGAAGAACCAGTTCTTCCTGATGTTCCCAATCAACAGCAAATGCAGGCATTTAAAGCATGGCGTGAGAGAGCCAGGAAAGTTATGTATTGGCTGTCTATCAGCATTTCAGACTCTATGATTGTGCATATTCAGGATGCAAGTACGCCAAAGGAGGCATGGGATACTTTGTCAAAAATGTATAGCACAAATACGCAAGCCAGGAAAATGCAGCTCAAGCAAGAGTTGCACAATGTGCAAAGAGAAAATATGAGCATCAACGACTACCACATGAAGGTGAAGAAGATTGCAGATGCACTTGCTTCCATTGGGTCACCAGTGGAAGATGATGATTTAGTTTCTGTGACCTTGAATGGTCTAGGAAAGGATTATGCACAGTTTCGGACATCCATTTCAGTTCGTGAAAGATTTCCTGATTTTGAGGAGTTGATTGCTCTTCTAATTTCTGAGGAACAGAGAAATGGTGGTGCATCTTCTTCAGGAGGAACTTCAAAAGAAGCTGTCTTCTACTCAAATGCTGGAAGAGGTAGAGGCAGAGGTAGAGGAGGCCGATTTGGAGGCCGTGGTAGAAATCAGAATATGCAGTAAACTCAAGAAAACCAGTCCTATGGAGGAGGACGTGGTAACTCTAGAGGCAGGGGGAGCCAAAGAGGTTGTGGTGGATGGCAAAGAGGTCAAAATGCAAACAGTAATGTTGAATGCTACTACTATGGTAAAATGGGTCATATGGCTAAAGACTGCTATAAAAAGCAGAATGACATCATGAATGGAAAACTACAACAAGGGAATTATGCATCTTCTAGCAGACAGGGTAATGACAGAAATGAGCATTTGTTCATGGTGCAGCACATGAACAATTCTGTGACAAGTGTAGAAGAAAGCAATGATGTATGGTATGTTGACTCAGGTGCATCAAACCACATGACAAGTCATGCAGAATGGATGGAGGATGCAAGGAAAATGGAAAAACCAGGATTTGTGGAGACTGGTGATGATACTGCACATCCTATTGTGCAGATTGGAAAAATTCCATTGTCTATGCAGGATGGGAAAAAGAAATACATGTCCGATGTATTTCATGTCCCGAATATCACCAAGAATCTGGTTTCTGTCAGTCAAATGGTTGAGCAGGGCTTGCAGGTCAGATTTAATCCTCATGGATGCTTTGTTGAGGATATGAAAAATAAAGGTCGCTTGATAGCAAAAGGAAAGAAGAAGGGCAAAATGTTTACGTTGGATGCAGAAATGTCTGAATTGAGTGCAGCAATGTTTGCACATGGGACCGGTGTAGTTGCAGATATTGATATCTGGCATAAACGCATTGGTCATGTTAATGTACAGCGACTTAAATCAATGCAGGCCCAAAATATTGTTGCAGGATTGCCAAAATTCAAGGTTGCAGAAATGCATAAGGTATGTGAAGCCTGTCAGTTTGGAAAACAGGCAAGGAAACCATTTCCTAGACATGTTCAAGAGAGTGAGAAGCCATTGGAATTAATCCACACTGATGTGTGGACTACTAAAGCTGCATCTCTTGGAGGCTGTCATTATTTTGTCACTTTTATTGATGACTATAGCAGAAAAGTTTGGGTGTATTTTATGAAAAAGAAAAGTGAAGTTTTTGGGCATTTCAAAACCCTTAAAGCTATGGCTGAAAAAGAAACAGGTCTGCAAATAAAATGTCTAAGGTCAGATGGAGGGGGAGAGTACCTCTCAAATGAGTTTGCAAAGTTCTTGCAGGAGCATGGCATAAAGCAGCAATATTCATGCAGTTATACCCCACAACAAAATGGAATTGCAGAAAGGAAAAACAGGCATATTGGAGAGGTATCTCGTGCCATGCTCAATGAAAAAGACTTGCCAGATTTTTATTGGGCTGAAGCAGTTGCTACAGCAGTCTACATAATGAACAGGACTCCCACTGCAGCAATACATGGAATGACTCCAGAGGAGAGGTATACTGGTAGGAAACCAGATATTTCTCATTTGAAAATTTTTTGTTGCATTGCCTATGTACATGTGCTAGATGAGCTGAGATCCAAGTTGGATCCAAAAGCTGAGAAGTGCATCTTTATTGGTTACTCTCTGCAGCAAAAAGGGTATAGATGCTATAACCCTTCTACTCGTAAGTTTACAGTGAGCAGAGATGTTGTTTTTGATGAGATGAGTAGCTGGTATAAACCAGTAAATGTGATTGATGATGTAGATGCACAAAATGGTAATGCTGCACAGAATTCACAGCAGCAGTCACAAAATATTAGTGGACCTGGAGCGTCCTCTAGTAGTGGTTCACATTCTTCGCCATGGACAGGCAGATTGAGATCAGGAGAATCTTCTCAAAGCAATGCAGATAGTGGTATGCAGGTATCACGAAAAGGAAAAGAGAAGGTTGATCAGCCCATTGTTGATGTGAATGCAGGTCACTCTTATGTGGATGGTGAATCCAGTGGCTCAGAACAGAGCATTGATGATGAGTTGGGTATTCCTTCTATTGTTACACCTGGAGTAAGGAAGACCAGGGATGTTTTGAGAGCACCTGGGAGTGAACCTACTTTGCGCAGGTCTACGAGAGCTAGGTATCCTGTGGATAGGCTGAAATATGATGGATTTACAGCCATTCACTATGCATATATGGTCAAAGTGATACAGGAACCAGAACCCACTTCTCTTGAGGAAGCCATGGGAAAAGAAAAATGGGAGAAAGCCATGGATGAAGAAATGGATGCCTTGGAAGCAAATGCTACATGGGAATTGGTACCTTTGCCTAAAGGTAAAAATGCAATTGGCTGTAAGTGGGTTTATAAGGTGAAGCACAATGCAGATGGTTCTGTGAACAGATACAAGGCAAGATTAGTAGTCAAGGGGTATGCACAAACATATGGTATTGACTATGAAGAAACATTCAGTCCGGTTGCAAGGATGGCAACCGTAAGAGCTGTCATTGCTATGGCTGCATCAAAGGGATGGTCTTTACATCAGATGGATGTAAAGAATACCTTCTTGCATGGTGATTTGCAAGAAGAGGTCTATATGGAGCAGCCACCAGGTTATGTGCATGCTGTTCATCCTGAGTTTGTTTGCAGGTTGAAGAAAGCCTTGTATGGCTTGAAGCAAGCACCTAGAGCATGGTCTGACAAGATAGGACAGTATCTTGTCACTATTGGCTTTCAGATTTCCAAGGCAGATTTCTCACTTTATGTGAGAAAAACAGAGAAAGGTATTATGCTACTTGTCATTTATGTTGATGATTTGATTATGACAGGTGACAGTGATGAAGATATCATTCATGTGAAAATACTATTGAAGCAGAAGTTTGAGATGAAGGATTTGGGAGAGCTGCGTTATTTCTTGGGCATTGAGGTGATTAGATCACCAAGTGGGATACAGCTCTTGCAGAGGCAGTATGGATTGGACATGCTGTCCAAATATGGGATGACAGGCTGTAAGCCTATTTCAGTTCCTTTGGAGCAGAATATGAAGTTGAGCGCAGATGCAGGTGGTCTTCTGGAAGACCCTACTATGTACAGACGCATAGTAGGAAGCTTGATTTATATGACTATTACCAGGCCAGATTTGAGCTATGTTGTTGGATTGGTAAGTCAGTTTATGCAGGCTCCAAGGAAATCACATTTGGATGCGGCTAGACGCATACTCAGGTATGTGAAGTCCACATTGCAGTATGGACTATTTTATGAGACTGGGGTTCAGATACAGTTGCATGGATACACTGATGCTGATTGGGCTGGTAGCATTTCTGATAGACGATCTACCAGTGGATATGTGTTTTCTTTTGGGAGTGCTGCAGTCACTTGGAGGAGCAAGAAACAGCCTACAGTTGCCTTGTCGAGCACAGAGGCCGAGTACAGGGGTGCAGCAATGGCTGCATGTGAGGTAGCTTGGTTGCATAAGCTACTTTATGATATGCATGAGCCTACAGATGGGCCAGTTGTCATTTATTGTGACAACATGAGCAGTATACATTTGGCAAATAACCCAGTCTATCATGCTAGAACAAAGCACATTGAGGTGCATTATCACTATGTGCGGGAGAGGGTTTTACTAGGTCTTATTGATCTAGTTTATGTCAGCACAGAGGATCAGGTAGCTGACATATTCACGAAGGCATTGGGCGCAGAGAAGCTGCGCAAGTTCAGAGACCTGCTTGGTGTGCAGGAATTGGGATTGAGCTCGAGGGGGAGTGTTGAGATATCGAGCTCCACTCGTGATACGCCAGGGTGACCGTTGTGTATTTATGTCACCGACGTGTCAGTTGCAGATGCGGTTGGTACACCGCCCATGAATAATAGCTACATGATAGCTATCCTTATCTACTCTAGTTCGTGGCTCAGTTAGTATGCCACCTTAGTTAGTTGAGTTTGGTTTGAGACCCATATAGAGGGTTCTTCTATTTCTTTGTACTTGAGTTCTTTTGGCTTCCACAACTAAGAAGAGGAAAAATTATTTTCAGCCTCCACCCTTGTGTGTATTCCCCCATTGTGCAAGCAAGAAAGCTTCAAGTGAGACTCCTTCCTTCTCTCCCACAATCTTGACACAGGATACAGGGGTCGTGGGGTACACTGACTCCGATTATGCAGGACATGCAGATAGTAGGAAGTCCACTTCTGGCTATGTATTCACCTATGCTGGAGGGGCTGTCTCTTGGATGTCCAGGGTTCAGAAGTGTACGGCTTTGTCTACCACTGAGGCCGAGTATGTTGCAGCCACTGAGGCTTGCAAGGAGGCCATATGCTTAGGCCGTCTAGTTGCTGACCTTGGGATTGATGCTACACCTACACTGCATTCGGATTCTATGAGTGCCATTCAGTTGGCTAAGAATCCGGTCTTCCATGCGAAGACGAAACACATTGAGGTGAGGTATCACTTCATACGTGGTGTCGTGGAGGACAGGTCTGTTGACCTTGTCAAGATCTCCACTAACGAGAATCCTGCAGATCTACTCACGAAGAGCCTCACTACTGAGCGCTTTGCCTTCCTCAGGAGGTTGATGGGCGTTGGATGAGAAGTCGCCTTTCCTCATCCCTTGTACCTATGTACATTTGTACTGTCTTTTCTTTTTCTTTTCTCTCTCACTAGGGCAGATTCGCCTTTAAGTGGGAGGTTGTTGGGGGTAAAGGCGCCTTCGCCGTGCCGCCCCGTGTATTACTACACTGACAATACCCGCCACTATACACTGCAGGTGGCGGGCACCCGTCAAGTCACTTTATTCTTTATTCTTTTAGTGACAGTTTGAATAAAGGAAGGCCCGGTCACACATTGTGTCTGTTAGAGTTCCCATTTCTTGTCTCTCTCTTTTCTTGCTCTTGCCCTCCCGCCATAGCTCGCGTGCAAGCTTCGATCCTTCTCACCTTTCATATAGGACCAAACCTAGATGATGTGGAATGGAATCGAGTTTTTGAGATTTGGCAAGATGCTAAAGATCGTAGGATATATAATCTTTGAGTCCACTTAGAAGAAAAGATGTATGATGTTGGTAGCCACACTTTTTGTGAGTGGCTTTCCTTCAGTATTTTCTTAATGGTATGGTGGTTTGCCATTAGTGAGTTATTATCTTTTTATGGACGTTTCAAAGCTTTTTATTGCTTAGATGTATTTCAAACCTCTACGAAATAGTATTGTTTGCAACTTGATCTTCCTATAGTCCTCTAATTACTAGAATATGTGCTTTTTCTTTGATGTCCAGAGCCATTTATAAGAGATTTTAGAGCCTGACTTTCCAAGAGATTCAAATGGGCAGGTGGGTATATCTCACTGTATAAATGGTTGCATCGGTTGAAAATTTAGATTTTCAAGGGCCCTTTTATTTTTTGAGCGTGACGGAACGAAAAATGAAGGGTAATTGTGATTTTCGAACGTCATCTTAAATATCCACGAAGGGCACCCCGGGTACATGTGTGTGTGTGTTGGTTGTTGTATGCAGTTAGTCTAAGTGGTTTTCCTGGTAGAAAAGAGGCCAGATGTGCGAAGGCGGCAGTGGTTGGGGCGATCTTGGTGCTGGCGGGTGGTCGTGCTGGTGGCATCGACGGGCACCGGCAGATCTGCGTGGGTCCGGAAGCCCAGATCTGTGTGGTAGCGGGGGTAGGCAAGGTCGAGGAGGGGAGGAGTTTTTGGAGAGGATGGAAGCACTGTCAGACATCGGCGGTAGGGCCGTGAGCCCAGCGGGGTGCAGGCGGACGGCAGGGCTGGGGGAGCGGGGGGCGCAGGGCGAAGGCGTGGTAGGGAGGTGTAGGGCAGCGGCGGAAGAGGAAAACAGGGGAAAGGTGGAAGTCTTGCGGCAGGGAGAGCACAGAGCCAGCTTGCAAGCGGGGTGGAGACGCCGTCGGCGCGGCTCGCTGTGAGCATAGGTGAGGCAGCGAGGATCGAGGACGAGGCAGGGTGGATACGGCGGAGGTGGAGGAGTGGAAGAAGAGGAAGCCGGGGGGCGCAGTGTAATGGCGGGTGTCTCTGCGACCTATAGGGCGGATGGATGTCTATGCAGCCAGCGGGTGGCGAACGAGGCGGTGTAAATGGTCCCCCGGCGGCAGCGTGACGACGAAGCCAGCGTGACGACGAGGCCAGGGGGAGCTGCAGTGGGGCAGGTGGGTGGCCATGGGCGACAATAGCTTTGTGTGGTGCTGGCCGAGGAAGAAAAGGAGGTTTTGGAGAGAGACGGTGGAGAAGACGGTGGAGAGAGACAGAGAGATCCCCCTCCCACTTGTTGTGGCTGGCTCCCCCTTCTTACCTGGTCTTCTTCATATTTTATTCTTTTTCTTTTTCATTATCTTTTCTCTTCCTTCGTTTAATATATTTAAAAATCTTATTCTTTCTTTTTTTCACCTTCTTCTTCTTGCTTCTTTTTTTCTTCTCTCATTCTCTTCCTTCTTTCTTTTCCCCTCACCCTACACCTTGAAAACTAACCCCCCTTTATTTGTTAAAGAGAAAGTAAAATAAAGAAATTAGTATTAAAAACAAAGATTGACTATCATACCCGCTTTAGTTGTATTTTTTAAAAATCTTAATCTTTTAAAAAATCTCATTTATTTATCAACAAATTCCATATCGACCAAAAGAAAACGAAATCCTATCTATGGACATGTGTTTTGGAGTTCGTGTTCGCACACCTCTTCTATTCCACAATACAAACGCACAAGTGACTTTGAGGTTGATGTCCTTGGTCCCAACAATGGAACTAAAATGTAGAGCAACACATGCTTAATGCCTTGGGACCATTGGACACACTCCTATTATTTGAGGAGTTTCAACACACAAAATCATTGGGCTAGCCCTCACCTATCTACTTGCATGTGGATCAAAACTGGATTATAGTGAGCATTGCATACCATATCACCAACCATGATGCACGTGCTAGCTCCACATGGCCAAGTGAGTGCTACTTTGTCCCTCAATCCTCTATGGCTTGCGCATGTGAAAGAATAAGTATGGGCATGGAAAAAGAGTGCTTGGAGAGAAGAATAGGATTGCTTCACCTTCTTGGTCCCTCACCCTCACTCTCTCACTCTCATGCTCTCAATCTCTCACTCTTACCCTCACTTTCTCTAGACTCACATAGAAAGCAAGAAGGCAAGTGCACAAAGTTGCACACATATGAATAGCTTATCCTACTCATTCTCGTCCTTTTTACACACTTTTTTAGGGCTAGGGTTTTGCCATCCCTCTTGGGCATCCAACCCATCTTTTGGGCCAAAAGACCTGTCATCTCTTATAGCATGCTTTTCCTATGGCGAGAATAAAATAGAACCTTTGCGGTTTTTTCTTAGGAGCATATGCTATCTTTACAATTTGCATGGGATCATGCCCAGGATTATGCCCAACTTTGGATTTTCAGGATAAATGAATACAATGGTGTAACCGCTAAGTGTTTTAATTGTGCAATTTCTTCATGCACATTGAAAACAATTAATCCTTGTTTTTTCATGGTATGTTTATAACTTGAAAAATGTGCTCCTTCAGGATCCTTGTTTCTTGTGGTTAAGAACTGTGTAATTTTACGTGATATAGAGTCCACAAAAGCTCTAAGCATCAAAGAGTAAAAGAGAGACAAGGAGAAATGAGAGATGGCTACATCAAGAAGTGCTTCTAGCAAGTTAAAAAGTGGTTCTTATGTGTTAGAAAACGATTTCTGTGGATTAAGAAATGATGTTGCTATACGAATAATTTAAATATTAAGGGTTATTTTAATGATCTTCAAAAACACAAGCTAGATGGCATAAACTATACTGTGTAGAGGTTTAAAATTCCTTCTACCGTTGATTCTTATTTTCATTTGGAGGTGGCATTGGAGATTGATCTAAAATTAAAACCTACCCTTGACCCAAAAAAATGAATAAATGCAAATGTTTTGTGTGCCCTAGTTATAAGAAATTTTGATACTGTTTCTATCACGATTCAACATATAACTAGAGTGTTGGAGCAATGGAATGTGTTATCAATATGAGATCTAAAATTAATGAAGGATCCAAAACCTAGAGAAATATTCTCGTTATGTAGGACAGCTCTTGAGGCTCATAGAATCTTAGAGAAGCTTTGAATTAGTGAATTCCGTGTTGATGAGAGACAAAGTGTGATCACATATAACCCAATCCAACAGGATTGAAAGGTCCTAGGTTGGACACTATCTTTCTGTGGAAACATAGTTTTGTATCACTCTACGAAGTGAAGGTTTTGATTACTATTATGAAATAAAGTAACTAACTTTTGAATAGTCTATTACATACTAAAGATTAAGTTTAATGAAACCTATTCAATAGAATTATAAAAGGAAGCTAGTTTTATGTGTTCAAATGGTGTGATAGTATGTCTACTAATAAGAAAACTAAAGCAAACCCAATCGAGAAAAGTGGGAGGCTTTCATCCTAATGATCGAAAACCTATTGTTGGGTAGACGCGAGACACTAAATAGAGCTTATTAGATTGTGACCCCCCCAAAATGTTGGTAGGACTAGTTTTGAGTCTAACATTGTTTTAGGGGACCAAAGTTAAGATTTTACCTTAATATGGGTAAGAGGATAATGTTACACTCTCCTCCATCTCTCACTCTCTTTAAACCAAGTGTGATGTTAACCTTTCTCTCATATCTAATTGATTACAAAGTGATCCTTCTTAGATGGGTGTTAGATTGCTATTAGGGGTGACATGTCCACACTTCCCATATATAGTAGAACCGAGATTCACATGTTCAATTAAGCTTGACATTTCCTAGGGGAGATTGGGTAGTGTTGTGCTTGGACATGGATTTTGATTGACTACTAGAGGACCTATGAGCCTAATGGAGGAGGCATCCCACAAATCCATGACTTGAACGATTATATGGTGTAATCATAGCTCTTGGGGATGCCTCATCGACTTGTTAGAACACGCTGCAATTGGTTCTAAGAGTTCAAAGTAATGCAAGTGATCTTGGCTACAAGCCAAGTACCCCTACAAGATGAAGAGCAATAAACCCCCACACTTCCGAGACTAAGTGTGACCAAACCCTCAAAGATTGTTACTGATAGTGACAAGTAGGAGGTAAGTTTGTCTAAGATTTTGTTTTATTGTGCATATTATTTTGAGATAACTTCTTGTTAACATAGATTGTGCTCGACATCAATGAATTCCCAAGTTGCTAGAAGGTTCGAGCAGATTTTTGGAAGGATGTCTCAATAGGGTACTACATTGGCCAAATCCTCACTATTAGCAATATTGTCATCATATATATCACTTTCACACCAAACGATTTGAGTCAACTCTCCATTTTGAAGCCTTGTTAAAGATATTATGTGCTTCCACCATCACTTCAAATGCATACAAGATAATTCTTATGAAGAAGGAGCTAGTGAAGCATATGTTTTGATACCTACACAGAAGGTTATTGCAAGCCATGATGGGTAGTGGAAGGGCCATAAGGGTGAGAGACATGGTAGAGTGTGAAGACTGGTTTGATGCCAAAGGCCAAGAAGAGATACAAGTAGGCACATGAAAGAATTAAGCACATAAAAATGAAATAAATTTTGTACTATTGCTGAAAAATCACAAGAGTCTTGGAAAAAGTGTCCTTTGTAATCTACTTATTAATACAAAGATAGTTTTCATGCAATCACTTTGTTATAAATATTTTGTATTCTCTTGTGTTCAAGATGAGCATAATATTAAAGTCTTTTACACACCAAAGTTACATGTTAAACATGGTAATGATATTAGTGGTGAACAATAATGAGAAAAATACAATTAAGAAAAATGAAGTGGACCCCTAAAAATACAAAGTATAATATGAAGACATGTAAGTAAAAACGGTGATTACCATATTGGATTAAGAAGACTATTAGTGAAAATAGTTTTCTATATGAAAGAATATCTCTTGCAAACTATTCTTTGGAATGAAAGAATATTCCCCTATAAAAGTGTAGATTACATGACCAATCTTTATATCCAAGGGATTGTAAAGACAAAAGTAGAGATTTTTAATTTAATTTTCAATGAGAACTGAAGTATATACTTTAGCTTAATAGCCTCTTATGGGATTAATAAGCTATTAAAATTAGATTATAGTTATGTTTAAAAGATTATTTCGGTAAATTATTTAATTTAATATATATATATATGTAATACAATATTTATTTAAATTTATTTATTCAATAAAATAAATATAAGTTTTATTTTAACTAAAATTATCAAAATTAATAAATTAAATTGAAATTTAAGTTTATTGAATTTTGTAAGTTATTTTTCTAACTATCGTGATTACTTTATATCATAGAGATGGCTTGGGATTAGGATGACTCTTCATGATGGTAATCCACCAATCAATAAGAAAACTCAATCCACCAATAGGCAATCATCTCCTAGCTATGTCACGCACACTGGTGTCGAAGCATGTAAGCTAGAAGGTCTACCACAAGGGTATGAGACAAAAGGGTCTAGAGAGTGTGAAATAAGGAACATGAAGAAAGAAAGAGTATCAAGTAAAAGGCAATAATAGAGGCATAAATAGATGATTTTATTCCATACATGGTCTAACAGTATATCTCAATACAACCATGTAAGATGCCTAGATCCTAGGCTTACAAACACACTTGGGACTATTACCCAACACACAATCTAAGATCGTAGCTAAAAACTCCTATGACATGCATCAAGATCTCTACTATACATAGTCCAAAATCAAAGACATGCACCTTATAAATCCATATATACACCCAAATCTTTGTAGGTAGATGATGTGTGCTAATGCCAGGAAGTGATACCAAGCATCAAAATCCACAAAACCATTGTTTAACCATTATGGGGCTTCGAAAACCACTTTTGCATTGTATGATAGTTTTATTACAACAAGAAGAAAATGCTCCTTGGTGTCTAGAAATCCACTCTAAACTTGAGTTTTGATAATAGTCAAACCTTCTCTAGTGTTATAGAGTATTTTCTTTTCATAAAGTAGTGACTCACATAACAGTATTCTTTACCATATCATCTCATAGTTGAAGAGCTTCCTAGACATAATCATGTTGAACTTAACTTGCAATCATCACAAAACATATGCATAGATAGTGTTTCCCTTGTCCAACAGAAAGGAATGCTTGCTTTATTACTCTTATCTTGTTCTTAAGGATTACTCTCGCACATAGGGAGCTAGAGATTAGATTACTCTATAAATTGGACTTCAAGGTCAGAAGTAAGGATGATTAATTTCATAAGTCTTTGGAATTCAAGGAGTTCAGATACTCATAACATCAATATGTCATGGTTCAACTTGGACATAATATTGGATACAAGAAGTTCAAGGTAAAGCTTATAAGGGAAGCAACTAACAATGTATTTGGCATACAATATTTGAGCTTCATACTCTTGACATGCTTAAGTTCATCATGACATGCCATACATTAGGATCAGATAGAATAGATATCACTGCATAGTTCATGTTAACTACAAAGTGAAGGAAGCAGAAAATGAGACATCAAGAGGAAAAACGCAAGGTGGAAAAAAGGAAAAGGTGCCCTACAAGAGAGTGGGCCCACCAAGAGTACAAGACGCAACCATGAAAGCTGCAAGAAGCCAAAAGTAGGAAGGCACACCTTTAAATATAAAGGTGCAATCAATACCTCTGTAAAAGAGCACCATGCTCTCCCCTGTGCAATTTGTAACGATGAACGCGTGGTAGGACTAAGCTAAAATAAAAGGATGCTGATGGGAAAAAGGGCCTAGGCAACGACTGGCCATATTAAAAAAGGGATAAGGGGATGACTGCCCAAAAGGGATCTAGGATTTTTGTATATAAAGTTCAAAAAGTGAATGAGAGCTCATTATTTGGTGTGTGGCAACAAGAGACTCACCTTCTTCTCTTCTTCTTTTCTCTTTGCTTACTTATGTGTGCTTGAGGGAGGGAGTGTAAGAGTGTGAGGGAGTGAGTGTGTGAGGGTGAGGGATCAAGGAGGCAAAGCTCTCCACCATATCCTCTCTACTTCTTCTCTTCTCTTCTCTTCTCTTCTCTTCTCTTCTCTTCTCTTCTCTTCTCTTGCGTGTGGCTATGGAGGATGGAGCTTGGAGGTGGAGGGCTTGAGGATGCTTGAGCTTGCATCAAGAATCATGGAGCTATCAGAGTGCTTGAGAGACGAAGCAACTTAGTTGGTATCAAGGTAAGCTAACTATACTCGTAGAGAGGGATGGCGCATCCGCTATGTGAGAGGTAGCCATTAGTGCTCGCTTGAAACACTTGAACAATAAGCGGTTAGTGGGTCTTGGAAGTTGAGCATGAGCTCGTCGCCTCTAAATTTTGGTTCCGTTGCCGGGACCAACAGATTCAAGCTTGAGTGCTTGCACGCTTCAAATTGACCATCGAAGTAAGGGTTTCATCCCTGAATCGAAGCCTGAGATAGATAGGAGGTTTTGGGTTTTAATCCATGCTACAAGTAAGTATTTTTGGTTGTTGATGATTAGTTGAGTAGGAGGAATCAATGCAATACCTTGCTTTTGATTTTTATCACATTTAGAGTAGGATAGGAAGGAGAAATCAGAGTGGAAATCTTGAAGTTTACTACTATAAAACAGTCCTGAACAAGGCAATAATAGGAAAATATGGAAAAAAAAGAGTTCTCAGATGTCTCGAAGGCGAAGGTCGAGTGATTGGGAAGGCTAAAGTACTCGCCACAGTGAGGGCTTAAGGTCCTGGGTGACCAAGGAAAACCTCATTTACAATTCTAGCTTTGTGAGGGGGGGAGAGAGAGAGAGAGAGAGAGAGAGAGAGAGAGAGAGAGAGAGAGAGAGAGAGAGAGAGAGAGAGAGAGAGAGCTTGTATGTCAAACCCTATGTCATATCGATATTGGGGCTTTCAGTGAGATCAAGGTATAGGATGCTCTTGGCCTACACTCCTTGATTCCTAGAAGTCCTTGTAGGTGCTAGCAACACTTAAGTGAGGATTTTTGGCAAAAACATGATCGACACGCACTTCAGCTGACGGAATCAGACTCTTTCCACAGTGTTTGATTCCCAGAATTGGACCAAGCGACCCATTTGATTCCCAGAATCAGACTCGGACAAATCCACCTAGTTCAATCAAACACACTTGTCCAATTTTGAAAATCGGACCAACTCCAAATCGAATTCACCACTTCTATCAGATTTCGAGAATCAGACAAGAAGGAATTGGACACCACTTTGTCTAATCGGACGCTCTAGCCATTCGATCGCAACAATCGGACCATAGAATCAGATCAATAGACTTGTCCAATCGGACATACCTTCAAATCACACCACGCACCCCTGTTTGATTCTGAGAATTGGACATATTTAAATCGGACCAACTTGAGCTATCCGATCGGACACACCTATCCGATTGTGACAATCGGACCTAACCCTGGACCTGGCCCTGTCCGATTCTTAGAATCGGACACTAATAAATTGGACACTAGTAGATTGGACACAGCCTAAGAAGGAAAATTTGGAAAATTGACAAACCCCAGCTAATGTGAAGTGTAAATCATGCCGAAAGAACCCATCGAATGTCTCACAAGTAGTTATAAACCTAGAGATTGTGGCTGAACAGTCTGGAAGGGTGTCTAGTGTTGTGGGATGATTGCAAGACCCCAACTCGACCCTGAACAAGCCGAACGGGATAGCACAACAAACAAACCCAAGAAACCAATGAGAAAAACTAGGAATCGAACACACGAACCTATCAAGCCAACCTGTAGACAAGAGCGCCGGAGCTGCACACACGTTGTTTTCTCACTTACTCTGATTTCCATCACTCAAAGTACACTTGAAAAGAGCTAAAAGCTTGCTTTCGCACAATGCATGGAAATGAGCACACACACGTGCACACTCACAGAGTGAGGGTAAGTTGAGGAGTGGTTATAATTAATAAGAAACTCACCCAGACTTAAGAACTTGAAGGAACCCACTAGTAGGAGAAGACCTAAAGACATAGATGGGTGATTGAATCCCCAAAAGTAGGACCAAGTGAGGAACAGAGTTGAAAAACCAGATGCACAATATTGTGGAAGTGGATTTACACGGCCTTATCAACTTAATCGACAACTTGGTAGAACATGAAGCCTTGGATTTGGAAGAGGGTAGATTAGGCCATAGGAACAACAAGATGCTTGACCTACGATACTTTCGTGAGGATATCCAGTAGTTAGTGAACAAATACGATGATCAAACCCAGCTAGAGTATCACAGTAGACCTGTAGAGGACATAAGAGCAGATCTATAGGGCGAGAGGAAGCTGACACATAGGGCTCTGCAAGGCCTAGCGGTGTACAACTAGGATAAGAAAACTAGGACCTTATGCCAGAGCTTAGAAATGCGAGAGATCTAGAGAGCACTAGCCCTAGCAAGGCAAAAATCGATCAGAGAGTGAGAGAGTGCTAGAAAGAGACCTTACACTGAGTGAGATCTAGACAAATCGGTTGCTAGATAACATGGTCGTAGAACAAAGTGCTGTAGCATTGAAAATATTACTACTGACAGGGTTGGGAATTAACCAAGGCTCTAGGAGCCAATTGAAAATCCCCGTGATAGCAAAGCATCTGGAAAAATACCAAGCAACAGACGATCCATAAAACTTTGTGGAGCAGTTTGAGCAAGTTTATGAGGCCAACGGCCTCACTGATCTTGCTCAGCACTCCCAATCCTTCGGACTGTGCTTGGTGGGCGACAAGGGTCAAACTTGGTACACAAGTTTAGATGCTGTGGAGCATGCCAATTTCAATGTCTTGAAAAATCTTTTCATTAAGATATTTTTCGAACTTGGGTACTTTGATAACTTGCTAGTCCGACTCGTAAATGTCAAGTAGAGAGAGAAAGAGGACATTCGAGATTACGTAACCCATGTGAGGATCATCTTCAAGAGAATTCCAATGGGTGAGAGACCAATCGAAAGAGTGGTATCCATGGTATCCATCAGCGGGGTATACAAAGTGAAGAGCTCTACAAAGCCTTGGCCAGCAACTCGAGAATGCAACGAGATGTATTGGCAAGGGTCTTTGAGGAAGCTATTAGAGTGGATGACTAGCTCAAGGAAAGAAGTTGTAGAGGCTTGAATCGAGAAGAGTCTAGTATGAGGGGTTTCGAGAGGGCCTCAATGCCGAGTGAGAGACTAAGATCAAGTGCATAGGACAAAGGGAAGGGCAGTGACTCGGGACAAGAGCTAGCAGAGATTAGGATGGACATAACCAAATTATAGGAGATGATGAGACGGCCAATGCGTCCACATGTCCAATGTGTGCATTGTGACGAAAACCACTTTTCCAGGTAAGTGTCAGGATCCTAGCTCATGACCTTGCGCTAATTGTGGTAGGTTCGTCGACCATGACACCATGAACTATTGATTACCACGGTTACTCCCATATCCGTAGGCTTATAGTCAACCCTACCCTACGAACAGACACCAAACTTCTTTGAAAGGGGAGCCCCATTGGCTCTTCCAGAACCTAATGATGCTAAGTCGACCATCCCTAGAATGGACATAAATCCTACAAGTATCCCTGGACCACATGGACCCTACGTGACTCATCCACCTAGTGAGACTCTAGTCCAATATGTGGATGAGCCTAGCAACGATGATCCTTACGTAAACCCATAGTGTCATATGATGAGGAAGGCAACGCTATCCTCATGGACTATCAACCAGTACCGGTGATGGCATTAGGTAGAGGGAGAGGTAGAGGCCTAGGAGGGCAGGCCCAAGAGCCAATCGTGTGTTGGACTTGCGGTCACCATGGAAATATTTCTTTGTGCTACCCCAAGAGGGAGCAAGAAAATAGAGATAAGGTAGGCCTTAGATGCACTGAGTGTAGAATCACTCATCTCTTTGTCGATTGCCCTAGGCAGAGACCATCCTCTAGTTTGGGGGCAAATGAGCCATCGGTTCCATTGGGGTTGTTCAGTGTCGAGACACTTGATGGGGAGCCCATGCCTATCCCATTGCATATCATGACCCATGCACAGACGAAGTAGACTAAGATATCATTGCCGAGGCCTAGCAAACTTGAGGCAACCTTAGTTAGAAAGAAGAGTCCGAGACGAAGGAAGGAAAGACTAGATGCTAAGGTCACCCTCAAAACTGAAAGTTCCATGGCACTACCTGTTGGAAGGAAAGTCATTGATGTAGAGGAAGAAACATCTACTCCTCATTCGGCTGAAAAGGGAAGTGCTAAGGTTGAGGAGTACCCTAACCCAAAATGCCAACTCGAAGCCATCAAGAAGGTGAAAGAATGGGTGAAGGATGCCTAGGAGCAATTAAAGGACGCTGAACCCATACTAAAAGACGAGATCGATGATCTCTCAAGCATAAGCACACCAATCTCTCTCCCACGGCCAAGATCAAGGGAGGCGATGGTACCACAACCTAGACCACCTAGACAAAGTATAAATGCTTCGAGCTAGAAAACCAGTCAAGGCCATTGGCCAAGAACCATAGACTTAGGAGAGAAGCAAGTTCCTAGCAACCTCCTCAATGCACTCGTAACCACCTCGATAACTCTGAGCTTAGGTGACTTGATTAGGCAGCACCCAACGCTATGGCTGGAGCTAAAGCAGTGGGTTGAAGAACCAAATGAGCCAATTTCCATAGACTTTCATAAGCACGATGCAGAAACTCAAATACTGAGTTTGTCGCTACACTCCATGCCTAAATCCCTGCACCTCAATGCCCTTTGGGAAGGCACGGAAATGCATGCAGTACTACTAGTCTTAGCACTAGTAGATGTCACCAGAAAGGGGATCCTAGACGAAGGGGCAAGAGTGAGTGTGCTAAGCCATGCAGTACTCCAAACTTGGGGTAACCCACCGATCAAGATTGCTAGGTTTAATGTCTACTAGCAAATAGAATGACTGTTTGGAGTGTTGAAAAATTGACCAGTAAAGATCACAAGAATCCAATTCTCTGTTGACTTCATAGTCATGAGGGGAGTCCACCCTGGATACACAATGCAAGAGTCATAAAGGACTGAAGCAACGGTCTTATCTTCCTATGAAATTGAATGGAGGTTGTAAAAGTGAAATGGACACATGGAAGACTACACCTATCGACCTAGAGACCATCTCCACCATGCTGAAGGGCGACAGAAAAACTAGGGGATCCTATGGGACCCTTACCAAGTATATCCCATGCCCTGAGGATGAGCGAGACTGGATGCATGTTATTGCTACCATCGACCTACCATTCTTAGATACTGAGTATGAACAAGCCATCAAGGCAACTGGCAAGCTCAAGGACATACCTTCAATGCCAGTTTGCATGATGACTAGAAGCCTACGTGGAAGACCCAACCCTATTGCATTCCAAGTCCCAAACACTAGACGGGAGATCCTAGAGATCCTAGGGTACTTAACCAATAATTTTGCTAGCAATCGAGCAACAAATCTTAAGCCACTCCAAGATCTCTTGGACGAGCCTGAATGGGTCCAAGGTACACGATTTAAACTTGAAGTACAATTGGGCCTTAATCCTCGATCAACAAGAAGAGAATTGCCAGAACTAGGAGAATGAGGAGAAACCAGACAAAGACAGCTTGATGATGAATATGAGGACTTCTATTACTTCAGTGATGAGAGCGAAAGGGAAATCAATACCCTAGAGTACGACACTAGGAGAGACGTATAATCGAACAAATATAAGCAGACCCCAGACCACACAAGAAGAGTGCACTTAGAGTAGAGAAAGGAGTCAGACACAAGGACTGTGATCGAAATTGGTTGGAGCACATGGGTGCAATCGATTACGAGCAGGTAGGCCTAGCCCGACCGAGTGATGCACTGTTGCTGCAAAGAGACTCACCTTCTGAGCTACAACCACAAGGAAAGAGCTCCTCTTCTAGCGAAGACAGAGAATTCAATTCCAAATCGGAAGTCAAATCTCAAATAGTGACCTAGAAATACCTTGGCTTCCCCAGATTGGACGCACTAAGGGGGACCTACTCGTCCACCTATGACACCGACAGGTAAGGGAAGAATGACAAACGCTGAGCAAAGAAACACAAATACAAGAACAACGAAAACCACAAGACCTACCAAAACGATTCACAAAGTTCAAAAAGGGAGATAGGGTGGTGATCTTGTTGGGAGCCAAATGATAGGGGCAAGCAAGTGAACCAATCGAGGGACCTACCAAGGTCAAAGAGGTTAATTTAGCAAGGAGAGGAGAGTCCCCACAACTTTCTTTATAGCGGATGACTTGGCTGAGCAAGATAAAGCAAGTCTCGTTACTCTCTTGCAAGAGTATATAGACGTATTTTCTTGGTCCCTAGAAGAACTCAAAGGGGTAGACCCGAGTGCATTGACTCACAATATACCCATGACACCTGATGCAACACCTACCAAGCAGCAACCGTATCCTATGAATCCAAAGCACACTCACAATGTTAAGGAAGAAATTGACAAACTTATGAGAGCAAGATTCATCTACGAAATTGAACACATAGACTGGGTCTTGCCCATAGTCATCGTACTAAAGAAGAATGGGAAGATTAGAGTGTGTGTCAATTACAAGAAGGTAAATGCAGCTATGAAGAGAGATAACTACCCATTGTCGTACATTGAGCACATGCTCAAGAGAGTAGCTGGCAAAGAGGCCTATAGTTTTCTGGACGGTTTCTCTGGATACAATCAAGTGCAAGTGCATCCTAACGATAGGCATGAGATTGCATTTGCAAATGAATGGAAAGTCTTTTCCTACATAGTCATGCCTTTTGGATTGACTAATGTGCTAGCCACTTTCCAATGACTAATGTGTATAATATTCAAAGACATGTTGAGAAAGGAGTTAGAGGTCTTCGTGGACGACTTGTGTATTCACTCTACTTGGCGAGAACACTTAGACAGAATTTGAGTAGTCTTTGAATGATGTTGACTATATCATCTCTCATTGAACCCCTTGAAGTGCAAGTTTTGGGTGAAGCATGGATGTATCCTAGGACACATGGTGTCAAAGAATGGCATTGCCATAGATTTCTCAAAGATCAAGGTCATTTTCAATCTTCCATCCCCAACTGATTACAAGGGCGCTCAATGCTTCTTAGGACATACATGGTATTATCGATGGTTTGTGTTAAACTATGCGTCGATTGCTAAACCTCTATGCAAGATGTTGATTATATTTGAATGGACTGAGGAATGCAAATGTGTGTATGAGGGACTTAAAAAGGCACTGGCCACAACATAGATTCTACGAGCCCCAAATTAGACACTCACGTTTCATGTGCACATCGACGCTTCAAAATTTACCATAGGAGCTGTATTGTGCCAACCTAGTGAATGCAACCTGGATTACCCAGTGAGCTTTGCTAGCAGACAACTCACTGAGATTGAAATGAATTACTTGACAATGGAGAGAGAGGGCTTGGCCATGGTGTTTTTCGTAAAGAAATTTTGACATTATCTTCTGGCTACGCCTTTTACGTTCTTTGCTGAGCATCAAGCCTTGTTGTATCTTGTTAACAAACCATGTGCTACAAAATGCATCGCTAGTTGGATTCTTATGCTTTTAGAGTTTGACTTCTTTGTGGTGGTGCGTAAGGGGAAGTAGCATTACATGGCTGACCATTTGTCTCATATCCCCATGGGAGAAGAAGTTGGACACAAGGCATTGTGGATGAGCTATCAGACGCACATCTATTCCGCTTATCCAGTGAAAAGGATTTGTTTAGAGCTAACATGACACTGTATTAGGTAGATGACATAGTTCAAGTGCTTGAGCACAGACTACTGGAACAAAGGATAGAAAAGGCCCGACTTAAGGGGCTCATCTTGAAGATCCAACCCTATCAGTTGATACTAGGCTAACTCTACAGGCTGGGACAAGATGGGTTGCTGCGCAAATGTGTGTGTGAGCATGAGATGCATGATGTACTGATAGAGGCACATGACAGAATCGTAGGAGGACATTTCAGCGGAGACATGACAACTCGCAAAGTGCTACAATCCAAGCTGTGGTGGCCTATCCTCTTTCGAGATGCGACACGATTCATAAAGCATTGTGATGAGTGCCAACAAACTAAAGTTCCTATTTGTAAAGATCACATGGAGCTAACCCCAATTATTGTACGACAACCTTTTGAGAAATGGGAGATTGACTTCATTGGACCGATTAGTCCTATGGCACAATATTCACAAAATGAGTAGAAGCACGAGCTACGAGAAATAATTCTACTAGGACCACTACTAAGTTCCTATGGGAGAAAGTGATCTCATGATTTCGCTACCCCATCGAACTAGTCAGCGACGACGACCAGGGCACACACTTTATCAACGAAGTAATAGCTTATCTCCTATCCTCCTTCCTAATCAATCATTGGAAATCTTCGCCATATTATCCTCAGGTAAATGGTTAGGCTAAATCCACAAATAAAATCTTAGTAAACATCCTGATCAAAGTCATCTCTGCTTCACGTAGTGATTGGGATAATAAGCTAATGACAGCCTATTGCACAGCTTACAAGACGTCCTTTAGATTGACTTATGGTACTAAGGTGATTCTTCCCTTGGAATTCTTCATACCAAGCCTCAAGATAACCCTTCAAGAAAGATGGGATGGGAAGGAGGCATAAACAGAATGCTTGATTGAACTTGAATGCTGATAAAAAATCCAACTTTTGGCCACCCATGCACTAATATTTGAGTAGGCAAGCCACAAACACTGGTTTGACAAGCATCTCAAGTAGCACAACTTTGAACACGGTGACTTAGTGTTGCTATACTCAGTGAAGGGACACAAGTGAAATTTGAAGTTTCGGGGGCTAGGACCTTTTAAGGTTTGAACCATCAGCCGAACTGGCAATGTAGAACTTGAAACCCTAGAAGGTGAGGGCATAAGCTTCTTCAATGGCAGTCACATAAAGAAGTACTTCCCTCCCACACACCCATTGCATGAGCCCCCAATGCTAACACCCCCAATACACATATGAGTAGCCACTATCATTAAGATGGAACAACTTACCTACGCATGACGATCATTGCTAAACACACATGCACCATCAATGCATTGATTGATGAGGGAGCTGATTTTAATATCTTAACCCATGACCATTGGACCCAAATTGGGAAACCGCAATTGCAGCCCACTAATGCTAATCTCACCCCTTATGGAGGCCAACCCTACACACTTTTGGGAAAGTGCAAGATTGCAATTTTTATCGAGTCTAAAAGCATGTCAATAATCTTCTATGTGCTACCTAATACTAAGAATGCAGGCACGAAATCACTGTTAGGACAAAATTTCAAGAAACAAGCTCATTGCAATGTCGACCTATCAGTCGCAGCATATCCACTTAGCCAATGGCAACATGCGTGTTGTTACAGCTTTCAGTACGGACGGCGCGACTCTTTCCAAGTCCACAAAGCCACTAGTAGAGAAACCCACTGTCAAGTCTATGGGGGGGGGTCATGACTCGTCACAACTTACCAAGCTGCAATGCCAACAACCCATTAGAACCAATGCTGAAGCCCATGCACCCTAGTTCAAATGGGTACCTAAACAAAGAGCGCTACCTAGGAATAGAAAACCACAGCTTTGCAAGGCTAATGACCCGCACCCGAAACCTAAAAAGCCAAGACAAAATTGTAAACATCGACGTATGGTCCAAGCCGTGATGGGCTCACAAAGCCTTATTGCAAGTGCAAGACTATTATGTAGGTAACACCTAGATGTGATTGCCTAAAGCCAAAACAACCAAAGGCCCTACTCAAACACCATCCTCAAGCTTGACCACACAACAAAACATACCAGAGACACTCAAACCACAAGAGAATCAAGCCTCTAAGTCCATAGAACCTCCAAACCTTAGCTCAAGCAGGGCCTGAACCAATCCATCACCCAAAATCATAGCCTGCTACTACTGACCAATCGCCCAAATCTAGCCCCGATGAGTGGTGCACCTTAGATGCATCTAGTAGTACCATAACCGCAATTACAACCCAATTCATTAAGAAAAAGAGTAAGCTACCACCTAAGGAGCAAACCAAGCAACAAACATTAGTTGTTGAACTCTCTAGTGCTATCAAACCTCAACCACCTATCGGGCTTAAACTATCTTATGAGTGGCGATCAATTCTAACCTTGATCGCGGACTTAGCTAAACATACAGGGGATGACTTGGTTGCTTGCCTTAGATGCTTGGATGCGACTTTCATGTCGCTCGCTAAAAGCTATGACCGCTTAGACTTGGGGCTCTTGGACTACCCTTTGGCGATGGAAATCAGGACACTCCCTTCTTCTTGGGAAGAATTGGAAAGCTACCATTCTTCAACAACAATCAAGAGGTAATTATTATTCTCTACTCTTAATTTCCCTATTAATCCACTTGTTCAAGCCTTCCAATTACTGAAAGGGAAGAAATTAAGAGTAAATCATTGATATCATGATCATATAGTACCTTACCTAGGGCTGATTGATGTTGTTTATTGATTTCCAGCTCTGTCCATTCATAAATTGATGCCCAAATGATTGCATAGAGTGATTCATTACTCATATTTTATACCTAACTTGTACTTGACTTGGTTGAGATAACATTGATGCTTAGGACTAAAAAATGCCAATGAAAATGGTAAGTGGGATATTGTAAAATTAGTGAGTCACTGTAAAGGGTAATTCCCTATCCATAGCTCTTTCAATTTTAGCAAATTTTTCCATTTTCCACTTGCATTTCATTAAAGAATCAAAGGCTTTTTCCATCTATGCATAGCACCACTGTTTTCTTAGCCTAGAATATACTTTCCATGTTGATACCCATGAGGAAAAGTGGATGCCAGGCGAGTTGGGAAGACAAAGGAGAGGTGACCCTCCCTTCTCAATTATGATCCTGACGAGGTGCACAAACCCGCATGGGAGGAACTTTGCACACCTCCCGTAGTCTCCGAGCCCACATACTTTTCAAGTTTAGGTGCAGGTACAGGTACATCCATTTGACAGTGATTGGCAGAGACATTTCAGTTACATTAGGGAATTACAGAAATTAGAAGTTCTATTGGCATAAACAATAACAAGGCATTTCATACTCTCTTGATACCTATAGGGTCACAATTTTTCACAAGTTTATACAGCAGGTACCCACTATTTACAGGTCATTCTTGAGCCCTACAAGTGTCCCACTATTCTCTCCAAGTATCTACAGGGGTTTTCAGGGTTTATTCTTACATAGGAAACTCCTACAGGTCCAAACAGGGCACTTACAGGACAGGTTGTTGACAGGTTGCAGGAAATTCCAGGACAGCAGTAAAGATCTTATTACAGAAAATTTTATATAGATCCATAATTGGAGCTTGATCAGTTGTTGGATATAGGGCATAATAAGCTTCGATTTAAATTAGGAATCTTAGAAATCTGACATCTGTAGCTCAAGATATTTCAATTTTAGTGACACTGGGTACAGCTGGACAGCATAACAGGGACTCATTGTTTGTCAGTATTTCACCTAAGATCTTCATCCCAAGTTGAAATCTCTTCAAATCTGGTATATTCCTACATCATAATCTTTCTTTGGAGCTATTAAGCATTGGGATTAAAGCAATACTTTGAGAGATACAAGGGATTTTGTGATTGACAGTCCATTACTATTGCAACCATTTCCAATGGCCAAAGGCAAAAGGAAAGACCAAGTGATGGAGAAAATTCAAGAAGACATTCGAGAGTATTCCAATGAACAAAATAACACTAATGAAACCCGCAATCAAGACCAACATGATGATGTTGTAAGTGTTGGTAATCCCTATAGTGTGCAACTTGGAAATGAAGAGAACTAAGCATTCCATGAATCTTTTGGGGATCCTACACTTTCAAATGAGTTACATATGATGAGCATTGGAATGCATGATGGATTTGAACAACTTTCTAAGTCAATGGGGAATATGGAAAAGACAACCAATGCAATGACTGAGAGTATTCAACAATTGGTCAAGTTTATGCAATATGGGTTTGAAAATATAGTAGTAAAGACTATGAAAAATGGGTTTGATGAGGTATTATCAACAAAATCAAGGTGATAATGCTTCTAGGACAAATTCCTTTGGAAGGGATTCAATGCATAGAGAATCTTGGAGACAACCATCTTTTGGACAGCATTCTAACAATTTTCAGGCAACATATAATGAGAGGGAATACAAAGAGAAAATCACCATTTCCAACTTCAAGGGGAATAATGCATCTCCAATGGAGTTAGAAGAATGGGTAAACAAACTAGAGATGTACTTCACTCTTTTCCCTCACCATGATGAAGCTAAGATCTACTTTGCGGCAGTCCATCTTGAAGGGTATGCTCATACATGGTGGAGATACATGCAAAGAGTTGGTCATACTTTTGCTTCATGGGAAGATTTTAAAAAGGAAATGTTTGAGGTGTTTGTTTCTCCAATGGAAAAGGAAAAGTTGCAATGAAGATGGTATGATCTTCAACAAAGAGGCATGTTTGTGTGTGACTACTCCAATATGTTGCTCAATCTCTCTACATACATTGATGGAATTGATGATATGGAAAAATAAAAAATATATATCTTTGGTTTAGATCCGGCCCTTTCTTCAGAGAAGTAGGTGCAATGTAGCCCAAGAGCATTCATGATTCTATTCAATATGTTGAAAGGTATGGACGGAAATATAGGAAATATTCAATGGGTTTTCAGCCTAAAGGTGCATGGTATTCTTCATCAAATCAGTCCTCTAAGTTTGGAGCTTATTTTAGCCAGTCAAAGGATACTTTTAAGCAAGAAAACAGGGGATATAACAGTCCCAATAGCAAAGTACCAATCTTTCCTACTATTTATACCTCAAAACAGGGTGGAAATTATGCACAAAAATAAGGGAAAATTTTTAGAAATATGGCTGAAGCAAAACAAAATTTTACAAGGGCTGAAAATACACAAAAGGGATATCAAAACAACACTTACAACAAGGTCCTTTCTAATGATCAAATTTGGGACATGCAGGCTAAAATTTTATGCTTTAAGTATGGAGAGAAGTGGACACAAGACCATAGACTAAAATGTAAATCTAAAAATAGCAAGCTCAATTTTGTCATTATTGATGAACTCGATGAAGATGAAGGAAAAGAGAATCAAGAGGCAAATGTGTTTCAAGTGTATGCAAACCCTATGGTTGAAGACATGTATGATGAGGATGATGGAACCAATGATGAGTTTTATGACATTGTGGACAACTTTCCTTTTGATCCGTGTGGTTCTTTATGTGCCATTTCTCATGATGCATGGACCGGTTGTAAGGGAGAAAATACCCTTCGACTTGAAGGGCTGATCAATGGCAAAGTTGTTCATCTCTTGATAGACACAGGTAGAGCACCCATAGCTTCGTAAATACCAAATCTTTACATGGGCTGAAATTGTTACCTCAATAAATGCAAGTGCCATTGAAGATCCAAGTTGCGAATGGAGCTTAGGAGTCAAGCAATGAAGTGTGCCTACAAACTCCTATTACTCTATCTCCTTCATGTACCCTACAAGTGGACTTGATTATTTTGGAAATGGAACCTATTGATATTGTCATTGGCTACGATTGGTTAAAGTCCATTGGAAAATTTTCATTGGACTTGGCATTCAAATGAAATGGACAGCATATAGAATTGAAGGGCATTGGTAAAAAATAGTTGGAAGTCATATCCATGAAGAAGTTAAGAAAAGAAATCAATGCACGATCATGTATCTTCACTCTTTTGCTTGCGAAAGTAGATGAAGAGCAGCCACCAAATTAGCCATATTTTTCTTCAAAGAAAAAGGATCCAATGTTAAAAGAACTATTGGAGGAGTGCAAATATTTATTTCAGCCACCATCATATTTGCCTCCAAAGTGAGAGATTGACCATCCTATCGACTTGTTGCTTAATACCAAGCCCATCAACAAACCTCCCTATCGCTTGTCAAAGTTTGAAAGGAAAGAGGTGGAGCGACAAATCAAAGAGTTGTTGCAAATGGGTCTAATTCAGCCAAGTCAATCTCCATTTTCCTCTCCCGTGCTCTTGGTAAAGAAGAAGGATGGATCTTTCCGCATGTGCATAGAATATAGAGAGTTGAACAAGTCCATGATGAAGAATAGATACCCAATTCCACATATTGATGATCTCTTGGATGAACTTAAGGATACAAAGGTTTTCACCAAGATTGATCTTTGTTTGGGCTATCACCAAATTTGAATAAAGGAAGGAGATGAGTATAAAATAACCTTTAGGACCAAAAGAGGGTTATACCACTTCTTGGTCATGCCATTTGGGCTCTCAAATGCCCCCACCACTTTCAAGCTCTCATGAACAAAATATTGCAGCCTCTCTTATACAAAATAGTCATTGTATTTTTTTATGACATTCTCATTTATAGCAAGTCCAAGGAGGAGCATTTGATGCATGTACAAGAGGTCTTTGACATATTAAGAAGACACACACTCTTTGCCAAAATGTCAAAGTGTTCTTTCATGGAAGAAGAAGTGAAATATCTAGCTCACATTGTGGGAGAAAAAGGAATAAGAGTGGATCCTAACAAAGTGAAGTGTGTCAAAGAATGGCCTACACCGACTTCTTCTACATATTTGCAGGGATTCCTTGGATTATCATCATTTTATAGAAGATTCATAAAAAATTATGCTCATGTGGCGGCTCTTTTAACCAATAGACTGAAGAAAGAGTTTTTCTTTTGGAGCTCCATATCTGACAAGAGTTTCAACAAGCTGAAATCTCTCTTAATTTCAGCACCTATTCTTGTTTTCTGGGATTTCTCTAAGGAATTCACTATATGCGCGGATGCTAGTGAAAGAGGAGTTGGGGCTGTTCTCTATCAAGACCATGGAGTTATAGCATATGAGAGTCACAAGCTTGATGATAAGGAGCGTCAACTACATGTCTATGAACAAGAGATGTTGGCAATTTTGCATGCTATTAAAAAGTGGCATCATCATATATATAGCAACCATTTCAAGGTTAAAAGAGACCACCATGTGCTGAAATATTTCCTTTTCCAACAAAATTTGTTTCCTAAACAACGGAGGTGGCTAGCTTCTCTTCAAAGCTATGATATTGAAATATCCTATATGGCTGGAAAAGACAACATTGTAGCAAATGCTTTATCAAGAATGTGGGCATGCTCCATCTCTACAATTTCAATTGTGCATAAGGATTGGATCAATGATATTCGAGAAGAGTATTTGCTGGATGAGGAAGCATCAAAGATGATGAAGGAATTTCAGCAAGGCAAAGGAAAACAGTATTCCAATTTCAAATGGCATAACGGTCTTCTATAATATAATGGTAGAGTCTACTTGACACCACAATCTTCTTTCAAATACCATATTTTGCATGGGATGCACTCTTCACCTTTAGTGGGACACCATGGGCTATTCAAAACCTTTGATAATATCCATAAGAGCTTCTATTGGAAGGGTATTTGGAGGGATGTTAAGGATTTTGTTATGCAATGTCTTCCATGCCAATAAAACAAGAACTCTTCTCTTCTACCCAGTGGCTTACTTCAGCCACTTCCTATTCCTCATGGTAAGTGGACTGATATTACCATGGATTTTATAGTGGGATTACTTACAATAAAGCATGGGTGGAATAGCATTTATGTGGTGGTAGACCGGTTGACTAAATCAACCAATTTCATCCCTACCAAAGCTCAATTTACAGTAAAGCAAGTAACTGAACAATTTATGGAATCTATCTTCAAGCTTCATGGAATGCCAATGAAGATTGTGTCCGATCGAGACACTAAGTTTATGGGCAACATTTGGAGGAGTTTATTCTCTTCAATGGGGACTCTATTGACTCCTAGTATAACATACCATCCACAAACCGATGGGCAAACAGAAAGAGTTAACAAATGGTTAGAGGTATACTTGAGGCACTTTTATCATGACACACAAAATGCTTGGGACCATTGGCTTCACCTTGCAGAGTTTTGCTATAACAATAATTATCATATGAGTATTGGAATGTCTCCTTTTTAAGCTCTATATGGTTACAAAGTGCAAGTACCCTCCGCCTTATTCCATGAAGATGTGAATCCATAAGCTTATGAGGAGTTAGAAAAGATGGAGGCTCTTTTGAAGTAATGCAAGGACAACATTTGAAAAGCTTAAGAGACCATGAAAGCCTATACGGATGAGAAAAGAAGACATGTGGAGTTTGAGGAAGATGATAGGGTATTCTTAAAGGTTTCCAAGTCACGATATGCTTCTCTCAAAGGAGGGCACAATAAACTTTCTCATAGATTTTATGGTCCTTACCGCATTGTCAAACGAGTTGGGGATCTTGCTTATTAGCTTAATTTACCTTCAAGCACAAGATTTCATAATGTTTTTCATGTATCTTAGCTTAAAAAGTATATTGGTCCTCAAATCCAAGTTCTTGAAGAACTCCCTCCCTTGGATGATGATGGTTTGATCATCTATGAGCCTAAAAAGATTATTGGTAAGAGGGAGAAGGTTCTAAGGAACTAAATTCTTGTGGAATACCTTATCAAATGGAAAAGTTTGCCTATCAAAGAATCTTCTTGGCAACAAGCATTATACTTGGAGAAATTTCCATGGCTTTTACAAGAGGACAGTTCATGAACAAAACAGTAAACAACTTGCTTTAATAATTTCCTGTCGGAAAGTTAATTGCCTCATCTTCATCAAAATTTTATTTTGAAGGCATGGCTAGATACTACATGTTGTCCTCTACATTTCTATCTATAGCACATGGAAATTAAACATTTTTAGCTCAAGATATGTCCAATTTTGTATATAGCCTGTTTTTGACAGCTTACATCAGTGTGTTCCATTTACATGGTCATTTCTTCATCAACTTCTTGATTCTTCATCAACATAAGAGCTCTACTTTAGCATGATTCCATATGCTTCAAGCTATCCTTGTAATCATCCTTATAATTTGTTCTCAATTCAGCTTTGAGTCTAGGACAGGATGGCTTGTAATAAAGCATAAAATGCCTTAGTCTAGGATATGCTAGGGTTTGGTATAAAAGGTGGAGATGTAACATATGAAGGATCTTTTTGCCATCTCAAGAATACAAGATTAAGGGATTCTTCCTCCCACCTATCATAGGGACGTGTATCTATGTCCACCATAGCAAGAGGTGAGTATCTTGTTGCAGCATTCATCCGTGATTCTAAGCCATTCATGGAAATACATTTTCATTCCTAGCCACCTTGGCTATGGTTTCTTTGGCATATTTGGTGTATTCTTGTATTTTCCAGTTATTTTGCTTGCTGTGAAAATTACCTCTTTTATACTCAAGTTAGGCACATCTAGTGGCCTTGGTCGGCCGGCTCCGTTCCTAACCCCCTACCCCTTTTTAACTCCCCACTTCATGCTTAGGGCACCTCAAGGGTAGGACATACCTAGGGAGGTAACACTCACCTATGGTTAGACCTGACACCCTAAGCTATACACACCACATCTAGGCTTCACACGAATGCGGTCCTCAAGTGTGGGACATCACCCAAGCTTGCCTCTGGTTAGATCCATCTCCCCATTCCACTAGCCCGAGCATAGAGCAATTGCATGGTGAGGTAGACACTCCCCTTAGGTAGAGCATCTTTTCCTCTCAAGTACAACAAGATGTTGCAAACCACCAACTTGGGAAGCCTCCATCATCCACTCGACATACCTTGGATTCTCCATCTAAATCACTACCAAATCTTCCCAATCAATAGATTCCACATGTGGCCCTATCATCACCCCACCAGCCACTTGACCAGAGCTTAACCTTCCACAACAAAGAGCTTGCAGTGCCATGGAACTGGCACCCATCTCAGAGGGGGGTAATGTAAACCTCAATTCGAGATGGTGGAAATATGAAGCAAAGAGAAGAAAAAGGACAAAAAAAGAGCAAAGTTGTAGAGGTGGCCCCTAAAGCTAAGCTGAGGCAAAAAGCACAATTTTAAATGAAAGGTGCCTCAAAAAACTCTAAAACTCTTGTAAAAGAGCACCAGGCTCCCTCCTGTGCCATTTGTAAAAGAATAGACGGATGTAGGCTTAAGGCATGAAGCAAGAAGAGGGAAATATGAAAAAGGACCTTGCCACAATGGCCGGTTATGTAAAAAGGGATGGGTGCCCATGGGATTTTAGGGCTTGTATATAAAGTTCAAAAAGTGAATGGAAGCTCATTCTTTGGTGTGTGGCTAGCAAGAGTCCTATCTTCTTCTCTTCTTCTCTTCTTCTCTTCACCTTCTTGTTTGTGTGTGTGCTCTTG
Organism: Lygodium microphyllum; assembly: GCF_053477565.2. Lineage (NCBI taxonomy): Eukaryota > Viridiplantae > Streptophyta > Polypodiopsida > Schizaeales > Lygodiaceae > Lygodium > Lygodium microphyllum. The sequence goes on from NC_141163.1 coordinate 43,932,553, forward strand.
AGAGAGGGAGTGTGAGAGTGTGAGGGAGTGAGTATGTGGGAGTGAGGGATCAAGAGGGTGAAGCTCTTCACCATCTCCTCTTCTCTTCTTCTTTTCTCTTCTCTTCTTTTTTCTCACGCGTGCGGCCATGGTGGATGGAGCTCAATGGAGGAGGCTTGAGCTAGCATCTAGGATCATGGAGCTACTAGTGTGTGCAAGAGAGGAGGCAACTCTTTTCAGCATCGAGGTAAGCTCACTACACTCGTAGATTCAAAGGCGCATCAGCTAGGTGAGAGATAGCCATGAGAGCTCGTTTGAAATGCTTGAAACAATAAGAGGTCCCTCCATGGGTCTTGGCAGTTGACCGTGAGCTCCCTCCACAAGAGAGAAGTGCACAAGGGAGAAAAAGGGGACACTACAAAAAGGAGACAAGAAAGAATTCATCTTTGGGTCTTTGAGATAGGTACATTGCAAGTCCTCACTCGATACCCAAAAACCTACCAAGCTCTCGCGAGGCGACACTTAATCCTTTTTTGAAGCTCACTTTTGTTTTTTCTCCATCCTTTCTTATACTTTAGTTCAACTAGCTACTATCCCAGGGAAGACAAGGCATAAGAACCTAGTAGGCCTCTACAAGGCAATCATCAACTGCTTTTAGGGATTTTCATCATTTTCTTTTCTAATTGAGGGGTTAGAACCCCTTTTTACATTCCTCTGTAATTTTATCTTTAGATGTAGTCAGAAGTGTCTATTTTTTTCAATTTTGGTAGTCTTCTCTAACTATCTTACACTGGCAAGGACTCCTCGAATAGTAGGAAGAACAAAGTTACTAGGACTACCTTCTAAAACAAATCTTGAATGCTTAACAATGTCTTAACAGGAGGTAGACAACTAGTCAAATCTCCCTCAGATATGCCTAACCAAAGCCTTAGGTTAGAACTTCATGCCTTGATGTTGATCTCCAAAAAATGAAAAGAAAATAACCCCCACATACACATATCATTATCAGCCTAAGGAAAAAACTTGGAAAGGTGACGACACCACCTGGAATGGCCACAAGAAGCTCCCCCGTAGTAAAGTGAGAGCAAAGTTTTGAGCTCGGGATGTGCCTAAAATTTGCCAAAAAATCTGGAATTTAGGGAAAAAATATTCAACATCGAAGGCGGCAGCTCCAACTAGGACGATTTTAAGCACCAAGTGAAAGATGACTTTTAAAAGGTGCCCGAGCGACACTTGCTAATTTTTGATAAAATTTCAGACTGTTGTGCGGGTTGTCAGGAGTTGCCAGTCAATGCGAGATGTCAAGCCGGATGCCCAGAAATTTAGAGCACTTGAATCGAAGCCCGAACGGGGAAATGGCCACAAATTGGACAAGATATGAAGAGGTGGACAAACTTTGGGCCAAATGGGATGACCTTTGGGGAGTTGGGGCATTTTATGCCAAGATGAAACTTAGCATGAAATCGTGGAGAGAGAGAGCATGAAGAGTACGTCGTCTGCAAGCGCCAAAAAATGCGCCATGAATGGATGGGATGGAGATTCCAGCCTACAAGCAACCTACCCAACCGACATTACCCCCGATCTTCCTTCTCTCTGCTAATCATTTTTCTTGTCTTCGCCCGTACAATGGTGGCCTGAATGAAGAGAGTCAATTCTAGTCTTTCTCTCTCCTCCCTCTCTCTCCCCTAAGGGGCTGTTTTTGTGTGCAAGAGGAAAATGAAGAATGGTGAAGGAAAGCTTATTCGGATGAGACCGGATTGCTTCCGGATCGATGTAGACATAAAGATTGCTGATTGTGAAGATGCTGGACATTGAATGAGGGCTGACCTGCAGTCCCGCACCAAAATGGAGATCCCGAGACATGAAGCCTAAGTGGTAATTCAATTTTTATGAAGAAAAAAATGAGTTTTTATGCTATTTGGTTGATGAAATATTGTTCCCATGGGCTGATTATGCATTATGATGTTGTTTGCTATGAGTTTTATCAGATTATGCTCTGAAAATAAAAAAATCATCAGTGATATGGCTGAAATTAATATCATAAAACTGTTGAGAGAGAGAGAGAGTATGAGAGAGATACACAAGACATGCTCCCAAAGAATGATTCATATTGATGTAGAGTTAGTATATATAGGTGAGACCCAAGTCAAGTGAGAGATGATATATAGAGCTATGAGCAGCCATGGCCAACCTATTTTCAGCCATTGTAACCAGCCACGAGTGAGTTTTGAGGAGGCAATTGCAAATTCAAACCCTCCATAGCTAGGCAATTGCATCCATGTACAAGGTGATAGCTGATTTGGATGTCTTAGTTGTAGGCAACAACATTTAATGCTATTGTGGTAGGGCAGCAGCTGCATTTGACTGATTTTCAATCATTCTTCGCGACAAAACTCTAAATTTTCTCTCCTATAGCTTTCTCTTGTTGGGAATAAAGGCTTGCCGTGCCTTTTTTACTGTGTTCGAGTGTGAACGTACCCTTACACTTTGTACTTTACATATATTCAAAACCTAAAATGTGGTACACAAGTCTTTATACAAAACATCAAGTAGAGTTAGTATATATAGGTGAGACCCAAGTCAAGTGAGAGATGATATATATAGTTATAACAAAAACCTGTAAAACACACGTTTAAGGGGTAAAATGGGGGTTTTTTTACAAAATAAATGGAAAATATGAGACAAAATGCCAACAAAACCCTGAAATTTTGCTGTCAAGGAACCTAAGGCCACAGCCCACATTCAATCTTGATTTTTAGTCATTTTCTATTGAAAAAAATAGAGAAAAAATACCAAAAAATGGTAAAAAATGGGTTTTAAATGGGAGAAAATTAGGAAACGGTAAAAGAAAAATTTCAAAAAATTACATGTGTGTTTGTGCAGCGTATAATGAAGGTAGAGCATGAGGTTGGCCTTGGGTTACCCTTGTTTCTATGTTTCCGTTCATGTTAATCGTTTTCTTTGCAAGGAAATACACATAAAATGACCTTTTTACCTATCAACGAATGCAAAACATTAAACAGTAGGGTGAGAGGGGAAGTTGAGTGTCAAAATATAAACTAAAATATTGTTTATGTGTTGCATCATGCCTATAGGATGTTGTTTTAAAATAAAGGGAAAGGCAGCATGAGCGTAAGGCTCGGCGTCTTTTCTCGTTTCATTACATAAACATTAGCATGGATATCATGGAAAGATTGGTTTTGTACGATGCACAATGCTAATTTTCTTCTATTTGTGCACTTAACCATTCACATTATGCACTATGCATAGTTCATGCTATCAACGGAAACGCTCCTAGACTGCATAGCAATTGTTTCTTAGGACTTTGACCCACGATTGAGAGTGTGAGTTTATCCCTTGCCGTAGGATAGAGGGTCGGTTTCCTAAGGGACTGTTAAGTGAGGACACATGGTATATCTCCTGGAAATACGATAAATATAAAAGAGAGGAGTTTGTGTTCGATTGTTTTATATGTTGAGCAACGCATCAAGGGGCTAATCCCTGCGATGTAGGAGAGCTGTAGTGGGCCCGCAGTGTTTCTACCAAGAGGTTGCATCCATGTGTGTAATCGTGGTATTTATTGCCAATGTGTATGGGTTCTCCCTCTGTGGAGTTTAATAAACTATAAACGCATAGATTAGGCTCTAGGGAAGTTTGTCCCTTAGCATTAGATTGACGCTCCTCGTCTGTGAGGCCATGAGGGTGTTTGTGTGTCATGAGCATGAGGTCTAGCTAGTGCATTGCCAGTGCTGGCCCATTTTAGGTCCCATCATAAAGGTTCCCTCCAAGCACTTTGTCCAACCTGTTTAATGCTATCAATAAAATAGAAAACCTTTAAATGCACCTATACCAAATAGACATATGGCCCTCTTGGCCTAAAGGAATATAACAATTCACAACCAATGAACTCACCCTCTTGTCCTTAAGAAATAAAACACTAGAATAGAACAAAGACCACCCTTTTGGCCTAAAGAAATAAAACACTTCACTACCACTTTTAGTAGTGTACTGTTAAAATAAATCCTTGGTCCTAATTATAATTCTACTAAAGCACAAAATGGACCAAGGATAAGGGCTTTTCATGCCCTACACTAAGTAGATCAAGTTATTAGCTAACCCCCCTCCATAAATAGCAAGGGGTGTCTGATAAATATGACGATACACAATCTTATATATCCATGACAAAGTAGCAAGGTGCTCACTAGCTACCTGACTCATAACCCATCCTAACCATTGGCAGCGAGAATATGACATGTCATAAGGACACCAAAATAGTCCAAGGCTAATGTTAGAAGGTAATTGTAAAAATCCCTTAGACCACAATTGAAAAAGACATCCTCAATGAAAGCACAGTTAGCCAAGGAATCCACAAAACGATTCCACTATCGAGGAACTAACTGACAAGACACCAAGTCAAAGGTATACAATATATCCAAGGTTGCACGATGATACATCTGTAAGATGGGATCTGGCGCACACTATAGGTTCCATTTAGTTGATTGATTACTAACTCCGAGTCACCTTTAACCAATAATCGACGGATACTACTATATCAGGCTACATTCAACCCCATGATCAAGGCCTTGTATTTTTCCATATTATTAGTAAAGGAAGGTTCTAAATAGACTCCCATCTTCATGAAAACCCTACGTCAAGGATCTTTAATGTCCACACCAACACTCCTATGTTTAGCAAGCCCTCTAGAAGCTCCGTCGAAATATAGAGTATAAACATAGGCTTTTATTGATAGGCCACACCACCATACTAATTAACTCACTTGTACTTATGATAATCAAAATCAAGCCGAGAGAGTGTGTACAACAAGTGTGTACAACAAGCTCAATCCCTCCTTCCTTGATGAACTCAATAGGAATGCTAGTGAGAATTTGTTGACAATGGTGGCAGTAGATCTTAATCTCCCACATGAAAAATCTCTCTTGCCCCTCAATAACCTGATACCCTTTGCTTCGCTAGATCACTAGACCCTGGTGGTAACATTGCTCAAGATACGGATGCTCCAGATATGGAATGATTCATCCCATCTGATTGTCTTGGTATCTATTGCACATTAAAGTTTAATCCTAAAGGACTTGTACAGGCACCAAGTCCAACATCAGCCCTTACACATAGTAAGGCTTCAACTTATTAAAGTTAAATCTAGTCTTAAACTCTACCCCTTGCAAATCTGCTAGAAGGGTCGTAGAGCCATTCTTTCCTAAAAGTACAATCTTGTATGGTCCATCCCACTTGGGTTCTAATTTTCCTGGGAAGATCTCATGACAAGAATCATAATACAACACCAACTGACCTTTCACAAATTTGTACTTCTTTGCCCGAAGATCATAAAGGTCTTTCATTCTCCTCTTCCCTACTTCTTGATGTAATAAAGTATGTAACCGAATCTCATCAAGATGTGGAAGAGAAGTATATCGTTCTTGTAACACTTCTACCTCTCCCAATGAATGATTGAGAGAAAAATGCACAGTGGGGAGCTCTATTTTCGACAGCAAAACACACTCCTCCCCATACACTAGCTTGAATGGGGTGGCGTGTGGCTCTCTTGAATATCGTGTTGTAAGCCTGCACTGCCACATATAATTTCTTATCCCAATCGCACTTGTTTTTTTATACTAATTTGGATAAGATTCCCAACAATTGTTTATTTGTACTCTCAACATGGCTGTTAGCTTAAGGATTATATGGGGTAGTCTTATTGTGCTTAATCTTCAAAGTTTCAATCAAAGCAACTATAACTTTGTTTAAGAAGTATGTCCCTCAATCATACACAATCTCCCTTGGTGGACCAAAATGTCAAAAAATTTGCTCCAAAATGAAACTCGTCATCTCCTTCGCATTGTCCTTCACTGTTGCTTGAGCTTCAAATCACTTGGTAAAGTAGTCTGTTGCTACAATAATATATCTCTTTCGTGTACTTGATAAAGGGAATATTGGTCCCACAAAATCAATACCCCATTTTTCAAAGGGTATCGTTACCAAAATTGGGTTTTGAGGTTGCTTATGATTTTCCCTCGCATCATGTCTTTGATAGACATCACAGTGCATAACATAGCTAAAAACATCTGGGAAAATCGATGGCCACCAATAGCTAGCATGAAGGGATTTCTGGGTGGTAAGCGGTCCAATAGAATGTCTCCCACATGCTGAATCATGGCACTTCTCAAGAGTGAATGGTACCTCGTCGGGTACTAACATCGATGATAAATATCATCTACTCCTTTCCAATATAAAACACCTGCTATAATCGAAAAGTGTAATGCTTGTTGCTTGATCTTCCTTTTCTCAAACTTTGATAAAGCAGCCCCAAATCCTCATGTGGATAAATAATGCATTATAGCCATATACTAGGAAGGAATGGAAGCTATATCAATCTTAAATAGACCTTCAATATCACTTCCTTTAGCCAAAACATCATTTGGCTCCCTGAAATCCACAAGATATTTCGCAATACCTTGTAGCTTTGGTGGCTTGCTTCTAATCTCATAATCAAACTCCTGCAAGTGATTAACCACTTTACTAAACAATCAGGCAGTTGTAACTTATTCAGCAGTAATCTAAGTCCTTTCACCTTTGTGAAAAATATCACTTTTTCATAGATAATATAGTGCCTAAATTTCTTCGTGGCAAAGACCATTCCAAGGCACAATTTCTCCATGTATGTATAGTTAATTTCAGATATCCCCAACTTTCTACTAGCAAACGCAATTGGATGATACCATTTCTCCTCCCAAATTTGGGCTAAATAGCACAATTGATACTATGAATTGTGGCTATCAAGAGTATATAGAAAACTTTACCTCTTCTTGGTGCTTTTAGGATTGGTACTTTCACTAATTCTTGCTTCACATCCTCAAAGGACACTTGATAGACTTCATTCCACTCAAATAGATAGTTGAAAGATAGGAGGTTCATCAATGGCAATGCTCTTTCTACCAATGCATTGATAAATCTTTGATAATATCCCACTGATGACAGAAAGATTTGTACCTCTTTTGGAGTACGTGGCAAGCTCATAGTGACTATAATCTTTATCTTTTCCAGGTAAGTCGCAATACTAGCTGAACTAACCACATGGCCCAATAATAGTCCATATGGCAATCCAAAGACACATTTTCTAGGATTAAGAGCAATGCAAAACTATCTACAACACTCAAAACATTTCCTTAGAATGGTCAATTGTCGTTCCCTTGTGGTGGATGCTCCTAGATTGTCAATAAAGACTTTTAACTCCTCTAGGGAGATGTCACCAAAAGTCATATCAGTTGTTCATTGCCAAGACCCAGACGCATTGCATAACCCAAAGACTATCACATGATATGCAAAGGTACTAAAGATAGTGATAAATATCAGTTTCAACTTGTCTTCCTCCACAATAGCCATTTGATTATATCTAGCAAAGCAATCCATGAACAAATAAATTTCCCTACCCACTAATTGATCCAAAATATGATCAATGAATGGTAGCAGATAGTAATCCTTAACTGTTTGCTTATTAAGCTCTCTAAAATCTATGCAAAGTTGAATCTAATTATTATTATTCTTCCTGAAAACCACTGGTGAATACCACTATGTGTGTTGAACCAGAAATATTAGGCTAGCTTTTCGTAGCTTTATCAATTCTTTGAATAGTTCATCCCTTAGTTAGAAATGTATACACCTTACTTTTTGTCGCATAGGGTGGTTACCTTTCTTTAGAGGAGTCATATGAATAGCCAGAATGGAAGAAATACCTCTCAACTCATCATAACTCCAAGCAAAGATGTCATAGAATTCATGAATCAAGGACACATATTCCTTCCTTTCTTTCGAACTAAGCATGGACCCTAATTTCATTGGCCGTGAGTCATTCAACATGCCAAGGTCTAACTCAATTATATCCCCATCTCTTATTCTCTCCTAAGCTTCTAGTGGCTCATTCAAGGTTACTTGGTAGATATTCTTTGTAGTGGAACCCTTGTTAGACTCATTACTTGATGATATTTCACTAGTAGATGGAGCATCTAATGTGTCAAACTCTAACAAAGATAAATGAACTCTCTCACTTTGAGGAGATTCAGGATAGGCATCTATTACTACATGTCTGGCACCTCAATTAAAGATCAATCAACCAACGAGTATATCAACTTGATATTCTGCTTGTAAGATCCATGGTCTGCCTAGCAATACTTGATAGCTAGACCGCCCTGCAAACCTAATGACCCTAAAGTCCAAAATGCATTCCACATTGGCAAGAGTCACATGGACTTTAATAATGTAACCTTCAGATTGTCTTAAACTATCATCAGCCATCTGGAGAATCATCAATGCATCTTTTTTTATTTCTAATCTCAGCCTCTCCATCAATTCTAAACTCATAATGTTGACGGAGGATCCTGTATCCACAATAGCATAGTCCACTAATATTCCATCAACATATGTTGCTATCCTTGGACAATGCTTTTCAGCATGTTCAAACCAACCATTACCTACTCGTGCGATTCCCAAGGGCTCAATGATATACCCAGTGTGAATAATATTTTTGAATTCCTTAAGTACTCTTAGATAAAACTTAATTAACTATAGGAGGTTTACATCTGGCTTAACTTTACAAGGAGAACTTGCTAAATTGAACTCATGATAGCTAGCAAGAGCTCGCTTTTCTCGCCAGACCATTCTCTCCTTTAGTCTTTGAACTTGCTTTGGTGCCTCTTTCTTGGCTTTTTCCTTCTTCTTTTCCAACCATTTATTGGGGTCAACTTTACCATCTATGGCCTTTAGAGGTCCACCTTCCATATTGTCATTTAGGACTTGTGTCCCCCCCCTAATCATCTTGCTTAGGGTTTCCCTTGACAGGTTTTTCCTTGTATTTGTTAGCTTCTTTACTTTTGACCTCTCGTATAATGACTCATAGGTTAGAAGCTTCAATGCCATTGACACAAATGAACTCTACAAAGCTGACTCCATTGCCACTATAGGTAGCTCCTCTACCATAGCTTTCCCTCTTTGTAATATTTGCTTTGGTCCTTCATCTTGCAGGAGATTGTTTTCTTGCACTCGATCATTAACTGGACTTGGCTGTTTACTTCTTTGTTGGAAAGAGCTAATCTTGCTCCAAGAGGTACTAGCTAAGTGGCCAGACTTTCTATATATGTCACATTTAATATTTGGAAATTTCCTAGGAAAATGTTGGTTGCCACACCACTTACAGCTGAATCTTGAGGGGGCACCGTCGACTCTCTATCAAATCTTGTTGCTTCTTAAGGAAATTGACATGAATGGCTATTTTTCTATATTGTTCACTAATCATATCAGTGTTATGCTTCATCATATCTTTAACTTTGCCAAGGATATTTGAGGCACTTGACTCATAGCTGTGATCATCTACCTGTCATTCCAATGGCCCAACCACTTGATTAGGGATTCACTGTTGATTTCTTGGAACAATGGTTGGATTTATTGTTTGAATTTCAATATTTGGTGGAGCCATCTGACTAGCCATAGGCATGGTCACAGTGGAAGGAGCTAGCAACATGGGTGTAACGTATCCCCTAGTATCATCCAGGACACGTCTTAGCACCCATCGGAAAGGATGTCTAGAAAGCTCCGCCCGGCACTCCCATGGAATGTTACGGGTTTTGCGATATAGTTCTTCTCACGTCTGCCACGTAGTAGAAGTATCATGGCCGTTCCCACTTAGGATCGACCGAAATTAGGGTTTTCCTAATGGGTCATTAGCTAACAGCAACTAGCGTCAAACCCGAGCGAACTACTTTACGCAGAAATGCCAGGTCCGAAGCGGATTTACGCTGCACTTGGTTCAAGGAGAATAGGAAACGAGAGGGATGCAAATCTCAACCTCTCTGCCATAAGGCATAGTCCCATTCCGTTCCCCTAAAACAGCGTAAATCGGGTAAGATGTAACTCTAGGTCATCGTTCTCGTTATTCTTTTTGATGATGATGATCATTCCGCTGTTCTTCGAGATTTTTGAGAAAAGTTCCTGGCTAACCGGGACCACCCAACCGTAGGACGGTCCCATGGCCCATCCTCCGCACTTTCCTCGGTTTGTTTTAGTTATGTAATTATCTAACACATTAATTTGACATATAACAGTCAGCTTCTTTAATTAATCCCTTTAAGCACTGGTTCTTTCACGTAATCTTATCACGTGACATAGAAAAACAATATCAAGCAAGTTCTTTTAACATTTCATCATTTTATCTTTGAAATACAAGGAGTTCCGCCCGTAGGCTTGTCCATAATCCGCCCGAAGGCTATCCAGTAATCACCAGGGATCACTATTCCAAGCTTCCGCCCGACAGCTAGTATGCGGGCCTCGAGATCCAATCTCGAGTCACGTTAGCCTCTTGTGCAGGACCCGGAAGGCGAGGGATTTACGGACAGAGCCCCCCTGGCACCCAAGCGTCCTCCTACTCCAAGTAGAGCTTAACGGAGAGACCTCTCGTGGCGGGTTCGGTCCACGTTCCCGGAGCGGTCAACAACCCCCTTGGTTAGGGTCAGGCAAGCAGTCGGGGGTAACTGAAGCTGCCTCTCTCTTCAGGCCTTTTAACCTGAAGTATAGGTACTCATTTAATTTGTAATTCATAATTCAAACAGAGCCCTAAAATCTCTAGCAAGCACAAACATTTCCATTAATCAACCTAGTTGTATGGCAAACTGCTAAGGAAGTGTTCTTTCCTTTTTGAGTGTATCAGCACTCGTTCCCAAGGTGTCTTGTAAATTGGCAAGATCCTTTTACATTCCGGTGTTAGGGCATAACTAACTTGGTTAACCCTAAAGTGCTTTAGATATGCTAGTTTCCGGTTTACAACTTTCCTTATTTAGAAGGATATCCAAAAATACGTCTTTTTGCAAGATAACTTGCGTAAGGATCTGCCGTCCTTGATGAGGGTTTTTCCCCTTTCTCCTTGCGAATCAATCACAAGACTAAATGATTTCATACCTGTTGCGCAAGTCGTGCGATGGAATAATCTGTTTAGATTCTTTAAGCTGTCAGGCCTAGGGTTTCTTCTTTTAAGAACCTTAGGGACAAACCCTAGTTTCTTATCTTTATGGATTTATTGTCCCTACGGTAAGGTAAGTAGTCAAGTGTTTAAGGTACGAATGTTTCTATGTTTAGATTAGTTCAGTTATCTTTTGGAAGGTAATATTAATCGTCTTGTCACGGTTTTACTATCCTTGTGACAATTTACTTTTTCAATACAGTTTAATTTGGTATATAGCATAATGCCAAGGTGATACAAAGAGCGACAATACTCCTTGGGACAAAAAGGCCTAGCTGTGAAATTGGTGTATACACACTTTATTGGTCCCTAAGTCCTCAATTAGCAAGGGAAAAGTGTTAATAGAGTGTCATCCAGCAATCTCCCATTACATTTTTTTTTTTCCAAATGAGTTCGTATATCTAATTTTTATACTTGTTAGTTCCTAACATTTAACTTCCGTTTTCCTTAAAGATGAACTCATGCCAAATAACAACAATTGCCTTGCTAAGATGTGCAACTAGCAAAGATAACTCCCTAGTAATTTGAGCATCAAAAGAAACCTTTCATGAATTTAGCCATTTACCATGATTCGTTGCGAAAGGAATAAGACTAATGGTGCAAGATATAATTTCTACACCTTAGGATTTAACTAAAATATATTACTATAGTAAATGGATAATCTTGCTCGTAATTTATAATGCTTGATGCAATTTGAAGAAAGCTAAGTTCTATACATTGTCATTCATAAGCTAAACTCCTTCGTTACAAATAACTCGAACAAATATATCCTATCCTTAACACTTTTCCTTTGCATGATCGACTTAAAACTGAATTAACGCCAAGAAGAAAAAAAAAACCTGGCTTTGAGGTGAGATATCCACATGGATACCGGGGGATGACCCTCCCGCAGCTACACCTTGGACTTTCTTCGGTGGCATCGTAGTTCGAATGAGAGATAGCCTTTTCCTCTTTCTTCTGGAATTCCACCGTCTTCTCCTTCTTTCCCTTTTCTTTTGTCTTTTTCCCACTCTTCCTCCTTCACTGCTTATTTTCACTCCCCTTTTCTTTCCCTCCCTATCTTTTATCTCACGGCTATTTTTCCCTTACGGGGTACCATCCGAGGCCATGATGATGGTTAGGTTCGGGGGGAAAATAATAATGGGGATACGGGAGATTAGGAAGAAAGCTTAGGGAGTTGTGGGAAAATGAGAGTTATGAGGGGGTTGAAGAAGGGTTAAAAAGGTTATAAGGGGGTGGAAAAGGTCTTAGGGGAATTAAAACCAGGGGTAGGTTCCCAAAGTCTAAGGGAAGGGCTTAAGGGGAAAAGGGAATTTACTAATCCTAGGGGGGGTTTAAAACCGGGGGGAGGGGGGAAAAAAAAAGGGGTTTTAGGGGGGAAATTAAACCCGGGGGGGGGGGGGGGGGGGGAACAAAGGGGCTTAGATGGAGCCTTTAGAAATGGGGGCTTAAATCGGGGGGGGGGGGGAATTATAAACCTTGGAAGGGCTTATGGGAGCCCACAGGAAGGGGGGCTACCTAAGGGGGCTTTAGAAGCTTCCAAAGAAGCTTCTAAAGTCTTCTGGGCTCGTGATTTTTAACACTTGGAGGAAGAAGAGGGGATTGGCGAAGCTTGTTGGCGACGGTGCAGCAGATCCAGCCTCCGACTCCTTACCTCCACGCAGCACTACACGACCTTCTCCCTCCCTCTAAACGATGGCATCACCTGATGGCAAAGCGGCGGCAGCAGCCTTCTTTTTTTTCTCTCACAACCTTTTGAAGTTATTTATGGACATAGATTATCTACACCTGTTGCATCTTTGTCTAATAGAATACAAAGTGCCGATGATATTGCTGTTATGCATAACACTATTTTTGATGAGGTCAAGGATATGATTGCTAAAGCCCAACAATCATATACCAAACAAGCCAACAAGGATGGTGTTAAAAGAAGTAGCTATTGATTGGAGCACTTACCTACTCACTAAGATGGATCAACATTTCATTAAAGTAACCAGGGGCAATGTTACCAATGTCACCTATGGATCCTACATGTCTGCCTTCTTAACCTACTCAGGTTTACAGAAGAGTGTGCCTCCACCTCCTCCATTTGATCCAGCACCTCCTCCTCCACCTTTAGATGAGTCAGAACCAATTGATATAGAGGATCTGGATTCTCCTTCTCCCCTGGTCATCTTCTTCCACACACTTTACAATGTACACAAAGTATAGATAAGATACAACATAAAGGAAAGTGGCCTACTAAGTAAACAATGCATAACTGACTAAACCAGTCGACTAGCGCTATAACTATGCCAGCTGTAAATTGGTGTAACAACTTGAATATAATAAGTAATGAGTCAGTGGCCATGTGAGAGTCATAACGACCACCGACGTGCTAGTGTAGACGTGTGGACCCATCTAACCAGGCGGTCCACCATCAATGTCCGCACGTGTTGAGCTTGTCATCTCAACAATACCCACAAACATTCTCATGATGTTCTTAACATGTTACATTCAGGACATATTTCCAATACTAACCCTCCCTTTTAGGGACAAAATCTCTTCGAAAGGCTACAAAGAATAGATCAATCATAGTTATGGTTTCAACCTCTAGGTTGTGATAGTACACTACAGCTCGTCCTTTCAAAGTCATGTTGAAGAACATCATCAAGTGTCCTTCATCTTGAATTCAATAATTAAACATTAACTTTAGGAGTTCATTTATATGAAGTTTCATGTCTTTCTCTACTAACCCATTACAACTGGGTAGAGGAAACCCTAAGGCTGGCAAGTCTGACATCCCTGTTATTGGGATTGGTTGTGTCATGGTAACAATTGGATTTGCTAAAGGAGTTTGAACAATCGAAACTATCACTCCACTCAAAGTGGATGGACTGATTAGAAGGGGGAAAGTACTAGAGCTTCCGCCCCCATAGACTATGCATTAAGCTAGGGTTACTAAGACCCGACCCTTGTAGGGATATTGGACCACTGCTTGTGGAGAATATCTTCTAATGATTTCGGCCCGTCGTCTAGCCCGTTCAGCTTTTTTTTACTTTTGAAGCGAGGCTTGATGGTCAGTCTTTTGACTCTATCTCACCGCCTTTTCGCATACACTAATGAATTGGTCCCTTTTGACTGGGATTCGAAAACGGCCACTTATTAGTCGCTCCTAAAAAATACACGATGTGTCGAAACCTAAAATGGGCCCAACAATGGCTCTAAGCACTAGCCATACCTCTACTACTCACCTAAAACTAGCCCATATGGCCTTGCGGTCAGGAGAATCTAAGACTTTTCGTTTGTAGCGTTTTTCATAGTCTAACGAATACCTCTCTCCCCACTCCTTAGAGGGAGTCCCTAATAATCTTAGTGTTATATACCATGTAGCACATATAAGGAGCACCCCTCAATTGATCACTGTGGCTCCACTTTAGCTCTCCTACACCTTGGGGATTGGCCCCAAGATGCGATGTGAACATAATCAGTTTCGAAACAAAGTCCACTCCTTTGATAAATTGAGGGGATAAATGAATAATCCTCATAAAATAAATTCCAAAGAGTCGAACCGAATAGCTAGCCCTATGGCTTGGGATACCTCACACTCTCAATGTTGGGTCATCACTCATATAAACATGTGCTATCATCCAAGATATGATACCATGAGGTGCATCCATGTAAGTGTGAATATGACCATCGTGCTAAAACAAATATTCTGTAATTCAGCAATGTGAATGTGCAAAGACAATTCTTTTCATGATTTCCTTTTCTACACGAATGCTTCGTTGTTAAGGGCTAGCATGAGTTTCCTTGTACTACTAGTCCCTTTAATTTCAAACAACTACAAACTCTATATAAAATGTAACATTAATCATCAGCATTCAATATAATTCAACCACTCAACAAACCCCTTTCCCCATACTGTTCAAGATTTTGCTTGCGTTGATAGGTGTAGGCATGGCTTTTTAATGTATTTTTCTTTATTGAAAGTGGTAAGAACTCACTCTAACAAAGAAATGGGGCTGAACTGAGACCATGTGCTTTTCTTTTTTTTATGACGCGAAAAACTTACAATTTTTTTATTTTTCTCTATTTATTTATAGAAAATTACAAAAAGTACTGGTTTTCATATGTAGATTGATTAATCTTATAGAAAATGATTTTCTTAGCATATTTCATTCCATGGGAATGGCAAATGCACACCAAAACCCCAAAAACCACATATTTTTCCTTAAATCGCCTAGTCTTCGATTTTGCATACAATTATTATATGACTGGTTTTCTTAAATTCTTTCAAAATGACTAATCAAATGACGAATTGGAAATCAAATCCAAGCATTACTAACCATTTCAAACAAGAATCTATCATAAAACGGTAAAATCTATATTTTTCTCACAAAATCGCTTATTATGATACACATATCTTGATGTTAGAGGCCCGCTAATGCTGCAATCCTTCCAACTCCTCATGAGGTTGTTGATTAGAAAAATGGATTTTTCAATGATTGGAGAGGGCGTTGAAAAAACGGTGCCCCCATTAGAAAAACGTTTTTTTCTTCATGCCCCTTCATTCCACAAGCTTAAACTAATGTTTTTAAAAAAAACTAGACTACTTTTCCATATTCACACTTCCTACCAAGTGGATTTTTTACTTTCGAAGGGGTAAGTATACTCAGAATTGAGATCTATCTAGTCAGCTAGCTTTGTGATGTCGAAATCTATAAACCTAGCACCCACCACACGCACTTTTCGGCTTTTGAATGATGTAGTTGCTTCATAATGCGAAACCTTGCGAGGATTAAATGGGGGGTCAAACAGAATCCGATCAACAAACCAAGACTTTCCTTCGCTTCCTGGCATCAAATTCCATTTAGGAAAACTCCAACTCATCGATTTGAAACCGTTTCATTTTGCATGAAAATTTTGTATTTTATGGCCTCCCAGGCTCTTTTTTACTTCAAAAATGGTTTTTAAAATTTTCTCTCACCTGCCATCAATTTATTTCTTTGTAATGGTTATTTGCGTCGCTAATTTACTATATCCATTGCTATCTTAATCACTAATTATGTCACAAAGGGTTGCTATTTACGTCACTTTTGTGACGTAAATAGTGATGCAAATAGAGAGTCTATTAGCATTTAACTTGTAGAGATGCCTATACCAATGCTTTTAGTGACGATGGGGGTAAATTTTTTAATGAATATTTATATCACTTTTTTCATCGATATGTGGCTTGTATCTTATAGTACTTCTGTTTAATCTGGCGTCCATTCTTGCGTTCCTGCATACCAAATCACATGAACATAGATGATAAAGTTTGTGTTTTGTTGCATTAAAAACCTAACTTGATCTCATAGCGATGGCACCCTTCATGCTCGTGTATACACAAAGAATACAATATAATCATAACAATAATGGAATCTTTACCTTGTAAGCTTTGATTGAAGGTGCGCCCTCATTTTTCACACAACTGTCCCCTTGAAAGCTCTCTCTCTCTCTCTCTCTCTCTCCCTGTGTGTGTGTGTGTGTGACATTTTTGTTTAAGTTTTACTTTTCATTCAACATGATGAAAGCTAAAAATAGTATGCCACAGGCCTAAATTGGAAATGCATGCAACTTAGTATTTATAATCTCAAAACATTTGGCTCTTGTTTTCACATTTAAGTTAGCATTCACATGAGTTATCTAAGACCGAGCTATGCAGCTCAAGTGAACGAGATATTTAACGATTATTTTAACATTCTCATAAGTTTGCATTGCAATCATATGTCTCTACTCTAAGTTTGTTGTAGTGTATTATATTATTTAATCATTTTCTTATCAAATTATTCCAGTAAATTATGAAAATGCAATTAAACACAATATTAGTGAGTTTGGGAATCTCCCAATTTCCAATTTTTAAATACTAAAAAAGTGTCATCTGGATAGCATGCCCATAAGTTTCTCAAAACCATATGATGTGACCTATCATTGGAAAGTGCTTGAAAAATGGAATCTATTGAGCTATAGAGCGCTCAATTTGGAGTTATAGTGTTCAAGTTATGAAAAATCCAAAGATTTGACCACATGTCCTAAACTTATGGGAAATTCCCATATTCCCCAATATGGTGTTATTAGGTCTAGATAATTTCATTGTGGTAATTACTTATTTAACTTGTAGCATGTTCAAAACATTATCAATGCCATTTCTCATATTGGTCCATTTCCACAGCCTAGAACCTAGATATACATAGCATTGGCAACTCCTCATGATGGTCAAAACTGTAAATTGCCAAAATTAGCAAGGAGCAAAAGCATCAAGGTATATTGAGTATACTCTATATTTAATCCTAACTCCTCTATGCATTCAATCAGGAGGTCCTCCCTAAACAAAGTTAGATCTAACCTTAGAAAGGAAGAGGAGATTGAAGCCTCCCAAATCCTATAGTTCACTAAAACCTAGTGGGCTTGGAAAATAGATAAGACAAACAATGAGATGTGACATTTGAAAAAGATGAAAGATACAAAATAGATTCCCCTCCTCCTTGATAAATATGGTCACGAAGCCAAGGATAAATAAATTAACCTATCTCTTGTATTTTTCCCCAAATCTTATTCACATAAAAGTAGGACTAGAGATAAAATAGAAAGATGTAGAAAAATCCCATTCTAGAAGAACCATCCTAGACTAAGACACTTCCCTTATAAGTTCAATCATACTATTCATGTTCTTAAAAAAGACAAAACCTAGGATTGGATGGAATTCCTACTTAGTTCTTTTAGATCTTTAAGAATGCCCTTATTCTTTCCTTGGTTTTTGGAAATATTTCTTTCTTTTTTATGCCTTTTGAGCATTGTTATTATTGTTATCAACTAGATATTCCACAAAAGAAATGATAAGGAAAATCTTAATAAATGGAGATCCATAACTCCATTGCATATAACTTTAGTTCCACCTTTTGTTTTGTTTTAAGTTGAGTATGCACAATAGGTTATGCAAGTGCTATCACAAGCCCAAACCTTTAAACCCCTAGTTTTACCAAGTCCATCCATAGCTTTGGGAGGATTATAGCATTGTGTTGGTCGAGTAGGAACCACGGAGCTCTTCTAAGGGCATAAGTAGTCTAGGACATGGGAAAATATAATCCTAACCCTCACTCTATAAAATGCATTATCCTAATGGGTTCTAGCAAAAGGAGTGTCATCCCAATTTTTGATGTCGACTCTCGTAATTATTTCCATGGCCTTAGCCATCTACATTTAGGTAATCTCAAGTTACAAATTTATTAATCAAATTTAGATTTATCTTATATTTCATTATACCCTTTGGGAGGGACTTAAGCATCCCAAGACGACATACTTTTCTTCAAGATAGACTTTGACAAAACGTATGATAGAGTAGAATGTAGTTCTTGTTGTTTTGATTCTCCTAAGACATGGATTTCATGAAAAAGTCCATCAACTTTGTGAGATTATTTTTGGAAAATGCTAGTCTTCTAGGGTGGTTGTTAATGGCTCCCTCATCTCATGCACATCCCCCTCCCTTATCACAAGGCCTATAGACAAGGCAGTCCCCTTATTGCCCACAATTTCATCATAGCAATAAATTATTTGAACTATTAGATCCATTTTGAATTTGAGAAAAATGATCTTCCAAAAAATATCATTTCCAAAATCTTATAGAAACATGGGAATTTCCCTTCCCAACTCTCATAGGGACATGGCCCTCAATTCATTTGTTGATGAGACAAATGGCACAGAGCACAATAAGGAGAAGTCCTTTGGTCCTATTTTATTGGTTTCTGGTTGGCCTTAGATTCTTTGATAAATCGGACAAAAAAAAAGCATAACGAGTATTTTCCACCCTCCCTCTAAATAGCTCAATAATCTCGATTGCATGTGGATAGAAGTTGGAACATGTTTGGACTTATAAGAATACCTATCTAGTTTGTGGTCACCAAAAATGAGAGATGGCAGTGGGTGTATGTCGAAATTAGCAAAGATTTTTCAAAGGATATAGTTGTTGCTTTGCATAATTGTACCCTCTACAAGGACAAAGGGGGTTTGGAGTTTCTTCATATTCCTAACACAAGCTTGTAGCCAACTGAAAAACCAAGAGTGTTATTATGGATGACCAGGATCCATTCTCTTACAAAGATTCATTATGACGTAAATGAATATAAGCAATAGAAAAAACTAAATGTTGCTATTATGGCGTTTTTTAAAGCTAGCTACTATCTTGTGAAGTGCCCCCCTATTTCCAAAGCAATGCGGTATGGTTTGTTTAAGGTGAAGAAACAAATAATTACATTTTGAAATCATCATCCAAGTTCCTCTTAGGCATTCAAAGAATTTGGCTAGTTCATTTTCCTAGTTTCTCCTTGTTCAGTTCTAGGGTCCCATAAGCAAGGCCATAAGGTTTCTAAGAAAGGGATAATCTCACAAAGACATTTAGGATTTGATTACCTCAAACTAGTATGACCTAGACCCTAACCTAGACCCCATCCAATTCCAAATCCATTTCAAATAGATTGAAACCCAGATTCTTCCCAAATCTCTCACACTAGGCACTCATTTTTATAGCAAGAGCTATGGACTATACTTGCCCTAAAAAGAGGATATAGTAATGTGTATGCCCAAGTTGTACTAAATTTCACGTGTCCCAAAAAGGAGGATATAGTAATGTGTATACCCAAGATCTATTCTCCTAAAGTTCAATTGCCCCTCAAAAGAGGATATGATAATGTGTATGCCCAAGGTCTCCTAAAGATTGTGGGAGTATCTCTTATCTCTTTATGAAATTTTCCCATAAAAACTATATAAGGAACTTTTTGTAACTTTGTATTAGTTCCTTTCATCCTTCCAAGTTCACTTAGTCTAAAATTTGATTGATGGGCCAAAACTCAACTTGTGGTGCATTAGAAAGAAATGAAAGATTTTTTAATGATAAATGTCATGATACACTAATGAGTTCATGTGTAATTTTTTCACTCAAGTTGACTCCTATATGCAAGAATGAGTTCATGTGTAATTTTTTCACTCAAGTTGACTCCTATACGCAAGAATGAATGCAAGGATTGAGTTTAAGATGAGAAAAAAATGAAAAAAATAAGACAAAGAATGGGAGTTCCTTGAAGAGTTAATACAATAGCATCTTGTTAGACATGATCAATACTCTCTCCTCAAAAGTTTCCCCCATGATCCAAGGTGCTCAAACTTGTAAGGCTAATATTATTAGGAGAAACTATGTGTGTGCCCAATCCTTAGTTTGGTCCTAACTTCATGTCAAATGAGGTCTATGTGATTGGATGGCAAGATAGTGACCCCCATAACTCTAACATTTAGAATATTTGGAGTAATTAAGTTGCTAAGGCACAACAACATTGCATTGGGAGGATATAAAAGGTATCCTAGACTCATATGGTAAAATGAATATTTCTTTACAGAATAACCAAGGTTAATAACATTGTATGTTGTTCATGTTGACCTACCATCTTCTTGGGCCATAACCAACCAATCCCCTCAAAGCCATGATTATCTATTCACCCAGCTCATCCCCAAGTAGAAATTTTCTAAATTACCATCTCTCTCTCTCTCTCTCTCTCTCTCTCTCTCTCTCATGTGTGTATGTGTCTTTGTTTTGAATGCTAGTCTCTTCTTTTGTCCTTAGGGTCAAGGGGTGGCATATTTCTCAATCAAGAGGCTAAATGAAATAATTTTAGGTATTTTAATATTTTTATCAAGTAAAATTATCTAGGAAAAAAGCATTCACAAAAGAATAATAATAAAATAATAAATATAATAGTACTAAGGATGCAATTTTTTTGGGTTTCAAAAAATCTAAAATATTAAAATTATTTTTACATAGATTAATTATATAACACATATTAAACTTATATGCAATGCATAAGAGTTTGTATCATAACTTTAAGTGGCTCCAAATGATGCATACTTTGGGAAAAATTGTCATTGGATTCGGGTGTGTAGGTGCATTTTTATTTTCAGGGTGAATGTCAACCTTCAAATTTTTTGGTTGAAATTTAATAGTGAAAATGTATACCAAAAGCTCAATGAACACAAAATATTAACAACCTCATCTAGAGATGACTACAACCACATGCTCAAATAGTTTGTAAATGGATCCATAACTTTAAAAGAGGGTGTTATAAGCAATAGCTAGTTTCTTGTCTTTACTTTGTAGACTATGGGCTTAGAGTTTTCTTCTTTAAAAGATAACAAAATTTCTAGTTTAAGAGATTTGGTTCTATCCATCAACCTTTCAATATGAGAAACCTTTAACATCTATGCATATATGGAGGCAATTAATCCTCCTACTTTAACACACCTCTACACCTCTATCTATGAGATCCAATTTCCAAAAGCTCATATGTGGTTTGGATGGGAAAGACTCCAAATAAAGGAATGGAGTGTCACATGTGTAAGCCAATGGGAACTTAAAGTGATGCAAACTGTTGTCATAATTAGTCTTGTACTTATTTGAATATTGAATCAATGACCCTTTTTTTCTAGCGTCTCATGATGCACCTATCTTTGATGACGATTATGTATTCAATATGTAATTTCCTTATGAAACATTATTCAATATATGGTGCTGGAAGGTGGCAAGGCAACATGCACCCTTGCCACCTAATTTTTCTCTATAACCATCGCTATTAGCGTCACTAGTTTACTACACTTATCGCTATTTGTATTGTTGTATACGTAGGAAAGCGTTGCTATTTGAATTGCTATTAGCATCCCTTTTGTAATACTAATAGCAATGGATCTGTAGATATGTATATACTGACACTTTTAGCAACCACGGGGTAATTTTTTTGATGAATATTTGTGTTGCTTTAAATGTTGGTATATGGCATGTATCTTATAGTGACCCTTGGTCATCCTAAGAAGGCACATTTCGTTACTAAGGGTTTAAATAGGAAAATGAAGTTCATCTTGATGAGTCATTCTCCCATGTGGTCAAGATGACTACCCTTCAATTGGTTTTGGCCGTGGTTGTGCAATTGAAGTTGGACTTGTACCAGATGGCTCTGAAAATTACCTTCTTACATGGGGACCTACACGAGGACATCTATATGAGGTAGCCTAAGGGATTTGTAGAAAATGGTAGAGAACACATAGTATGCAAGTTGAGAAAGAGTCTTTATGGACTTAAATAGACACCTAGGAAATGGTATCATGATTTTGATGCTTTCATCCATTCATAGTCATATTCCTGTAGTGATAGGGATCGGTGCTTTTACATGAAGAAGGCCCAACCTTAACATTGAGCTCAATGACTAGGACCTCTCCTACCCCTCTCTCAAAGCCCTCCATGAGGCCACCTCCAACCAAGCTTTTTGGATCAATTATGTCCTATCATTCCGTAAAGAATACCGTGAAGTGACTTCATCAATCTCCCCACTCTCTTGCACTACCTCAACAATAGCAATAGCTCCATTGATGTTGACTTCCACCAATCCCTATCTAAAGACCATGCCATAATCCAAGCTAAAGATCAAGATGACATCCACTTATCACATTGTCCCATGGATTATCGTCCACTACAAGAAAATGCCAGGTATGATCGTCTATGGGTCAATAACAGTATGCCACATGGCTATGGATTATTCATGGGCCTATGGCAACATGGAAGAGTTTGATTGTTTGCATTGGTTTTCTTAAAGAATTTCCTCCCTTTATCGAATGTGGTTGCTTCACCACCTACGTATGTGAAGCTAATCTTGTGCAAAAGCATGAATATTTATAGCTACATAAGTCCCATAGCGTTGCTAGCAAGATGGCAAGAGGAAAAGTGCATTGAAAAATAAAAACATGTAATGCTTAAATTATTATTTCAAAAGGATTGATGAAAATGGGGGAATGTGGCTAATTGAGGAAGGGAAAAGGCTATTCTTGGGGGGAGGGGGAGGGAGGTAAATGGATCTTTTTGTGGAATGCTTTGGAAAGGGAATCTATGGTTGTCATCAAGAAGAGGACTTGAGTTGTTTTCAAGAAAAAAAAGGTGTTGCTAATATCATGTCGTTATCCACCTCTTGTGTGGTCTCTTTGTCATCTTATGTAGGAAGTTATGATTCATAAGAGTAAACATATAGTCTTGTATGGAGGGCCTCGTACTGATTGTAACTACGGCATATGAGTGAGTCACGTGGAAAGGAGTTGGTAAAACTCCTAGCAATGTTTGCAGTGACATGAAATATGATGAAAGCTTATAGTCTATTGAGGTTATCACACTAAGATAGGGTAATCGGCATGAAGAAGATGGGAAGTTGTATGTGTCAGCTAAGAGCAATTGTTATGTCTTGAATTCATGTTGAAGATGGGTGCTACTTGAGCATGTATTTTTTACTAGAGCTGAATTGCATGGTCTGAGTGTGGATTTGTCAACAATGTTGAAAAACACGGCATTATAGTACAAGGGTTTGGACAGATAGTGTACCAGGCTACAAATCATTTAATTTGGGGTCGTGCTTCCATGAAGGTGGCATAAGAGGAGGATTTTGCATACTCTTCTCATACATGGAATCATGTTATTTTGTTTTATGACATTAAAGAGTCCTAGGGTTGCAAGTACTAAAGGGAGAGGAAATCATCATCCTAAGTTACTTTATATGTGCATGAGGTTACCATAGCATGAAGGTGTCATGTTGAACTCATTATGTTTTTGTTCATGATGAAGCATTCAAACACAAATGTAGATCCAAATGCATATTATTTTTGTTTCCATCTTATTATCATGTTCTTCAATAACAAACCTTGTTCATGAGAAGTTTTTTCACTATAACATGGTGAACATAGGTCACGAGTCACTATTTTTTGAAAGAAAAACTTTGATTGATATGTTTGCCAAGTGTAATAAGCTATGAGAAACAAGTGCTTTGATTGATAGTTTGCCAAAGAAGTACACAGTGGTATGGAATGTGATGATTGCTAGATCCCCAAGCGGGACACAAAGAAAAAGAGGGAGTCTACTGCAAGAAAAGCTATATTGTATCATCAACAAGTATATTCTTCATGTTTTAATCAACCAGAAGAAGAAAAACAACACCAATATTCTCAAATATTCACAATGATTCATATAATAATTCTCCCACGGATTTATCACAACAAAACTTTAGCACATTCTTGATATTCTTCATCAAAAGAAAACGAGAACATAAAGGAATGCTCCACTTTGAATAGAAATCATCACATAGCATTCATCTTCAATAGTTTCATAGTCTTTATAATCTCACTCATGTTCTCTCACTCATAGATACATTGTTTTGCATGAAAAATTGGCTATCTCTCACTCTCTATCTCCCTCATACATTCTCTCCTAATAGTACATTGGAATATTCAATAATAATAATTCATAATAACTCTTTGGTCATGGATACCCCTCCTAAGAGGTAGGTCTAATATGAAAGGTCACCAGAGCCACTATAGTGTCCTTTCACAGCTCAAGAGTGTCACCGTCACTTCAGTCTTCACTTGAGTCTTTAGCAACTACTTCTTCCACTTCTTTGAGCTATTTTGTATTTATCTCTTCCAATGATTACGAAACTTCCCCAAGCTACACATCCATCCCATAGAACACTTACAAAGGCATACAAAGAAAAAACAAAACAAAGACATGTCTAGGCTTAACAAAAAGTCATTCGAAAGCATTGAACTCAACTAAAACCATCAAGAATCATTCAATAAGCTTCCAAACACTCTCAAACTCCATCAATCATAATTCCAACCTCCCACTAAAAAACATCATGAGCTTCTCAAACCTATTCAACCTTATCTAAAACTCTCTCAAACACTTCCAAACCAATCAATTAATATATAAATCATACAAACATCACCCAAAAATCCAACAAAAAATAATAAAAAACACAGTCATATCGATAATTGCACGTTATGGCAATCATAAATATGTTTAGGAAGCACTTCAACTCTATGAGGGTATGGCAAAAGAAGCCGTTGAACTATATGATGTACATGTTCTTATTGCCAATGCGAGTCAATGATTTATGAGAAAAAAGCTATGAACTTAATCGGGTTCTATCTCGTGTTAGAAAACATAAAGGGCTAAATTCAAGGGCTAAGTTTTGATCATTCTTGAATGACATTATGCTTGAATGAAGTGGAGGGCTAAGCATAGTTTGGATTTATTGTTGATGTAATATTTCCATTGAAAATATTTCTAACCCGCATGATACTCATGCAAGGGAATGCCGGCATTGAATAAACGGACGGTGCGATTGTACAATCTCTATTGGCATAAACAAACCAAAGAAAAAGGAACCGAATATCCTCGTATGAACCTCCTCTTGGGAGGAGGTCAAGAGGATAAGGATTAAATTATGGAAAAATTTTTTAAATTATCCCCTATTTACCCTAGCCGATGGTCGTGCTGGAGGAGAGGAAGAAATGCGCTTATGACTAAGCATCTAGCTGGAGGACATAGGGAAGGGAATGGCCATGCAATCAGGCCGCATGGAGGGGGGGAAGGTCCCCTCCCTTCACCTATAAATACCCTATGGGAGGGGAGTAAGAGGAGGCCATCACGTTGCAGATTGAGGAGAGAGAGGGTAACACTGCAGTTGCCACAGACCGTGAGAAAGGAGGAGCTGAAGGCATTGACATACTGCACTAGCTGCCACTGAAGGAGGAGCCGTGTGGCAGTCGTGAAGGGAGGAGGATGGTCACCTGAAGCCG
Source organism: Lygodium microphyllum (assembly GCF_053477565.2). Lineage (NCBI taxonomy): Eukaryota > Viridiplantae > Streptophyta > Polypodiopsida > Schizaeales > Lygodiaceae > Lygodium > Lygodium microphyllum. Next base: position 43,958,225 of record NC_141163.1, read on the forward strand.
TGAAGTCGCCGCCAGCTGTCGCCTTCATTTCCCTCCACGTGGGATTTCCACGACTCAGAGAAGCTTCCTCGAAGCTTCTTGGGAAGCTTCCAAGGTCCCTTAGGAAGCCCCCCTTCATGTGGGCTTTCTTAAGCCCTCCTCTAGTGGTTTTTATACCCCCCACCGGGATTTAAATTCCTTTCCCATGGTCCATTTAATCCCCCCTTCCGTGGTTTTTCACAAGGCCTTCCCAAGCAATATTAAACCCACTTCCCTATCGCAATTTCCACGAAAGTTCATTTTAACCCCGGGTTCCTTTAAAAATCCCTTTCTAGTGCCTTCCCAAGTGGTCTCTTATATCTCCAAGAATTAGACTTTTTCCCCTTACATCCCCCATAAGCCACACTAGTCGGATTTAAAAGGCCTTTCCCTAGCAGTTCCATAAAACCTTTCCACAACCCCGGTTTCCTTTTGAAAACCCTTCCTACACAAGCCTTTTAAAACCATTGTATCCTTTTTCGTGAAAGCTTATATATCCAAAATTTCTAAAGTTCCCTTTTCTTACAAAATCCATATTAGCTGGTTTTTAAACCCTTTCCCATTTCAAGGCCTTCTAAAGCTCGATTCTGAAAGACCGTGCAATCGGTCAAGGAAGCGGAATCTCAAAGAGAGTTTCACGTGCGAAGGAGACAGCCAAGATCATAAGTCTGCAGCGGCCAAGGCAAGAAAGTTGAATATGCTATGGCTCCTAAAAAGGCACAAGGCGCAACCGCGGGAGGATCATCTCCTAACATCCATGTGGACATTTCACCAAATCCACAAGTCCAGGTTTTCTTATCTTTATAAAGTCGAAATTATTGTATGAATTTGCAAGGCATGGAAATGATTCTAGGGCTACATGAGGAAGATTAAACTTTAGTCAGTTGGCATAAAAACTCAAATCAATTGCGTAAGTAGTTACGAAAGGTTGGGTAATGCTCATTCAGCATACGAATAATTCGTTCATAAATGAAAATTAGAAAAGGCTGCATGGTTCGTTTTGGCATAAAACCCTAAAGCTTAGTAGTTGGAGTCTTGAATGCATGTTCTAGAAGGATCAATAGAAATTGTGTCATAACTTAAACATGCACTTCGAGCTTAGCCGGTAAAACTAGGGTTGTAAATCTAATCATTCATAGCCAATAAATCGTGTGCTTACGAATGGTATCGTAATGGTTTTACCCTAAACACCTAAACCACAAAAGATTAGCTTAGAAATGGTTAAATCAATGCAACATATCCCAAGTGCTAACTAGGGTTTAGCACATTCAGGACCTGACCTAGTTGCTCTTATTTCCAAACTGAAAACTCTTATACCCTAAAGACTTTCCCACATTCACAGAATGTAGGGACAATAGGACATACTTGCGAGAGACGATCTAGGGTTTTTACCCTAAGGATCACTCACTAAAAGGATGAAACTCGATTTTAATTTGGAACCCTAGGACCGACAATGTCGGCCTAGTGCAATCAAGAACAGATTGGTTATGAAGACACCCTAACCCTGTTTCCTATCTAATCATGATTTTGTGATTACAGACACTGTTCGATGGGTAAAATAATCCCATGGACTAGATGCGACACTCCTGCAACAAGTTGCAGAGTCGCATGATCTTTTGATTTGATCACAAGGGAATGGCCAAATTCCTCGAAATGAGATGGGTAGATTCTTACACAATTTTATCTTGCAAGAGGATGAATAATCATCCTGATATAGTACCTTTCTTGGGTAAAGTGACCAAGATAAGGGGATTAGATAATTGCTTGGAAGCAAAAGACTAATCAGTAAATTGGAATAACATAATTACTGCTAATGGAACTTAAGGTATTGGTTAAGTTGGGGTACGGCCCTAACCCAAGGACATAAGGGTTAACAAACAAACCCTTGGGGATCTTGCCAAGTTGCAATTAATTTCGGATCGAATGCTGAATGCATTCGGAAAGAAGGATTCACTCCTTAGCAGTTGGCCAAAATAACGACCACTGGAAATGATTGTGCTTGTAACAGTTTAGAGAGCACTGTTTGTTCAAAGAATTAAAGGATGAAAAGATATCTAATGCTTCAGGTTGAAGTCTTGAAGGGAGAGGCATCCTCAGTTACCCCCGACTGTGTGCCTGACCCTAACCAAGGGGGTTGTTAACCGCACTAGGAAGGCCCGAATTGCCTGTTTGAAAGGCTCGAATCACCAGTTCGAAAGGCCCAAATCGCCCGAATCGCTAGTTTGAAAGGGTGACACTCCATGCCACTCTACACAAGAAAGGCCCGAATTGCCATTACTTGGTGATTCAGACACCGTCGAACTATCAAGGTAAAGGTTTCAAGACCTTAATTGATTGTGGCAGTACACATTCCTTTATCTCACCAGGTTGTGCAAGAAGATTAGGAATAGCCACAGTAGAAGCACCTACCTTTCTTGTAGAATTAGCAAATGGTCGTGAGGTCACTTGTATCAGGCAAACTGCTAAGGTGGAATTCTTTCTAGGAGGAAAGACGACTTCGGTCAAATTCAGAGTCATGAACTTAGGCATCCATGAGGGTCTACTCGGAATGGATTGGCTTAAACCTAATGACGCCCACATTCATTGTGGAAACGGCCAAATTTCCTTTCGAAACTCTGAAGGGGAATTGGTCACAACTCAAGGAGAAGCTAGAAAGCCAAAAATTCAATTGGCCAAAGCATCTCGGATTATAAAGGGAGTCAGAAAAGGACTACATGTTTACTTAATTAAGCTCAATAAGTTAGATTAGAAGCAGGAGTCTAGTAAAGAACCTTCATGGCTAAAGGAATATGTGAATGTATTTCCTCAAGAGTTGAAAGAACTCCTGCCTCAAACAGAAGTGGATCATGAGATCAAGCTAGTACTAGGAGCTGTGCCAATTGTAAAGAGACCTTATAGAATGTCCATCCCGGAAGCAATTGAGCTGAAGGAACAACTCAAGCAACTACTAGATCAGGCTACATCCATCCAAGCAGTTCACCATGGGGAGCTCCAGTACTGTTCCAGAAAAAGAAAGATGAAATGCTTCGACTGTGTAGTGATTACAGAGGGTTGAATCAATCAACTGTCAAGAGCGAGTACCCTATTCCTAGAATAGATGAGCTTCTTGATCATCTTCAGGGTGTCAAGATCTTCTCCAAGATTGATCTCAGGTCTAGTTACTATCAGATAAGGATCAAGGAAGAAGACATCCTAAAGATGGCCTTTAACACAAGATATGGGCACTTTGAGTTTCTAGTTATGTCATTCGGGCTTACGAATGCGCCTGCCACCTTCAACATGTTAATGCAGGATATCTTTAGGCCATATCTTGATGACTTCGTACTCGTGTTCTTCGATGACACTTTAGCCTATTCCAAATAGGAGGAAGATCATGAACCCCAACTTCAAATTGTCCTCAAGACAATGAGAGCACACAAGTTGAATGCTAAGATGAAGAAATGTGCATTCTTCAAATGTCAGATTGAATATTTTGGGATTCATCGTATCAGTGGAGGGAATCTCAGTGGATCCGGCCAAAGTCAGAGATGTGCTAGAATGGCCAATACCAACAACTATCAAAGAAATACGCAGTTTTCTTGGGTTGACAGGATGGTATAGGGTCTTCATAAAAAACTATGCTTTGATTGCAACACCTTTAATAGACTTACTAAAGAAGCAAACATCCATTGCATGGTCAACTACCGAACAAACCAGTTTTGATAAGTTGAGGTATCAGCACCTATCCTGAAACTTCCAGACCTCAGTAAGGAGTTTGAAGTTGTAACTGATGCTAGCACGCTTGTCTTAGGATGTGTGCTCATGCAGGAAGGTCACCCTGTAGCATACTCTTCAAGGAAACTGAAGAGCCAAGAGAAGAATTATGCTACCCATGATCTAGAACTGTTAGCTGTCATCCATGCTCTAAAGCTTTGGAGACACCACATGTTGGGTAATAAGTTTACTCTAGTGACTGATCATAAAAGACTCAAGTGGATCTTTACCCAGAATGAGCTCAACATGAGGCAACGTCGGTGGATTGAAGTGCTGGAGGAGTATGATTTTGAAATCAAATATCGACTTGGAAAGGAGAATGTAGTTGTCTATGCACTCCGTAACTCATTAATCTTGCAAAATCCATCAACAGCTAGATCCCTAGCCACAAAGATGTCCATGCCAAACAACCCAATACTTGAGGTAGCTAGAGAGGAAGCATGCCATGATCCAGCCTATCAAAAGATGCTAAGGGAGATCTCTATCAAGGACTAGGACCAAAAGCTACAGGCAAAGTATCATGAATTCTCTATCAATAGTGCACTTGTCTACTATAGAACGAAGCTATGTATACCGGCAAGCCAGTCACTTAAGCAGAAGATATTGTGGGAAGCTCATGATTCCCCTTTCTCAGGACATCCTAGCTATGCCAAGACTCTCAATGTAGTTAGGAAGAGCTACTATTGGGAGAGGCTTAAAGGTGACGTTCTCAAATATGTCATTGACTGCTTGTCTTGTCAACGTATTAAAGTCGAACATGTCAAAATGCCAGGAAAGTTACAACCACTTGAAATTCCCCAAATGAAATGGGAATTCATCAGTATGGACTTTGTTGTTGGCCTACCCCAAGTTCAGGGAGGATACAACTCCATCATGGTTGTGGTTGACATGCTTACTAAGGTTGCACACCTTATTCCAGTAAAGACAGACTATAAAGCCTCAGATATTGCAAGGTTGTTTATCAAGGAGATATTCAAGATACATGGGCTACCCAAAAGAATCATTAGTTATTGTGATTCTCTCTTCACATCACACTTTTGGAGAGCCATCTTTGAAGCCATTGGGACTCAACTCTGATGGTCAAACAGAGCGAGTCAATCAAGTCATTGAGGATATTCTTAGCGCACACTGCTGTCGTGAACCAAAAAGGTGGATTCAATACTTTCCTTTGGTGGAATTTGCCTACAATGCTTCTTACCAACAAAGCATTCAGATGACCCCTTTCCAAGCATTGTATGGTCATGACTGTCGAAGTCCCCTAAACTTCTCAAATCCAACCTTGAGATTTGAAGCTTCAAGGAAGATGTTGGATGAGATGGATGACCAAGTAAAGTCAATAAGATAGAACATCCAAGCTGCGAAGGATAGACAGAAGGCATACGTGGATTTGAAGCATCAAGATAGAATCTTTGAGGAAGGAGACATGGTCTTCATTTGCATACGCCCAAAGAAGAGTTCCCTATCCTTAGGAGATTGCAAGAAGCTAAGTTCAAGGTATTGTGGACCATACAAGATCCTCTAGTGCCTAGGATCTAATGCTTATAGAGATTGCAACTCCCTGAGAACCTAAAGGTTCATAATGTATTCCATATCAGCCTATTGAAGAAGTATGTACCAAATCCTAACCATGTACTTGATGACCAACAAGTTGTAATGCCTAGTCAAGGAGTCCTTGAACTATGGCCTGACAGGATCTTAGATATTAGGGAGAGACAACTGAGATCCAGAACCTTGAGAGAATGCCTCGTCCAGTGGAAAGATTATCGTGAGGAGGATGCCACTTGGATAGATGAAAGCACTCTCAACCATCAATATCCCCTGTTTATCTCGAGATGAGGACATCTCGATTCCTCCAAGGGGGAGAGAATGCAATATTTCCATTGAAAATATTTCTAACCCACGTGATACTCATGCAAGGGAATGCCAGCATTGAATAAATGGATAGTGCGATTGTACAATTTCTATCGGCATAAATAGACCAAAGTAAAAGGAACCGAATATCCTCGTATGAACCTCCTCTTGGGAGGAGGTCAAGAGGATAAGGATTAAATTATGGTAAATTTTTTAAAATTATCCCCTCTTTCCCCCAGCCGATGGTCGTGCTGGAGGAGAGGGAGAAATGCACTTATGACTAAGCATCTAGCTGGAGGACATAGGGAAGGGAATGGCCATGTAATTAGGCCGCGTGGAGGGGGGGAAGGTCCCCTCCCTTCACCTATAAATACCCTGTGGGAGTGGAGTAAGAGGAGGCCATCACGTTGCAGATTGAGGATAGAGAGGGTAACACTGCAGTCGCCACAGACCATGAGAAAGGAGGAGCTGAAGGCATTGACATACTGTGCGCCAGCTGCCGCTGAAGGAGGAGCCGTATGGTAGTCATGAAGGAAGGAGGATGGTCGCCTGAAGCCGTGAAGTCGCCGCCATTTGCCGCCTTCATTTCCCTCCACATGGGATTTCCACGACTCCCAGAAGCTTCTTGGGAAGCTTCCAAGGTCCCTTAGGAAGCCCCCCTTCCTGTGGGCTTTCTTAAGCCCTCCTCTAGTGGTTTTTTATCACGTGTCCATTTGTTATCTTCAGGACACGTCTTAGCAGTCCATCAAAAAGGATGTCTAGAAAGCTCCGCCTGGCACTCCCATGGAATGTCATGGGGTTTGTGATCTAGGAATTTTCGTGTCTGCCACGTAGCGGAAGTATTCCAGCCGTTCCCACTTAGGACCGACCTGAATTAGGGTTTTCCCTATTGGTCATTTCCTAACGGCAACTAGCATCGAACCCGAGCGAACTACTTTACGCAGAAACGCCAGGTCAGAAGCGGATTCACGGTGCACTTGGTTCAAGGAGAATAGGAAATGAGAGGGATGGGAAGCTCAACCTCTCTGCCATAAAGCATAGTCCCATTCCGTTCCCCTAAAACAATGTAAATTGGGATCAGTTATAACTCTAGGTCAACGCTCTTGTAGTTTGTGTTCTTTGAATGATCTTCGTGCTGTCCATTTTGATTGAGAAAAGTTCCTGACCAACCCGGACCACCCATCCATAGGACGGACCTATGGCCACATCCATCACACTTTCCTCAGGTTTTTTTAGTTATTTAATTACCTAACACATTTAGTTGGACATGTATCAATTAGCTTCCTTAATTAGCTCGTTAGGCACTGGTTCCTTCACGTAACCATAGCACTTGACATAGAAAAGCAATGTCAAACAAGTTTCTTTTTAATAGGTTATCATATTTATCTTTGAAATACATAAAGTCCAGCCCGTAGGCTTATCCACAATCTGCCCGAAGGCTATCCAGCAATCCACAGGGATCACTAAACCCAGATTCCGCCCGTAGACTAGTATGCTGGCCTCGAGATCCAATCTTGAGTCACGTTAGCCTCTTGTGCAGGGCCCGGAAGGTGAGGGATTTACGGCCAGAGCCCCCCTGGCACCCAAGTGTCCTCTTGCTCCAAGTAGCACTTAACGGAGAGACCTCTTGCGGTGGGTTTGGTTCACCTTCTCAGTGTGGTTAACAACCCCCTTGGTTAGGGCCACGCAGGTAGTCGGGGGTAACTAAAGCTGCCTCTCCCTTCACGCCTTCAACCTGAAGCATTAGATATCCATTTATCCTTTAATTCTTTGATCAAACAAAGAAAAATAGTGCTCTTAAATCTGTAACAAGCACAATCATTTCCATTGGTCGTTATTGTTGGCCAACTGCTAAGGAGCGAATCCTTTTTTCCGAATGCTTCCAGCACTCGATCTGGGATTACTTGCGACTTGGCAAGATCCCCTATATCCTGGGTTAGGGCCGTACCCTATTAACTCGACTTGGTCAATACCTTAAGTTCATATGTTATTCCAATTTATTGGTTGGTCTCTTGCTTTCAAGCAATTATCTTTACCAAAGAAAGATACTATATTAGGATGATTATTCATCCTCTTGCAAGATAACTTGCGTAAGAGTCTGCCAACCTCATTCTGAGGAATTTGGCCATTTTTCTTGTGATCAATTCACAAGATTGTGCGACTCTACTACTTTTTGCACAAGTGTCGCATCAAGCTATGGGACTATTTACCCTTCGAATGGAGTCATGAAACAATCTGTTCATGATTACATTAGGCTGACATTGTCAGTCCTAGGGTTCCAAGTTCCATCTTTTTTTAGCGAGAGATTCTTAGGAAAAACCCTAGATCACTTCTCAAGAATGTTCCAATGTCCCTATATGCCGTGAACGTGGGTAAGTCTTTAGGGTATAGGAGTTTCAGCCTTGGCAATATGAGCGACTAGCTCACGTGTTAAATCCTAGTTAGTTCTTTGGAATTGAGTTAACTCTTCCTAAACGAGTCCCCTATAAGCTAATAGACTTGGGACAAATTGTGTTATGTTTGAGCCTTCATAGCATTTCAAATGTTGTTTTGCATAGCCTAGCATAATGTTGTATGTGTTTAAATCCCGAGGAGTCCACCTTATGGAACATACCACGGTGGTAAGAGACAATAGGGTGAAGGGAGATTTAGGGAGAGAAATTGATAAAAGAGAAGGGATTCGAAGAAAGAGAAGATGTAGAAGAATACTCAAAGAGATGAAGCTTGTCAATTTATTTCTACATCCTGAGAAGATAAATCTGTTATAGACCAAAAACGTGCATCAAATAGTAGCTTCTTCTTTGCCTCTCTCAAATTGCCAATCTGTTGCTTATGTTGGCTTCAAAAAGGGGGGTAAAATACAGGACACTTGGTCAAAATTCTCCTAGATCACTCCTTCTTCTCCCAGTTTTCAGAGTGTTGTTTTCTGCATGTAAACTACAATCATGTGTCATGCAATTTCGCCAATCCTCCTTTTTGCATAGAATCCCCCAAAATTTGTTGAAAGCCACTTGCTTTTTTTTACATATCATCCTATTCTAGAAATTGTCTACAACTTTTGGATATTTACAAGAAATAATATCCAAAATATAAAAAATAGGCTAAACTTGTATAAAAATCTAGTATTTTTGAACCATCCATACTAGGGACAGTGACACTAATGACTAATATGGCATTGACTCTCTAGATCAATAAGAAAGTAGAATGATGATGCACTCTAGATTTTTTCATACTATGTCCGCTTAGTGGCACGGCATCCACCCCCTCTCTTAACTTGCACATCCTGCATGTGCCAAAGTCTTATGGATCTGCAATGTTAGAAGAAGTATCCTCTGCCATGTCAATGTCTTCATCTTCTACCTCTTCTTCTTCTTCCATATTCTCATATTTATGCTCAGTATTCAACTCCTTCAACTCATATGCTGAAGACTTCCTATGTTTAAAGGGCTTGATATGTTTTCTAGCCACTGGAATCCTTAGAGCTATCCCATCCATCTCATTTAATGCATAGGTAGCATTGTCAAAAACAACCTTACCACATATAGACCAAACCATCACTTTGCCATCTTCTAATTGGCACTATGTTGATTTTCCAAGCTGTTTTGTCTTAAACCAACACTCAATCCCCTTCTTTTATAGCTCATGAACCGAAGTCTGTGTCACTTGTCAAACCTCTTCTTATTCTTGATTCCTTGTAGTCTTCAGTTTTTTCATGGTTGTCTCAATGTCTTTATGCCTTCTTTCCATGCATAGGACCATCAATTATTCTCTATTCAAACCCTCTTCCCATGATAGAACACTCCAAGTAGCAATAGTCTCCTCAATAGGCACGATTGGCTATTGTTTATACATTAATTCAGTAGGCATATATCCTATAACTATACTATGAGTGGTCCTATTAGACCACAAAGAAAAGGGTAACATTCTTGGCCACTCTTTCATCCTGTCCTTGCATGACTTTGCTAATGCCTTAATGATAGGCTGATGACCCCTTTCACTTTTGCCATTTGCTTTAGGATTATAGGCTGAAGTTAAAGCCAACTTGATACCCAATTATGAAAAGAAGTCAAGAGCCTCATCTGCATCCAATTCTCCTCTATCAACAACCACTTTACCAACACAACCATATTTGCAAAAGATTTCTTCCAATAAGAACCTGCAAACTGCTTGAATAGTCTTTGTACTAAAAGCTAGACCTTCCACTTGATTTTTTAAGTCTTCTCATGCAAGTACAAGATATCTCATATTCCATAAACCTGTAGGAATAGTAACCAAATCAACGACCCATTTGTAGTGCATAGACAATGGATAGGTCGGTTTTGCAACCCATCCCTATGATTTATCGTGGAATACATTTGATAGACATTGTATGTTTCCACATAATGCTACACATCTTTATACATGTTTTGCCACCAATACTTCTCTTTGATCTTGGCAAATGTGCCCCAAACTCCTCTATGTCCAGCCCATAAGCTTTCATGAAACACCTGCATCACCTATTGTTGAGAAGCCCTACCTCCCAATACACATACTAGAGCTCCTCTCTTTTTCTTTGCATGCTTTCATAAATATCCATTTTTCAAGAAAAACCCATAAGCTTTTCTTTTAATCCTTTTGAATTTAGTTTCAGATCACTTAGCCTTCTTTTTCATGAGGCTAAGATATTGGCCTATTTTCAACCAATCATCCTCATACAGATCTTCCAAAAGTTGTGTTCTCATTGAAGCATAACACTGATGATGCTTTCTCTCTGTTGCCTATCTCTTTTCCATGGCTATAAGCTCTTTTCTTACTGCTAAAATCCTTGTTACAATAGTTGTACCTACTGTATTTGTTGTTATGACAGTTGTACCTACATTAAAAAAAGTTGTACTTATTGTTTTCAGATATGTACCTATAGTAACAGCAGATGCATACTCATTTTCTACTATCATAAAGTCATTTTCAGCACCTATCACATCATCCTCTTCATCTTTCATCAGCTCCTCTTCATCTTCAAACCTTGCTCGTGAAAGCATGTTACCCAATGGGTTTTCTCTACTTGCAATATGTTGAAAATCACGGTTAAGTGACTTTATATATGCAATTCATCGTAGCATGGCAACATCAGGAGTTGAGCAATTTACTATCATGCCCAATAGAGGTAGACAATCCGTCTCTACCACTACATGAACTCCCATAAAATACTTTCTATCACACTTAAGGGCTGTCACTACACCCCAAAGCTCTATTTTGACTTGAGATTACTGCCATTGCCATTCATTGAGGACCTTTGCTCCAAACCGAATGGCATACCTATTCCCATCAACATCATCCTGACGCAACCCATTGCCCAACCAATGCCAATTGGATTTATATCCTTGGTGAGAATAATATGTTGCCCATTCTCATAATTTGCTCTCTTTAGTGTTGGGGTTGAAATCAATAAGCTCTTTAAATTCTGAGAACTGCCTCCGTATGTTGTTTATCCCACCCGGGTAGTTCACTATATGTATGCCCTCTATATCACGTGTATTTAAGGTCTATTTATAAATATCCTTATTTGTGAGTTTTTCCTTAATAAAACATAACCCTTTTCTATTCAATCTATAAGTAACCCCTTTATATGGGACCCTTCTATATGTAGAAAATGTGTAAAAATGGTATTTTAAAAATCCCTTATGTTGAACCTACATGATACATACATATATTTATGACTGAACTCCCTAGGTTACCCTACAAAATTTTTTTCCCTTTTCTCAAGAGACCTAATATAAACTTTCAACCACATGAGAAAAATGCAGAATCCATATCAAGTAAAAGACACATGCACCCAAAAATCTTCTTACCTCGAATACATATGGTCCACACATGTGCCCAACAACTAATACTTTCTCCACTCCAAAAATACACTTTTCTCTTGACAGAGTCAAATGCACTTCTTCAAGGCAGCTCAAAATCTTGCCATAATCAACAATATGATTAGCCACAAACCTTCTACATCCCTGCTCATTTAGCTCTTCATTCTTCTCATGGATATCACATCCTTTTATCAACACACCATCAAGAAAGGGTAAAGTCAACTAAGGGATATACTGCCTCAAATATTTATGCATAACATTTATCATATGTGCCATTGAATTGGTTGCTCCTTGTGGAAGTGTACACATCATAACTAATCCAAGTGGTGACTTCATGGTAGTAATATTTCGGCTTTCTAATGCAAGATGGAACTGATCATATCCTGAATATAAATCTCTCATAAAGTAAATTGCCTTACCTAAAAATGCTTTTCCAAATTCATCCACTATTGCCCCTGATCCAATATTCCTTATGGTGACCTTATTAACTAGTTGTAAATCTTGTTAAACCTCAAAGAACCATTCTTCTTTGGAATAGTAAAACACCGATTCGAATATGGAGTTGAAGAGGGCTCCAAAATCCACATCCTAATCTTCTTGTTCAAAAGCTCTAGCAGCTTAGGTAAATATGCCCGAGGTACTAGAATAGGCTTTAAATTACATGGCACATGAGGTACTGTAAAGATCACCATAGGTACAACTATGGTTGAATTAACACATTCAATTTCATTTAGCTGAAATGCAAAGGCTTTTCCATGCCTTGCCAACATCTGTAAGAAACAAGATCTTTTTGTAAGCAAAAGAAAGCCTGTATCACCAATTTTCAGCTTTTCTAAAGTTTCAGTTGTAAATTTAAGTCCTACTCCATGTGGATCTTGCAAACTAGGCTATTAAGACACTTTTTCAGCCAACCCATCACTTTCAAGTGGTAAAGGCAAAGCCACAGGATTAACCTTCTTTGCAACTGTTTTGTACTTTGTATTCACCCTTGCTTCAGTCATGTTTTGCAACCCATATTGCAGGAAATAACATTCATGCTCAGAAAACTCTTGAATGACTTCATACATCTCTAAAGTATCAACATCAAAAATCTCTTTTTCTGACCTATTTTCAACATTAATTGCTATAGAAAATTCAGCCACTATATCATTATCAAGCAGTCTTGAAAAAAGCCCTAAAATACCTTCATTTGTAGCCATCAAACCATATGTCTTCAACTCTTTTTCAGCCTATCCTACATATTTCTTTTCATCCCTGCACATGGGTGAAATATTCTTAAAATTGCCAAGACTACATGTTGTCCATTTTTGCAATCCAGACACAAACATAGTTTTCCCCTTTCTTGGAGGCATAATTATCTTCCAAGAGGCATTGCCATAGCCTCTAGTTACAACAATGCTATCTAAAAATCCTTAAACTCTCATGCATTAGGTGGCATGGGATTATATTGTAGCCTATTCCGATTACGGGTATGATTCACACAAATAGTGAGAAACTGTATAGCCTTTGTATTGTCTTTACTCTGAACTTGAGCATATGAAGAACCATCATCCAAGGACTTTGTTTCTAGCCTTGATTCTGAAATATAGGGCTATCCCAAAATCACCGGATAACTACATGAATCTTGCACAAAAAAGTGATATTCATCCCCCCTAACATCTCTAATAGTCACGCGTACATTTGGATAAGCCGTAGAAAGATCCGTTAATGAAATGTTTGGTGCTCACATGTTCCATCCCATCTACATCAATCAGCCAACCTCCATTCTCATACAAGCTGTGTGCCATAACATTGATTTTGAAACCATGATCCAAGAGAGGTATGCAAGGCGTATCTCTTTTTCCCACTTTAACAATTGTCTCTGTTGTACCATGAGCCCAATGCATTTGTGAATAATGAATGCTTGGAATAAAATGAACATCTTCTTCTTCATGTACTTGATGGATATTCCCATTATACACATCCTTCTCTCTATGATTACTGCTACCCATAAGACCAATTGCAGCCACAAGCTTGCTATCAACACTCCCATTTAACTCATTTTAAACATCAACCTACTCCAAATCAGCATTACATGCATCATCATATTCCCTTTGAAGTTGTTTCGCTATGTCTTTGTCAACCTGCATCAATACTCGCAAAACTTTACCATCAAAGTGTCTTTTTCGTTTTAGCATATCAATGATTGCATCATGAAATTCACGCTTCGAAATTCGAAAACTTCACCAAGTGTGAATTCCACTCTACTGCCAAGTATGTGATCTTTCAAGACATTTTTAAGGTTTGTGGAAGTCTTAAGATCCGATTGTAACCTATAACCAGGATGATTTCCCCTTTTCTTCCCTTTTTGTTTCTTCTCTTGAGATGCATCCTCCATAATATGCTCAAGTATGGACTTTTTAGCCTCTTTTTTGCTACTCCATTTTACTTCATGTTATGCATTTAGATGGACCTGAAGAGGAAGGACCAGCAGTGTCCTCATCTCCTCTTCTCTTTTCTTCCACCACAAGAGCTTCTTGATTATGAACCTCAGCCAAATAAGCATAGGCTAAAAATGAATCCACTGGTGCACTCCATTTTATTCTCCCTTGTATACTCTGACTTGCATCAGCTTATTCATACTTTAATGTTTTACCTTTTTCCATGCAATCTAATGCTTGCATCCAAACACAATATTTTTCTTCAACCATGCCTCCTTTACGAGCTTCTTTGGTCCTTTCAATTATCAACCCATATGTAGCTGCAACTATGGCAACAAATGCTGTTCTTGTTGCCATCTCTTCCAACCTCTTCTACATGCCACCATTTCCAAAATTTGGCTCTATTCAAAGACTCGTTTGTGTTGCATGTATTTTGCTATCTTTCCAAAAGACAAACCTTTTTGCTTTCGCTTCACGATAGGATGTATAGTCTCGCTTTTCATGCTGTAAATTGTCACACCAAATGCATCTTCTCTTGTATCCCTCTTTAAACGATGTTTGGGTTGTTGCCCAACCCTTCTCTTCTACCTTAACAGTGTAGAGTGGGGGGACAGAGAGGGCTAGGGTATGTTGACTGAAGCCACCAAATGGACCTAGCTTGAGAACCCCTAGCATGTTAGGTATCATCATGTTAGTAGCTACATTTTGAGAGGGCCTTAGAGATTTTCTAAGGAGTGCATGGCTTTTCATATAGCCCTTTTGGTTAATTCTTGCATTGGGAGGGGTAGTAGAGAGGAAAGGATTATTAAACTTTGAGAACCTAGTGTCAATCATATCTTCCAAAAGGTTCATGCAAAAATCTTGCAAGAGATTGGCCTTTAACATCAGACGGGTCATTACAAGACTACCTATATAGAGGGGTAGTAGGTGTTCTTCTTGGGCTACATGTTTTTGTTTTAGTAGGATTCACAAGAGGTAGAGGTAATTACAAGTGGTAAGGAAAGTGGTTGGGACATGTTGTGAACTCATCCAAGAAGTGAGTGATCGAAGGTCGAAGGTCTTGTGCCCCAAAGGTTAGGCATTCTTCAAGGTTGGCAGCATTGACATTGCAGATCAAAGGGAAGTCATACCTGCCATGCTTTTTCTAGTCAAAATCAATACTGTGGCACCTTGAGTAAGCCATTAGGTGGAGTTGTCCCTTTCATATGGTAGCCTATTACAAAAAGCCATCCATGCCTCAAAATTGTTATTCAAGATCTTTCTGTGCCATTTAGGTTGGAATTTGTATCCTTTGACTTTTCTTGGCTCTTCTACGACCTTATTCACCCAATATTTTGTAGGCTCTCGTCTTCATAATGTGGGATTTTTAACCTCTCATCCATCCACCTCTTCCTTAGCCTATTTGAGGAGCTGGATTGCTCTCCTTCAACCACATGTGGAGGCAACACTCGATTTAGGGCAGAAGGGTAGAAGAAGTCAAATTGGAATGGCCTACACCCGTTTTCCCACTACTCCCAACCCAATTGATAGGTAGTTGTTCCTCAATTCACATCATCTAGACATCAGGCACTTCTTGTGATCTAGCATTAAAATTTCTCCTCATGAATTCAGCCAACTCTCTACATTTCCTTTTGGCCTCGTTCATTCTTTGTGCACTGGCACAATCTTCTTCTTTTTGGCCTTCTTTCTTCTATTGATGGAGGTGGGGGTGGGCTCTATTAACCAGGTGGTGCCTGGGTGTTATCAAGTTTCTCAAAATTGAGCCCTTTTTCCCTTGTTAGTTATGCTTAGGCTGTTGTGGTTCATTACTCTTGATGCTCTTACTCTCCAATTCCAAGCTACTCTAACTCTTTCCTCGAGAGCCCTACTTGCATGAAAAGTTTTATTTATTGTGTTAAGCTTGGGCTAGTGCTAGGCTAGTGGTGGTTGTAAGGGTGTGCTCTTACAGTCCATACCTTATGGGTCTCCTTGAGATCTCTAGCTTTCTTTTTAGCCCTTCCATGGAGTTCTCATCTCCAACATCACTTACATGAAGCACAATGTTCAAAAAGTCGTGTTGCTAGACTTTTAGCTCTACCTCCACCACTTCATCCCTTATTTTTGCCATGATTCTCCCACTCTCTACTAGAGCAAGGTATTTGGCTAGGTCTCTGACCCTTCTAATATTTCTCCCTTCCCAGGCCTTACCCTTCTCCTCCATCTTTCCTTTACTTTGGCTCAGTTCTTGTGATAACATTGTCACCACTTCCTCTTGTTCTCTACAGATTGCCAACATATTTTCCTTGTCTTGTTTGTGATAGTTCAGCTCATCTTTCACTTGTTTATGCTCTTGGAGGATTCCAAGGAGTCGATTTTCTGTCTCTAGCAGGCTTTTGGTCTACTCCTCATCTTTTTGTGCCCTAGCCTCTTGTAGTTCCTTTAGTAGTAGTTCCTTTTGCCATCTCTCCTTATGGAACTTTGCATAGGCATGTGTCTTCACCCTTTTTGGATCCTCAAGCGAGCTCATCTTTGAGTTCCTTTGGCTATTCAAGGTGCTCTTCCATGTCCTTTTTCCCTTGTATGAGGCTTGAAAAGTCCATTTCTAGCCCCATTTCTCCCTTTATCTTCTCCATTTGGAGTTCCTTTGCAATCTCTTCTTCCTTCTCCACCTCTACTTTCTCCCTTACTTCTATTCCTTCTTTAGATCATTCACATGCCTTTGATAGATGATTATCTACTTTGTCTTCTCTAGATTGGTAGGCATCGAACCCATCCTTCTCAATCTCTTACTCTGCCATAGCGGCCTTCCTCTCTTCCTTCATCTTTTCAAGTTGGCCTAGGGGCTCCTACACATATTCATCATAGTTGGTTGCTGCTAGTATAATAATGGCATGGACATTGTTGATGCTTCAACCTTGGATTTCTTTGGGTCTTTTCTAGACTCCCTGTCCACAAGAGAAGCTCTCTTTGTTGCTATCACTAGGGCTCTACCACTTAGCACTAGGCCAAGCTGCTTCATTGAATCTAGCAGAGGTACTACCCCAATCCACCATGTTTCTTTGGTCTACTCTCACTTGTGACGTCTCTTGGGTGGTGGCATGCCTGGTAATCAAGGTTGGTGGTGATTGGTGCGTGGGGGCCTTTCCTTTTCCTAGCACAATGGGCCCTTGAGCTCTTTCCTCTACTGCAGCGCGCTGGAGCCTAGTTCTTTACATGGGCTTCTCCTATCAACTCTTTGAGAGATGAGAGGCTTGCTCTGCTGACAATCTCAAGGCTAGGGCCAATTGCTCATCATCTTCTCTTTTCAGCCTTTCCTCATCCTCTATTTGCTTCCTTTTTTGTTGCTCTTCTGCCCTTCTAGACTCCTCTTCCACCTTTCTTATTCGCTCCTCTTCTTCTTCATGCTTCTTTTTTCATTCATCTTCTAGCTCTTTCGACTCCTTTTGTGTAGCTTCTAATTCTTTGTCTCCTTCTATTGTGGTTTTCTTCTTCTTCTTTGGGATGTTCACAACTTGATTTTTCCTTTTTCTCCTTGGCTCAACAAGACTGAGCCCTCCTTTCCTTCCCTACTAATAGTTCTCTCACTCGAAGCCTCTTGTTGTTGCTAGACTTGGAGTAGAGCTTTCTTCTTTTTTTTGTGGCTTTCTTTGCTTTTTCCTTCTACACTCTCACGGCCTCTTTATCCGCCAAGTTTGTAGTGTAGAAAGAGACTGGGATGCTCATATTTATGTGTGACTACATAAGCAATCCGTGGGTCAAGGAGTACTTAGGGGTTTCCTCCACCACTTCTTGTCTTTCTAAGTCTCCAATGGCCTCCTGGATGCTGGAAGTGAGCACACCTCCAAACCCTATGTTGGAGGCCTTGGCTACTGACTTCTTCCTTGTTGTCTCCACTATGGAAGCCAGAGACTCGCCACTTGTAGCTCTAGCTCTTGTGGTGAGCACTTTCATCACTGAAGATTTAATAGTATTATGCACATATCCATTTTAATTGATTTCATCTAGAGACTTAGCCATGGGGCTCTCGAGCAGTGGCACTCCAATCCTTCTCGTCAAGGCATTATACCTTTGACTAGTGAATGTAGCATGGACTCTCTTTGCCTGTAGCTTGATGTTGGGGTCCGGGATGTCGACTAAGCTGACTCCATCATTCATATATACTTGGGCCTTGTCCATCTGTAGCATGCCATAAATGTCTCTCTTGGGCCGCCTCTTAGGCTTGTTGACTAGCCCTAGAGCTCTTTTCACCATTTCGAGACTCAACTCAACTTCTATTCTATGAGTCTCCTCTCCTTGCCTCACTATCACAAAGCCATGGTTCCTGTTAGCATTGAAAGTTCACAAGAACTCCATGCACTTGCTCAATGGCTTGCTCGATATTCTCCATATATTTACTAACATTACACTAGTCAACAATATGTTTTACTACTTGCTCTTCCATCACCGTACCTTTTAAGTTCTAGATGCTTCTAAAATTAAGCTGATTAAAGGCCCTTATTTTCATTGCTAGCCAGTATTTGTCCTACTCTTCTTTCATGAATGGAACCTTGCTATCTTTTTCATGTTGCCCTACCATCTTGGGTTCCTGACATGATGCAACAGCTCACTATTAGTTCACTTGAAATGACTTTTTGCAAAAAGATAAGGGGATCATGAATATTTTCTATGGAAAGGTGAAATGCTCAAGTATAGAATGAAAATTTTTGCTTCAAGTAGTCCAAATAAGAATTTCCTAAAAATATTCCTTAAGTACCAATTAACTTTTACTCGTCCTTTTCAAATGCAATATTAGTGAGTTTGGGAATCTCCTAATCCCCTTTTTTAGAATACTAAAAAGGTGGCACCCAGATAACATGCCCATAAGTTTCTCAAAACCGTATGATGTGACCTATCATTGGAAAGTGCTTGAAAAATGGAATCTATTGAGCTATAGAGTGCTGGATTTGGAGTTATAGTGTTCAAGTTATAGAAAATCTAAATATTTGACCATGTTTCCCAAACTTATGGGAAATTCCCATATTTCCCAATATGGTGTTTTCATTTTAAAATTTGATTTAAGGTTCAAGGGGTGTCTTATTTTCCACCTTACTCCCTCCCTCGGGAGTGATGAAAATCCTTCCTAGGATTGGAGGACGAAGGTTTAAGGGCATTAAGTGCATGCTTGTTATGCTCTACTTCATCATGAGCCAATCATAGAATTTTGGGTTATACTCCAAGTGGGCATGACAGTCCATGTCATGAGGTCTAATGCCTATGTATGTAATGTAGGTCAAGACATCAACTCGAAAGTCATCAGAGTTCATCTTACATGTTAAAGGAATAAAAAAAGCTTGAAGAAGAGTATAGGAAGAAACAAGAAGATGAGGAAGAACGACTAAGGCAATAGGAGGAGTAGGAGGAGATCGCCCTGGCCATTCAGAGATCAGTGGAGCAACCCTCCCCATTGCACGAATTGGCAATGATGAGCCCAACATGAGATGACATGCCATGCATAAGTGCAACAGTTAAAGATGCAGGATGAAGACCACTGGTGGAAGGCAAGGGTAAAGCCCCTCTACACCCAACCCCACTAGTCATGGCCACCCCACCCCGACACAAGAAACTGTTGAACGAGTGGTCAATGAAAGCAACATCATGGCCTAGGTGTATTATTTAGTAAGAAAAGTGCAAGAAATTGTGCCTACACCTAGCAAAGGAGTCCCCCTTACAAGAACAAAGATGCCAATAGCAATAGCAGCCAATGTAGAATCATGCAAAGGGTCGAAGGTACCCTGCTTAGAAGTGTCAACTACTTCCATGCCTTCAGCCATGCGCAATACTGAAGATCATGTGACAAATTGGTAAAAGAGCTTCAAATTCAACTCAACAAGATGACAAAGGAGAAAAAGGACACACTTGTAGAGCTAAAAGAGAAGAAGATCACCAAAAGAGGAGAAGATCACCTTTGTAACCTACAGGGTGGAAAAAGGGGGGGTGATGACCATCATCAATACGAAAATGATTGTATTGAAAGAGGTCTTAAAGGAAAGGGAGGAGAAGAGAGCCTAAAGGATTTGTAAAATGAAGAAAGAGAGAACTACATTTCCATAGAGAACATGCGTGCCTTCAACTTCAGGGAAAATAGGCATCTAGAGCTAGAAATAAAGGAGTTGAAGAGGCAAGGATAGACCTGTAGGCAACAAGGACCCAAAGAGATGAGGAGACCACGAAGAAGCTAGTAGAGCTACACAACCAACTTTAAGCAACTCTCCTCCATGAGTAAGCAATACTAAGGGAACAAGTAGAATGCAAAAATTAGTAGTAGAAATAAATGCACTCATTGCATGAGGAACAAGAGCAGGTGATCGCCATCCTAGCCCGATACCAAAATCAAGGGCTAGAGCAGATGAAAGAGTAAGTAGAGGAGTGGGAAATCAAGAACGATGTGAAATAGGACTAGGAACTTATAGTGTGGGAGCAATGGGAAAACCGTGGCACCCTTTCAAGTTTTTTACTTTCCCTCATACATTGGATAGGGTGCTATCTCCAAGGGTAGTGGAGGATGTAATTAAGCTTTCAATAAGGCTAAGAAGGAGATAGCTAGAAGAATGAATGAGATACCCCATGAGGTGGTAGCAGGAACCTACAGATTACTGGGAAGATAAGGCAATCGAGGTACCATGGAGGGTGAAGGAATATGAAGCTTAACCCAGGTGATGAAAAAACATCTGGGAATCTAACTTAGAGTCCTGGATGGCTTTTTACAACACACTACTGTAGGAACGGGGATGATCCTACCTACATGGCCTATCTGAGAAGGATTGGAGTTACTTCAACCAAGAGGTGTATGGTAGGTATGACTTCCCTTAGATCTACAACGTAAATAAAATGATGAAATGCTAATAAAGAAGTTGTTTGATGTTGTTTTTCTATGTCACGTGATAAAATTACGTGAAGGAACCAGTGCCTAACAGGGCTAATTAAAGAAGCTGATTGTTATATGTCAAATTAATGTGTTAGATAATTACATAACTAAAACAAACCGAGGAAAGTGCGGAGGATGGACCATGGGTCCGTCCCACGGATGGGTGGTCCCGGTTAGCCGGGAACTTTTCTCAAAAATCTCGAAGAACAGCGGGATGATCATCATTACCAAAGCGAATAATGAGAGCAATAACCTAGAGTTACGTCTTACCCGATTTACGCTGTTTTAGGGGAACGGAATGGGACTATGCCTTATGGCAGAGAAGTTGAGCCTTGCATCCCTCTTGTTTCCCATTCTCCTTGAACCAAGTGCAGCGTGAATCCGCTTCGGACTTGGCGTTTCTGCGTAAAGTAATTCGCTCGGGTCTGACGCTAGTTGCTGCTAGCTAATGACCAAACAAGAAAACCCAAATTCAGGTCGATCCTAAGTGGGAACGGCCAGGATACTTCCGCTACGGGGCAGACACGGGAAGACCTAGATTGCAAACCCGTAACATTCCATGGGAGTGCCGGGTGGAGTTTTCTAGACATCCTTTCCGATGGACTGCTAAGACGTGTCCTGGATGATCCTAGTGGACACGTTACAGTAGACGAAACCAAATCATCATCATTGGGCATTGCATCAATTGTGTTGAGATATCGAGCTCCACTCGTGATACGCCAGGGTGACCGTTGTGTATTTATGTCACCGACTTGTCAGTTGCAGACGCGGTTGGTACACCGCCCATGAATAATAGCTACATGATAGCTATCCTTATCTACTCTAGTTCGTGGCTTGGTTAGTATGCCACCTTAGTTAGTTGAGTTTGGTTTGAGACCCATATCTAGGGTTCTTATATTTCTTTGTACTTGAGTTCTTTTGGCTTACACAACTAAGAAGAGGAAAACTGTTTTCAGCCTCCACCCTTGTGTGTATTCCCCCATTGTGCAAGCAAGAAAGCTTCAAGTGAGACTCCTTCCTTCTCTCCCACAATCTTGACATGGTATCAGAGCCTTGTTCGTGGTAAGGAGCTCAAGAAAGCAAGCCAAGCTCGCGGTGTTCTGGTAAGAGGAGCAGTGTTGCTTTCATTTTCTGTTTTGGGAGCAGATCTCTGCAGGTAGCACAGCCGGAAAGTGCAGGAGTGCATTGTCTCAGGTTGAGACGACCCTGTTTTTTTGATTTGAGGCCATTTCGGGGCCTGTTTTGGAGGTGGAAGTTTTCTGCACGCACTCAGGAAAAGGCCCAATTTTATGCTGTGCAGCCACTGTTCTACAGGTCGGTGAATAGTTACTGTAAAAATTGCATTGTATGCTTGTGCGCAGAGACATTGGGAGTTACAGAATCATCCCTGTTGCCTGTTGATGCAAAATCGTCACTAGGAAGTGACTGTGTGGTCAAATACCACTTTCGCCAGTTTTGCAGATTTTTCCTTGTGAGGGTGAAGCTGTGGTTTTCGCAGTGACAGAATTTTTTGCAATCTTCTGTAATGGCGTCTGATTCTCTTTCACAGATTGTCACTGAAAAGCTTGACAAGAACAACTTCCAAGCATGGAAGTTTAGAATGACAAATTTCCTTATGGGAAAAGGATATTGGGAATTTGTTGCAGGAAATGAAGAAGAACCAGTTCTTCCTGATGTTCCCAATCAACAGCAAATGCAGGCATTCAAAACATGGCATGAGAGAGCCAGGAAAGTTATGTATTGGCTGTCTATCAGTATTTCAGACTCTATGATTGTGCATATTCAGGATGCAAGTACGCCAAAGGAGGCATGGGATACTTTGTCAAAAATGTATAGCACAAATACGCAAGCCAGGAAAATGCAGCTCAAGCAAGAGTTGCATAATGTGCAAAGAGAAAGTATGAGCATCAACGACTACCACATGAAGGTGAAGAAGATTGCAGATGCACTTGCTTCCATTGGGTCGCCAGTGGAAGATGATGATTTAGTTTCCGTGACCTTGAATGGTCTAGGAAAGGATTATGCACAGTTCCGAACATCCATTTCCGTCCGTGAAAGATTTCCTGATTTTGAGGAGTTGATTGCTCTTCTAATTTCTGAGGAGCAGAGAAATGGTGGTGCATCTTCTTCAGGAGGAACTTCAAAAGAAGCTGTCTTCTACTCAAATGCTGGAAGAGGTAGAGGCAGAGGTAGAGGAGGCCGATTTGGAGGCCGTGGCAGAAATCAGAATATGCAGCAAACTCAAGAAAACCAGTCCTATGGAGGAGGACGTGGTAACTCTAGAGGCAGGGGGAGCCAAAGAGGTCGTGGTGGATGGCAAAGAGGCCAAAATGCAAACAGTAATGTCGAATGCTACTACTGTGGTGAAATGGGTCATATGGCTAAAGACTACTATAAAAAGCAGAATGACATCATGAATGGAAAACTGCAACAAGGAAATTATGCATCCTCTAGTAGACAGGGTGATGACAGAAATGAGCATCTGTTTATGGTGCAGCACATGAACAATTCTGTGACAAGTGCAGAAGAAAGCAATGATGTATGGTATGTTGACTTAGGTGCATCAAACCACATGACAGGTCATGCAGAATGGATGGAGGATGCAAGGAAAATGGAAAAACCAGGATTTGTGGAGACTGGTGATGATACTGCACATCCTATTGTGCAGATTGGAAAGATTCCCTTGTCTATGCAGGATGGGAAAAAGAAATACCTGTCCGATGTATTTCATGTCCCGAATATCACCAAGAATCTGGTTTCTGTTGGTCAAATGGTTGAACAGGGCTTGCAGGTCAGATTTAATCCTCATGGATGCTTTGTTGAGGATATGAAAAATAAAGGTCGCTTGATAGCAAAAGGAAAGAAGAAGGGCAGAATGTTTACATTGGATGCAGACATGTCTGAATTGAGTGCAGCAATGTTTGCACATGGGACCGGTGTAGTTGCAGATATTGATATCTGGCATAAACGCATTGGTCATGTTAATGTACAGTGACTTAAATCAATGCAGGCCCAAAATATTGTTGCAGGTTTGCCGAAATTCAAGATTGCAGAAATGCATAAGGTATGTGAAGCCTGTCAATTTGGAAAATAGGCAAGGAAACCATTTCCTAGACATGTTCAAGAGAGTGAGAAGCCATTGGAATTAATCCACTCTGATGTGTGGACTACTAAAGCTGCATCTCTTGGAGGCTGTCATTATTTTGTCACTTTTATTGATGACTATAGCAGAAAAGTTTGGGTGTATTTTATGAAAAAGAAAAGTGAAGTTTTTGGGCATTTCAAAACCCTTAAAGCTATGGCTGAAAAAGAAACAGGTCTGCAAATAAAATGCCTAAGGTCAGATGGAGGGGGAGAGTACCTCTCAAATGAGTTTGCAAAGTTCTTGCAGGAGCATGACATAAAGCAGCAATATTCATGCAGTTATACCCCACAACAAAATGGAATTGCAGAAAGGAAAAACAGGCATATTGGAGAGGTATCTCGTGCCATGCTCAATGAAAAAGACTTGCTAGATTTTTATTGGGCTGAAGCAGTTGCTACAGCAGTCTACATAATGAACAGGACTCCCACTGCAGCAATACATGGAATGACTCCAGAGGAGAGGTATACTGGTAGGAAACCAGATATTTCTCATTTGAAAATTTTTGGTTGCATTGCCTATGTACATGTGCCAGATGAGCTGAGATCCAAGTTGGATCCAAAAGCTGAGAAGTGCATCTTTATTGGTTACTCTCTGCAGCAAAAAGGGTATAGATGCTATAACCCTTCTACTCGTAAGTTTACAGTGAGCAGAGATGTTTTTTTTTATGAGATGAGTAGCTGGTATAAACCAGTAAATGTGATTGATGATGTAGATGCACAAAATGGTAATGCTGCACAGAATTCACAGCAGCAGTCACAAAATATTAGTGGACCTGGAGCGTCCTCTAGCAGTGGTTCACATTCTTCGCCATGGACAGGCAGATTGAGATCAGGAGAATCTTCTCAAAGCAATGTAGATAGTGGTATGCAGGTATCACGAAAAGGAAAAGAGAAGGTTGATCAGCCCATGTTTGATGTGAATGCAGGTCACTCTTATGTGGATGGTGAATCCAGTGGCTCAGAACAGAGCATTGATGATGAGTTGGGTATTCCATCTATTGTTACACTTGGAGTAAGGAAGACCAGGGATGTTTTGAGAGCACCTGGGAGTGAACCTACTTTGCGCAGGTCTACGAGAGCTAGGTATCCTGTGGATAGGCTGAAATATGATGGATTTACAGCCATTCACTATGCATATATGGTCAAAGTGATACAGGAACCAGAACCCACATCTTTTGAGCAAGCCATGGGAAAAGAGAAATGGGAGAAAGCCATGGATGAAGAAATGGATGCCTTGGAAGAAAATGCTACATGGGAGTTAGTACCTTTGCCTAAAGGT
Source organism: Lygodium microphyllum (assembly GCF_053477565.2). Lineage (NCBI taxonomy): Eukaryota > Viridiplantae > Streptophyta > Polypodiopsida > Schizaeales > Lygodiaceae > Lygodium > Lygodium microphyllum. Next base: position 43,983,413 of record NC_141163.1, read on the forward strand.
AAGAATGCAATTGGCTGTAAGTGGGTGTATAAGGTGAAGCACAATGCAGATGGTTCTGTGAACAGATACAAGGCAAGATTAGTAGTCAAGGGGTATGCACAAACATATGGCATTGACTATGAAGAAACATTCAGTCCAGTTGCAAGGATGGCAACTGTAAGAGCAGTCATTGCTATGGTTGCATCAAAGGGATGGTCTTTACATCAGATGGATGTAAAGAATGCCTTCTTGCATGGTGATTTGCAAGAAGAGGTCTATATGGAGCAGCCACCAGGTTATGTGCATGCTGTTCATCCTGAGTTTGTTTGCAGGTTGAAGAAAGCCTTGTATGGCTTGAAGCAAGCACCTAGAGCATGGTCTGACAAGACAGGACAGTATCTCGTCACTATTGGCTTTCAGATTTCCAAGGCAGATTTCTCACTTTATGTGAGAAAAACAGAGAAAGGTATTATGCTACTTGTCATTTATGTTGATGATTTGATTATGACAGGTGACAGTGATGAAGATATCCTTCATGTGAAAATGCTATTGAAGCAGAAGTTTGAGATGAAGGATTTGGGAGAGCTGCGTTTTTTCTTGGGCATTGAGGTGATTAGATCACCAAGTGGGATACAGCTCTTGCAGAGGCAGTATGGATTGGACATGCTGTCCAAATATGGGATGACAGGCTGTAAGCCTATTTCAGTTCCTTTGGAGCAGAATGTGAAGCTGAGCACAGATGCAGGTGAGCTTCTGGAAGACCCTACTATGTACAGACGCATAGTAGGAAGTTTGATTTATATGACTATTACCAGGCCAGATTTGAGCTATGCTGTTGGATTGGTAAGTCAGTTTATGCAGGCTCCAAGGAAACCACATTTGGATGCGGCTAGACGCATACTCAGGTATGTGAAGTCCACATTGCAGTATGGACTATTTTATGAGACTGGGGTTCAGATACAGTTGCATGGATACACTGATGCTGATTGGGCTGGTAGTATTTCTGATAGACGATCTACCAGTGGATATGTATTCTCTTTTGGGAGTGCTGCAGTCACTTGGAGCAGCAAGAAACAGCCTACAGTTGCCTTGTCGAGCACAGAGGCTGAGTACAGGGGTGCAGCAATGGCTGCATGTGAGGTAGCTTGGTTGCATAAGCTACTTTATGATATGCATCAGTCTACAGATGGGCCAGTTGTCATTTATTGTGACAACATGAGTAGTATACACTTGGTAAATAACCCAGTCTATCATGCTAGAACAAAGCACATTGAGGTGCATTATCACTATGTGCGAGAGAGGGTTTTACTAGGTCTTATTGATCTAGTTTATGTCAGCACAGAGGATCAGGTAGCTGACATATTCACGAAGGCATTGGGCGCAGAGAAGCTGCGCAAGTTCAGAGACCTGCTTGGTGTGCAGGAATTGGGATTGAGCTCGAGGGGGAGTGTTGAGATATCGAGCTCCACTCGTGATACGCCAGGGTGACCGTTGTGTATTTATGTCACCGACTTGTCAGTTGCAGACGCGGTTGGTACACCGCCCATGAATAATAGCTACATGATAGCTATCCTTATCTACTCTAGTTCGTGGCTTGGTTAGTATGCCACCTTAGTTAGTTGAGTTTGGTTTGAGACCCATATCTAGGGTTCTTCTATTTCTTTGTACTTGAGTTCTTTTGGCTTACACAACTAAGAAGAGGAAAACTGTTTTCAGCCTCCACCCTTGTGTGTATTCCCCCATTGTGCAAGCAAGAAAGCTTCAAGTGAGACTCCTTCCTTCTCTCCCACAATCTTGACAAATTGCTGCAAAGGCATCTCCAATGCTCCTTACCTTCAATGCATACTCATTGATAGACATCTTCCCTTTCTTCAATGTATTCAACTCTTGCTTGAGTTGAATCTTTCGTGCCTTTTTATTTACAGAAAACATACTTTCAAGTATAGTCCAAGCTGCATATGCATTCTCTGCATTTCTAATGTGTCCCAACATATTATTGTCAAGTACTGCAGACAACCAATACATGACCTTCTTGTCTTTTGCATTCCATTCCTTTCGTGCCTTTGTCTCTTCTGTAGTTGGAGGATCACTCACCTCCGGCTCCTTTTCTTCACCTGAAACGAACTCGTAGAGGCCTTTTCCAATAAGGAAGTTTGTGACACGGAACTTCCATGAAGGGTAATTGTTCTTGTCGAGCTTCTCAATGATGGGGCTTCCACTATTCTCTGCCATTATCACAAGAATAATACCAAACAGCAAGCAAATCTTCTGCAACCCTCGACCTGTAGTGCACAGCAATACACCAGGCAGTCTTTTTCATTGTCTGCTCAACAATACATGCAATCTGCAACCTATTTGTAGATAAACCTTGTGTTTACTCACTGGTAAACACCTTTGAACTTACAGATCTAAAATCTGTAACCTGTGCACCCACGTTCGGTCAATACAGTCGAAGTCACAGTGTACCCTGAAACTGCTGTCCGCAACCTTACGGCTCCAAAACGGGCCCTGAAACGGCCTCAGCGGCCCAAAATCTCTACGGCAATGCCCTAAAGAGCTTATTCGTAGAATACACAGCGCTCTTTGCGCACACCAAATCTCACTGCAATCTGAGATTTTTGCTCTGCCCTGCTTCCGGTGCCTCCAGAGGCACTATCCAAGAGAAGGAGTGGAAGAATGGGAGAGATTCTTATCCGTAGCTTGCTTGCTCGAACCTTGCTTCTTCCCCTTCAATTTAGCCTTCGAAATCAGCCTCTCTCAGTGGCGTGGCTCTGATACCATGTCAAGAATCACGTGGTTGGGGGAGTTGCTCAAGATGCTGCGCCGAACACACACAGAATGCACAAGGAGAAGCTCACTCAAGAGACAAGAAGAGAGATGGAGGCCAAAAAATTTTCTTGCTGATTTCTTCTTCTTCTTCCACACACTTTTACAATGTACACAAAGTATAGATAAGATACAACATAAAGGAAAGTGGCCTACTAAGTCAAACAATGCATAACCGACTAAACTAGTCGACTGGCGCTATAACTATGCCAGCTGTAAATAGGTGTAACAACCTGAATATAATAAGTAATGAGTCATTGGCCATGTGAGAGTCATAATGACCACCGACGTGCTAAGTGTAGACGTGTGGACCCATCTAACCAGGCGGTCCACCATCAATGTCCGCATGTGTTGAGCTTGTCATCTCAACAGGTACCATATGGTAAACCCTAGTGGACCCCTCGGGACACTTCCATGTTTCATTCTCAACAAGTCTTAGCCATTCCTTAAACTTACCAAAAGCTTGAGCCTTATCGCAAAGAGAATATGCCCACATCTTCCTACTCTAGTTATTGATGATCAACATGAAATAAGAAGATCCTCCCAAAATTTTTGTAGACAATTTACCACACAAGTCAGCATGCATGCACCAACTCTAGAGGAGCCTTTGCTCTATTTTTACTTTCATGTGGAAATGCCTTTCTCTACTGCTTGCCATTATGTAAGCTGCTTTACATGGTTTCTTCATTTGTGTTTACGGCAGGTAAGGTGAGCAACCATACCTTGCTTATCCATCTTTTTCAACACTACAAAATCAATGTGACTAAATATTTCATGCCACGGTTTACTTGTACCCACACCAACAATGGTTATAAGAGCACTTAGCTTATATAAGTTGTTTCTCCTTTCTTCTTTGTTGACAAATTTGCTAGTATTGTTGATAGTTTCTACACATATCTTAGTGAACCTCACCTCATGGCCAAGATCAATTATAGAAGCAATTGATAATAGATTTCTCTTAATCTCTAGAATATATAAAACATTTGAAAGATTCTCGCGTTCACCATTTGCAATAACAAAGGAAAGAGTAGATGTGTCCTCAGTATAGGGTGTTTTGCATCGTTCGCAACTGTCATAATGATGGATTCTTATAAAGGCTTCATAGAGCTATATAGACCTTTCTTGTTGGTCATGGGACATGAGGCACCACTATCAAATACCCATGAGTCGGTCATAACACCTCTTGATCAGAATGTCAAGCTGCAAATTGATGTTGGAAATGACATAGAGAATGTGACCATGTATCAACAGATGGTGGGCAGCTTGATATACTTGACTATTACTCACCCTGACTTATGTTATGCAGTGTGGCTCATTAGTCAGTTCATGCAGAAGCCTTGCAAACCACATTTAGATGCAATCAGGAGGATCATGAGATATGTAAAAGATATTATAGATTATGGGTTTTTTAATGTATATGAGAAATCTCTTAACTTGACAGGGTTTACTAATGCTGATTGGGCTGGTTGTGCCTATGACAAGAGATCAACCAGTGGCTATGCATTTGGATTGGGTAGTGTATGATCATTTGGCAGAGTAAGAAGTAGCCTACGGTTGCATTGTCTAGTATAGAAGCTGAGTACAGAGGAGCTATCTTAGTGGCTTGCGAAGCAGTTTGGTTGATGAAACTATTGAAAGACGTGGGAATACAGCTAGAAAGCAGAGTGAGATTTCATTGTGATAGCCGAAGCAGTGTTATTTTGGCTAGCAATCTTGTCTACCATGCGAGGTCTAAACATATTGAGGTTCACTACCATTTCATCAAAGAAATGGTTATTACAAGGCAGATTTGACTTGATTCATGTGAAGACTGAAGACCAGATAGCAGACATATTTATGAAGTCTCTTGGTAAGGAAAAGTTCATATATTTCAAACAGCTACTCATATGGTTTGAGCTTGTGGGGGAGTGTTAGAATATCAAGCTCCTGTTACTCTTGAGTCAGTCTATCTTTATGTGTGTGACCGACATTAGCTGGATATAGCTGTACACATCTATGACATTGAATAAGTCAGTGTAGTCAGTGACTTGACCACAATTAGTCTTGGTTAGTCATACCTATATGTGTAAATCTCTTTCAGTAAGTATAATGGAAGAATTATGGAATAAGAACAACAATGAGAATAGACTCATCTTCTGCTCCACTCTGTCTCTCCCCCTCTCTTCCAACATTGGAGGGCACGTCACTAACTATGCCCTTGATACTAGAAGAGATGGTGGACCTTTCAGACCTTCCTTCAATCTTGAAGCTTGAGATGAAGCAATGATTTGCCCATGGATACCCAGTCATCTGATCCACTGAGAGAGGAGACATCCATACCATTGTATGATGGGTGCTAGGTATCTTTCTTAAAGATGCTACTTGTGCTCTTAAGTGTACAAGAAAAGTACAGATGGAGCAATAGGCTCAATTGTATATGTGTCTTCTTGCTTAATTCATTGAATTTTCTTTTAAGGATACTTTGGTATATGTGTTTTAATTAACACCCTTTTTTGTAGACTTATGTTTTCTTGCTTTATCTAAATCCTTATATTGATTACACTAACATTGTTTTATGACTGTATAGGCTACCTTTGATGATACCTAGAGAGCAAGATGAGTCGATGAATGAAAGATGAGGAGCTATAAGAGATCTTCATACATATATCTCCAAATCATATGGTTCACTTTAGAGATATGGTGGACTAGGAGTTGTCATAATCATCATCTGGTCATCATCTCTGAATATGCTCTAATGCTTTGATCTCGAGTAGGTGGAGTCAATGCTCTAGACTGGTCCCCCCAGAGGGAGGGAGAAGTTTTGGGAGGTATTGATAAGATGTAAATGTCGTGAGTCCACGATCGATTGGTACTCCTTACTCTCGTTATGGTTCCAAAGAGGGTGGCTTAGATGGGTTTTGTGGATGCACCGATGTAGTGTTCCTGTTTCATATGTTTGGTGGATACTTATCACCTCCAAGGTTTATCACACCTATAGGTATGTACATCTCCTAATCATTCTATGATGGCCACTCTCAAAGTGGGAAATTCCAACTCAATAGGAAATATGGCTTTTGTATCATAGACAAATTGGAAAGATGTTTGTCTTGTTGTGGCCTTATAAGAGGTTTTGTACACCTAGAGGGCTTCTCTAAGTTAATCATCCTAATCATAGCAATTTGGGGCAATTGTCCTTATGAGGATTAAACAAGCGATGCAGTTGGTGACTTCAACTTGTCCATTGGCTTTGGAGTTATAGGATATGGAATTATCATTGCATATCTTATAGATCTCTATTAGCTCTTACATAATCTTATTCAAAAAGTTGTGCAAAGTGCATATAATAGAGTGATGTGTCCTAATTGATGTGGTGAGACAGAAGCCCATCCCATGTGTGCACAGGAAAATGAGAATGTTTTAGATCATCAGGTGTGGTAACTTGTGTAAAATCTCACTGCTCAATTGATTCAAAGAAATATTACTCATGTTGATCTCCCCCTTTATCTTACTCTCAATTGATAGATATAGAAGGGAAACCCAGCTCCTCACATCCATTGATGTAATCCTCCTACCACTTGAGCAAATGGTAATTTCCTTGAGCATACAATGTAAGAAGGAAGGCCAAGGAACCTTATAGTAATGTGCACAAGAACAGATGGTGCTTTGTGCATTGAGAGGCCCAACCTATGCATGAAATGCTCTACTCACACATCTCATCTCTCACTTGGATTTAAAGGGCAAGGACTGGTTCCTCACCCCACCCTTTGTCTCATGCTTTGTTGATGAATATAAAGGGTAGCCCATGCTCAATTTTTGATATGATTAGGATGAACACTCATGCCACTTAGGGGGTTATCATCAATGAAGATCAACATGGGCTTGTTGATGTGACAACGAACAATTTCACTCTGAATTGCATCCATGCTACCTGCACACACTTCTATTGGGTCTTAATGAATTCTTCTACGCCTCTTAGAAGTCTCTTTACAAGGAGGTCTTTAGGGAAGACTTCAGTGACCTTCCTCACCACTATTCTAAACTTCGCAGCTTTAGCTTCAGTGTGCCTTTGCCTTCGAGCATTGTTGTGTTTTGTCCAAACCCTTTGGAGAAGGATACTACTACACTGATGCACAGATTCCAATTATCAGTGGGATCTAACTTGGGCTGTGATGTTTCTCTCCATATCCAGTTCACCGCTTTGCACATGCCAGCTGCTTGAGATTTTGTTTAGATCCCTTAGTCTTGAAGGGGTTTGAAAGTTATCCACATTTTCCTTGTTGGTCTCATTCCTTCCCACAACATCAGTCTGTGGTTTACCTTTGGATTACTCTTCGGAGAGTGGCCTATCTGGTTTTGAAGGGGGGAGTGTTGCTTCCTCCTGCCTGCTTGGGGGGTTGTCCTCCCTTGGGCTGTGAGCTTTGTTGGGAAATTTTGTTTTGTCTGATGGCTGTCTTCCTTGGAAGAAGTTGCATCACGGAATTTCGGGACAGCCTTCTGGGCATCAGACTCAGTCTGCATCACATCCGTGTTCTCAGCTTCCCCTCCGGCTTGCTTGGTAGGATGTATCAACAAGTGCTGTAAATGCTGCTTCATATCAGAACTTTTAAGGTCAAATTCGATATGACGAACATCTCTGTCATCTGCATTTTCTGTATGTCGCTTATTGCATATCATACGAGCCAGAAAGGGGTTTTGTGGACCAATAATCGAAGGATCATCTCATTCTGCAGTATCAATCAGTCCATCTGCAATTTCAAACATGTGTCTAACTTCCCTATAATCCTGTTTCGCAAAGTGACCTTGTTTCCTCAATGACGAGCCACAAAATTGTAACTCGATATTTTGGGTTACTTAGTTTTTGTGTTATCATATGGTACAAGTGATGACCCCAGCACTATCAACGGCCCCCTTCTCCTCCTCTATCACAGCAGCAGTTTTCCCCTCGATCAAGATTACCTTCCCCCTGTTCTTCCTGTCCTGAACTCCCCTTCCAAGTTGCCGAGATCCTCCCCGATTTCCCATTCCTCTGCTTTTTGCTCTTCTTCTCAACTAAGCTTCTTCCTCCCCCCCTGATTAGCGAAAAAAAACTCCCTTTTTTTCTTCCCGTAGCTCCGTCTTCCCAATTTATTCTCATTACTAAAATTACCAGTGGCAGCATCTTCTCTAGACTATTCTGAGCACACATAGTTGCAATTTGAACCACCCTCTCATAGTTGCAGTTTGAACCACCCTCCTTAAATCCGATTCATCACATATCCTACACAATTTTGGGTCTAAGAGCTCCATAAGTCGTCCTTCGGCCAGTGCCCATTCTACTATACTGCGCTTCTATCCAGATCCAAGCTTCTCAATTGGTCTCCTACCACTAACTAGTTCTAGCAATAAAATGCCAAAACTGTATACATCACAACTTTCTGAGACCTTGCCCCATAGTGCATACTCTGGTGCAAGATAGCCCAAAGTTCCTTTCACTCTTGTTGTAACATGACTTGCCCCTTCTGGACAATATCCCTTTAAAGATACAAAATTCTTATGTCGAACTCGTCCCAGTACCTCAACTTCAACAGCAAACTCCATCTCTGCTTTTGAGCTCAATTCTTTCAACCGTTTTACTGCAATCTCTGAACCATTAGAAAGTTGGCCCCAGTAAACACTGCCAAAACCAGTATCCTTTTCTAGCCCTTCTTTACTATATTGCCCACGTAGAATAAAAATGCAAACATAACGACTAAGTATGTACAAAGTATCAAATCCCACACACACAACTTTTGGGTGGATTTCACACCTCAGATGCGCAACAATATGACATCCACCCCCTCTAATCCTGCACATCCTCCGGATGGGCCAACTACCCATGGTCATTATCATGATCAAGATCCACAAATAGATCAATCTCTTCATTGTGTATTTTTGGTATATCAACAAGATTATCTATCATATCATTTGTCTCTTCTATTGAAGTTTCTTCTTGTTGCTCTTCTCTTGCAAATTCTTCCAATGCATAATCCTCATCATCTCTTTTCTTGAAAATCTTGATCATTTTTCCTGCAATAGGCACTCTAAGCACTGTTCCATCCAATTCTGTCAACTCATATGTTGCATTATCAAAGACATGTCTGACTATGTATGGCCCAAACCATCTTTTCACCATCTTCCGAAGTGCAGTATGCTGATTTTCAAAGCTGCTATCAAAGACTAATACCCAATCTCCCTCTTCTATTGCTCTAGGCCGCAAGCCATGCCTGTTGTCAAACCTATCCTTATTTCTTAGTCTAGCAACCTTCAACCTGTCAATAGCTAGCTGAATATCCTCTGGTCTTCTCTCCAATTGCCGAATCCGAAGAGCTAAGAGCTCCTCTCTCGTCAAATCCTCCTGCCAAGGTAAAACTGACCATACATCAACTCTACGGGCATATATCCTATGGTAACACTGTGAGTCGTACGATCAGCCCACAAAGAAAATGGTAGAAGTCTCGGCCATTCTCCAATCCGTCCTCTGCACGATTTAGCTAATGCTATCACTATCGGTGGATGCCCTCTTTCACTCTTCCCATTTGCCTCTGGATTGTATGCTGTGGTTAGAGCCAACTTGATTCCTAGTTGAGAGAAAAACTCCCTAGCTTCATTTGCATCCAATTCACCGCGATCCGCAGTGATCTTACCCACACAGCCATACCTGCAAAAAAATTCTTCCAATAAGAACTTACACACTGCACTAGTGGTCTTCGTTCTCAAAGGTCTGCCCTCAACATGATTGGTAAGATCCTCTCTAGCCAAAACAATATACCTCATCTGCCATAGACCCATAGGCATAGTAATCAAGTCAACTACCCACTTATAATGAATGCATAGCGGATAGGTCGGATGAAGCTCATCTCGATGACGCACTACCGAATACATCTGGCAGTCTTTGCAAGTCTCTACAAAGTGAGAAACGTCTCTATACATGCCTTTCCACCAATATTTCTCCTTGATTTTCTCATAAGTAGCCCACACTCCTCTATGACCAGCCCAAGGACTCTCATGAAACTCCCTCATCACCTGTAACTGTGTCTCTCTATCGCAGACAACCTGCAAGGGTAATCCACCTCTTTTCTTCGGATGCTTACAAAGAAATCCGCCCTTGAGAAAATAACCATAGGCTTTTCTTTTGAACTTCTTGAACTCTTCATCTATCCATTCATCTCTTTTGCTTAATGTACTAAGGTACTTGCCAATCTGCAACCAATCTCCAACATAGAGTTCTTCTATGAAAGCCACAATATCATAGACATGGCAAACATGATCAACCATAGTGGCTGAAATTTCTGCATCATCCTCTTATGCAAGTAGTGTCTCCTCATCATCATATCTAGCTCTAGATAGCATATCTGCCCCACTGGATTATCCTTTCCTGCTATATGTTTAAATTCTAGATTTAATGACTTGATGTATGCAATCCATCTCAGCATAGCTATATCCAGAGTAGAGCAACTTGTAATGATACCTATCAATGGCAAGCAATCTCTCTCTACCACATCTGAGGCTCCAATAAAGTACTCCTTGTCACATTTTAGAGCCGTAACAATCCCCAGTAACTCTCTCTTGATTTGCAGATATCTCCTCTGTCTCTCGTTTAGGACTTTTTTCCCAAACCGAATAGCATACCTATTTCCATCTGCATCATCTTGACCCATAGCCCAAATTGGACTAGTGTCAACTGTCAATACAATAGGCCTTCCACAATTATAATCCGCTTTCCTGAGAGTAGGAGCAATCTGCAATAACTTCTTTAATTTTTGCATGGCTCTAGTGTGGCTCTCATCCCAATAGAATTTCTGCCCCTTTCGAAGCAGCTGATATAAACAATATGCTATGTGTGCAAAATGGGGTATCCAAATCATATAAAACACACAAGCACCAATGAATCTCCGTACCTCTGAAGTGGTAGAACAATACTCCGTAATCTTGCCTATAGCATCCACCTTCTCAGGTGAGGGTTTCCTGCCATAATATCCACACATATGTCCAACAATGACAACCTCATTAACTCCAAAAACAGATTTTTTCCCTGATAGTGTCAAGTTCACTTCTTCTAACCTGGCCAAAATCTTCTCACAAGCTGAAATATGATCAGCCACAAAGTATCTGCATCCCTTCTCATTTAGACTCTCATTCTTCTCTTCTTCTGCACAACCCTTAATGGGCACATCATCCAAAAAAGGCATGGTAAGCTGAGGTATATAATCACGAAGGACCTTGTGCATGGCATTCATCATATGCGCAACAGAATTAGTGGCACCTTGAGGCAAGGTAGACATCTTGACAAGCCCAATAGGAGTTCTCATAGTGGTTAAGTCCTTGCTTTCCAAAGCGAGCTAAAACTGATCATATCCCGAATACAAATCACCTAAAGAATAGATGGCACGTCTAGCAAATGCTTCTGCAAACTCATCCACAACTGGACCTATACCAACATTCTTAATAGTAACTCTGTTTACTGGCTGCATGTCCTGTATAAATCGGAGAGTACCATTCTTCTTTGGAACCGTAAACCACCTATTTGAGTATGGTGCAGATGAAGGCTCTAGGATTCCCATCCTGATTTTCTCATTCAACAAATCAATCAGCTTTGGCAGGTGTGCCTTAAGCACTGGAATAGGTCGGAGGTTCCATGGAATATGAGGAATAGTAAAGATCACCACAGGAGCAACAATATCCGGATTCACACATCCAATCTCATGCAGGAAAAAAGCAAACCCCCTTCCATGTCGTTCAAGCATCTCCTGAAAGCATTGCTTCTCTGTGGGTAACAAGAAATAACCATTTCCAATTTTCAATTCAGCAAGAGTCTCTACTGAAAATTTATGGCCTATATGCTCTGGATTCCTCAAAATTGGCTGTTTGGCAGCCCTCTCTATTTGCTGGTCACTGTCAGGTGGAAGCGGTACAGATACCAGCTTCACCTTCTTATCCACAGTCTTATATTTCGTGTCAACCATGGCTTCATTATGATCCTCTGCATTACTCAAATCTTGTTGTAAATCAACAATTCTGCACTCCAGGCTGAATATCCTCAGCCCTCTGTTCTATGAACTGCATAGGAACAGCCCTAAACTCTGGATGCTGAAATATTTCAGCAGTAAACTCTGTTGGCTGAAAGTTTTCAGCCCTCTGTGTCTTTGTAAGCTGATCATAATCAGCTGGAAACTCTATTTGCTGAATTTCTTCAGCACTCAATACTTTTTGCTAAGTCACCTCAGCCTCTGACTCTACCTGTGACACAAAATCTGCAATTTCATGAAACATGTCCAAGGATTGCACTAATACATTACTGTGACAACTCTGCATATCAGTTTTCAGCATATTTTTCATCTCTGTCATCGTATCTGCACAAATCATACTATCATACATCCCATCTATATGCTCATCATACTCTAAAATACATGTATTTCTCAAATTTTTCTCCTTCCTGCATGTGTACTGCCTGGCAGTTCTATGCAACTTAGAAGTCTTCTGATAACTCATTGAACTGTTTGCTGAAAATCCAACAAAACTGGAGGAGAAAACACTGCTGTCAGGAGGCGAGAACTCCAATCTCCTCTGCTCTGTACCACCATCGTCTCGCGAAACAGCGGTACCTAATGAAAATCAGAATCCCTCACAGTGGGCAAAGGTGCATCTCTAAGAGTATCCCTATTTCTTACATGGTTCACACACACAGTTATAAACTGAACTGCTCTCATGCCATCTTTACTGCGAATCCGTGCATAAGCAGATCCATCATCCATTACCTTTGTTTCCATGCGCATCTCTGTGATGAATTGCTGTCCAAGAATTATGGGATAAGAGCATCAATCCTGCACAAAGAAATGGAAATCCTCCTCTACATCTCCAATAGAAACCCTGACACTGGGACAGGCATGATACAAATCACCTGCAGTGTTGTTGGCGGCTCTCATATGCCACCCATGCTCTACATCCATAGGCCATCTATTACTTTCATAAACTCCACGAACTATGAGATTAATCTCTGAACCATGATCCACCAAAGCAACATAAGGCACCTGTTTCTCTCCAATTTTTACCATCGTTTCTGTAGTTGCCCTAGCTCAATGACTCCGCGAAAAGTGACTACGCGGTATCAAGACAGGCTCATTAGTTTCAGCATAATGCATAGGCTAAACCCTCTTCTCTATCTGTGGAAAAACAGAAGCATTCTCAACCATAACCTCATCCTCATCCTCATCCAACTCCCCAATCAAAACTCCCTGTGTATCAATAGTAGGCAATGCATGTCTTTTCCTCTTGAGGACCTCTTGGAGAACTGATCTTGAAACTCTCTTTTGAGATGCCCAAAACCTCAGAAATAGTAAAAGTCACCTCATTGCCAAGTATCTTGTCATTAAAGATTTTCTTCATGTCCGTTGATGTCTCAATATCGGACATCAATCTAAACCTTGGCTGCTTTCTCTCTCTAGGCTCTTGCCTCTTTTCTTTCTTCTAAGCATCTTCTATTGGAGCCCCGAGAGGAACACCAAGGAAAAGGGAATTCTCTTGCAAGAAAATCTATCTTGTAACATCAACAAGCTTATTTATCATGTTTCATATGATCACAATGAAGAAAAGAACACTAGGCACAACAAATCTTCATGCAGCATCATGTAGATCTCGCACGGTTTTTAATAGAATCAACCATATTCTTCAATATCTTCACAAAATCCATCAATAGAACAAAGAAAGCAAAGAAGTACACTATCTTTGAATGGAAATACATCACATAGTATTCATCTTCAATATTTTCATAGTCTTCTCTCTCAATCTCTCATATACAATCACTCTGTTTCAGTAGAATTGGCTATCTCTGACTCTCTCTCTCTCTCTCCATCAATAATACATCATATCCTCACTACAATCTCTCTAAAATCACTTTCAATAATCACTCTTAGGTCGTGGATACCCCTCCCAAGAGGTATGTCTGATATGAAGAGTCACCAGAGCCACTACAGTGTCCTTTCATAGCTCACTACTGTCACTTCACTCTAGTCTTCACTTGAGTCTTTAGCAGCTACTTCTTCCACTTCTTTCAGCTCTTTTGCACTTATATTCACCTCTTTCCAAGGCTAGAAAACTTTCCCAAAGTCACACATACATTCCACAGAACACTTACAGAAGCATACAGAACAGTCTACAGAACAGTACCAGAACAGCTACAGTACAGAACAGAACAGAGACAGAACAGAAGCAGAAGCTCTACAGAAAACCTATAGAAGGTTACAGAAGGTCATCAAAACTACATAACTCATTCTCAAACCACTCCAAACTCTCACAAACCATTCAATAAACTTTCACAATATCTCAATCTTCATCAATCAATACTCCATCCCTCCTTACAGAAGACAATCAGAACAAAACAGACCAAAACAGAGCAAAACAGAAGGTATACAGAACCAATCAGAACCTGTCAGAACATCACAGAACCACCAACAAACATCATGATCTTCCAAAACACAATCAATATCATCCAAAACATTCTCAAACCACTTCTAAATCAATCAATCATCTCATAAAATCAACCATTCAGCTCTCAAAAACAACAAAAATCAGCCAAAAAACAAGTCATTTCAACACTCAACATATCCCCACACTTAAGAAGGAAGCGTCCTTGCGACCCAGGAAAAAGGGAAAACAAGTTAAGGGAAAAGCTCAACTTTGATCTTCAATAGCTTGTCACAAAGAATCCATCCACCACGACCCCAACTTATAACCTGTTTCTGATAGAAAAATACAAAGAAAGGAAAACTCTTTATACATTAACACTTCTTATCAAAATAAAAATCACAACAAATTTGTAAAGGATATAAAAGTTTGCTTCTTCTTCATCAGCATCAGCTTCAACTCTCCAACCACGACCCCATCACCACAATTCTCCAAAATGTAGCTCGTACACGAAATCCAGTAGGAAACCGCCACGTTCATTTGTCATTAATAAACTCACAACACAAACACTAATACACAACACAACCATCTGAATGACTCCGTCAAAAAAGAGAGTTTTGCATTAAAAAGCTTTCACCATACATTGGAAAGGTATCAATGAAGATGATCCCTCTTAAAAGATTGATGTTGTCGGAATCGATCCATAGATAAGGATTCATCTACAAAGTTTTTGGGAGGATTTTGAAAAAATTGGAGACAACACATCCTTTCCAACAGAACCAAGTATCTGCTAGGCAAACAAAGGGCATGAAAATACAGTATCTCCAACTGTTGGGAATCAATGCTAACATTGACATTCATGCACAACTTCGGAATAGACTTTGAATCATTATGAGAGTGCCTATGCATATACGCCAGGTACCAAGCAAAGTGAGCAGTTAATCTCACTGAGGGATTTGCAGACTGTGAATACTGCTGGGCAAAATGAACATAGTTTTGATAAGCTTGACTAGAAGCTGTCCATTCTCCTGGAATGACTGGCCAATTGATCTGCGGTCCTGTAAGGCAATCATCCGAACTCCATCCCCTTCTTCTGGAAATCTGATTATCAAACCCGTCACAGTCACTAACCAATTGAGGTGGTTGAGATATAGAAGTGTTAGGAGAGGGTAATGGAATAAGGGAAAGTGGATGTAGGGAAGGATAGGAAAAATCATAAAAGGAAGAAAAGGTTAAAGAAGGAGTGGCAGAAATTTGTAAGGAATCACTAAGGAACGGTGTTAACTGATAAATAGGAAATGTGGAGGGTACATTAATGGAGGGAGAAGGACAGGGCGGAGAAGGGGAAAATACCCTATCCTCAATAAAGGAACAGTAAGTGAAAATAGGAATTTGAGGGAAAGATGAAGGTTGGAAAAGAAGGGGTAAAATAGTGGAATTAGATTGACAAAGGAAAAAATATATAGCATAGCGGTGAGCCATTTGTTGGTAATAGAGGAGGGTAGGAACAGAAGGTCCTAAAAGAGATCGTCTATGATAGGCATCAAAGAAGGGAGCATCAAATGGATTATGCTTGGAAAGATAGGTTAAGAGATCCATCCTCAGTTGATTAGTACTCTGGGCAAAGGTAGGAGCTGTGTTTTGTCTTTGATTGAGGACCACCGAATCAATCATGGGATGCCACGAATTATCATGACAATCAGCTACTTTGGAGGAATAACTCTGGAACATGTCAGCTATGCGCAACTCCAAATGATTGACATATAAAACAGCCTGTAAGACCACATCCCCCACATACCATGCCATATCTACCTCATCTGGAATTAACAAATCTCCTCGGAGATACATGTATGACATCAACATGGTATCTAGCGTGACAGAATCTTCAAAGACCATTCTGACTACCTCTGTCAACAACTCAGCAGACCAAGCCCCACTCCAGCCATCCTCTGGAAAAGGTAAATCCATCGTGGAAAGCTTCATGTAGAAGACCAACTTTTGTAAGTGGTAGTGGACAAAGAAAGAATGGTCTGGTAGAACATAATCCTGAAACTGTTCAAAGGTAGACCATAACAAGTCCATTCTGGACTGCAATCTTTCCACTTTATCTTGGAATAGAGGGCACAAAGTAGCCTGTCTCTGAAGAGCAGCCAAGTCCTGCTGTGAAAGAGAAGGAATCAATGGAACAGGAGGGCTTGGAGGAACAGAGCGGGACTTTGCAAGCTGATCTTGCAACTGCTGGATTTGGGAGGCTTGGTTGGCCACTGTGTCATTAGCAGTCTGTAAAGCTGAAAGCTTGTCATCTAAGATAGCTTGGAATTCCTTTGCTTCACTGGACATCCTCTCCTTCTCTGCTGAAAGGCTAGTAACCTGTGATTGAGCCTCGAGTAACTGGGTCTTCAATGAAGAAATCTCATCGCTTTGAGTGGCAACCAGTTGGGTTTGCTGTTCCATTTGCTTAAATAAATCTGCTAGGGTATCCTTAGCAGAAGCTAACTCAGATGTTGCCTTATGCAACTGGTCTTTGGACTGCATGAGCTCTTCATATAAAGATGCATATAGCTGTTGAACACAGGCTGTCACTGACAACTCAATGGAACTTTGAATATCCTTGCAGAGGAAAGGAATGGCATCTCCTGAAACGAGACTGTTCAGGGAAGGAACTGAGATCTCCAAGGATCCTTCTCGATGTGCTCTGAACAGGTTATTACAAGTGAGATACCCAGGGAGTTCACTGCCAGAGGTAGCAGGGATAGGCACTGAGGGAAGTACAGAAGGGGCTTTATCCGCTACCCGCTTCAAGCGTTTGCGCTGTATGACCAGGGGAGGCAGAGAATCATCATCCTCTATGTCAATGGGTTCTGACTCTTCTGAAGGTGGAGGAGGAGGTACTGGATCTGATGGAGGAGGTGGAGGCACAGTCTTCTGTAAACCTGAATAGGTCAAGAAGGCAGACAAATATGATCCATATGTAACATTGGTAACATTACCTCTGGTGACTTTAACAAAATGCTGATCCATTTTAGTGAGGAGGTAAGTGCTCCAATCAATAGCAACTCCTTTCAGCACCATCCGGGAAGCTGTGAAAAGCTCTTTGGACAAATAGTGGGATGGCGTTTTGGCAGGCATAAACCTGTCCTGAAGGAACTGACAGATCGTCTTCCATACGGGATCAGTGATCATAGAAAAGGAAACTCCTGAAGAGTTTATCACCTTCTTAACATCAAGGATTTCCCTTGTCTGCTTATGCAACAGCTTGAGAATCTCTTCATTAGAGAAGAGCTAACGAGTGGTCACAAAAGGTTCTCCTTTGAAGGGTAAAGACAGAGCCTTCCCTAGGCCTCGAGATGTCAAAGTCATAGACATTCCTTGGACTAATCCTGTCTTCTTGCTGTAAGAGGCCAGGAACTCATCACATAACGACGGATCCTCTGGAAGCAATGGAAAAGGAGTGGCCACAAAAGCAGCAAGTCCCGCCTTCGTGAGAGGCTCAAAAGTAAGTAGGGAAGAGTAATCCCTACTAACTAATGGGACGTACTGGATAGGGGGAGGAGCATGAGAAGGCGCCATTCAGATGGTTACACACACACCACAAACACAGACAATCAAGGAGAATGCCTGCAAAGCAACAGACAAAAACTAAGGATAAGAGAATTACCAATAAAACGTGACTCGACCAACTAACCCCAAGCAAACCACATCCTAGAAAAAATTTGACATGACCTTGAGACAAATGCGACCGAAAGCTTCATGCGATGCATCAGACAAACACCCTGAACCCCGTGTCAGGCAACAAAAGAAAAAAAAACTGCATACCGTACCCGTAACCGTAACTAAGACAGGAAACCAAAATAAGACCACATCCGACACATATCAAGACTATATCTGTGATAAACCAAGACTGGACCATGGAAAATAACTCTAATGACTGCGCATACCCATCCCACGAAACGGTTCATTAAAAAAAAGGAAGTAAGTGCAGTGAGGGGGAATTAATTTAATGAAGGGTTGATTTTAATAAATTATTAAAAATCGGTGAATTTGTATTAGGTGATAAACCTTAGCAAGAAAACGGCGGTTCCTTATTATAAATTAAATTACCAATTATTAGGTAAAGCAGTGCAGTTATTCGATTCCCGGACTTCGATTCCCGACTGGGTCTCTAAATGCAATTCATTGATTACAAATTAAGGTGATGTGGAGCGCTTTTTTGCCAGCGCGTGCTCATGTGACGGCTGGTTCATTTTAATTAAAAAATTAAAGTGCCTCTGTAGCGCACGTAGCGTGTGCTAAGTGAACGGCTGGTTTATTTTATTTTAAAAAGTATGTGTGTATAGCGCAAATGCGCGTGGAAACTGTGGGTGTAAAGGGTTCATTTTAACAATTAATGTGTGATTAAGGGGGAAATGAAAATAAATAAAGCACATAAAATAAATACCTGGAAGGGGTGTGTATGTAATGCAGGAATGCGCACAGGAGAGTCTCCCAAAAGAAGTGAATCCAGTAAAGGAAAATTAAAGAGCACTGATGAAACAACAAACAGAACACCTTAGCGGATGTGTGGATTTGGTTTGTATTGGTTGTTTATTTTGATTTTGATTTTTGATTTTTTTTTTTGTGTTAAGTTGGGATTATTTATGGTTGAATAAATGGAAAATGAGCAAGGGAGGTGAGGGGAATTTTTTTAGAATTTTTTAGAATTTTTTTTTTGGAATTTTTTTACTATTGTTAAATGAATTTTCTACATTTATTGGCAATTTGGGGGATTAAGTAGGAAATATTTAATTTTCAGAAATTGTAGGGTAGGTAATGGCCAGTGGACAAACTCCCAAAAATTGGCAAAAAGCAAAAGGAAATTTTAGAATTTTTTCTGAATTTTTTAAATGGAAAAATTAATTTAGAAATGAATTAAATCACATAAATCATGTTAATCAAATAAGTCAGTTAGAAAGAAGTCAGTTAAGTCTGGTTAGTGTGGGTAAGTCATGGTAGTCTAGCTAAATCAAGTCAGGTTAGGTTAGTCAGCTAGGTTAGTCAGCTAGGTTAGTCAACTAGGTTAGTCAACTAGGGGTGGGGTTAGGTTAGTTAACCTAACTAAGGTTAATTTAGGGTTAGGGGGTGGGGTTAGGTTAGTTAACCTAACTAAGGTTAATTTAGGGGGGTTAGTGGTAAGTTAGTTAAACTAAGGTGAGGTTAGGGACTTAGGTTAAGTTAGTTAACTAACCTCAAGTTAGTGAGGGAGGAGGAGGAGGTGGAAGAGGAGGAGAAGGATGGCGGCTTCCGGCGTCGGCGGCGGTGACCTGGGCGGAGCGGCGGCCTCGGCGGACGATCGGCGCGGAATGGCAGCGACGGGCTGGGGGCGGCAGCGTCGGGCGGCGACGAGCGGCTCCTGCTGACGACGGCAACGGCCGTGGGCAAGGCGCTGACGGGCGCCTGGCGAGCGGGGCGGAGGCTGCGCGAGGACGGCGTCCTGGCTGGGGGCATCGGCAACGGCAGGCGGCGGGCGGGCGGGCGCGTGTCCAGGCGGCGGGGAGGAGAACGGCCAGGCGACGGCAGCCTGGTGCAGGCGGGCGGACGACGGGCGGAAGAAGGAGGTAGAGGAGGGGGAGGCAGGCGGGCAGGAGGAGAGAGGGAGGAGAAAGAAGAAGGTGGGAGGAGGCGGGAGAGGGAGGAATAAGGGGAAGAAGAAGGGGAAGGAGGAGTAGGAGGAGGGGAGGAGGAGGAGGGAGGAGGAAGGTGGAGGTGAAGATGGAGGGAAGGAGGACAGACACGCAGAGCGGGAGGGAAGGGAGAGAGGTAGGGAAAGGCAGTTAGGAGGGTTGGGGGGTGGAAAGGATGGGAGGGCCGGGTGGATGGCCAGGGGCCCAAGGGGGGTGGGGGGTGCCCAAGAAAAGGGGAGGGGTGGAATAGGGTAGGGTAGGGTAGGGGGTGGGCAGGGGGTGTTGGGCAGGGTCAAAAAAGGGGGGTGGGTAGGGTTAAAAAAAGGTGTATCCCCGTCCCGCGCACGTGCGCGGGGTGGGGTAAAAAAATTTGCCGTGACGGGATGGAAATGGCATTGGGATGACGGTACGGGTTATGCGGACACGATCGGGGCGCGTGGAGATACGTAAAATCAAAAAAGGGCGCGTTCACGCGCAAGACGGGCGCGCGAATGCACGTAAAAATAAAGAAAAATTAATAACGCCCAATCCGGACATCAAAACGAAATAGCGTAAAAACAAAAAGTGGGCAGGACGACAGGCGGAAGACAAGGAAAATACGGGACGGAGGTTCCGGGGGGGTAAAGGGCGGTCACGTGCAAAAAACACAAAAAACGAACCAAAAAACGCATTTAAAAATTAATATCGAAAAATCCGTGCATCGGAACGAGGTGCAGAAAAAAGGAAAATTGTGCAGAAAGATGTGCCCGACAATCCTATCACATCAAAACATAATCCCGACTGAGATAAGACGTGTTCACATGGGAAAAACCCAAAAAACAAACTCGAAAATGGGATCGGAAATTAATATTGGACAAACCGGTCACATGAATGACATGCAGTAAGAAGGAAAAATGTCCGCAGGGGGGAGTGGCACAGGGGTATCACGTGAAAATGTAATTTTGGTGGAAATAGGAGGGGTTCCTATGCGAAAAACTCCAAAAATACACCCGAAAACTCATTTAAAAATTAATAAGTAAAAATCCGGAAGTCGAAAAAGGGTGGAGAAAAAAGGAAAAAGGTAGGGGAAGGCACACGGGACACGGCTGTCAAATCAAATTGGAATTCCGATGCAAATAGGGCAGGTTCACATGAAAAAACATAAAAAATACACACGAAAAAGTCGTGAAAACCCGAAAAATTAATAACGGACAAACCGTGTAGCGGAATGATGCGAAATAAAAAGGAAAAATGTCAGGGGAAAAGTGTGGTCAAGGCTATGATGTCAGAGCATGGTTCCAAAGCAAGAAAAGTGCGGTCACATGGAAAACCGGCTAAATTGCGCAAAATGCGTCAAAAATTAATAACTCAAAAACCGTGCACCGGAACAGGGGTAGGTAAAAAGGAAAAATGGTCAAGGAAAAGGGAGGAATAGGGCTATGAGGTTGGATTTGGACTTTGGGGAACATAGGGTGCATTCACATGGAAGGACCTCAAAATCAGGGAATGAAGGAAAACTGCAAGGGAACAGTCCCAAGGGTGGGTGGAACATAACCGGGTGGGTGGAAAGGGACCCCAACAGGGTAAAAGCAAGTCATGGCATACATGCATGAGCAGGATAAGGCATATGCAGAGGGGTATGCAATATAGACGCGCAGGGACGCGTCCCCACACTTAAGACCTTAACGGATAGGGTTAACCGAGCAACAGGGACCTAGGACCACGCCACAGACCATCCACTAACTTCCCCACACTTAAAACATGAACATCACTAAGAAACAAAAGTTGTAGGGTTAGAAAAACTTGGCCCGTTTCGTCAAGAATCAAGGTTGAGTGTCGACGGCACGTCCAGGGTGGTTGTCGGCGCTGGAGGGACCAAGGCAACTTTTCGGCACACGTTCGTCATGGAAGGGACCACGCGGCAGCACCCAGGGAGGTAGCTGGTCGAAGGAATCGCAGGAAATTCATCGATGATGAGGAATACTACACTCAACTCACAATCACTCAATTGAAATGAAAGAACAGTCACTCGCCCCATGACTAATATCACTCGAGGAAGAATGATTGAAACCCATATCTCATACCCAGTTGAGGAATCGACAGGGGAATGGTGCAGAAGGAGTATGCCAGGGTGCACATTTGATGGTGCATTAGTGCGTCCAACCCGTCTGGCATAAGTGCAAGGTGGAAGGCAAGGGAGCCTTACAGTGCAGTGTACAGAACAGGGTGGCATGTCTTGTGATGACAGCAAAGACCCATCCCGTGGGTGCACAGGGAAAGTGGAACATACCTGACTCCAAGTGTCGTAACATCCCTCAAACGCACCTCTCGGTAAATGATTGAAGAAACTCCTGTCACACTCAACCCACCCTCTGTCTCACGCTCTGTTGATAGATACAGAAGGGCAGCCTTTTCCTGAAACCCATTGATGTAATCCTCACAGTCACTTGTGCAAAGGTTGTATGCCTTGTGCGCATTTGATGGTGCAACTGTGCATCCCGCCCTGTGCCGGCATACGGTGCGAGAAGGAAGGCCAGGGAGCCTTATGGTGCAGTGCACAGAAACAAATCGTGCGTTGTGCATTGAGAGGCCCATCCCGTGCGTGCAACACTTCATTCACACTTCTCACCTCTCATTTGATTTGAAGGGAAAAGACTGGTCTCTCGACCCACCCTCTGTCTTACTCTCTGTTGATAGTTACAGAGGGTAACCATACTCACTTCCCCATCCGGTTAGGATGAAAGCTCACATCACTCAAGGGGTTGTCGATGAAGATCGCTTCGTCAGTTGTTGAAGAGGCGTACCCAGGGAGGTAGCCATCAAATCGAATATTGTATTGGATAGGAACATGTCATCTCCTAGAGGACAGATAGTCACTTTACAGAGAGACCCAGGACACAGCGTACCAAGGGAGGCAGCTTCGGAATTGGATCCTGGAGATATCAATTAATGAATCCACTTTCTGGACTACTGGGTGTTACCACCTTTTCCACAGCCAGCTTCCCGCCCAAGGGTGTTTACCACCTTTTCTTGGCACGAGGCCTGCTATGACAAGGAATTTCTTCCTTTTCTCTCATAACAGATTTGTTTTGTTTTTTTTTTCTTCTTTGTTTTCTTTTTCTTTTTCTTATTTTCCCCTATTCCCGAGGGTGTTTCCACCTTTTCCCGAAGAATAGGTCGACATGACAGGGACCTAAGTCCTTTTCTCCCATGACCGATATGTTTTGTTTTGTTTTTTTTTTTTTTCTTCAAATTGAGCAAGGGAATAGTGGAAAGACCATGTGTTAAGACCAACCTCGCCATTGTCGCTGATGGAAAATAAAGGATAAGAGATCAAGGCTGGAAGGGGGATTTGAGGGAACAGAAGGTTGTGTCCACTTCATCAGGAGTGACTGAAAAACGGCTATCAGAAGTAGCATCATAAGAAGTACAGTGCCGCACCAACGAGGGAAAAGATAAAGTGACCGTAATTGTCAAGATCCCCAAGGAGGGAAGTACTTCTTCAGGCGATATCCATTGATAAAAAAGGGATCATCAGAGGCATCAACGGTCTGTACTTGGACAGAGCCATTCGGGTTGACAGCAAGTACCTTATAGGGGCCCATCCACCGCTGTTGAAGCTTGCCAGGAAACTTGCCAAAGCGTGAATCATAGGCTAGGACCAAATCACCTTCTTTGAACTCCTTATGCTTGATGAAGCTATCATGGTAAGCCTTACGTCGAGCTTGCGTGGCTTCCATGCACTGTAGAGCCATCCTGCGAATTTCGTCCAAACATTCCAAGTGCAGGAGACGGCGTTGCAGTGAATCATCCTCCCCCAAACGCTCTTTGATAGCCACTCTCAAAGAGGGTAGTTCTAGTTCAACAGGAAAAACAGCTTCTGTTCCATACACCAACTGGAAAGGTGTCTGTCCCGTTGCTACTTTATGGGAGGTTCTGTACGCCCAGAGGGCCTCTGTAAGTCGATCATCCCAATCACGACGATGTGCGGCAATTGTTCTTGTCAGAATCGAGTAGAGGATGCGATTGGTGACTTCGACTTGGCCATTGGCTCTAGGGTAATAAGGAGTGGACTTGCGATGGCGGATCTTATACAACTCCGTCAACTCTTCCATGACTTTGTTGAGAAAATGCGTGCCTCTATCACTTACTAGCTCTAAGGGACTGCCAAAACGGGTGATGATATTCTCGTACATGAACAGGGCCACGCTGTTACCATCGTCGTGCTTTAGGGCTTTAGCTTCACACCACTTTGTAACATAATCTGTACATACGAGGATGTATCTGTTCTGTTTCCTTCTGGTAGGAGGATCGATTGGACTGATGAAGTCGATGCCCCACTTCTCAAATGGCTTCAGGGGAAGGATAGGTTGCAATGGCATGGCACTTGTCTTGGTGGGTTTCCCCATTCTTTGACAAGCATCACATCTTTTACAGTAATCATAGGCATCCTTATGAATGGTAGGCC
This sequence comes from Lygodium microphyllum, assembly GCF_053477565.2. Lineage (NCBI taxonomy): Eukaryota > Viridiplantae > Streptophyta > Polypodiopsida > Schizaeales > Lygodiaceae > Lygodium > Lygodium microphyllum. Next base: position 44,007,722 of record NC_141163.1, read on the forward strand.
ACCAATATCTTGCTAGCAGAGCCTTCCTGGCTGTAGCTTCTCCTGCAAAGTGACCTCCACATGGCTCGTCGTGGCAAGCCTTCAGAACAATCCCAATCTCCTCTCCTGCAACACATCTTCTGAGCACTTCATCTTTGCCTTTCTTGTACAGTGCACCGCCTAGCAGGGTGTAGGGGGCTGATTCTAGCATGAGCTTCTTCCTTTCCCGACTAGAAATACCAAGAGGGTACTGTTGGGTTGCCAGCAGATTGGCAATGTCTGCATACCAGGGAGTGACAGTTTCTACCAAGAATAGGGAAGCATCAGGGAGGTCTGGATCATCTTGCTCCTCGTCTGCAGTTTGTGGGATACGCGACAGATGATCAGCCAGAACATAGGAACGACCAGGCTTAGTAATCACCTCAAAGTCAAACTCCTGAAATAGAAGGAGCCATCTCATCATTCGTCCTTTCACATCTGCTTTGTTCATCAAGAAGGACAGGGCCTCATGATCCACATAAAATTTAAAGTGGGTAGATAGGAGGTAGTGGCGAAACTTCTCTAGGGCAAACACCATTGCCAAGCACTCCAGCTCTGTCACTGTATAGTTCCGTTCCCTATCAGTGACTTTTCGGCTTGCGTAATAGATCGGTTGATCCAACTTCGAAGAGCCCTTTTGGCATAGGACTGCACCTAAGCCTTCAATTGATGCATCAGTGTGTACATGGAACTCTTTCGTCCAATCAGGAGGTTGCAGAATGGGTGCCTCAATCAGACACTGCTTCAGAGTGTGAAAGGCTTTGTCACATTCTTCTGTCCAAGTAAACTCTGCATCTTTCCTCAGAAGCTTGTGCAAGGAAGTTGCCTTTGTCGCAAAATGGGCTATGAACCTTCTATAGTAACCTACATGGCCTAGGAATCCCCTCAACTGTTTGAGGTTGGTGGGTGCTGCCAGAGCTGCGATCTTTTCAATCTTTGCAGGGTCTGTTGATATCCCTTGTGCAGAGACAATGTGGCCCAACAGGACTCCAGAAGAAACCCCAAATATGCATTTGTCGGGGTTGAGGGAAATCCCATACTCCCGGCATCGATCAAAGCATTGTTCCAGGTGTTCCCAGTGTTCACTGATCAAACTATAGACACAAAAGTCATCCAAATATACCTCAATAAAGTCATGCAGATGATTTTGAAATGCGGCCATCATGACTCGTTGGAAAGTAGCAGGGGCATTGCAGAGCCCAAATGGCATCACTCGGTAAGCATAGGTTCCCCATTCTGTGGTGAAGGTTGTCTTGGATTGGTCTTCTTCCGTGATTTGGACTTGGTTATATCCGCTAAATCCATCCAAAAGAGAATAAAGTTCATGTCCTACCACTGTGTCCAACAGTTGATCTATGAAAGGGATAGGAAAGTGATCTTTCTTTGTTTTGGAATTAAGCTTTCGGAAATCCACACATATTCGCAATTTGCCATTTTTCTTGGGTACAACCACGATGGGTGAAACCCATTCACTATTTGCCACTGGATAGATGAACTCGGCTTCCAAAAGCTTCAGCAGCTCCGCTTTCACCAATGTGGAATAATTCGGGTTCATTCGCCTCTGTCGTTGCCGTACTGGCTTGGCATCAGGCTCTAAGTCAATATGATGTTGACATATCGTGGGATCAATCCCCTTTAGGTCTTTGTAGGACCATGCAAACACGTCCAAATTTTCTTTCAACAAGTTGTACAAGGTTGACAATTCCTCTTCTGGGAGGCTACTACCCACCTTCAAGTGGCGTTCAGTGCCTTCTGCATCCACAAAGGTTAACTGCCTTTCACCTTCTACTTCATGGATGAAGGTCCCACGGACTGCTTCTGGATACAGATCCGACTCCTTCAAGGGAGTGATGTCCTCTTCTGATGTCCCACTAGAACCAACTTCTTCTTTTGGTGGAGACTTAGGTTGCTCCTTAAGATGTTGGAATGGAATAAGAGCCGTTTCGGGTTTGGTTTCAAGATTAATTACCTCTTGACTTGAAGACTCCTCTTCTGAAGATGACACATCCAAGAACGTCACATAACAGGGACCCTCTGATGCCTGTTGGATTGGTGGAACTGGTACTGGTTGGCACGGTGCATCATCATCATCTTTCTTCGGCAAGGATGGGTTAGGACGGCATGAGCCACTGCTGAAAGACGGCTTGTTCTTCTTAATCCATTTCTTATAAAGGTTTTTCATATGAGAAGATCCATTTACCAGACCAAATGGTATCATCACCATTCTGTCCCATAGCATGAGCTCATCGGCTTCTGATGCTTCTGGAACTTCTTCCTCAAATGTATCCTCTTCAGGTGGGATAGACCCTTCCATTTCACTTTCATAATCTTCTTCATCCATATCATATCCATCCTCTTCCGTCTCTGTCTCTGCTTCTGTTTCTGTCTCTGCTTCTGTTTCTGCTTCTGCTTCTGTCTCTGTCTCTGTAGGAGATTTGTAACAGAAGAACAGATTCTCTGTTTCCTCTCCTGCCTCTGTCTCTGGCTCTGTTATGGCCATGTAACAGGGAGAGCAGTACATCCATGCTTCTATCTCACTGTCAGAAGTGATTTCAGAAGTCACTCCTAGTTCAGGCAAGAAGTATTCACCCATTGATAATGGCTTTGCCTCTTTTGGAAGTCGGCTTACAGTATCCACTGTTAAGGAATGTGCCACTGTTTGCTTGGGAAGTATCTGTTTGACAGCATCTTCATCTGCTGATGTTCCATCTATAGCCTCATTAGGGGAGTCAGAAGATAATTCCAAGGAGGTGGATCCATGTCCTTTTTGAGAACCATACAGTTTCAGCACCACTTTGTTGGGTCCTCTACCCAAGGTCAAGGTTCCTTTGAACCAATCCGTCCTTGCTCTGGCTTCAAAAAGCCATGGTCTGCCCAGTAACAGAGGATAAGATGTACCATAAGAGTTTGGCTTCACCACCAAATAGGTTAGCCAATAATCTTTTCCAGCCATTGTAGTCTTCACATATGGGAGAATGCCCAAAGCTTGATTCTGCTCTGATCCGCCAGTCTGATGAGCCATTGGGTGGGTTGCACACCTTGTAGGCCTAAATCCTTCATTGTAATATCCGTCATAATGTTTACTGATGAACCACCATCAATCAGGGCATTTGCAATGAAGCAGCCTTCTATCCACACGCCAGTCTCTGGAGTACCTGGATCTAGGAAAGCATTAGCTACATCCACTTCTTTTACAGGCTCTGGAGCCTTGTTGGGCTTTGTTGCTGTTGAGGGAGCAATCCTTAAGGCACGTCTTCTTGTCAGTATACTTTTGAACCTTTTCCGGCAACTGGGGGACAACATCAATAATTGTCGGAATGTGAGATTTAGTCTAAAGGTATCTAGATCTCTGACCAGATCGTATTCCTTAATAGGATCCACTGGCTTCTCTAACCGGTTAGGGAATGGGGCAACACCCATTTTCATTTTCCCTCTTTCTTCCATCAGAGAAATCATGGGAGCTTCTTCTGCCACCTGTGGCACTTCCTCCTCTTCTGTATCCTGGACCTCTGGTCCTGTCTCTGTAACTGTCTCTGTAACTGTCTGTGGCACTGTAGGGCTCTGTACGGCACTGTTAGGCTCTGTTCTGTTCTGTTCTTCTGGTGGAAGACTGAACTTCACTGTTCTGGCAGGAGGGTTATTTTCTTTCTGGATAGGTGGTTCCTTCTGCTTTGCACGAGTGATGGCAGCAACTTCCAATTCCACTAAATTGGAGGTAGGCTCTTGGGCCTTGGCCGGACTATCAGTAGCACTGTTTTTCACTGGGGCTGGGCTTGGACAGTCTTTTGCAGTGTGGCCTTCTCTGCATAAGGGCTTGTAATCCACTGACCTTCGAGGATTTGGACAATTTGGTGAGATGTGTCCCTTTTCTCCGCATCTGTAACACTCCACTTCTGATCTCTGACCACCGCCAGACTGTCTTCCTCTGTAACTTTGAGAAGGAAATCTTCTAGGTCCGAAATTAGGACCAAACTCTCTAGGCTTGGGTCCAATATCCTGTGTTGTCATTTTGGATTCCAGCAGGTTGAATCTTGCGTCTTCTTCCTTCCTTCTCCTATCATGCATCTCCTTTAGAGAGCAAATGTCCTCTGTATGGTTCTTCCGCAAACAGTAGGAACAAAAGGCTCCAGGAATGGTTGGTTTTCGTGTACATTCAGTGGCTAAATGGCCTGCTTGATGACACTTACCACACCAAGTATTTGACCGCATCACATCTCTTCCTGCTCCTGCAACGTTGGATATGCTCGCGGTATTCACTTTCAACGTCTGTAGCTGCTCTGTAATCACATCCATCAACTCCTTTTTTATGTTTGCAACTGAGTTGGATAAATAATCCTTCAAGCTTTCTCCTCCTGACGTACTGGCAGGAGGGTTTTGAGGAGTTTCTGTAATCACTGCATAAACTGGTTGGGCTGGTACAGAGGGGTCTCTGTTCTGGTTCTGATTCAGTGCTCCTATTTGAACTGTTGGCTGTTGGCTCCAGTTGGTAGGATTCCACTGTTGCTGCTGATTTGGCATTGAGGAAATTGGTTGGGACCATTGTTGTTGTGGGTGAACCACCATTTGAGGCATGGATTGTGGCCACTGTGGATTTGGTGCACTGTACTATGATACTGGGGGCATCTGTTGGTAGGGATAGGGAACAGTCCCTGGGACTGCATTTGGTGGATACATCATTCCTGACATCAGAGGAGGTAGGACTCCTCTTCCTGTATTCATCGCTAATCTAGCTTCCACTTCATCGTACAGTCTTGCTCCTTCTGTTGCAGCTTGCAGGGTGGCTGGTCTTTGTAGCTCCACAAACTTACGGACTTCTGGTTGTAATCCTCTGAGAAACACCCCCTTTTGAATGCCATCATCTAGATTATGGTTAGTCCATCTCTTCAGGATGGATTCCATTCGTGAGACATAAGCTTCCACTCTTTCTCCAGAGGATTGACTTAGGTTCATGAATTCCTCTCTTATCCGCTCTTCAAAACCTTCATGCCTGAATTTAGTGAGGAAGGCCAACTTCAGGTCGTCCCATGTGCCAAAAGTTCCTGCTGCTTGTCTCTCATACCACTGAAATGCCGCGCCCTTAAAAGTGGCGGGGAATATCGCTAACCAATGCTCAGGGGTTCTGGCATTGTTAGCCACACACGCTACCATAAACTCTGCTACATGAAGATCGGGGTCTTCATTGTACTCTCCCTTAAAAACTGGCAATGGGACTACATTCGCTGGCCTGTCATCAATATTTCCAGGACGGATCTGGCTTGGAAGTGGACCTCCAGCAGGAGGAGGAAGGGCTTGATGTGCCATTGGGACTTCTGTAAAGAGTTCCGCAAGGGCGTCAAAGGCGGCTTCTACTGCGAGCTTGCTCTCAGCTCTGATTCTTGCTTTCTCTCTTCTCACGTACCTCTGGACTCGTTCTAACGCTTGCCTCTTTATTGCGTCATTCATCAGGGGTGTGGCTCCACTATGTTGTTAGTGCTCCACAGAGGGTTAACAGAAGACTTCAGTCTCTGGAGGACTCTCTTGCCAACATTTCTTCTACTTCTTTCTTTTCAATGTCCCTGAATTCTACTTTCATGCCACTACACAGAGGAAGGTATTCGGTTCTGAAGGTGTCAAAATGCATATGTCTGAGCATTGTGGTGGTGCCATCATCATAGTAATGCCAACTTCTGATGGTTTCAACAGTGTATGTTGTGAAAAACACTCTGTCTACGAGCTTCCAGTGGGTTGCTAATTGAACAAACAGAAGATTATCAGTACACCAAGCATCCCATGTATCTTGCTGTTGAGCGTCCACGAACAAATTCCAACTCTTTTCCTTCTTGTCCCTGTGAACCTCTTCAGACCAAGACTCCTGAAGCTTCTTCACAATCTCCCACTTGATGTTGTCTGGAAACTTCTCAATGAATGCCAAATCTTCCATGGATGGTCATTCTCTCTGTTTCTGCTCTTCAGTTTGTTCCCAAACAGTTTACCACCAAGATGCAAGTTTCTGCTGCTTCAATAGGAAGAGGAAACTGTCCACCACATAGAGCATGCATCATGATGGTGATGTGTTTCCACCATTGTGGGATGAACTTCTTGTGGAAAGTGGCTTTGATTATCAGAAATTCCAACTCTTCAGTGGAAGAAGGAGCTTTACAAACATCCATTGAATTCTTCTCTTCTTGGCAATGCCATTTCCTTCATTTTCAGCCTCTTTGGTGCTTGTTGATGGCAAGCTTCCCCGGCTGCGCACCAAAAACATGGAGCCCCGAGAGGAACACCAAGGAAAAGGGAATTCTCTTGAAAGAAAATCTATCTTGTAACATCAACAAGCTTATTTATCATGTTTCATATGATCACAATGAAGAAAAGAACACCAGGCACAACAAATCTTCATGCAGCATCATGTAGATCTCCCACGGTTTTTAATAGAATCAACCATATTCTTCAATATCTTCACAAAATCCATCAATAGAACAAAGAAAGCAAAGAAGTACACCATCTTTGAATGGAAATACATCACATAGTATTCATCTTCAATATCTTCATAGTCTTCTCTCTCAATCTCTCATATACAATCACTCTGTTTCAGTAGAATTGGCTATCTCTGACTCTCTCTCTCTCTCTCCATCAATAATACATCATATCCTCACTACAATCTCTCTAAAATCACTTTCAATAATCACTCTTAGGTCGTGGATACCCCTCCCAAGAGGTATGTCTGATATGAAGAGTCACCAGAGCCACTACAGTGTCCTTTCATAGCTCACTACTGTCACTTCACTCTAGTCTTCACTTGAGTCTTTAGCAGCTACTTCTTCCACTTCTTTCAGCTCTTTTGCACTTGTATTCACCTCTTTCCAAGGCTAGAAAACTTTTCCAAAGTCACACATACATTCCACAGAACACTTACAGAAGCATACAGAACAGTCTACAGAACAGTACCAGAACAGCTACAGTACAGAACAGAACAGAGACAGAACAGAAGCAGAAGCTCTACAGAAGACCTACAGAAGGTTACAGAAGGTCATCAAAACTACATAACTCATTCTCAAACCACTCCAAACTCTCACAAACCATTCAATAAACTTTCACAATATCTCAATCTTCATCAATCAATACTCCATCCCTCCTTACAGAAGACAATCAGAACAAAACAGACCAAAACAGAGCAAAACAGAAGGTATACAGAACCAATCAGAACCTGTCAGAACATCACAGAACCACCAAAAAACATCATGATCTTCCAAAATACAATCAATATCATCCAAAACATTCTCAAACCACTTCTAAATCAATCAATCATCTCATAAAATCAACCATTCAGCTCTCAAAAACAACAAAAATCAGCCAAAAAACAAGTCATTTCAACACTCAACATCTATCTATCGTTCTGGCCCTGGTCTCAAAGACGGTCCTGCAGTAGGTGGAGTAACAAACTCATCCCCTCTCGTCTTTTTAGCTGCACTTGGATTTTCTTCATCCCTCTTACGCTTCTCCTCAATAAGTACATCTGCTCCCTGAGATTTAGCCAAGTAGGCATAAATAGTGTACCTGTCAACAGGCGAATCCCAACCTGTCTAAGATCTGATGCTAGAGCCTGCACTAGTCAAAACAGTTTGCTGAATTTTTCCCTTGTTTGCCGTCTCCATAGCATAAGTCCATAATGCTGACTGATTCTCTGATCCTTTCTCAATTTGGACTCCATATGCAGAAGCATCTCCTCTAGCTGCCACATAAGAAGTATGCGCAGCCATGTCATCCACTAACTTCTTCATTCTGCCTTTCCCAAAGTTGGTAGCAAGCGGAGCTCCTGTTTCAGTCAACCAAATCTTACCATCTTGTCCCTAAAATACCAAATTCTTCCTCCTTGCATCCTGAAAAGTTTCACAATCCCTGCAATGTTGCTGGTTCGTACTATCACACCAAATACATCTTCAATCTATCCGGGTGTGTTATTTTTGCGAGCTTTTGATTTCGTGCTTTTGCAATTGAAATTGATTTTTAGAGCTTTTTGAAACAACCTTGGATGCTTTCTACAAATGACATGTCAAAAATATATTGCACATCATGCATTACTAACCCATTCACAATAAAGGGAGCAATGGTGTTGAATAATCACAACAAATAATAACATTCCAAAGTTTTGCATTACCCAAAAGGAGTATAATATCTAGAAAGGTTCCAAGATCTTCATGTAACAAAAAGGACATGTCATACCCTAATGAAGTGCATGATGATGAGTCCTCCAGAACAATGAATGAGCCATGCTTACGTTGGGCTTCCTACATAACAGGGCATATCTTACGTGTTTGCCCTAACACAAAGGCAAGGTCAGTGGGGGTTAGTGCAGGCTGATGTATGACCATGTGCTCCTTGGGTTGAAGGCCAAGTATGTGCATGTACACATAATACATATGTTTGCAAGCAAGAAATTCCTTTTGGGTAGATTCTCTTTTTTGAAAATTAGGACAAGTGCACCTAGGCTCTTCTTTGATGTGCACATCATAACAACTCTCTGTCAAGACTCGAAATACTGAATGTTGTCTCTCAAGTTGCACTACCTCCTCCAAGAATGTCACAACCATGCAACCAGCTACCTCTATTCTCTTTTGTGCATCTTTGGAAATTCCATGTCTCCACTTGCGTCTTCTCCCACTTGAACCACATTCTGTAGAAATAGGAGGTTTGCTCTTCTCATTCCTTGGTGGTGCTGTAAAGAAGGCAAACTTGAAACCAGCCTGTCTTAGGCTGCTACACTCTTCCTTCGATATATTTGTTCCTATATCAACTGGCCACAAAGATGAAACAATTGGTGATGCTATCACTTGTTTTTGCACAGCGTTTGTATGCTTGACATCATGATTACAGAACCATATCCATTGTGCAATGGCCTTGTTCTTATAGGCTCTCTTCAGACCAAAAGCATGGTACGACTAACCCCACTTGCCGACTCTGTAATTTGCTGCTGCAATTCTTTCTACCCTCCATACCTAAACACTTTCTCACACAGTTAGGTGGTGTCCTTCGTAAAGCCCACTCCTCCTGTGCCACTTCTACCTCTTCTACGTGAGTTGACATTTCCGCATTTGGTGCACTTACTCCACCTGCAAAGGGCTTGATTGGTATCTCCTCATCCTCTTGGATACATATCTCTTCCATCTTTCCATCGTCAAACTGTATACTCTGCGGCCTGCCCCTGATTTTCCTTTGCCTTGACTCCATCACGTATCCCGGTCTATGAGAACTTACAGTTGCTCCACCTCCCTTCTTTTTTCTTTGCACAGTCTCCCTATCACCTTGCATTATAGGCTCCTCGTACAAAGGACTTCCAGCTACAACACCTTGCAACGCCCGTGCAACAGAGGAGGGATTTGGGGATTCCCTTTTGCTGGCACTAGCCAACAAAGACTCCATAGAAGGCCCAGATCCAATAAACCTCCCCGTGGTATAGCCCAACCTCTTTGCACATTGAATATATGCATTCAAAACATCACTAACACATGCATCATAAAGAGATATCTTTCGTTTTCCACCCTCACCTGCTAACCAACTAGCATGGACACTTTCTTATAAGTTTATGCTTGGAATTTGAGCATGTTCCCAAGGACTTTTGTTAGCCTGCGGAGTCAAATCCAAAAATAGAATCAGTAGCTCTCCCCATTGCTACATTGTGCAACAAATCTTAATGAGCTGGAAAAAATGTCACACTTACATGAGATTCAATTCCTCCCCAGTGGGCAATTCTTTGCTCCCACCATTTCAACCACCTATCCAAAGCCTTGATGTGTTCCTTGTTGACATTTCATGCCCACCAATCTCGGATAGCAGAGGCCTGAAGTGAGGCTAGTTGAGTTGTCATTGCTAGCCTCCAAGCTTCACACAATTCAATGTGGTGCATTTGTTTATCCACAGTGACTAATTTCTTGGTATGCTTTTGCAAACTTTGCTCCCAATGAAAAAGACAAGAACGCTCCCTCCCTTCCATTATGTTATGAGGCCCTCCATTGTACACAGCCCTTATTGCCATCCAATTCGCACTTGCCTCATCGGACATAAATCCAGCAAAGTCAGGTGGATCATGGCCACATTGAACCATGACAGAATTCAAATTTCTCCAAAACAGGATTTGAGACTCTTCGTCCTCCTCTTTAAATTCACATATTGCAATTACCTGCAATGCTCTCATGCTAGTTCATGATTGATACATTAGTATAGTGTTCATCAACAACAATTTAATTTCAATAAAAGCTTTCATTATGTTGCCACATACCCGTGATCATAAACTGAACAAGACATAGTTGCCCACCCATCAATGCTATGGGTATGATCAAAGTGCACCCATGCACGTCGTAAATCTCCAGTCCCAATTCGCCTCATATGATTCACTAAGTCCACCCCTGATGTTGGTCCCTTGGTGGACATTTTAAACAAGTAGCACTTCTCCTTGGCATCACCTTGTCCTGGAAATCTACTTCCATGGAAAAATGGGAAGACACAACGTTTTTGCAAAAGAAGTATGTTGTCATACCCATCACCAACCACCTGACCTTGTTTGGCTCTCTCTTGTGAAACAATGCCTTTGAACCTATGTGTTTATTAGAGGGTTATTTCAAATGCAGGACATACATTGTAAGTAGAAAATAATAATGCACAAGCCTACCCTTTATTCTGCACAAGTGGCATCATTTCTTCTAGAAAATGATTAAGATCCACCTCTGTCGCCTCCAACTCGTCTTCTTTTGTTAAAGATTCAAACAACATCTGCCGAGCGACTAGCATCTGTATTTTTCGTGGGTCTCCCTTTTTGATCTTTAGGACCGTGCTCACAAGCCTCCGCACCTTGTCAAGGGTTGCCCTCTTAGTGCCATGTTGAACACTGTGAGCATGCTCCCCAACATGGATCACCAAACGTGTCATTGTAGGATCCAGTGGCAACACATAATAGATCATGCATTTGCAAATGGCTGCACAAGTACCAACATTAAGACAATAGTGACATGTTATCTTGGAGTTTCCCTCACTTGCAGGATAACCCATGCTCACGGTTCTATCCAAGTGACCATGGAAAAAAACATCATTGTATTTTCCCTCTGTTATGTAGTAAGGACGAGTGATCCTAAGACATTGAAGACTTCCAAGACAATAGCTCAAGCGCACAGTGCACTCAATTGCCATATTTGTCTGTGAGGGCCGCAACCACAGGTGACCATCATATTTTTGTTCCATACCCATCATTCATTTCTTGCTATCTGTGGTTGGAAGCTCAAAAGCAATTGTGCCATTATACTCGATTGGGAGCTCATCCACCCTTCGTGGAGGTCCACAGAGCTCTAGTAATTTTTTCAATCTACCCATTCTAGCTTTCTCCTCAATGAAGGCTGCAATCGAGTTATCATAGGAAGATAAGTCCTCGCTTTGGCTGCCCACACATAGGTCCTCCCCGACATTTGTGTCATCAACATCCTTCTTGTTATCTGAGTGTACATCAAGACACACTGGAGTTGATTTGCTACAACCAGGAGTACAATCAATGTAGTTGTCAATCTCATCTTCTATTGACTCAATACTGTTAGAGATGCACACATAGTTACTTGAGTGCCTGATAGAGTAGGTGGCTGATAATGTACTATCAATCAGATAGTGTGCATGCCCTTCATGATCCCATCTTGGAGACACAGTGACGTTTTTTGCTCCACCATCATTCTCTATGACGGCTTGCAACCCCTGGAATTTTTGTGTTGGAGGCAATAGAGTCTGTAGGTAGTACTCACTCAAAAGAATCTCCCCATTTCTTAATGAAACCCTGTGCTCTAAGCAATCACTGGCTAGTCTCCATGTCAAAATAGCAAAACTCGACATGTTGTGCCCTCTGGTGGGTTAGTATTTGATGAAGAGAAGAAAACTCTGAATATAGCTCACAGTGTGTATTTGATGAAGAGAAGGCAACAGTTCACCGTCACTACAAGCGGAGAGAAATCAATAGAAAAATTTATGACTCAACCACCCACCATCCTTCACCTTTATGCACTCATAATTTATTTATGTTGTATTAATTATTTAATTATTTAATGGCTAACTAGTTACCTAATTACGTAATCAACGGCTAACTTCTTTATTAGGGTTATTAAGTCTCTCCTCAACTCTCTCCTCTCTTTCTCAACTCTCTCCTCTCTTTGCTCTCTCTCTCTCTCCTCTCCCTCTCTCTCTCTCCCTTCTCTCCCTTCTCTCTTTCTCCCTTCTCCTTCTCTCTCTCTCCCTTCTCTCTTTCTCCCTTCTCCCTTCTATCCCTCTCTCCGTCTCTCTCTCACGACGGTGCCCCACAACTCCTGCAGCTCCTACAACTCCTACAGCTCTCACGGCGGTGCCCCACAACTCCTGCAACTCCTACGTGACAGCTCCTGCCCCAACTCCTGCGTGACGGTGCCAACTCCTGCCCCAACTCCTACCCCAACTCCTGCCCCAACTCCTGCGCAACGGTGCAACTCCTGCGTGACGGTGCCAACTCCTTCCCCAACTCCTCGTGCGGCAGCTCCTGCAGCTCTCGCGACGGTGCAACTCCTCCAGCTCTCGCGATGGTGCGACTGTCGGTGGCTTCATTCATAACTCCTGCAGCTCTCGCGACAGTCAACGGCTTCCTTCGTAACACCTTGGCTTCGTGCGACTGTCCGTGGCTTCGTCCGCGGCCTCCCAGGTAACACCTTGAGCCCCCCAATCGTCCGCATCCACGCGGACGATGGGTGGGCTTAAGCTTTGTCATTTGCTTAAGCTTTGTGTGGGCTACGCTTTGTCTTTTGGTCACGCTTCGTCTTTTGCCTTTTGGTCACGCTTAAGCTTTGTCACACTTAAGCTTTGTCTTTTGGTCACGCTTCGTGTGGGCTACGCTTCGTCATTTGGTTATGCGCCGTCGTGTGGGCTACGCTTCGTCGTGTGTGCTACACTTCATCATTTGGTTATGAGCCCTCGTGTGGGCCTCCAAGGTAACACCTTGAAGCCCCCCAATCGTCCGCGTCCACGCGGACGATGGGTGGGCTTATGCCCCGTGGCAACCGTCCCGTATGCCGTCCCGTCATTTGGTTATGTGCCGTCGTGTGGGCCTCCAAGGTAACACCTTGAAGCCCCCCAATCGTCCGCGTCCACGCGGACGATGGGTGGGCTTATGCCCCGTGGCAACCGTCCCGTATGCCGTCCCGTATGCCATCCGACGGGCCTCCAAGGTAAGAGATTGAAGCTTATGGTCACGTCCGCGCAACCGTTGGGTGGGCTTATGCTTCGTCCCATGGCTACAAGCATGTGGCTTCGTCCCATATGCTTCGTGAGAACAGGGTAAGAGATTGAACCCCCCAATCGTCCGTGTCTGCGCGAACGATCCGTGGGCTTATGCAAAAGCGTGTGGCTTTGTCCGTGGCTTCGTCCCGTGACCTTAAAGAGATTGATTGTGTTGCTAATCTTAAAGATATTGATTGTGTTGTTAATCTTAAAGAGGTTGATTGTGTATCTATTTGTAAGTGTGTAGAGAAAGTTATGGCACCTAAAAGAGTGCTTAGAAAGAGAAAGAAATGTGTGTCACCTCATAGTAGCCGTGAAGTCTGTATGAAGCTACGTTCAGGATGTGTTCCTGGGCGGATCTTAAAGCAAGAAGCATCATCGCGTTTGAGATCAGTGGACACTCCTTCAACAAAGAAAGGACGTGGTCCAAAAATATGTGTCTACATTGATGACGAAGCACAAGTGGATGGGGACTCCAATACAATTGACGGGGTTGCGGAGCACACAGGTAGTCACTTATGTGTCCATTTCATTAACATATGATGCTTTGTTTAGTGTTATGTATTAAATATGATTGGTTTAATGCTACTTTTTTTAATTGTTACTTACTAATATCTGCTCCTACAGAGACTAATGTGCAGCATGATAGTCTAGATGACAAAGAAGAGGTGAGTGGTGATAGTGATCAAGGGGAGAATGATGATGAAAAAGAAAATAAGCACTCAAGGAACTTAGGCAAGCAAGTCTCTCTAGGACTGATGAAGAATGTGCTGAGTCAATTTTATATAAAAAAGAGGACGCTGCCTCCTCTTGTGCCTCTTTGCATATTAGTGGCTCATGAGGCAGTCAGATTTGCTATGGATGATGCCCAGTGGTTGATTCCTTCCTTTGATTCCACTGGTTATCTTGAGACTATGGGACACTTCCTTGTGTCAGTTGAAGGTCCGAGAGGGGAGACCATGTCTGTGACAGCCAGATCTAGCTGAATGGGGTCCAATATGGCATCAAAGAAATGAGGATTTTGAGAGGGCTCTTGGAAGAGAGTGACAAGACCTTAAGGGTAAAAAGTTCTTGGTTTGGGATGGAAACCACAGGCTTAAAACGTGGTGGAAACGCATCAAGGAAAGTAAGTTGTCCACTATACATGCAAGTATTGAATGTTCGTATCCCATTCTTATGTTTGTTGGTTTTCAATTACAGAGTACTCAGACTGTGCTCACTACCATGTTAGTGTACGGTGCCAATTCATTGAGGTGCCAAAGGCAAAGGAAGCAGAGCTACTACTCGCACTAGACACCACCAACGCGTAAGTCTTCTTCCTTTAACTATGCTCCTCTTTGTAATATGTTACAATTACATTCTCATATTATGCTTTTGTTTGTTTTCAATAGTATTGCTAGAGCTCATGTTACTCCAAATATTGCGCATGAGGTGTATATGTTTCAAAAGTTTGGTATTGCAAACAAAGACTCCATTCTAGATAGATTGAGTCCGGCCATGAGGAAGTGGGCTGAGGTTGAGATGAGTATAGAGGCAAGGTATTATCATGGTGTTGCTCCATGGTATAACTCTCCTTGCGGTTTAATATCTCAGCTTGTATGGAAGGTGATTTTCTTTCTATGGCTCACTTGTATGAGATGTACTTTTCTATCTCTAATTTAGTTTTTTTTTTGGAATGATAGGATGAATTTCATGTCTTCATCTCAAAAGAAACTGCTAAGCTTGAGGCTCTTGGTCTAGATGAGGTAGAGAGGAAGAAACGTTTGGAGAAGGCTACAAGGGTGGAACAGGAGCGCCTTAAGGATAGGGGTTACAAATACCTATCCATTGCTAATCCCCAAAATGGTGATGAGTTCTTTAAGTTGTTATTTGGGCTAAAGTGGGATGATGCAAGCATGCTCAAGATCACAAGAGACAAGCTGTATTGTCTCACAAGCTCAAAAATCCCTGCGGAAAGGTAATTTGTATATATAACGCAAGGTGTGTGTATGTGATGATTTTTTCTTCAATGCTTTCTATTTGTGTATATTGTTGTGCATCACAGGAAAAATATATTGTTGCATCTTATGAGTCTCACAAAGGCCAAAGACCCCCAATACCCGCATTTTGGTGATTATAAGCTCTTTCGGGTTTACATGAAGAAAGAGACATATTGAGCTCACTTGCATTCAGAGGCACTACTTCAGATTGATAGGATACAAGTAGAAGGTCCACAGCTACCAGATTCATTTGAGGAGTTCTTTAAGCTTAACATGAAGAATCATGTCATGCAGGTTGACTCAATGCAGTGCATTCATATTGCTTTCTTAAGTTCTTTCTTAAAATGTATATGTGCTAATGTTAAGCGCTTGTGAAACTTGTGTAGGCTTTTGTACACCTCTTGGATGGAGTGAAATCTTTAGATGTTGCAGAGAAGATGCCAGAGCTTACGTTTTCAGCCAAACGTGTGATTTATAGGTTAGCATGCATTTTCATATTAGATTGTGCGTCTGATTTTCATATTAGATTGCATGCATTTGCTTGCGTAATTGGCAAGAATGTTGCAAGTGGATACTACAATGTGTAGAAGAGAAGAGGCTGGATGCAGCTCCGCAATTCACAAGAGAGTGGATTGATGTTCGTGACGAGAACACTATGTATTCTCCATCATTACGTGAGAGAAAATTGACGGCATGGGAGGCAAGTGTTTGCCCTTGGTGGCTGGATTACCCTGTGGGGGTTATCCCTAAGCAAGAGAAAGATCTGCATGACAGTAAGTACTTCAATCTATGTAAACATCTCGTCGCTTTTGTAGCAATAGTTTTTGTGCTCATGCATGGGAGTCTAAGGGTGAATGATACTATGTAGGATTCAAGGAGGGAGTTGATACTCATGAACCGCTTACCGCACCCACCACTGTAGAGGAGCAAGCAACCAAGGCTACCAAAGGTGCCACCCAGGGTACTCAAGGTAATCCAGGGAGAAAAAATGTGCCAGAGTCCTCTATGGCGCCCACCACCTCCTTTGTTGCAGATTCATCTCTTGGTCGAGAGAATTGGGAGAGGCGACCTATGACCCATTTAGTAGGTGAGAAGTCTTATATTAACTTGAAATTCGTGTATGATTATTACTTTGAAATAATTGTTGCAGGGTTCCAGTATCAAATATATGTCGATGCTCTATTAGTGGATGTGACCCAAATTGATAGATTTGCCCTTGATAGGTAGACATGACAACTACATATTGTAAGAACATCAATTTACATGTTGCATATAGCATTGCATCATCGTTTACTTTGCATTAATGACTATGTTGTTTTGTGTATAGCATCAACAAGTTTTTTGCAACACAAAATATGCATCTTTATAGCAAAGATGGAGTTCCATGTCTAGAGGTGGCTGGATTGATATTTGCGGATTTTCCTACGAGCTTGCTTGTGGATGCTCTAGGTCCCATCCCATTGGGTAAGTTATGCTTTCTATCACACAAGGTTTACATCAAACTCACTTCTCATATATCATAATGCCAATGTTGTTTGTAGAGGGCATGACTATTCCCAAGTGGAACACGTTCTCAAAGGGTCTAGTTATGGGTTGTATGGACCTTGCTCGCGAGTATTTGGCCGACCAAGGATTCTTAGTCACTATGTGCTTAGCAGAGCATATAGGTGAGTTTATTACGGATGCGGAAAGAGTGGGGTTTGTGCTTCACCGCACTTGGACACTCATGTGTGACTCCAAGGCTTATCGACATCCCGTTACTAGAGAGGCGGTAAGATAACAAAGTTGGATACGTTGAACATACAGTTGTATGTTCTAAATAAAGTTTGTGTTACATGCTTTAAATAAAAACATGGATCACTTATTCTATTTCCACTCGTGAATAGGTACTTGATCTTACTGTGTGTCTTTGGCATCGTGCTGGTCATGTTGTGCCTTGCTATGACAGAGAGGCTGGGGAGAAGATTTCAGAGAGATTGTTTCCAGCGTATCGTAGCTACATGATGGATGATTGTGTCTTTCCCATGGACGTTGATGGTTTCATTGTCAGAGGCGGAGCAGAGAGGTCTCATCTTTTCTTTCGGTAAGTAGTCTTGCATGTTTTTGCTCTCAGGTTACCTTGTATGGTATTTTCATTGTTTCTACTTGCATGGCCACAAAGATTCTGTATCTTGATTGGTGATATGGTTAGGTGGTTACTAGCTACATTTACGAAACGCTACGACTATGTTTTGGATGTGTTTGCAGGGTGTGGTGGTTTGGCGCGGGCCAGTGCAGAGGAGATGAGACATTGTATGTGTCTAGAAATAGATGATGTGCTCTATGGGGAGTGTTTGTCCACCATAGTGTGTGGACCGGTACCATGCTGAGAGAGAGTGTGTTTTTTTTTTTGAGAGACTCTAGACATTTCATTTTGTTACTACTTTTATATATATGTTTATTATACACTTCGTCATGTGGCTATGCCCGATTTTGTGTAAGAGATTACATGCATTGGGATCTTTGATTTGTTTTTAGGAAGAGTGTACCTTGCGACTATTTGACACGAATATATTTTACTAGTTTTCCGTTGGTTTTGTTTTCTTGATGTGTGTTTATGTAAATGCAACGTGTCGTACTCCTTAAGTAAGACTATTTATATACAGAATGGATATGTTGCACGAAAAATCTCGAAAAAAAGAGATTGATTAGAAAATAACGAAAATGAAAGCCCGCAAAAATAAAATCTCCGATCTATCCTAGGTGCACTAGGAGCAGTCCTAGGTGCAGTAGGAGCACTAGAAGAAATAGTAGGCGCAGTCGAAGCAAACTGCTCTTTCAATTTTCCAAAAATTCTGCTTTAACTGACTCTAGTGTCAAATCCGTTATGCCTTTGATTATATCATCAACAGAGGAAGGCAGCGATAGAGTGGATGGTTTTGGAGCAGAAGGAGCTCGCATCCGTCGTGGAACGGGAGGAACAGGAGGAGTAGAAATAGTAGGCACTGGCATAGGCCAAGAAACTGGTTGAGGAAGAGAAGAAATAACAGGAA
Source organism: Lygodium microphyllum (assembly GCF_053477565.2). Taxonomy (NCBI): domain Eukaryota; kingdom Viridiplantae; phylum Streptophyta; class Polypodiopsida; order Schizaeales; family Lygodiaceae; genus Lygodium; species Lygodium microphyllum. The sequence goes on from NC_141163.1 coordinate 44,026,002, forward strand.
CAGAAGCAGGCATAGGAGCAGAAGATAGCATCAGAGTCATAGATCCATTCTGTAGGCGGGTCTTCCATATCCTCCTCTTGGTCAAAGTCGAGACTACATCCTGGGCATCTTGCCAATCCGTTTTAATACCCATAGGCTTCATGCGATCCTCAAGAAGCTATCCTAATTCTTCCTGAAGAGCAGGATCTGCAGCTTGCAAGAAAAGCTCAACTTTCTCAACATCCAATGCTCTTTGTTCAATGGCATCAAGCTGACTATACCTCTCTTCCAATTCTCGTATCAACTCTGAAGCAGCTAGACCTTTGTTTGGCATGTAGACCCACTCTCGGAATGATCGCCGTGTAGCCATCCCAAAGTCCTCAAGGAAATACTCTTCTTCCAGAGACTTCTTAAAATCTTGCCAATGCGAATTTTGAATAAAAAGATCAGTCACTTTTTCCCTCAAGGTGGGTGTGACAAGACGAAGGAAATACTCACTCATAAGTCGAGTTGGTACTCCAAAAAATCCCATCTTGATCTCATATGTCTTCAAATATGCTGAAACATTACGGCCATCAAATAGCTTCTTCTCATTCTCAACTGCTTCAATCGCCTTAGTCGCGCTGATGGCATTCTCCTGCTCCGAATATAGTTGCCTTTGCTGAGACAACTGTTGTTGATACAATTGCTGCTGTTGCTGCATATACAATTGTGTCTGCTGATTTTGAGGCTGCATATACATAGACATATTCTGCAAAATCTTCTTTAGATCATCTGTTGAAGTACTTGAAGCAGCAGTCAATGATGAAGTTGAAGTAGAGGACACAACAGGTGTCAAGATTGTGGGAGAGAAGGAAGGAGTCTCACTTGTAGCTTTCTTGCTTGCACAATGGGGGAATACACACAAAGGTGGAGGCTGAAAATAGTTTTCCTCTTCTTAGTTGTGTAAGCCAAAAGAACTCTAATACAAAGAAATAGAAGAACCCTATATATGGGTCTCAAACCAAACTCAACTAACTAAGGTGGCATACTAACTGAGCCACGAACTAGAGTAGATAAGGATAGCTATCATGTAGCTATTATTCATGGGCGGTGTACCAACCGCGTCTGCAACTGACAAGTCGGTGACATAAATACACAACGGTCACCCTGGCGTATCACGAGTGGAGCTCGATATCTCAACACTCCCCCTCGAGCTCAATCCCAATTCCTGCACACCAAGCAGGTCTCTGAACTTGCGCAGCTTCTCTGCACCCAATGCCTTCGTGAATATGTCAGCTATCTGATCCTCTGTGCTGACATAAACTAGATCAATAAGACCTAGTAAAACCCTCTCTCGCACATAGTGATAATGCACCTCAATGTGCTTTGTTCTAGCATGATAGACTCGATTATTTGCCAAGTGTATACTACTCATGTTGTCACAATAAATGACAACTGGCCCATCTATAGACTGATGCATATCATAAAGTAGCTTATGCAACCAAGCTACCTCACATGCAGCCATTGCTGCACCCCTGTACTCAGCCTCTGTGCTCGACAATGCAACTGTAGGCTGTTTCTTGCTGCTCCAAGTGACTGCAGCACTCCCAAAAGAGAACACATATCCACTGTTAGATCGTCTATCAGAAATACTACCAGCCCAATCAGCATCAGTGTATCCATGCAACTGTATCTGAACCCCAGTCTCATAAAATAGTCCATACTGCAATGTGGACTTCACATACCTGAGTATGCGTTTAGCCGCATCCAAATGTGGTTTCCTTGGAGCCTGCATAAACTGACTTACCAATCCAACAGCATAGCTCAAATCTGGCCTGGTAATAGTCATATAAATCAAACTTCCTACTATGCGTCTGTACATAGTAGGGTCTTCTAGAAGCTCACCTGCATCTGTGCTCAGCTTCACATTTTGCTCCAAAGGAACTGAAATAGGCTTACAGCCTGTCATCCCATATTTGGACAGCATGTCCAATCCATACTGCCTCTGCAAGAGCTGTATCCCACTTGGTGATCTAATCACCTCAATGCCCAAGAAATAACGCAGCTCTCCCAAATCCTTCATCTCAAACTTCTACTTCAATAGCATTTTCACATGAAGGATATCTTCATCACTGTCACCTGTCATAATCAAATCATCAACATAAATGACAAGTAGCATAATACCTTTCTCTGTTTTTCTCACATAAAGTGAAAAATCTGCCTTGGAAATCTGAAAGCCAATAGTGACAAGATACTGTCCTACCTTGTCAGACCATGCTCTAGGTGCTTGCTTCAAGCCATACAAGGCTTTCTTCAACCTGCAAACAAACTCAGGATGAACAGCATGCACATAACCTGGTGGCTGCTCCATATAGACCTCTTCTTGCAAATCACCATGCAAGAAGGCATTCTTTACATCCATCTGATGTAAAGACCATCCCTTTGATGCAGCCATAGCAATGACTGCTCTTACAGTTGCCATCCTTGCAACTGGACTGAATGTTTCTTCATAGTTAATGCCATATGTTTGTGCATACCCCTTGACTACTAATCTTGCCTTGTATCTGTTCACAGAACCATCTGCATTGTGCTTCACCTTATAAACCCACTTACAGCCAATTGCATTCTTACCTTTAGGCAAAGGTACTAACTCCCATGTAGCATTTTCTTCCAAGGCATCCATTTCTTCATCCATGGCTTTCTCCCATTTTTCTTTTCCCATGGCTTGCTCAAAAGATGTGGGTTCTGGTTCCTGTATCACTTTGACCATATATGCATAGTGAATGGCTGTAAATCCATCATATTTCAGCCTATCCACAGGATACCTAGCTCTCGTAGACCTGCGCAAAGTAGGTTCACTCCTAGGTGCTCTCAAAACATCCCTGGTCTTCCTTACTCCAGGTGTAACAATAGAAGGAATACCCAACTCATCATCAATGCTCTGTTCTGAGCCACTGGATTCACCATCCACATAAGAGTGACCTGCATTCACATCAAACATGGGCTGATCAACCTTCTCTTTTCCTTTTCGTGATACCTGCATACCACTATCTGCATTGCTTTGAGAAGATTCTCCTGATCTCAATCTGCCTGTCCATGGCGAAGAATGTGAACCACTGTTAGAGGACGCTCCAGGTCCACTAATATTTTGTGACTGCTACTGTGAATTCTGTGCAGCATTACCATTTTGTGCATCTACATCATCAATCACATTTACTGGTTTATACCAGCTACTCATCTCATAAAAAACAACATCTCTGCTCACTGTAAACTTACGAGTAGAAGGGTTATAGCATCTATACCCTTTTTGCTGCAGAGAGTAACCAATAAAGATGCACTTCTCAGCTTTTGGATCCAACTTGGATCTCAACTCATCTGGCACATGTACATAGGCAATGCAACCAAAAATTTTCAAATGAGAAATATCTGGTTTCCTACCAGTATACCTCTCCTCTGGAGTCATCCCATGTATTGCTGCAGTGGGAGTCCTGTTCATTATATAGACTGCTGTAGCAACTGCTTCAGCCCAATAAAAATCTGGCAAGTCTTTTTCATTGAGCATGGCACGAGATACCTCTCCAATATGCCTGTTTTTCCTTTCTGCAATTCCATTTTGTTGTGGGGTATAACTGCATGAATATTGCTGCTTTATGCCATGCTCCTGCAAGAACTTTGCAAACTCATTTGAGAGGTACTCTCCCCCTCCATCTGACCTTAGGCATTTTATTTGCAGACCTGTTTCTTTTTCAGCCATAGCTTTAAGGGTTTTGAAATGCCCAAAAATTTCACTTTTCTTTTTCATAAAATACACCCAAACTTTTCTGCTATAGTCATCAATAAAAGTGACAAAATAATGACAGCCTCCAAGAGATGCAGCTTTAGTAGTCCACACATCAGAGTGGATTAATTCCAATGGCTTCTCACTCTCTTGAACATGTCTAGGAAATGGTTTCCTTGCTTGTTTTCCAAACTGACAGGCTTCACATACCTTATGCATTTCTGCAACCTTGAATTTTGGCAATCCTGCAACAATATTTTGGGCCTGCATTGATTTAAGTCGTTGTACATTAAAATGACCAATGCGTTTATGCCAGATATCAATATCTACAACTACACCGGTCCCATGTGCAAACATTGCTGCACTCAATTCAGACATGTCTGCATCCAACGTAAACATTCTGCCCTTCTTCTTTCCTTTTGCTATCAAGCGACCTTTATTTTTCATATCCTCAACAAAGCATCCATGAGGATTAAATCTGACCTGCAAGCCCTACTCAACCATTTGACCGACAGAAACCAGATTCTTGGTGATATTCGGGACATGAAATACATCGGACAGGTATTTCTTTTTCCCATCCTGCATAGACAAGGGAATTTTTCCAATCTGCACAATGGGATGTGCAGTATCATCACCAGTCTCCACAAATCCTGGTTTTTCCATTTTCCTTGCATCCTCCATCCATTCTGCATGACCTGTCATGTGGTTTGATGCACCTGAGTCAACATACCATACATCATTGCTTTCTTCTGCACTTGTCACAGAATTGTTCATGTGCTGCACCATGAACAAATGCTCATTTCTGTCATCACCCTGTCTACTAGAAGATGCATAATTTCCTTGTTGCAGTTTTCCATTCATGATGTCATTCTGCTTTTTATAGCCGTCTTTAGCCATATGACCCATTTTACCACAATAGTAGCATTCAACATTACTGTTTGCATTTTGGCCTCTTTGCCATCCACCACGACCTCTTTGGCTCCCCCTGCCTCTAGAGTTACCACGTCCTCCTCCATAGGACTGGTTTTCTTGAGTTTGCTGCATATTCTGATTTCTGCCACGGCCTCCAAATCGGCCTCCTCTACCTCTGCCTCTACCTCTTCCAGCATTTGAGTAGAAGACAGCTTCTTTTGAAGTTCCTCCTGAAGAAGATGCACCACCATTTCTCTGCTCCTCAGAAATTAGAAGAGCAATCAACTCCTCAAAATCAGGAAATCTTTCACGGACGGAAATGGATGTTCGGAACTGTGCATAATCCTTTCCTAGACCATTCAAGGTCATGGAAACTAAATCATCATCTTCCACTGGTGACCCAATGGAAGCAAGTGCATCTGCAATCTTCTTCACCTTCATGTGGTAGTCGTTGATGCTCATACTTTCTCTTTGCACATTATGCAACTCTTGCTTGAGCTGCATTTTCCTGGCTTGCGTATTTGTGCTATACATTTTTGACAAAGTATCCCATGCCTCCTTTGGTGTACTTGCATCCTGAATATGCACAATCATAGAGTCTGAAATACTGATAGACAGCCAATACATAACTTTCCTGGCTCTCTCATGCCATGTTTTGAATGCCTGCATTTGCTGTTGATTGGGAACATCAGGAAGAACTGGTTCTTCTTCATTTCCTGCAACAAATTCCCAATATCCTTTTCCCATAAGGAAATTTGTCATTCTAAACTTCCATGCTTGGAAGTTGTTCTTGTCAAGCTTTTCAGTGACAATCTGTGAAAGAGAATCAGACGCCATTACAGAACATTGCAAAAAATTCTGTCACTGCAAAGAACACAGCTTCAGCCTCACAAGGGCAAATCTGCAAAATTGACGAAAGTGGTATTTGACCACACAGTCACTTCCTAGTGATGATTTTGCATCAACAGGCAATAGGGATGATTCTATAACTCCCAATGTCTCTGCGCACAGGCATACAATGCAATTTCTACAGTAACTTTTCACCGACCTGTAGAACAGTGGTCGCACAGCATAAAACTGGGCCTTTTCCTGAGTGCGTGCAGAAAACTTCCGCCTCCAAAACAGGCCCCGAAATGGCCTCAAATCAAAAAAACAAGGTCGCCGAGGGCTGAAGGCCTTACCCGCAGCATATACTGCCCTCTTGCTTCACCGCGAAGGGTGTCTCAACCTAAGACACTGCACTCCTGCACTTTCCGGCTGTGCTACCTGCAGAGATCTGCTCCCAAAACAGAAAATGAAAGCAACACTGCTCCTCTTACCAGAACACCGCGAGCTTCTCTTGCTTCCTTGAGCTCCTTACCACGAACAAGGCTCTGATACCATGTCAAGATTGTGGGAGAGAAGGAAGGAGTCTCACTTGTAGCTTTCTTGCTTGCACAATGGGGGAATACACACAAAGGTGGAGGCTGAAAACAGTTTTCCTCTTCTTAGTTGTGTAAGCCAAAAGAACTCTAATACAAAGAAATAGAAGAACCCTATATATGGGTCTCAAACCAAACTCAACTAACTAAGGTGGCATACTAACTGAGCCACGAACTAGAGTAGATAAGGATAGCTATCATGTAGCTATTATTCATGGGCGGTGTACCAACCGCGTCTGCAACTGACAAGTCGGTGACATAAATACACAACGGTCACCCTGGCGTATCACGAGTGGAGCTCGATATCTCAACAACAGGAATCGTAGAAGAGGCTGAAATGGATGCTGAAGTATCTCCCATCCTGAAATGTATGTGACGCTTTCACGTCGGGTTCACCAAAGATGTTGAAGCATTTCAAAATCAAAGTCGCAACCATAGAGGTTCTTGAGAAATTCCAAGACAGAAGATCAATCGAAGCAAATAATCAAAGCAAATATGATGCCAAGTAACAATTGTATTACTGCCAAGTTATCTCTGAGCATAGAGAAACATCATAACAAACCACATGTGATCTATGCAATTGACCCATGCCATGTATACAAGCTCTTATTAGAGTCCAAGCTTATGAGAAGCAAGATTTCAAATGCACACAATTGACAACAGTTTCTGCCTGTTTCACTCTGAATTGCATCCATGCTACCTGCACACACTTCTATTGGGTCTTAATGAATTCTTCTACACCTCTTAGAAGTCTCTTTACAAAGCAGTCTTTAGGGAAGACTTCAGTGACCTTCGTCACCACTATTCTAAACTTCGCAGCTTTAGCTTCAGTGTGCCTTTGCCTTCGAGCATTGTTGTGTCCAAACCCTTTGGAGAAGGATACTACTACACTGATGCACAGATTCCAATTGTCAGTGGGATCTAACTTGGGCTGTGATGTTTTTCTCCATATCCAGTTCACTGCTTTGCACAGGCCAGCTGCTTGAGATTTTGTTAAGAGCCCTTAGTCCTGAAGGGGTTTGAAAGCTATCCACATTTTCCTTGTTGGTCTCATTCCTTCCCACAACATCAGTCTGTGGTTTACCTTTGGATTACTCTTCGGAGAGTGGCCTATCTAGTTTTGAAGGGGGGAGTGTTGCTTCCTGCTGTCTGCTTGGGGGGTTGTCCTCCCTTGGGCTGCGAGCTCTGTTGGGCAATTTTGTTTTGTCTGGTGGTTGTCTTCCTTGGAAGAAGTTGCATCACGGAATTTCGGGACAGCCTTCTGGGCATCAGACTCAGTCTGCATCACATCCCTTTCCTCAGCTTCCCCTCCGGCTTGCTTGGTAGGATGTATCAACAAGTGCTATAAATGCTGCTTCATATCAGAACTTTTAAGGTCAAATTCGATATGACGAACATCTCTGTCATCTTCATTTTTTGTAAGTCTCTTATTGCATATCATACGAGCCAAAAAGGGGTTTTGTGGACCAATAATCGAAGGATCATCTCGTTCTGCAGTATCAATCAGTCCATCTGCAATTTCAAACATGTGTCTAACTTCCCTATAATCCTGTTTTGCAAAGTGACCTTGTTTCCTCAATGACGAGCCACAAAATTATAACTCGATATTTTGGGTTACTTAGTTTTTTGTTATCATATGGTACAAGTGATGACCCCAGCACTGTCAACGGCCCCCTTCTCCTCCTCTATCACAGCAGCAGTTTTCTCCTCGATCAAGATTACCTTCCCCCTGTTCTTCCTGTCCTGAACTCCCCTTCCAAGTTGCCGAGATCCTCCCCGATTTCCCACTCCTCTGCTTTTTGCTCTTCTTCTCAACTAAGCTTTTTCCTCCCCCCTGATTAGCGAAAAAAAACTCCATTTTTTTTCTTCCCGTAGCTCCTTCTTCCCAGTTTATTCTCATTACTAAAATTACCAGCGGCAGCATCTTCTCTGGACTATTCTGAGCACACATAGTTGCAGTTTGAACCACCCTCCTTAAATCCGATTCATCACATATCCTACACAATTTTGGGTCTAAGAGCTCCATAAGTCGTCCTTCCGCCACTGCCCATTCTACTATAGTGCGCTTCTGTCCGGATCCAAGCTTCTCAATTGGTTTCCTACCACTAATTAGTTCTAGCAATAAAATGCCAAAACTGTATACATCACAACTTTCTGAGACCTTGCCCCATAGTGCATACTCTGGTGCAAGATAGCCCAAAGTTCCTTTCACTCTTGTTGTACCATGACTTGCCCTTGGACAATATCCCTTTAAAGATAGCAAATTCTTATGTCGAACTCGTCCCAGTACCTCAACTTCAACAGCAAACTCCATCTCTGCTTTTGAGCTCAGTTCTTTCAACCATTTTACTGCAATCTCTGAACCATTAGGAAGTTGGCCCCAGTAAACACTGCCAAAACCAGTATCCTTTTCTAGCCCTTCTTTACTATATTACCAACTTAGAATAAAAATGCAAACATAATGACTAAGTATGTACAAAGTATCAAATCCCACACACATAACTTTTGGGTGGATTTCACACCTCGGATGCGCAACAATACGACATCCACCCCCTCTAATCCTGCACATCCTCCGAATGGGCCAACTACCCATGATCATTATCATGATCAAGATCCACAAATAGATCAATCTCTTCATTGTGTATTTCTGGTATATCAACAAGATTATCTGTCATATCATTTGTCTCTTCTATTGAAGTTTCTTCTTGTTGCTCTTCTCTTGCAAATTCTTCCAATGCATAATCCTCATCATCTCTTTTCTTGAAAATCTTGATCCTTTTAATTGCAATAGGCACTCTAAGCACTATTCCATCCAATTCTGTCAACTCATATGTTGCATTATCAAAGACATGTCTGACTATGTAGGGCCCAAACCATCTTTTCACCATCTTCCGAAGTGCAATATGTTGATTTTCAAGGCTGCTATCAAAGACTAATACCCAATCTCCCTCTTCTATTACTCTAGGCCGCAAGCGATGCCTGTTGTCAAACCTGTCCTTATTTCTTAGTCTAGCAACCTTAAACCTTCCAATGGCTATCTGAATATCCTCTAGTCTTCTCTCCAACTGCCAAATCCGAAGAGCTAAGAGCTCCTCTCTCGTCAAATGCTCCGGCCAAGGTAAAACTGACCAAGTCAAAGCACAAGTCTCAGTCGGCATAATCAGTTTTTGACCATACATCAACTCTGCGGGCATATATCCTGTGGTAACACTGTGAGTCGTACGATCAGCACACAAAGCAAATGCTAGAAGTCTCGGCCATTCTCCAATCCGTCCTCTACATGCTTTAGCTAATGCTTTCACTATCGGCGCATGCCCTCTTTCACTCTTCCCATTTGCCTCTGGATTGTATGCTGTGGTTAGAGCCAACTTGATTTCTAGTTGAGAGAAAAACTCCCTAGCTTCACATGCATCCAATTCACCGCGATCCGCAGTGATCTTACCCACACAGCCATACCTGCAGAAAATTTCTTCCAATAAGAACTTACACACTGCACTAGTGGTCTTCGTTCTCAAAGGTCTGCCCTCAACATGATTAGTAAGATCCTCTCTAGCCAAAACAATATACATCATCTGTCATAGACCCATAGGCATAGTAATCAAGTCAACTACCCACTTATAATGAATGCATAACAGATAGGACGGATGAAGCTCATCTCGATGACGCACTACCGAATACATCTGGCAGTCTCTGCAAGTCTCTACAAAGTGAGAAACATCTCTATACATGCCTTTTCACCAATATTTCTCCTTGATTTTCTCATAAGTAGCCCACACTCCTCTATGGCCAGCCCAAGGACTCTCATGAAACTCCCTCATCACCTGTAACTGTGTCTCTCTATCGCAGACAACCCGCAAGGGTAATCCACCTCTTTTCTTCGGATGCTTCCAAAGAAATCCGTCCTTGAGAAAATAACCATAGGCTTTTCTTTCGAACTTCTTAAACTCTTCATCTATCCATTCATCTCTTTTGCTTAATGTACTAAGGTACTTGCCAATCTGCAACCAATCTCCAACATAGAGTTCTTCTATGAAAGCCACAATATCATAGACATGGCAAACATGATCAACCATAGTGGTTGAAATTTCTGCATCATCCTCTTCTGCAAGTAGTGTCTCCTCATCATCATATCTTGCTCTAGATTGCATATCTGCCCCACTGGATTATCCTTTCCTGCTATATGTTTAAATTCTATATTTAATGACTTGATGTATGCAATCCATCTCAGCATAGCTACATCCGAAGTAGAGCAACTTGTAATCATACCTATCAATGGCAAGCAATCTGTCTCTACCACAACTGAGGCTCCAATAAAGTACTCCTTGTCACATTCTAGAGCCGTAACAATCCCCAGTAACTCTCTGTTGATTTGCAGATATCTCCTCTATCTCTCGTTTAGGACTTTTGCCCCAAACTGAAAAGCATACCTCTTTCCATCTACATCATCTTGACCCACAGTCCAACCTATGCCAATTGGACTAGTGTCAACTGTCAATACAATAGGCCTTTCACAATTATAATCTGCTTTCCTTAAAGTAGGAGCAATCCGCAATAACTTCTTCAATTTCTGCATGGCTCTAGTGTGGCTCTCATCCCAATAGAATTTTTGCCCCTTTCGAAGCACCTGATATAAACAATTTGCTATGTGTGCAAAATGGGGTATCCAAATCATATAAAACACACAAGCACCAATGAATCTCCGTACATCTAAAGTGGTAGAACAATACTCTGTAATCTTGCCTATAGCATCCACCTTCTCAGCGGAGGGTTTCCTGCCATAATATCCACACATATGTCCAACAATGACAACCTCATTTACTCCAAAAACAGATTTTTGCCCTGATAGTGTCAAGTTCACTTCTTCTAACCTGGCCAAAATCTTCTCACAAGGTGAAATATGATCAGCCACAAAGTATCTGCATCCCTTCTCATTTAGACTCTCATTCTTCTCTTCTTCTGCACACCCCTTTATGGGCACATCATCCAAGAAAGGCATGGTAAGCTGAGGTATATAATCACGAAGGACCTTATGCATGGCATTCATCATATGCGCAACGGAATTAGTGGCACCTTGAGGCAAGGTACACATCTTGACAAGCCCAATAGGAGTTCTCATAGTGGTTATGTCCCTGCTTTCCAAAGCGAGCTGAAACTAATCATATCCCGAATACAAATCACCTAAAGAATAGATGGCACGTCTAGCAAATGCTTCTACAAACTCATCCACAACTAGACCTATACCAACATTCTTGATAGTAACTCTATTTACTGGCTGCATGTCCTGTATAAATCGGAGAGTACCATTCTTCTTTGGAACCATAAACCACCTATTTGAGTATGGTGCAGATGAAGGCTCTAGGATTCCCATCCTGATACTCTCATTCAACAAATCAATCAGCTTTGGAAGGTGTGCCTTAGGCACTGGAATAGGTCGGAGGTTCCATGGAATATGAGGAATAGTAAAGACCACCATAGGAGCAACAATATCCGGATTCACACATCCAATCTCATGCGGGAAAAAAGAAAACCCCCTTCCATGTCGTTCAAGCATCTCCTGAAAGCATTGCTTCTTTGTGGGTAACAAGAAATCGCCATTTCCAATTTTCAATTCAGCAAGAGTCTCTGCTGAAAATTTATGGCCTATATGCTCTAGATTCCTCAAAATTGGCTGTTTGGCAACCCTCTCTATTTGCTGATCACTGTCAGGTGGAAGCGGTACAGATACCAGCTTCACCTTCTTATCCACAGTCTTGTATCTCGTGTCAACCCTCGCTTCATTATGATCCTCTGCATTACTCAAATCTTGTTGTAAATCAACAATTCTGCACTCCAGGCTGAATATCCTTAGCCCTCTGTTCTATGGACTGCATAGGAACAGCCCTAAACTCCGGATGTTGAAATATTTCAGTAGTAAACTCTGTTGGCTGAAAGTTTTCAGCCCTCTGTGTCTTTGTAAGCTGATCATAATCAACTGGAAACTCTGTTTGCTGATTTTCTTCAGCACTCAATACTTTTTGCTGAGTCACCTCAGCCTCTGACTCTACCTGTGACACAAAATCTGCAATTTCATGAAACATGTCCAGGGATTGCACTAATACATTACTGTGACAACTCTACATATCAGTTTTCAGCATATTTTTCATCTCTGTCATCGTATCTGCATAAATCATACTATCATACATCCCATCTATATGCTCATCATCCTCTAAAATACATGTATTTCTCAAATTTTTCTCCTTCCTGCATGTGTACTGCCTGGCAGCTCTATGCAACTTAGAAGTCTTCTGATATCTCATTGAACTGTTTGCTGAAAATCCAACAAAACTGGAGGAGAAAACACTGCTGCCAAGAGGCGAGAACTCCAATCTCCTCTGCTCTGTACCACCATCGTCTCGCGAAACAGTGGTACCTAATGAAAACCCGAATCCCTCACAGTGGGCAAAGGTGCATCTCTAAGAGTATCCTTGTTTCTTACATGGTTCACACACACAGTCATAAAGTGAACTGCTCTCATGCCATCTTTACTGCGAATCCGTGCATAAGCAGATCCATCATCCATTACCTTTTTTTCCATGCGCATCTCTGTGATGAATGGCTGTCCAAGAATTATGGGATAAGAGCATGAATCCTGCACAAAGAAATGGAAATCCTCCTCTACATCTCCAATAGAAACCCTGACACTACGACAGGCAGGATACAAATCACCTGCATTGTTGTTGGCGGCTCTCATACGCCACCCAGGCTCTACATCCATAGGCCATCTATTACTTTCATAAACTCCACGAACTATGAGATTAATCTTTGAACCATGATCCACCAAAGCAACATAAGGCACCTGTTTCTCTCCAATTTTTACCATCGCTTCTGTAGTTGCCCTAGCTCAATGACTCCGCGAAAAGTGACTACGCGGTATCAAGACAGGCTCATTAGTTTCAGCATAATGCATAGGCTAAACTCTCTTCTCTATCTATGGAAAAACAGAAGAATTCTCAACCATAACCTCATCCTCATCCTCATCTAACTCCCCAATCAAAACTCCCTGTGTGTCAGTAGTAGGCAATGCATGTCTTTTCCTCTTCAGGACCTCTTGGAGAACTGATCTTGAAACTCTCTTTTTGAGATGCCCAAAACCTTAGAAATAGTAAAAGTCACCTCATTGCCAAGTATCTTGTCATTAAAGATTCCTTCATGTCCGTTGATGTCTCAATATCGGACATCAATCTAAACCTTGACTGCTTTCTCTCTCTAGGCTCTTGCCTCTTTTCTTTCTTCTGAGCATCTTCTATCTGTTGTTCTGGCCCTGGTCTCAAAGACGGTCTTGCAGTAGGTGGAGTAACAAACTCACCCCCTCTAGTCTTTTTAGCTACACTTGGATTTTCTTCATCCCTCTTACGCTTCTCCTCAACAAGTACATCTGCTCCCTCAGATTTAGCCAAGTAGGCATAAATAGTGTACCTGTCAACAGGTGAATCCCAACCTGTCTCAGATCTGATGCTAGAGCCTGCACTAGTCAAAACAGTTTGCTGAATTTTTCCCTTGTTTGCCATCTCCATAGCATAAGTCCATAATGCTGACTGATTCTCTGATCCTTTCTCAATTTGGACTCCATATGCAGAAGCATCTCCTCTTGCTACCACATAAGAAGTATGCGCAGCCATGTCATCCACTAACTTCTTCATTCCGCCTTTCCCAAAGTTGGTAGCAAGCGGAGCTCCTGTTTCAGTCAACCAAATCTTACCATCTTGTCCCCAAAATACCAAATTCTTCCTCCTTACATCTTGAAAAGATTCACAATCCCTGCAATGCTGATGGTCTGTACTATCACACCAAATACATCTTCGATCTATCCTAGGTGCACTAGGAGCACTCCTAGGTGCAGTAGGAGCACTAGAAGAAATAGTAGGCGCAGTCGAAGCAAATTGCTCTTTCAATTTTCCAACCAATTCTGCTTTAACTTTCTCTAGTGTCAAATCCGTTATGCCATTGATTATATCATCAAGAGAGGAAGGCACCGACAGAGTGGATGGTTTTGGAGCAGAAGGAGCTGGCATCCGTCGTGGAAAAGGAGCAACAAGAGGAGTAGAAACAGTAGGCACCGGCATAGGCCAAGAAACTGGTTGAGGAAGAGAAGAAATAATAGGAACAGAAGCAGGCATAGGAGCAAAAGACAGCGTTGGAGTCATAGATCCATTCTGTAGGCGAGTCTTCCATATCCTCCTCTTGGTCAAAGTCGAGACTACATCCTGGGCATCTTGCCAATCCGTTTTAAGACCCATAGGCTTTGTGCGATCCTCAAGAAGCTCTCCTAATTCTTCTTGAAGAGCAGGATCTGCAGCTTGCAAGAAAAGCTCAACTTTCTCAACATCCAATGCTCTTTGTTCAATGGCATCAAGCTGACTATACCTCTCTTCAAATTCTCGTATCACCTCTGAAGCAACTAGACCTTTGTTTGGCATGTAGACCCACTCTCGGAATGATCACCGTGTAGCCATCCCAAAGTCCTAAAGGAAATACTCTTCTTTCAGAGCCTTCTTAAAATCTTGCCAATGCGAATTTTCAATAAAAAGATCAGTCACTTTTTCCCTCGAGGCGGGTGTGACAAGACGAAGGAAATACTTACTCATAAGTCGAGCTGGTACTCCAAAAAATCCCATCTTGATCTCATATGTCTTCAAATATGCTGAAACATTATGGCCATCAAATAGCTTCTTCTCATTCTCAACTGCTTCAATTGCCTTAGTCGCGCTGATTGCATTCTCCTGCTCCGAATATAGTTGCCTTTGTTGAGACAACTGTTGTTGATACAATTGCTGCTGCCGCTGCATATACAATTGTGTCTGCTGATTTTGAAGCTGCATATACACAGACATATTCTGCAAAATCTGCTTTAGATCATCTGTTGAAGTACTTGAAGCAATAGTCAATGATGAAGCTGAAGTAGAGGACACAACAGGAATCGTAGAAGAGGTTGAAATGGATGCTGAAGTATCTCCCATCTTGAAATGTATGCGACGCTTTCACGTCGGGTTCACCAAAGATGTCGAAGCATTTCAAAAGCAAAGTTGCAACCATAGAGGTTCTTGAGAAATTCCATGACAGAAGATCAATCGAAGCAAATAATCAAAGCAAATATGATGCCAAGTAACAATTGTATTACTGCCAAGTTATCTCTGAGCATATAGAAACATCATAACAAACCACATGTGATCTATGCAATTGACCCATGCCATGTATACAAGCTCTTATTAGAGTCCAAGCTTATGAGAAGCAAGATTTCAAATGCACACAATTGACAATAGTTTTTGCCTGTTTCACTCTGAATTGCATCCATGCTTCCTGCACACACTTCTATTGGGTCTTAATGAATTCTTCTACACCTCTTAGAAGTCTCTTTACAAATAGGTCTTTAGGGAAGACTTCAGTGACCTTCCTCACCACTATTCTAAACTTCGCAGCTTTAGATTCAGTGTGCCTTTGCCTTCGAGCATTGTTGTGTCCAAACCCTTTGGAGAAGGATACTACTACACTGATGCACAGATTCCAATTGTCAGCGGGATCTAACTTGGGCTGTGATGTTTCTCTCCATATCCAATTCACTGCTTTGCACATGCCAGCTGCTTGAGATTTTGTTAAGGGCCCTTAGTCCTGAAGGGGTTTGAAAGTTATCCACATTTTCCTTGTTGGTCTCCTCCCTTCCCACAACATCAGTTTGTGTTTTACCTTTGGATTACTCTTTGGAGAGTGGCCTATCTAGTTTTGAAGGGGGGAGTGTTGCTTCCTATTGTCTGCTTGGGGGGTTGTCCTCCCTTGGGCTGTGAGCTCTGTTGGGCAATTTTTTTTTTCTGGTGGTTGTCTTCCTTGGAAGAAGTTGCATCACGGAATTTTGGGACAGCCTTCTGGGCATCAGACTCAGTCTGCATCACATCCCTGTCCTTTGCTTCCCCTCCGGCTTGCTTGGTAGGATGTATCAACAAGTGCTGTAAATGCTGCTTCATATAAGAACTTTTAAGGTCAAATTCGATATGACGAACATCTCTGTCATCTGCATTTTCTGTAAGTCGCTTATTGCATATCATACGAGCCAGAAAGGGTTTTTCTGGACCAATAATCGAAGGATCATCTCGTTCTGCAGTATCAATCAGTCCATCTGCAATTTCAAACATGTGTCTAACTTCCCTATAATCCTGTTTCGCAAAGTGACCTTGTTTCCTCAATGACGAGCCACAAAATTGTAACTCGATATTTTGGGTTACTTAGTTTTTGTGTTATCATACAGTACAAGTGATGACCCCAGCACCGTCGACAGCCCTCTTCTCCTCCTCTATCACAACTGCAGTTTTCCCCTCGATTAAGATTTCCTTCCCCCTATTCTTCCTGTCCTGAACTCCCCTTCCAAGTTGCCGAGATCCTCCCCGATTTCCCATTCCTTTGCTTTTTGCTCTTCTTCTCAATTAAGCTTCTTCCTCCCCCCCTGATTAGCAAAAAAAACTCCCTTTTTTTCTTCCCGTAGCGCCTTCTTCCTAGTTTATTCTCATTACTAAAATTACCGGTGGCAGCATCTTCTCTGGACTATTCTGAGCACACATAGTTGCAGTTTGAACCACCCTCCTTAAATCCGATTCATCACATATCCTACACAATTTTGGGTCTAAGAGCTCCATAAGTCGTCCTTTGGCCAGTGCCCATTCTACTATAGTGTGCTTCTGTCCAGATCCAAGCTTCTCAATTGGTTTCCTACCACTAACTAGTTCAAGCAATAAAATGCCAAAACTGTATACATCACAACTTTCTGAGACCTTGCCCCATAGTGCATACTCTGGTGCAAGATAGCCCAAAGTTCCTTTCACTCTTGTTGTAACATGACTTTCCCCTTTTGGACAATATCCCTTTAAAGATAGCAAATTCTTATGTCGAACTCGTCCTAGTGCCTCAACTTCAACAGCAAACTCCATCTCTGCTTTTGAGCTTAGTACTTTCAACCATTTTACTGCAATCTCTGAACCATTAGGAAGTTGGCCCCAGTAAACACTGCCAAAACCAGTATCCTTTTCTAGCCCTTCTTCACTATATTACCCACATAGAATAAAAATGCAAACATAATGACTAAGTATGTACAAAGTATCAAATCCCATACACACAAGTTTTGGGTGTATTTCACACCTCGGATGCGCAGCAATACGACATCCACCCCCTCTAATCCTGCGCATCCTCCGGATGCGCCAACTACCCATGATCATTATCATCAAGATCCACAAACAGATCAATCTCTTCATTGTGTATTTCCGGTATATCAAGAAGATTATCTGTCATATCATTTGTCTCTTCTATTAAAGTTTCTTCTTGTTGCTCTTCTCTTGCAAATTCTTCCAATGCATAATCCTCATCATCTCTTTTCTTGAAAATCTTGATACTTTTTCCTGCAATAGGCACTCTAAGCATTGTTTCATCCAATTCTGTCAACTCATATGTTGCATTATCAAAGACATGTCTGACTATGTAGGTCCCAAACCATCTTTTCACCATCTTCCGAAGTGCAGTATGCTGATTTTCAAAGCTGCTATCAAAGACTAATACCCAATCTCCCTCTTCTATTACTCTAGGCCGCAAGCGATTCCTGTTGTCAAACCTGTCCTTGTTTCTTAGTCTAGCAACCTTCAACCTATCAATAGCTATCTGAATATCCTCTAGTCTTCTCTCCAACTGCCGAATCCGAAGAGCTAAGAGCTCCTCTCTCGTCAAATGCTCCTGCCAAGGTAAAACTGACTAAGTCAAAGCACAAGTCTCAGTCGGCATAATCGATTTTTGACCATACATCAACTTTGCAGGCATATATCCTCTGGTAACACTGTGAGTCGTACGATCAGCCCACAAAGCAAATGCTAGAAGTCTCGGCCATTCTCCAATTCGTCCTCTACATGCTTTAGCTAATGCTTTCACTATCGGCGGATGCCCTCTTTCACTCTTCCCATTTTCCTCTGGATTGTATGCTATGGTTAGAGCCAACTTGATTCCTAGTTGAGAGAAAAACTCCCTAGCTTCATCTGCATCCAATTCACCGCGATCCGCAGTGATCTTACCCACACAGCCATACCTACAAAAAATTTCTTCCAATAAGAACTTACACACTACACTAGTGGTCTTCGTTCTCAAAGGTCTGCCCTCAACATGATTGGTAAGATCCTCTCTAACCAAAACAATATACCTCATCTACCATAGACCCATAGGCATAGTAATCAAGTCAACTACCCTCTTATAATGAATGCATAGCGGATAGGTCGGATGAAGCTCATCTCGATGACGCACTACCGAATACATCTGGCAGTCTCTACAAGTCTCTACAAAGTGAGAAACATCTCTATACATGCCTTTCCACCAATATTTCTCCTTGATTTTCTCATAAGTAGCCCACACTCCTCTATGACCAGCCCAAGGACTCTCATGAAACTCCCTCATCACCTGTAATTATGTCTCTCTATCGCAGACAACCCGCAAGGGTAATCCACCTCTTTTCTTTGGTTGCTTTCAAAGAAATCTGTCCTTGAGAAAATAACCATAGGCTTTTCTTCTGATCTTCTTGAACTCTTCATCTGTCCATTCATCTCTTTTGCTTAATGTACTAAGGTACTTCCCAATCTGCAACCAATCTCCAACATAGAGTTCTTCTATGAAAGCCACAATATCATAGACATGGCAAACATGATCAACCATAGTGGCTGAAATTTCTGCATCATCCTCTTCTGCAAGTAGTGTCTCCTCATCATCATATCTGGCTCTAGACAGCATATCTGCCCCATTGGATTATCCTTTCCTGCTATATGTTTAAATTCTGGATTTAACGACTTGATGTATGCAATCCATCTCAGCATAGCTATATCCAGAGTAGAGCAACTCGTAATCATACCTATCAATGGCAAGCAATCTGTCTCTACCACAATTGAGGCTCCAATAAAGTACTCCTTGTCACATTTTAGAGCCGTAACAATCCCCAATAACTCTCTCTTGATTTGCAGATATCTCCTATGTCTCTCGTTTAGGACTTTTGCCCCAAACCGAATAGCATACCTATTTCCATCTACATCATCTTGACCCACAGCCCAACCTATGCCAATTGGACTAGTGTCAACTGTCAATACAATAGGCCTTCCGCAATTATAATCCGCTTTCCTGAGAGTAGGAGCAATCTGCAATAACTTCTTCAATTTTCGCATGGCTCTAGTGTGGCTCTCATCCCAATAGAATTTCTGCCCCTTTCGAAGCAGCTGATATAAACAATCTGCTATGTGTGCAAAATGGGGTATCCAAATCATATAAAACACACAAGCACCAATGAATCTCCGTACCTCTGAAGTGGTAGAACAATACTCCGTAATCTTGCCTATAGCATTCACCTTCTCAACGGAGGGTTTCCTGCCATAATATCCACACATATGTCAAACAATGACAACCTCATTTACTCCAAAAACATATTTTTTCCCTGATAGTGTCAAGTTCACTTCTTCTAACCTCGCCAAAATCTTCTCACAAGGTGAAATATGATCAGCCACAAAGTATCTGCATCCCTTCTCATTTAGACTCTCATTCTTCTCTTCTTCTGAACACCCCTTAATGGGCACATCATCCAAGAAAGGCATGGTAAGCTGAGGTATATAATCACGAAGGACCTTATGCATGGCATTCATCATCTGCGCAATAGAATTAGTCGCACCTTAAGGCAAGGTACACATCTTGACAAGCCCAATAGGAGTTCTCATAGTGGTTATGTCCCTGCTTTCCAAAGCCAGCTGAAACTGATCATATCCCGAATACAAATCACCTAAAGAATAGATGGCACGTCTAGCAAATGCTTCTCCAAACTCATCCACAACTGGACCTATACCAACATTCCTGATAGTAACTCTGTTTACTGGCTGCATGTCCTGTATAAATCGGAGAGTACTATTATTCTTTGGAACCGTAAACCACCTATTTGAGTATGGTGCAGATGAAGGCTCTGGGATTCCCATCCTGATTTTCTCATTCAACAAATCAATCAGCTTTGACAGGTGTGCCTTAGGCTCTGGAATAGGTGGGAGGTTCCATGGAATATGAGGAATAGTAAAGATCACCATAGGAGCAACAATATCCGGATTCATACATCCAATCTCATGCGGAAAAAAAGCAAACCCCCTTCCATGTCGTTCAAGCATCTCCTGAAAGCATTGCTTCTCTGTGGGTAACAAGAAATCGCCATTTCCAATTTTCAAGTCAGCAAGAGTCTCTGCTGAAATTTATGGCCTATATGCTATGGATTCCTCAAATTTGGCTGTTTGGCAGCCCTCTCTATTTGCTGATCACTATCAGGTGGAAGCGGTACAACTACCGGCTTCCCCTTCTTATCCACAGTCTTGTATTTCGTGTCAACCCTGGCTTCAATATGATCCTCTGCATTACTCAAATCTTGCTGTAAATTAGCAATTCTGCACTCCAGGCTGAATATCCTCAGCCCTCTGTTCTATGGACTGCATAGGAACAGCCCTAAACTCTAGATACTGAAATATTTTAGCAGTAAACTCTGTTGGCTAAAAGTTTTCAGCCCTCTGTGTCTTTTTAAGCTGATCATAATCAGCTGGAAACTCTGTTTGCTGAATTTCTTTAGCACTCAATACTTTTTTGTTGAGTCACCTTAGCCTCTGACTCTACCTGTGACACAAAATCTGCAATTTCATGAAACATGTCCAGAGATTGCACTAATACATTACTGTGACAACTCTGCATATCGATTTTCAGCATATTTTTCATCTCTGTCATCGTATCTGCACAAATCATACTATCATACATCCCATCTATATGCTCATCATCCTCTAAAATACCTGTATTTCTCAAATTTTTCTCCTTCCTGCATGTGTACTGCCTGGCAGCTCTAGGCAACTTAGAAGTCTTCTGATAACTCATTGAACTGTTTTGCTGAAAATCCAACAAAACTCGAGGAGAAAACACTGCTGCATGCCAGGAGGCGAGAACTCCAATCTCCTCTGCTCTGTACCACCATCGTCTCGCGAAAAACCGGTACCTAATGAAAACCCGAATCCCTCACAGTGGGCAAAGGTGCATCTCTAAGAGTATCCATGTTTCTTACATGGTTCACACACACAGTCATAAACTGAACTGCTCTCATGCCATCTTTACTGCAAATCCATGCATAAGCAAATCCATCATCCATTACCTTTGTTTCCATGCGCATCTCTGTGATGAATGGCTGTCCAAGAATTATGGGATAAGAGCATGAATCCTGCACAAAGAAATGGAAATCCTCCTCTACATCTCCAATAGAAACCCTGACACTGGGACAGGCAGGATACAAATCACCTGCAGTGTTGTTGGCGGCTCTCATACGCCACCCATGCTCTACATCCATAGGCCATCTATTACTTTCATAAACTCCATGAACTATGAGATTAATCTCTGAACCATGATCCACCAAAGTAACATAAGGCACCTGTTTCTCTCCAATTTTTACCATCGTTTCTGTAGTTGCCCTAGCCTAATGACTCTGCAAAAAGTGACTACGCGGTATCAAGACAGGCTCATTAGGTTCAGCATAATGCATAGGCTGAACCCTCTTCTCTATCTGTGGAAAAACAGAAGCATTCTCAACCATAACCTCATCCTCATCCTCATCCAACTCCCCAATCAAAACTCCCTGTGTATCAGTAGTAGGCAATGAATGTCTTTTCCTCTTCAGGACCTCTTGGAACTGATCTTGAAACTCTCTTTTTGAGAAGCCCAAAACCTCAGAAATAGTAAAATTCACCTCACTGCCAAGTATCTTGTCATTAAAGATGTTCTTCATGTCCGTTGATGTCTCAATATCGGACATCAATCTAAACCCTGGCTGCATTCTCTCTCTAGGCTCTTGCCTCTTTTCTTTCTTCTGAGCATCTTCTATCTGCCGTTCTAGCCGTGGTCTCAAAGACGGTCCTGTAGTAGGTGGAGTAACAAACTCACCCCCTCTAGTCTTTTTAGCTGCACTTGGATTTTCTTCATCGCTCTTATGCTTCTCCTCAAAAAGTACATCTGCTCCCTGAGATTTAGCCAAGTAGGCATAAATAGTGTACCTGTCAACAGGCGAATCCCAACCTATCTCAGATCTGATGCTAGAGCCTACATTAGTCAAAACAGTTTGTTGAATTTTTTCCTTGTTTGCCGTCTCCATAGCATAAGTCCATAATGCTGACTGATTCTCTGATCCTTTCTCAATTTGGACTCCATATGCAAAAGCATCTCCTCTAGCTGCCACATAAGAAGTTTGCGCAGCCATGTCATCCACTAACTTCTTCATTCCGCCTTTCCCAAAGTTGGTAGCAAGCGGAGCTCCTGTTTCAGTCAACCAAATCTTACCATCTTGTCCCCAAAATACCAAATTCTTCCTCCTTGCATCCTAAAAAGATTCACAATCCCTGCAATGCTGATGGTCCGTACTATCACACCAAATACATCTTCGATCTCTCCTAGGTGCACTAGGAGCACTCCTAGGTGCAATAGGAGCACTAGAAAAAATAGTAGGCGCAGTCGAAGCAAACTGCTCTTTCAATTTTCCAACCAATTCTACTTTAATTGACTCTAGTGTCAAATCCGTTATGCCTTTGATTATATCATCAAGAGAGGAAGGCACCGACGGAGTGGATGGTTTTGGAGCAGAAGGAGCTGACATCAGTCATGGAACAGGAGGAACAGGAGGAGTAGAAACAGTAGGCACCGGCATAGGCCAAGAAACTAGTTGAGGAAGAGAAGAAATAACAGGAATAGAAGCAGGCATAGGAGCAGAAGACAGTGTTGTCGGAGTCATAGATCCATTCTGTAGGTGAGTCTTCCATATCCTCCTCTTGGTCAAAGTCGAGACTGCATCCTGGGCATCTTGCCAATCCATTTTAAGACCCATAGGCTTTGTGCGATCCGCAAGCAGTTCTCCTAATTCTTCCTGAAGAGCAGGATCTGCAGCTTACAAGAAAAGCTCAACTTTCTCAACATCCAATGCTCTTTGTTCAATGGCATCAAGCTGACTATACCTCTCTTCAAATTCTCGTATCACCTCTCAAGCAACTAGACCTTTGTTTGGCATGTAGACCCACTCTCGGAATGATCGCCGTGTAGCCATCCCAAAGTCCTAAAGGAAATACTCTTCTTTCAGAGCCTTCTTAAAATCTTGCCAATGCGAATTTTCAATAAAAAGATCAGTCACTTTTTCCCTCGAGGCGGGTGTGACAAGACGAAGGAAATACTTACTCATAAGTCGAGCTGGTACTCCAAAAAATCCCATCTTGATCTCATATGTCTTCAAATATGCTGAAACATTACGGCCATCAAATAGCTTCTTCTCATTCTCAACTGCTTCAATTGCCTTAGTCGCGCTGATTGCATTCTCTTGCTCCGAATATAGTTGCCTTTGTTGAGACAACTGTTGTTGATGCAATTGCTGCTGCCGCTGCATATACAATTGTGTCTGCTGATTTTGAAGCTGCATATACACAGACATATTCTGCAAAATCTGCTTTAGATCATATATTGAAGTACTTGAAGCAATAGTCAATGATGAAGCTGAAGTAGAGGACACAACAGGAATCGTAGAAGAGGTTGAAATGGATGCTGAAGTATCTCCCATCTTGAAATGTATGCGACGCTTTCACGTCGGGTTCACCAAAGATGTCGAAGCATTTCAAAAGCAAAGTTGCAACCATAGAGGTTCTTGAGAAATTCCATGACAGAAGATCAATCGAAGCAAATAATCAAAGCAAATATGATGCCAAGTAACAATTGTATTACTGCCAAGTTATCTCTGAGCATAGAGAAACATCATAACAAACCACATGTGATCTATGCAATTGACCCATGCCATGTATACAAGCTCTTATTAGAGTCCAAGCTTATGAGAAGCAAGATTTCAAATGCACACAATTGACAATAGTTTCTGCCTGTTTCACTCTGAATTGCATCCATGCTTCCTGCACACACTTCTATTGGGTCTTAATGAATTCTTCTACACCTCTTAGAAGTCTCTTTACAAAGAGGTCTTTAGGGAAGACTTCAGTGACCTTCCTCACCACTATTCTAAACTTCGCAGCTTTAGATTCAGTGTGCCTTTGCCTTCGAGCATTGTTGTGTCCAAACCCTTTGGAGAAGGATACTACTACACTGATGCACAGATTCCAATTGTCAGTGGGATCTAACTTGGGCTGTGATGTTTCTCTCCATATCCAGTTCATTGCTTTGCACAGGCCAGCTGCTTGAGATTTTGTTAAGAACCCTTAGTCCTGAAGGGGTTTGAAAGTTATCCACATTTTCCTTGTTGGTCTCATTCCTTCCCACAACATCAGTCTGTGGTTTACCTTTGGATTACTCCTCGGAGAGTGGCCTATCTGGTTTTGAAGGGGGGAGTGTTGCTTCCTGTTGTCTGCTTGGGGGGTTGTCCTACCTTGGGCTGCGAGCTCTGTTGGGAAATTTTGTTTTTTCTGGCGACTGTCTTCCTTGGAAGAAGTTGCATCACGGAATCTGGGCATCAGACTCAGTCTTTATCACATCCCTGTCCTCAGCTTCCCCTCCGGCTTGCTTGGTAGGATGTATCAACAAGTGCTGTAAATGCTGCTTCATATAAGAACTTTTACGGTCAAATTCGATATGACGAACATCTCTGTCATCTGCATTTTCTGCAAGTCGCTTATTGCATATCATACGAGCCAGAAAGGGGTTTTGTGGACCAATAATCGAAGGATCATCTCGTTCTGCAGTATCAATCAGTCCATCTACAATTTCAAACATGTGTCTCACTTCCCTATAATCCTGTTTCGCAAAATGACCTTGTTTCCTCAATGACGATCCTCCCCGATTTTCCATTCCTCTGCTTTTTCCTCTTCTTCTCAATTAAGCTTCTTCCTCCCCCCCTGATTAGCGAAAAGAAACTCCCTTTTTCTTCTTCCCGTAGCTTCTTCTTCCCAGTTTATTCTCATTACTAAAATTACCAGTGGGAGCATCTTCTCTGGACTATTCTGAGCACACATAGTTGCAGTTTGAACCACCCTCCTTAAATCCGATTCATCACATATCCTACACAATTTTGGGTCTAAGAGCTCCATAAGTCGTCCTTCGGCCAGTGCCCATTCTCCTATAGTGTGCTTCTGTCCAGATCCAAGCTTCTCAATTGGTTTCCTACCACTAACTAGTTCAAGCAATAAAATGCCAAAACTGTATACATCACAACTTTCTGAGACCTTGCCCCATAGTGCATACTCTGGTGCAAGATAGCCCGAAGTTCCTTTCACTCTTGTTGTAACATGACTTGCCCCTTCTGGACAATTAGCAAATTCTTATGTCAAACTCGTCCCAGTACCTCAACTTCAACAGCAAACTCCATCTCTGCTTTTGAGCTCAGTACTTTCAACCGTTTTACTGCAATCTCTGAACCATTAGGAAGTTGGCCCCAGTAAACACTGCCAAAACCAGTATCCTTTTCTAGCCCTTCTTTACTATATTACCCATGTAGAATAAAAATGCAAACATAATGACTAAGTATGTACAAAGTATCAAATCCCACACAACTTTTGGGTGGATTTCAAACCTCGGATGCGCAGTAATACGACATCCACCCCCTCTAATCCTGCGCATCCTCCGGATGGGCCAACTACTCATGATCATTATCATCAAGATCCACAAACAGATCAATCTCTTCATTGTGTATTTTCGGTATATCAACAAGATTATCCGTCATATCATTTGTCTCTTCTATTGAAGTTTCTTCTTGTTGCTCTTCTCTTGCAAATTCTTCCAATGCATAATCCTCATCATCTCTTTTCTTGAAAATCTTGATCCTTTTTCCTACAATAGGCACTCTAAGCACTGTTCCATCCAATTCTGTCAACTCATATGTTGCATTATCAAAGACATGTCTGACTATGTATGGCCCAAACCATCTTTTCACCATCTTCCGAAGTGCAGCATGGTGATTTTCAAGGCTGCTATCAAAGATTAATACCCAATCTCCCTCTTCTATTGCTCTAGGCCGCAAGCCATGCCTGTTGTCAAACCTGTCCTTATTTCTTAGTCTAGCAACCTTCAACCTGTCA
The DNA here is from genome assembly GCF_053477565.2 of Lygodium microphyllum. Taxonomy (NCBI): domain Eukaryota; kingdom Viridiplantae; phylum Streptophyta; class Polypodiopsida; order Schizaeales; family Lygodiaceae; genus Lygodium; species Lygodium microphyllum. Next base: position 44,052,167 of record NC_141163.1, read on the forward strand.
ATAGCTATCTGAATATCCCCTAGTCTTCTCTCCAACTACCGAATCCGAAGAGCTAAGAGCTCCTCTCTCGTCAAATGCTCCTGCCAAGGTAAAACTGACCAAGTCAAAGCACAAGTCTCAGTCGGCATAACCGGTTTTTGACCATACATCAACTCTGCGAGCATATGTCCTGTGGTAACACTGTGAGTCGTACGATCAGCCCACAAAGCAAATGGTAGAAGTCTCGGCCATTCTCCAATCCGTCCTCTGCATGCTTTAGCTAATACTTTCACTATCGGCGGATGCCCTCTTTCACATTTGCCTCTCGATTGTATGCTGTGGTTAGAGCCAACTTGATTCCTAGTTGAGAGAAAAACTCCCTAGCTTCATCTGCATCCAATTCATCGCGATCCGCAGTGATCTTACCCACATAGCCATACCTGCAAAAAATTTCTTCCAATAAGAACTTACACACTGCACTAGTGGTCTTCGTTCTCAAAGGTCTGCCCTCAACATGATTGGTAAGATCCTCTCTAGCCAAAACAATATACCTTATCTACCATAGACCCATAGGCATAGTAATCAAGTCAACTACCCTCTTATAATGAATGCATAGTGGATAGGTCGGATGAAGCTCATCTCGATGACGCACTACCGAATACATCTGGTAGTCTCTGCAAGTCTCTACAAAGTGAGAAACATCTCTATACATGCCTTTCCACCAATATTTCTCCTTGATTTTCTCATAAGTAGCCCATACTCCTCTATGACCAGCCCAAGGACTCTCATGAAACTCCCTCGTCACCTGTAACTGTGTCTCTCTATAAAAAACAACCCGCAAGGGTAATCCACCTCTTTTCTTCGGATGCTTCCAAAGAAATCCGTCCTTGAGAAAATAACCATAGGCTTTTCTTCTGATCTTCTTGAACTCTTCATCTGTCCATTCATATCTTTTGCTTAATGTACTAAGGTACTTGCCAATCTGCAACCAATCTCCAACATAGAGTTCCTCTATGAAAGCCACAATATCATAGACATGGCAAACATGATCAACCATAGTGGGTGAAATTTCTGCATCATCCTCTTCTGCAAGTAGTGTCTCCTCATCATCATATCTGGCTCTAGACAGCATATCTGCCCCAGTGGATTATCCTTTCCTGCTATATGTTTAAATTCTGGATTTAATTACTTGATGTATGCAATCCATCTCAGCATAGCTATATCCGGAGTAGAGCAACTCGTAATCATACCTTTCAATGGCAAGCAATCTGTCTCTACCACAACTGAGGCTCCAATAAAATACTCCTTGTCACATTTTAGAGCCGTAACAATCCCCAGTAACTCTCTCTTGATTTGCAGATATCTCCTATGTCTCTCGTTTAGGACTTTCGCCCCAAACCGAATAGCATACCTGTTTCCATCTGCATCATCTTGACCCACAACCCAACCTATGCCAATTGGACTAGTGTCAACTGTCAATACAATAGGCCTTAAGAAATTATAATCCGCTTTCCTGAGAGTAGGAGCAATCTGCAATAACTTCTTCAATTTCCGCATGGCTCTAGTGTGGCTCTCATCTCAATAGAATTTCTGCCCCTTTCGAAGCAACTGATATAAACAATCTGCTATGTGTGCAAAATGGGGTATCCAAATCATATAAAACACAGAACTACCAATGAATCTCCGTACCTCTGAAGTGGTAGAACAATACTTCGTAATCTTGCCTATAGCATCCACCTTCTCAGGTGAGGGTTTCCTGCCATAATATCCACACATATGTCCAACAATGACAACCTCATTTACTCCAAAAACAGATTTTTCCCCTAATAGTGTCAAGTTCACTTCTTCTAACCTCGCCAAAATCTTCTCACAAGGTGAAATATGATCAGCCACAAAGTATCTGCATCCCTTCTCATTTAGACTCTCATTCTTCTCTTCTTCTGAACACCCCTTAATGGGCACATCATCCAAGAAAGGCATGGTAAGCTGAGGTATATAATCACGAAGGACCTTATGCATGGCATTCATCATATGCGCAATAGAATTAGTGGCACCTTAAGGCAAGGTACACATCCTGACAAGCCCAATCACGAAATTATCTTCAGACGAGAAGCAGGGTATAGGGTGTCTTCTTACCCAACCCATCCCTAATTTCACTAGATCGACAACGTTTGGTCCTAGGGGTTCCAACTCAATTCGAGTTTCATCATTTTGAACGATTAATCCTTAGGGTGGAAACCCTAGATTATTGTTTGCATGAGCATCCAATTGACTCAACATTTCGGGAATGTGGGTAGGACCATTGGGCATGAAGGTTTCGACTTAGCGATAATTGGAAAACTTGGCCGAGTCCTTAACGTGCTAATCCCTAGTTAGTGTTTGGGGTATCTATCGTATTGACTGAATCATGCCCATACAAATCCCTTGCGGCCTAGGTGATTTGAATAATTCACTATGCTTGTCTCGCGACAAGGATGAATTCTTCCCTAGAGATAATAACTAGATCTAAAGAAGAAAAATAGTTTCGACTACCACGATACATGTAAACATGCGACTCACTCTATCTTTCATTGGTAAAGTAAAAATACATGATAAGCTGGATACCAACTTTCTTAGGACCTACTAGGACTTACTTCAAATAATCATGTCTACTACCTTGTTATCTACACTTTAGAATCTCATGCTTTGTTTAAATCCTGCAAACTTTCCCAAATGCAACACTTGATGAATGAATTTTATGCATGATGAAAGTGCAACATGCACCCCTTTCATAACTACAACGTAGTTAAATGAGATTATTGTAGAGTTAGTGTTGGTATATTCTTTCTTGCAAGCACATGCCACATGCCAATCCATAGATTCATTTTTGATACACCACCATTACTTTTCGGATAACCTCCTACGGGTGTTAACAACTTTTCCCCCCATGAACCATTACAATAAAGATTTTTCCTAAATTGCGACATAAGCTTATTCTTTCCATGTCTAGTCAAAAATACACTTAATAACTTCAGCCTTATAATGATAGGCGGTAGGTGTTCTAGGCTCGTCCTTTGAAATGCATGATAAGGCAACATAATACTAAGGTCGTAAGATGGATAGACAACTCACGTTCATCATATTGAAAATATTAATAACTCCATTTCATGTCATGAGATAATTCTAGTAATCGATCAAATAGACAATTTTTTCTCAATTTCCTTTTAATTCGGCTTGGTAAATTTGAACATGCATAGGTGCTTTCTATTCCGTGAGAGTTATCATACCTAATGCATTACTTTTGCGTAGAATCAAAAATCATAAAAACCTGGGTCTGTGGGCTCGGGGAGATGTCCACTTGAATGCTAGGAGATGAACCTCCCGCAGGTGCGCCTTGCGTCTTCTTGGGATCCATTGTAGACGTGAATACGGACTCCGCAGATTCCCTCTAGCCTTTACTCTTGCTCTTCGAGACGGCTAGGAGGTCGATACCTTCTCCTCGCGTAGAAATAGGAGTTTCCCGATCCCGGTTTTAAAACTGAGAAGCCCGCATAGGATCAAGGCCTATGGCCTTAACCTTAGAAGCTTCTTAAAGAAGCTTCTAAGAAGCTTTTGGGAGTCTGCAGCAACGTCGGGGGGGGGGGGGTCCCAATGATTGGGAAGAGAGTCGTGGTCAAGGCGAGGATGGCGGCGGAATGTTGGCGGTGGCCTGGCGGAATGTGGCGGCGGACTGTGGCGGCCTGGCGGACTGTGGTCACTCTCCCTTCTCTCCCTTCGATCGTCCTTTCCCTCACGCCCAGGAGCTTTGGCTCCCTTCTTGTTTTGTGTCTTTGACCCTCTTCCCTTACAATTCGTGCCACAGGGAGGGTCACGTGTGATGGGGAATGAAGGTGGGAAGCAGCGACAAGTTTCGTCCTCTTCCTCTGATCACACGGCACTGCAGCCTTCACAGCACGGTCCTTCTTCCCTTCGACAGCTTCCTCACGGCTCCCTCCCCATCGGCAGCCTTCACAGCACTTAAATAAGTGAGGGGGAGGGTCCTCCCTCACGTCCCACGCGGCATCATGCATGCCTACATTCCCTTACGAGCTCCAGTCCGAAGCTAAGTCATAGCAGCTCCCCTCTCTCTCCTCCAGCACGATCGTTGGCTGGATTTGTTTTTATAACCATAAATCAAAAATTTCATTTTGATTTCTTTCCAAGAGGGGGTTCACACAAGCATAAGCGGTTTCCTTGACTTTGGTCTTGTTCATGCCAATGGAGAATGTACAATTTCATTATCCAATTATTCAATGCCGTCATTCCCTTGCATGAGTATCATACGGGTTGGAAATATTTACAACGGAAATATTACATTCTCTCCCCCTTGGAAGAATCGAGATGTCCTCATCTCGAGATAAACTAGGGATATTGAAGATAGAGAGAGCTTTCATCCATCCAGGTAGCATCCTCTTCGGGATAATCTTTCCACTGGACGAGGTATTCTTTCAAGGTTCTAGATCTCAACTGTCTCTCCCTAACATCTAAAATCTTTTCCGGTCTTAGTTCAAGGACTCCTTGACTAGGCATTACAATTTGTTGGTCATCGAGTACATGATTAGGGTTGGGCACATATTTTTTTAAGAGACTAATATGGAATACATTGTGAACTTTTAGGTTATCCGGAAGTTGCAATTTATAAGCATTGGGTCCCAGGCATTTGAGGATTTTATACGGCCCACAATACCTTGGACTTAGCTTCTTGCATTGTCCTAGAGATAGAGAACTCCTCTTTGGGCGTACACGAATGAAGACCATGTCTCCTTCTCCGAGGATCCTCTCTTGGCGCTTCAAATCCGCATATGCCTTTTGTCTATCTTTGGCTGCTTGTATGTCTTGTCTTATTGACCTTATTTGGTCATCCATGTCTTCCAACATTTGTCTTGAAGCTTCCACTCTTAGGGTAGGATCAGAAAAGTTTAGGGGACTTCGACAATCATGACCATACAATGCCTGGAAAGGGGTCATTTGAATACTCTGCTGGTAAGAAGCATTGTAGGCAAATTCCACTAACAGCAAGTACTGAATCCACCTCTTCGGCTCTCGACAGCAGTAAGCCCTAAGCATATCCTCAATGATTTGATTTACTCGCTCTGTTTGTCCATCCGTTTGGGGATGGTAGGCGGTGCTAAAACAGAGTTGAGTTCCAATGGCTTCAAAGATAGCTCTCCAGAAGTGTGAAGTGAAGAGAGAATCTCGATCGCTAATGATCCTTCTAGGTAACCCATGTAGCTTGAATATCTCCTTGATAAACACTCTTGCAATGTCGGAGGCTTTATAGTTTGTCTTTACTGGAATCAGGTGTGCAACCTTAGTAAGCATGTCAACTACAACCATAATGGAGTTGTATCCTCCTTGGACTTGGGGTAAGCCCACCACAAAATCCATACTGATGAATTCCCATTTCATCTGGGGAATGTCAAGTGGTTGCAATTTTCCTGGCATCATGACATGTTCAGCCTTGATACGTTGGCAAGACAAACATTCAGTGACATATTTGAGAACGTCACCTTTGAGCCTCTCCCAATGGTAGCTCTTCCTAACTGCATTAAGAGTTTTTGCATAGCCAGGATGTCCTGCGAAGGGGGAATCATGAGCTTCCCATAATATCTTCTGCTTAAGTGACTGGCTTGTTGGTATACATAGCCTTGTTCTGTAGTAGACAAGTCCATTATCAATGGAAAATTCCCGATACTTAGCTTGTGACTTCAGATTCTGCTCCTTGGTAGATATTTCTTTTATCATGGTTTGGTAGGCCAAATCATGGCATGCTTCTTCTCTAGCTAGTTCGAGTATAGGGTTGCTTGGCATAGATACCTTTGTAGCCAGAGATCTGGCCGTTGATGGATTTTGCAAGATTAGGGAATTTAAGAATGCCTTGCGACTGAGTGCATCGGCAACTACATTCTCTTTCCCTGGTCGATACTTGATTTCAAAATCATATTCCTCCAATACTTCAATCCATCGACGTTGCCTCATGTTGAGCTCGTTCTGGGTAAAAATCCATTTGAGACTCTTATGATCGGTTACCAGAGTAAACCTGTTACCCAACAGGTAATGTCTCCAAAGCTTTAGAGCATGGATGACAGCTAATAACTCCAGATCATGCGTGGCATAATTCTTTTCATGACTCTTCAATTTCCTTGAAGAATATGCTACTGGATGACCTTCCTGCATAAGTACACACCCCAAGGCAAGAATGCTGGCATCAGTTACTACCTCGAACTCCTTATTGAGGTCAGGAAGTTTTAGAATAGGTGCTGATACCAAACATTGCTTCAATTGGTCGAAGCTATTTTGCTCGGGAGTTGACCATGTAATAGAAGTCTGCTTCTTTAGTAAGTCGGTAAGAGGTGCTGCAATCAAAGCATAGTTTTTGATAAAGACCCTATACCATCCTGTCAAGCCAAGAAAACTGCGTATTTCTTTGACGGATACTGGTATTGGCCATTCAAGCACATCTCTGACTTTGGCTGGATCTACTGATATTCCTTCTGATGATACTATGAATCCTAGATATTCAATCTGACGTTTGAAAAATGCACACTTCTTCATTTTTGCATATAGCTTATGAGACCTCATTGTCTCAAGGACAATCCGAAGTTGAGGTTCATGATCTTCTTCCTGTTTAGAATAGACTAAAGTGTCATCGAAGAAGACAAGCACGAAATCATCAAGATATGGTCTAAAAATATCCTGCATTAATCTATTGAAGGTGGCAGGTGCATTTGTAAGCCCGAATGACATAACCAAAAATTCAAAGTGCCCATATCTTGTATTGAAGGCCGTTTTTGGAATATCTTTATCCTTGATCCTGATTTGATAGTAACCTGACCTGAGATCAATTTTGGAGAAGATCTTTGCACCTTGAAGGCGATCAAGAAGCTCGTCTATTCTAGGAATAGGATACTTGTTCTTGACTGTTGATTGATTCAACCCACGGTAATCAATACATAGTCGAAGTGTCCCATCTTTCTTTTTCTGGAATAGTACTGGAGCTCCCCATGGTGAGTTGCTAGGCCGGATGTAACCCTGATCTAACAGTTGCTTGAGTTGTTCCTTCAACTCAATAGCTTCTGGTATGGACATTCTATAAGGTCTCTTGGCAATTGGCGCAGCTCCAGGCATTAGCCTTATTTTATGATCAACTTCTCTTGGAGGGGGAAGTTCAGTTAATTCCTCAGGGAATACGTCAGCGTATTCCTTTAACCAAGAGGGTTCCTCATGAGACTCCTGCCTTTGATCTAATTTGTTGAGTTTGATCAGGTAAACAGGTAATCCTTTTCTAACCCCTTTTATGATCCGCGATATTTTGGCTAACTGGATTCTTGGCACTCCTGCCTCACCTTGAGTCGTAACAAACTCTTTTTCAGAGTTCCGAAAGGAAACTTGACCCTTCCCACAGTGGATGTGAGTGTCATTAGGCTTAAGCCAATCCATCCCGAGTAGACACTCATGGATACCTAAATTCATGACTCTGAATTTGACTGAGGTTTTCCTTCCTCCCAGATAGAACTCCTCCTTAGCAGTTTGCCTGGTACAAGTTACCTCACGACCGTTTGCCAATTCCACAAGTAGGGTAGGAGCTTCTATTGTGGCTATCCCTAATCTTTTGGCACACGCTGGTGAGATAAAGGAATGTGTACTGCCACAATCAATCAAGGTTTTGAAACCTTTACCTTGATAGTCCGACGGTGTTTGAATCACCGAGAACTGGCGATTCGGCCCCTTCTTGTGTAAAGCGGCATGGACTGTCGCTCTTTCGAACTCTGCTTCCATAGTCGGATCTTCCTCTTCTTCTGCTTCACCTCTTTGCCTATTGGTAATGCAAGAAGTTCTCCCTCTTCCACGGGTGGCGGCTCCCTGACCGCGGCCTGCACCTTGACGGTGTCCCTCGCTGAGCTTGGGACATTGCCTTTTGAAGTGACCGAGTTCATTGCAGTGGAAACATCGGAGGTTTCGGCCATTACTGTGAGTAGGAACAAAGTTATTGACGTTATTTGTCCTTGCTTTCTTCCTTTGTCCCTGATTGTGGCCTTGAACTCTCTTAACTTGGGGTCTGAATGCCCCTCTGTTCGGGTCGCTATAAGACCAATTTTTGTTACCCCTCGGTCTAGCTTGCACTTCCTGAATTATAGGTGCCGCTCAAATGAGTGCATCCTGAAGATCCGATGGTCGCATAGATTCGAGATGGGTATTTACAGGTGGATTTAAGCCCGCGCAAAATTTGGACACCTGCTGCGTCGTGTCCATTTGTGGCGCATACTTTAAGAGTGAGACAAATTTAGAGTAGTATGCGTCAAGGGTGAGTCCTAACTGTTTTAGCTCATAGAACTCATTCATTTTCTGTGTACGATATGCAGGTGGCAAATATCTCCCCTGCACGGCTTGCTTTAACTTCTCCCAGGTAACGGACCCCTCTGAAGTCCTTTGATCCCTGCACCATTCTTTCCACCATAGTCTAGCTTCACCGGTGAGTTTTAATTTGGCGAGCATGGCCTGATTGGTAGGTGCAGTACCAGCTGCTTCGAAGTAATCCTCCATAGATTCAATCCAAATTTCAGCATCAGACTGGACGAATCTGCCCTTCCCGTCAAACTCGGGTGGCTTTATCTGCTTGAGGAGGAACTTCTTCTCCTGGTTCACAGCGGTACTTGATGTAGGGGGCGAATTTGGAACCTGTATCTGGGGTTGTGCCTGGGTAAAAGTTTACTTAACATTATTGTATGATAATTGACATTAGCTTATCTTTAGTTCAGCTATCTCGTAAATCATGAAGCCACTTAACTTTTCGCAACAACCCTGATGCACAATCGGATATTGATAAAAGAAGTCCTTATTTATATTTACATGGGCGTAGCCTTATACAACATCTCGCGCGATGATAATCCAATCATTACATTTAGTTTGGGGAGAACAACATTGTATTGGATTTGTCTACAGGAACTGTGTAATAGTAGGGTTTTGGGTCATGAATCTTTAGGAATCGATAATTCATCGGAAGTTCAGGATATCCTTTCCGCTGGAATCCATACTTCCCATGGCGGCCCAACACCTTAATCCTGTCAGCTGGGATTACACGGGTTACTTCCTCATATACATATGAGTTCATTTCAACCCTCCGACCTTGAATATGCAGAGTCGAATTTACGTGAGCTTCCACAAAAATGAACAGCTTCACGATTTTCAAATCTTCCAACCACTTGATCCTCTTTAGGTTGGTTTGTAGATACGTGAACCGGTGGGCAGCTATGTAGTAGATTCCTGAAGACCCGGTCCATCTTCGTTCTATAAATAAAGGTGATGGATTATAAATCTGCTCCAGGATGTTCATCATTTCAATTCTCTGCCTATAATGCGGAGAATGCATTGCAGTCATAAACATGATCCAGAACACCAAAAACTTGTTCCACGCTTCATAGTTCTGCAAGACAGTATTGTAGATGAGGAAATGTTTGGGACAGTAACATTTGCTTTACTTCGTCTTATTAAAATTTCCTAAAAACAAATCCTTTGTTGGTTTGCTCTGATACCAACTGTAACGTGTCCACTAGGATCATCCAGGACACGTCTTAGCAGTCCATCGGAAAGGATGTCTAGAAAACTCCACCCGGCACTCCCATGGAATGTTACGGGTTTGCAATCTAGGTCTTCCCGTGTCTGCCCCGTAGCGGAAGTATCCTGGCCGTTCCCACTTAGGATCGACCTGAATTTGGGTTTTCTTGTTTGGTCATTAGCTAGCAGCAACTAGCGTCAGACCCGAGCGAATTACTTTACGCAGAAACGCCAAGTCCGAAGCGGATTCACGCTGCACTTGGTTCAAGGAGAATGGGAAACGAGAGGGATGCAAGGCTCAACTTCTCTGCCATAAGGCATAGTCCCATTCCGTTCCCCTAAAACAGCGTAAATCGGGTAAGACGTAACTCTAGGTTATTGCTCTCATTATTCGCTTTGGTAATGATGATCATCCCGCTGTTCTTCGAGATTTTTGAGAAAAGTTCCCGGCTAACCGGGACGGACCCATGGTCCATCCTCCGCACTTTCCTCGGTTTGTTTTAGTTATGTAATTATCTAACACATTAATTTGACATATAACAATCAGCTTCTTTAATTAACCCTGTTAGGCACTAGTTCCTTCACGTAATTTTATCACGTGACATAGAAAAACAATATCAAACAACTTCTTTATTAGCATTTCATCATTTTATCTTTGAAATACAAGGAGTTCCGCCCGTAGGCTTGTCCATAATCTGCCCGAAGGCTATCCAGTAATCCGCTAGGGATCACTATTCCAAGCTTCTGCCCGTAGACTAGTATGCGGGCCTCGAGATCCAATCCCGAGTCACGTTAGCCTCTTGTGCAGGACCAGGAAGGCGAGGGATTTACGGCCAGAGCCCCCCCTGGCACCCAAGCGTCCTCCTGCTCCAAGTAGAGCTCAACGGAAAGACCTCATGCGGCGGGTTCGGTTCACGTTCCCGGCGCGGTCAACAACCCCCTTGGTTAGGGTCAGGCAGGCAGTCGGGGGTAACTGAGCTGCCACTCCCTTCAGGCCTTCAACCTGAAGCATTTATATATCTTTCATCCTTTAGTTCCTTGAACAAACAATGCAAACAGTGCTTTCTAAATTGTTACAAGCACAATCAATTCCAGTGGTCGTTTAGTTGGCAAACTGTTAAGGAGTGAATCCTTCTCTCCGAATGCATCCAGCATTCGATCCGGAATCAGTTGCAACTTGGCAAGATTCCTATTGTCTTTGGGTTAGGGTCATACCCTGTTAACCCAACTTAACCAATGCTTTAGGTTTTATTAATAGTAAATCTCGGCGGCCATGTCGCTTTAATTTATTGATTAATCATTTGCGTTCGAGCAATTACTTAACTTCCCTTAACTTGGCAAATTTTCCCTAATGAGGGCGATGTAACAGGATGACTAACCATCCCCTTGCAAGTTAAACTTGCGTAAGAACCTGCCAACCTCATTCCAAGGAATGGCAAAACTTTCTTGCGATCAAACCACAAGGCTATGCGACGTTGCAACTTGTTGCACAAGTGTCGCCCCATTCCAAGAGATTATTTCTCCTATTGAATGGCGTTTTCTGGTCACGGAATTATCTTCAGACGAGAAGCAGGGTATAGGGTGTATTCTTACCCAACCCATCCCTAATTTCACTAGATCGACAACGTTTGGTCCTAGGGGTTCCAACTCAATTCGAGTTTCATCATTTTGTACGATTAATCCTTAGGGTGGAAACCCTAGATTATTGTTTGCATGAGCATCCAATTGACTCAACATTTCGGGAATGTGGGTAGGACCATTGGGCATGAAGGTTTCGACTTAGCGATAATTGGAAAACTTGGCCGAGTCCTTAACGTGCTAATCCCTAGTTAGTGTTTGGGGTATCTATCGTATTGACTGAATCATGCCCATACGAATCCCTTGCGGCCTAGGTGATTTGAATAATTCACTATGCTTGTCTCGCGACAAGGATGAATTCTTCCCTAGAGATAATAACTAGATCTAAAGAAGAAAAATAGTTTCGACTACCACGATACATGTAAACATGCGACTCACTCTATCTTTCATTGGTAAAGTAAAAATACATGATAAGCTGGATACCAACTTTCTTAGGACCTACTAGGACTTACTTCAAATAATCATGTCTACTACCTTGTTATCTACACTTTAGAATCTCATGCTTTGTTTAAATCCTACAAACTTTCCCAAATGCAACACTTGATGAATGAATTTTATGCACGATGAAAGTGCAACATGCACCCCTTTCATAACTACAACGTAGTTAAATGAGATTATTGTAGAGTTAGTGTTGGTATATTCTTTCTTGCAAGCACATGCCACATGCCAATCCATAGATTCATTTTTGATACACCACCATTACTTTTCGGATAACCTCCTACGGGTGTTAACAACTTTTCCCCCCATGAACCATTACAATAAAGATTTTTCCTAAATTGCGACATAAGCTTATTCTTTCCATGTCTAGTCAAAAATACACTTAATAACTTCAGCCTTATAATGATAGGCGGTAGGTGTTCTAGGCTCGTCCTTTGAAATGCATGATAAGGCAACATAATACTAAGGTCGTAAGATGGATAGACAACTCACGTTCATCATATTGAAAATATTAATAACTCCATTTCATGTCATGAGATAATTCTAGTAATCGATCAAATAGACAATTTTTTCTCAATTTCCTTTTAATTCGGCTTGGTAAATTTGAACATGCATAGGTGCTTTCTATTCCGTGAGAGTTATCATACCTAATGCATTACTTTTGCGTAGAATCAAAAATCATAAAAACCTGGGTCTGTGGGCTCGGGGAGATGTCCACTTGAATGCTAGGAGATGAACCTCCCGCAGGTGCGCCTTGCGTCTTCTTGGGATCCATTGTAGACGTGAATACGGACTCCGCAGATTCCCTCTAGCCTTTACTCTTGCTCTTCGAGACGGCTAGGAGGTCGATACCTTCTCCTCGCGTAGAAATAGGAGTTTCCCGATCGCGGTTTTAAAACTGAGAAGCCCACATAGGATCAAGGCCTATGGCCTTAACCTTAGAAGCTTCTTAAAGAAGCTTCTAAGAAGCTTCTGGGAGTCTGTAGCAACGTCGGAGCGGAATGTGACGGCGGACTGTGGCGGCCTGGCGGATTGTGGTCACTCTCCCTTCGATCGTCCTTTCCCTCACGCCCAGGAGCTTTGGCTCCCTTCTTGTTTTGTGCCTTTGACCCTCTTCCCTTACAATTCGTGCCACAGGGAGGGTCACGTGTGGTGGGGAATGAAGGTGGGAAGCAGTGAAAAGTTTCGTCCTCTTCCTCTGATCACACGGTACTGCAGCCTTCACAGCACGGTCCTTCTTCCCTTCGACAGCTTCCTCACGGCTCCCTCCCCATCGGCAGCCTTCACAGCACTTAAATAAGTGAGGGGGAGGGTCCTCCCTCACGTCCCACGCGGCATCATGCATGCCTACATTCCCTTACGAGCTCCAGTCCGAAGCTAAGTCATAGCAGCTCCCCTCTCTCTCCTCCAGCACGATCGTTGGCTGGATTTGTTTTTATAACCATAAATCAAAAATTTCATTTTGATTTCTTTCCAAGAGGGGGTTCACACAAGCATAAGCGGTTTCCTTGACTTTGGTCTTGTTCATGCCAATGGAGAATGTACAATTTCATTATCCAATTATTCAATGCCGTCATTCCCTTGCATGAGTATCATACGGGTTGGAAATATTTACAACGGAAATATTACATCTACCTTGGGTGGACTTAATAATGAAAAGGCTTGGAAGTCTTTTGTAACTTCCGTATATGTCAGAAAGCCATTTCCAGATTTCGATGAGTTGGTCTCCCTTATGATCACTGAAGAGATCAACATGCAGAGTGAGACATCTGAAAGAAGCGGTGAACATGTCCAAGCTTTCTACTCTAGTTCAGGAAGGGGACGTGGCAGGTTCTCTTCAAGAGGCCATGCTAGTGACAACCAACAAAATAGATTGAATCAGGAATTTGGCGATATGCAGGTTTCAGGAGGTCGTGGTAACTTTAGAGGCAGGGAGAGCTTTAGAGGTAGAGGTGGATGGTAGAATAGATGTTCTAATAACTCTGGTATTGTGTGCCACTACTGTGGCAAAACAGGTCATATTGCAGCCCAATGTTATGCTAAGAAAGATGATATCTGTAGTGGTAAGTTGCAGCAAGGAAACTATGCATCGTCTTCACGACAGAATGAAGACAAAAATGAACGTCTGTTTGTTATGCAGCACATGCTGAATGCTGTTACAGGAAAGGGAGCACATGATGATGTTTGGTATGTTGATTCAGGTGCATCCAATCATATGACCAGCCATGCAGAATGGTTTGAAGAGATACAAAATTTGCAAAATGCAGGTTATGTGCAGACGGGTGATGACTCATGCCACCGAATTTCACACATTGGAAAAGTTCCCTTGTCCTTGCATGATGGTAAGACAAAGAGTCTTTCAGATGTATTACATGTGCTATCTATTACAAAGAACTTGGTGTCACTCGGTCAAATGGTAGAGCAAGGGCTGCAAGTCAGATTTAATGCAAAGGGCTGCTTTGTAGAAGACTTCAATGACAAGTGCAGGTTGGTAGCAAAGGGAAGTAGAGTTGGACGTATGTTTACTCTAGATGCTGGAATTCCTACTATGAATGCTGCTATGTATGCTAAAGGAAAAGGTGTTGTTGCAGATATTGAAATTTGGCACAAACGCATTGGACATGCAAATGTACAAAGGCTGAAATTAATGCAGTCCAAAGGGTTGGTTAAAGGTTTGCCTACATTTAAAGTTGTAGAATTTCATAAGGTATGGGAAGCATGTCAGTTTGGTAAGCAGGCAAGACAACCCTTTTCACATGACAAAGATGTAAGCAGAAATATCCTTGACGTTGTGCATACGGACATTTGGGGGCCTACACAAAATGTATCTCTTGGAGGCAGTTCATACTTTGTCACATTCATTGATGATTGTTCTAGAAAGCTGTGGGTATATTTTATGAAGGAAAAGAGTGAAGCGTTTGAGCACTTTAGAATCTTCAAGGCTGCAGTTGAAAGAGAAACAGGCTTGAAAGTAAAGTGCTTGAGGTCAAATGGAGGGGAAGGGTACCTCTCAAATGAGTTCAGTGATTTTTTGAGGTCTCATGGGATAAAGAGACAGTTCACATGCAGGTATACCCCACAGCAAAATGGGGTTGTAGAAAGGAAAAACAAGCATATTGCAGAAGTTGCACGCGCCTTGATGGCTGAAAAGAATATGCCTAAGAATTTTTGGTCTGAGGCTGTTCATACTGCTGTTTATATTATGAACAGAACCCCCACAGCTACAGTTCATGGTATGACCCCTGAAGAATGTTTTACAGGTAAGAAGCCTGATGTCTCACACTTGAAAGTGTTTAGCTGCATTGCGTATGTTCATGTGCTAGATGAGTTGCGGAAGAAACTGGATCCAAAGGCTGAAAAGTGTGTCTTTATTGGATACTCTTTAGAGCAGAAAGGGTATTGCTATTACAACCCTATCACATGTAAGTTCAGAGTGAGCAGGGATGTCATCTTTGATGAAATGAGCAGTTGGTATGCATCTAGTGGTGATGCATTAGATGATGATGATGATCATGACACTCATGTGCAGGCTGAAAAGCAAGAATCACAGACTCTTAGTGGACTAGAGACATCATCTGGTAGTCCTTGGTCTGGGAGACTAAGGAGTACCTCTACATCTTCAGGTGCATCTAGTAGCACTACAGGTAAAGACAAAGGAAAGAATAAAGTGTCAGAAGGCATTGATGCAGTTCTTGATGGAGACTCCAGTGGCTTAGAGAGCTTGGATGATGAGCTTGGCATTCCTTCAGTGAGGACTCCAGGTATGCAGAGAGCACGCGTTAATGCAAAGACTCCATTGAGTGATCCAGTGGTACGCAGGTCTAGCAGGGTGAGATACCCCATTAAAAGATTTGGTTTTGAAGGTTATGCAGCTTACCATTATGCTAATATGGTGAAACTAGTTGAGGATATTGAGCCCACTTGTTTTGAGGATGTTGTTGGTCATACTCATTGGGATGCAGCAATGGATGAGGAGATGGCTGCATTAGAGGCCAATAAGACTTGGGATCTAGTATTATTGCCGAAGGGCAAGAAAGCTATTGGATGTAAGTGGGTTTACAAGATTAAGCACAATGCAGATGGTTCTATTAGTAGGTACAAAGCTAGGCTG